>NW_027480450.1:0-1322500 GCF_051401765.1 Calliopsis andreniformis | reverse complement strand
AATTGAGGATTGAGGACTGAGGATTGAAGATTGTGGATTGGGTATTGAGGATTGAAGAATGAGGATTGAGGATTGAGGATTGAGGATTGAGGATTGAGTATTGAAGATTGACGATTGAGGATTGAGGATTGAGGATTGAAGACTGAGGATTGGGGACCGAGCGTTGAGGGTTGAGTGACGAGAATTGATGTTTGTGGATAGAGATTTGAGGATTGCAGGTTGAGTATTGAGTATTGAAAGCTGTGAATTGAGGATATTCTGTTGAGGACTGAGGATTGACAACTGACTGTTGAGGACTCTGGGCTGAAGATTGAGGTTTCAGGATTGAGGATTCAGGATTGAGGTTTGAGGACTGAGGATTGAGGATTGAGGATTGAGGATTGAGAATGGAAGATTGAGGATTGGGTATTGAGGATTGAACATTGAGGATTGAGGATTGAGTATTGAGGATTGAGGATTGAAGATTGAGGATTGAGTATTGAGGGCTGTGGATTGAGGACGAGGACTGAGGGTTGAGTATTGATGTTTGAAGTCTGATGATTGAGGATTGAGGATTGAGGATCGGGGATTGAAGATTGAGTATTGAGGATTGAAGATTGAGTATTCAGGATTGAAGATTGAGGATTGAAGATTGAGGATTGAGGATTGAGGATGAGGGCTGACGGCTGAGGATTGAGGTTTAAGGACTGAGGACTGAGGGTTGAGGGTTGAGAATTGAGGATTGAGGATTGAGGATTGAAGATTGAGGATTGTGTATTGAGGATTGAAGAATGAGGATTGAGGATTGAGGATTGAGGATTGAGGATTGAAGATTGAGTATTGAGGATTGAAGACTGAAGATTGAGGATTGAGGACTGATGATTGAGGATTGAGGATTGAGGATTGAAGATTGAGTATTGAGGATTGAAGATTGAAGATTGACGATTGAGGATTGGGGATTGAGGATTGAAGATTGAGGATTGAATATTGAATATTCATGCTTGAAGATTGAGGATTGAGTATTGAGGGTTGTGGACTGAGGACGAGGACTGAGGTTTGAGTATTAATGTTTGCGGTCTGAGGGTTGATGGTTGAGGATTGAGAATTGAGGATTGAGGATTGGGGATTCAAGATTGTGGATTGGGTATTGAGAATTGAAGAATGAGGATTGAGGATTGAGGATTGAGGATTGAGTATTGAGTATTGAAGATTGACGATTGAGGATTGAGGATTGAGGATTGAAGACTGAGGATTGGGGACCGAGCGTTGAGGGTTGAGTGATGAGAATTGATGTTTGTGGATAGAGATTTGAGGATTGCAGGTTGAGTATTGAGTATTGAAAACTGTGAATTGAGGATATTCTGTTGAGGACTGAGGATTGACAACTGACTGTTGAGGACTCTGGGCTGAAGATTGAGGTTTCAGGATTGAGGATTCAGGATTGAGGTTTGAGGACTGAGGATTGAGGATTGAGGATTGAGGATTGAGAATGGAAGATTGAGGATTGGGTATTGAGGATTGAACATTGAGGATTGAGGATTGAGTATTGAGGATTGAGGATTGACGATTGAGGATTGAGTATTGAGGGCTGTGGATTGAGGACGAGGACTGAGGGTTGAGTATTGATGCTTGAGGTCTGATGATTGAGGATTGAGGATTGAGGATCGGGGATTGAAGATTGAGTATTGAGGATTGAAGATTGAGTATTCAGGATTGAAGATTGAGGATTGAAGATTGAGGATTGAGGATTGAGGATGAGGGCTGATGGCTGAGGATTGAGGTTTAAGGACTGAGGACTGAGGGTTGAGGGTTGAGAATTGAGGATTGAGGATTGAGAATTGAAGATTGAGGATTGTGTATTGAGGATTGAAGAATGAGGATTGAGGATTGAGAATTGAGGATTGAGGATTGAAGATTGAGTATTGAGGATTGAAGACTGAAGATTGAGGATTGAGGATTGAGGAATGAGGATTGAAGATTGAGGATTGGGTATTGAGGATTGAACATTGAGGATTGAGGATTGAGGATTGAGGATTGAGGATTGAGGATTGAGTATTGAATATTCATGCTTGAAGATTGAGGATTGAGTATTGAGGGTTGTGGACTGAGGACGAGGACTGAGGTTAGAGTATTAATGTTTGCGGTCTGAGGGTTGAGGATTGAGGATTGAGAATTGAGGATTGAGGATTGAGGATTGAGGATTGAAGATTGTGGATTGGGTATTGAGAATTGAAGAATGAGGATTGAGGATTGAGGATTGAGGATTGAGTATTGAGGATTGAAGATTGAGGATTGAGAATTGAGGATTGAAGATTGAGGATTGAGGATTGAGGATTGAGGATTGATGATTGAGGATTGAGGATGAGGGCTGAGGGTTGAGGATTGAGGTTTGAGGTCTGATGATTAAGGATTGAGGATTGAGAATTGAGGATTGAGGATTGTGGATTGAGGATTCAAGATTGTGTATTGAGGATTGATGATTGAGGATTGAGGATTGAGGATTAAGGATTGAGGATTGAGGATTGAGGATTGAGGATTGAGGATTGAGGATTGAGGATTGAAGATTGAGGATTGGGTATTGAGGATTGAACATTGAGGATTGAGGATTGAGGATTGAGTATTGAGGATTGAGGATTGAAGATTGAATATTGATGATTGAAGATTAAGGATTGAGGATTGAGGGTTGTGGATTGAGGACGAGGGCTGAGGTTTGAGTATTAATGTTTGCGGTCTGAGGGTTGAGGATTGAGGATTGAGAATTGAGGATTGAGGACTGAGGATTGAAGATTGTGGATTGGGTATTGAGGATTGAAGAATGAGGATTGAGGATTGAGGATTGAGGATTGAGGATTGAGTATTGAAGATTGACGATTGAGGATTGAGGATTGAGGATTGAAGACTGAGGATTGGGGACCGAGCGTTGAGGGTTGAGTGATGAGAATTGATGTTTGTGGATAGAGATTTGAGGATTGCAGGTTGAGTATTGAGTATTGAAAGCTGTGAATTGAGGATATTCTGTTGAGGACTGAGGATTGACAACTGACTGTTGAGGACTCTGGGCTGAAGATTGAGGTTTCAGGATTGAGGATTCAGGATTGAGGTTTGAGGACTGAGGATTGAGGATTGAGGATTGAGGATTGAGAATGGAAGATTGAGGATTGGGTATTGAGGATTGAACATTGAGGATTGAGGATTGAGTATTGAGGATTGAGGATTGAAGATTGAGGATTGAGTATTGAGGGCTGTGGATTGAGGACGAGGACTGAGGGTTGAGTATTGATGTTTGAGGTCTGATGATTGAGGATTGAGGATTGAGGATCGGGGATTGAAGATTGAGTATTGAGGATTGAAGATTGAGTATTCAGGATTGAAGATTGAGGATTGAAGATTGAGGATTGAGGATTGAGGATGAGGGCTGACGGCTGAGGATTGAGGTTTAAGGACTGAGGACTGAGGGTTGAGGGTTGAGAATTGAGGATTGAGGATTGAGGATTGAAGATTGAGGATTGTGTATTGAGGATTGAAGAATGAGGATTGAGGATTGAGGATTGAGGATTGAGGATTGAAGATTGAGTATTGAGGATTGAAGACTGAAGATTGAGGATTGAGGTCTGATGATTGAGGATTGAGGATTGAGGATTGAATATTGAATATTCATGCTTGAAGATTGAGGATTGAGTATTGAGGGTTGTGGAGTGAGGACGAGGACTGAGGTTTGAGTATTAATGTTTGCGGTCTGAGGGTTGAGGGTTGAGGATTGAGAATTGAGGATTGAGGATTGGGGATTCAAGATTGTGGATTGGGTATTGAGAATTGAAGAATGAGGATTGAGGATTGAGGATTGAGGATTGAGTATTGAGGATTGATGATTGAAGATTGAGAATTGAGGATTGAAGATTGAGGATTGAGGATTGAGGATTGAGGATTGATGATTGAGGATTGAGGATGAGGGCTGAGGGTTGAGGATTGAGGTTTGAGGTCTGATGATTGAGGATTGAGGATTGAGAATTGAGGATTGAGGATTGTGCATTGAGGATTGAAGATTGTGTATTGAGGATTGATGATTGAGGATTGAGGATTGAGGATTAAGGATTGAGGATTGAGGATTGAGGATTGAGGATTGAGGATTGAGAATTGAGGATTGAAGATTGAGGATTGGGTATTGAGGAATGAACATTGAGGATTGAGGATTGAGGATTGAGGATTGAGGATTGAGGATTGAATATTGAATATTGATGCTTGAAGATTGAGGATTGAGTATTGAGGGTTGTGGACTGAGGACGAGGACTGAGGTTTGAGTATTAATGTTTGCGGTCTGAGGGTTGAGGATTGAGGATTGAGAATTGAGGATTGAGGATTGAGGATTGAAGATTGTGGATTGGGTATTGAGAATTGAAGAATGAGGATTGAGGATTGAGGATTGAGGATTGAGTATTGAGGATTGAAGATTGAGGATTGAGAATTGAGGATTGAAGATTGAGGATTGAGCATTGAGGATTTTGGATTGAGCATTGAGGACAGAAGATTGAGGACTGGGGATTAAGGGTTGAAGATTGAGGATTAAGGATTGAGGATTGGGGATTGAGGATCTAAGATTGGAGATTGGTTATTGAGGATTGAAGGTTGAGGATTGAGGATTGAGGATTGAGAATTTAGAATTGAGGATGAGGACTGAGGGTTTAGGATTGAGGTTTGAGGAACGAGGATTGAGGATTGAGGATTGAGGACTGCGGATTCACCATTGAGTATTGAATATTGACGATTGAGGATTGAGGATTGAGGATTGAAGATTGAGGATTGGGGACTGAGCGTTGAGGGTTGAGTGATGAGAATTGATGTTTGTGGATAGAGATTTGAGGATTGCAGATTGAGTATTGAGTATTGAAAACTGTGAACTGTGGATATTCTGTTGGTGACTGAGGATCGACAACTGATTGTTGAGGACTCGGGGCTGAATATTGAGGATTCAGGATTGAGGATTCTGGATTGAAGTTTGAGGACTGAGGATTGAGGATTGAGGATTGAGGATTGAGGATTGAGGATGGAAGATTGAGGATTGAGGATTGAGGATTGAGGATTGAGGATTGAGGATTGAAGATTGAGGATTGGGTATTGAGGATTGAAGAATGAGGATTGAGGATTGAGGATTGAGGATTGAGGGTTGAAGATTGAGTATTGAGGATTGAAGATTGAGGATTGAGGGTTGAGGATCGAGGATTGAGGGTTGAGGATTGAGGATTGAAGATTGAGTATTGAGGATTGACGATTGAAGATTGAGTATTGAGGATTGAAGGTTGAACATTGACGATTGAGGATTGAGGATTGAGGACTGAAGATTGAGGATTGGGGACTGAGCGTTGAGGGTTGAGTGATGAGAATTGCTGTTTGTGGATAGAGACTTGAGGATTGCAGATTGAGTATTGAGGATTGAAGGTTGAGGATTGAGGATTCAGGTTTGAGGATTGAGGATGAGGGCCGAGGGCTGAGGATTGAGGCTTAAGGACTGAGGACTGAGGGTTGAGGATTGAGAATTGAGGATTGAGGATTGAGGATTGAAGATTGAGGATTGGGAATTGAGGATTGTAGAATGAGGATTGAGGATTGAGGATTGAGGATTGAGGATTGAAGATTGAGTATTGAGGATTGAAGACTGACCATTGAGGATTGAGGATTGATGATTGAGGATTGAGGATTGAGGATTGAAGATTGAGTATTGAGGATTGAAGATTGAAGATTGACGATTGAGGATTGAGGATTGAGGATTGAAGACTGAGGATTGGGGACCGAGCGTTGAGGGCTGAGTGATGAGAATTGATATTTGTGGATAGAGATTTGAGGATTGCAGGTTGGGTATTGAGTATTGAAAACTGTGAATTGAGGATATTCTGTTGAGGACTAAGGATTGACAACTGACTGTTGAGGACTCAGGGATGAAGATTGAGGTTACAGGATTGAGGATTCAGGATTGAGGATTGAGGACTGAGGATTGAGGATTGAGGATGGAAGATTGAGGATTGAGGATTGAGGATTGAGGATTGAGGATTGAGGATTGAAGATTGAGGATTGGGTATTGAGGAATGAACATTGAGGATTGAGGATTGAGGATTGAGGATTGAGGATTGAGGATTGAATATTGAATATTGATGGTTGAAGATTGAGGATTGAGTATTGAGGGTTGTGGACTGAGGACGAGGACTGAGGTTTGAGTATTAATGTTTGCGGTCTGAGGGTTGAGGATTGAGGATTGAGAATTGAGGATTGAGGATTGAGGATTGATTATTGAGGATTGAAGATTGAGGATTAGGGACTGAGGATTGAAGATTGAGGATTGAGGACTGAGGATTGAGTATTGAAGATTGAGTATTGAGGATTGAAGGTTGAGGGTTGAGGATTGAGGTCTGAGGATTGAGGATTGATGATTGAGGATTGGGGATTGAGGATTGACGATTGAGGATTAAGTATTGAGGATTGAGAATTGAGGATTGAGGATTTAAGATTGAGTATTGAGGATTGAAGATTGAGGATGGAGGATTCAGCATTGGGGATTGAGGACTGAGGGGTGACGATTGGGTATTGAAGGTTGAGGATTGAGGATTGAGGATTGAGGATTGATTATTGAGGATTGAAGATTGAGGATTAGGGACTGAGGATTGAAGATTGAGGATTGAGGACTGAGGATTGAGAATTGAAGATTGAGTATTGAGGATTGAAGATTGAGGATTGAGGATTGACGATTGAGGATTGAGCATTGATGCCTGAGGATTGAAGATTGAGGTTTGAGGATTGAGGGTTGTGGATTGAGGACGAGGACTGAGGGTTGAGTATTGATGTTTGAGGTCTGAGGGCTGAGGATTGAGCATTGAGAATTGAGGACTGAGGATTGAGGATTGAAGATTGAGGATTCTGTATTGAGGATTGAAGAATGAGGATTGAGGATTGAGAATTGAGGATTGAGGATAGAAGATTGAGTATTGAGGATTGAAGACTGAGGATTGGGGATTGAGGATTGACGATTGAGGATTGAGTATTGAGGATTGAGAATTGAGGATTGAGGATTGAAGATTGAGTATTGAGGATTGAAGATTGAGGATTGAGGATTGAGGTTTGAGGATTGAGGATTGAGGATTGAGGATTAAGGATTGAAGATTGAGGATTGAGGATTGAGGATTGAGGATTGAGGATTGAAGATTGACTATTGAGGATTGAAGATTGAGGATTGAGGATTGAGGATGAAAGAATTTAGGATTGAGGACTGAGGATTGAAGCTTGAGTATTGAGGATGGAGGATTGAGGATTGAGGATTGAGGATTGAGGACTGAAGATTGAGGATTGGAGCTTCAGGATTGACGATTGAGGATTGAGGATTGTGGATTGAGAATTGAGGATTGCGGATTGAAGGTTGAGTATTGAGGATTGAAGATAGAGGATTGAGGATTGAGGATCGAAGATTGAGGACTGAGTGTTGAGGGTTGATTGATGAGAGTTGATGTGTGTGGATTGAGATTTGAAGATTGAAGATTTGGGATTGAGTGTTGAAAACTGTGAATTGACGATGTTCTATTGAGGATTGAGGATTGAGTCTTGACGGTTGAGGATTGAGGATTGAGGATGCAGGATTGAAGAGAGAGGACTGAGTGTTGAGGATTGAGTGTTAAGAATTGATGTTTGAGGATTGAGATTTGACTATTGAATATTGTGGATTGTGTATTGAACCATGAGAATTCAGGATATTCTATTGAGTATTGAGAATTCAGGATTGATGGTTGAGTATTGAGGATTTATGGTTGAGGGTTGTGTGTTGAATATTGAGAATTGAGGATTGAGGATTGAGGACTGAGGATTGAGGATTGAGGATAGGTGATTGAGTATTGATGACTGAGTGTTGAGGGTTGAGGATTGAGGACGAGGACTGACGGTTGAGGATTGAGATTTGAGGATTGGGGATTGAGGATTGAGGTCTGAGGATTGAGGATTTTGGATTGAGCATTGAGGATTGAAGATTGAGGACTGGGAATTGAGGGTTGAAGTTTGAGGATTAAGGATTGAGGATTGGGGATTGAGGATCTAGGATTGGAGATCGATTATTGAGGATTGAAGGTTGAGGATTGAGTATTGAGGATTGAGAATTGAGAATTGAGGATGTGGACTGAGGGTTCAGGATTGAGGTTTGAGGAACGAGGATTGAGGATTGAGGATTGAGGATTGAGTATTGAGGATTGAAGATTGAGGATTGAGAATTGAGGATTGAAGGTTGAGGATTGAGGATTGAGGATTGAGGGTTGAAGATTGAGGATTGAGGATGAGGGCTGAGGGTTGAGGATTGAGGTTTGAGGTCTGATGATTGAGGATTGAGGATTGAGAATTGAGGATTGAGGATTGTGGATTGAAGATTGAGGATTGGGTATTGGGGATTGAACATTGAGGATTGTGTATTGAGGATTGATGATTGAGGATTGAGGATTGAGGATTAAGGATTGAGGATTGAGGATTGAGGATTGAGGATTGAGGATTGAGGATTGAGGATTGAAGATTGAGGATTGGGTATTGAGGATTGAACATTGAGGATAGAGGATTGAGGATTGAGTATTGAGGATTGAGGATTCAAGATTGAATATTGATGATTGAAGGTTAAGGATTCAGGATTGAGGGTTGTGGATTGAGGACGAGGGCTGAGGTTTGAGTATTAATGTTTGCGGTCTGAGGGTTGAGGATTGAGGATTGAGAATTGAGGATTGAGGACTGAGGATTGAAGATTGTGGATTGGGTATTGAGGATTGAAGAATGAGGATTGAGTATTGAGGATTGAGGATTGAGTATTGAAGATTGAGTATTGAGGATTGAAGATTGAGGATTGAGGATTGAGGATCGAGAATTGAGGGTTGAGGATTGAGGATTGAAGATTGAGTATTGAGGATTGAATATTGAATATTGAGGATTGAGGATTGAGGATTGAGGATTGAGAATTGAGGATTGAAGATTGAGGATTGGGGACTGAGGATTGAAGATTGAGTATTGAGGATTGAAGATTGAAGACTGACGATTGAGGATTGAGGATTGAGGATTGACGATTAAGGATTGGGGACTGAGCGTTGAGGGTTGAGTGATGAGAATTAATTGATGTTTGTGGATAGAGATTTGAGGATTGCAGATTGAGTATTGAGGATTGAAGGTTGAGGATTGAGGATTGAGGATTGAGCATTGAGGATGAGGGCTGAGGGCTGAGGATTGAGGTTTAAGGACTGAGGACTGAGGGTTGAGGATTGAGAATTGAGGATTGAGGATTGAGGATTGAAGATTGAGGATTGTGTATTGAGGATTGAAGAATGAGGATTGAGGATTGAGGATTGAGGATTGAGGATTGAAGATTGAGTATTGAGGATTGAAGACTGAAGATTGAGGATTGAGGACTGATGATTGAGGATTGAGGATTGAGGATTGAAGATTGAGTATTGAGGATTGAAGATTCAACATTGACGATTGTGGATTGGGGATTGAGGATTGAAGATTGAGGATTGGGGACTGAGCGTTGAGGGTTGAGTGATGAGAATTGATGTTTGTGGATAGAGATTTGAGGATTGCAGATTGAGTATTGCGTATTGAAAACTGTGAATTGAGGATATTCTGCTGGTGACTGAGGATTGACAACTGACTGTTGAGGACTCAGGGCTGAAGATTGAGGATTCAGGATTGAGGATTAAGGATTGAGGATCGAGGGTTGAGGATTGAGGATTGATGATTGAGGATTGAGGATTGAGGATTGAAGATTGAGGATTGGGTATTGAGGATTGAACATTGAGGATTGAGGATTGAGGATTGAGGATTGAGGATTGAGGATTGAATATTGAATATTCATGCTTGAAGATTGAGGACTGAGTATTGAGGGTTGTGGACTGAGGACGAGGACTGAGGTTTGAGTATTAATGTTTGCGGTCTGAGGGTTGAGGGTTGAGGATTGAGAATTGAGGATTGAGGATTGAGGATTGAAGATTGTGGATTGGGTATTGAGAATTGAAGAATGAGGATTGAGGATTGGGGATTGAGGATTGAGTATTGAGGATTGAAGATTGAGGATTGAGAATTGAGGATTGAAGATTGAGGATTGAGGATTGAGGATTGAGGATTGAGGATTGATGATTGAGGATTGAGGATGAGGGCTGAGGGTTGAGGATTGAGGTTTGAGGTCTGATGATTGAGGATTGAGGATTGAGAATTGAGGATTGAGGATTGTGGATTGAGGATTGAAGATTGTGTATTGAGGATTGATGATTGAGGATTGAGGATTGAGGATTAAGGATTGAGGATTGAGGATTGAGGATTGAGTATTGAGGATTGAGGATTGAAGATTGAATATTGATGATTGAAGATTAAGGATTGAGGATTGAGGGTTGTGGACTGAGGACGAGGGCTGAGCTTTGAGTATTAATGTTTGCGGTCTGAGGGTTGAGGATTGAGGATTGAGAATTGAGGATTGAGGACTGAGGATTGAAGATTGTGGATTGGGTATTGAGGATTGAACATTGAGGATTGAGGATTGAGGATTGAGGATTGAGGATTGAGGATTGAATATTGAATATTGATTCTTGAAGATTGAGGATTGAGTATTGAGGGTTGTGGACTGAGGACGAGGACTGAGGCTTGAGTATTAATGTTTGCGGTCTGAGGGTTGAGGATTGAGGATTGAGAATTGAGGATTGAGGATTGAGGATTGAAGATTGTGGATTGGGTATTGAGAATTGAAGAATGAGGATTGAGGATTGAGGATTGAGGATTGAGTATTGAGGATTGAAGATTGAGGATTGAGAATTGAGGATTGAAGATTGAGGATTGAGCATTGAGGATTTTGGATTGAGCATTGAGGATAGAAGATTGAGGACTGGGGATTGAGGGTTGAAGATTGAGGATTAAGGATTGAGGATTGGGGATTGAGGATCTAAGATTGGAGATTGGTTATTGAGGATTGAAGGTTGAGGATTGAGGATTGAGGATTGAGAATTTAGAATTGAGGATGAGGACTGAGGGTTTAGGATTGAGGTTTGAGGAACGAGGATTGATGACTGAGGATTGAGGATTGAGGATTGAGTATTGAAGACTGAGGATTGATGGTTGAGGATTGAGGATTGTGGATTGAGGATTGAGGATTGAGGGTTGAGGATTGAGGATTGAGGATTGAGGATTGAAGATTGATGATTGGGGACTGAGCGTTGAGGGTTGAGTGATGAGAATTGATGTTTGTGGACAGAGATTTGAGGATTGCAGATTGAGTATTGAGGATTGAAGGTTGAGGATTGAGGATTGAGGATTGAGGATTGAGGATGAGGGCCGAGGGCTGAGGATTGAGGCTTAAGGACTGAGGACTGAGGGTTGAGGATTGAGAATTTAGGATTGAGGATTGAGGATAGAAGATTGAGGACTGGGGATTGAGGGTTGAAGATTGAGGATTAAGGATTGAGGATTGGGGATTGAGGATCTAGGATTGGAGATTGGTTATTGAGGATTGAAGGTTGAGGATTGAGGATTGAGGATTGAGAATTTAGAATTGAGGATGAGGACTGAGGGTTTAGGATTGAGGTTTGAGGAACGAGGATTGTGGATTGAGGATTGAGGACTGCGGATTGACGATTGAGTATTGAATATTAAGGATTGATGACTGAGGATTGAGGATTGAGGATTGAGTATTGAAGACTGAGGATTGATGGTTGAGGATTGAGGATTGAGGATTGAGGATTGAGGATTGAGGGTTGAGGATTGAGGATTGAGGACTGAGGGCTGAGGATTGAGGATTGAGAATTGAGGATTGAGGGTAGAGGATTGAAGATTGAGGATTGTGTATTCAGGAATGAAGAATGAGTGTTGAGGATTGAGGATTGAAGATTGAGGATTGAGGATTGAATATTCAGTATAGGGGATCGAAGATTGAGAATTGAGGATTGAGGATTGAGGATTGGGGACAGAGTGTTGAGGGTTGAGTGATGAGAATTGATGTTTGTTGATAGAGATTTGAAGATTGCAGATTGAGTATTGAGTATTGAAAAGTGTGAACTGAGGATATTCTATTGAGGTCTGAGGATTGACAACTGATTGTTGAGAAATCAGGGCTGACGATTGAGGATTCAGGATTGAGGATTGAGGATTGAGGATTGAAGATTGAGGATTGGGTATTGAGGATTGAAGAATGAGGATTGATGATTGAGGATTGAGGATTGAGGGTTGAAGATTGAGTATTGAGGATTGAAGATTGAGGATTGAGGATTGAGGATTGAGGATTGAGGGTTGAGGATTGAGGATTGAGGATTGAGGATTGAGGATTGAGTATTGAAGATTGAGTATTGAGGATTGAAGGTTGAGAGTGGAGGATTGAGGTCTGAGGATTGAGGATTGAAGATTGAGGATTGGGGATTGAGGATTGACGATTGAGGATTAAGTATTGAGGATTGAGAATTGAGGATTGAGGATTGAAGATTGAGTATTGAGGATTGAAGATTGAGGATGGAGGATTGAGCATTGAGGATTGAGGACTGAAGATTGAGTATTGAGGATTGAAGATTGGGGATTGAGAATTGAGGATTGAGGATTGAGGATTGAAGATTGACTATTGAGGATTGAAGATTGAGGATTGAGAATTGAGGATTGAGAATTTAGGATTGAGGATTGAGGATTGAGGATTGAGGATTGAAGCTTGAGTATTGAGGATGGAGGATTGAGGATTGAGGATTGAGGATTGAGGACTGAAGATTGAGGATTGGAGCTTCAGGATTGACGATTGAGGATTGAGGATTGTGGATTGAGGATTGAGGATTGCGGATTGAAGGTTGAGTATTGAGGATTGAAGATAGAGGATTGAGGATTGAGGATCGAAGATTGAGGACTGAGTGTTGAGGGTTGATTGATGAGAGTTGATGTGTGTGGATTGAGATTTGAAGATTGAAGATTTGGGATTGAGTGTTGAAAACTGTGAATTGAGGATGTTCTATTGAGGATTGAGGATTGAGTCTTGACGGTTGAGGATTGAGGATTGAGGATGCAGGATTGAAGAGAGAGGACTGAGTGTTGAGGATTGAGTGTTAAGAATTGATGTTTGAGGATTGAGATTTGACTATTGAATATTGTGGATTGTGTATTGAACCATGAGAATTCAGGATATTCTATTGAGTATTGAGAATTCAGGATTGATGGTTGAGTATTGAGGATTGATGGTTGAGGGTTGTGTGTTGAATATTGAGAATTGAGGATTGAGGATTGAGGATTGAGGATTGAGGATTGAGGATAGGTGATTGAGTATTGATGACTGAGTGTTGAGGGTTGAGGATTGAGGACGAGGACTGACGGTTGAGGATTGAGATTTGAGGATTGGGGATTGAGGATTGAGGTCTGAGGATTGAGGATTTTGGATTGAGCATTGAGGATTGAAGATTGAGGACTGGGGATTGAGGGTTGAAGTTTGAGGATTAAGGATTGAGGATTGGGGATTGAGGATCTAGGATTGGAGATCGATTATTGAGGATTGAAGGATGAGGATTGAGTATTGAGGATTGAGAATTGATAATTGAGGATGTGGACTGAGGGTTGAGGATTGAGGTTTGAGGAACGAGGATTGAGGATTGAGGATTGAGGATTGAAGATTGAGGATTGGGTATTGAGGATTGAAGAATGAGGATTGAGGATTGAGGATTGAGGATTGAGGGTTCAAGATTGAGTATTGAGGATTGAAGATTGAGGATTGAGGGTTGAGGATCGAGGATTGAGGGTTGAGGATTGAGGATTGAAGATTGAGTATTGAGGATTGACGATTGAAGATTGAGTATTGAGGATTGAAGGTTGAACATTGACGATTGATGACTGAGGATTGAGGATTGAGGATTGAGTGTTGAAGACTGAGGATTGATGGTTGAGGATTGAGGGTTGAGGATTGAGGATTGAGGATTGAGGGTTGAGGATTGAGGATTGAGGACTGAGGGCTGAGGATTGAGGATTGAGGATTGAGGATTGAAGATTGAGGATTGAGTATTGAGGGCTGTGGATTGAGGACGAGGACTGAGGGTTGAGTATTGATGTTCGAGGTCTGATGATTGAGGATTGAGGATTGAGGATCGGGGATTGAAGATTGAGTATTGAGGATTGAAGATTGAGTATTCAGGATTGAAGATTGAGGATTGAAGATTGAGGATTGAGGATTGAGGATGAGGGCTGATGGCTGAGGATTGAGGTTTAAGGACTGACGACTGAGGGTTGAGGGTTGAGAATTGAGGATTGAGGATTGAGGATTGAAGATTGAGGATTGGGTATTGAGGATTGAAGAATGAGGATTGAGGATTGTGGATTGAAAGTGGAATATTGATGATTGAAGATTGAGGATTGAGTATTGAGGGTTGTGGACTGAGGACGAGGACTGAGGTTTGAGTATTAATGTTTGCGGTCTGAGGGTTGAGGATTGAGGATTGAGAATTGAGGATTGAGGATTGAGGATTGAAGATTGTGGATTGGGTATTGAGAATTGAAGAATGAGGATTGAGGATTGAGGATTGAGGATTGAGTATTGAGGATTGAAGATTGAGGATTGAGAATTGAGGATTGAAGATTGAGGATTGAGCATTGAGGATTTTGGATTGAGCATTGAGGACAGAAGATTGAGGACTGGGGATTGAGGGTTGAAGATTGAGGATTAAGGATTGAGGATTGGGGATTGAGGATCTAAGATTGGAGATTGGTTATTGAGGATTGAAGGTTGAGGATTGAGGATTGAGGATTGAGAATTTAGAATTGAGGATGAGGACTGAGGGTTTAGGATTGAGGTTTGAGGAACGAGGATTGAGGATTGAGGATTGAGGACTGCGGATTCACGATTGAGTATTGAATATTGACGATTGAGGATTGAGGATTGAGGATTGAAGATTGAGGATTGGGGACTGAGCGTTGAGGGTTGAGTGATGAGAATTGATGTTTGTGGATAGAGATTTGAGGATTGCAGATTGAGTATTGAGTATTGAAAACTGTGAACTGTGGATATTCTGTTGGTGACTGAGGATCGACAACTGATTGTTGAGGACTCGGGGCTGAAGATTGAGGATTCAGGATTGAGGATTCTGGATTGAAGTTTGAGGACTGAGGATTGAGGATTGAGGATTGAGGATTGAGGATTGAGGATGGAAGATTGAGGATTGAGGATTGAGGATTGAGGATTGAGGATTGAGGATTGAAGATTGAGGATTGGGTATTGAGGATTGAAGAATGAGGATTGAGGATTGAGGATTGAGGATTGAGGGTTGAAGATTGAGTATTGAGGATTGAAGATTGAGGATTGAGGGTTGAGGATCGAGGATTGAGTGTTGAGGATTGAGGATTGAAGATTGAGTATTGAGGATTGACGATTGAAGATTGAGTATTGAGGATTGAAGGTTGAACATTGACGATTGAGGATTGAGGATTCAGGACTGAAGATTGAGGATTGGGGACTGAGCGTTGAGGGTTGAGTGATGAGAATTGCTGTTTGTGGATAGAGATTTGAGGATTGCAGATTGAGTATTGAGGATTGAAGGTTGAGGATTGAGGATTCAGGTTTGAGGATTGAGGATGAGGGCCGAGGGCTGAGGATTGAGGCTTAAGGACTGAGGACTGAGGGTTGAGGATTGAGAATTGAGGATTGAGGATTGAGGATTGAAGATTGAGGATTGGGAATTGAGGATTGTAGAATGAGGATTGAGGATTGAGGATTGAGGATTGGGGATTGAAGATTGAGTATTGAGGATTGAAGACTGACCATTGAGGATTGAGGATTGATGATTGAGGATTGAGGATTGAGGATTGAAGATTGAGTATTGAGGATTGAAGATTGAAGATTGACGATTGAGGATTGAGGATTGAGGATTGAAGACTGAGGATTGGGGACCGAGCGTTGAGGGCTGAGTGATGAGAATTTATATTTGTGGATAGAGATTTGAGGATTGCAGATTGGGTATTGAGTATTGAAAACTGTGAATTGAGGATATTCTGTTGAGGACTAAGGATTGACAACTGACTGTTGAGGACTCAGGGATGAAGATTGAGGTTACAGGATTGAGGATTCAGGATTGAGGTTTGAGGACTGAGGATTGAGGATTGAGGATTGAGGATTGAGGATGGAAGATTGAGGATTGGGTATTGAGGATTGAACATTGAGGATTGAGTATTGAGGATTGAGGATTGAGGATTGAAGATTGAGGATTGAGTATTGAGGGCTGTGGATTGAGGACGAGGACTGAGGGTTGAGTATTGATGTTTGAGGTCTGATGATTGAGGATTGAGGATTGAGGATCGGGGATTGAAGACTGAGTATTGAGGATTGAAGATTGAGTATTGAGGATTGAAGATTGAGGATTGAAGATTGAGGATTGAGGATTGAGGATTGAGGACTGAGGGCTGAGGATTGAGGGTTGAAGATTGAGGATTAAGGATTGAGGATTGGGGATTGAGGATCTAGGATTGGAGATTGGTTATTGAGGATTGAAGGTTGAGGATTGAGGATTGAGGATTGAGAATTTAGAATTGAGGATGAGGACTGAGGGTTTAGGATTGAGGTTTGAGGGACGAGGATTGTGGATTGAGGATTGAGGACTGCGGATTGACGATTGAGTATTGAATATTAAGGATTGATGACTGAGGATTGAGGATTGAGGATTGAGTATTGAAGACTGAGGATTGATGGTTGAGGATTGAGGATTGAGGATTGAGGATTGAGGATTGAGGGTTGAGGATTGAGGATTGAGGACTGAGGGCTGAGGATTGAGGATTGAGGATTGAGGATTGAGGGTTGAGGATTGAAGATTGAGGATTGTGTATTGATTAATGAAGAATGAGTGTTGAGGATTGAGGATTGAAGATTGAGGATTGAGGATTGAATATTCAGTATAGGCGATCGAAGATTGAGAATTGAGGATTGAGGATTGAGGATTGGGGACAGAGTGTTGAGGGTTGAGTGATGAGAATTGATGTTTGTGGATAGAGATTTGAAGATTGCAGATTGAGTATTGAGTATTGAAAGGTGTGAACTGAGGATATTCTATTGAGGTCTGAGGATTGACAACTGATTGTTGAGGAATCAGGTCTGACGATTGAGGATTCAGGTTTGAGGATTGACGATTGAGGATTGAAGATTGAGGATTGGGTATTGAGGATTGAAGAATGAGGATTGAGGATTGAGGATTGAGGATTGAGGGTTGAAGATTGAGTATTGAGGATTGAAGATTGAGGATTGAGGATTGAGGATAGAGGATTGAGGGTTGAGGATTGAGGATTGAGGATTGAGGATTGAGGATTGAGTATTGAAGATTGAGTATTGAGGATTGAAGGTTGAGGGGTGAGGATTGAGGTCTGAGGATTGAGGATTGATGATTGAGGATTGGGGATTGAGGATTGACGATTGAGGATTAAGTATTGAGGATTGAGAATTGAGGATGGAGGATTGAGGATTGAGGATTGAGGATTGAGGATTGAGGATAGGTGATTGAGTATTGATGACTGAGTGTTGAGGGTTGAGGATTGAGGACGAGGACTGACGGTTGAGGATTGAGATTTGAGGATTGGGGATTGAGGATTGAGGTCTGAGGATTGAGGATTTTGGATTGAGCATTGAGGATTGAAGATTGAGGACTGGGGATTGAGGGTTGAAGTTTGAGGATTAAGGATTGAGGATTGGGGATTGAGGATCTAGGATTGGAGATCGATTATTGAGGATTGAAGGTTGAGGATTGAGTATTGAGGATTGAGAATTGAGAATTGAGGATGTGGACTGAGGGTTCAGGATTGAGGTTTGAGGTACGAGGATTGAGGATTGAGGATTGAGGATTGAGTATTGAGGATTGAAGATTGAGGATTGAGAATTGAGGATTGAAGGTTGAGGATTGAGGATTGAGGATTGAGGGTTGAAGATTGAGGATTGAGGATGAGGGCTGAGGGTTGAGGATTGAGGTTTGAGGTCTGATGATTGAGAATTGAGGATTGAGGATTGAGGATTGAGGATTGAAGATTGAGGATTGGGTATTGAGGATTGAACATTGAGGATAGAGGATTGAGGATTGAGTATTGAGGATTGAGGATTCAAGATTGAATATTGATGATTGAAGGTTAAGGATTGAGGATTGAGGGTTGTGGATTGAGGACGAGGGCTGAGGTTTGAGTATTAATGTTTGCGGTCTGAGGGTTGAGGATTGAGGATTGAGAATTGAGGATTGAGGACTGAGGATTGAAGATTGTGGATTGGGTATTGAGGATTGAAGAATGAGGATTGAGTATTGAGGATTGAGGATTGAGTATTGAAGGTTGAGTATTGAGGATTGAAGATTGAGGATTGAGGATTGAGGATCGAGGATTGAGGGTTGAGGATTGAGGATTGAAGATTGAGTATTGAGGATTGAATATTGAATATTGAGGATTGAGGATTGAGGATTGAGGATTGAGAATTGAGGATTGAAGATTGAGGCTTGGGGACTGAGGATTGAAGATTGAGTATTGAGGATTGAAGACTGAAGACTGACGATTGAGGATTGAGGATTGAGGATTGACGATTAAGGATTGGGGACTGAGCGTTGAGGGTTGAGTGATGAGAATTAATTGATGTTTGTGGATAGAGATTTGAGGATTGCAGATTGAGTATTGAGGATTGAAGGTTGAGGATTGAGGATTGAGGATTGAGCATTGAGGATGAGGGCTGAGGGCTGAGGATTGAGGTTTAAGGACTGAGGACTGAGGGTTGAGGATTGAGAATTGAGGATTGAGGATTGAGGATTGAAGATTGAGGATTGTGTATTGAGGATTGAAGAATGAGGATTGAGGATTGAGGATTGAGGATTGAGGATTGAAGATTGAGTATTGAGGATTGAAGACTGAAGATTGAGGATTGAGGACTGATGATTGAGGATTGAGGATTGAGGATTGAAGATTGAGTATTGAGGATTGAAGATTCAAGATTGACGATTGAGGATTGGGGATTGAGGATTGAAGATTGAGGATTGGGGACTGAGCGTTGAGGGTTGAGTGATGAGAATTGATGTTTGTGGATAGAGATTTGAGGATTGCAGATTGAGTATTGCGTATTGAAAACTGTGAATTGAGGATATTCTGCTGGTGACTGAGGATTGACAACTGACTGTTGAGGACTCAGGGCTGAAGATTGAGGATTCAGGATTGAGGATTAAGGATTGAGGATTGAGGGTTGAGGATTGAGGATTGATGATTGAGGATTGAGGATTGAGGATTGAAGATTGAGGATTGGGTATTGAGGATTGAACATTGAGGATTGAGGATTGAGGATTGAGGATTGAGGATTGAGGATTGAATATTGAATATTCATGCTTGAAGATTGAGGACTGAGTATTGAGGGTTGTGGACTGAGGACGAGGACTGAGGTTTGAGTATTAATGTTTGCGGTCTGAGGGTTGAGGGTTGAGGATTGAGAATTGAGGATTGAGGATTGAGGATTGAAGATTGTGGATTGGGTATTGAGAATTGAAGAATGAGGATTGAGGATTGGGGATTGAGGATTGAGTATTGAGGATTGAAGATTGAGGATTGAGAATTGAGGATTGAAGATTGAGGATTGAGGATTGAGGATTGAGGATTGAGGATTGATGATTGAGGATTGAGGATGAGGGCTGAGGGTTGAGGATTGAGGTTTGAGGTCTGATGATTGAGGATTGAGGATTGAGAATTGAGGATTGAGGATTGTGGATTGAGGATTGAAGATTGTGTATTGAGGATTGATGATTGAGGATTGAGGATTGAGGATTAAGGATTGAGGATTGAGGATTGCGGATTGAGTATTGAGGATTGAGGATTGAAGATTGAATATTGATGATTGAAGATTAAGGATTGAGGATTGAGGGTTGTGGACTGAGGACGAGGGCTGAGGTTTGAGTATTAATGTTTGCGGTCTGAGGGTTGAGGATTGAGGATTGAGAATTGAGGATTGAGGACTGAGGATTGAAGATTGTGGATTGGGTATTGAGGATTGAACATTGAGGATTGAGGATTGAGGATTGAGGATTGAGGATTGAGGATTGAATATTGAATATTGATGCTTGAAGATTGAGGATTGAGTATTGAGGGTTGTGGACTGAGGACGAGGACTGAGGCTTGAGTATTAATGTTTGCGGTCTGAGGGTTGAGGATTGAGGGTTGAGAATTGAGGATTGAGGATTGAGGATTGAAGATTGTGGATTGGGTATTGAGAATTGAAGAATGAGGATTGAGGATTGAGGATTGAGGATTGAGTATTGAGGATTGAAGATTGAGGATTGAGAATTGAGGATTGAAGATTGAGGATTGAGCATTGAGGATTTTGGATTGAGCATTGAGGATAGAAGATTGAGGACTGGGGATTGAGGGTTGAAGATTGAGGATTAAGGATTGAGGATTGGGGATTGAGGATCTAAGATTGGAGATTGGTTATTGAGGATTGAATGTTGAGGATTGAGGATTGAGGATTGAGAATTTAGAATTGAGGATGAGGACTGAGGGTTTAGGATTGAGGTTTGAGGAACGAGGATTGAGGATTGAGGATTGAGGACTGCGGATTGACGATTGAGTATTGAATATTGACGATTGAGGATTGAGGATTGAGGATTGAAGATTGAGGATTGGGGACTGAGCGTTGAGGGTTGAGTGATGAGAATTGATGTTTGTGGACAGAGATTTGAGGATTGCAGATTGAGTATTGAGGGTTGAAGGTTGAGGATTGAGGATTGAGGATTGAGGATTGAGGATGAGGGCCGAGGGCTGAGGATTGAGTCTTAAGGACTGAGGACTGAGGGTTGAGGATTGAGAATTGAGGATTGAGGATTGAGGATAGAAGATTGAGGACTGGGGATTGAGGGTTGAAGATTGAGGATTAAGGATTGAGGATTGGGGATTGAGGATCTAGGATAGGAGATTGGTTATTGAGGATTGAAGGTTGAGGATTCAGTATTGAGGATTGAGAATTTAGAATTGAGGATGAGGACTGAGGGTTTAGGATTGAGGTTTGAGGAACGAGGATTGTGGATTGAGGATTGAGGACTGCGGATTGACGATTGAGGATTGGGAATTGAGGATTGTAGAATGAGGATTGAGGATTGAGGATTGAGGATTGAGGATTGAAGATTGAGTATTGAGGATTGAAGACTGAAGATTGAGGATTGGGGACTGAGCGTTGAGGGTTGAGTGATGAGAATTGCTGTTTGTGGATAGAGATTTGAGGATTGCAGATTGAGTATTGAGGATTGAAGGTTGAGGATTGAGGATTCAGGTTTGAGGATTGAGGATGAGGGCCGAGGGCTGAGGATTGAGGCTTAAGGACTGAGGACTGAGGGTTGAGGATTGAGAATTGAGGATTGAGGATTGAGGATTGAAGATTGAGGATTGGGAATTGAGGATTGTAGAATGAGGATTGAGGATTGAGGATTGAGGATTGAGGATTGAAGATTGAGTATTGAGGATTGAAGACTGACCATTGAGGATTGAGGATTGATGATTGAGGATTGAGGATTGAGGATTGAAGATTGAGTATTGAGGATTGAAGATTGAAGATTGACGATTGAGGATTGAGGATTGAGGATTGAAGACTGAGGATTGGGGACCGAGCGTTGAGGGCTGAGTGATGAGAATTTATATTTGTGGATAGAGATTTGAGGATTGCAGATTGGGTATTGAGTATTGAAAACTGTGAATTGAGGATATTCTGTTGAGGACTAAGGATTGACAACTGACTGTTGAGGACTCAGGGATGAAGATTGAGGTTACAGGATTGAGGATTCAGGATTGAGGTTTGAGGACTGAGGATTGAGGATTGAGGATTGAGGATTGAGGATGGAAGATTGAGGATTGGGTATTGAGGATTGAACATTGAGGATTGAGTATTGAGGATTGAGGATTGAGGATTGAAGATTGAGGATTGAGTATTGAGGGCTGTGGATTGAGGACGAGGACTGAGGGTTGAGTATTGATGTTTGAGGTCTGATGATTGAGGATTGAGGATTGAGGATCGGGGATTGAAGACTGTGTATTGAGGATTGAAGATTGAGTATTGAGGATTGAAGATTGAGGATTGAAGATTGAGGATTGAGGATTGAGGATTGAGGACTGAGGGCTGAGGATTGAGGGTTGAAGATTGAGGATTAAGGATTGAGGATTGGGGATTGAGGATCTAGGATTGGAGATTGGTTATTGAGGATTGAAGGTTGAGGATTGAGGATTGAGGATTGAGAATTTAGAATTGAGGATGAGGACTGAGGGTTTAGGATTGAGGTTTGAGGGACGAGGATTGTGGATTGAGGATTGAGGACTGCGGATTGACGATTGAGTATTGAATATTAAGGATTGATGACTGAGGATTGAGGATTGAGGATTGAGTATTGAAGACTGAGGATTGATGGTTGAGGATTGTGGATTGAGGATTGAGGATTGAGGATTGAGGGTTGAGGATTGAGGATTGAGGACTGAGGGCTGAGGATTGAGGATTGAGAATTGAGGATTGAGGGTTGAGGATTGAAGATTGAGGATTGTGTATTGATTAATGAAGAATGAGTGTTGAGGATTGAGGATTGAAGATTGAGGATTGAGGATTGAATATTCAGTATAGGGGATCGAAGATTGAGAATTGAGGATTGAGGATTGAGGATTGGGGACAGAGTGTTGAGGGTTGAGTGATGAGAATTGATGTTTGTGGATAGAGATTTGAAGATTGCAGATTGAGTATTGAGTATTGAAAGGTGTGAACTGAGGATATTCTATTGAGGTCTGAGGATTGACAACTGATTGTTGAGGAATCAGGTCTGACGATTGAGGATTCAGGTTTGAGGATTGACGATTGAGGATTGAAGATTGAGGATTGGGTATTGAGGATTGAAGAATGAGGATTGAGGATTGAGGATTGAGGATTGAGGGTTGAAGATTGAGTATTGAGGATTGAAGATTGAGGATTGAGGATTGAGGATAGAGGATTGAGGGTTGAGGATTGAGGATTGAGGATTGAGGATTGAGGATTGAGTATTGAAGATTGAGTATTGAGGATTGAAGGTTGAGGGTTGAGGATTGAGGTCTGAGGATTGAGGATTGATGATTGAGGATTGGGGATTGAGGATTGACGATTGAGGATTAAGTATTGAGGATTGAGAATTGAGGATGGAGGATTGAGGATTGAGGATTGAGGATTGAGGATTGAGGATTGAGGATAGGTGATTGAGTATTGATGACTGAGTGTTGAGGGTTGAGGATTGAGGACGAGGACTGACGGTTGAGGATTGAGATTTGAGGATTGGGGATTGAGGATTGAGGTCTGAGGATTGAGGATTTTGGATTGAGCATTGAGGATTGAAGATTGAGGACTGGGGATTGAGGGTTGAAGTTTGAGGATTAA
This sequence comes from Calliopsis andreniformis, assembly GCF_051401765.1. Lineage (NCBI taxonomy): Eukaryota > Metazoa > Arthropoda > Insecta > Hymenoptera > Andrenidae > Calliopsis > Calliopsis andreniformis. The sequence continues at coordinate 1,299,159 of NW_027480450.1, read as the reverse complement.
GGATTGAGGATTGGGGATTGAGGATCTAGGATTGGAGATCGATTATTGAGGATTGAAGGTTGAGGATTGAGTATTGAGGATTGAGAATTGAGAATTGAGGATGTGGACTGAGGGTTCAGGATTGAGGTTTGAGGTACGAGGATTGAGGATTGAGGATTGAGGATTGAGTATTGAGGATTGAAGATTGAGGATTGAGAATTGAGGATTGAAGGTTGAGGATTGAGGATTGAGGATTGAGGGTTGAAGATTGAGGATTGAGGATGAGGGCTGAGGGTTGAGGATTGAGGTTTGAGGTCTGATGATTGAGAATTGAGGATTGAGAATTGAGGATTGGGGATTGTGGATTGAAGATTGAGGATTGGGTATTGGGGATTGAACATTGAGGATTGTGTATTGAGGATTGATGATTGAGGATTGAGGATTGAGGATTAAGGATTGAGGATTGAGGATTGAGGATTGAGGATTGAGGATTGAGGATTGAGGATTGAAGATTGAGGATTGGGTATTGAGGATTGAACATTGAGGATAGAGGATTGAGGATTGAGTATTGAGGATTGAGGATTCAAGATTGAATATTGATGATTGAAGGTTAAGGATTGAGGATTGAGGGTTGTGGTTGAGGACGAGGGCTGAGGTTTGAGTATTAATGTTTGCGGTCTGAGGGTTGAGGATTGAGGATTGAGAATTGAGGTTTGAGGACTGAGGATTGAAGATTGTGGATTGGGTATTGAGGATTGAAGAATGAGGATTGAGTATTGAGGATTGAGGATTGAGTATTGAAGATTGAGTATTGAGGATTGAAGATTGAGGATTGAGGATTGAGGATCGAGGATTGAGGGTTGAGGATTGAGGATTGAAGATTGAGTATTGAGGATTGAATATTGAATATTGAGGATTGAGGATTGAGGATTGAGGATTGAGAATTGAGGATTGAAGATTGAGGATTGGGGACTGAGGATTGAAGATTGAGTATTGAGGATTGAAGATTGAAGACTGACGATTGAGGATTGAGGATTGAGGATTGACGATTAAGGATTGGGGACTGAGCGTTGAGGGTTGAGTGATGAGAATTAATTGATGTTTGTGGATAGAGATTTGAGGATTGCAGATTGAGTATTGAGGATTGAAGGTTGAGGATTGAGGATTGAGGATTGAGCATTGAGGATGAGGGCTGAGGGCTGAGGATTGAGGTTTAAGGACTGAGGACTGAGGGTTGAGGATTGAGAATTGAGGATTGAGGATTGAGGATTGAAGATTGAGGATTGTGTATTGAGGATTGAAGAATGAGGATTGAGGATTGAGGATTGAGGATTGAGGATTGAAGATTGAGTATTGAGGATTGAAGACTGAAGATTGAGGATTGAGGACTGATGATTGAGGATTGAGGATTGAGGATTGAAGATTGAGTATTGAGGATTGAAGATTCAAGATTGACGATTGAGGATTGGGGATTGAGGATTGAAGACTGAGGATTGGGGACTGAGCGTTGAGGGTTGAGTGATGAGAATTGATGTTTGTGGATAGAGATTTGAGGATTGCAGATTGAGTATTGCGTATTGAAAACTGTGAATTGAGGATATTCTGCTGGTGACTGAGGATTGACAACTGACTGTTGAGGACTCAGGGCTGAAGATTGAGGATTCAGGATTGAGGATTAAGGATTGAGGATTGAGGGTTGAGGATTGAGGATTGATGATTGAGGATTGAGGATTGAGGATTGAAGATTGAGGATTGGGTATTGAGGATTGAACATTGAGGATTGAGGATTGAGGATTGAGGATTGAGGATTGAGGATTGAATATTGAATATTCATGCTTGAAGATTGAGGACTGAGTATTGAGGGTTGTGGACTGAGGACGAGGACTGAGGTTTGAGTATTAATGTTTGCGGTCTGAGGGTTGAGGGTTGAGGATTGAGAATTGAGGATTGAGGATTGAGGATTGAAGATTGTGGATTGGGTATTGAGAATTGAAGAATGAGGATTGAGGATTGGGGATTGAGGATTGAGTATTGAGGATTGAAGATTGAGGATTGAGAATTGAGGATTGAAGATTGAGGATTGAGGATTGAGGATTGAGGATTGAGGATTGATGATTGAGGATTGAGGATGAGGGCTGAGGGTTGAGGATTGAGGTTTGAGGTCTGATGATTGAGGATTGAGGATTGAGAATTGAGGATTGAGGATTGTGGATTGAGGATTGAAGATTGTGTATTGAGGATTGATGATTGAGGATTGAGGATTGAGGATTAAGGATTGAGGATTGAGGATTGCGGATTGAGTATTGAGGATTGAGGATTGAAGATTGAATATTGATGATTGAAGATTAAGGATTGAGGATTGAGGGTTGTGGACTGAGGACGATGGCTGAGGTTTGAGTATTAATGTTTGCGGTCTGAGGGTTGAGGATTGAGGATTGAGAATTGAGGATTGAGGACTGAGGATTGAAGATTGTGGATTGGGTATTGAGGATTGAACATTGAGGATTGAGGATTGAGGATTGAGGATTGAGGATTGAGGATTGAATATTGAATATTGATGCTTGAAGATTGAGGATTGAGTATTGAGGGTTGTGGACTGAGGACGAGGACTGAGGCTTGAGTATTAATGTTTGCGGTCTGAGGGTTGAGGATTGAGGATTGAGAATTGAGGATTGAGGATTGAGGATTGAAGATTGTGGATTGGGTATTGAGAATTGAAGAATGAGGATTGAGGATTGAGGATTGAGGATTGAGTATTGAGGATTGAAGATTGAGGATTGAGAATTGAGGATTGAAGATTGAGGATTGAGCATTGAGGATTTTGGATTGAGCATTGAGGATAGAAGATTGAGGACTGGGGATTGAGGGTTGAAGATTGAGGATTAAGGATTGAGGATTGGGGATTGAGGATCTAAGATTGGAGATTGGTTATTGAGGATTGAATGTTGAGGATTGAGGATTGAGGATTGAGAATTTAGAATTGAGGATGAGGACTGAGGGTTTAGGATTGAGGTTTGAGGAACGAGGATTGAGGATTGAGGATTGAGGACTGCGGATTGACGATTGAGTATTGAATATTGACGATTGAGGATTGAGGATTGAGGATTGAAGATTGAGGATTGGGGACTGAGCGTTGAGGGTTGAGTGATGAGAATTGATGTTTGTGGACAGAGATTTGAGGATTGCAGATTGAGTATTGAGGGTTGAAGGTTGAGGATTGAGGATTGAGGATTGAGGATTGAGGATGAGGGCCGAGGGCTGAGGATTGAGTCTTAAGGACTGAGGACTGAGGGTTGAGGATTGAGAATTGAGGATTGAGGATTGAGGATAGAAGATTGAGGGCTGGGGATTGAGGGTTGAAGATTGAGGATTAAGGATTGAGGATTGGGGATTGAGGATCTAGGATAGGAGATTGGTTATTGAGGATTGAAGGTTGAGGATTCAGTATTGAGGATTGAGAATTTAGAATTGAGGATGAGGACTGAGGGTTTAGGATTGAGGTTTGAGGAACGAGGATTGTGGATTGAGGATTGAGGACTGCGGATTGACGATTGAGTATTGAATATTAAGGATTGATGACTGAGGATTGAGGATTGAGGATTGAGTATTGAAGACTGAGGATTGATGGTTGAGGATTGAGGATTGAGGATTGAGGATTGAGGATTGAGGGTTGAGGATTGAGGATTGAGGATTGAGGATTGAAGATTGATGATTGGGGACTGAGCGTTGAGGGTTGAGTGATGAGAATTGATGTTTGTGGACAGAGATTTGAGGATTGCAGATTGAGTATTGAGGATTGAAGGTTGAGGATTGAGGATTGAGGATTGAGGATTGAGGATGAGGGCCGAGGGCTGAGGATTGAGGCTTAAGGACTGAGGACTGAGGGTTGAGGATTGAGAATTTAGAATTGAGGATGAGGACTGAGGGTTTAGGATTGAGGTTTGAGGAACGAGGATTGTGGATTGAGGATTGAGGACTGCGGATTGACGATTGAGTAATGAATATTAAGGATTGATGACTGAGGATTGAGGATTGAGGATTGAGTATTGAAGACTGAGGATTGATGGTTGAGGATTGAGGATTGAGGATTGAGGATTGAGGATTGAGGGTTGAGGATTGAGGATTGAGGACTGAGGGCTGAGGATTGAGGATTGAGAATTGAGGATTGAGGGTAGAGGATTGAAGATTGAGGATTGTGTATTGAGGAATGAAGAATGAGTGTTGAGGATTGAGGATTGAAGATTGAGGATTGAGGATTGAATATTCAGTATAGGGGATCGAAGATTGAGAATTGAGGATTGAGGATTGAGGATTGGGGACAGAGTGTTGAGGGTTGAGTGATGAGAATTGATGTTTGTTGATAGAGATTTGAAGATTGCAGATTGAGTATTGAGTATTGAAAAGTGTGAACTGAGGATATTCTATTGAGGTCTGAGGATTGACAACTGATTGTTGAGGAATCAGGGCTGACGATTGAGGATTCAGGATTGAGGATTGAGGATTGAGGATTGAAGATTGAGGATTGGGTATTGAGGATTGAAGAATGAGGATTGATGATTGAGGATTGAGGATTGAGGGTTGAAGATTGAGTATTGAGGATTGAAGATTGAGGATTGAGGATTGAGGATTGAGGATTGAGGGTTGAGGATTGAGGATTGAGGATTGAGGATTGAGGATTGAGTATTGAAGATTGAGTATTGAGGATTGAAGGTTGAGAGTGGAGGATTGAGGTCTGAGGATTGAGGATTGAAGATTGAGGATTGGGGATTGAGGATTGACGATTGAGGATTAAGTATTGAGGATTGAGAATTGAGGATTGAGGATTGAAGATTGAGTATTGAGGATTGAAGATTGAGGATGGAGGATTGAGCATTGAGGATTGAGGACTGAAGATTGAGTATTGAGGATTGAAGATTGAGGATTGAGGATTGAGGATTGAGGATTGAGGATTGAAGATTGACTATTGAGGATTGAAGATTGAGGATTGAGAATTGAGGATTGAGAATTTAGGATTGAGGATTGAGGATTGAGGATTGAGGATTAAAGCTTGAGTATTGAGGATGGAGGATTGAGGATTGAGGATTGAAGATTGAGGACTGAAGATTGAGGATTGGAGCTTCAGGATTGACGATTGAGGATTGAGGATTGTGGATTGAGGATTGAGGATTGCGGATTGAAGGTTGAGTATTGAGGATTGAAGATAGAGGATTGAGGATTGAGGATCGAAGATTGAGGACTGAGTGTTAAGGGTTGATTGATGAGAGTTGATGTGTGTGGATTGAGATTTGAAGATTGAAGATTTGGGATTGAGTGTTGAAAACTGTGAATTGAGGATGTTCTATTGAGGATTGAGGATTGAGTCTTGACGGTTGAGGATTGAGGATTGAGGATGCAGGATTGAAGAGAGAGGACTGAGTGTTGAGGATTGAGTGTTAAGAATTGATGTTTGAGGATTGAGATTTGACTATTGAATATTGTGGATTGTGTATTGAACCATGAGAATTCAGGATATTCTATTGAGTATTGAGAATTCAGGATTGATGGTTGAGTATTGAGGATTGATGGTTGAGGGTTGTGTGTTGAATATTGAGAATTGAGGATTGAGGATTGAGGATTGAGGATTGAGGATTGAGGATAGGTGATTGAGTATTGATGACTGAGTGTTGAGGGTTGAGGATTGAGGACGAGGACTGACGGTTGAGGACTGAGATTTGAGGATTGGGGATTGAGGATTGAGGTCTGAGGATTGAGGATTTTGGATTGAGCATTGAGGATTGAAGATTGAGGACTGGGGATTGAGGGTTGAAGTTTGAGGATTAAGGATTGAGGATTGGGGATTGAGGATCTAGGATTGGAGATCGATTATTGAGGATTGAAGGTTGAGGATTGAGTATTGAGGATTGAGAATTGATAATTGAGGATGTGGACTGAGGGTTGAGGATTGAGGTTTGAGGAACGAGGATTGAGGATTGAGGATTGAGGATTGAGTATTGAGGATTGAAGATTGAGGATTGAGAATTGAGGATTGAAGATTGAGGATTGAGGATTGAGGATTGAGGGTTGATGATTGAGGATTGAGGATGAGGGCTGAGGGTTGAGGATTGAGGTTTGAGGTCTGATGATTGAGGATTGAGGATTGAGAATTGAGGATTGAGGATTGTGGATTGAAGATTGAGGATTGGGTATTGGGGATTGAACATTGAGGATTGTGTATTGAGGATTGATGATTGAGGATTGAGGATTGAGGATTAAGGATTGAGGATTGATGATTGAGGATTGAGGATTGAGGATTGAGGATTGAGGATTGAAGATTGAGGATTGGGTATTGAGGATTGAACATTGAGGATTGAGGATTGAGGATTGAGTATTGAGGATTGAGGATTCAAGATTGAATATTGATGATTGAAGGTTAAGGATTGAGGATTGAGGGTTGTGGATTGAGGACGAGGGCTGAGGTTTGAGTATTAATGTTTGCGGTCTGAGGGTTGAGGATTGAGGATTGAGAATTGAGGATTGAGGACTGAGGATTGAAGATTGTGGATTGGGTATTGAGGATTGAAGAATGAGGATTGAGTATTGAGGATTGAGGATTGAGTATTGAAGATTGAGTATTGAGGATTGAAGATTGAGGATTGAGGATTGAGGATCGAGGATTGAGGGTTGAGGATTGAGGATTGAAGATTGAGTATTGAGGATTGAATATTGAATATTGAGGATTGAGGATTGAGGATTGAGGATTGAGGATTGAGGATTGACGATTAAGGATTGGGGACTGAGCGTTGAGGGTTGAGTGATGAGAAGTAATTGATGTTTGTGGATAGATATTTGAGGATTGCAGATTGAGTATTGAGGATTGAAGGTTGAGGATTGAGGATTGAGGATTGAGCATTGAGGATGAGGGCTGAGGGCTGAGGATTGGGGTTTAAGGACTGAGGACTGAGGGTTGAGGATTGAGAATTGAGGATTGAGGATTGAGGATTGAAGATTGAGGATTGTGTATTGAGGATTGAAGAATGAGGATTGAGGATTGAGGATTGAGGATTGAGGATTGAAGATTGAGTATTGAGGATTGAAGACTGAAGATTGAGGATTGAGGACTGATGATTGAGGATTGAGGATTGAGGATTGAAGATTGAGTATTGAGGATTGAAGATTGAAGATTGACGATTGAGGATTGGGGATTGAGGATTGAAGATTGAGGATTGGGGACTGAGCGTTGAGGGTTGAGTGATGAGAATTGATGTTTGTGGATAGAGATTTGAGGATTGCAGATTGAGTATTGAGTATTGAAAACTGTGAATTGAGGATATTCTGCTGGTGACTGAGGATTGACAACTGACTGTTGAGGACTCAGGGCTGAAGATTGAGGATTCAGGATTGAGGATTAAGGATTGAGGATTGAGGGTTGAGGATTGAGGATTGAGGATTGAGGATGAGGGCTGATGGCTGAGGATTGAGGTTTAAGGACTGAGGACTGAGGGTTGAGGGTTAAGAATTGAGGATTGAGGATTGAGGATTGCAGATTGAGTATTGAGTATTGAAAACTGTGAATTGAGAATATTCTGTTGGTGTCTGAGGATTGACAACTGATTGTTGAGGACTCAGGGCTGAAGATTGAGGATTCAGGATTGAGGATTCTGGATTGAAGTTTGAGGACTGAGGATTGAGGATTGAGGATTGAGGATTGAGGATTGAGAATTGAGGAAGGAAGATTGAGGATTGGGTATTGAGGATTGAACATTGAGGATTGAGGATTGAGGATTGAGGATTGAGGATTGAAGGTTGAATATTGATGATTGAAGATTGAGAATTGAGTATTGATGGCTGTGGGTTGAGGACGAGGACTGAGGGTTGAGTATTGATGTTAGAGGTCTGATAATTGAGGATTGAGGATTGAGAACTGAGGATAGAGGACTGAGAATTGAGGATTGAAGATTGAGTATTGAGGATTGATGATTGAGGATTCAGGATTGAGGATTAAGGATTGAGGATTGAGGATTGAGGATTGAGGATTGATGATTGAGGATTGAGGATAGAGGATTGAAGATTGAGGATTGGGTATTGAGGAATGAACATTGAGGATTGAGGATTGAGGATTGAGGATTGAGGATTGAGGATTGAATATTGGATATTGATGCTTGAAGATTGAGGATTGAGTATTGAGGGTTGTGGACTGAGGACGAGGACTGAGGTTTGAGTATTAATGTTTGCGGTCTGAGGGTTGAGGATTGAGGATTGAGAATTGAGGATTGAGGATTGAGGATTGAAGATTGTGGATTGGGTATTGAGAATTGAAGAATGAGGATTGAGGATTGAGGATTGAGGATTGAGTATTGAGGATTGAAGATTGAGGATTGAGAATTGAGGATTGAAGATTGAGGATTGAGCATTGAGGATATTGGATTGAGCATTGAGGACAGAAGATTGAGGACTGGGGATTGAGGGTTGAAGATTGAGGATTAAGGATTGAGGATTGGGGATTGAGGATCTAAGATTGGAGATTGGTTATTGAGGATTGAAGGTTGAGGATTGAGGATTGAGGATTGAGAATTTAGAATTGAGGATGAGGACTGAGGGTTTAGGATTGAGGTTTGAGGAACGAGGATTGAGGATTCAGGATTGAGGACTGCGGATTGACGATTGAGTATTGAATATTGACGATTGAGGATTGAGGATTGAGGATTGGGGACTGAGCGTTGAGGGTTGAGTGATGAGAATTGATGTTTGTGGTTAGAGATTTGAGGATTGCAGATTGAGTATTGAGTATTGAAAACTGTGAACTGAGGATATTCTGTTGGTGACTGAGGATTGACAACTGATTGTTGAGGACTCAGGGCTGAAGATTGAGGATTCATGATTGAGGATTCTGGATTGAAGTTTGAGGACTGCGGATTGAGGACGGAAGATTGAGTATTGAGGATTGAGGATTGAGGATTGAGGATTGAGGATTGAGGATTGAGAATGGAAGGTTGAGGATTGGGTATTGAGGATTGAACATTGAGGATTGAGGATTGAGTATTGAGGATTGAGGATTGAAGATTGAGGATTGAGGATTGAAGATTGAGTATTCTGGATTGAAGATTGAGGATTGAAGATTGAGGATTGAGGATTGAGGATGAGGGCTGATGGCTGAGGATTGAGGTTTAAGGACTGAGGACTGAGGGTTGAGGGTTGAGAATTGAGGATTGAGGATTGAGGATTGAAGATTGAGGATTGAGGATTGAGGATTGAGGATTGATGATTGAGGATTGAGGATGAGGGCTGAGGGTCGAGGATTGAGGTTTGAGGTCTGATGATTGAGGATTGAGGATTGAGAATTGAGGATTGAGGATTGTGGATTGAGGATTGAAGATTGTGTATTGAGGATTGATGATTGAGGATTGAGGATTGAGGATTAAGGATTGAGGATTGAGGATTGAGGATTGAGGATTGAGGATTGAGGATTGAGGATTGAAGATTGAGGATTGGGTATTGAGGATTTAACATTGAGGATTGAGGATTGATGATTGAGTATTGAGGATTGAGGATTGAAGATTGAATATTGGTGATTGAAGATTAAGGATTGAGGATTGAGGGTTGTGGACTGAGGACGAGGGCTGAGGTTTGAGTATTAATGTTTGCGGTCTGAGGGTTGAGGATTGAGGATTGAGAATTGAGGTTTGAGGACTGAGGATTGAAGATTGTGGATTGGGTATTGAGGATTGAACATTGAGGATTGAGGATTGAGGATTGAGTATAGAGGATTGAGGATTGAAGATAGAATATTGATGATTGAAGATTAAGGATTGAGGATTGAGGGTTGTGGATTGAGGACGAGGGCTGAGGTTTGAGTATTAATGTTTGCGGTCTGAGGGTTGAGGATTGAGGATTGAGAATTGAGGATTGAGGATTGAGGATTGAAGATTGTGGATTGGTTATTGAGAATTGAAGAATGAGGATTGAGGATTGAGGATTGAGGATTGAGTATTGAGGATTGAAGATTGAGGATTGAGAATTGAGGATTGAAGATTGAGGATTGAGCATTGAGGATTTTGGATTGAGCATTGAGGACAGAAGATTGAGGACTGGGGATTGAGGGTTGAAGATTGAGGATTAAGGATTGAGGATTGGGGATTGAGGATCTAAGATTGGAGATTGGTTATTGAGGATTGAAGGTTGAGGATTGAGGATTGAGGATTGAGAATTTAGAATTGAGGATGAGGACTGAGGGTTTAGGATTGAGGTTTGAGGAACGAGGATTGAGGATTGAGGATTGAGGACTGCGTATTGACGATTGAGTATTGAATATTGACGATTGAGGATTGAGGATTGAGGATTGAAGATTGAGGATTGGGGACTGAGCGTTGAGGGTTGAGTGATGAGAATTGATGTTTGTGGATAGAGATTTGAGGATTGCAGACTGAGTATTGAGTATTGAAAACTGTGAACTGAGGATATTCTGTTGGTGACTGAGGATTGACAACTGATTGTTGAGGACTCAGGGCTGAAGATTGAGGATTCAGGATTGAGGATTCTGGATTGAAGTTTGAGGACTGAGGATTGAGGATTGAGGATTGAGGATTGAGGATTGAGGATGGAAGATTGAGGATTGAGGATTGAGGATTGAGGATTGAGGATTGAAGATTGAGGATTGGGTATTGAGGATTGAAGAATGAGTGTTGAGGATTGAGGATTGAAGATTGAGGATTGAGGATTGAATATTCAGTATAGGGGATCGAAGATTGAGAATTGAGGATTGAGGATTGAGGATTGGGGACAGAGTGTTGAGGGTTGAGTGATGAGAATTGATGTTTGTGGATATAGATTTGAAGATTGCAGATTGAGTATTGAGTATTGAAAACTGTGAACTGAGGATATTCTATTGAGGTCTGAGGATTGACAACTGATTGTTGAGGAATCAGGGCTGACGATTGAGGATTCAGGATTGAGGATTGAGGATTGAGGATTGAAGATTGAGGATTGGGTATTGAGGATTGAAGATTGTGGATTGGGTATTGAGAATTGAAGAATGAGGATTGAGGATTGAGGATTGAGGATTGAGTATTGAGGATTGAAGATTGAGGATTGAGAATTGAGGATTGAAGATTGAGGATTGAGGATTGAGGATTGAGGATTGATGATTGAGGATTGAGGATGAGGGCCGAGGGTTGAGGATTGAGGTTTGAGGTCTGATGATTGAGGATTGAGGATTGAGAATTGAGGATTGAGTATTGTGGATTGAGGATTGAAGATTGTGTATTGAGGATTGATGATTGAGGATTGAGGATTGAGGATTAAGGATTGAGGATTGAGGATTGATGATTGAGGATTGAAGATTGAGGATTGAGGATTGGGGACTGAGCGTTGAGGGTTGAGTGATGAGAATTGATGTTTGTGGATAGAGATTTGAGGATTGCAGATTGAGTATTGAGGATTGAAGGTTGAGGATTGAGGATTGAGGTTTGAGGATTGTGGATGAGGGCCGAGGGCTGAGGATTGTGGCTTAAGGACTGAGGACTGAGGGTTGAGGATTGAGAATTGAGGATTGAGGATTGAGGATTGAAGATTGAGGATTGGGAATTGAGGATTGTAGAATGAGGATTGAGGATTGAGGATTGAGGATTGAGAATTTAGAATTGAGGATGAGGACTGAGGGTTTAGGGTTGAGGTTTGAGGAACGAGGATTGTGGATTGAGGATTGAGGACTGCGGATTGACGATTGAGTATTGAATATTAAGGATTGATGACTGAGGATTGAGGATTGAGGATTGAGTATTGAAGACTGAGGATTGATGGTTGAGGATTGAGGATTGAGGATTGAGGATTGAGGATTGAGGGTTGAGGATTGAGGATTGAGGACTGAGGGCTGAGGATTGAGGATTGAGAATTGAGGATTGAGGGTTGAGGATTGAAGATTGAGGATTGTGTATTGAGGAATGAAGAATGAGTGTTGAGGATTGAGGATTGAAGATTGAGGATGGAGGATTGAGTATTGAGGATTGAGGACTGAGGAGTGACGATTGGGTATTGAAGGTTGAGGATTGAGGATTGAGGATTGAGGATTGATTATTGAGGATTGAAGATTGAGGATTAGGGACTGAGGATTGAACATTGAGGATTGAGGACTGAGGATTGAGGATTGAAGATTGAGTATTGAGGATTGAAGATTGAGGATTGAGGATTGACGATTGAGGATTGAGCATTGATGCCTGAGGATTGAAGATTGAGGTTTGAGGATTGAGGGTTGTGGATTGAGGACGAGGACTGAGGGTTGAGTATTGATGTTTGAGGTCTGAGGACTGAGGATTGAGGATTGAGAATTGAGGACTGAGGATTGAGGATTGAAGATTGAGGATTGGGTATTGAGGATTGAAGAATGAGGATTGAGGATTGAGAATTTAGGATTGAGGATTGAAGATTGAGTATTGAGGATCGAAGGTTGAGGATTGAGTATTGAGGATTGAGGATTGTGGATTGAGGATTGAGGATAGAAGATTGAGTATTGACGATTGAAGATTGAGGATTGGGGATTGAGGATTGACGATTGAGGATTGAGTATTGAGGATTGAGAATTGAGGATTGAGGATTGAAGATTGAGTATTGAGGATTGAAGATTGAGGATTGAGGATTGAGGTTTGAGGATTGAGGATTGAGGATTGAGGATTAAGGATTGAAGATTGAGTGTTGAGGATTGAAGATTGAGGATTGAGGGTTGAGGATCGAGGATTGAGTATTGAAGATTGACTATTGAGGATTGAAGATTGAGGATGGAGGATTGAGGAGTGAGAATCTAGGATTGAGGATTGAGGATTGAAGCTTGAGTATTGAGGATGGAGGATTGAGGATTGAGGATTGAGGATTGAATATTGAATATTGATGCTTGAAGATTGAAGATTGAGTATTGAGGGTTGTGGACTGAGGACGAGGACTGAGGTTTGAGTATTAATGTTTGCGGTCTGAGGGTTGAGGATTGAGGATTGAAGATTGTGGATTGGGTATTGAGAATTGAAGAATGAGGATTGAGGATTGAGGATTGAGGATTGAGTATTGAGGATTGAGGATTGAAGATTGAGTATTGAGGATTGAAGATTGAAGATTGACGATTGAGGATTGGGGATTGAGGATTGAAGATTGAGGATTGGGGACTGAGCGTTGAGGGTTGAGTGATGAGAATTGATGTTTGTGGATAGAGATTTGAGGATTGCAGATTGAGTATTGAGTATTGAAAACTGTGAATTGAGGATATTCTGCTGGTGACTGAGGATTGACAACTGACTGTTGAGGACTCAGGGCTGAAGATTGAGGATTCAGGATTGAGGATTAAGGATTGAGGATTGAGGGTTGAGGATTGAGGATTGATGATTGAGGATTGAGGATTGAGGATTGAAGATTGAGGATTGGGTATTGAGGATTGAACATTGAGGATTGAGGATTGGGTATTGAGGATTGAACATTGAGGATTGAGGATTGAGGATTGAGGATTGAGGGTTGAGGATTGAATATTGAATATTGATGCTTGAAGATTGAGGATTGAGTATTGAGGGTTGTGGACTGAGGACGAGGACTGAGGTTTGAGTATTAATGTTTGCGGTCTGAGGGTTCAGGATTGAGGATTGAGAATTGAGGATTGAGGATTGAGGATTGAAGATTGTGGATTGGGTATTGAGAATTGAAGAATGAGGATTGAGGATTGAGGATTGAGGATTGAGTATTGAGGATTGAAGATTGAGGATTGAGAATTGAGGATTGAAGATTGAGGATTGGGTATTGAGGATTGAACATTGAGGATTGAGGATTGAGGATTGAAGATTGTGGATTGGGTGTTGAGAATTGAAGAATGAGGATTGAGGATTGAGGATTGAGGATTGAGTATTGAGGATTGAAGATTGAGGATTGAGAATTGAGGATTGAAGATTGAGCATTGAGGATTGAGGATTGAGGATTGATGATTGAGGATTGAGGATGAGGGCTGAGGGTTGAGGATTGAGGTTTGAGGTCTGATGATTGAGGATTGAGGATTGAGAATTGAGGATTGAGGATTGTGGATTGAGGATTGAAGATTGTGTATTGAGGATTGATGATTGAGGATTGAGGATTGAGGATTAAGGATTGAGGATTGAGGATTAAGGATTGAGGATTGAGTATTGAGGATTGAGGATTGAAGATAGAATATTGATGATTGAAGATTAAGGATTGAGGATTGAGGGTTGTGGATTGAGGACGAGGGCTGAGGTTTGAGTATTAATGTTTGCGGTCTGAGGGTTGAGGATTGAGGATTGAGAATTGAGGATTGAGGATTGAGGATTGAAGATTGTGGATTGGTTATTGAGAATTGAAGAATGAGGATTGAGGATTGAGGATTGAGGATTGAGGATTGAGTATTGAGGACAGAAGATTGAGGACTGGGGATTGAGGGTTGAAGATTGAGGATTAGGGATTGAGGATTGGGGATTGAGGATCTAAGATTGGAGATTGGTTATTGAGGATTGAAGGTTGAGGATTGAGGATTGAGGATTGAGAATTTAGAATTGAGGATGAGGACTGAGGGTTTAGGATTGAGGTTTGAGGAACGAGGATTGAGGATTGAGGATTGAGGACTGCGTATTGACGATTGAGTATTGAATATTGACGATTGAGGATTGAGGATTGAGGATTGAAGATTGAGGATTGGGGACTGAGCGTTGAGGGTTGAGTGATGAGAATTGATGTTTGTGGATAGAGATTTGAGGATTGCAGATTGAGTATTGAGTATTGAAAACTGTGAACTGAGGATATTCTGTTGGTGACTGAGGATTGACAACTGATTGTTGAGGACTCAGGGCTGAAGATTGAGGATTCAGGATTGAGGATTCTGGATTGAAGTTTGAGGACTGAGGATTGAGGATTGAGGATTGAGGATTGAGGATTGAGGATGGAAGATTGAGCATTGAGGATTGAGGATTGAGGATTGAGGATTGAAGATTGAGGATTGGGTATTGAGGATTGAAGAATGAGGATTGAGGATTGAGGATTGAGGATTGAGGGTTGAAGATTGAGTATTGAGGATTGAAGATTGAGGATTGAGGGTTGAGTATCGAGGATTGAGGGTTGAGGATTGAGGATTGAAGATTGAGTATTGAGGATTGACGATTGAAGATTGAGTATTGAGGATTGAAGGTTGAAGATTGACGATTGAGGATTGAGGATTGAGGACTGAAAATTGAGGATTGGGGACTGAGCGTTGACGGTTGAGTGATGAGAATTGATGTTTGTGGATAGAGATTTGAGGATTGCAGATTGAGTATTGAGGATTGAAGGTTGAGGATTGAGGATTGAGGTTTGAGGATTGAGGATGAGGGCCGAGGGCTGAGGATTGTGGCTTAAGGACTGAGAACTGAGGGTTGAGGATTGAGAATTGAGGATTGAGGATTGAGGATTGAAGATTGAGGATTGGGAATTGAGGATTGTAGAATGAGGATTGAGGATTGAGGATTGAGGATTGAGGATTGAAGATTGAGTATTGAGGATTGAAGACTGACCATTGAGGATTGAGGATTGATGATTGAGGATTGAGGATTGAGGATTGAAGGTTGGGTATTGAGGATTGAAGATTGAAGATTGACGATTGAGGATTGAGGATTGAGGATTGAAGATTGAGGATTGGGGACTGAGCGTTGAGGGTTGAGTGATGAGAATTGATGTTTGTGCATAGAGATTTGAGGATTGCAGATTGAGTATTGAGTATTGAAAACTGTGAATTGAGGATATTCTGTTGGTGACTGAGGATTGAAAACTGATTGTTGAGGACTGAGGGCTGAAGATTGAGGATTCAGGATTGAGGATTCTGGATTGAAGTTTGAGGACTGAGGATTGAGGATTGAGGATTGAGGATTGAGGATTGAGGAAGGAAGATTGAGGATTGGGTATTGAGGATTGAACATTGAGGATTGAGGATTGAGTATTGAGGATTGAGGATTGAGTGTTGAATATTGATGCTTGAAGATTGAGGATTGCGTATTGAGGGTTGTGGACTGAGGACGAGGACTGAGGTTTGAGTATTAATGTTTGCGGTCTGACGGTTGAGGATTGAGGATTGAGAATTGAGGATTGAGGATTGAGGATTGAAGATTGTGGATTCGGTATTGAGAATTGAAGAATGAGGATTGAGGATTGAGGATTGAGGATTGGGTATTGAGGATTGAAGATTGAGGATTGAGAATTGAGGATTGAAGATTGAGGATTGAGCATTGAGGATTTTGGATTGAGCATTGAGGATAGAAGATTGAGGACTGGGGATTGAGTGTTGAAGATTGAGGATTAAGGATTGAGGATTGGCGATTGAGGATCTAGGATTGGAGATTGGTTATTGAGGATTGAAGGTTGAGGATTGAGGATTGAGGATTGAGAATTTAGAATTGAGTATGAGGACTGAGGGTTTAGGGTTGAGGTTTGAGGAACGAGGATTGTGGATTGAGGATTGAGGACTGCGGATTGACGATTGAGTATTGAATATTAAGGATTGATGACTGAGGATTGAGGATTGAGGATTGAGTATTGAAGACTGAGGATTGATGGTTGAGGATTGAGGATTGAGGATTGAGGATTGAGGATGGAGGGTTGAGGATTGAGGACTGAGGACTGAGGGCTGAGGATTGAGGATTGAGTATTGAGGATTGAGGGTTGAGGATTGAAGATTGAGGATTGTGTATTGAGGAATGAAGAATGAGTGTTGAGGATTGAGGATTGAAGATTGAGGATTGAGGATTGAATATTCAGTATAGGGGATCGAAGATTGAGAATTGAGGATTGAGGATTGAGGATTGGGGACAGAGTGTTGAGGGTTGAGTGATGAGAATTGATGTTTGTGGATATAGATTTGAAGATTGCAGATTGAGTATTGAGTATTGAAAACTGTGAACTGAGGATATCCTATTGAGGTCTGAGGATTGACAACTGATTGTTGAGGAATCAGGGCTGACGATTGAGGATTCAGGATTGAGGATTGAGGATTGAGGATTGAAGATTGAGGATTGGGTATTGAGGATTGAAGATTGTGGATTGGGTATTGAGAATTGAAGAATGAGGATTGAGGATCGAGGATTGAGGATTGAGTATTGAGGATTGAAGATTGAGGATTGAGAATTGAGGATTGAAGATTGAGGATTGAGGATTGAGGATTGAGGATTGATGATTGAGGATTGAGGATGAGGGCTGAGGGTTGAGGATTGAGGTTTGAGGTCTGATGATTGAGGATTGAGGATTGAGAATTGAGGATTGAGTATTGTGGATTGAGGATTGAAGATTGTGTATTGAGGATTGATGATTGAGGATTGAGGATTGAGGATTAAGGATTGAGGATTGAGGATTGAGTATTGAGGATTGAAGATTGAGGATTGAGGATTGGGGACTGAGCGTTGAGGGTTGAGTGATGAGAATTGATGTTTGTGGATAGAGATTTGAGGATTGCAGATTGAGTATTGAGGATTGAAGGTTGAGGATTGAGGATTGAGGTTTGAGGATTGTGGATGAGGGCCGAGGGCTGAGGATTGTGGCTTAAGGACTGAGGACTGAGGGTTGAGGATTGAGAATTGAGGATTGAGGATTGAGGATTGAAGATTGAGGATTGGGAATTGAGGATTGTAGAATGAGGATTGAGGATTGAGGATTGAGGATTGAGAATTGAGGATTGAGGGTTGAGGATTGAAGATTGAGGATTGTGTATTGAGGAATGAAGAATGAGTGTTGAGGATTGAGGATTGAAGATTGAGGATGGAGGATTGAGTATTGAGGATTGAGGACTGAGGAGTGACGATTGGGTATTGAAGGTTGAGGATTGAGGATTGAGGATTGAGGATTGATTATTGAGGATTGAAGATTGAGGATTAGGGACTGAGGATTGAAGATTGAGGATTGAGGACTGAGGATTGAGGATTGAGGATTGAAGATTGAGTATTGAGGATTGAAGATTGAGGATTGAGGATTGACGATTGAGGATTGAGCATTGATGCCTGAGGATTGAAGATTGAGGTTTGAGGATTGAGGGTTGTGGATTGAGGACGAGGACTGAGGGTTGAGTATTGATGTTTGAGGTCTGAGGACTGAGGATTGAGGATTGAGAATTGAGGACTGAGGATTGAGGATTGAAGATTGAGGATTGGGTATTGAGGATTGAAGAATGAGGATTGAGGATTGAGAATTTAGGATTGAGGATTGAAGATTGAGTATTGAGGATCGAAGGTTGAGGATTGAGTATTGAGGATTGAGGATTGTGGATTGAGGATTGAGGATAGAAGATTGAGTATTGAGGATTGAAGATTGAGGATTGGGGATTGAGGATTGACGATTGAGGATTGAGGATTGAGGATTGAGGATTGAGGATTGAAGATTGAGGATTGGGTATTGAGGATTGAAGAATGAGGATTGAGGATTGAGGATTGAGGATTGAGGGTTGAAGATTGAGTATTGAGGATTGAAGATTGAGGATTGAGGGTTGAGTATCGAGGATTGAGGGTTGAGGATTGAGGATTGAAGATTGAGTATTGAGGATTGACGATTGAAGATTGAGTATTGAGGATTGAAGGTTGAAGATTGACGATTGAGGATTGAGGATTGAGGACTGAAAATTGAGGATTGGGGACTGAGCGTTGACGGTTGAGTGATGAGAATTGATGTTTGTGGATAGAGATTTGAGGATTGCAGATTGAGTATTGAGGATTGAAGGTTGAGGATTGAGGATTGAGGTTTGAGGATTGAGGATGAGGGCCGAGGGCTGAGGATTGTGGCTTAAGGACTGAGAACTGAGGGTTGAGGATTGAGAATTGAGGATTGAGGATTGAGGATTGAAGATTGAGGATTGGGAATTGAGGATTGTAGAATGAGGATTGAGGATTGAGGATTGAGGATTGAGGATTGAAGATTGAGTATTGAGGATTGAAGACTGACCATTGAGGATTGAGGATTGATGATTGAGGATTGAGGATTGAGGATTGAAGGTTGGGTATTGAGGATTGAAGATTGAAGATTGACGATTGAGGATTGAGGATTGAGGATTGAAGATTGAGGATTGGGGACTGAGCGTTGAGGGTTGAGTGATGAGAATTGATGTTTGTGCATAGAGATTTGAGGATTGCAGATTGAGTATTGAGTATTGAAAACTGTGAATTGAGGATATTCTGTTGGTGACTGAGGATTGAAAACTGATTGTTGAGGACTGAGGGCTGAAGATTGAGGATTCAGGATTGAGGATTCTGGATTGAAGTTTGAGGACTGAGGATTGAGGATTGAGGATTGAGGATTGAGGATTGAGGAAGGAAGATTGAGGATTGGGTATTGAGGATTGAACATTGAGGATTGAGGATTGAGTATTGAGGATTGAGGATTGAGTGTTGAATATTGATGCTTGAAGATTGAGGATTGCGTATTGAGGGTTGTGGACTGAGGACGAGGACTGAGGTTTGAGTATTAATGTTTGCGGTCTGACGGTTGAGGATTGAGGATTGAGAATTGAGGATTGAGGATTGAGGATTGAAGATTGTGGATTCGGTATTGAGAATTGAAGAATGAGGATTGAGGATTGAGGATTGAGGATTGGGTATTGAGGATTGAAGATTGAGGATTGAGAATTGAGGATTGAAGATTGAGGATTGAGCATTGAGGATTTTGGATTGAGCATTGAGGATAGAAGATTGAGGACTGGGGATTGAGTGTTGAAGATTGAGGATTAAGGATTGAGGATTGGCGATTGAGGATCTAGGATTGGAGATTGGTTATTGAGGATTGAAGGTT
Organism: Calliopsis andreniformis; assembly: GCF_051401765.1. Classification (NCBI taxonomy): domain Eukaryota; kingdom Metazoa; phylum Arthropoda; class Insecta; order Hymenoptera; family Andrenidae; genus Calliopsis; species Calliopsis andreniformis. Next base: position 1,279,437 of record NW_027480450.1, on the reverse strand, counting down.
GAGGATTGAGGATTGAGGATTGAGAATTTAGAATTGAGTATGAGGACTGAGGGTTTAGGGTTGAGGTTTGAGGAACGAGGATTGTGGATTGAGGATTGAGGACTGCGGATTGACGATTGAGTATTGAATATTAAGGATTGATGACTGAGGATTGAGGATTGAGGATTGAGTATTGAAGACTGAGGATTGATGGTTGAGGATTGAGGATTGAGGATTGAGGATTGAGGATGGAGGGTTGAGGATTGAGGACTGAGGACTGAGGGCTGAGGATTGAGGATTGAGTATTGAGGATTGAGGGTTGAGGATTGAAGATTGAGGATTGTGTATTGAGGAATGAAGAATGAGTGTTGAGGATTGAGGATTGAAGATTGAGGATTGAGGATTGAATATTCAGTATAGGGGATCGAAGATTGAGAATTGAGGATTGAGGATTGAGGATTGGGGACAGAGTGTTGAGGGTTGAGTGATGAGAATTGATGTTTGTGGATATAGATTTGAAGATTGCAGATTGAGTATTGAGTATTGAAAACTGTGAACTGAGGATATCCTATTGAGGTCTGAGGATTGACAACTGATTGTTGAGGAATCAGGGCTGACGATTGAGGATTCAGGATTGAGGATTGAGGATTGAGGATTGAAGATTGAGGATTGGGTATTGAGGATTGAAGATTGTGGATTGGGTATTGAGAATTGAAGAATGAGGATTGAGGATCGAGGATTGAGGATTGAGTATTGAGGATTGAAGATTGAGGATTGAGAATTGAGGATTGAAGATTGAGGATTGAGGATTGAGGATTGAGGATTGATGATTGAGGATTGAGGATGAGGGCTGAGGGTTGAGGATTGAGGTTTGAGGTCTGATGATTGAGGATTGAGGATTGAGAATTGAGGATTGAGTATTGTGGATTGAGGATTGAAGATTGTGTATTGAGGATTGATGATTGAGGATTGAGGATTGAGGATTAAGGATTGAGGATTGAGGATTGAGTATTGAGGATTGAAGATTGAGGATTGAGGATTGGGGACTGAGCGTTGAGGGTTGAGTGATGAGAATTGATGTTTGTGGATAGAGATTTGAGGATTGCAGATTGAGTATTGAGGATTGAAGGTTGAGGATTGAGGATTGAGGTTTGAGGATTGTGGATGAGGGCCGAGGGCTGAGGATTGTGGCTTAAGGACTGAGGACTGAGGGTTGAGGATTGAGAATTGAGGATTGAGGATTGAGGATTGAAGATTGAGGATTGGGAATTGAGGATTGTAGAATGAGGATTGAGGATTGAGGATTGAGGATTGAGAATTGAGGATTGAGGGTTGAGGATTGAAGATTGAGGATTGTGTATTGAGGAATGAAGAATGAGTGTTGAGGATTGAGGATTGAAGATTGAGGATGGAGGATTGAGTATTGAGGATTGAGGACTGAGGAGTGACGATTGGGTATTGAAGGTTGAGGATTGAGGATTGAGGATTGAGGATTGATTATTGAGGATTGAAGATTGAGGATTAGGGACTGAGGATTGAAGATTGAGGATTGAGGACTGAGGATTGAGGATTGAGGATTGAAGATTGAGTATTGAGGATTGAAGATTGAGGATTGAGGATTGACGATTGAGGATTGAGCATTGATGCCTGAGGATTGAAGATTGAGGTTTGAGGATTGAGGGTTGTGGATTGAGGACGAGGACTGAGGGTTGAGTATTGATGTTTGAGGTCTGAGGACTGAGGATTGAGGATTGAGAATTGAGGACTGAGGATTGAGGATTGAAGATTGAGGATTGGGTATTGAGGATTGAAGAATGAGGATTGAGGATTGAGAATTTAGGATTGAGGATTGAAGATTGAGTATTGAGGATCGAAGGTTGAGGATTGAGTATTGAGGATTGAGGATTGTGGATTGAGGATTGAGGATAGAAGATTGAGTATTGAGGATTGAAGATTGAGGATTGGGGATTGAGGATTGACGATTGAGGATTGAGTATTGAGGATTGAGAATTGAGGATTGAGGATTGAAGATTGAGTATTGAGGATTGAAGATTGAGGATTGAGGATTGAGGTTTGAGGATTGAGGATTGAGGATTGAGGATTAAGGATTGAAGATTGAGTGTTGAGGATTGAAGATTGAGGATTGAGGGTTGAGGATTGAGGATTGAGTATTGAAGATTGACTATTGAGGATTGAAGATTGAGGATGGAGGATTGAGGAGTGAGAATCTAGGATTGAGGATTGAGGATTGAAGCTTGAGTATTGAGGATGGAGGATTGAGGATTGAGGATTGAGGATTGAATATTGAATATTGATGCTTGAAGATTGAAGATTGAGTATTGAGGGTTGTGGACTGAGGACGAGGACTGAGGTTTGAGTATTAATGTTTGCGGTCTGAGGGTTGAGGATTGAGGATTGAAGATTGTGGATTGGGTATTGAGAATTGAAGAATGAGGATTGAGGATTGAGGATTGAGGATTGAGTATTGAGGATTGAAGATTGAGGATTGAGGATTGAGGATAGAAGATTGAGTATTGAGGATTGAAGATTGAGGATTGAGGACTGCGAATTGACGATTGAGTATTGAATATTGACGATTGAGGATTGAGGATTGAGGATTGAAGATTGAGGATTGGGGACTGAGCGTTGAGGGTTGAGTGATGAGAATTGATGTGTGTGGATAGGGATTTGAGGATTGAAGATTGAGTATTGAGTATTGAAAACTGTGAACTGAGGATATTCTGTTGGTGACTGAGGATTGACAACTGATTGTTGAGGACTCAGGGCTGAAGATTGAGGATTCAGGATTGAGGACTCTGGATTGAAGTTTGAGGACTGAGGATTGAGGATTGAGGATTGAGGATTGAGGATTGAGGATGGAAGATTGAGGATTGAGGATTGAGGATTGAGGATTGAGGATAGAAGATTGAGGATTGGGTATTGAGGATTGAAGAATGAGGATTGAGGATTGAGGATTGAGGATTGAGGGTTGAAGATTGAGTATTGAGGATTGAAGATTGAGGATTGAGGATTGAGGATTGAGGATTGAGGATTGAAGATTGAGTATTGAGGATTGAAGACTGAAGATTGAGGATTGAGGACTGATGATTGGGGATTGAGGATTGAGGATTGAAGATTGAGTATTGAGGATTGAAGATTGAAGATTGACGATTGAGGATTGGGGATTGAGGATTGAAGATTGAGGATTGGGGACTGAGCGTTGAGGGTTGAGTGATGAGAATTGATGTTTGTGGATAGAGATTTGAGGATTGCAGATTGAGTATTGAGTATTGAAAACTGTGAATTGAGGATATTCTGCTGGTGACTGAGGATTGACAACTGACTGTTGAGGACTCAGGGCTGAAGATTGAGGATTCAGGATTGAGGATTAAGGATTGAGGATTGAGGGTTGAGGATTGAGGATTGATGATTGAGGATTGAGGATTGAGGATTGAAGATTGAGGATTGGGTATTGAGGATTGAACATTGAGGATTGAGGATTGAGGATTGAAGATTGTGGATTGGGTATTGAGAATTGAAGAATGAGGATTGAGGATTGAGGATTGAGGATTGAGTATTGAGGATTGAAGATTGAGGATTGAGAATTGAGGATTCAAGGTTGAGGATTGAGGATTGAGGATTGAGGATTGATGATTGAGGATTGAGGATGAGGGCTGAGGGTTGAGGATTGAGGTTTGAGGTCTGATGATTGAGGATTGAGGATTGAGAATTGAGGATTGAGGATTGTGGATTGAGGATTGAAGATTGTGTATTGAGGATTGATGATTGAGGATTGAGGATTGAGGATTAAGGATTGAGGATTGAGGATTGAGGATTGAAAATTGAGCATTGAGGATTGAGGATTGAAGATTGAGGATTGGGTATTGAGGATTGAACATTGAGGATTGAGGATTGAGGATTGAGTATTGAGGATAGAGGATTGAAGATTGAATATTGATGATTGAAGATTAAGGATTGAGGATTGAGGGTTGTGGATTGAGGACGAGGGCTGAGGTTTGAGTATTAATGTTTGCGGTCTGAGGGTTGAGGATTGAGGATTGAGAATTGAGGATTGAGGACTGAGGATTGAAGATTGTGGATTGGGTATTGAGGATTGAAGAATGAGGATTGAGGATTGAGGATTGAGTATTGAGGATTGAGTATTGAAGATTGACGATTGAGGATTGAGGATTGAGGATTGAAGACTGAGGATTGGGGACCGAGCGTTGAGGGTTGAGTGATGAGAACTGATGTTTGTGGATAGAGATTTGAGGATTGCAGGCTGAGTATTGAGTATTGAAAACTGTGAATTGAGGATATTCTGTTGAGGACTGAGGATTGACAACTGACTGTTGAGGACTCTGGGCTGAAGATTGAGGTTTCAGGATTGAGGATTCAGGATTGAGGTTTGAGGACTGAGGATTGAGGATTGAGGATTGAGGATTGAGAATGGAAGATTGAGGATTGAGTATTGAGGATTGAGGATTGAAGATTGAGGATTGAGTATTGAGGGCTGTGGATTGAGGACGAGGACTGAGGGTTGAGTATTGATGTTTGAGGTCTGATGATTGAGGATTGAGGATTGAGGATCAGAGATTGAAGATTGAGTATTGAGGATTGAAGATTGAGTATTCAGGATTGAAGATTGAGGATTGAAGATTGAGGATTGAGGATTGAGGATGAGGGCTGATGGCTGAGGATTGAGGTTTAAGGACTGAGGACTGAGGGTTGAGGGTTAAGAATTGAGGATTGAGGATTGAGGATTGCAGATTGAGTATTGAGTATTGAAAACTGTGAATTGAGAATATTCTGTTGGTGTCTGAGGATTGACAACTGATTGTTGAGGACTCAGGGCTGAAGATTGAGGATTCAGGATTGAGGATTCTGGATTGAAGTTTGAGGACTGAGGATTGAGGATTGAGGATTGAGGATTGAGGATTGAGGATTGAGGAAGGAAGATTGAGGATTGGGTATTGAGGATTGAACATTGAGGATTGAGGATTGAGGATTGAGGATTGAGGATTGAAGGTTGAATATTGATGATTGAAGATTGAGAATTGAGTATTGATGGCTGTGGGTTGAGGACGAGGACTGAGGGTTGAGTATTGATGTTAGAGGTCTGATAATTGAGGATTGAGGATTGAGAACTGAGGATAGAGGACTAAGGATTGAGGATTGAAGATTGAGTATTGAGGATTGATGATTGAGGATTCAGGATTGAGGATTAAGGATTGAGGATTGAGGATTGAGGATTGAGGATTGATGATTGAGGATTGAGGATAGAGGATTGAAGATTGAGGATTGGGTATTGAGGAATGAACATTGAGGATTGAGGATTGAGGATTGAGGATTGAGGATTGAGGATTGAATATTGAATATTGATGCTTGAAGATTGAGGATTGAGTATTGAGGGTTGTGGACTGAGGACGAGGACTGAGGTTTGAGTATTAATGTTTGCGGTCTGAGGGTTGAGGATTGAGGATTGAGAATTGAGGATTGAGGATTGAGGATTGAAGATTGTGGATTGGGTATTGAGAATTGAAGAATGAGGATTGAGGATTGAGGATTGAGGATTGAGTATTGAGGATTGAAGATTGAGGATTGAGAATTGAGGATTGAAGATTGAGGATTGAGCATTGAGGATATTGGATTGAGCATTGAGTACAGAAGATTGAGGACTGGGGATTGAGGGTTGAAGATTGAGGATTAAGGATTGAGGATTGGGGATTGAGGATCTAAGATTGGAGATTGGTTATTGAGGATTGAAGGTTGAGGATTGAGGATTGAGGATTGAGAATTTAGAATTGAGGATGAGGACTGAGGGTTTAGGATTGAGGTTTGAGGAACGAGGATTGAGGATTCAGGATTGAGGACTGCGGATTGACGATTGAGTATTGAATATTGACGATTGAGGATTGAGGATTGAGGATTGGGGACTGAGCGTTGAGGGTTGAGTGATGAGAATTGATGTTTGTGGTTAGAGATTTGAGGATTGCAGATTGAGTATTGAGTATTGAAAACTGTGAACTGAGGATATTCTGTTGGTGACTGAGGATTGACAACTGATTGTTGAGGACTCAGGGCAGAAGATTGAGGATTCAGGATTGAGGATTCTGGATTGAAGTTTGAGGACTGAGGATTGAGGATTGAGGATTGAGGATTGAGGATTGAGGATGGAAGATTGAGGATTGAGGATTGAGGATTGAGGATTGAGGATTGAAGATTGAGGATTGGGTATTGAGGATTGAAGAATGAGGATTGAGGATTGAGGATTGAGGATTGAGGGTTGAAGATTGAGTATTGAGGATTGAAGATTGAGGATTGAGGGTTGAGTATCGAGGATTGAGGGTTGAGGATTGAGGATTGAAGATTGAGTATTGAGGATTGACGATTGAAGATTGAGTATTGAGGATTGAAGGTTGAAGATTGACGATTGAGGATTGAGGATTGAGGACTGAAAATTGAGGATTGGGGACTGAGCGTTGAGGGTTGAGTGATGAGAATTGATGTTTGTGGATAGAGATTTGAGGATTGCAGATTGAGTATTGAGGATTGAAGGTTGAGGATTGAGGATTGAGGTTTGAGGATTGAGGATGAGGGCCGAGGGCTGAGGATTGTGGCTTAAGGACTGAGAACTGAGGGTTGAGGGTTGAGAATTGAGGATTGAGGATTGAGGATTGAAGATTGAGGATTGGGAATTGAGGATTGTAGAATGAGGATTGAGGATTGAGGATTGAGGATTGAGGATTGAAGATTGAGTATTGAGGATTGAAGACTGACCATTGAGGATTGAGGATTGATGATTGAGGATTGAGGATTGAGGATTGAAGGTTGAGTATTGAGGATTGAAGATTGAAGATTGACGATTGAGGATTGAGGATTGAGGATTGAAGATTGAGGATTGGGGACTGAGCGTTGAGGGTTGAGTGATGAGAATTGATGTTTGTGCATAGAGATTTGAGGATTGCAGATTGAGTATTGAGTATTGAAAACTGTGAATTGAGGATATTCTGTTGGTGACTGAGGATTGACAACTGATTGTTGAGGACTGAGGGCTGAAGATTGAGGATTCAGGATTGAGGATTCTGGATTGAAGTTTGAGGACTGAGGATTGAGGATTGAGGATTGAGGATTGAGGATTGAGGAAGGAAGATTGAGGATTGGGTATTGAGGATTGAACATTGAGGATTGAGGATTGTGTATTGAGGATTGAGGATTGAGTGTTGAATATTGATGCTTGAAGATTGAGGATTGCGTATTGAGGGTTGTGGACTGAGGACGAGGACTGAGGTTTGAGTATTAATGTTTGCGGTCTGACGGTTGAGGATTGAGGATTGAGAATTGAGGATTGAGGATTGAGGATTGAAGATTGTGGATTGGGTATTGAGAATTGAAGGATGAGGATTGAGGATTGAGGATTGAGGATTGGGTATTGAGGATTGAAGATTGAGGATTGAGAATTGAGGATTGAAGATTGAGGATTGAGCATTGATGATTTTGGATTGAGCATTGAGGATAGAAGATTGAGGACTGGGGATTGAGTGTTGAAGATTGAGGATTAAGGATTGAGGATTGGCGATTGAGGATCTAGGATTGGAGATTGGTTATTGAGGATTGAAGGTTGAGGATTGAGGATTGAGGATTGAGAATTTAGAATTGAGTATGAGGACTGAGGGTTTAGGGTTGAGGTTTGAGGGACGAGGATTGTGGATTGAGGATTGAGGACTGCGGATTGACGATTGAGTATTGAATATTAAGGATTGATGACTGAGGATTGAGGATTGAGGATTGAGTATTGAAGACTGAGGATTGATGGTTGAGGATTGAGGATTGAGGATTGAGGATTGAGGATTGAGGGTTGAGGATTGAGGATTGAGGACTGAGGGCTGAGGATTGAGGATTGAGTATTGAGGATTGAGGGTTGAGGATTGAAGATTGAGGATTGTGTATTGAGGAATGAAGAATGAGTGTTGAGGATTGAGGATTGAAGATTGAGGATTGAGGATTGAATATTCAGTATAGGGGATCGAAGATTGAGAATTGAGGATTGAGGATTGAGGATTGGGGACAGAGTGTTGAGGGTTGAGTGATGAGAATTGATGTTTGTGGATATAGATTTGAAGATTGCAGATTGAGTATTGAGTATTGAAAACTGTGAACTGAGGATATTCTATTGAGGTCTGAGGATTGACAACTGATTGTTGAGGAATCAGGGCTGACGATTGAGGATTCAGGATTGAGGATTGAGGATTGAGGATTGAAGATTGAGGATTGGGTATTGAGGATTGAAGATTGTGGATTGGGTATTGAGAATTGAAGAATGAGGATTGAGGATTGAGGATTGAGGATTGAGTATTGAGGATTGAAGATTGAGGATTGAGAATTGAGGATTGAAGATTGAGGATTGAGGATTGAGGATTGAGGATTGATGATTGAGGATTGAGGATGAGGGCCGAGGGTTGAGGATTGAGGTTTGAGGCCTGATGATTGAGGATTGAGGATTGAGAATTGAGGATTGAGTATTGTGGATTGAGGATTGAAGATTGTGTATTGAGGATTGATGATTGAGGATTGAGAATTGAAGATTAAGGATTGAGGATTGAGGATTGATGATTGAGGATTGAAGATTGAGGATTGAGGATTGGGGACTGAGCGTTGAGGGTTGAGTGATGAGAATTGATGTTTGTGGATAGAGATTTGAGGATTGCAGATTGAGTATTGAGGATTGAAGGTTGAGGATTGAGGATTGAGGTTTGAGGATTGTGGATGAGGGCCGAGGGCTGAGGATTGTGGCTTAAGGACTGAGGACTGAGGGTTGAGGATTGAGAATTGAGGATTGAGGATTGAGGATTGAAGATTGAGGATTGGGAATTGAGGATTGTAGAATGAGGATTGAGGATTGAGGATTGAGGATTGAGGATTGAGGAAGGAAGATTGAGGATTGGGTATTGAGGATTGAACATTGAGGATTGAGGATTGAGTATTGAGGATTGAGGATTGAGTGTTGAATATTGATGCTTGAAGATTGAGGATTGAGTATTGAGGGTTGTGGACTGAGGACGAGGACTGAGGTTTGAGTATTAATGTTTGCGGTCTGACGGTTGAGGATTGAGGATTGAGAATTGAGGATTGAGGATTGAGGATTGAAGATTGTGGATTGGGTATTGAGAATTGAAGGATGAGGATTGAGGATTGAGGATTGAGGATTGGGTATTGAGGATTGAAGATTGAGGATTGAGAATTGAGGATTGAAGATTGAGGATTGAGCATTGATGATTTTGGTTTGAGCATTGAGGATAGAAGATTGAGGACTGGGGATTGAGTGTTGAAGATTGAGGATTAAGGATTGAGGATTGGGGATTGAGGATCTAGGATTGGAGATTGGTTATTGAGGATTGAAGGTTGAGGATTGAGGATTGAGGATTGAGAATTTAGAATTGAGGATGAGGACTGAGGGTTTAGGGTTGAGGTTTGAGGAACGAGGATTGTGGATTGAGGATTGAGGACTGCGGATTGACGATTGAGTATTGAATATTAAGGATTGATGACTGAGGATTGAGGATTGAGGATTGAGTATTGAAGACTGAGGATTGATGGTTGAGGATTGAGGATTGAGGATTGAGGATTGAGGATTGAGGATTGAGGATTGAGGGTTGAGGATTGAGGATTGAGGACTGAGGGCTGAGGATTGAGGATTGAGAATTGAGGATTGAGGGTTGAGGATTGAAGATTGAGAATTGTGTATTGAGGAATGAAGAATGAGTGTTGAGGATTGAGGATTGAAGATTGAGGATGGAGGATTGAGTATTGAGGATTGAGGACTGAGGAGTGACGATTGGGTATTGAAGGTTGAGGATTGAGGATTGAGGATTGAGGATTGATTATTGAGGATTGAAGATTGAGGATTAGGGACTGAGGATTGAAGATTGAGGATTGAGGACTGAGGATTGAGGATTGAAGATTGAGTATTGAGGATTGAAGATTGAGGATTGAGGATTGACGATTGAGGATTGAGCATTGATGCCTGAGGATTGAAGATTGAGGTTTGAGGATTGAGGGTTGTGGATTGAGGACGAGGACTGAGGGTTGAGTATTGATGTTTGAGGTCTGAGGACTGAGGATTGAGGATTGAGAATTGAGGACTGAGGATTGAGGATTGAAGATTGAGGATTGGGTATTGAGGATTGAAGTATGAGGATTGAGGATTGAGAATTTAGGATTGAGGATTGAAGATTGAGTATTGAGGATCGAAGGTTGAGGATTGAGTATTGAGGATTGAGGATTGTGGATTGAGGATTGAGGATAGAAGATTGAGTATTGAGGATTGAAGATTGAGGATTGGGGATTGAGGATTGACGATTGAGGATTGAGTATTGAGGATTGAGAATTGAGGATTGAGGATTGAAGATTGAGTATTGAGGATTGAAGATTGAGGATTGAGGATTGAGGTTTGAGGATTGAGGATTGAGGATTGAGGATTAAGGATTGAAGATTGAGTGTTGAGGGTTGAAGATTGAGGATTGAGGGTTGAGGATTGAGGATTGAGTATTGAAGATTGACTATTGAGGATTGAAGATTGAGGATGGAGGATTGAGGAGTGAGAATCTAGGATTGAGGATTGAGGATTGAAGCTTGAGTATTGAGGATGGAGGATTGAGGATTGAGGATTGAGGATTGAATATTGAATATTGATGCTTGAAGATTGAAGATTGAGTATTGAGGGTTGTGGACTGAGGACGAGGACTGAGGTTTGAGTATTAATGTTTGCGGTCTGAGGGTTGAGGATTGAGGATTGAAGATTGTGGATTGGGTATTGAGAATTGAAGAATGAGGATTGAGGATTGAGGATTGAGGATTGAGTATTGAGGATTGAGGATTGAGGACTGCGTATTGACGATTGAGTATTGAATATTGACGATTGAGGATTGAGGATTGAGGATTGAAGATTGAGGATTGGGGACTGAGCGTTGAGGGTTGAGTGATGAGAATTGATGTTTGTGGATAGAGATTTGAGGATTGCAGATTGAGTATTGAGTATTGAAAACTGTGAACTGAGGATATTCTGTTGGTGACTGAGGATTGACAACTGATTGTTGAGGACTCAGGGCTGAAGATTGAGGATTCAGGATTGAGGATTCTGGATTGAAGTTTGAGGACTGAGGATTGAGGATTGAGGATTGAGGATTGAGGATTGAGGATGGAAGATTGAGGATTGAGGATTGAGGATTGAGGATTGAGGATTGAAGATTGAGGATTGGGTATTGAGGATTGAAGAATGAGGATTGAGGATTGAGGATTGAGGATTGAGGGTTGAAGATTGAGTATTGAGGATTGAAGATTGAGGATTGAGGGTTGAGTATCGAGGATTGAGGGTTGAGGATTGAGGATTGAAGATTGAGTATTGAGGATTGACGATTGAAGATTGAGTATTGAGGATTGAAGGTTGAAGATTGACGATTGAGGATTGAGGATTGAGGACTGAAAATTGAGGATTGGGGACTGAGCGTTGACGGTTGAGTGATGAGAATTGATGTTTGTGGATAGAGATTTGAGGATTGCAGATTGAGTATTGAGGATTGAAGGTTGAGGATTGAGGATTGAGGTTTGAGGATTGAGGATGAGCGCCGAGGGCTGAGGATTGTGGCTTAAGGACTGAGAACTGAGGGTTGAGGATTGAGAATTGAGGATTGAGGATTGAGGATTGAAGATTGAGGATTGGGAATTGAGGATTGTAGAATGAGGATTGAGGATTGAGGATTGAGGATTGAGGATTGAAGATTGAGTATTGAGGATTGAAGACTGACCATTGAGGATTGAGGATTGATGATTGAGGATTGAGGATTGAGGATTGAAGGTTGAGTATTGAGGATTGAAGATTGAAGATTGACGATTGAGGATTGAGGATTGAGGATTGAAGATTGAGGATTGGGGACTGAGCGTTGAGGGTTGAGTGATGAGAATTGATGTTTGTGCATAGAGATTTGAGGATTGCAGATTGAGTATTGAGTATTGAAAACTGTGAATTGAGGATATTCTGTTGGTGACTGAGGATTGAAAACTGATTGTTGAGGACTGAGGGCTGAAGATTGAGGATTCAGGATTGAGGATTCTGGATTGAAGTTTGAGGACTGAGGATTGAGGATTGAGGATTGAGGATTGAGGATTGAGGAAGGAAGATTGAGGATTGGGTATTGAGGATTGAACATTGAGGATTGAGGATTGAGTATTGAGGATTGAGGATTGAGTGTTGAATATTGATGCTTGAAGATTGAGGATTGCGTATTGAGGGTTGTGGACTGAGGACGAGGACTGAGGTTTGAGTATTAATGTTTGCGGTCTGACGGTTGAGGATTGAGGATTGAGAATTGAGGATTGAGGATTGAGGATTGAAGATTGTGGATTCGGTATTGAGAATTGAAGGATGAGGATTGAGGATTGAGGATTGAGGATTGGGTATTGAGGATTGAAGATTGAGGATTGAGAATTGAGGATTGAAGATTGAGGATTGAGCATTGAGGATTTTGGATTGAGCATTGAGGATAGAAGATTGAGGACTGGGGATTGAGTGTTGAAGATTGAGGATTAAGGATTGAGGATTGGCGATTGAGGATCTAGGATTGGAGATTGGTTATTGAGGATTGAAGGTTGAGGATTGAGGATTGAGGATTGAGAATTTAGAATTGAGTATGAGGACTGAGGGTTTAGGGTTGAGGTTTGAGGAACGAGGATTGTGGATTGAGGATTGAGGACTGCGGATTGACGATTGAGTATTGAATATTAAGGATTGATGACTGAGGATTGAGGATTGAGGATTGAGTATTGAAGACTGAGGATTGATGGTTGAGGATTGAGGATTGAGGATTGAGGATTGAGGATTGAGGGTTGAGGATTGAGGATTGAGGACTGAGGGCTGAGGATTGAGGATTGAGTATTGAGGATTGAGGGTTGAGGATTGAAGATTGAGGATTGTGTATTGAGGAATGAAGAATGAGTGTTGAGGATTGAGGATTGAAGATTGAGGATTGAGGATTGAATATTCAGTATAGGGGATCGAAGATTGAGAATTGAGGATTGAGGATTGAGGATTGGGGACAGAGTGTTGAGGGTTGAGTGATGAGAATTGATGTTTGTGGATATAGATTTGAAGATTGCAGGCTGAGTATTGAGTATTGAAAACTGTGAATTGAGGATATTCTGTTGAGGACTGAGGATTGACAACTGACTGTTGAGGACTCTGGGCTGAAGATTGAGGTTTCAGGATTGAGGATTCAGGATTGAGGTTTGAGGACTGAGGATTGAGGATTGAGGATTGAGGATTGAGAATGGAAGATTGAGGATTGGGTATTGAGGATTGAACATTGAGAATTGAGGATTGAGTATTGAGGATTGAGGATTGAAGATTGAGGATTGAGTATTGAGGGCTGTGGATTGAGGACGAGGACTGAGGGTTGAGTATTGATGTTTGAGGTCTGATGATTGAGGATTGAGGATTGAGTATCGGTGATTGAAGATTGAGTATTGAGGATTGAAGATTGAGTATTCAGGATTGAAGATTGAGGATTGAAGATTGAGGATTAAGGATTGAGGATGAGGGCTGATGGCTGAGGATTGAGGTTTAAGGACTGAGGACTGAGGGTTGAGGGTTGAGAATTGAGGATTGAGGATTGAGGATTGAAGATTGAGGATTGGGTATTGAGGATTGAAGAATGAGGATTGAGGATTGAGGATTGAGGATTGAGGGTTGAAGATTGAGTATTGAGGATTGAAGGATGACGATGGAGGATTGAGGATTGATGATTGAGTATTGAGGATTGAGGATTGAAGATTGAAGATTGACGATTGAGGATTGAGTATTGAGGATTGAAGATTGAGGATTGGGGACTGAGCGTTGAGGGTTGCGTGATGAGAACTGATGTTTGTGGATAGAGATTTGAGGATTGCAGATTGAGTATTGAGTATTGAAAACTGTGAATTGAGGATATTCTGTTGGTGACTGAGGATTGACAACTGATTGTTGAGGACTCAGGGTGAAGATTGAGGATTCAGGATTGAGGATTCTGGATTGAAGTTTGAGGACTGAGGATTGAGGATTGAGGATTGAGGATTAAGGATTGAGGAAGGAAGATTGAGGATTGGGTATTGAGGATTGAACATTGAGGATTGAGGATTGAGGATTGAGGATTGAGGATTGAAGGTTGGATATTGATGATTGAAGATTGAGGATTGAGTATTGAGGGCTGTGGGTTGAGGACGAGGACTGAAGGTTGAGTATTGATGTTAGAGGTCTGATAATTGAGGATTGAGGATTGAGAATTGAGGATAGAGGACTGAGGATTGAGGATTGACGATTGAGTATTGAGGATTGATGATTGAGGATTCAGGATTGAGGATTAAGGATTGAGGATTGAGGATTGAGGATTGAGGATTGATGATTGAGGATTGAGGATTGAGGATTGAAGATTGAGGATTGGGTATTGAGGATTGAACATTGAGGATTGAGGATTGAGGATTGAGGATTGAGGGTTGAGGATTGAATATTGAATATTGATGCTTGAAGATTGAGGATTGAGTATTGAGGGTTGTGGACTGAGGACGAGGACTGAGGTTTGAGTATTAATGTTTGCGGTCTGAGGGTTCAGGATTGAGGATTGAGAATTGAGGATTGAGGATAGAGGATTGAAGATTGTGGATTGGGTATTGAGAATTGAAGAATGAGGATTGAGGATTGAGGATTGAGGATTGAGTATTGAGGATTGAAGATTGAGGATTGAGAATTGAGGATTGAAGATTGAGGATTGGGTATTGAGGATTGAACATTGAGGATTGAGGATTGAGGATTGAAGATTGTGGATTGGGTATTGAGAATTGAAGAATGAGAATTGAGGATTGAGGATTGAGGATTGAGTATTGAGGATTGAAGATTGAGGATTGAGAATTGAGGATTGAAGATTGAGCATTGAGGATTGAGGATTGAGGATTGATGATTGAGGATTGAGGATGAGGGCTGAGGGTTGAGGATTGAGGTTTGAGGTCTGATGATTGAGGATTGAGGATTGAGAATTGAGGATTGAGGATTGTGGATTGAGGATTGAAGATTGTGTATTGAGGATTGATGATTGAGGATTGAGGATTGAGGATTAAGGATTGAGGATTGAGGATTAAGGATTGAGGATTGAGGATTGAGGATTGAGGATTGAAGATTGAGGATTGGGTATTGAGGATTGAACATTGAGGATTGAGGATTGAGGATTGAGTATTGAGGATTGAGGATTGAAGATTGAATATTGATGATTGAAGATTAAGGATTGAGGATTGAGGGTTGTGGATTGAGGACGAGGGCTGAGGTTTGAGTATTAATGTTTGCGGTCTGAGGGTCGAGGATTGAGGATTGTGAATTGAGGATTGAGGACTGAGGATTGAAGATTGTGGATTGCGTATTGAGGATTGAAGAATGAGGATTGAGGATTGAGGATTGAGTATTGAGGATTGAGTATTGAAGATTGACGATTGAGGATTGAGGATTGAGGATTGAAGACTGAGGATTGGGGACCGAGCGTTGAGGGTTGAGTGATGAGAACTGATGTTTGTGGATAGAGAGTTGAGGATTGCAGGCTGAGTATTGAGTATTGAGAACTGTGAATTGAGGATATTCTGTTGAGGACTGAGGATTGACAACTGACTGTTGAGGACTCAGGGCTGAAGATTGAGGTTACAGGATTGAGGATTCAGGATTGAGGTTTGAGGACTGAGGATTGAGGGTTGAGGATTGAGGATTGAGGATGGAAGATTGAGGATTGGGTATTGAGGATTGAACATTGAGGATTGAGGATTGAGGATTGAGGATTGAGGATTGAAGATTGAGGATTGAGTATTGAGGGCTGTGGATTGAGGACGAGGACTGAGGGTTGAGTATTGATGTTTGAGGTCTGATGATTGAGGATTGAGGATTGAGGATCGGGGATTGAAGATTGAGTATTGAGGATTGAAGATTGAGTATTGAGGATTGAAGATTGAGGATTGAAGATTGAGGATTGAGGATTGAGGATGAGGGCTGATGGCTGAGGATTGAGGTTTAAGGACTGAGGACTGAGGGTTGAGGGTTGAGAATTGAGGATTGAGGATTGAGGATTGAAGATTGAGGATTGGGTATTGAGGATTGAAGAATGAGGATTGAGGATTGAGGATTGAGGATTGAGGGTTGAAGATTGAGTATTGAGGATTGAAGGATGACGATTGAGGATTGAGGATTGATGATTGAGGATTGAGGATTGAGGATTGAAGATTGAGTATTGAGGATTGAAGATTGAAGATTGACTATTGAGGATTGAGCATTGAGGATTGAAGATTGAGGATTGGGGACTGAGCGTTGAGGGTTGAGTGATGATAATTGATGTTTGTGGATAGAGATTTGAGGATTGCAGATTGAGTATTGAGTATTGAAAACTGTGAATTGAGGATATTCTGTTGGTGACTGAGGATTTACAACTGATTGTTGAGGACTCAGGGCTGAAGATTGAGGATTCAGGATTGAGGATTGAGGATTGAGGATTGAAGATTGAGGACTGGGTATTGAGGATTGAAGAATGAGGATTGAGGATTGAGGATTGAGGATTGAAGATTGAGGATTGAGTATTGAGGGCTGTGGATTGAGGACGAGGACTGAGGGTTGAGTATTGATGTTTGAGGTCTGATGATTGAGGATTGAGGATTGAGGATCGGGGATTGAAGATTGAGTATTGAGGATTGAAGATTGAGTATTGAGGATTGAAGATTGAGGATTGAAGATTGAGGATTGAGGATTGAGGATGAGGGCTGATGGCTGAGGATTGAGGTTTAAGGACTGAGGACTGAGGGTTGAGGGTTGAGAATTGAGGATTGAGGATTGAGGATTGAAGATTGAGGATTGGGTATTGAGGATTGAAGAATGAGGATTGAGAATTCAGGATTGAGGATTGAGGGTTGAAGATTGAGTATTGAGGATTGAAGGATGACGATTGAGGATTGAGGATTGATGATTGAGGATTGAGGATTGAGGATTGAAGATTGAGTATTGAGGATTGAAGATTGAAGATTGACGATTGAGGATTGAGCATTGAGGATTGAAGATTGAGGATTGGGGACTGAGCGTTGAGGGTTGAGTGATGATAATTGATGTTTGTGGATAGAGATTTGAGGATTGCAGATTGAGTATTGAGTATTGAAAACTGTGAATTGAGGATATTCTGTTGGTGACTGAGGATTTACAACTGATTGTTGAGGACTCAGGGCTGAAGATTGAGGATTCAGGATTGAGGATTGAGGATTGAGGATTGAAGATTGAGGATTGGGTATTGAGGATTGAAGAATGAGGATTGAGGATTGAGGATTGAGGATTGAGGGTTGAAGATTGAGTATTGAGGATTGAAGATTGAGGATTGAGGATTGAGGGTTGAGGATTAAGGATTGAAGATTGAGTGTTGAGGATTGAAGATTGAGGATTGAGAATTGAGGATTGAAGATTGAGGATTGAGCATTGAGGATTTTGGATTGAGCATTGAGGACAGAAGATTGAGGACTGGGGATTGAGGGTTGAAGATTGAGGATTAAGGATTGAGGATTGGGGATTGAGGATCTAAGATTGGAGATTGGTTATTGAGGATTGAAGGTTGAGGATTGAGGATTGAGGATTGAGAATTTAGAATTGAGGATGAGGACTGAGGGTTTAGGATTGAGGTTTGAGGAACGAGGATTGAGGATTGAGGATTGAGGACTGCGTATTGACGATTGAGTATTGAATATTGACGATTGAGGATTGAGGATTGAGGATTGAAGATTGAGGATTGGGGACTGAGCGTTGAGGGTTGAGTGATGAGAATTGATGTTTGTGGATAGAGATTTGAGGATTGCAGATTGAGTATTGAGTATTGAAAACTGTGAACTGAGGATATTCTGTTGGTGACTGAGGATTGACAACTGATTGTTGAGGACTCAGGGCTGAAGATTGAGGATTCAGGATTGAGGATTCTGGATTGAAGTTTGAGGACTGAGGATTGAGGATTGAGGATTGAGGATTGAGGATTGAGGATGGAAGATTGAGGATTGAGGATTGAGGATTGAGGATTGAGGATTGAAGATTGAGGATTGGGTATTGAGGATTGAAGAATGAGGATTGAGGATTGAGGATTGAGGATTGAGGGTTGAAGATTGAGTATTGAGGATTGAAGATTGAGGATTGAGGGTTGAGTATCGAGGATTGAGGGTTGAGGATTGAGGATTGAAGATTGAGTATTGAGGATTGACGATTGAAGATTGAGTATTGAGGATTGAAGGTTGAAGATTGACGATTGAGGATTGAGGATTGAGGACTGAAGATTGAGGATTGGGGACTGAGCGTTGAGGGTTGAGTGATGAGAATTGATGTTTGTGGATAGAGATTTGAGGATTGCAGATTGAGTATTGAGATTTGAAGGTTGAGGATTGAGGATTGAGGTTTGAGGATTGTGGATGAGGGCCGAGGGCTGAGGATTGTGGCTTAAGGACTGAGGACTGAGGGTTGAGGATTGAGAATTGAGGATTGAGGATTGAGGATTGAAGATTGAGGATTGGGAATTGAGGATTGTAGAATGAGGATTGAGGATTGAGGATTGAGGATTGAGGATTGAGGAAGGAAGATTGAGGATTGGGTATTGAGGATTGAACATTGAGGATTGAGGATTGAGTATTGAGGATTGAGGATTGAGTGTTGAATATTGATGCTTGAAGATTGAGGATTGAGTATTGAGGGTTGTGGACTGAGGACGAGGACTGAGGTTTGAGTATTAATGTTTGCGGTCTGACGGTTGAGGATTGAGGATTGAGAATTGAGGATTGAGGATTGAGGATTGAAGATTGTGGATTGGGTATTGAGAATTGAAGGATGAGGATTGAGGATTGAGGATTGAGGATTGGGTATTGAGGATTGAAGATTGAGGATTGAGAATTGAGGATTGAAGATTGAGGATTGAGCATTGATGATTTTGGATTGAGCATTGAGGATAGAAGATTGAGGACTGGGGATTGAGTGTTGAAGATTGAGGATTAAGGATTGAGGATTGGGGATTGAGGATCTAGGATTGGAGATTGGTTATTGAGGATTGAAGGTTGAGGATTGAGGATTGAGGATTGAGAATTTAGAATTGAGGATGAGGACTGAGGGTTTAGGGTTGAGGTTTGAGGAACGAGGATTGTGGATTGAGGATTGAGGACTGCGGATTGACGATTGAGTATTGAATATTAAGGATTGATGACTGAGGATTGAGGATTGAGGATTGAGTATTGAAGACTGAGGATTGATGGTTGAGGATTGAGGATTGAGGATTGAGGATTGAGGATTGAGGATTGAGGGTTGAGGATTGAGGATTGAGGACTGAGGGCTGAGGATTGAGGATTGAGAATTGAGGATTGAGGGTTGAGGATTGAAGATTGAGGATTGTGTATTGAGGAATGAAGAATGAGTGTTGAGGATTGAGGATTGAAGATTGAGGATGGAGGATTGAGGATTGAGGATTGAGGACTGAGGAGTGACGATTGGGTATTGAAGGTTGAGGATTGAGGATTGAGGATTGAGGATTGATTATTGAGGATTGAAGATTGAGGATTAGGGACTGAGGATTGAAGATTGAGGATTGAGGACTGAGGATTGAGGATTGAAGATTGAGTATTGAGGATTGAAGATTGAGGATTGAGGATTGACGATTGAGGATTGAGCATTGATGCCTGAGGATTGAAGATTGAGGTTTGAGGATTGAGGGTTGTGGATTGAGGACGAGGACTGAGGGTTGAGTATTGATGTTTGAGGTCTGAGGACTGAGGATTGAGGATTGAGAATTGAGGACTGAGGATTGAGGATTGAAGATTGAGGATTGGGTATTGAGGATTGAAGAATGAGGATTGAGGATTGAGAATTTAGGATTGAGGATTGAAGATTGAGTATTGAGGATCGAAGGTTGAGGATTGAGTATTGAGGATTGAGGATTGAGGATTGAGGATAGAAGATTGAGTATTGAGGATTGAAGATTGAGGATTGGGGATTGAGGATTGACGATTGAGGATTGAGTATTGAGGATTGAGAATTGAGTATTGAGGATTGAAGATTGAGTATTGAGGATTGAAGATTGAGGATTGAGGATTGAGGTTTGAGGATTGAGGATTGAGGATTGAGGATTAAGGATTGAAGATTGAGTGTTGAGGATTGAAGATTGAGGATTGAGGGTTGAGGATTGAGGATTGAGTATTGAAGATTGACTATTGAGGATTGAAGATTGAGGATGGAGGATTGAGGAGTGAGAATCTAGGATTGAGGATTGAGGATTGAAGCTTGAGTATTGAGGATGGAGGATTGAGGATTGAGGATTGTGGATTGAATATTGAATATTGATGCTTGAAGATTGAAGATTGAGTATTGAGGGTTGTGGACTGAGGACGAGGACTGAGGTTTGAGTATTAATGTTTGCGGTCTGAGGGTTGAGGATTGAGGATTGAAGATTGTGGATTGGGCATTGAGAATTGAAGAATGAGGATTGAGGATTGAGGATTGAGGATTGAGTATTGAGGATTGAAGATTGAGGATTGAGGATTGAGGATAGAAGATTGAGTATTGAGGATTGAAGATTGAGGATTGAGGACTGCGGATTGACGATTGAGTATTGAATATTGACGATTGAGGATTGAGGATTGAGGATTGAAGATTGAGGATTGGGGACTGAGCGTTGAGGGTTGAGTGATGAGAATTGATGTGTGTGGATAGGGATTTGAGGATTGAAGATTGAGTATTGAGTATTGAAAACTGTGAACTGAGGATATTCTGTTGGTGACTGAGGATTGACAACTGATTGTTGAGGACTCAGGGCTGAAGATTGAGGATTCAGGATTGAGGATTCTGGATTGAAGTTTGAGGACTGAGGATTGAGGATTGAGGATTGAGGATTGAGGATTGAGGATGGAAGATTGAGGATTGAGGATTGAGGATTGAGGATTGAGGATAGAAGATTGAGGATTGGGTATTGAGGATTGAAGAATGAGGATTGAGGATTGAGGATTGAGGATTGAGGGTTGAAGATTGAGTATTGAGGATTGAAGATTGAGGATTGAGGATTGAGGATTGAGGATTGAGGATTGAAGATTGAGTATTGAGGATTGAAGACTGAAGATTGAGGATTGAGGACTGATGATTGGGGATTGAGGATTGAGGATTGAAGATTGAGTATTGAGGATTGAAGATTGAAGATTGACGATTGAGGATTGGGGATTGAGGATTGAAGATTGAGGATTGGGGACTGAGCGTTGAGGGTTGAGTGATGAGAATTGATGTTTGTGGATAGAGATTTGAGGATTGCAGATTGAGTATTGAGTATTGAAAACTGTGAATTGAGGATATTCTGCTGGTGACTGAGGATTGACAACTGACTGTTGAGGACTCAGGGCTGAAGATTGAGTATTCAGGATTGAGGATTAAGGATTGAGGATTGAGGGTTGAGGATTGAGGATTGATGATTGAGGATTGAGGATTGAGGATTGAAGATTGAGGATTGAGAATTGAGGATTGAAGATTGAGGATTGGGTATTGAGGATTGAACATTGAGGATTGAGGATTGAGGATTGAAGATTGTGGATTGGGTATTGAGAATTGAAGAATGAGGATTGAGGATTGAGGATTGAGGATTGAGTATTGAGGATTGAAGATTGAGGATTGAGAATTGAGGATTGAAGATTGAGGATTGAGGATTGAGGATTGAGGATTGATGATTGAGGATTGAGGTTTGAGGTCTGATGATTGAGGATTGAGGATTGAGAATTGAGGATTGAGGATTGTGGATTGAGGATTGACGATTGTGTATTGAGGATTGATGATTGAGGATTGAGAATTGAGGATTAAGGATTGAGGATTGAGGATTAAGGATTGAGGATTGAGGATTGAGGATTCAGGATTGAAGATTGAGGATTGGGTATTGAGGATTGAACATTGAGGATTGAACATTGAGGATTGAGGATTGAGGATTGAGTATTGAGGATTGAGGATTGAAGATTGAATATTGATGATTGAAGATTAAGGATTGAGGATTGAGGGTTGTGGATTGAGGACGAGGGCTGAGGTTTGAGTATTAATGTTTGCGGTCTGAGGGTCGAGGATTGAGGATGGAGAATTGAGGATTGAGGACTGAGGATTGAAGATTGTGGATTGGGTATTGAGGATTGAAGAATGAGGATTGAGGATTGAGGATTGAGTATTGAGGATTGAGTATTGAAGATTGACGATTGAGGATTGAGGATTGAGGATTGAAGACTGAGGATTGGGGACCGAGCTTTGAGGGTTGAGTGATGAGAACTGATGTTTGTGGATAGAGATTTGAGGATTGCAGGCTGAGTATTGAGTATTGAAAACTGTGAATTGAGGATATTCTGTTGAGGACTGAGGATTGACAACTGACTGTTGAGGACTCAGGGCTGAAGATTGAGGTTACAGGATTGAGGATTCAGGATTGAGGTTTGAGGACTGCGGATTGAGGGTTGAGGATTGAGGATTGAGGATGGAAGATTGAGGATTGGGTATTGAGGATTGAACATTGAGGATTGAGGATTGAGGATTGAGGATTGAGGATTGAAGATTGAGGATTGAGTATTGAGGGCTGTGGATTGAGGACGAGGACTGAGGGTTGAGTATTGATGTTTGAGGTCTGATGATTGAGGATTGAGGATTGAGGATCGGGGATTGAAAATTGAGTATTGAGGATTGAAGATTGAGTATTGAGGATTGAAGATTGAGGATTGAAGATTGAGGATTGAGGATTGAGGATGAGGGCTGATGGCTGAGGATTGAGGTTTAAGGACTGAGGACTGAGGGTTGAGGGTTGAGAATTGAGGATTGAGGATTGAGGATTGAAGATTGAGTATTGAGGATTGATGATTGAGGATGGAGGATTGAGGATTGAGGATTGAGGACTGAGGAGTGACGATTGGGTATTGAAGGTTGAGGATTGAGGATTGAGGATTGAGGATTGATTATTGAGGATTGAAGATTGAGGATTAGGGACTGAGGATTGAAGATTGAGGATTGAGGACTGAGGATTGAGGATTGAAGATTGAGTATTGAGGATTGAAGATTGAGGATTGAGGATTGACGATTGAGGATTGAGCATTGATGCCTGAGGATTGACGATTGAGGTTTGAGGATTGAGGGTTGTGGATTGAGGACGAGGACTGAGGGTTGAGTATTGATGTTTGAGGTCTGAGGACTGAGGATTGAGGATTGAGAATTGAGGACTGAGGATTGAGGATTGAAGATTGAGGATTGGGTATTGAGGATTGGAGAATGAGGATTGAGGATTGAGAATTTAGGATTGAGGATTGAAGATTGAGTATTGAGGATCGAAGGTTGAGGATTGAGTATTGAGGATTGAGGATTGAGGATTGAGGATAGAAGATTGAGTATTGAGGATTGAAGATTGAGGATTGGGGATTGAGGATTGACGATTGAGGATTGAGTATTGAGGATTGAGAATTGAGGATTGAGGATTGAAGATTGAGTATTGAGGATTGAAGATTGAGGATTGAGGATTGAGGTTTGAGGATTGAGGATTGAGGATTGAGGATTAAGGATTGAAGATTGAGTATTGAGGATTGAAGATTGAGGATTGAGGATTGAGGATTGAGGATTGAGGATTGAAGATTGACTATTGAGGATTGAAGATTGAGGATTGAGGATTGAGGAGTGAGAATTTAGGATTGAGGATTGAGGATTGAAGCTTGAGTATTGAGGATGGAGGATTGGGGATTGAGGATTGAGGATTGAGGACTGAAGACTGAGGATGGGAGCTTCAGGATTGACGATTGAGGATTGAGGATTGTGGATTGAGAATTGAGGATTGCGGATTGAAGGTTGAGTATTGAGGATTGAAGATAGAGGATTGAGGATTGAGGATCGAAGATTGAGGACTGAGTGTTGAGGGTTGATTGATGAGAGTTGATGTGTGTGGATTGAGATTTGAAGATTGAAGATTTGGGATTGAGTGTTGAAAACTGTGAATTGAGGATGTTCTATTGAGGATTGAGGATTGAGTCTTGACGGTTGAGGATTGAGGATTGAGGATGCAGGATTGAAGAGAGAGGACTGAGTGTTGAGGATTGAGTGTTAAGAATTGATGTTTGAGGATTGAGACTTGACTATTGAATATTGTGGATTGTGTATTGAACCATGAGAATTCAGGATATTCTATTGAGTATTGAGAATTCAGGATTGATGGTTGAGTATTGAGGATTGATGGTTGAGGGTTGTGAGTTGAATATTGAGAATTGAGGATTGAGGATTGACGATTGAGGATTGAGGATAGAGGATAGATGATTGAGTATTGATGACTGAGTGTTGAGGGTTGAGGATTGAGGATGTGGACTGAGGGTTGAGGATTGAGGTTTGAGGAACGAGGATTGAGGATTGAGGATTGAGGATTGAGTATTGAGGATTGAAGATTGAGGATTGAGAATTGAGGATTGAAGATTGAGGATTGAGGATTGAGGATTGAGGGTTGAAGATTGAGGATTGAGGATGAGGGCTGAGGGTTGAGGATTGAGGTTTGAGGTCTGATGATTGAGGATTGAGGATTGAGAATTGAGGATTGAGGATTGTGGATTGAAGATTGAGGATTGGGTACTGGGGATTGAACATTGAGGATTGTGTATTGAGGATTGATGATTGAGGATTGAGGATTGAGGATTAAGGATTGAGGATTGAGGATTGAGGATTGAGGATTGAGGATTGAGGATTGAGGATTGAAGATTGAGGATTGGGTATTGAGGATTGAACATTGAGGATTGAGGATTGAGGATTGAGTATTGAGGATTGAGGATTCAAGATTGAATATTGATGATTGAAGGCTAATGATTGAGGATTGAGGGTTGTGGATTGAGGACGAGGGCTGACGTTTGAGTATTAATGTTTGCGGTCTGAGGGTTGAGGATTGAGGATTGAGAATTGAGGATTGAGGACTGAGGATTGAAGATTGTGGACTGGGTATTGAGGACTGAAGAATGAGGATTGAGTATTGAGGATTGAGGATTGAGTATTGAAGATTGAGTATTGAGGATTGAAGATTGAGGATTGAGGATTGAGGATCGAGGATTGAGGGTTGAGGATTGAGGATTGAAGATTGAGTATTGAGGATTGAATATTGAATATTGAGGATTGAGGATTGAGGATTGAGGATTGAGAATTGAGGATTGAAGATTGAGGATTGGGGACTGAGGATTGAAGATTGAGTATTGAGGATTGAAGATTGAAGACTGACGATTGAGGACTGAGGATTGAGGATTGACGATTAAGGATTGGGGACTGAGCGTTGAGGGTTGAGTGATGAGAATTAATTGATGTTTGTGGATTGAGATTTGAGGATTGCAGATTGAGTATTGAGGATTGAAGGTTGAGGATTGAGGATTGAGGATTGAGCATTGAGGATGAGGGCTGAGGGCTGAGGATTGAGGTTTAAGGACTGAGGACTGAGGGTTGAGGATCGAGAATTGAGGATTGAGGATTGAGGATTGAAGATTGAGGATTGTGTATTGAGGATTGAAGAATGAGGATTGAGGATTGAGGATTGAGGATTGAGGATTGAAGATTGAGTATTGAGGATTGAAGACTGAAGATCGAGGATTGAGGACTGATGATTGGGGATTGAGGGTTGAGGATTGAAGATTGAGTATTGAGGATTGAAGATTGAAGATTGACGATTGAGGATTGGGGACTGAGGATTGAAGATTGAGGATTGGGGACTGAGCGTTGAGGGTTGAGTGATGAGAATTGATGTTTGTGGATAGAGATTTGAGGATTGCAGATTGAGTATTGAGTATTGAAAACTGTGAATTGAGGATATTCTGCTGGTGACTGAGGATTGACAACTGACTGTTGAGGACTCAGGGCTGAAGATTGAGGATTCAGGATTGAGGATGAAGGATTGAGGATTGAGGGTTGAGGATTGAGGATTGACGATTGAGGATTGAGGATTGAGGATTGAAGATTGAGGATTGGGTATTGAGGATTGAACATTGAGGATTGAGGATTGATGATTGAGGTTTGAGGATTGAGGATTGAAGATTGAGGATTGGGTATTGAGGATTGAATATTGAATATTGATGCTTGAAGATTGAGGATTGAGTATTGAGGGTTGTGGACTGAGGACGAGGACTGAGGTTTGAGTATTAATGTTTGCGGTCTGAGGGTTCAGGATTGAGGATTGAGAATTGAGGATTGAGGATTGAGGATTGAAGATTGTGGATTGGGTATTGAGAATTGAAGAATGAGGATTGAGGATTGAGGATTGAGGATTGAGTATTGAGGATTGAAGATTGAGGATTGAGAATTGGGGATTGAAGATTGAGGATTGGGTATTGAGGATTGAACATGGAGGATTGAGGATTGAGGATTGAGGATTGAGGATTGAAGGTTGGATATTGATGATTGAAGATTGAGGATTGGGTATTGAGGATTGAACATTGAGGATTGAGGATTGAGGATTGAGGATTGAGGATTGAAGGTTGGATATTGATGATTGAAGATTGAGGATTGAGTATTGAGGGCTGTGGGTTGAGGACGAGGACTGAGGGTTGAGTATTGATGTTAGAGGTCTGATAATTGAGGATTGAGTATTGAGGATTGAGGATTGAGGATTGAGGATAGAAGATTGAGTATTGAGGATTGAAGATTGAGGATTGGGGATTGAGGATTGACGATTGAGGATTGAGTATTGAGGATTGAGAATTGAGGATTGAGGATTGAAGATTGAGTATTGAGGATTGAAGATTGCGGATTGAGGATTGAGGTTTGAGGATTGAGGATTGAGGATTGAGGATTAAGGATTGAAGATTGAGTGTTGAGGATTGAAGATTGAGGATTGAGGGTTGTGGATTGAGGATTGAGTATTGAAGATTGACTATTGAGGATTGAAGATTGAGGATGGAGGATTGAGGAGTGAGAATCTAGGATTGAGGATTGAGGATTGAAGCTTGAGTATTGAGGATGGAGGATTGAGGATTGAGGATTGAGGATTGAATATTGAATATTGATGCTTGAAGGTTGAGGATTGAGTATTGAGGGTTGTGGACTGAGGACGAGGACTGAGGTTTGAGTATTAATGTTTGCGGTCTGAGGGTTGAGGATTGAGGATTGAAGATTGTGGATTGGGTATTGAGAATTGAAGAATGAGGATTGAGGATTGAGGATTGAGGATTGAGTATTGAGGATTGAAGATTGAGGATTGAGGATTGAGGATAGAAGATTGAGTATTGAGGATTGAAGATTGAGGATTGAGGACTGCGGATTGACGATTGAGTATTGAATATTGACGATTGAGGATTGAGGATTGAGGATTGAAGATTGAGGATTGGGGACTGAGCGTTGAGGGTTGAGTGATGAGAATTGATGTGTGTGGATAGAGATTTGAGGATTGAAGATTGAGTATTGAGTATTGAAAACTGTGAACTGAGGATATTCTGTTGGTGACTGAGGATTGACAACTGATTGTTGAGGACTCAGGGCTGAAGATTGAGGATTCAGGATTGAGGATTCTGGATTGAAGTTTGAGGACTGAGGATTGAGGATTGAGGATTGAGGATTGAGGATTGAGGATGGAAGATTGAGGATTGAGGATTGAGGATTGAGGATTGAGGATTGAAGATTGAGGATTGGGTATTGAGGATTGAAGAATGAGGATTGAGGATTGAGGATTGAGGATTGAGTGTTGAAGATTGAGTATTGAGGATTGAAGATTGAGGATTGAGGATTGAGGATTGAGGATTGAGGATTGAAGATTGAGTATTGAGGATTGAAGACTGAAGATTGAGGATTGAGGACTTATGATTGGGGATTGAGGATTGAGGATTGAAGATTGAGTATTGAGGATTGAAGATTGAAGATTGACGATTGAGGATTGGGGATTGAGGATTGAAGATTGAGGATTGGGGACTGAGCGTTGAGGGTTGAGTGATGAGAATTGATGTTTGTGGATAGAGATTTGAGGATTGCAGATTGAGTATTGAGTATTGAAAACTGTGAATTGAGGATATTCTGCTGGTGACTGAGGATTGACAACTGACTGTTGAGGACTCAGGGCTGAAGATTGAGGATTCAGGATTGAGGATTAAGGATTGAGGATTGAGGGTTGAGGATTGAGGATTGATGATTGAGGATTGAGGATTGAGGATTGAAGATTGAGGATTGGGTATTGAGGATTGAACATTGAGGATTGAGGATTGAGGATTGAAGATTGTGGATTGGGTATTGAGAGTTGAAGAATGAGGATTGAGGATTGAGGATTGAGGATTGAGTATTGAGGATTGAAGATTGAGGATTGAGAATTGAGGATTGAAGATTGAGGATTGAGGATTGAGGATTGAGGATTGATGATTGAGGATTGAGGATGAGGGCTGAGGGTTGAGGATTGAGGTTTGAGGTCTGATGATTGAGGATTGAGGATTGAGAATTGAGGATTGAGGATTGTGGATTGAGGATTGAAGATTGTGTATTGAGGATTGATGATTGAGGATTGAGGATTGAGGATTAAGGATTGAGGATTGAGGATTGAGGATTGAGGATTGAGGATTGAGGATTGAGGATTGAAGATTGAGGATTGGGTATTGAGGATTGAACATTGAGGATTGAGGATTGAGGATTGAGTATTGAGGATTGAGGACTGAAGATTGAATATTGATGATTGAAGATTAAGGATTGAGGATTGAGGGTTGTGGATTGAGGACGAGGGCTGAGGTTTGAGTATTAATGTTTGCGGTCTGAGGGTTGAGGATTGAGGATTGAGAATTGAGGATTGAGGACTGAGGATTGAAGATTGTGGATTGGGTATTGAGGATTGAAGAATGAGGATTGAGGATTGAGGATTGAGTATTGAGGATTGAGTATTGAAGATTGACGATTGAGGATTGAGGATTGAGGATTGAAGACTGAGGATTGGGGACCGAGCGTTGAGGGTTGAGTGATGAGAACTGATGTTTGTGGATAGAGATTTGAGGATTGCAGGCTGAGTATTGAGTATTGAAAACTGTGAATTGAGGATATACTGTTGAGGACTGAGGATTGACAACTGACTGTTGAGGACTCTGGGCTGAAGATTGAGGTTTCAGGATTGAGGATTCAGGATTGAAGTTTGAGGACTGAGGATTGAGGATTGAGGATTGAGGATTGAGAATGGAAGATTGAGGATTGGGTATTGAGGATTGAACACTGAGGATTGAGGATTGAGTATTGAGGATTGAGGATTGAAGATTGAGGATTGAGGATTGAGGATTGAGGATTGAGGATTGAAGATTGACTATTGAGGATTGAAGATTGAGGATTGAGGATTGAGGAGTGAGAATTTAGGATTGAGGATTGAGGATTGAAGCTTGAGTATTGAGGATGGAGGATTGAGGATTGAGGATTGAGGATTGAGGACTGAAGACTGAGGATTGGAGCTTCAGGATTGACGATTGAGGATTGAGGATTGTGGATTGAGAATTGAGGATTGCGGATTGAAGGTTGAGTATTGAGGATTGAAGATAGAGGATTGAGGATTGAGGATCGAAGATTGAGGACTGAGTGTTGAGGGTTGATTGATGAGAGTTGATGTGTGTGGATTGAGATTTGAAGATTGAAGATTTGGGATTGAGTGTTGAAAACTGTGAATTGAGGATGTTCTATTGAGGATTGAGGATTGAGTCTTGACGGTTGAGGATTGAGGATTGAGGATGCAGGATTGAAGAGAGAGGACTGAGTGTTGAGGATTGAGTGTTAAGAATTGATGTTTGAGGATTGAGACTTGACTATTGAATATTGTGGATTGTGTATTGAACCATGAGAATTCAGGATATTCTATTGAGTATTGAGAATTCAGGATTGATGGTTGAGTATTGAGGATTGATGGTTGAGGGTTGTGAGTTGAATATTGAGAATTGAGGATTGAGGATTGACGATTGAGGATTGAGGATAGAGGATAGATGATTGAGTATTGATGACTGAGTGTTGAGGGTTGAGGATTGAGGATGTGGACTGAGGGTTGAGGATTGAGGTATGAGGAACGAGGATTGAGGATTGAGGATTGAGGATTGAGTATTGAGGATTGAAGATTGAGGATTGAGAATTGAGGATTGAAGATTGAGGATTGAGGATTGAGTATTGAGGGTTGAAGATTGAGGATTGAGGATGAGGGCTGAGGGTTGAGGATTGAGGTTTGAGGTCTGATGATTGAGGATTGAGGATTGAGAATTGAGGATTGAGGATTGTGGATTGAAGATTGAGGATTGGGTACTGGGGATTGAACATTGAGGATTGTGTATTGAGGATTGATGATTGAGGATTGAGGATTGAGGATTAAGGATTGAGGATTGAGGATTGAGGATTGAGGATTGAGGATTGAGGATTGAGGATTGAAGATTGAGGATTGGGTATTGAGGATTGAACATTGAGGATTGAGGATTGAGGATTGAGTATTGAGGATTGAGGATTCAAGATTGAATATTGATGATTGAAGGCTAATGATTGAGGATTGAGGGTTGTGGATTGAGGACGAGGGCTGACGTTTGAGTATTAATGTTTGCGGTCTGAGGGTTGAGGATTGAGGATTGAGAATTGAGGATTGAGGACTGAGGATTGAAGATTGTGGACTGGGTATTGAGGACTGAAGAATGAGGATTGAGTATTGAGGATTGAGGATTGAGTATTGAAGATTGAGTATTGAGGATTGAAGATTGAGGATTGAGGATTGAGGATCGAGGATTGAGGGTTGAGGATTGAGGATTGAAGATTGAGTATTGAGGATTGAATATTCAATATTGAGGATTGAGGATTGAGGATTGAGGATTGAGAATTGAGGATTGAAGATTAAGGTTTGGGGACTGAGGATTGAAGATTGAGTATTGAGGATTGAAGATTGAAGACTGACGATTGAGGACTGAGGATTGAGGATTGACGATTAAGGATTGGGGACTGAGCGTTGAGGGTTGAGTGATGAGAATTAATTGATGTTTGTGGATAGAGATTTGAGGATTGCAGATTGAGTATTGAGGATTGAAGGTTGAGGATTGAGGATTGAGGATTGAGCATTGAGGATGAGGGCTGAGGGCTGAGGATTGAGGTTTAAGGACTGAGGACTGAGGGTTGAGGATCGAGAATTGAGGATTGAGGATTGAGGATTGAAGATTGAGGATTGTGTATTGAGGATTGAAGAATGAGGATTGAGGATTGAGGATTGAGGATTGAGGATTGAAGATTGAGTATTGAGGATTGAAGACTGAAGATCGAGGATTGAGGACTGATGATTGGGGATTGAGGATTGAGGATTGAAGATTGAGTATTGAGGATTGAAGATTGAAGATTGACGATTGAGGATTGGGGACTGAGGATTGAAGATTGAGGATTGGGGACTGAGCGTTGAGGGTTGAGTGATGAGAATTGATGTTTGTGGATAGAGATTTGAGGATTGCAGATTGAGTATTGAGTATTGAAAACTGTGAATTGAGGATATTCTGCTGGTGACTGAGGATTGACAACTGACTGTTGAGGACTCAGGGCTGAAGATTGAGGATTCAGGATTGAGGATGAAGGATTGAGGATTGAGGGTTGAGGATTGAGGATTGACGATTGAGGATTGAGGATTGAGGATTGAAGATTGAGGATTGGGTATTGAGGATTGAACATTGAGGATTGAGGATTGATGATTGAGGTTTGAGGATTGAGGATTGAAGATTGAGGATTGGGTATTGAGGATTGAATATTGAATATTGATGCTTGAAGATTGAGGATTGAGTATTGAGGGTTGTGGACTGAGGACGAGGACTGAGGTTTGAGTATTAATGTTTGCGGTCTGAGGGTTCAGGATTGAGGATTGAGAATTGAGGATTGAGGATTGAGGATTGAAGATTGTGGATTGGGTATTGACAATTGAAGAATGAGGATTGAGGATTGAGGATTGAGGATTGAGTATTGAGGATTGAAGATTGAGGATTGAGAATTGGGGATTGAAGATTGAGGATTGGGTATTGAGGATTGAACATGGAGGATTGAGGATTGAGGATTGAGGATTGAGGATTGAAGGTTGGATATTGATGATTGAAGATTGAGGATTGGGTATTGAGGATTGAACATTGAGGATTGAGGATTGAGGATTGAGGATTGAGGATTGAAGGTTGGATATTGATGATTGAAGATTGAGGATTGAGTATTGAGGGCTGTGGGTTGAGGACGAGGACTGAGGGTTGAGTATTGATGTTAGAGGTCTGATAATTGAGGATTGAGTATTGAGGATTGAGGATTGAGGATTGAGGATAGAAGATTGAGTATTGAGGATTGAAGATTGAGGATTGGGGATTGAGGATTGACGATTGAGGATTGAGTATTGAGGATTGAGAATTGAGGATTGAGGATTGAAGATTGAGTATTGAGGATTGAAGATTGCGGATTGAGGATTGAGGTTTGAGGATTGAGGATTGAGGATTGAGGATTAAGGATTGAAGATTGAGTGTTGAGGATTGAAGATTGAGGATTGAGGGTTGTGGATTGAGGATTGAGTATTGAAGATTGACTATTGAGGATTGAAGATTGAGGATGGAGGATTGAGGAGTGAGAATCTAGGATTGAGGATTGAGGATTGAAGCTTGAGTATTGAGGATGGAGGATTGAGGATTGAGGATTGAGGATTGAATATTGAATATTGATGCTTGAAGGTTGAGGATTGAGTATTGAGGGTTGTGGACTGAGGACGAGGACTGAGGTTTGAGTATTAATGTTTGCGGTCTGAGGGTTGAGGATTGAGGATTGAAGATTGTGGATTGGGTATTGAGAATTGAAGAATGAGGATTGAGGATTGAGGATTGAGGATTGAGTATTGAGGATTGAAGATTGAGGATTGAGGATTGAGGATAGAAGATTGAGTAATGAGGATTGAAGATTGAGGATTGAGGACTGCGGATTGACGATTGAGTATTGAATATTGACGATTGAGGATTGAGGATTGAGGATTGAAGATTGAGGATTGGGGACTGAGCGTTGAGGGTTGAGTGATGAGAATTGATGTGTGTGGATAGAGATTTGAGGATTGAAGATTGAGTATTGAGTATTGAAAACTGTGAACTGAGGATATTCTGTTGGTGACTGAGGATTGACAACTGATTGTTGAGGACTCAGGGCTGAAGATTGAGGATTCAGGATTGAGGATTCTGGATTGAAGTTTGAGGACTGAGGATTGAGGATTGAGGATTGAGGATTGAGGATTGAGGATGGAAGATTGAGGATTGAGGATTGAGGATTGAGGATTGAGGATTGAAGATTGAGGATTGGGTATTGAGGATTGAAGAATGAGGATTGAGGATTGAGGATTGAGGATTGAGTGTTGAAGATTGAGTATTGAGGATTGAAGATTGAGGATTGAGGATTGAGGATTGAGGATTGAGGATTGAAGATTGAGTATTGAGGATTGAAGACTGAAGATTGAGGATTGAGGACTTATGATTGGGGATTGAGGATTGAGGATTGAAGATTGAGTATTGAGGATTGAAGATTGAAGATTGACGATTGAGGATTGGGGATTGAGGATTGAAGATTGAGGATTGGGGACTGAGCGTTGAGGGTTGAGTGATGAGAATTGATGTTTGTGGATAGAGATTTGAGGATTGCAGATTGAGTATTGAGTATTGAAAACTGTGAATTGAGGATATTCTGCTGGTGACTGAGGATTGACAACTGACTGTTGAGGACTCAGGGCTGAAGATTGAGGATTCAGGATTGAGGATTAAGGATTGAGGATTGAGGGTTGAGGATTGAGGATTGATGATTGAGGATTGAGGATTGAGGATTGAAGATTGAGGATTGGGTATTGAGGATTGAACATTGAGGATTGAGGATTGAGGATTGAAGATTGTGGATTGGGTATTGAGAGTTGAAGAATGAGGATTGAGGATTGAGGATTGAGGATTGAGTATTGAGGATTGAAGATTGAGGATTGAGAATTGAGGATTGAAGATTGAGGATTGAGGATTGAGGATTGAGGATTGATGATTGAGGATTGAGGATGAGGGCTGAGGGTTGAGGATTGAGGTTTGAGGTCTGATGATTGAGGATTGAGGATTGAGAATTGAGGATTGAGGATTGTGGATTGAGGATTGAAGATTGTGTATTGAGGATTGATGATTGAGGATTGAGGATTGAGGATTAAGGATTGAGGATTGAGGATTGAGGATTGAGGATTGAGGATTGAGGATTGAGGATTGAAGATTGAGGATTGGGTATTGAGGATTGAACATTGAGGATTGAGGATTGAGGATTGAGTATTGAGGATTGAGGACTGAAGATTGAATATTGGTGATTGAAGATTAAGGATTGAGGATTGAGGGTTGTGGATTGAGGACGAGGGCTGAGGTTTGAGTATTAATGTTTGCGGTCTGAGGGTTGAGGATTGAGGATTGAGAATTGAGGATTGAGGACTGAGGATTGAAGATTGTGGATTGGGTATTGAGGATTGAAGAATGAGGATTGAGGATTGAGGATTGAGTATTGAGGATTGAGTATTGAAGATTGACGATTGAGGATTGAGGATTGAGGATTGAAGACTGAGGATTGGGGACCGAGCGTTGAGGGTTGAGTGATGAGAACTGATGTTTGTGGATAGAGATTTGAGGATTGCAGGCTGAGTATTGAGTATTGAAAACTGTGAATTGAGGATATTCTGTTGAGGACTGAGGATTGACAACTGACTGTTGAGGACTCAGGGCTGAAGATTGAGGTTACAGGATTGAGGATTCAGGATTGAGGTTTGAGGACTGCGGATTGAGGGTTGAGGATTGAGGATTGAGGATGGAAGATTGAGGATTGGGTATTGAGGATTGAACATTGAGGATTGAGGATTGAGGATTGAGGATTGAGGATTGAAGATTGAGGATTGAGTATTGAGGGCTGTGGATTGAGGACGAGGACTGAGGGTTGAGTATTGATGTTTGAGGTCTGATGATTGAGGATTGAGGATTGAGGATCGGGGATTGAAAATTGAGTATTGAGGATTGAAGATTGAGTATTGAGGATTGAAGATTGAGGATTGAAGATTGAGGATTGAGGATTGAGGATGAGGGCTGATGGCTGAGGATTGAGGTTTAAGGACTGAGGACTGAGGGTTGAGGGTTGAGAATTGAGGATTGAGGATTGAGGATTGAAGATTGAGTATTGAGGATTGATGATTGAGGATGGAGGATTGAGGATTGAGGATTGAGGACTGAGGAGTGACGATTGGGTATTGAAGGTTGAGGATTGAGGATTGAGGATTGAGGATTGATTATTGAGGATTGAAGATTGAGGATTAGGGACTGAGGATTGAAGGTTGAGGATTGAGGACTGAGGATTGAGGATTGAAGATTGAGTATTGAGGATTGAAGATTGAGGATTGAGGATTGACGATTGAGGATTGAGCATTGATGCCTGAGGATTGACGATTGAGGTTTGAGGATTGAGGGTTGTGGATTGAGGACGAGGACTGAGGGTTGAGTATTGATGTTTGAGGTCTGAGGACTGAGGATTGAGGATTGAGAATTGAGGACTGAGGATTGAGGATTGAAGATTGAGGATTGGGTATTGAGGATTGAAGAATGAGGATTGAGGATTGAGAATTTAGGATTGAGGATTGAAGATTGAGTATTGAGGATCGAAGGTTGAGGATTGAGTATTGAGGATTGAGGATTGAGGATTGAGGATAGAAGATTGAGTATTGAGGATTGAAGATTGAGGATTGAAGATTGAGGATTGAGGATTGAGGATTGAGGATTGAGGATTGAAGATTGACTATTGAGGATTGAAGATTGAGGATTGAGGATTGAGGAGTGAGAATTTAGGATTGAGGATTGAGGATTGAAGCTTGAGTATTGAGGATGGAGGATTGAGGATTGAGGATTGAGGATTGAGGACTGAAGATTGAGGATTGGAGCTTCAGGATTGACGATTGAGGATTGAGGATTGTGGATTGAGAATTGAGGATTGCGGATTGAAGGTTGAGTATTGAGGATTGAAGATAGAGGATTGAGGATTGAGGATCGAAGATTGAGGACTGAGTGTTGAGGGTTGATTGATGAGAGTTGATGTGTGTGGATTGAGATTTGAAGATTGAAGATTTGGGATTGAGTGTTGAAAACTGTGAATTGAGGATGTTCTATTGAGGATTGAGGATTGAGTCTTGACGGTTGAGGATTGAGGATTGAGGATGCAGGATTGAAGAGAGAGGACTGAGTGTTGAGGATTGAGTGTTAAGAATTGATGTTTGAGGATTGAGACTTGACTACTGAATATTGTGGATTGTGTATTGAACCATGAGAATTCAGGATATTCTATTGAGTATTGAGAATTCAGGATTGATGGTTGAGTATTGAGGATTGATGGTTGAGGGTTGTGAGTTGAATATTGAGAATTGAGGACTGAGGATTGAGGATTGAGGATTGAGAATTGAGGATTGAAGATTGAGGATTGGGGACTGAGGATTGAAGATTGAGTATTGAGGATTGAAGATTGAAGACTGACGATTGAGGACTGAGGATTGAGGATTGACGGTTAAGGATTGGGGACTGAGCGTTGAGGGTTGAGTGATGAGAATTAATTGATGTTTGTGGATAGAGATTTGAGGATTGCAGATTGAGTATTGAGGATTGAAGGTTGAGGATTGAGGATTGAGGATTGAGTATTGAGGATTGAAGATTGAGGATTGAGAATTGAGGATTGAAGATTGAGGATTGAGGATTGAGGATTGAGGGTTGAAGATTGAGGATTGAGGATGAGGGCTGAGGGTTGAGGATTGAGGTTTGAGGTCTGATGATTGAGGATTGAGGATTGAGAATTGAGGATTGAGGATTGTGGATTGAAGATTGAGGATTGGGTACTGGGGATTGAACATTGAGGATTGTGTATTGAGGATTGATGATTGAGGATTGAGGATTGAGGATTAAGGATTGAGGATTGAGGATTGAGGATTGAGGATTGAGGATTGAGGATTGAGGATTGAAGATTGAGGATTGGGTATTGAGGATTGAACATTGAGGATTGAGGATTGAGGATTGAGTATTGAGGATTGAGGATTCAAGATTGAATATTGATGATTGAAGGCTAATGATTGAGGATTGAGGGTTGTGGATTGAGGACGAGGGCTGAGGTTTGAGTATTAATGTTTGCGGTCTGAGGGTTGAGGATTGAGGATTGAGAATTGAGGATTGAGGACTGAGGATTGAAGATTGTGGACTGGGTATTGAGGACTGAAGAATGAGGATTGAGTATTGAGGATTGAGGATTGAGTATTGAAGATTGAGTATTGAGGATTGAAGATTGAGGATTGAGGATTGAGGATCGAGGATTGAGGGTTGAGGATTGAGGATTGAAGATTGAGTATTGAGGATTGAATATTGAATATTGAGGATTGAGGATTGAGGATTGAGGATTGAGAATTGAGGATTGAAGATTGAGGATTGGGGACTGAGGATTGAAGATTGAGTATTGAGGATTGAAGATTGAAGACTGACGATTGAGGACTGAGGATTGAGGATTGACGATTAAGGATTGGGGACTGAGCGTTGAGGGTTGAGTGATGAGAATTAATTGATGTTTGTGGATAGAGATTTGAGGATTGCAGATTGAGTATTGAGGATTGAAGGTTGAGGATTGAGGATTGAGGATTGAGCATTGAGGATGAGGGCTGAGGGCTGAGGATTGAGGTTTAAGGACTGAGGACTGAGGGTTGAGGATCGAGAATTGAGGATTGAGGATTGAGGATTGAAGATTGAGGATTGTGTATTGAGGATTGAAGAATGAGGATTGAGGATTGAGGATTGAGGATTGAGGATTGAAGATTGAGTATTGAGGATTGAAGACTGAAGATCGAGGATTGAGGACTGATGATTGGGGATTGAGGATTGAGGATTGAAGATTGAGTATTGAGGATTGAAGATTGAAGATTGACGATTGAGGATTGGGGATTGAGGATTGAAGATTGAGGATTGGGGACTGAGCGTTGAGGGTTGAGTGATGAGAATTGATGTTTGTGGATAGAGATTTGAGGATTGCAGATTGAGTATTGAGTATTGAAAACTGTGAATTGAGGATATTCTGCTGGTGACTGAGGATTGACAACTGACTGTTGAGGACTCAGGGCTGAAGATTGAGGATTCAGGATTGAGGATGAAGGATTGAGGATTGAGGGTTGAGGATTGAGGATTGACGATTGAGGATTGAGGATTGAGGATTGAAGATTGAGGATTGGGTATTGAGGATTGAACATTGAGGATTGAGGATTGATGATTGAGGATTGAGGATTGAGGATTGAAGATTGAGGATTGGGTATTGAGGATTGAATATTGAATATTGATGCTTGAAGATTGAGGATTGAGTATTGAGGGTTGTGGACTGAGGACGAGGACTGAGGTTTGAGTATTAATGTTTGCGGTCTGAGGGTTCAGGATTGAGGATTGAGAATTGAGGATTGAGGATTGAGGATTGAAGATTGTGGATTGGGTATTGAGAATTGAAGAATGAGGATTGAGGATTGAGGATTGAGGATTGAGTATTGAGGATTGAAGATTGAGGATTGAGAATTGGGGATTGAAGATTGAGGATTGGGTATTGAGGAT
The DNA here is from genome assembly GCF_051401765.1 of Calliopsis andreniformis. NCBI lineage: Eukaryota > Metazoa > Arthropoda > Insecta > Hymenoptera > Andrenidae > Calliopsis > Calliopsis andreniformis. The sequence continues at coordinate 1,240,824 of NW_027480450.1, read as the reverse complement.
TGAACATGGAGGATTGAGGATTGAGGATTGAAGATTGTGGATTGGGTATTGAGAATTGAAGAATGAGGATTGAGGATTGAGGATTGAGGATTGAGTATTGAGGATTGAAGATTGAGGATTGAGAATTGAGGATTGAAGATTGAGGATTGACGATTGAGGATTGAGGATTGATGATTGAGGATTGAGGATGAGGGCTGAGGGTTGAGGATTGAGGTTTGAGGTCTGATGATTGAGGATTGAGGATTGAGAATTGAGGATTGAGGATTGTGGATTGAGGATTGAAGATTGTGTATTGAGGATTGATGATTGAGGATTGAGGATTGCGGATTAAGGATTGAGGATTGAGGATTGAGGATTGAGGATTGAGGATTGAGGATTGAGGATTGAAGATTGAGGATTGGGTATTGAGGATTGAACATTGAGGATTGAGGATTGAGGATTGAGTATTGAGGATTGAGGATTGAAGATTCAATATTGATGATTGAAGATTAAGGATTGAGGATTGAGGGTTGTGGATTGAGGACGAGGTCTGAGGTTTGAGTATTAATGTTTGCGGTCTGAGGGTTGAGGATTGAGGATTGAGAATTGAGGATTGAGGACTGAGGATTGAAGATTGTGGATTGGGTATTGAGGATTGAGGAATGAGGATTGAGGATTGAGGATTGAGTATTGAGGATTGAGTATTGAAGATTGACGATTGAGGATTGAGGATTGAGGATTGAAGACTGAGGATTGGGGACCGAGCGTTGAGGGTTGAGTGATGAGAACTGATGTTTGTGGATAGAGATTTGAGGATTGCAGGCTGAGTATTGAGTATTGAAAACTGTGAATTGAGGATATTCTGTTGAGGACTGAGGATTGACAACTGACTGTTGAGGACTCTGGGCTGAAGATTGAGGTTTCAGGATTGAGGATTCAGGATTGAGGTTTGAGGACTGAGGATTGAGGATTGAGGATTGAGGATTGAGAATGGAAGATTGAGGATTGGGTATTGAGGATTGAACATTGAGGATTGAGGATTGAGTATTGAGGATTGAGGATTGAAGATTGAGGATTGAGTATTGAGGGCTGTGGATTGAGGACGAGGACTGAGGGTTGAGTATTGATGTTTGAGGTCTGATGATTGAGGATTGAGGATTGAGGATCGGGGATTGAAGATTGAGTATTGAGGATTGAAGATTGAGTATTCAGGATTGAAGATTGAGGATTGAAGATTGAGGATTAAGGATTGAGGATGAGGGCTGATGGCTGAGGATTGAGGTTTAAGGACTGAGGACTGAGGGTTGAGGGTTGAGAATTGAGGATTGAGGATTGAGGATTGAAGATTGAGGATTGGGTATTGAGGATTGAAGAATGAGGATTGAGGGTTGAGGATTGAGGATTGAGGGTTGAAGATTGAGTATTGAGGATTGAAGGATGACGATGGAGGATTGAGGATTGATGATTGAGGATTGAGGATTGAGGATTGAAGATTGAGTATTGAGGATTAAAGATTGAAGATTGACGATTGAGGATTGAGTATTGAGGATTGAAGATTGAGGATTGGGGACTGAGCGTTGAGGGTTGAGTGATGAGAACTGATGTTTGTGGATAGAGATTTGAGGATTGCAGATTGAGTATTGAGTATTGAAAACTGTGAATTGAGGATATTCTGTTGGTGACTGAGGATTGACAACTGATTGTTGAGGAGTCAGGGCTGAAGATTGAGGATTCAGGATTGAGGATTCTGGATTGAAGTTTGAGGACTGAGGATTGAGGATTGAGGATTGAGGATTAACGATTGAGGAAGGAAGATTGAGGATTGGGTATTGAGGATTGAACATTGAGGATTGAGGATTGAGGATTGAGGATTGAGGATTGAAGGTTGGATATTGATGATTGAAGATTGAGGATTGAGTATTGAGGGCTGTGGGTTGAGGACGAGGACTGAGGGTTGAGTATTGATGTTAGAGGTCTGATAATTGAGGATTGAGTATTGAGGATTGAGGATTGAGGATTGAGGATAGAAGATTGAGTATTGAGGATTGAAGATTGAGGATTGGGGATTGAGGATTGACGATTGAGGATTGAGTATTGAGGATTGAGAATTGAGGATTGAGGATTGAAGATTGAGTATTGAGGATTGAAGATTGCGGATTGAGGATTGAGGTTTGAGGATTGAGGATTGAGGATTGAGGATTAAGGATTGAAGATTGAGTGTTGAGGATTGAAGATTGAGGATTGAGGGTTGTGGATTGAGGATTGAGTATTGAAGATTGACTATTGAGGATTGAAGATTGAGGATGGAGGATTGAGGAGTGAGAATCTAGGATTGAGGATTGAGGATTGAAGCTTGAGTATTGAGGATGGAGGATTGAGGATTGAGGATTGAGGATTGAATATTGAATATTGATGCTTGAAGATTGAGGATTGGGGACTGAGCGTTGAGGGTTGAGTGATGAGAATTGATGTTTGTGGATAGAGATTTGAGGATTGCAGATTGAGTATTGAGTATTGAAAACTGTGAATTGAGGATATTCTGCTGGTGACTGAGGATTGACAACTGACTGTTGAGGACTCAGGGCTGAATATTGAGGATTCAGGATTGAGGATTAAGGATTGAGGATTGAGGGTTGAGGATTGAGGATTGATGATTGAGGATTGAGGATTGAGGATTGAAGATTGAGGATTGGGTATTGAGGATTGAACATTGAGGATTGAGGATTGAGGATTGAAGATTGTGGATTGGGTATTGAGAGTTGAAGAATGAGGATTGAGGATTGAGGATTGAGGATTGAGTATTGAGGATTGAAGATTGAGGATTGAGAATTGAGGATTGAAGATTGAGGATTGAGGATTGAGGATTGAGGATTGATGATTGAGGATTGAGGATGAGGGCTGAGGGTTGAGGATTGAGGTTTGAGGTCTGATGATTGAGGATTGAGGATTGAGAATTGAGGATTGAGGATTGTGGATTGAGGATTGAAGATTGTGTATTGAGGATTGATGATTGAGGATTGAGGATTGAGGATTAAGGATTGAGGATTGAGGATTGAGGATTGAGGATTGAGGATTGAGGATTGAGGATTGAAGATTGAGGATTGGGTATTGAGGATTGAACATTGAGGATTGAGGATTGAGGATTGAGTATTGAGGATTGATGACTGAAGATTGAATATTGATGATTGAAGATTAAGGATTGAGGATTGAGGGTTGTGGATTGAGGACGAGGGCTGAGGTTTGAGTATTAATGTTTGCGGTCTGAGGGTTGAGGATTGAGGATTGAGAATTGAGGATTGAGGACTGAGGATTGAAGATTGTGGATTGGGTATTGAGGATTGAAGAATGAGGATTGAGGATTGAGGATTGAGTATTGAGGATTGAGTATTGAAGATTGACGATTGAGGATTGAGGATTGAGGATTGAAGACTGAGGATTGGGGACCGAGCGTTGAGGGTTGAGTGATGAGAACTGATGTTTGTGGATAGAGATTTGAGGATTGCAGGCTGAGTATTGAGTATTGAAAACTGTGAATTGAGGATATTCTGTTGAGGACTGAGGATTGACAACTGACTGTTGAGGACTCTGGGCTGAAGATTGAGGTTTCAGGATTGAGGATTCAGGATTGAGGTTTGAGGACTGAGGATTGAGGATTGAGGATTGAGGATTGAGAATGGAAGATTGAGGATTGGGTATTGAGGATTGAACATTGAGGATTGAGGATTGAGTATTGAGGATTGAGGATTGAAGATTGAGGATTGAGTATTGAGGGCTGTAGATTGAGGACGAGGACTGAGGGTTGAGTATTGATGTTTGAGGTCTGATGATTGAGGATTGAGGATTGAGGATCGGGAATTGAAGATTGAGTATTGAGGATTGAAGATTGAGGATTGAAGATTGAGGATTAAGGATTGAGGATGAGGGCTGATGGCTGAGGATTGAGGTTTAAGGACTGAGGACTGAGGGTTGAGGGTTGAGAATTGAGGATTGAGGATTGAGGATTGAAGATTGAGGATTGGGTATTGAGGATTGAAGAATGAGGATTGAGGATTGAGGATTGAGGATTGAGGGTTGAAGATTGAGTATTGAGGATTGAAGGATGACGATGGAGGATTGAGGATTGATGATTGAGGATTGAGGATTGAGGATTGAAGATTGAGTATTGAGGATTGAAGATTGAAGATTGACGATTGAGGATTGAGTATTGAGGATTGAAGATTGAGGATTGGGGACTGAGCGTTGAGGGTTGAGTGATGAGAACTGATGTTTGTGGATAGAGATTTGAGGATTGCAGATTGAGTATTGAGTATTGAAAACTGTGAATTGAGGATATTCTGTTGGTGACTGAGGATTGACAACTGATTGTTGAGGACTCAGGGCTGAAGATTGAGGATTCAGGATTGAGGATTCTGGATTGAAGTTTGAGGACTGAGGATTGAGGATTGAGGATTGAGGATTAAGGATTGAGGAAGGAAGATTGAGGATTGGTTATTGAGGGTTGAACATTGAGGGTTGAGGATTGAGGATTGAGGATTGAGGATTGAAGGTTGGATATTGATGATTGAAGATTGAGGATTGAGTATTGAGGGCTGTGGGTTGAGGACGAGGACTGAGGGTTGAGTATTGATGTTAGAGGTCTGATAATTGAGGATTGAGGATTGAGAATTGAGGATAGAGGACTGAGGATTGAGGATTGAAGATTGAGTATTGAGGATTGATGATTGAGGATTCAGGATTGAGGATTAAGGATTGAGGATTGAGGATTGAGGATTGAGGATTGAGGATTGATGATTGAGGATTGAGGATTGAGGATTGAAGATTGAGGATTGGGTATTGAGGATTGAACATTGAGGATTGAGGATTGAGGATTGAGGATTGAGGACTGAGGATTGAATATTGAATATTGATGCTTGAAGATTGAGGATTGAGTATTGAGGGTTGTGGACTGAGGACGAGGACTGAGGTTTGAGTATTAATGTTTGCGGTCTGAGGGTTCAGGATTGAGGATTGAGAATTGAGGATTGAGGATTGAGGATTGAAGATTGTGGATTGGGTATTGAGAATTGAAGAATGAGGATTGAGGATTGAGGATTGAGGATTGAGTATTGAGGATTGAAGATTGAGGATTGATAATTGAGGATTGAAGATTGAGGATTGGGTATTGAGGATTGAACATTGAGGATTGAGGATTGAGGATTGAAGATTGTGGATTGGGTATTGAGAATTGAAGAATGAGGATTGAGGATTGAGGATTGAGGATTGAGTATTGAGGATTGAAGATTGAGGATTGAGAATTGAGGATTGAAGATTGAGGATTGAGGATTGAGGATTGAGGATTGATGATTGAGGATTGAGGATGAGGGCTGAGGGTTGAGGATTGAGGTTTGAGGTCTGATGATTGAGGATTGAGGATTGAGAATTGAGGATTGAGGATTGTGGATTGAGGATTGACGATTGTGTATTGAGGATTGATGATTGAGGATTGAGAATTGAGGATTAAGGATTGAGGATTGAGGATTAAGGATTGAGGATTGAGGATTGAGGATTGAGGATTGAAGATTGAGGATTGGGTATTGAGGATTGAACATTGAGGATTGAGGATTGAGGATTGAGTATTGAGGATTGAGGATTGAAGATTGAATATTGATGATTGAAGATTAAGGATTGAGGATTGAGGGTTGTGGATTGAGGACGAGGGCTGAGGTTTGAGTATTAATGTTTGCGGTCTGAGGGTCGAGGATTGAGGATTGAGAATTGAGGATTGAGGACTGAGGATTGAAGATTGTGGATTGGGTATTGAGGATTGAAGAATGAGGATTGAGGATTGAGGATTGAGTATTGAGGATTGAGTATTGAAGATTGACGATTGAGGATTGAGGATTGAGGATTGAAGACTGAGGATTGGGGACCGAGCGTTGAGGGTTGAGTGATGAGAACTGATGTTTGTGGATAGAGATTTGAGGATTGCAGGCTGAGTATTGAGTATTGAAAACTGTGAATTGAGGATATTCTGTTGAGGACTGAGGATTGACAACTGACTGTTGAGGACTCAGGGCTGAAGATTGAGGTTACAGGATTGAGGATTCAGGATTGAGGTTTGAGGACTGCGGATTGAGGGTTGAGGATTGAGGATTGAGGATGGAAGATTGAGGATTGGGTATTGAGGATTGAACATTGAGGATTGAGGATTGAGGATTGAGGATTGAGGATTGAAGATTGAGGATTGAGTATTGAGGGCTGTGGATTGAGGACGAGGACTGAGGGTTGAGTATTGATGTTTGAGGTCTGATGATTGAGGATTGAGGATTGAGGATCGGGGATTGAAAATTGAGTATTGAGGATTGAAGATTGAGTATTGAGGATTGAAGATTGAGGATTGAAGATTGAGGATTGAGGATTGAGGATGAGGGCTGATGGCTGAGGATTGAGGTTTAAGGACTGAGGACTGAGGGTTGAGGGTTGAGAATTGAGGATTGAGGATTGAGGATTGAAGATTGAGTATTGAGGATTGATGATTGAGGATGGAGGATTGAGGATTGAGGATTGAGGACTGAGGAGTGACGATTGGGTATTGAAGGTTGAGGATTGAGGATTGAGGATTGAGGATTGATTATTGAGGATTGAAGATTGAGGATTAGGGACTGAGGATTGAAGATTGAGGATTGAGGACTGAGGATTGAGGATTGAAGATTGAGTATTGAGGATTGAAGATTGAGGATTGAGGATTGACGATTGAGGATTGAGCATTGATGCCTGAGGATTGACGATTGAGGTTTGAGGATTGAGGGTTGTGGATTGAGGACGAGGACTGAGGGTTGAGTATTGATGTTTGAGGTCTGAGGACTGAGGATTGAGGATTGAGAATTGAGGACTGAGTATTGAGGATTGAAGATTGAGGATTGGGTATTGAGGATTGAAGAATGAGGATTGAGGATTGAGAATTTAGGATTGAGGATTGAAGATTGAGTATTGAGGATCGAAGGTTGAGGATTGAGTATTGAGGATTGAGGATTGAGGATTGAGGATCGTGGATTGAGGATTAAGGATTGAAGATTGAGTATTGAGGATTGAAGATTGAGGATTGAGGATTGAGGATTGAGGATTGAGGATTGAAGATTGACTATTGAGGATTGAAGATTGAGGATTGAGGATTGAGGAGTGAGAATTTAGGATTGAGGATTGAGGATTGAAGCTTGAGTATTGAGGATGGAGGATTGAGGATTGAGGATTGAGGATTGAGGACTGAAGATTGAGGATTGGAGCTTCAGGATTGACGATTGAGGATTGAGGATTGTGGATTGAGAATTGAGGATTGCGGATTGAAGGTTGAGTATTGAGGATTGAAGATAGAGGATTGAGGATTGAGGATCGAAGATTGAGGACTGAGTGTTGAGGGTTGATTGATGAGAGTTGATGTGTGTGGATTGAGATTTGAAGATTGAAGATTTGGGATTGAGTGTTGAAAACTGTGAATTGAGGATGTTCTATTGAGGATTGAGGATTGAGTCTTGACGGTTGAGGATTGAGGATTGAGGATGCAGGATTGAAGAGAGAGGACTGAGTGTTGAGGATTGAGTGTTAAGAATTGATGTTTGAGGATTGAGACTTGACTACTGAATATTGTGGATTGTGTATTGAACCATGAGAATTCAGGATATTCTATTGAGTATTGAGAATTCAGGATTGATGGTTGAGTATTGAGGATTGATGGTTGAGTGTTGTGAGTTGAATATTGAGAATTGAGGACTGAGGATTGAGGATTGAGGATTGAGGATAGAGGATAGATGGTTGAGTATTGATGACTGAGTGTTGAGGGTTGAGGATTGAGGATGTGGACTGAGGGTTGAGGATTGAGGTTTGAGGAACGAGGATTGAGGATTGAGGATTGAGGATTGAGTATTGAGGATTGAAGATTGAGGATTGAGAATTGAGGATTGAAGATTGAGGATTGAGGATTGAGGATTGAGGGTTGAAGATTGAGGATTGAGGATGAGGGCTGAGGGTTGAGGATTGAGGTTTGAGGTCTGATGATTGAGGATTGAGGATTGAGAATTGAGGATTGAGGATTGTGGATTGAAGATTGAGGATTGGGTACTGGGGATTGAACATTGAGGATTGTGTATTGAGGATTGATGATTGAGGATTGAGGATTGAGGATTAAGGATTGAGGATTGAGGATTGAGGATTGAGGATTGAGGATTGAGGATTGAGGATTGAAGATTGAGGATTGGGTATTGAGGATTGAACATTGAGGATTGAGGATTGAGGATTGAGTATTGAGGATTGAGGATTCAAGATTGAATATTGATGATTGAAGGCTAATGATTGAGGATTGAGGGTTGTGGATTGAGGACGAGGGCTGAGGTTTGAGTATTAATGTTTGCGGTCTGAGGGTTGAGGATTGAGGATTGAGAATTGAGGATTGAGGACTGAGGATTGAAGATTGTGGACTGGGTATTGAGGACTGAAGAATGAGGATTGAGTATTGAGGATTGAGGATTGAGTATTGAAGATTGAGTATTGAGGATTGAAGATTGAGGATTGAGGATTGAGGATCGAGGATTGAGGGTTGAGGATTGAGGATTGAAGATTGAGTATTGAGGATTGAATATTGAATATTGAGGATTGAGGATTGAGGATTGAGGATTGAGAATTGAGGATTGAAGATTGAGGATTGGGGACTGAGGATTGAAGATTGAGTATTGAGGATTGAAGATTGAAGACTGACGATTGAGGACTGAGGATTGAGGATTGACGATTAAGGATTGGGGACTGAGCGTTGAGGGTTGAGTGATGAGAATTAATTGATGTTTGTGGATAGAGATTTGAGGATTGCAGATTCAGTATTGAGGATTGAAGGTTGAGGATTGAGGATTGAGGATTGAGCATTGAGGATGAGGGCTGAGGGCTGAGGATTGAGGTTTAAGGACTGAGGACTGAGGGTTGAGGATCGAGAATTGAGGATTGAGGATTGAGGATTGAAGATTGAGGATTGTGTATTGAGGATTGAAGAATGAGGATTGAGGATTGAGGATTGAGGATTGAAGATTGTGGATTGGGTATTGAGAATTGAAGAATGAGGATTGAGGATTGAGGATTGAGGATTGAGTATTGAGGATTGAAGATTGAGGATTGAGAATTGAGGATTGAAGATTGAGGATTGAGGATTGAGGATTGAGGATTGATGATTGAGGATTGAGGATGAGGGCTGAGGGTTGAGGATTGAGGTTTGAGGTCTGATGATTGAGGATTGAGGATTGAGAATTGAGGATTGAGGATTGTGGATTGAGGATTGACGATTGTGTATTGAGGATTGATGATTGAGGATTGAGAATTGAGGATTAAGGATTGAGGATTGAGGATTAAGGATTGAGGATTGAGGATTGAGGATTGAGGATTGAAGATTGAGGATTGGGTATTGAGGATTGAACATTGAGGATTGAGGATTGAGGATTGAGTATTGAGGATTGAGGATTGAAGATTGAATATTGATGATTGAAGATTAAGGATTGAGGATTGAGGGTTGTGGATTGAGGACGAGGGCTGAGGTTTGAGTATTAATGTTTGCGGTCTGAGGGTCGAGGATTGTGGATTGAGAATTGAGGATTGAGGACTGAGGATTGAAGATTGTGGATTGGGTATTGAGGATTGAAGAATGAGGATTGAGGATTGAGGATTGAGTATTGAGGATTGAGTATTGAAGATTGACGATTGAGGATTGAGGATTGAGGATTGAAGACTGAGGATTGGGGACCGAGCGTTGAGGGTTGAGTGATGAGAACTGATGTTTGTGGATAGAGATTTGAGGATTGCAGGCTGAGTATTGAGTATTGAAAACTGTGAATTGAGGATATTCTGTTGAGGACTGAGGATTGACAACTGACTGTTGAGGACTCTGGGCTGAAGATTGAGGTTTCAGGATTGAGGATTCAGGATTGAGGTTTGAGGACTGAGGATTGAGGATTGAGGATTGAGGATTGAGAATGGAAGATTGAGGATTGGGTATTCAGGATTGAACATTGAGGATTGAGGATTGAGTATTGAGGATTGAGGATTGAAGATTGAGGATTGAGTATTGAGGGCTGTGGATTGAGGACGAGGACTGAGGGTTGAGTATTGATGTTTGAGGTCTGATGATTGAGGATTGAGGATTGAGGATCGGGAATTGAAGATTGAGTATTGAGGATTGAAGATTGAGGATTGAAGATTGAGGATTAAGGATTGAGGATGAGGGCTGATGGCTGAGGATTGAGGTTTAAGGACTGAGGAGTGAGGGTTGAGGGTTGAGAATTGAGGATTGAGGATTGAGGATTGAAGATTGAGGATTGGGTATTGAGGATTGAAGAATGAGGATTGAGGATTGAGGATTGAGGATTGAGGGTTGAAGATTGAGTATTGAGGATTGAAGGATGACGATGGAGGATTGAGGATTGATGATTGAGGATTGAGGATTGAGGATTGAAGATTGAGTATTGAGGATTGAAGATTGAAGATTGACGATTGAGGATTGAGTATTGAGGATCGAAGATTGAGGATTGGGGACTGAGCGTTGAGGGTTGAGTGATGAGAACTGATGTTTGTGGATAGAGATTTGAGGATTGCAGATTGAGTATTGAGTATTGAAAACTGTGAATTGAGGATATTCTGTTGGTGACTGAGGATTGACAACTGATTGTTGAGGACTCAGGGCTGAAGATTGAGGATTCAGGATTGAGGATTCTGGATTGAAGTTTGAGGACTGAGGATTGAGGATTGAGGATTGAGGATTAAGGATTGAGGAAGGAAGATTGAGGATTGGTTATTGAGGGTTGAACATTGAGGGTTGAGGATTGAGGATTGAGGATTGAGGATTGAAGGTTGGATATTGATGATTGAAGATTGAGGATTGAGTATTGAGGGCTGTGGGTTGAGGACGAGGACTGAGGGTTGAGTATTGATGTTAGAGGTCTGATAATTGAGGATTGAGGATTGAGAATTGAGGATAGAGGACTGAGGATTGAGGATTGAAGATTGAGTATTGAGGATTGATGATTGAGGATTCAGGATTGAGGATTAAGGATTGAGGATTGAGGATTGAGGATTGAGGATTGAGGATTGATGATTGAGGATTGAGGATTGAGGATTGAAGATTGAGGATTGGGTATTGAGGATTGAACATTGAGGATTGAGGATTGAGGATTGAGGATTGAGGACTGAGGATTGAATATTGAATATTGATGCTTGAAGATTGAGGATTGAGTATTGAGGGTTGTGGACTGAGGACGAGGACTGAGGTTTGAGTATTAATGTTTGCGGTCTGAGGGTTCAGGATTGAGGATTGAGAATTGAGGATTGAGGATTGAGGATTGAAGATTGTGGATTGGGTATTGAGAATTGAAGAATGAGGATTGAGGATTGAGGATTGAGGATTGAGTATTGAGGATTGAAGATTGAGGATTGATAATTGAGGATTGAAGATTGAGGATTGGGTATTGAGGATTGAACATTGAGGATTGAGGATTGAGGATTGAAGATTGTGGATTGGGTATTGAGAATTGAAGAATGAGGATTGAGGATTGAGGATTGAGGATTGAGTATTGAGGATTGAAGATTGAGGATTGAGAATTGAGGATTGAAGATTGAGGATTGAGGATTGAGGATTGAGGATTGATGATTGAGGATTGAGGATGAGGGCTGAGGGTTGAGGATTGAGGTTTGAGGTCTGATGATTGAGGATTGAGGATTGAGAATTGAGGATTGAGGATTGTGGATTGAGGATTGACGATTGTGTATTGAGGATTGATGATTGAGGATTGAGAATTGAGGATTAAGGATTGAGGATTGAGGATTAAGGATTGAGGATTGAGGATTGAGGATTGAGGATTGAAGATTGAGGATTGGGTATTGAGGATTGAACATTGAGGATTGAGGATTGAGGATTGAGTATTGAGGATTGAGGATTGAAGATTGAATATTGATGATTGAAGATTAAGGATTGAGGATTGAGGGTTGTGGATTGAGGACGAGGGCTGAGGTTTGAGTATTAATGTTTGCGGTCTGAGGGTCGAGGATTGAGGATTGAGAATTGAGGATTGAGGACTGAGGATTGAAGATTGTGGATTGGGTATTGAGGATTGAAGAATGAGGATTGAGGATTGAGGATTGAGTATTGAGGATTGAGTATTGAAGATTGACGATTGAGGATTGAGGATTGAGGATTGAAGACTGAGGATTGGGGACCGAGCGTTGAGGGTTGAGTGATGAGAACTGATGTTTGTGGATAGAGATTTGAGGATTGCAGGCTGAGTATTGAGTATTGAAAACTGTGAATTGAGGATATTCTGTTGAGGACTGAGGATTGACAACTGACTGTTGAGGACTCAGGGCTGAAGATTGAGGTTACAGGATTGAGGATTCAGGATTGAGGTTTGAGGACTGCGGATTGAGGGTTGAGGATTGAGGATTGAGGATGGAAGATTGAGGATTGGGTATTGAGGATTGAACATTGAGGATTGAGGATTGAGGATTGAGGATTGAGGATTGAAGATTGAGGATTGAGTATTGAGGGCTGTGGATTGAGGACGAGGACTGAGGGTTGAGTATTGATGTTTGAGGTCTGATGATTGAGGATTGAGGATTGAGGATCGGGGATTGAAAATTGAGTATTGAGGATTGAAGATTGAGTATTGAGGATTGAAGATTGAGGATTGAAGATTGAGGATTGAGGACTGAGGATGAGGGCTGATGGCTGAGGATTGAGGTTTAAGGACTGAGGACTGAGGGTTGAGGGTTGAGAATTGAGGATTGAGGATTGAGGATTGAAGATTGAGTATTGAGGATTGATGATTGAGGATGGAGGATTGAGGATTGAGGATTGAGGACTGAGGAGTGACGATTGGGTATTGAAGGTTGAGGATTGAGGATTGAGGATTGAGGATTGATTATTGAGGATTGAAGATTGAGGATTAGGGACTGAGGATTGAAGATTGAGGATTGAGGACTGAGGATTGAGGATTGAAGATTGAGTATTGAGGATTGAAGATTGAGGATTGAGGATTGACGATTGAGGATTGAGCATTGATGCCTGAGGATTGACGATTGAGGTTTGAGGATTGAGGGTTGTGGATTGAGGACGAGGACTGAGGGTTGAGTATTGATGTTTGAGGTCTGAGGACTGAGGATTGAGGATTGAGAATTGAGGACTGAGTATTGAGGATTGAAGATTGAGGATTGGGTATTGAGGATTGAAGAATGAGGATTGAGGATTGAGAATTTAGGATTGAGGATTGAAGATTGAGTATTGAGGATCGAAGGTTGAGGATTGAGTATTGAGGATTGAGGATTGAGGATTGAGGATTGTGGATTGAGGATTAAGGATTGAAGATTGAGTATTGAGGATTGAAGATTGAGGATTGAGGATTGAGGATTGAGGATTGAGGATTGAGGATTGAAGATTGACTATTGAGGATTGAAGATTGAGGATTGAGGATTGAGGAGTGAGAATTTAGGATTGAGGATTGAGGATTGAAGCTTGAGTATTGAGGATGGAGGATTGAGGATTGAGGATTGAGGATTGAGGACTGAAGATTGAGGATTGGAGCTTCAGGATTGACGACTGAGGATTGAGGATTGTGGATTGAGAATTGAGGATTGCGGATTGAAGGTTGAGTATTGAGGATTGAAGATAGAGGATTGAGGATTGAGGATCGAAGATTGAGGACTGAGTGTTGAGGGTTGATTGATGAGAGTTGATGTGTGTGGATTGAGATTTGAAGATTGAAGATTTGGGATTGAGTGTTGAAAACTGTGAATTGAGGATGTTCTATTGAGGATTGAGGATTGAGTCTTGACGGTTGAGGATTGAGGATTGAGGATGCAGGATTGAAGAGAGAGGACTGAGTGTTGAGGATTGAGTGTTAAGAATTGATGTTTGAGGATTGAGACTTGACTACTGAATATTGTGGATTGTGTATTGAACCATGAGAATTCAGGATATTCTATTGAGTATTGAGAATTCAGGATTGATGGTTGAGTATTGAGGATTGATGGTTGAGGGTTGTGAGTTGAATATTGAGAATTGAGGACTGAGGATTGAGGATTGAGGATTGAGGATAGAGGATAGATGGTTGAGTATTGATGACTGAGTGTTGAGGGTTGAGGATTGAGGATGTGGACTGAGGGTTGAGGATTGAGGTTTGAGGAACGAGGATTGAGGATTGAGGATTGAGGATTGAGTATTGAGGATTGAAGATTGAGGATTGAGAATTGAGGATTGAAGATTGAGGATTGAGGATTGAGGATTGAGGGTTGAAGATTGAGGATTGAGGATGAGGGCTGAGGGTTGAGGATTGAGGTTTGAGGTCTGATGATTGAGGATTGAGGATTGAGAATTGAGGATTGAGGATTGTGGATTGAAGATTGAGGATTGGGTACTGGGGATTGAACATTGAGGATTGTGTATTGAGGATTGATGATTGAGGATTGAGGATTGAGGATTAAGGATTGAGGATTGAGGATTGAGGATTGAGGATTGAGGATTGAGGATTGAGGATTGAAGATTGAGGATTGGGTATTGAGGATTGAACATTGAGGATTGAGGATTGAGGATTGAGTATTGAGGATTGAGGATTCAAGATTGAATATTGATGATTGAAGGCTAATGATTGAGGATTGAGGGTTGTGGATTGAGGACGAGGGCTGAGGTTTGAGTATTAATGTTTGCGGTCTGAGGGTTGAGGATTGAGGATTGAGAATTGAGGATTGAGGACTGAGGATTGAAGATTGTGGACTGGGTATTGAGGACTGAAGAATGAGGATTGAGTATTGAGGATTGAGGATTGAGTATTGAAGATTGAGTATTGAGGATTGAAGATTGAGGATTGAGGATTGAGGATCGAGGATTGAGGGTTGAGGATTGAGGATTGAAGATTGAGTATTGAGGATTGAATATTGAATATTGAGGATTGAGGATTGAGGATTGAGGATTGAGAATTGAGGATTGAAGATTGAGGATTGGGGACTGAGGATTGAAGATTGAGTATTGAGGATTGAAGATTGAAGACTGACGATTGAGGACTGAGGATTGAGGATTGACGATTAAGGATTGGGGACTGAGCGTTGAGGGTTGAGTGATGAGAATTAATTGATGTTTGTGGATAGAGATTTGAGGATTGCAGATTCAGTATTGAGGATTGAAGGTTGAGGATTGAGGATTGAGGATTGAGCATTGAGGATGAGGGCTGAGGGCTGAGGATTGAGGTTTAAGGACTGAGGACTGAGGGTTGAGGATCGAGAATTGAGGATTGAGGATTGAGGATTGAAGATTGAGGATTGTGTATTGAGGATTGAAGAATGAGGATTGAGGATTGAGGATTGAGGATTGAAGATTGTGGATTGGGTATTGAGAATTGAAGAATGAGGATTGAGGATTGAGGATTGAGGATTGAGTATTGAGGATTGAAGATTGAGGATTGAGAATTGAGGATTGAAGATTGAGGATTGAGGATTGAGGATTGAGGATTGATGATTGAGGATTGAGGATGAGGGCTGAGGGTTGAGGATTGAGGTTTGAGGTCTGATGATTGAGGATTGAGGATTGAGAATTGAGGATTGAGGATTGTGGATTGAGGATTGACGATTGTGTATTGAGGATTGATGATTGAGGATTGAGAATTGAGGATTAAGGATTGAGGATTGAGGATTAAGGATTGAGGATTGAGGATTGAGGATTGAGGATTGAAGATTGAGGATTGGGTATTGAGGATTGAACATTGAGGATTGAGGATTGAGGATTGAGTATTGAGGATTGAGGATTGAAGATTGAATATTGATGATTGAAGATTAAGGATTGAGGATTGAGGGTTGTGGATTGAGGACGAGGGCTGAGGTTTGAGTATTAATGTTTGCGGTCTGAGGGTCGAGGATTGAGGATTGAGAATTGAGGATTGAGGACTGAGGATTGAAGATTGTGGATTGGGTATTGAGGATTGAAGAATGAGGATTGAGGATTGAGGATTGAGTATTGAGGATTGAGTATTGAAGATTGACGATTGAGGATTGAGGATTGAGGATTGAAGACTGAGGATTGGGGACCGAGCGTTGAGGGTTGAGTGATGAGAACTGATGTTTGTGGATAGAGATTTGAGGATTGCAGGCTGAGTATTGAGTATTGAAAACTGTGAATTGAGGATATTCTGTTGAGGACTGAGGATTGACAACTGACTGTTGAGGACTCAGGGCTGAAGATTGAGGTTACAGGATTGAGGATTCAGGATTGAGGTTTGAGGACTGCGGATTGAGGGTTGAGGATTGAGGATTGAGGATGGAAGATTGAGGATTGGGTATTGAGGATTGAACATTGAGGATTGAGGATTGAGGATTGAGGATTGAGGATTGAAGATTGAGGATTGAGTATTGAGGGCTGTGGATTGAGGACGAGGACTGAGGGTTGAGTATTGATGTTTGAGGTCTGATGATTGAGGATTGAGGATTGAGGATCGGGGATTGAAAATTGAGTATTGAGGATTGAAGATTGAGTATTGAGGATTGAAGATTGAGGATTGAAGATTGAGGATTGAGGATTGAGGATGAGGGCTGATGGCTGAGGATTGAGGTTTAAGGACTGAGGACTGAGGGTTGAGGGTTGAGAATTGAGGATTGAGGATTGAGGATTGAAGATTGAGTATTGAGGATTGATGATTGAGGATGGAGGATTGAGGATTGAGGATTGAGGACTGAGGATTGAGGATTGAAGATTGAGTATTGAGGATTGAAGATTGAGGATTGAGGATTGACGATTGAGGATTGAGCATTGATGCCTGAGGATTGACGATTGAGGTTTGAGGATTGAGGATTGAAGATTGAGGACTGAGGAGTGACGATTGGGTATTGAAGGTTGAGGATTGAGGATTGAGGATTGAGGATTGATTATTGAGGATTGAAGATTGAGGATTAGGGACTGAGGATTGAAGATTGAGGATTGAGGACTGAGGATTGAGGATTGAAGATTGAGTATTGAGGATTGAAGATTGAGGATTGAGGATTGACGATTGAGGATTGAGCATTGATGCCTGAGGATTGACGATTGAGGTTTGAGGATTGAGGGTTGTGGATTGAGGACGAGGACTGAGGGTTGTGTATTGATGTTTGAGGTCTGAGGACTGAGGATTGAGGATTGAGAATTGAGGACTGAGTATTGAGGATTGAAGATTGAGGATTGGGTATTGAGGATTGAAGAATGAGGATTGAGGATTGAGAATTTAGGATTGAGGATTGAAGATTGAGTATTGAGGATCGAAGGTTGAGGATTGAGTATTGAGGATTGAGGATTGAGGATTGAGGATTGTGGATTGAGGATTAAGGATTGAAGATTGAGTATTGAGGATTGAAGATTGAGGATTGAGGATTGAGGATTGAGGATTGAGGATTGAAGATTGACTATTGAGGATTGAAGATTGAGGATTGAGGATTGAGGAGTGAGAATTTAGGATTGAGGATTGAGGATTGAAGCTTGAGTATTGAGGATGGAGGATTGAGGATTGAGGATTGAGGATTGAGGACTGAAGATTGAGGATTGGAGCTTCAGGATTGACGATTGAGGATTGAGGATTGTGGATTGAGAATTGAGGATTGCGGATTGAAGGTTGAGTATTGAGGATTGAAGATAGAGGATTGAGGATTGAGGATCGAAGATTGAGGACTGAGTGTTGAGGGTTGATTGATGAGAGTTGATGTGTGTGGATTGAGATTTGAAGATTGAAGATTTGGGATTGAGTGTTGAAAACTGTGAATTGAGGATGTTCTATTGAGGATTGAGGATTGAGTCTTGACGGTTGAGGATTGAGGATTGAGGATGCAGGATTGAAGAGAGAGGACTGAGTGTTGAGGATTGAGTGTTAAGAATTGATGTTTGAGGATTGAGACTTGACTACTGAATATTGTGGATTGTGTATTGAACCATGAGAATACAGGATATTCTATTGAGTATTGAGAATTCAGGATTGATGGTTGAGTATTGAGGATTGATGGTTGAGGGTTGTGAGTTGAATATTGAGAATTGAGGACTGAGGATTGAGGATTGAGGATTGAGGATAGAGGATAGATGGTTGAGTATTGATGACTGAGTGTTGAGGGTTGAGGATTGAGGATGTGGACTGAGGGTTGAGGATTGAGGTTTGAGGAACGAGGATTGAGGATTGAGGATTGAGGATTGAGTATTGAGGATTGAAGATTGAGGATTGAGAATTGAGGATTGAAGATTGAGGATTGAGGATTGAGGATTGAGGGTTGAAGATTGAGGATTGAGGATGAGGGCTGAGGGTTGAGGATTGAGGTTTGAGGTCTGATGATTGAGGATTGAGGATTGAGAATTGAGGATTGAGGATTGTGGATTGAAGATTGAGGATTGGGTACTGGGGATTGAACATTGAGGATTGTGTATTGAGGATTGATGATTGAGGATTGAGGATTGAGGATTAAGGATTGAGGATTGAGGATTGAGGATTGAGGATTGAGGATTGAGGATTGAGGATTGAAGATTGAGGATTGGGTATTGAGGATTGAACATTGAGGATTGAGGATTGAGGATTGAGTATTGAGGATTGAGGATTCAAGATTGAATATTGATGATTGAAGGCTAATGATTGAGGATTGAGGGTTGTGGATTGAGGACGAGGGCTGAGCTTTGAGTATTAATGTTTGCGGTCTGAGGGTTGAGGATTGAGGATTGAGAATTGAGGATTGAGGACTGAGGATTGAAGATTGTGGACTGGGTATTGAGGACTGAAGAATGAGGATTGAGTATTGAGGATTGAGGATTGAGTATTGAAGATTGAGTATTGAGGATTGAAGATTGAGGATTGAGGATTGAGGATCGAGGATTGAGGGTTGAGGATTGAGGATTGAAGATTGAGTATTGAGGATTGAATATTGAATATTGAGGATTGAGGATTGAGGATTGAGGATTGAGAATTGAGGATTGAAGATTGAGGATTGGGGACTGAGGATTGAAGATTGAGTATTGAGGATTGAAGATTGAAGACTGACGATTGAGGACTGAGGATTGAGGATTGACGATTAAGGATTGGGGACTGAGCGTTGAGGGTTGAGTGATGAGAATTAATTGATGTTTGTGGATAGAGATTTGAGGATTGCAGATTCAGTATTGAGGATTGAAGGTTGAGGATTGAGGATTGAGGATTGAGCATTGAGGATGAGGGCTGAGGGCTGAGGATTGAGGTTTAAGGACTGAGGACTGAGGGTTGAGGATCGAGAATTGAGGATTGAGGATTGAGGATTGAAGATTGAGGATTGTGTATTGAGGATTGAAGAATGAGGATTGAGGATTGAGGATTGAGGATTGAGGATTGAAGATTGAGTATTGAGGATTGAAGACTGAAGATCGAGGATTGAGGACTGATGATTGGGGATTGAGGATTGAGGATTGAAGATTGAGTATTGAGGATTGAAGATTGAAGATTGACGATTGAGGATTGGGGATTGAGGATTGAAGATTGAGGATTGGGGACTGAGCGTTGAGGGTTGAGTGATGAGAATTGATGTTTGTGGATAGAGATTTGAGGATTGCAGATTGAGTATTGAGTATTGAAAACTGTGAATTGAGGATATTCTGCTGGTGACTGAGGATTGACAACTGACTGTTGAGGACTCAGGGCTGAAGATTGAGGATTCAGGATTGAGGATGAAGGATTGAGGATTGAGGGTTGAGGATTGAGGATTGACGATTGAGGATTGAGGATTGAGGATTGAAGATTGAGGATTGGGTATTGAGGATTGAACATTGAGGATTGAGGATTGATGATTGAGGATTGAGGATTGAGGATTGAAGATTGAGGATTGGGTATTGAGGATTGAATATTGAATATTGATGCTTGAAGATTGAGGATTGAGTATTGAGGGTTGTGGACTGAGGACGAGGACTGAGGTTTGAGTATTAATGTTTGCGGTCTGAGGGTTCAGGATTGAGGATTGAGAATTGAGGATTGAGGATTGAGGATTGAAGATTGTGGATTGGGTATTGAGAATTGAAGAATGAGGATTGAGGATTGAGGATTGAGGATTGAGTATTGAGGATTGAAGATTGAGGATTGAGAATTGGGGATTGAAGATTGAGGATTGGGTATTGAGGATTGAACATGGAGGATTGAGGATTGAGGATTGAAGATTGTGGATTGGGTATTGAGAATTGAAGAATGAGGATTGAGGATTGAGGATTGAGGATTGAGTATTGAGGATTGAAGATTGAGGATTGAGAATTGAGGATTGAAGATTGAGGATTGAGGATTGAGGATTGAGGATTGATGATTGAGGATTGAGGATGAGGGCTGAGGGTTGAGGATTGAGGTTTGAGGTCTGATGATTGAGGATTGAGGATTGAGAATTGAGGATTGAGGATTGTGGATTGAGGATTGAAGATTGTGTATTGAGGATTGATGATTGAGGATTGAGGATTGCGGATTAAGGATTGAGGATTGAGGATTGAGGATTGAGGATTGAGGATTGAGGATTGAGGATTGAGGATTGAAGATTGAGGATTGGGTATTGAGGATTGAACATTGAGGATTGAGGATTGAGGATTGAGTATTGAGGATTGAGGATTGAAGATTCAATATTGATGATTGAAGATTAAGGATTGAGGATTGAGGGTTGTGGATTGAGGACGAGGGCTGAGGTTTGAGTATTAATGTTTGCGGTCTGAGGGTTGAGGATTGAGGATTGAGAATTGAGGATTGAGGACTGAGGATTGAAGATTGTGGATTGGGTATTGAGGATTGAAGAATGAGGATTGAGGATTGAGGATTGAGTATTGAGGATTGAGTATTGAAGATTGACGATTGAGGATTGAGGATTGAGGATTGAAGACTGAGGATTGGGGACCGAGCGTTGAGGGTTGAGTGATGAGAACTGATGTTTGTGGATAGAGATTTGAGGATTGCAGGCTGAGTATTGAGTATTGAAAACTGTGAATTGAGGATATTCTGTTGAGGACTGAGGATTGACAACTGACTGTTGAGGACTCTGGGCTGAAGATTGAGGTTTCAGGATTGAGGATTCAGGATTGAGGTTTGAGGACTGAGGATTGAGGATTGAGGATTGAGGATTGAGAATGGAAGATTGAGGATTGGGTATTGAGGATTGAACATTGAGGATTGAGGATTGAGTATTGAGGATTGAGGATTGAAGATTGAGGATTGAGTATTGAGGGCTGTGGATTGAGGACGAGGACTGAGGGTTGAGTATTGATGTTTGAGGTCTGATGATTGAGGATTGAGGATTGAGGATCGGGGATTGAAGATTGAGTATTGAGGATTGAAGATTGAGTATTCAGGATTGAAGATTGAGGATTGAAGATTGAGGATTAAGGATTGAGGATGAGGGCTGATGGCTGAGGATTGAGGTTTAAGGACTGAGGACTGAGGGTTGAGGGTTGAGAATTGAGGATTGTGGATTGAGGATTGAAGATTGAGGATTGGGTATTGAGGATTGAAGAATGAGGATTGAGGGTTGAGGATTGAGGATTGAGGGTTGAAGATTGAGTATTGAGGATTGAAGGATGACGATGGAGGATTGAGGATTGATGATTGAGGATTGAGGATTGAGGATTGAAGATTGAGTATTGAGGATTAAAGATTGAAGATTGACGATTGAGGATTGAGTATTGAGGATTGAAGATTGAGGATTGGGGACTGAGCGTTGAGGGTTGAGTGATGAGAACTGATGTTTGTGGATAGAGATTTGAGGATTGCAGATTGAGTATTGAGTATTGAAAACTGTGAATTGAGGATATTCTGTTGGTGACTGAGGATTGACAACTGATTGTTGAGGAGTCAGGGCTGAAGATTGAGGATTCAGGATTGAGGATTCTGGATTGAAGTTTGAGGACTGAGGATTGAGGATTGAGGATTGAGGATTAAGGATTGAGGAAGGAAGATTGAGGATTGGGTATTGAGGATTGAACATTGAGGATTGAGGATTGAGGATTGAGGATTGAGGATTGAAGGTTGGATATTGATGATTGAAGATTGAGGATTGAGTATTGAGGGCTGTGGGTTGAGGACGAGGACTGAGGGTTGAGTATTGATGTTAGAGGTCTGATAATTGAGGATTGAGTATTGAGGATTGAGGATTGAGGATTGAGGATAGAAGATTGAGTATTGAGGATTGAAGATTGAGGATTGGGGATTGAGGATTGACGATTGAGGATTGAGTATTGAGGATTGAGAATTGAGGATTGAGGATTGAAGATTGAGTATTGAGGATTGAAGATTGCGGATTGAGGATTGAGGTTTGAGGATTGAGGATTGAGGATTGAGGATTAAGGATTGAAGATTGAGTGTTGAGGATTGAAGATTGAGGATTGAGGGTTGTGGATTGAGGATTGAGTATTGAAGATTGACTATTGAGGATTGAAGATTGAGGATGGAGGATTGAGGAGTGAGAATCTAGGATTGAGGATTGAGGATTGAAGCTTGAGTATTGAGGATGGAGGATTGAGGATTGAGGATTGAGGATTGAATATTGAATATTGATGCTTGAAGATTGAGGATTGGGGACTGAGCGTTGAGGGTTGAGTGATGAGAATTGATGTTTGTGGATAGAGATTTGAGGATTGCAGATTGAGTATTGAGTATTGAAAACTGTGAATTGAGGATATTCTGCTGGTGACTGAGGATTGACAACTGACTGTTGAGGACTCAGGGCTGAAGATTGAGGATTCAGGATTGAGGATTAAGGATTGAGGATTGAGGGTTGAGGATTGAGGATTGATGATTGAGGATTGAGGATTGAGGATTGAAGATTGAGGATTGGGTATTGAGGATTGAACATTGAGGATTGAGGATTGAGGATTGAAGATTGTGGATTGGGTATTGAGAGTTGAAGAATGAGGATTGAGGATTGAGGATTGAGGATTGAGTATTGAGGATTGAAGATTGAGGATTGAGAATTGAGGATTGAAGATTGAGGATTGAGGATTGAGGATTGAGGATTGAGGATTGAGGATTGAGGATGAGGGCTGAGGGTTGAGGATTGAGGTTTGAGGTCTGATGATTGAGGATTGAGGATTGAGAATTGAGGATTGAGGATTGTGGATTGAGGATTGAAGATTGTGTATTGAGGATTGATGATTGAGGATTGAGGATTGAGGATTAAGGATTGAGGATTGAGGATTGAGGATTGAGGATTGAGGATTGAGGATTGAGGATTGAAGATTGAGGATTGGGTATTGAGGATTGAACATTGAGGATTGAGGATTGAGGATTGAGTATTGAGGATTGATGACTGAAGATTGAATATTGATGATTGAAGATTAAGGATTGAGGATTGAGGGTTGTGGATTGAGGACGAGGGCTGAGGTTTGAGTATTAATGTTTGCGGTCTGAGGGTTGAGGATTGAGGATTGAGAATTGAGGATTGAGGACTGAGGATTGAAGATTGTGGATTGGGTATTGAGGATTGAAGAATGAGGATTGAGGATTGAGGATTGAGTATTGAGGATTGAGTATTGAAGATTGACGATTGAGGATTGAGGATTGAGGATTGAAGACTGAGGATTGGGGACCGAGCGTTGAGGGTTGAGTGATGAGAACTGATGTTTGTGGATAGAGATTTGAGGATTGCAGGCTGAGTATTGAGTATTGAAAACTGTGAATTGAGGATATTCTGTTGAGGACTGAGGATTGACAACTGACTGTTGAGGACTCTGGGCTGAAGATTGAGGTTTCAGGATTGAGGATTCAGGATTGAGGTTTGAGGACTGAGGATTGAGGATTGAGGATTGAGGATTGAGAATGGAAGATTGAGGATTGGGTATTGAGGATTGAACATTGAGGATTGAGGATTGAGTATTGAGGATTGAGGATTGAAGATTGAGGATTGAGTATTGAGGGCTGTGGATTGAGGACGAGGACTGAGGGTTGAGTATTAATGTTTGCGGTCTGAGGGTTCAGGATTGAGGATTGAGAATTGAGGATTGAGGATTGAGGATTGAAGATTGTGGATTGGGTATTGAGAATTGAAGAATGAGGATTGAGGATTGAGGATTGAGGATTGAGTATTGAGGATTGAAGATTGAGGATTGAGAATTGAGGATTGAAGATTGAGGATTGGGTATTGAGGATTGAACATTGAGGATTGAGGATTGAGGATTGAAGATTGTGGATTGGGTATTGAGAATTGAAGAATGAGGATTGAGGATTGAGGATTGAGGATTGAGTATTGAGGATTGAAGATTGAGGATTGAGAATTGAGGATTGAAGATTGAGGATTGAGGATTGAGGATTGAGGATTGATGATTGAGGATTGAGGATGAGGGCTGAGGGTTGAGGGTTGAGGTTTGAGGTCTGATGATTGAGGATTGAGGATTGAGAATTGAGGATTGAGGATTGTGGATTGAGGATTGAAGATTGTGTATTGAGGATTGATGATTGAGGATTGAGAATTGAGGATTAAGGATTGAGGATTGAGGATTAAGGATTGAGGATTGAGGATTGAGGATTGAGGATTGAAGATTGAGGATTGGGTATTGAGGATTGAACATTGAGGATTGAGGATTGAGGATTGAGTATTGAGGATTGAGGATTGAAGATTGAATATTGATGATTGAAGATTAAGGATTGAGGATTGAGGGTTGTGGATTGAGGACGAGGGCTGAGGTTTGAGTATTAATGTTTGCGGTCTGAGGGTCGAGGATTGAGGATTGAGAATTGAGGATTGAGGACTGAGGATTGAAGATTGTGGATTGGGTATTGAGGATTGAAGAATGAGGATTGAGGATTGAGGATGAGGGCTGATGGCTGAGGATTGAGGTTTAAGGACTGAGGACTGAGGGTTGAGGGTTGAGAATTGAGGATTGACGATTGAGGATTGAACATTGAGGATTGGGTATTGAGGATTGAAGAATGAGGATTGAGGATTGAGGATTGAGGATTGAGGGTTGAAGATTGAGTATTGAGGATTGAAGGATGACGATTGAGGATTGAGGATTGATGATTGAGGATTGAGGATTGAGAATTGAGGATTGAGGATTGAGGATTGAAGATTGAGGATTGCGGATTGAGGATTGACGATTGGGGATTAAGTATTGAGGATTGAGAATTGAAGATTGAGGATTGAAGATTGAGTATTGAGGATTGATGATTGAGGATGGAGGATTGAGGATTGAGGATTGAGGACTGAGGAGTGACGATTGGGTATTGAAGGTTGAGGATTGAGGATTGAGGATTGAGGATTGATTATTGAGGATTGAAGATTGAGGATTAGGGACTGAGGATTGAAGATTGAGGATTGAGGACTGAGGATTGAGGATTGAAGATTGAGTATTGAGGATTGAAGATTGAGGATTGAGGATTGACGATTGAGGATTGAGCATTGATGCCTGAGGATTGACGATTGAGGTTTGAGGATTGAGGGTTGTGGATTGAGGACGAGGACTGAGGGTTGAGTATTGATGTTTGAGGTCTGAGGACTGAGGATTGAGGATTGAGAATTGAGGACTGAGGATTGAGGATTGAAGATTGAGGATTGGGTATTGAGGATTGAAGAATGAGGATTGAGGATTGAGAATTTAGGATTGAGGATTGAAGATTGAGTATTGAGGATCGAAGGTTGAGGATTGAGTATTGAGGATTGAGGATTGAGGATTGAGGATAGAAGATTGAGTATTGAGGATTGAAGATTGAGGATTGGGGATTGAGGATTGACGATTGAGGATTGAGTATTGAGGATTGAGAATTGAGGATTGAGGATTGAAGATTGAGTATTGAGGATTGAAGATTGAGGATTGAGGATTGAGGTTTGAGGATTGAGGATTGAGGATTGAGGATTAAGGATTGAAGATTGAGTATTGAGGATTGAAGATTGAGGATTGAGGATTGAGGATTGAGGTTTGAGGATTGAAGATTGACTATTGAGGATTGAAGATTGAGGATTGAGGATTGAGGAGTGAGAATTTAGGATTGAGGATTGAGGATTGAAGCTTGAGTATTGAGGATGGAGGATTGAGGATTGAGGATTGAGGATTGAGGACTGAAGATTGAGGATTGGAGCTTCAGGATTGACGATTGAGGATTGAGGATTGTGGATTGAGAATTGAGGATTGCGGATTGAAGGTTGAGTATTGAGGATTGAAGATAGAGGATTGAGGATTGAGGATCGAAGATTGAGGACTGAGTGTTGAGGGTTGATTGATGAGAGTTGATGTGTGTGGATTGAGATTTGAAGATTGAAGATTTGGGATTGAGTGTTGAAAACTGTGAATTGAGGATGTTCTATTGAGGATTGAGGATTGAGTCTTGACGGTTGAGGATTGAGGATTGAGGATGCAGGATTGAAGAGAGAGGACTGAGTGTTGAGGATTGAGTGTTAAGAATTGATGTTTGAGGATTGAGACTTGACTATTGAATATTGTGGATTGTGTATTGAACCATGAGAATTCAGGATATTCTATTGAGTATTGAGAATTCAGGATTGATGGTTGAGTATTGAGGATTGATGGTTGAGGGTTGTGAGTTGAATATTGAGAATTGAGGATTGAGGACTGAGGATTGAGGATTTTGGATTGAGCATTGAGGATTGAAGATTGAGGACTGGGGATTGAGGGTTGAAGTTTGAGGATTAAGGATTGAGGATTGGGGATTGAGGATCTAGGATTGGAGATCGACTATTGAGGATTGTAGGTTGAGGATTGAGTATTGAGGATTGAGAATTGAGAATTGAGGATGTGGACTGAGGGTTGAGGATTGAGGTTTGAGGAACGAGGATTGAGGATTGAGGATTGAGGATTGAGTAGTGAGGATTGAAGATTGAGGATTGAGAATTGAGGATTGAAGATTGAGGATTGAGGATTGAGGATTGAGGGTTGAAGATTGAGGATTGAGGATGAGGGCTGAGGGTTGAGGATTGAGGTTTGAGGTCTGATGATTGAGGATTGAGGATTGAGAATTGAGGATTGAGGATTGTGGATTGAAGATTGAGGATTGGGTACTGGGGATTGAACATTGAGGATTGAGTATTGAGGATTGAGGATTGAGTATTGAAGATTGAGTATTGAGGATTGAAGATTGAGGATTGAGGATTGAGGATCGAGGATTGAGGGTTGAGGATTGAGGATTGAAGATTGAGTATTGAGGATTGAATATTGAATGTTGAGTATTGAGGATTGAAGATTGAAGACTGACGATTGAGGATTGAGGATTGAGGATTGAGGATTGAGTATTGAGGATTGAAGATTGAGGATTGAGAATTGAGGATTGAAGATTGAGGATTGAGGATTGAGGATTGAGGATTGATGATTGAGGATTGAGGATGAGGGCTGAGGGTTGAGGATTGAGGTTTGAGGTCTGATGATTGAGGATTGAGGATTGAGAATTGAGGATTGAGGATTGTGGATTGAGGATTGAAGATTGTGTATTGAGGATTGATGATTGAGGATTGAGAATTGAGGATTAAGGATTGAGGATTGAGGATTAAGGATTGAGGATTGAGGATTGAGGATTGAGGATTGAAGATTGAGGATTGGGTATTGAGGATTGAACATTGAGGATTGAGGATTGAGGATTGAGTATTGAGGATTGAGGATTGAAGATTGAATATTGATGATTGAAGATTAAGGATTGAGGATTGAGGGTTGTGGATTGAGGACGAGGGCTGAGGTTTGAGTATTAATGCTTGCGGTCTGAGGGTCGAGGATTGAGGATTGAGAATTGAGGATTGAGGACTGAGGATTGAAGATTGTGGATTGGGTATTGAGGATTGAAGAATGAGGATTGAGGATTGAGGATTGAGTATTGAGGATTGAGTATTGAAGATTGACGATTGAGGATTGAGGATTGAGGATTGAAGACTGAGGATTGGGGACCGAGCGTTGAGGGTTGAGTGATGAGAACTGATGTTTGTGGATAGAGATTTGAGGATTGCAGGCTGAGTATTGAGTATTGAAAGCTGTGAATTGAGGATATTCTGTTGAGGACTGAGGATTGACAACTGACTGTTGAGGACTCAGGGCTGAAGATTGAGGTTACAGGATTGAGGATTCAGGATTGAGGTTTGAGGACTGAGGATTGAGGGTTGAGGATTGAGGATTGAGGATGGAAGATTGAGGATTGGGTATTGAGGATTGAACATTGAGGATTGAGGATTGAGGATTGAGGATTGAGGATTGAAGATTGAGGATTGAGTATTGAGGGCTGTGGATTGAGGACGAGGACTGAGGGTTGAGTATTGATGTTTGAGGTCTGATGATTGAGGATTAAGGATTGAGGATCGGGGATTGAAAATTGAGTATTGAGGATTGAAGATTGAGTATTGAGGATTGAAGATTGAGGATTGAAGATTGAGGATTGAGGATTGAGGATGAGGGCTGATGGCTGAGGATTGAGGTTTAAGGACTGAGGACTGAGGGTTGAGGGTTGAGAATTGAGGATTGAGGATTGAGGATTGAAGATTGAGGATTGGGTATTGAGGATTGAAGAATGAGGATTGAGGATTGAGGATTGAGGATTGAGGGTTGAAGATTGAGTATTGAGGATTGAAGGATGACGATTGAGGATTGAGGATTGATGATTGAGGATTGAGGATTGAGAATTGAGGATTGAGGATTGAGGATTGAAGATTGAGGATTGGGGATTGAGGATTGACGATTGGGGATTAAGTATTGAGGATTGAGAATTGAGGATTGAGGATTGAAGATTGAGTATTGAGGATTGATGATTGAGGATGGAGGATTGAGGATTGAGGATTGAGGACTGAGGAGTGACGATTGGGTATTGAAGGTTGAGGATTGAGGATTGAGGATTGAGGATTGATTATTGAGGATTGAAGATTGAGGATTAGGGACTGAGGATTGAAGATTGAGGATTGAGGACTGAGGATTGAGGATTGAAGATTGAGTATTGAGGATTGAAGATTGAGGATTGAGGATTGACGATTGAGGATTGAGCATTGATGCCTGAGGATTGACGATTGAGGTTTGAGGATTGAGGGTTGTGGATTGAGGACGAGGACTGAGGGTTGAGTATTGATGTTTGAGGTCTGAGGACTGAGGATTGAGGATTGAGAATTGAGGACTGAGGATTGAGGATTGAAGATTGAGGATTGGGTATTGAGGTTTGAAGAATGAGGATTGAGGATTGAGAATTTAGGATTGAGGATTGAAGATTGAGTATTGAGGATCGAAGGTTGAGGATTGAGTATTGAGGATTGAGGATTGAGGATTGAGGATAGAAGATTGAGTATTGAGGATTGAAGATTGAGGATTGGGGATTGAGGATTGACGATTGAGGATTGAGTATTGAGGATTGAGAATTGAGGATTGAGGATTGAAGATTGAGTATTGAGGATTGAAGATTGAGGATTGAGGATTGAGGTTTGAGGATTGAGGATTGAGGATTGAGGATTAAGGATTGAAGATTGAGTATTGAGGATTGAAGATTGAGGATTGAGGATTGAGGATTGAGGATTGAGGATTGAAGATTGACTATTGAGGATTGAAGATTTAGGATTGAGGATTGAGGAGTGAGAATTTAGGATTGAGGATTGAGGATTGAAGCTTGAGTATTGAGGATGGAGGATTGAGGATTGAGGATTGAGGATTGAGGACTGAAGATTGAGGATTGGAGCTTCAGGATTGACGATTGAGGATTGAGGATTGTGGATTGAGAATTGAGGATTGCGGATTGAAGGTTGAGTATTGAGGATTGAAGATAGAGTATTGAGGATTGAGTATCGAAGATTGAGGACTGAGTGTTGAGGGTTGATTGATGAGAGTTGATGTGTGTGGATTGAGATTTGAAGATTGAAGATTTGGGATTGAGTGTTGAAAACTGTGAATTGAGGATGTTCTATTGAGGATTGAGGATTGAGTCTTGACGGTTGAGGATTGAGGATTGAGGATGCAGGATTGAAGAGAGAGGACTGAGTGTTGAGGATTGAGTGTTAAGAATTGATGTTTGAGGATTGAGACTTGACTATTGAATATTGTGGATTGTGTATTGAACCATGAGAATTCAGGATATTCTATTGAGTATTGAGAATTCAGGATTGATGGTTGAGTATTGAGGATTGATGGTTGAGGGTTGTGAGTTGTATATTGAGAATTGAGGATTGAGGATTGAGGATTGAGGATTGAGGATTGAGGATAGATGATTGAGTATTGATGACTGAGTGTTGAGGGTTGAGGATTGAGGACGAGGACTGACGGTTGAGGATTGAGATTTGAGGATTGAGGATTGAGGATTGAGGACTGAGGATTGAGGATTTTGGATTGAGCATTGAGGATTGAAGATTGAGGACTGGGGATTGAGGGTTGAAGTTTGAGGATTAAGGATTGAGGATTGGGGATTGAGGATCTAGGATTGGAGATCGACTATTGAGGATTGTAGGTTGAGGATTGAGTATTGAGGATTGAGGATTGAGAATTGAGGATGTGGACTGAGGGTTGAGGATTGAGGATTGAGGAACGAGGATTGAGGATTGAGGATTGAGGATTGAGTATTGAGGATTGAAGATTGAGGATTGAGAATTGAGGATTGAAGATTGAGGATTGAGGATTGAGGATTGAGGGTTGAAGATTGAGGATTGAGGATGAGGGCTGAGGGTTGAGGATTGAGGTTTGAGGTCTGATGATTGAGGATTGAGGATTGAGAATTGAGGATTGAGGATTGTGGATTGAAGATTGAGGATTGGGTACTGGGGATTGAACATTGAGGATTGTGTATTGAGGATTGATGATTGAGGATTGAGGATTGAGGATTAAGGATTGAGGATTGAGGATTGAGGATTGAGGATTGAGGATTGAGGATTGAAGATTGAGGATTGGGTATTGAGGATTGAACATTGAGGATTGAGGATTGAGGATTGAGTATTGAGGATTGAGGATTCAAGATTGAATATTGATGATTGAAGGCTAAGGATTGAGGATTGAGGGTTGTGGATTGAGGACGAGGGCTGAGGTTTGAGTATTAATGTTTGCGGTCTGAGGGTTGAGGATTGAGGATTGAGAATTGAGGATTGAGGACTGAGGATTGAAGATTGTGGACTGGGTATTGAGGACTGAAGAATGAGGATTGAGTATTGAGGATTGAGGATTGAGTATTGAAGATTGAGTATTGAGGATTGAAGATTGAGGATTGAGGATTGAGGATCGGGGATTGAGGGTTGAGGATTGAGGATTGAAGATTGAGTATTGAGGATTGAATATTGAATATTGAGGATTGAGGATTGGGTATTGAGGATTGAGAATTGAGGATTGAAGATTGAGGATTGGGGACTGAGGATTGAAGATTGAGTATTGAGGATTGAAGATTGAAGACTGACGATTGAGGATTGAGGATTGAGGATTGACGATTAAGGATTGGGGACTGAGCGTTGAGGGTTGAGTGATGAGAATTAATTGATGTTTGTGGATAGAGATTTGAGGATTGCAGATTGAGTATTGAGGATTGAAGGTTGAGGATTGAGGATTGAGGATTGAGCATTGAGGATGAGGGCTGAGGGCTGAGGATTGAGGTTTAAGGACTGAGGACTGAGGGTTGAGGATCGAGAATTGAGGATTGAGGATTGAGGATTGAAGATTGAGGATTGTGTATTGAGGATTGAAGAATGAGGATTGAGGATTGAGGATTGAGGATTGAGGATTGAAGATTGAGTATTGAGGATTGAAGACTGAAGATCGAGGATTGAGGACTGATGATTGGGGATTGAGGATTGAGGATTGAAGATTGAGTATTGAGGATTGAAGATTGAAGATTGACGATTGAGGATTGGGGATTGAGGATTGAAGATTGAGGATTGGGGACTGAGCGTTGAGGGTTGAGTGATGAGAATTGATGTTTGTGGATAGAGATTTGAGGATTGCAGATTGAGTATTGAGTATTGAAAACTGTGAATTGAGGATATTCTGCTGGTGACTGAGGATTGACAACTGACTGTTGAGGACTCAGGGCTGAAGATTGAGGATTCAGGATTGAGGATGAAGGATTGAGGATTGAGGGTTGAGGATTGAGGATTGACGATTGAGGATTGAGGATTGAGGATTGAAGATTGAGGATTGGGTATTGAGGATTGAACATTGAGGATTGAGGATTGATGATTGAGGATTGAGGATTGAGGATTGAAGATTGAGGGTTGGGTATTGAGGATTCAACATTGAGGATTGAGGATTGAGGATTGAGGATTGAGGATTGAGGATTGAATATTGAATATTGATGCTTGAAGATTGAGGATTGAGTATTGAGGGTTGTGGACTGAGGACGAGGACTGAGGTTTGAGTATTAATGTTTGCGGTATGAGGGTTCAGGATTGAGGATTGAGAATTGAGGATTGAGGATTGAGGATTGAAGATTGTAGATTGGGTATTGAGAATTGAAGGATGAGGATTGAGGATTGAGGATTGAGGATTGAGTATTGAGGATTGAAGATTGAGGATTGAGAATTGAGGATTGAAGATTGAGGATTGGGTATTGAGGATTGAACATTGAGGATTGAGGATTGAGGATTGAAGATTGTGGTTTGGGTATTGAGAATTGAAGAATGAGGATTGAGGATTGAGGATTGAGGATTGAGTATTGAGGATTGAAGATTGAGGATTGAGAATTGAGGATTGAAGATTGAGGATTGAGGATTGAGGATTGAGGATTGATGATTGAGGATTGAGGATGAGGGCTGAGGGTTGAGGATTGAGGTTTGAGGTCTGATGATTGAGGATTGAGGATTGAGAATTGAGGATTGAGGATTGTGGATTGAGGATTGAAGATTGTGTATTGAGGATTGATGTTTGAGGATTGAGGATTGAGGATTAAGGATTGAGGATTGAGGATTGAGGATTGAGAATTGAGGATTGAGGATTGAGGATTGAGGATTGAAGATTGAGGATTGGGTATTGAGGATTGAACATTGAGGATTGAAGATTGAGGATTGAGCATTGAGGATTTTGGATTGAGCATTGAGGATTTTGGATTGAGCATTGAGGATAGAAGATTGAGGACTGGGGATTGAGGGTTGAAGATTGAGGATTAAGGATTGAGGATGAGGGCTGATGGCTGAGGATTGAGGTTTAAGGACTGAGGACTGAGGGTTGAGGGTTGAGAATTGAGGATTGAGGATTGAGGATTGAAGATTGAGGATTGGGTATTGAGGATTGAAGAATGAGGATTGAGGATTGAGGATTGAGGATTGAGGGTTGAAGATTGAGTATTGAGGATTGAAGGATGACGATGGAGGATTGAGGATTGATGATTGAGGATTGAGGATTGAGGATTGAAGATTGAGTATTGAGGATTGAAGATTGAAGATTGACGATTGAGGATTGAGTATTGAGGATTGAAGATTGAGGATTGGGGACTGAGCGTTGAGGGTTGAGTGATGAGACCTGATGTTTGTGGATAGAGATTTGAGGATTGCAGATTGAGTATTGAGTATTGAAAACTGTGAATTGAGGATATTCTGTTGGTGACTGAGGATTGACAACTGATTGTTGAGGAGTCAGGGCTGAAGATTGAGGATTCAGGATTGAGGATTCTGGATTGAAGTTTGAGGACTGAGGATTGAGGATTGAGGATTGAGGATTAAGGATTGAGGAAGGAAGATTGAGGATTGGGTATTGAGGATTGAACATTGAGGATTGAGGATTGAGGATTGAGGATTGAAGGTTGGATATTGATGATTGAAGATTGAGGATTGAGTATTGAGGGCTGTGGGTTGAGGACGAGGACTGAGGGTTGAGTATTGATGTTAGAGGTCTGATAATTGAGGATTGAGGATTGAGAATTGTGGATAGAGGACTGAGGATTGAGGATTGAAGATTGAGTATTGAGGATTGATGATTGAGGATTCAGGATTGAGGATTAAGGATTGAGGATTGAGGATTGAGGATTGAGGATTGATGATTGAGGATTGAGGATTGAGGATTGAAGATTGAGGATTGGGTATTGAGGATTGAACATTGAGGATTGAGGATTGAGGATTGAGGATTGAGGATTGAGGATTGAGGATTGAATATTGAATATTGATACTTGAAGATTGAGGATTGAGTATTGAGGGTTGTGGACAGAGGACGAGGACTGAGGTTTGAGTATTAATGTTTGCGGTCTGAGGGTTCAGGATTGAGGATTGAGAATTGAGGATTGAGGATTGAGGATTGAAGATTGTGGATTGGGTATTGAGAATTGAAGAATGAGGATTGAGGATTGAGGAATGAGGATTGAGTATTGAGGATTGAAGATTGAGGATTGAGAATTGAGGATTGAAGATTGAGGATTGAGCATTGAGGATTTTGGATTGAGCATTGAGGATTTTGGATTGAGCATTGAGGATAGAAGATTGAGGACTGGGGATTGAGGGTTGAAGATTGGGGATTAAGGATTGAGGATTGGGGATTGAGGATCTAAGATTGGAGATTGGTCATTGAGGATTGAAGGTTGAGGATTGAGGATTGAGGATTGAGAATTTAGAATTGAGGATGAGGACTGAGGGTTTAGGATTGAGGTTTGAGGAACGAGGATTGAGGATTGAGGATTGAGGACTCCGGATTGACGATTGAGTATTGAATATTGACGATTGAGGGTTGAGGATTGAGGATTGAAGAATGAGGATTGGGGACTGAGCGTTGAGGGTTGAGTGATGAGAATTGATGTTTGTGGATAGAGATTTGATGATTGCAGATTGAGTATTGAGTATTGAAAACTGTGAACTGAGGATATTCTGTTGGTGACTGAGGATTGACAACTGATTGTTGAGGACTCAGGGCTGAAGATTGAGGATTCAGGATTGAGGATTCTGGATTGAAGTTTGAGGACTGAGGATTGAGGATTGAGGATTGAGGATTGAGGATTGAGGATGGAAGATTGAGGATTGAGGATTGAGGATTGAGGATTGAGGATTGAAGATAGAGGATTGGGTATTGAGGATTGAAGAATGAGGATTAAGGATTGAGGATTGAGGATTGAGGGTTGAAGATTGAGTATTGAGGATTGAAGATTGAGGATTGAGGGTTGAGGATCGAGGATTGAGGGTTGAGGATTGAGGATTGAAGATTGAGTATTGAGGATTGACGATTGAAGATTGAGTATTGAGGATTGAAGGTTGAAGATTGACGATTGAGGATTGAGGGTTGAGGATCGAGGATTGAGGGTTGAGGATTGAGGATTGAAGATGGAGGATTGGGTATTGAGGATTGAAGAATGAGGATTAAGGATTGAGGATTGAGGATTGAGGGTTGAAGATTGAGTATTGAGGATTGAAGATTGAGGATTGAGGGTTGAGGATCGAGGATTGAGGGTTGAGGATTGAGGATTGATGATTGAGGATTGAGGATTGAGGATTGAAGATTGAGGATTGGGTATTGAGGATTGAACATTGAGGATTGAGGATTGAGGATTGAGGATTGAGGATTGAGGATTGAGGATTGAATATTGAATATTGATACTTGAAGATTGAGGATTGAGTATTGAGGGTTGTGGACTGAGGACGAGGACTGAGGTTTGAGTATTAATGTTTGCGGTCTGAGGGTTCAGGATTGAGGATTGAGAATTGAGGATTGAGGATTGAGGATTGAAGATTGTGGATTGGGTATTGAGAATTGAAGAATGAGGATTGAGGATTGAGGAATGAGGATTGAGTATTGAGGATTGAAGATTGAGGATTGAGAATTGAGGATTGAAGATTGAGGATTGAGCATTGAGGATTTTGGATTGAGCATTGAGGATAGAAGATTGAGGACTGGGGATTGAGGGTTGAAGATTGAGGATTAAGGATTGAGGTTTGGGGATTGAGGATCTAAGATTGGAGATTGGTCATTGAGGATTGAAGGTTGAGGATTGAGGATTGAGGATTGAGAATTTAGAGTTGAGGATGAGGACTGAGGGTTTAGGATTGAGGTTTGAGGAACGAGGATTGAGGATTGAGGATTGAGGACTCCGGATTGACGATTGAGTATTGAATATTGACGATTGAGGGTTGAGGATTGAGGATTGAAGAATGAGGATTGGGGACTAAGCGTTGAGGGTTGAGTGATGAGAATTGATGTTTGTGGATAGAGATTTGAAGATTGCAGATTGAGTATTGAGTATTGAAAACTGTGAACTGAGGATATTCTATTGAGGTCTGAGGATTGACAACTGATTGTTGAGGAATCAGTGCTGACGATTGAGGATTCAGGATTGAGGATTGAGGATTGAGGATTGAAGATTGAGGATTGGGTATTGAGGATTGAAGAATGAGGATTGAGGATTGAGGATTGAGGATTGAGGGTTGAAGATTGAGTATTGAGGATTGAAGATTGAGGATTGAGGATTGAGGATTGAGGTTTGAGGGTTGAGGATTGAGGATTGAGGATTGAGGATTGAGGATTGAGTATTGAAGATTGAGTATTGAGGATTGAAGGTTGAGGGTTGAGGATTGAGGTCTGAGGATTGAGGATTGAAGATTGAGGATTGGGGATTGAGGATTGACGATTGAGGATTAAGTATTGAGGATTGAGAATTGAGGATTGAGGATTGAAGATTGAGTATTGAGGATTGAAGATTGAGGATGGAGGATTGAGCATTGAGGATTGAGGACTGAGGAGTGACGATTGGGTATTGAAGGTTGAGGATTGAGGATTGAGGATTGAGGATTGATTATTGAGGATTGAAGATTGAGGATTAGGGACTGAGGATTGAAGATTGAGGATTGAGGACTGAGGATTGAGGATTGAAGATTGAGTATTGAGGATTGAAGATTGAGGATTGAGGATTGACGATTGAGGATTGAGCATTGATGCCTGAGGATTGAAGATTGAGGTTTTAGGATTGAGGGTTGTGGATTGAGGACGAGGACTGAGGGTTGAGTATTGATGTTTGAGGTCTGAGGACTGAGGATTGAGGATTGAGAATTGAGGATTGAGGATTGAAGATTGAGTATTGAGGATTGAAGATTGAGGATTGAGGATTGAGGATTGAGGATTGAGGATTGTGTGTTGTGTATTGAGGACGAGGACTGAGGGTTGAGTATTGATGTTTGAGGTCTGAGGACTGAGGATTGAGGATTGAGAATTGAGGATTGAGGATTGACGCTTGAGGATTGAGGGTTGAGGATGGAGGATTGAGGATTGAGAATTGAGGATTGTGGATTGAAGATTGAGTATTGAGTATTGAATATTGAGGATTGAGGATTGAGGATTGAGGATTGAGGATTGAGGACTGTCGAGTGACGATTGAGTATTGAAGATTGAGGATTGATGACTGAGGATTGAGGATTGAGGATTGAGGATTGAGGATTGAGGATTGATGATTGAGGATGAGGGCTGAGGGTTGAGGATTGAGGTTTGAGTATTGAATCCTGAGAATTCATGATATTCTTTTGAGTATTGACAATTGAGGATTGATGGTTTAGGACTGAGGTCTGAAGATTGAGGATTCAGGATTGAGGATTCAGAATTGAGGTTTGAGGACTCAGGATTGAGGATTGAATATTGAGTATTGAGGATTGAAGACTGAGGATTGAGGATTGAGTATTGAGGATTGTGGATTGAGGATTGAGGATTGAGGATTGAAGATTGAGTATTGAGGATTGAAGATTGAGGATTGAGGATTGAGGATTGAGGATTGAGGATTGATGATTGAAGGTTGAGGATTGGGTACTGAGGATTGAATATTGAGGATTGAGGACTGAGGATTGAGGATTGAAGATTGAGTATTGAGGATTGAAGATTGAGGATTGGGTATTGAGGACTGAACATTGAGAATTGAGGATTGAGAATTGAGGATTGAGGATTGAAGATTGAGTATTGAGGATTGATGATTGAGGATTGAGGATTGAGGATTAAGGATTGAGGATTGAGGACTGAGGATTGAGGATTGAGGATTGAGGATTGAGGATTGAGGATTGAGGATTGAAGATTGAGGATTCGGTATTGAGGATTGAAGAATGAGGATTGAGGATTGAGGATTGAGGATTGAGGGTTGAAGATTGAGTATTAAGGATTGAAGATTGAGGATTGAGGATTGAGGATCGAGGACTGAGGGTTGAGGATTGAGGATTGAAGATTGAGTATTGAGGATTGACGATTGAAGATTGAGTATTGATGATTGAAAGTTGAAGATTGACGATTGAGGACTGAGGATTGAGGACTGAAGATTGAGGATTGGGGACTGAGAGCTGAGGGTTGAGTGATGAGAATTGATGTTTGTGGATAGAGATTTGAGGATTGCAGATTGAGTATTGAGGATTGAAGGTTGAGGATTGATGGTTGAGTATTGAGTATTGAGAGTTGAGGATTGAGGAGTGTGTATTGAATATTGAGGATTGATGATTGAGGATTGATGATTGAGAATTGAGGATTGAGGATTGAGGATTGAATATTGAGTATTGAGGATTGAAGGTTGAGGATTGGGGATTGAGGATTGAGGATTGAGGATTGAAGATTGAGGATTGAAGATTGAGGATTTGGTACTGAGGATTGAAGATTCAGGATTGAGGATTGAGAATTGAGGATTGAGGGTTGAGGATTGAGGATAAGGGCTGAGTGTTGAGGCTTGAGGATTGAGGATTGAAGATTGAGGATTGGGTATTGAGGATTGAACATTGAGGATTGAGGATTGAGGATTGAGGATTGAGGATTGAATATTGATGATTGATGATTGAGGATTGAGGATTGTGTGTTGTGTATTGAGGACGAGGACTGAGGGTTGAGTATTGATGTTTGAGGTCTGAGGACTGAGGATTGAGGATTGAGAATTGAGGATTGAGGATTGAAGATTGAGTATTGAGGATTGAAGATTGAGGATTGAGGATTGAGGATTGAAGACTGAGGATGAGGGCTGATGGTTAATGATTGAGGTTTGGGTATTGAATCCTGAGAATTCAGGATATTCTTATGAGTATTGGGAATTGAGGATTGATGGTTGAGGACTGAGGGCTGAAGATTGAGGTTTCAGGATTGAGGATTCAGAATTGAGGTTTGAGGACTGAGGATTGAGGATTGAATATTGAGTATTGAGGATGAAGATTGAGGACTGAGGATTGAGGACTGAGGATGAGGGCTGAGGGTTGAGGATTGAAGATTGAGGATTGATGATTGAAGGTTGAAGATTGAGGATTGAGGATTGAGGATTGGGGACAGAGTGTTGAGGGTTGAGTGATGAGAATTGATGTTTGTGGATAGAGATTTGAAGATTGCAGATTGAGTATTGAGTATTGAAAACTGTGAATTGAGGATATTCTATTGAGGTCTGAGGATTGATAACTGATTTTTGAGGAATCAGGGCTGACGATTGAGGATTCAGGATTGAGGATTGAGGATTGAGGATTGAAAATTGAGGATTGGGTATTGAGGATTGAAGAATGAGGATTGAGGATTGAGGATTGAGGATTGAGGATTGAAGATTGAGTATTGAGGATTGAAGATTGAGTATTGAGGATTGAGGGTTGAGGGTTGAGGGTTGAGGATTGAGGATTGAGGATTGAGGATTGAGGATTGAGTATTGAAGATTGACTATTGAGGATTGAAGGTTGAGGGTTGAGGATTGAGGACTGAGGATTGAGAATTGAGGATTGAGGATTGAGGATTGAGGATTGAGGATTGAGAATTGAGAATTGAGGATAAGGACTGAGGGTTGAGGATTGAGGCTTGAGGAACGAGGATTGAGGATTGAGGATTGAGGACTGCGGAATGACGATTGAGTATTGAATATTGAGGATTGATGACTGAGGATCGAGGATTGAGGATTGAGGATTGAGGATTGAGGATTGAAGATTGAAGATTGAGTATTGAGTGTGGAAGGTTGAGGATTGAGGATTGAGGATCGAGGATGGAGGATTGATGATTGAGTATTGATGATTGAAGATTGAGGATTGAGGATTGAGGGTTGTGGATTGAGGACGAGGACTGAGGTTTGAGTATTGATGTTTGAGGTCTGAGGATTGAGGATTGAGGATTGAGGATTGAGAATTGAGGATTGAGGATAGAAGATTGAGTATTGATAATTGAAGATTGAGGATTGAGGATAGAGGATCGAAGATTGAGGACTGAGTGTGGAGGGTCGAGTGATGAGGATTGATGTTTGTGGGTTGAGGTTTGAGGATTGAAGAATGGGGATTGAGTATTGAAAGCTGTGAATTGAGGATATTCTATCGAGGATTGAGGATTGACAATTGATTTCTGAGGACTGAGGTCTGAAGATTGAGAATTCAGGATTGAGGATTCGGGATTGAGGTTTGAGGACTGAGGATTGAGGGTTGAGGATTGAGGATTGAGGATTGACGCTTGAGGATTGAGGGTTGAGGATGGAGGATTGAGGATTGAGAATTGAGGATTGTGGATTGAAGATTGAGTATTGAGTGTTGAATATTGAGGATTGAGGATTGAGGATTGAGGATTGAGGACTGTCGAGTGACGATTGAGTATTGAAGATTGAGGATTGATGACTGAGGATTGAGGATTGAGGATTGAGGATTGAGGATTGAGGATTGATGATTGAGGATGAGGGCTGAGGGTTGAGGATTGAGGTTTGAGTATTGAATCCTGAGAATTCATGATATTCTTTTGAGTATTGACAATTGAGGATTGATGGTTTAGGACTGAGGTCTGAAGATTGAGGATTCAGGATTGAGGATTCAGAATTGAGGTTTGAGGACTCAGGATTGAGGATTGAGTATTGAGTATTGAGGATTGAAGACTGAGGATTGAGGATTGAGGATTGAGGATTGTGGATTGAGGATTGAGGATTGAGGATTGAAGATTGAGTATTGAGGATTGAAGTTTGAGGATTGA
Organism: Calliopsis andreniformis; assembly: GCF_051401765.1. NCBI lineage: Eukaryota > Metazoa > Arthropoda > Insecta > Hymenoptera > Andrenidae > Calliopsis > Calliopsis andreniformis. The sequence goes on along the minus strand of NW_027480450.1, from coordinate 1,200,104 downwards.
GGATTGAGGATTGAGGATTGAGGATTGATGATTGAAGGTTGAGGATTGGGTACTGAGGATTGAATATTGAGGATTGAGTACTGAGGATTGATGATTGAAGATTGAGTATTGAGGATTGAAGATTGAGGATTGAGGATTGAGGATTGAGGATTGAGGATGAGGGCTGAGGGCTGAGGATTGAGGTTTAAGGGCTGAGGACTGAGGGTTGAGGATTGAGGATTGAGGATTGAGGATTGAGGATTGAGGATGGAAGATTGAGGATTGGGTATTGAGGACTGAACATTGAGAATTGAGGATTGAGAATTGAGGATTGAGGATAGAAGATTGAGTATTGAGGATTGATGATTGAGGATTGAGGATTGAGGATTAAGGATTGAGGATTGAGGATTGAGGATTGAGGATTGAGGATTGAGGATTGAGGATTGAGGATTGAGGATTGAGGATTGAAGATTGAGGATTCGGTATTGAGGATTGAAGAATGAGGATTGAGGATTGAGGATTGAGGATTGAGGGTTGAAGATTGAGTATTAAGGATTGAAGATTGAGGATTGAGGATTGAGGATCGAGGACTGAGGGTTGAGGATTGAGGATTGAAGATTGAGTATTGAGGATTGACGATTGAAGATTGAGTATTGATGATTGAAAGTTGAAGATTGACGATTGAGGAATGAGGATTGAGGACTGAAGATTGAGGATTGGGGACTTACAGTTGAGGGTTGAGTGATGAGAATTGATGTTTGTGGATAGAGATTTGAGGATTGCAGATTGAGTATTGAGGATTGAAGGTTGAGGATTGAGGATTGAGGATTGAGGATTGAGGATGAGGGCCGAGGGCTGAGGATTGAGGTTCAAGGACTGAGGACTGAGGGTTGAGGATTGAGAATTGAGGATTGAGGATTGAGGATTGATGATTGAAGATTGAGTACTGAGGATTGTAGATTGAGGATGGAAGATTCAGGATTCTGGATTGAGGACTGAGGAGTGACAATTGGGTATTGAAGGTTGAGGATTGAGGATTGAGGATTGAGGATTGAGGATTGAGGATTGATGATTGAGGATTAGGGACTGAGGATTGAAGATTGAGGATTGAGGACTGAGGATTGAGGGTTGAAGATTGAGTATTGAGGATTCAAGATTGAGGATTGAGGATTGACGATTGAGGAATGAGCATTGATGACTGAGGATTGAAGATTGAGGTTTGAGGATTGAGGGTTGTGGATTGAGGACGAGGACTGAGGGTTGAGTATTGATGTTTGAGGTCTGAGGACTGAGGATTGAGGATTGAGAATTGAGGACTGAGGATTGAGGATTGAAGATTGAGGATCGGGTGTTCAGGATTGAAGAATGAGGATTGAGGATTGAGAATTGAGGATTGAGGATTGAAGATTGAGTATTGAGGATCGAAGTTTGAGGATTGAGGATTGAGGATTGAGGATTGAGGATTGAGGATTGAGGATTGAGGATTGAGGATAGAAGATTGAGTATTGAGGATTGAAGATTGAGGATTGGGTATTGAGGATTGACGATTCAGGATTGAGTATTGAGGATTGAGGATAGAGGATTGAGGATTGAAGATTGAGTATTGAGGATTGAAGATTGAGGATTGAGGATTGAGGATTGAGGATTGACGATTGAGGATTGAGGATTGAAGATTGAGCATTGAGGATTGAAGATTGAGGATTGAGGATTGAGGATTGAGGATTGAGGATTGAGGATTGAAGATTGACTATTGAGGATTGAAGACTGAGGATTGAGGATTGAGGATTAAGAATTTAGGATTGAGGATTGAGGATTGAGGATTGAGGACTGAAGATTGAGGATTGGAGCTTCAGAATTGACGATCGAGGATTGAGGATTGTGGATTGAGAATTGAGGATTGCGGATTGAAGGTTGAGTATTGAGGATTGAAGATAGAGGATTGAGGATTTATGTTCGAAGATTGGGGACTGAGTGTTGAGGGTTGGTTGATGAGAGTTGATGTTTGTGGATTGATATTTGAGGATTGAAGATTTGGGATTGAGTGTTGAAAACTGTGAATTGAGGATGTTCTATTGAGGATTGAAGATTGAGTCTTGACGGCTGAGGATTGAGGATTGAGGATGCAGGATTGAAGAGAGAGGACTGAGTGTTGAGGATTGAGTGTTAAGAATTGATGTTTGAGGATTGAGATTTGACTATTGAATATTGTGGATTGAGTATTGAACCATGAGAATTCAGGATATTCTATTGAGTATTGAGAATTCAGGATTGATGGTTGAGTATTGAGGATTGATGGTTGAGGGTTGTGTGTTGAATATTGAGGATTGAGGATTGAGGATTGAGGATTGAGGACTGAGGATTGAGGATAGATGATTGAGTATTGATGACTGAGTGTTGAGGGTTGAGGATTGAGGACGAGGACTGACGGTTGAGGATTGAGGTTTGAGAATTGAGGATTGACGATTGAGGACTGAGGATTGAGGATTTTGGATTGAGCATTGAGGATTGATGATTGAGGACTGGGGATTGCGGGTTGAAGTTTGAGGATTAAGGCCTGAGGATTGGGGATTGAGGCTCTAGGATTGGAGATCGATTATTGAGGATTGATGATTGAGGATTGATGATTGAGAATTGAGGATTGAGGATTGAGGATTGAATATTGAGTATTGAGGATTGAAGGTTGAGGATTGGGGATTGAGGATTGAGGATTGAGGATTGAAGATTGAGGATTGAAGATTGAGGATTTGGTACTGAGGATTGAAGATTCAGGATTGAGGATTGAGAATTGAGGATTGAGGGTTGAGGATTGAGGATAAGGGCTGAGTGTTGAGGCTTGAGGATTGAGGATTGAAGATTGAGGATTGGGTATTGAGGATTGAACATTGAGGATTGAGGATTGAGGATTGAGGATTGAGGATTGAATATTGATGATTGATGATTGAGGATTGAGGATTGTGTGTTGTGTATTGAGGACGAGGACTGAGGGTTGAGTATTGATGTTTGAGGTCTGAGGACTGAGGATTGAGGATTGAGAATTGAGGATTGAGGATTGAAGATTGAGTATTGAGGATTGAAGATTGAGGATTGAGGATTGAGGATTGAAGACTGAGGATGAGGGCTGATGGTTAATGATTGAGGTTTGGGTATTGAATCCTGAGAATTCAGGATATTCTTATGAGTATTGGGAATTGAGGATTGATGGTTGAGGACTGAGGGCTGAAGATTGAGGTTTCAGGATTGAGGATTCAGAATTGAGGTTTGAGGACTGAGGATTGAGGATTGAATATTGAGTATTGAGGATTGAAGATTGAGGATTGGGTATTGAGGATTGACGATTCAGGATTGAGTATTGAGGATTGAGGATAGAGGATTGAGGATTGAAGATTGAGTATTGAGGATTGAAGATTGAGGATTGAGGATTGAGGATTGAGGATTGACGATTGAGGATTGAGGATTGAAGATTGAGCATTGAGGATTGAAGATTGAGGATTGAGGATTGAGGATTGAGGATTGAGGATTGAGGATTGAAGATTGACTATTGAGGATTGAAGACTGAGGATTGAGGATTGAGGATTAAGAATTTAGGATTGAGGATTGAGGATTGAGGATTGAGGATTGAGGACTGAAGATTGAGGATTGGAGCTTCAGAATTGACGATCGAGGATTGAGGATTGTGGATTGAGAATTGAGGATTGCGGATTGAAGGTTGAGTATTGAGGATTGGAGATAGAGGATTGAGGATTTATGTTCGAAGATTGGGGACTGAGTGTTGAGGGTTGGTTGATGAGAGTTGATGTTTGTGGATTGATATTTGAGGATTGAAGATTTGGGATTGAGTGTTGAAAACTGTGAATTGAGGATGTTCTATTGAGGATTGAAGATTGAGTCATGACGGTTGAGGATTGAGGATTGAGGATGCAGGATTGAAGAGAGAGGACTGAGTGTTGAGGATTGAGTGTTAAGAATTGATGTTTGAGGATTGAGATTTGACTATTGAATATTGTGGATTGAGTATTGAACCATGAGAATTCAGGATATTCTATTGAGTATTGAGAATTCAGGATTGATGGTTGAGTATTGAGGATTGATGGTTGAGGGTTGTGTGTTGAATATTGAGGATTGAGGATTGAGGATTGAGGATTGAGGACTGAGGATTGAGGATAGATGATTGAGTATTGATGACTGAGTGTTGAGGGTTGAGGATTGAGGACGAGGACTGACGGTTGAGGATTGAGGTTTGAGAATTGAGGATTGACGATTGAGGACTGAGGATTGAGGATTTTGGATTGAGCATTGAGGATTGATGTTTGAGGACTGGGGATTGCGGGTTGAAGTTTGAGGATTAAGGCCTGAGGATTGGGGATTGAGGCTCTAGGATTGGAGATCGATTATTGAGGATTGATGATTGAGGATTGATGATTGAGAATTGAGGATTGAGGATTGAGGATTGAATATTGAGTATTGAGGATTGAAGGTTGAGGATTGGGGATTGAGGATTGAGGATTGAGGATTGAAGATTGAGGATTGAAGATTGAGGATTGAAGATTCAGGATTGAGGATTGAGAATTGAGGATTGAGGGTTGAGGATTGAGGATAAGGGCTGAGTGTTGAGGCTTGAGGATTGAGGATTGAAGATTGAGGATTGGGTATTGAGGATTGAACATTGAGGATTGAGGATTGAGGATTGAGGATTGAGGATTGAATATTGATGATTGATGATTGAGGATTGAGGATTGTGTGTTGTGTATTGAGGACGAGGACTGAGGGTTGAGTATTGATGTTTGAGGTCTGAGGACTGAGGATTGAGGATTGAGAATTGAGGATTGAGGATTGAAGATTGAGTATTGAGGATTGAAGATTGAGGATTGAGGATTGAGGATTGAAGACTGAGGATGAGGGCTGATGGTTAATGATTGAGGTTTGGGTATTGAATCCTGAGAATTCAGGATATTCTTATGAGTATTGGGAATTGAGGATTGATGGTTGAGGACTGAGGGCTGAAGATTGAGGTTTCAGGATTGAGGATTCAGAATTGAGGTTTGAGGACTGAGGATTGAGGATTGAATATTGAGTATTGAGGATGAAGATTGAGGATTGATGATTGAAGGTTGAAGATTGAGGATTGAGGATTGAGGATTGGGGACAGAGTGTTGAGGGTTGAGTGATGAGAATTGATGTTTGTGGATAGAGATTTGAAGATTGCAGATTGAGTATTGAGTATTGAAAACTGTGAATTGAGGATATTTTATTGAGGTCTGAGGATTGATAACTGATTTTTGAGGAATCAGGGCTGACGATTGAGGACTCAGGATTGAGGATTGAGGATTGAGGATTGAAAATTGAGGATTGGGTATTGAGGATTGAAGAATGAGGATTGAGGATTGAGGATTGAGGATTGAGGATTGAAGATTGAGTATTGAGGATTGAAGATTGAGTATTGAGGATTGAGGGTTGAGGGTTGAGGGTTGAGGATTGAGGATTGAGGATTGAGGATTGAGGATTGAGTATTGAAGATTGACTATTGAGGATTGAAGGTTGAGGGTTGAGGATTGAGGACTGAGGATTGAGAATTGAGGATTGAGGATTGAGGATTGAGGATTGAGGATTGAGAATTGAGAATTGAGGATAAGGACTGAGGGTTGAGGATTGAGGCTTGAGGAACGAGGATTGAGGATTGAGGATTGAGGACTGCGGAATGACGATTGAGTATTGAATATTGAGGATTGATGACTGAGGATCGAGGATTGAGGATTGAGGATTGAGGATTGAGGATTGAAGATTGAAGATTGAGTATTGAGTGTGGAAGGTTGAGGATTGAGGATTGAGGATCGAGGATGGAGGGTTGATGATTGAGTATTGATGATTGAAGATTGAGGATTGAGGATTGAGGGTTGTGGATTGAGGACGAGGACTGAGGTTTGAGTATTGATGTTTGAGGTCTGAGGATTGAGGATTGAGGATTGAGGATTGAGAATTGAGGATTGAGGATAGAAGATTGAGTATTGATAATTGAAGATTGAGGATTGAGGATAGAGGAACGAAGATTGAGGACTGAGTGTGGAGGGTCGAGTGATGAGGATTGATGTTTGTGGGTTGAGGTTTGAGGATTGAAGAATGGGGATTGAGTATTGAAAGCTGTGAATTGAGGATATTCTATCGAGGATTGAGGATTGAGAATTGATTTCTGAGGACTGAGGTCTGAAGATTGAGAATTCAGGATTGAGGATTCGGGATTGAGGTTTGAGGACTGAGGATTGAGGGTTGAGGATTGATAATTGAGGATTGACGCTTGAGGATTGAGGGTTGAGGATGGAGGATTGAGGATTGAGAATTGAGGATTGAGGGTTGAAGATTGAGTATTAAGGATTGAAGATTGAGGATTGAGAATTGAGGATTGAGGGTTGAAGATTGAGTATTAAGGATTGAAGATTGAGGATTGAGGATTGAGGATCGAGGGCTGAGGGTTGAGGATTGAGGATTGAAGATTGAGTATTGAAGATTGACGATTGAAGATTGAGTATTGATGATTGAAAGTTGAAGATTGACGATTGAGGAATGAGGATTGAGGACTGAAGATTGAGGATTGGGGACTGAGAGTTGAGGGTTGAGTGATGAGAATTGATGTTTGTGGATAGAGATTTGAGGATTGCAGATTGAGTATTGAGGATTGAAGGTTGAGGATTGAGGATTGAGGATTGAGGATTGAGGATGAGGGCCGAGGGCTGAGGATTGAGGTTCAAGGACTGAGGACTGAGGGTTGAGGATTGAGAATTGAGGATTGAGGATTGAGGATTGATGATTGAAGATTGAGTACTGAGGATTGTAGATTGAGGATGGAAGATTCAGGATTCTGGATTGAGGACTGAGGAGTGACAATTGGGTATTGAAGGTTGAGGATTGAGGATTGAGGATTGAGGATTGAGGATTGAGGATTGATGATTGAGGATTAGGGACTGAGGATTGAAGATTGAGGATTGAGGACTGAGGATTGAGGGTTGAAGATTGAGTATTGAGGATTCAAGATTGAGGATTGAGGATTGACGATTGAGGAATGAGCATTGATGACTGAGGATTGAAGATTGAGGTTTGAGGATTGAGGGTTGTGGATTGAGGACGAGGACTGAGGGTTGAGTATTGATGTTTGAGGTCTGAGGACTGAGGATTGAGGATTGAGAATTGAGGACTGAGGATTGAGGATTGAAGATTGAGGATCGGGTGTTCAGGATTGAAGAATGAGGATTGAGGATTGAGAATTGAGGATTGAGGATTGAAGATTGAGTATTGAGGATCGAAGTTTGAGGATTGAGGATTGAGGATTGAGGATTGAGGATTGAGGATTGAGGATTGAGGATTGAGGATAGAAGATTGAGTATTGAGGATTGAAGATTGAGGATTGGGTATTGAGGATTGACGATTCAGGATTGAGTATTGAGGATTGAGGATAGAGGATTGAGGATTGAAGATTGAGTATTGAGGATTGAAGATTGAGGATTGAGGATTGAGGATTGAGGATTGACGATTGAGGATTGAGGATTGAAGATTGAGCATTGAGGATTGAAGATTGAGGATTGAGGATTGAGGATTGAGGATTGAGGATTGAGGATTGAAGATTGACTATTGAGGATTGAAGACTGAGGATTGAGGATTGAGGATTAAGAATTTAGGATTGAGGATTGAGGATTGAGGATTGAGGATTGAGGACTGAAGATTGAGGATTGGAGCTTCAGAATTGACGATCGAGGATTGAGGATTGTGGATTGAGAATTGAGGATTGCGGATTGAAGGTTGAGTATTGAGGATTGAAGATAGAGGATTGAGGATTTATGTTCGAAGATTGGGGACTGAGTGTTGAGGGTTGGTTGATGAGAGTTGATGTTTGTGGATTGATATTTGAGGATTCAAGATTTGGGATTGAGTGTTGAAAACTGTGAATTGAGGATGTTCTATTGAGGATTGAAGATTGAGTCTTGACGGTTGAGGATTGAGGATTGAGGATGCAGGATTGAAGAGAGAGGACTGAGTGTTGAGGATTGAGTGTTAAGAATTGATGTTTGAGGATTGAGATTTGACTATTGAATATTGTGGATTGAGTATTGAACCATGAGAATTCAGGATATTCTATTGAGTATTGAGAATTCAGGATTGATGGTTGAGTATTTAGGATTGATGGTTGAGGGTTGTGTGTTGAATATTGAGGATTGAGGATTGAGGATTGAGGATTGAGGACTGAGGATTGAGGATAGATGATTGAGTATTGATGACTGAGTGTTGAGGGTTGAGGATTGAGGACGAGGACTGACGGTTGAGGATTGAGGTTTGAGAATTGAGGATTGACGATTGAGAACTGAGGATTGAGGATTTTGGATTGAGCATTGAGGATTGATGTTTGAGGACTGGGGATTGCGGGTTGAAGTTTGAGGATTAAGGCCTGAGGATTGGGGATTGAGGCTCTAGGATTGGAGATCGATTATTGAGGATTGATGATTGAGGATTGATGATTGAGAATTGAGGATTGAGGATTGAGGATTGAATATTGAGTATTGAGGATTGAAGGTTGAGGATTGGGGATTGAGGATTGAGGATTGAGGATTGAAGATTGAGGATTGAAGATTGAGGATTTGGTACTGAGGATTGAAGATTCAGGATTGAGGATTGAGAATTGAGGATTGAGGGTTGAGGATTGAGGATAAGGGCTGAGTGTTGAGGCTTGAGGATTGAGGATTGAAGATTGAGGATTGGGTATTGAGGATTGAACATTGAGGATTGAGGATTGAGGATTGAGGATTGAGGATTGAATATTGATGATTGATGATTGAGGATTGAGGATTGTGTGTTGTGTATTGAGGACGAGGACTGAGGGTTGAGTATTGATGTTTGAGGTCTGAGGACTGAGGATTGAGGATTGAGAATTGAGGATTGAGGATTGAAGATTGAGTATTGAGGATTGAAGATTGAGGATTGAGGATTGAGGATTGAAGACTGAGGATGAGGGCTGATGGTTAATGATTGAGGTTTGGGTATTGAATCCTGAGAATTCAGGATATTCTTATGAGTATTGGGAATTGAGGATTGATGGTTGACGACTGAGGGCTGAAGATTGAGGTTTCAGGATTGAGGATTCAGAATTGAGGTTTGAGGACTGAGGATTGAGGATTGAATATTGAGTATTGAGGATTGAAGATTGAGGATTGGGTATTGAGGATTGACGATTCAGGATTGAGTATTGAGGATTGAGGATAGAGGATTGAGGATTGAAGATTGAGTATTGAGGATTGAAGATTGAGGATTGAGGATTGAGGATTGAGGATTGACGATTGAGGATTGAGGATTGAAGATTGAGCATTGAGGATTGAAGATTGAGGATTGAGGATTGAGGATTGAGGATTGAGGATTGAGGATTGAAGATTGACTATTGAGGATTGAAGACTGAGGATTGAGGATTGAGGATTAAGAATTTAGGATTGAGGATTGAGGATTGAGGATTGAGGATTGAGGACTGAAGATTGAGGATTGGAGCTTCAGAATTGACGATCGAGGATTGAGGATTGTGGATTGAGAATTGAGGATTGCGGATTGAAGGTTGAGTATTGAGGATTGAAGATAGAGGATTGAGGATTTATGTTCGAAGATTGGGGACTGAGTGTTGAGGGTTGGTTGATGAGAGTTGATGTTTGTGGATTGATATTTGAGGATTGAAGATTTGGGATTGAGTGTTGAAAACTGTGAATTGAGGATGTTCTATTGAGGATTGAAGATTGAGTCTTGACGGTTGAGGATTGAGGATTGAGGATGCAGGATTGAAGAGAGAGGACTGAGTGTTGAGGATTGAGTGTTAAGAATTGATGTTTGAGGATTGAGATTTGACTATTGAATATTGTGGATTGAGTATTGAACCATGAGAATTCAGGATATTCTATTGAGTATTGAGAATTCAGGATTGATGGTTGAGTATTGAGGATTGATGGTTGAGGGTTGTGTGTTGAATATTGAGGATTGAGGATTGAGGATTGAGGATTGAGGACTGAGGATTGAGGATAGATGATTGAGTATTGATGACTGAGTGTTGAGGGTTGAGGATTGAGGACGAGGACTGACGGCTGAGGATTGAGGTTTGAGAATTGAGGATTGACGATTGAGGACTGAGGATTGAGGATTTTGGATTGAGCATTGACGATTGATGTTTGAGGACTGGGGATTGCGGGTTGAAGTTTGAGGATTAAGGCCTGAGGATTGGGGATTGAGGCTCTAGGATTGGAGATCGATTATTGAGGATTGATGATTGAGGATTGATGATTGAGAATTGAGGATTGAGGATTGAGGATTGAATATTGAGTATTGAGGATTGAAGGTTGAGGATTGGGGATTGAGGATTGAGGATTGAGGGTTGAAGATTGAGGATTGAAGATTGAGGATTTGGTACTGAGGATTGAAGATTCAGGATTGAGGATTGAGAATTGAGGATTGAGGGTTGAGGATTGAGGATAAGGTCTGAGTGTTGAGGCTTGAGGATTGAGGATTGAAGATTGAGGATTGGGTATTGAGGATTGAACATTGAGGATTGAGGATTGAGGATTGAGGATTGAGGATTGAATATTGATGATTGATGATTGAGGATTGAGGATTGTGTGTTGTGTATTGAGGACGAGGACTGAGGGTTGAGTATTGATGTTTGAGGTCTGAGGACTGAGGATTGAGGATTGAGAATTGAGGATTGAGGATTGAAGATTGAGTATTGAGGATTGAAGATTGAGGATTGAGGATTGAGGATTGAAGACTGAGGATGAGGGCTGATGGTTAATGATTGAGGTTTGGGTATTGAATCCTGAGAATTCAGGATATTCTTATGAGTATTGGGAATTGAGGATTGATGGTTGAGGACTGAGGGCTGAAGATTGAGGTATCAGGATTGAGGATTCAGAATTGAGGTTTGAGGACTGAGGATTGAGGATTGAATATTGAGTATTGAGGATGAAGATTGAGGACTGAGGATTGAGGATTGAGGACTGAGGATGAGGGCTGAGGGTTGAGGATTGAAGATTGAGGATTGAAGATTGAATATTGACAATTTATGATTGAGGATTGATGATTGAGGGTTGTGGATTGAGGACGAGCACTGACGGTGCAGGATTGAGGTTTGAGGTTTGAGGACTGAGGATTGAGGACTGAGGATATAGGATTGAGGATTGAGCATTGAGGATTGAAGATTGAGGACTGGGGATTGAGGATTGAAGATTGAGGATTAGGGATCGAGGATTGGGGATTGAGGATCTAGGATTGGAGATTGATTCTTGAGGGTTGAAGATTGAGGATTGAGGGTTGAGGTTTGAGATTTGAGAATTGAGGATGAGGACTGAGGGTTGAGGATTGAGGTTTGAAAAATGTGAGTTGAGGATTGAGGATTGAGGATGGAGGATTGAGGATTGAGAATTCAGTATGGAAGATTGAGTATTCATGACTAAAGATTGAGGATTGAGGATTGAGGATTGTGGACTGAGGATTGATGATTGTGTATTGAGGATTGAAGATTGAGGATTGAGGATTGAGGATTGGGGATTGAGGATTGAGGATTGAAGCTTGAGTATTGAGGATGGAAGATTGAGGATTGAGGGTTGAGGATTGAGGATTGAGGATTGAGGATTGAGTATTGAAGATTGTGGATTGATTATTGAGGATTGAGGATTGAGGATTGAGGATTGATGTTTGTGTATTGAGGATTGAAGATTGAGGATTGAGGATTGAGGATTGAGGATTGAGGATTGAGGATGGAGGATGAGGGCTGAGGGTTGAGGATTGTGGATTGAAGATTGAGTATTGAGGATTGAAGATTGAGGATTGAGGATTGAGGATTGAGGATTGAGGATTGAGTATTGAAGATTGTGGATTGATTATTGAGGATTGAGGATTGAGGATTGAAGATTGAGGATTGGGGATTGAGGATTGATGATTGAGGATTGAGTAATGAGGATTGAGAATTGAGGATTGAGGATTGTTGATTGAGTATTGAGGATTGAAGATTGGGGATTGAAGATTGTGTATTGATGATTGAGGATTGAGGGTTGAGGATTGAGGACGAGGACTAACGATTGAGGGTTGAGGTTTGAGGATTGAGGATTGAGGATTGAGGATTGAGGGTTGAGGATTCAGGATTGAGGATTGAACATTGAGGACAGGGTATTGAGGATAGAACATTGAGGATTGAGGATTGAGGATTGAGGATTGAGGATTTAGGATTCAAGATTGAATATTGATGATTGAAGATTGAGGATTGAGGATTGAGTGTTGTGGATTGAGGACGAGGACTGAGGGTTGAGTATTGATGTTTGAGGTCTGAGGATTGAGGATTGAGGGTTGAGAATTGTGGATTGAGGATTAGGGACTGAGGATTGAAGATTGAGGATTGAGGACTGAGGATTGAGGATTGAAGATTGAGTATTGAGTATTGAGGATTGAAGATTGAGGATTGAGGATTCAGGATTGAGGATTGAGGATGAGGGCTGAGGGTTGAGGACTGAGGTATGAGGACAGAGGACTGAGATTTAAGGATTGAGAATTGAGGATTGAGAATTGAGGGCTGAAGATTGAGGATTGGGTATTGAGGATTGAAGGATGAGGATTGAGGATTGAGGATTGAGGATTGAGGATTGAAAATTGAGTATTGAGGATTGAAGACTGACGATTGAGGATTGAGGATTGAGGATTGAGGATTGAGGATTGAGGGCTGAAGTTTGAGTATTGAGGATTGAATATTGAAGATTGAGGATCGAGGATTTAGGATTGAGGATTGAGGATTGAACATTGAGAACTGAGTGTTGAGGGCTGAGTGATGAGCTATGATGTTTGTGGATAGCGATTTGAAGATTGCAAACTGAGTATTGAGTATTGAAAACTGTGAATTGAGGATATCCTATTGAGGATTGAGGATTGACGACTGATTGTTGAGGACTGAGGGCTGAATATTGAGCATTCAGGGTTGAGGATTCAGAATTGAGGTTTGAGGACTGAGGATTGAGGATTGAAGATTGAGTATTGAGGATTGAAGATTGAGGATTGAGGATTGAGGATTGAGGATTGAGGCTTGAGGATTGAAGATTGAGTATTGAGGATTGAAGATTGAGGATTGAGTATTGAGGGTGGAGGATTGAGGATTGAGGATTGAGGATTGAAGATTGATTATTGAGGATTGAAGTTTGAGGATTGAGGATTGAGGATTGAATATTGAAGATTGAGTATTGAGGATTGAAGGTTGAGGATTGAGGATTGAGGATCGAGTATGGAGGATGACGGCTGAGGTTTGAGTATTGCAACCTGCGAATTCAGGATATTCTATTGTGTATTGTGAATTGATGATTGACGGTTGAGTATTGAGGATTGAGAATTGAGGATTGAGTATTGAAGATTGAGGGTTGGTGATTGAGGGTTCAGGATTGAGGATTGAGGATTGAGGATTGAGGATAGAAGATTGAGTATTGAGGATGGAAGATTGAGGATTGAGGATTGAGGATTGAGGATTGAGGATTGAGGATTGAGGATTGAGGATTGAGGATTGAGGGTTGAGGATTGAGGATTGAGGACTGAGTATTGAGCATTGAGGATTGAAGATTAAGGACTGGGGATTGAGGGTTGAAGATTGAGGATTAAGGATTGAGAATTGGGGATTGAGGATCTAGGATTGGAGATTGATTATTGAGGATTGAAGATTGAGGATTGCGGATTGAGGATTGAGAATTGAGAATTGAGGATGAGGACTGAGGGCTGAGGATTGAGGTTTGAGGCACGAGGATTGAAGATTGAGGATTGAGGATTGAGGATTGGGGATTGAGGATTGAGGATTGAAGCTTGAGTATTGAGGATGGAAGATTGAGGATTGAGGGTTGAGGATTGAGGATTGAGGATTGAGGATTGAGTATTGAAGATTGTGGATTGATTATTGAGGATTGAGGATTGAGGATTGAGGATTGATGTTTGTGTATTGAGGATTGAAGATTGAGGATTGAGGATTGAGGATTGAGGATGGAGGATGAGGGCTGAGGGTTGAGGATTGTGGATTGAAGATTGAGTATTGAGGATTGAAGATTGAGGATTGAGGATTGAGGATTGAGGATTGAGGATTGATGATTGAGGATTGGGGATTGAGGATTGACGATTGAAAATTGAGTATTGAGGATTGAGAATCGAGGATTGGGGATTGAAGATTGAGTATTGAGGATTGCAGATTGAGGATTGAAGATTGAGTATTGATGATTGAGGATTGAGGGTTGAGGTTTGAGGATTGAAGGTTGAGGATTGAGGATTGAGGATCGAAGATTGAGGACTGAGCGTTGAGGGTTGATTGATGAGAACTGATGTTTGTGGATTGAGATTTGAGGATTGAAGATTGGGGATTGAGAATTGAAAACCGTGAATTGAGGATATTCTATTGAGGATTGAGGATTAGGGTTGACAATTGATTGCTGTGGCCTGAGGGCTGAAGACTGAGGATTCAGGATTGAGGTTCGGGTTTGAGGTTTGAGGACTGAGGATTGAGGATTGAGGATTGAGGTTTGATAATTGAGGATTGAGGTTTGAAGATTGAGGATTGAGAATTGAGGATTAAGGACTGAGGATTCAGGATTGATGATTGAGTATTGAACATTGAGGATTGAAGATTGAGGACTGGGGATTGAGAATTGAAGATTGAGGGTTAAGGATTGAGGATTGGGGATTGAGGATCTAGGATTGGTGATTGATTATTGAGGATTGAGGATTGAAGATTGAGTATTGAGGATTGAGGATTGAGGATTGAGGATTGAGGATTGAGGATTGAGGATTGAGGATTGAGTATTGAGGATTGAGGAGTGAAGATTGAGTATTGGGGATTGAAGATTCAGGATTGATGATTGAGGGTTGAGGATTGAGGATGAGGGCTGAGGGTTGAGGATTGAGGTTTGAGGACTGAGGTCTGAGGGTTGAGGATTGAGAATTGAGGATTGAGGATTGAGGATTGAAGAATGAGGATTGTGGATTGAAGATTGAGTATTGAGGATTGATGACTGAGGATTGAGGATTGAGGATTGAGGATTGAGGATTGAGGATTGAAGATTGAGGATTGAGCATTGAGGATTTTGGATTGAGGATTGACGATTGAGGATTGAGGATTGAAGATTGAGCATTGAGGATTGAAGATTGAGGATTGAGGATTGAGGATTGAGGATTGAGGATTGAGGATTGAAGATTGACTATTGAGGATTGAAGACTGAGGATTGAGGATTGAGGATTAAGAATTTAGGATTGAGGATTGAGGATTGAGGATTGAGGATTGAGGACTGAAGATTGAGGATTGGAGCTTCAGAATTGACGATCGAGGATTGAGGATTGTGGATTGAGAATTGAGGATTGCGGATTGAAGGTTGAGTATTGAGGATTGAAGATAGAGGATTGAGGATTTATGTTCGAAGATTGGGGACTGAGTGTTGAGGGTTGGTTGATGAGAGTTGATGTTTGTGGATTGATATTTGAGGATTGAAGATTTGGGATTGAGTGTTGAAAACTGTGAATTGAGGATGTTCTATTGAGGATTGAAGATTGAGTCTTGACGGTTGAGGATTGAGGATTGAGGATGCAGGATTGAAGAGAGAGGACTGAGTGTTGAGGATTGAGTGTTAAGAATTGATGTTTGAGGATTGAGATTTGACTATTGAATATTGTGGATTGAGTATTGAACCATGAGAATTCAGGATATTCTATTGAGTATTGAGAATTCAGGATTGATGGTTGAGTATTGAGGATTGATGGTTGAGGGTTGTGTGTTGAATATTGAGGATTGAGGATTGAGGATTGAGGATTGAGGACTGAGGATTGAGGATAGATGATTGAGTATTGATGACTGAGTGTTGAGGGTTGAGGATTGAGGACGAGGACTGACGGTTGAGGATTGAGGTTTGAGAATTGAGGATTGACGATTGAGGACTGAGGATTGAGGATTTTGGATTGAGCATTGAGGATTGATGTTTGAGGACTGGGGATTGCGGGTTGAAGTTTGAGGATTAAGGCCTGAGGATTGGGGATTGAGGCTCTAGGATTGGAGATCGATTATTGAGGATTGAAGGTTGAGGATTGAGGATTGAGGATTGAGAATTGAGAATTGAGGATGAGGACTGAGGGTTGAGGATTGAGGATTGAGGAACGAGGATTGAGGATTGAGGATTGAGGACTGCGGATTGACGGTTGGGTATTGAATATTGAGGATTGATGACTGAGGATTGAGGGGTTTGGATTGAGCATCGAGGATTGAAGATTGAGGAGTGGGGATTGAGGGTTGAAGATTGAGGATTAAGGATTGAGTATTGGGGATTGAGGATCTAGGATTGGAGATTGATTATTGAGGGTTGAATGTTGAGGATTGATGGTTGAGTATTGAGTATTGAGAGTTGAGGATTGAGGAGTGTGTATTGAATATTGAGGATTGATGATTGAGGATTGATGATTGAGAATTGAGGATTGAATATTGAGTATTGAGGATTGAAGGTTGAGGATGGGGGATTGAGGATTGAGGATTGAGGATTGAGGATTGAAGATTGAGGATTGAAGATTGAGGATTTGGTACTGAGGATTGAAGATTCAGGATTGAGGATTGAGAATTGAGGATTGAGGGTTGAGGATTGAGGATAAGGGCTGAGTGTTGAGGATTGAGGATTGAGGATTGAAGATTGAGGATTGGGTATTGAGGATTGAACATTGAGGATTGAGGATTGAGGATTGAGGATTGAGGATTGAATATTGATGATTGATGATTGAGGATTGAGGATTGTGTGTTGTGTATTGAGGACGAGGACTGAGGGTTGAGTATTGATGTTTGAGGTCTGAGGACTGAGGATTGAGGATTGAGAATTGAGGATTGAGGATTGAAGATTGAGTATTGAGGATTGAAGATTGAGGATTGAGGATTGAGGATTGAAGACTGAGGATGAGGGCTGATGGTTAATGATTGAGGTTTGGGTATTGAATCCTGAGAATTCAGGATATTCTTATGAGTATTGGGAATTGAGGATTGATGGTTGAGGACTGAGGGCTGAAGATTGAGGTTTCAGGATTGAGGATTCAGAATTGAGGTTTGAGGACTGAGGATTGAGGATTGAATATTGAGTATTGAGGATGAAGTTTGAGGACTGAGGATTGACGATTGAGGACTGAGGATGAGGGCTGAGGGTTGAAGATTGTGGATTGAGGATTGAGGATTGAGGATTGAGGATTGAGGAT
This sequence comes from Calliopsis andreniformis, assembly GCF_051401765.1. NCBI lineage: Eukaryota > Metazoa > Arthropoda > Insecta > Hymenoptera > Andrenidae > Calliopsis > Calliopsis andreniformis. The sequence continues at coordinate 1,182,890 of NW_027480450.1, read as the reverse complement.
TGAGGATTGATGATTGAGTATTGAGGATTGAAGATTGAGGATTGAGGATTGAGGATTGAGGATGGATGATGAGGGCTGTGGGTTGAGGATTGAGGACTGAAGATTGAGTATTGAGGATTGAAGATTGAGGGCTGAGGATTGAGGATTGAGGATTGAGGATTGAAGATTGAGGATTGGGGATTGAGGATTGATGATTGAGGATTGAGTAATGAGGATTGAGAATTGAGGATTGAGGATTGTTGATTGAGTATTGAGGATTGAAGATTGGGGATTGAAGATTGTGTATTGATGATTGAGGATTGAGGGTTGAGGATTGAGGACGAGGACTAACGATTGAGGGTTGAGGTTTGAGGATTGAGGATTGAGGATTGAGGATTGAGGGTTGAGGATTCAGGATTGAGGATTGAACATTGAGGACAGGGTATTGAGGATAGAACATTGAGGATTGAGGATTGAGGATTGAGGATTGAGGATTTAGGATTCAAGATTGAATATTGATGATTGAAGATTGAGGATTGAGGATTGAGTGTTGTGGATTGAGGACGAGGACTGAGGGTTGAGTATTGATGTTTGAGGTCTGAGGATTGAGGATTGAGGGTTGAGAATTGTGGATTGAGGATTAGGGACTGAGGATTGAAGATTGAGGATTGAGGACTGAGGATTGAGGATTGAAGATTGAGTATTGAGTATTGAGGATTGAAGATTGAGGATTGAGGATTCAGGATTGAGGATTGAGGATGAGGGCTGAGGGTTGAGGACTGAGGTATGAGGACAGAGGACTGAGATTTAAGGATTGAGAATTGAGGATTGAGAATTGAGGACTGAAGATTGAGGATTGGGTATTGAGGATTGAAGGATGAGGATTGAGGATTGAGGATTGAGGATTGAGGATTGAAGATTGAGTATTGAGGATTGAAGACTGACGATTGAGGATTGAGGATTGAGGATTGAGGATTGAGGATTGAGGGCTGAAGTTTGAGTATTGAGGATTGAATATTGAAGATTGAGGATCGAGGATTTAGGATTGAGGATTGAGGATTGAACATTGAGAACTGAGTGTTGAGGGCTGAGTGATGAGCTATGATGTTTGTGGATAGCGATTTGAAGATTGCAAACTGAGTATTGAGTATTGAAAACTGTGAATTGAGGATATCCTATTGAGGATTGAGGATTGACGACTGATTGTTGAGGACTGAGGGCTGAATATTGAGCATTCAGGGTTGAGGATTCAGAATTGAGGTTTGAGGACTGAGGATTGAGGATTGAAGATTGAGTATTGAGGATTGAAGATTGAGGATTGAGGATTGAGGATTGAGGATTGAGGCTTGAGGATTGAAGATTGAGTATTGAGGATTGAAGATTGAGGATTGAGTATTGAGGGTGGAGGATTGAGGATTGAGGATTGAGGATTGAAGATTGATTATTGAGGATTGAAGTTTGAGGATTGAGGATTGAGGATTGAATATTGAAGATTGAGTATTGAGGATTGAAGGTTGAGGATTGAGGATTGAGGAACGAGTATGGAGGATGAGGGCTGAGGTTTGAGTATTGCAACCTGCGAATTCAGGATATTCTATTGTGTATTGTGAATTGATGATTGACGGTTGAGTATTGAGGATTGAGAATTGAGGATTGAGTATTGAAGATTGAGGGTTGGTGATTGAGGGTTCAGGATTGAGGATTGAGGATTGAGGATTGAGGATAGAAGATTGAGTATTGAGGATGGAAGTTTGAGGATTGAGGATTGAGGATTGAGGATTGAGGATTGAGGATTGAGGATTGAGGATTGAGGATTGAGGGTTGAGGATTGAGGATTGAGGACTGAGTATTGAGCATTGAGGATTGAAGATTAAGGACTGGGGATTGAGGGTTGAAGATTGAGGATTAAGGATTGAGAATTGGGGATTGAGGATCTAGGATTGGAGATTCATTATTGAGGATTGAAGATTGAGGATTGCGGATTGAGGATTGAGAATTGAGAATTGAGGATGAGGACTGAGGGCTGAGGATTGAGGTTTGAGGCACGAGGATTGAGGATTGAGGATTGAGGATTGAAGATTGAGGATTGGGGACTGAGTGTTGAGTGTTGAGTGATGAGTGTTGATATTTGTGGATAGAGATTTGGAGATTGCAGATTGAGTATTGAGTATTGAAAACTGTGAATTTGAGGATATTCTATTGAGGACTGAGGATTGACAACTGATTGTTGAGGGCTCAGGGCTGAAGATTGAGTATTCAGTATTGAGGATTCAGGATTGAGGTTTGAGGACTGAGGATTGAGGATTCAGGATTGAGGTTTGAGGACTGAGGATTGAGGACCATGGATTGAGGATTGAGGATTGAGGATTGAAGATTGAGGATTGGGTATTGAGGATTGAACATTGAGGATTGAGGATTGAGGATGGAGGATAGAGGATTGAGGATTGAAGATTGAATATTGATGATTGAAGATTGAGGTTTGATGATTGAGGGCTGCGGATTGAGGACGAGGACTCACGGCTGAGGATTGATCTTTGAGGGTTGAGGATTGACGATTGAGGGCTGAGGATAGAGGATTGAGGATTGAGCATTGAGGATTGAAGATTGAGGACTGGGGATTGAGGATTGAAGATTGAGGATTGAGGGTTGAGGATTGAGGAATGAGGATTGAGGATTGAAGATTGAATATTGACAATTTATGATTGAGGATTGATGATTGAGGGTTGTGGATTGAGGACGAGCACTGACGGTGCAGGATTGAGGTTTGAGGTTTGAGGACTGAGGATTGAGGACTGAGGATATAGGATTGAGGATTGAGCATTGAGGATTGAAGATTGAGGACTGGGGATTGAGGATTGAAGATTGAGCATTAGGGATCGAGGATTGGGGATTGAGGATCTAGGATTGGAGATTGATTCTTGAGGGTTGAAGATTGAGGATTGAGGGTTGAGGTTTGAGATTTGAGAATTGAGGATGAGGACTGAGGGTTGAGGATTGAGGTTTGAAAAATGTGAGTTGAGGATTGAGGATTGAGGATGGAGGATTGAGGATTGAGAATTCAGTATGGAAGATTGAGTATTCATGACTAAAGATTGAGGATTGAGGATTGAGGATTGTGGACTGAGGATTGATGATTGTGTATTGAGGATTGAAGATTGAGGATTGAGGATTGAGGATTGGGGATTGAGGATTGAGGATTGAAGCTTGAGTATTGAGGATGGAAGATTGAGGATTGAGGGTTGAGGATTGAGGATTGAGGATTGAGGATTGAGTATTGAAGATTGTGGATTGATTATTGAGGATTGAGGATTGAGGATTGAGGATTGATGTTTGTGTATTGAGGATTGAAGATTGAGGATTGAGGATTGAGGATTGAGGATTGAGGATTGAGGATGGAGGATGAGGGCTGAGGGTTGAGGATTGTGGATTGAAGATTGAGTATTGAGGATTGAAGATTGAGGATTGAGGATTGAGGATTGAGGATTGAGGATTGAGTATTGAAGATTGTGGATTGATTATTGAGGATTGAGGATTGAGGATTGAAGATTGAGGATTGGGGATTGAGGATTGATGATTGAGGATTGAGTAATGAGGATTGAGAATTGAGGATTGAGGATTGTTGATTGAGTATTGAGGATTGAAGATTGGGGATTGAAGATTGTGTATTGATGATTGAGGATTGAGGGTTGAGGATTGAGGACGAGGACTAACGATTGAGGGTTGAGGTTTGAGGATTGAGGATTGAGGATTGAGGATTGAGGGTTGAGGATTCAGGATTGAGGATTGAACATTGAGGACAGGGTATTGAGGATAGAACATTGAGGATTGAGGATTGAGGATTGAGGATTGAGGATTTAGGATTCAAGATTGAATATTGATGATTGAAGATTGAGGATTGAGGATTGAGTGTTGTGGATTGAGGACGAGGACTGAGGGTTGAGTATTGATGTTTGAGGTCTGAGGATTGAGGATTGAGGGTTGAGAATTGTGGATTGAGGATTAGGGACTGAGGATTGAAGATTGAGGATTGAGGACTGAGGATTGAGGATTGAAGATTGAGTATTGAGTATTGAGGATTGAAGATTGAGGATTGAGGATTCAGGATTGAGGATTGAGGATGAGGGCTGAGGGTTGAGGACTGAGGTATGAGGACAGAGGACTGAGATTTAAGGATTGAGAATTGAGGATTGAGAATTGAGGACTGAAGATTGAGGATTGGGTATTGAGGATTGAAGGATGAGGATTGAGGATTGAGGATTGAGGATTGAGGATTGAAGATTGAGTATTGAGGATTGAAGACTGACGATTGAGGATTGAGGATTGAGGATTGAGGATTGAGGATTGAGGGCTGAAGTTTGAGTATTGAGGATTGAATATTGAAGATTGAGGATCGAGGATTTAGGATTGAGGATTGAGGATTGAACATTGAGAACTGAGTGTTGAGGGCTGAGTGATGAGCTATGATGTTTGTGGATAGCGATTTGAAGATTGCAAACTGAGTATTGAGTATTGAAAACTGTGAATTGAGGATATCCTATTGAGGATTGAGGATTGACGACTGATTGTTGAGGACTGAGGGCTGAATATTGAGCATTCAGGGTTGAGGATTCAGAATTGAGGTTTGAGGACTGAGGATTGAGGATTGAAGATTGAGTATTGAGGATTGAAGATTGAGGATTGAGGATTGAGGATTGAGGATTGAGGCTTGAGGATTGAAGATTGAGTATTGAGGATTGAAGATTGAGGATTGAGTATTGAGGGTGGAGGATTGAGGATTGAGGATTGAGGATTGAAGATTGATTATTGAGGATTGAAGTTTGAGGATTGAGGATTGAGGATTGAATATTGAAGATTGAGTATTGAGGATTGAAGGTTGAGGATTGAGGATTGAGGATCGAGTATGGAGGATGACGGCTGAGGTTTGAGTATTGCAACCTGCGAATTCAGGATATTCTATTGTGTATTGTGAATTGATGATTGACGGTTGAGTATTGAGGATTGAGAATTGAGGATTGAGTATTGAAGATTGAGGGTTGGTGATTGAGGGTTCAGGATTGAGGATTGAGGATTGAGGATTGAGGATAGAAGATTGAGTATTGAGGATGGAAGATTGAGGATTGAGGATTGAGGATTGAGGATTGAGGATTGAGGATTGAGGATTGAGGATTGAGGATTGAGGGTTGAGGATTGAGGATTGAGGACTGAGTATTGAGCATTGAGGATTGAAGATTAAGGACTGGGGATTGAGGGTTGAAGATTGAGGATTAAGGATTGAGAATTGGGGATTGAGGATCTAGGATTGGAGATTGATTATTGAGGATTGAAGATTGAGGATTGCGGATTGAGGATTGAGAATTGAGAATTGAGGATGAGGACTGAGGGCTGAGGATTGAGGTTTGAGGCACGAGGATTGAAGATTGAGGATTGAGGATTGAGGATTGGGGATTGAGGATTGAGGATTGAAGCTTGAGTATTGAGGATGGAAGATTGAGGATTGAGGGTTGAGGATTGAGGATTGAGGATTGAGGATTGAGTATTGAAGATTGTGGATTGATTATTGAGGATTGAGGATTGAGGATTGAGGATTGATGTTTGTGTATTGAGGATTGAAGATTGAGGATTGAGGATTGAGGATTGAGGATGGAGGATGAGGGCTGAGGGTTGAGGATTGTGGATTGAAGATTGAGTATTGAGGATTGAAGATTGAGGATTGAGGATTGAGGATTGAGGATTGAGGATTGATGATTGAGGATTGGGGATTGAGGATTGACGATTGAAAATTGAGTATTGAGGATTGAGAATCGAGGATTGGGGATTGAAGAGTGAGTATTGAGGATTGCAGATTGAGGATTGAAGATTGAGTATTGATGATTGAGGATTGAGGGTTGAGGTTTGAGGATTGAAGGTTGAGGATTGAGGATTGAGGATCGAAGATTGAGGACTGAGCGTTGAGGGTTGATTGATGAGAACTGATGTTTGTGGATTGAGATTTGAGGATTGAAGATTGGGGATTGAGAATTGAAAACCGTGAATTGAGGATATTCTATTGAGGATTGAGGATTAGGGTTGACAATTGATTGCTGTGGCCTGAGGGCTGAAGACTGAGGATTCAGGATTGAGGTTCGGGTTTGAGGTTTGAGGACTGAGGATTGAGGATTGAGGATTGAGGTTTGATAATTGAGGATTGAGGTTTGAAGATTGAGGATTGAGAATTGAGGATTAAGGACTGAGGATTCAGGATTGATGATTGAGGATTGAACATTGAGGATTGAAGATTGAGGACTGGGGATTGAGAATTGAAGATTGAGGGTTAAGGATTGAGGATTGGGGATTGAGGATCTAGGATTGGTGATTGATTATTGAGGATTGAGGATTGAAGATTGAGTATTGAGGATTGAGGATTGAGGATTGAGGATTGAGGATTGAGGATTGAGGATTGAGGATTGAGTATTGAGGATTGAGGAGTGAAGATTGAGTATTGGGGATTGAAGATTCAGGATTGATGATTGAGGGTTGAGGATTGAGGATGAGGGCTGAGGGTTGAGGATTGAGGTTTGAGGACTGAGGTCTGAGGGTTGAGGATTGAGAATTGAGGATTGAGGATTGAGGATTGAAGAATGAGGATTGTGGATTGAAGATTGAGTATTGAGGATTGATGACTGAGGATTGAGGATTGAGGATTGAGGATTGGGGATTGAGGATGGAGGATTGAAGATTGAGTATTGAGGATTGAAGGTTGAAGATTGAGGATTGAGGATTGAGAATTGAGGATTGAAGATTGAGGATTGGGGACTGAGTGTTGAGGGTTGAGTGATGAGAATTGATGTCTGTGGAGAGAGATCTGAAGATTGCAGATTGAGTATTGAGTATTGAAAACTGTGAATTGAGGATATTCTATTGAGAACTGAGGATTGACAACAGGATTGTTGAGGACTCAGGGCTGAAGATTGAGGATTCAGGATTGAGGATTCAGGATTGAGGGTTCGGGACTGAGGATTGAGGACCGACGATTGTGGACTGAGGATTGAGGATTGAAGATTGAGGATTTTGTATTGAGAATTGAACATTGAGGATTGAGGATTGAGGATTGAGGATTGAGGCTTGAGGACTGAAGATTGAGTATTGAGGATTGAAGATTGAGGATTGAGTATTGAGGGTGGAGGATTGAGGATTGAGGATTGAGGATTGAAGATTGATTATTGAGGATTGAAGTTTGAGGATTGAGGATTGAGGATTGAAGATTGAAGATTGAGTATTGAGGATTGAAGGTTGAGGATTGAGGATTGAGGATCGAGTATGGAGGATGAGGGCTGAGGTTTGAGGATTGACGTTTGAGTATTGTAACCTGCGAATTCAGGATATTCTATTGTGTATTGTGAATTGATGATTGACGGTTGAGTATTGAGGATTGAGAATTGAGGATTGAGTATTGAGTAGTGAAGATTGAGGGTTGGTGATTGAGGGTTCAGGATTGAGGATTGAGGATTGAGGATTGAGGATAGAAGATTGAGTATTGAGGATGGAAGATTGAGGATTGAGGATTGAGGATTGAGGATTGAGGATTGAGGATTGAGGATTGAGGATTGAGGGTTGAGGATTGAGGATTGAGGACTGAGTATTGAGCATTGAGGATTGAGGATTAAGGACTGGGGATTGAGGGTTGAAGACTGAGGATTAAGGATTGAGAATTGGGGATTGAGGATCTAGGATTGGAGATTGATTATTGAGGATTGAAGATTGAGGATTGCGGATTGAGGATTGCGAATTGAGAATTGAGGATGAGGACTGAGGGCTGAGGATTGAGGTTTGAGGCACGAGGATTGAGGATTGAGGATTGAGGATTGAAGATTGAGGATTGGGGACTGAGTGTTGAGGGTTGAGTGATGAGAGTTGATGTTTGTGGATAGAGATTTGGAGATTGCAGATTGAGTATTGAGTATTGAAAACTGTGAATTTGAGGATATTCTACTGAGGACTGAGGATTGACAACTGATTGTTGAGGGCTCAGGGCTGAAGATTGAGTATTCAGGATTGAGGACTCAGGATTGAGGTTTGAGGACTGAGGATTGAGGATTCAGGATTGAGGTTTGAGGACTGAGGATTGAGGATTAAGGATTGAGGATTGAGGATTGAGGATTGAGGATTGAGGATTGGGTATTGAGGATTGAACATTGAGGATTGAGGATTGAGGGTTGAGGATTGAGGATGAGGGCTGAGGGTTGAGGATTGAGGTTTGAGGACTGAGGTCTGAGGGTTGAGGATTGAGAATTGAGGATTGAGGATTGAGGATTGAAGAATGAGGATTGTGGATTGAAGATTGAGTATTGAGGATTGATGACTGAGGATTGAGGATTGAGGATTGAGGATTGGGGATTGAGGATGGAGGATTGAAGATTGAGTATTGAGGATTGAAGGTTGAAGATTGAGGATTGAGGATTGAGAATTGAGGATTGAAGATTGAGGATTGGGGACTGAGTGTTGAGGGTTGAGTGATGAGAATTGATGTCTGTGGAGAGAGATCTGAAGATTGCAGATTGAGTATTGAGTATTGAAAACTGTGAATTGAGGATATTCTATTGAGAACTGAGGATTGACAACAGGATTGTTGAGGACTCAGGGCTGAAGATTGAGGATTCAGGATTGAGGATTCAGGATTGAGGTTTGGGGACTGAGGATTGAGGACCGACGATTGTGGACTGAGGATTGAGGATTGAAGATTGAGGATTTTGTATTGAGAATTGAACATTGAGGATTGAGGATTGAGGATTGAGGATTGAGGCTTGAGGACTGAAGATTGAGTATTGAGGATTGAAGATTGAGGATTGAGTATTGAGGATTGAACATTGAGGATTGAGGATTGAGGATTGAGGATTGAGGATTGAATATTGATGATTGATGATTGAGGATTGAGGATTGTGTGTTGTGTATTGAGGACGAGGACTGAGGGTTGAGTATTGATGTTTGAGGTCTGAGGACTGAGGATTGAGGATTGAGAATTGAGGATTGAGGATTGAAGATTGAGTATTGAGGATTGAAGATTGAGGATTGAGGATTGAGGATTGAAGACTGAGGATGAGGGCTGATGGTTAATGATTGAGGTTTGGGTATTGAATCCTGAGAATTCAGGATATTCTTATGAGTATTGGGAATTGAGGATTGATGGTTGAGGACTGAGGGCTGAAGATTGAGGTTTCAGGATTGAGGATTCAGAATTGAGGTTTGAGGACTGAGGATTGAGGATTGAATATTGAGTATTGAGGATGAAGTTTGAGGACTGATGGTTAAGGATTGAGGATTGGGGATTGAGGATCTAGGATTGGTGATTGATTATTGAGGATTGAGGAGTGAAGATTGAGTATTGGGGATTGAAGATTCAGGATTGATGATTGAGGGTTGAGGATTGAGGATGAGGGCTGAGGGTTGAGGATTGAGGTTTGAGGACTGAGGTCTGAGGGTTGAGGATTGAGAATTGAGGATTGAGGATTGAGGATTGAAGAATGAGGATTGTGGATTGAAGATTGAGTATTGAGGATTGATGACTGAGGATTGAGGATTGAGGATTGAGGATTGGGGATTGAGGATGGAGGATTGAAGATTGAGTATTGAGGATTGAAGGTTGAAGATTGAGGATTGAGGATTGAGAATTGAGGATTGAAGATTGAGGATTGGGGACTGAGTGTTGAGGGTTGAGTGATGAGAATTGATGTCTGTGGAGAGAGATCTGAAGATTGCAGATTGAGTATTGAGTATTGAAAACTGTGAATTGAGGATATTCTATTGAGAACTGAGGATTGACGACAGGATTGTTGAGGACTCAGGGCTGAAGATTGAGGATTCAGGATTGAGGATTCAGGATTGAGGGTTGGGGACTGAGGATTGAGGACCGACGATTGTGGACTGAGGATTGAGGATTGAAGATTGAGGATTTTGTATTGAGAATTGAACATTGAGGATTGAGGATTGAGGATTGAGGATTGAGGCTTGAGGACTGAAGATTGAGTATTGAGGATTGAAGATTGAGGATTGAGTATTGAGGGTGGAGGATTGAGGATTGAGGATTGAGGATTGAAGATTGATTATTGAGGATTGAAGTTTGAGGATTGAGGATTGAGGATTGAAGATTGAAGATTGAGTATTGAGGATTGAAGGTTGAGGATTGAGGATTGAGGATCGAGTATGGAGGATGAGGGCTGAGGTTTGAGGATTGACGTTTGAGTATTGCAACCTGCGAATTCAGGATATTCTATTGTGTATTGTGAATTGATGATTGACGGTTGAGTATTGAGGATTGAGAATTGAGGATTGAGTATTGAGTAGTGAAGATTGAGGGTTGGTGATTGAGGATTGAGGATTGAGGATTGAGGATAGAAGATTGAGTATTGAGGATGGAAGATTGAGGATTGAGGATTGAGGACTGAGTATTGAGCATTGAGGATTGAGGATTAAGGACTGGGGATTGAGGGTTGAAGATTGAGGATTAAGGATTGAGAATTGGGGATTGAGGATCTAGGATTGGAGATTGATTATTGAGGATTGAAGATTGAGGATTGCGGATTGAGGATTGAGAATTGAGAATTGAGGATGAGGACTGAGGGCTGAGGATTGAGGTTTGAGGCACGAGGATTGAGGATTGAGGATTGAGGATTGAAGATTGAGGATTGGGGACTGAGTGTTGAGGGTTGAGTGATGAGAGTTGATGTTTGTGGATAGAGATTTGGAGATTGCAGATTGAGTATTGAGTATTGAAAACTGTGAATTTGAGGATATTCTACTGAGGACTGAGGATTGACAACTGATTGTTGAGGGCTCAGGGCTGAAGATTGAGTATTCAGGATTGAGGACTCAGGATTGAGGTTTGAGGACTGAGGATTGAGGATTCAGGATTGAGGTTTGAGGACTGAGGATTGAGGATTAAGGATTGAGGATTGAGGATTGAGGATTGAGGATTGAGGATTGGGTATTGAGGATTGAACATTGAGGATTGAGGATTGAGGGTTGAGGATTGAGGATGAGGGCTGAGGGTTGAGGATTGAGGTTTGAGGACTGAGGTCTGAGGGTTGAGGATTGAGAATTGAGGATTGAGGATTGAGGATTGAAGAATGAGGATTGTGGATTGAAGATTGAGTATTGAGGATTGATGACTGAGGATTGAGGATTGAGGATTGAGGATTGGGGATTGAGGATGGAGGATTGAAGATTGAGTATTGAGGATTGAAGTTTGAAGATTGAGGATTGAGGATTGAGAATTGAGGATTGAAGATTGAGGATTGGGGACTGAGTGTTGAGGGTTGAGTGATGAGAATTGATGTCTGTGGAGAGAGATCTGAAGATTGCAGATTGAGTATTGAGTATTGAAAACTGTGAATTGAGGATATTCTATTGAGAACTGAGGATTGACAACAGGATTGTTGAGGACTCAGGGCTGAAGATTGAGGATTCAGGATTGAGGATTCAGGATTGAGGTTTGGGGACTGAGGATTGAGGACCGACGATTGTGGACTGAGGATTGAGGATTGAAGATTGAGGATTTTGTATTGAGAATTGAACATTGAGGATTGAGGATTGAGGATTGAGGATTGAGGCTTGAGGACTGAAGATTGAGTATTGAGGATTGAAGATTGAGGATTGAGTATTGAGGGTGGAGGATTGAGGATTGAGGATTGAGGATTGAAGATTGATTATTGAGGATTGAAGTTTGAGGATTGAGGATTGAGGATTGAAGATTGAAGATTGAGTATTGAGGATTGAAGGTTGAGGATTGAGGATTGAGGATCGAGTACGGAGGATGAGGGCTGAGGTTTGAGGATTGACGTTTGAGTATTGCAACCTGCGAATTCAGGATATTCTATTGTGTATTGTGAATTGATGATTGACGGTTGAGTATTGAGGATTGAGAATTGAGGATTGAGTATTGAGTAGTGAAGATTGAGGGTTGGTGATTGAGGGTTCAGGATTGAGGATTGAGGATTGAGGATTGAGGATAGAAGATTGAGTATTGAGGATGGAAGATTGAGGATTGAGGATTGAGGATTGAGGATTGAGGATTGAGGATTGAGGATTGAGGATTGAGGGTTGAGGATTGAGGATTGAGGACTGAGTATTGAGCATTGAGGATTGAGGATTAAGGACTGGGGATTGAGGGTTGAAGATTGAGGATTAAGGATTGAGAATTGGGGATTGAGGATCTAGGATTGGAGATTGATTATTGAGGATTGAAGATTGAGGATTGCGGATTGAGGATTGAGAATTGAGAATTGAGGATGAGGACTGAGGGCTGAGGATTGAGGTTTGAGGCACGAGGATTGAGGATTGAGGATTGAGGATTGAAGATTGAGGATTGGGGACTGAGTGTTGAGGGTTGAGTGATGAGAGTTGATGTTTGTGGATAGAGATTTGGAGATTGCAGATTGAGTATTGAGTATTGAAAACTGTGAATTTGAGGATATTCTACTGAGGACTGAGGATTGACAACTGATTGTTGAGGGCTCAGGGCTGAAGATTGCGTATTCAGGATTGAGGACTCAGGATTGAGGTTTGAGGACTGAGGATTGAGGATTCAGGATTGAGGTTTGAGGACTGAGGATTGAGGATTAAGGATTGAGGATTGAGGATTGAGGATTGAGGATTGAGGATTGGGTATTGAGGATTGAACATTGAGGATTGAGGATTGAGGATGGAGGATAGAGGATTGAGAATTGAAGATTGAATATTGATGATTGAAGATTGAGGTTTGATGATTGAGGGCTGTGGATTGAGGACGAGGACTCACGGCTGAGGATTGAGGTTTGAGGTTTGAGGATTGACGATTGAGGGCTGAGGATAGAGGATTGAGGATTGAGCATTGAGGATTGAAGATTGAGGACTGGGGATTGAGGATTGAAGATTGAGGATTGAGGGTTGAGGATTGAGGAATGAGGATTGAGGATTGAAGATTGAATATTGACGATTTATGATTGAGGATTGATGATTGAGGGTTGTGGATTGAGGACGAGCACTGACGGTGCAGGATTGAGGTTTGAGGATTGAGGACTGAGGATTGAGGACTGAGGATATAGGATTGAGGATTGAGCATTGAGGATTGAAGATTGAGGACTGGGGATTGAGGATTGAAGATTGAGGATTAGGGATTGAGGATTGGGGATTGAGGATCTAGGATTGGAGATTGATTCTTGAGGGTTGAAGATTGAGGATTGAGGGTTGAGGTTTGAGATTTGAGAATTGAGGATGAGGACTGAGGGTTAAGGATTGAGGATTGGGGATTGAGGATCTAGGATTGGTGATTGATTATTGAGGATTGAGGATGGAAGATTGAGTACTGAGGATTGAAGATTGAGGATTGAGGATTGAGGATTGAGGATTGAGGATTGAGGATTGATGTTTGTGTATTGTTGATTGAAGATTGAGGATTGAGGATTGAGGATTGAGGATGGAGGATGAGGGCTGAGTGTTGAGGATTGAGGATTGAAGATTGAGTATTGAGGATTGAAGATTGAGGATTGAGGATTGAGGATTGAGGATTGAGGATTGAAGATTGAGGATTGGGGATTGAGGATTGACGATTGAAAATTGAGTATTGAGGATTGAGAATCGAGGATTGAGGATTGAAGATTGAGTATTGAGCATTGAAGATTGAGGATTGAAGATTGAGTATTGATGATTGAGGATTGAGGGTTGAGGTTTGAGGATTGAAGGTTGAGGATTGAGGATTGAGGATCGAAGATTGAGGACTCAGCGTTGAGGGTTGATTGATGAGAACTGATGTTTGTGGATTGAGATTTGAGGATTGAAGAATGGGGATTGAGTACTGAAAACTGTGAATTGAGGATATTCTATTGAGGATTGAGGATTAGGGTTGACAATTGATTGTTGAGGACTGAGGGCTGAAGACTGAGGATACAGGATTGAGGTTCGGGTTTGAGGTTTGAGGACTGAGGATTGAGGGTTGAGGGTTGAGGATTGAGGATTGACGATAGAGGATTGAGGATTGAGGATGGAGGATCGAAGAGAGAGGACTGAGTGCTGAGGATTGAGTGTTGAGAATTGATGTTTGAGGATTGAGATTTGATTATTGAATATTGTGGATTGAGTATTGTACCATGAGAATTCAGGATATTCTATTGAGTATTGAGAATTGAGGATTGATGGTTGAGTATTGAGGATTGATGGTTGAGGGTTGTGTTTTGAATATTGAGGATTGATGATTGAGGGTTGAGGATTGAGGATTGAGGATTGAAGATTGAGTATTGATGATTGAGTATTGAGCGCTGAGGATTGAGGACGAGGACTGACGGTTGGGGATTGAGGTTTGAGGATTGAGGAATGAGGATTGAGGACTGAGGTTTGAGCATTGAGGATTGAAGATTAAGGACTGGGGATTGAGGGTTGAAGATTGAGGATTAAGGATAGAGGATTGGGGATTGAGGATCTAGGATTGGAGATTGATTATTGAGGATTGAAGATTGAGGTTTGAGGGTTGAGGATTGAGAATTGAGTATTGAGGATTCAGGATTGAGGTTTGAGGACTGGGGATTGAGGGTTGAGGATTGAGGGTTGAGGATTGAGGATTGAAGATTGAGGATTGGGTATTGAGGATTGAACATTGAGGATTGAGGTTTGAGAATTGAGGATTGAGGATTGAGGATTGTGGATTGAAGATTGAGTATTGACGATTGAAGAGTTTGGATTGAGGATTGGGGATTAAGGATTGAGGATTGGGGATTGAGGATTGAAGATTGAGTATTGAGGATTGAAGATTCACGATTGAGGATTGAGGATTGGAAATTGAGGGTTGATGGTTGAGTATTGAGGATTGAGAATTGAGGATTGAGGATAGTGTATTGAAGATTGAGGATTGATGATTGAGGTTTGAGGATTGAGGATTGAGGATTGAGGTTTGAGGATTGAAGATTGAGTATTGAGGATTGAAGATTGAGGATTGGGGATTGAGCATTGAGGATTGAGGACTGAGGATTGAAGATTGAGGATTTGTGACTGAGGATTGAAGATTCACGACTGGGGATTGAGTATTGATGACTGAGGATTGAGGATTGAGGATTAAGTATTAAGGATTGAGGGTTGAAGATTGAGTATTGAGGATTGAAGATTGAGGACTGAGGATTGAGGATTGATGATTGAGGATGGAGGATGAGGGCTGAGGGTTGAGGATTGATGTTTGAGTATTGAATCCTGAGAATTCAGGATATTCTATTGAGTATTGAGAATTGAGGATTGATAGTTGAGTATTGAGGACTGAGGATTGAGGGTTGAAGATTGAGTATTGAGGATTCAGAATTGAGGTTTGAGGACTGAGGATTGAGGATTGAAGATTGAGTATTAAGGATTGAAGATTGAGGATTGAGGATTGAGGATTGAGGATTGAGGATGTGGTCTGAGGTTTGAGGATTGAGGTTTGAGGACTGAGGACTGAGGATTGAGGTATGTGGATTGGGGATTGTGGTTGAGGAATGAAGATTAAGTGTTGGGGACTGAGGATTGAAGATTGAGGATTGAGGATTGAGGATTGAGGATTGAGGATTGAGGATTGAGTATTGAGGATTGAAGATTCAGTATTTGGGATTGAAGATTGAGAATTGAGGATTGAGGATTGAACATTGAGGACTGAGTGTTGAGGGTAGAGTGATGAGAATTGATGTCTGTGGATAGACATTTGAATATTGCAGATGGATCTTTGAGTATTGCAAGCTGTGAATTGAGGATATTCTATTGCGGATTGAGGATTGACAATTGATTGTTGAGGACTGAGGACCGAAGATTGAGGATTCAGGGTTGAGGATTCAGAATTGAGGCTTGAGGAAGGAGGATTGAGGATTGAAGATTGAGTATTGAGTATTGAAGATTGAGGATTGATGACTGAGTATTGAGGATTGAGGATGTGGGCTGACGGTTGAGGATTGAGGTTCGAGGAATGAGGATTGAGGATTGAGGATTCAGTGCTGAAGGTTGTGTATTGATGACTGAGGATTAAGGATTGAGGATTAAGGATTAAGGATTGAGGATTGAAGATTGAGTATTGAGTATTGAAGATTCACGATTGAGGATTGAGGATTGGGAATTGAGTATTGATGGTTGAGTATTGAGGATTGAGAATTGAGGATTGAGGTTAGTGTATTGAAGATTGAGGATTGATGATTGAGGTTTGAGGATTGAGGATTGAGGATTGAGGATTGAGGATTGAAGATTGAGTATTGAGGATTGAAGATTGAGGATTGGGGACTGAGCATTGAGGATTGAGGACTGAGGATTGAAGATTGAGGATTTGTGACTGAGGATTGAAGATTCACGACTGAGGATTGAGTATTGATGACTGAGGATTGAGGATTGAGGATTAAGTATTAAGGATTGAGGGTTGAAGATTGAGTATTGAGGATTGAAGATTGAGGACTGAGGATTGAGGATTGATGATTGAGGATGGAGGATGAGGGCTGAGGGTTGAGGATTGATGTTTGAGTATTGAATCCTGAGAATTCAGGATATTCTATTGAGTATTGAGAATTGAGGATTGATAGTTGAGTATTGAGGACTGAGGATTGAGGGTTGAAGATTGAGTATTGAGGATTCAGAATTGAGGTTTGAGGACTGAGGATTGAGGATTGAAGATTGAGTATTAAGGATTGAAGATTGAGGATTGAGGATTGAGGATTGAGGATTGAGGATGTGGTCTGAGGTTTGAGGATTGAGGTTTGAGGACTGAGGACTGAGGATTGAGGTATGTGGATTGGGGATTGTGGTTGAGGAATGAAGATTAAGTGTTGGGGACTGAGGATTGAAGATTGAGGATTGAGGATTGAGGATTGAGGATTGAGGATTGAGGATTGAGTATTGAGGATTGAAGATTCAGTATTTGGGATTGAAGATTGAGAATTGAGGATTGAGGATTGAACATTGAGGACTGAGTGTTGAGGGTAGAGTGATGAGAATTGATGTCTGTGGATAGACATTTGAATATTGCAGATGGATCTTTGAGTATTGCAAGCTGTGAATTGAGGATATTCTATTGCGGATTGAGGATTGACAATTGATTGTTGAGGACTGAGGACCGAAGATTGAGGATTCAGGGTTGAGGATTCAGAATTGAGGCTTGAGGAAGGAGGATTGAGGATTGAAGATTGAGTATTGAGTATTGAAGATTGAGGATTGATGACTGAGTATTGAGGATTGAGGATGTGGGCTGACGGTTGAGGATTGAGGTTCGAGGAATGAGGATTGAGGATTGAGGATTCAGTGCTGAAGGTTGTGTATTGATGACTGAGGATTAAGGATTGAGGATTAAGGATTAAGGATTGAGGATTGAAGATTGAGTATTGAGTATTGAAGATTCACGATTGAGGATTGAGGATTGGGAATTGAGTATTGATGGTTGAGTATTGAGGATTGAGAATTGAGGATTGAGGTTAGTGTATTGAAGATTGAGGATTGATGATTGAGGTTTGAGGATTGAGGATTGAGGATTGAGGATTGAGGATTGAAGATTGAGTATTGAGGATTGAAGATTGAGGATTGGGGACTGAGCATTGAGGATTGAGGACTGAGGATTGAAGATTGAGGATTTGTGACTGAGGATTGAAGATTCACGACTGAGGATTGAGTATTGATGACTGAGGATTGAGGATTGAGGATTAAGTATTAAGGATTGAGGGTTGAAGATTGAGTATTGAGGATTGAAGATTGAGGACTGAGGATTGAGGATTGAGGATGGAGGATGAGGGCTGAGGGTTGAGGATTGATGTTTGAGTATTGAATCCTGAGAATTCAGGATATTCTATTGAGTATTGAGAATTGAGGACTGATAGTTGAGTATTGAGGACTGAGGATTGAGGGTTGAAGATTGAGTATTGAGGATTCAGAATTGAGGTTTGAGGACTGAGGATTGAGGATTGAAGATTGAGCATTAAGGATTGAAGATTGAGGATTGAGGTTTGAGGATTGAGGATTGAGGATGTGGTCTGAGGTTTGAGGATTGAGGTTTGAGGACTGAGGACTGAGGATTGATGTATGTGGATTGAGGATTGTGGTTGAGGAATGAAGATAAAGTGTTGGGGACTGAGGATTGAAGATTGAGGATTGAGGATTGAGGATTGAGGACTGAGGATTGAGTATTGAGGATTGAAGATTCAGTATTTGGGATTGAAGATTGAGAATTGAGGATTGAGGATTGAACATTGAGGACTGAGTGTTGAGGGTAGAGTGATGAGAATTGATGTTTGTGGATAGACGTTTGAATATTGCAGATGGAGCTTTGAGTATTGAAAGCTGTGAATTGAGGATATTCTATTGCGGATTGAGGATTGACAATTGATTGTTGAGGACTGAGGACCGAAGATTGAGGATTCAGGGTTGAGGATTCAGAATTGAGGCATGAGGAAGGAGGATTGAGGATTGAAGATTGAGTATTGAGTATTGAGGATTGAAGATTGAGGATTGATGACTGAGTATTGAGGATTGAGCATGTGGGCTGACGGTTGAGGATTGAGGTTTGAGGAATGAGGATTGAGGATTGAGGATTCAGTGCTGAAGGTTGAGTATTGATGACTGAGGATTAAGGATTGAGGATTAACGATTAAGGATTGAGGATTGAAGATTGAGTATTGAGGATGGAAGGTTGAGGATTGAGGATTGAGGATTGAAGATTGAGGATTGAAGATTGAGGATTGAGGATTGAAGATTGAGGATTGAGTATTGAGGATTGACGAGTGAGGATTGAAGATTGAGGATTGGGGACTGAGTGTTGAGAGTTGAGTGATGAGAATTGATGTTTGTGGATAGAGATTTGAAGATTGCAGACTGAGTATTGGGTATCGAAAGCTGAGAATTGATGATATTCTATTGAGGATTGAGGATTGACAGCTGATTGTTGAGGTCTGAGGTCTGAAGGTTGAGGGTTCAGGATTGAGGTTTGAGGACTGAGGATTGAGGATTGAAGGCTGAGGATTGAGGATTGAGGATTGAAGATTGAGGATTGAGTATTGACGATTGAGGATTGAGAATTGAGGATTGAGCATTGAGTGTTGAGGATTGAGGATTGAGGTTTGAGGATTGAAGGTTGAGTATTGAGGATTGAAGATTGCGGATTGAGGATTGAGGATTGAAGATTGAGGACTGAGTGTTGAGGCTTGAGTGATGAGAATTGATGTTTGTGGACTGAGATTTGAAGAATGAAGAATGGGGATTGAGTATTGAAAACTGTGAATTGAGGATACTCTATTGAGGTTTGAGGATTGACAATTGATTGTTGAGGGCTGAGGGCTGAAGATTGAGGATTCAGGATTGAGGATTCGGGATTGAGGTTTGAGGACTGAGGATTGAGGGTTGAGGATTGAGTATTGAGGACTGAGGATTGAGTATTGAAGGTTGAGTATTGATGATTGACGATTGAGGATTGAGGACTGAGGATTGAGGATTGAGTATTGAAGGTTGAGGATTGATGATTGAGGATTGAGGATTGAGGATTGAGGATTGAGGATTGAGGATTGAAGATTGAGTATAGAGGATTGTAGGTTGAGGATTGAGGATTGAGGATTGAGGATTGAAGATTGAGGATTGGGTATTGCGGATTGAACATTGAGGACTGGGCATTGAGGATCGAAGGTTGAGGATTAAGGATTGTGTATTGAGGATTGAGGACTGAAGATTGAATATTGATGATTGAAGGTTGAGGATTGAGGATTGAGTGTTGTGGATTGAGGACGAGGACTGAGGGTTGAGTATTGATGTTTGAGGGCTGAGGATTGAGGACTGAGGATTGAAGATTGAGAATTGAGGATTGAGGATTGAGGATTGAGGATTGAGTATTGAGGATTGAAGATTCAGTATTTGGGATTGAAGATTGAGAATTGAGGATTGAGGGTTGAACATTGAGGACTGATTGTTGAGGGTAGAGTGATGAGAATTGATGTTTGTGGATAGACATTTGAATATTGCAGATGGAGCTTTGAGTATTGAAAGCTGTGAATTGAGGATATTCTATTGCGGATTGAGGATTGAAAATTGATTGTTGAGGACTGAGGACCGATGATTGAGGATTCAGGGTTGAGGATTCAGAATTGAGGCTTGAGGACTGAGGATTGAGGATTGAAGATTGAGTATTGAGGATTGAAGATAGAGGATTGATGACTGAGTATTGAGGATTGAGGATGTGGGCTGACGGTTGAGGATTGAGGTTTGAGGAATGAGGATTGAGGATTGAGGATTCAGTGCTGAAGGTTGAGTGTTGATGACTGAGGATTAAGGATTGAGGATTAAGGATTAAGGATTGAGGATTGAAGATTGAGTATTGAGGATGGAAGATTGAGGATTGAGAATTGAGGTTTGAGGATTGAGGATTGAAGGTTGAGGATTGAGGATTGAAGATTGAGGATTGAGTATTGAGGATTGACGAGTGAGGATTGAAGATTGAGGATTGGGGACTGAGTGTTGAGAGTTGAGTGATGAGAATTGATGTTTGTGGATAGAGATTTGAAGATTGCAGATTGAGTATTGGGTATCGAAAGCAGAGAATTGATGATATTCTATTGAGGATTGAGGATTGACAGCTGATTGTTGAGGACTGAGGTCTGAACATTGAGGATCCAGGATTGAGGATTCAGGATTGAGGTTTGAGGACTGAGGATTGAGCATTGAGGACTGAGGATTGAGGATTGAGGATTGAGGATTGAAGATTGAGGATTCGGTATTGCGGATTGAACATTGAGGATTGAGGATTGAGGATTGAGTGTGGAGGATTGAGGATTGAGGATTGAGTATTGAGGATTGAGTATTGATGATTGACGATTGAGGATTGAGGACTGAGGATTGAGGATTGAGTATTGAAGGTTGAGGATTGATGATTGAGGATTGAGGATTGAGGATTGAGGATTGAGGATTGAGGATTGAAGATTGAGTATTGAGTATTGTAGGTTGAGGATTGAGGATTGAGTATTGACGGTTGAGGATTGAGGATTGAGGATAGAGGATAGAGTATTGAAGATTGAGGATGGATGATTGAGGTTTGAGGATTGAGGATTGAGGATAGAGGATTGAGGATTGAAGATTGAGTATTGAGGATTGAAGATTGAGGATTGGGGATTGAGCATTGAGGATTGAGGACTGAGGATTGAAGGTTCAGGATTTGGGACTGAGGATTGAAGATTCAGGATAGAGGTTTGAGAATTGAGGATTGAGGATTGAGGATTGAAGATTCAGTATTGAGGATTGAAGATTGAGAATTGAGGATTGAGGATTGAACATTGAGGACTGTGTGCTGAGGGCTGAATGATGAGAATTGATGTTTGTGGATAGAGATTTGGAGGTTGCAGATTGAGTATTGAGTATTGAAAACCGTGAATTGAGAATATTCTATTGAGGATTGAGGATTGACAACTGATTGCTGAGGACTGAGGGCTGAAGATTGAGGATTCAGGATTGAGGATTTGGGATTGAGGTTTGAGGACTGAGGATTGAGGTTTGATGATTGAGGATTGAGGATTCACGGTTTAGGACTGAGGATAAAGGATGGAGGATTGAAGAGAGAGGACTGAGTATTGAGAATTGAGTGTTGAGAATTGATGTTTGAGGATTGAGATTTGATTACTGAATATTTTGGATTGAGTATTGTACCATGTGAATTCAGGATATTCTATTGAGTACTGAGAATTGAGGATTGATGGCTGAGTATTGAGGATTGAGTATTGAGGATTGAGGATTGAGTATTGAAGATCGAGGATTGGGTATTGAGGATTGAGGAATGAGGATTGAGGATTGAGGATTGAGGATTGCGGATTGAAGATTGAGAATTGGGGATTGAAGACTGACAATTGAGGATTGAGGATTGAGGATTGAGGATTGAGGATTGAGGATTGAAGATTGAGTATTGAGGGTTGAAGATTGAGGATTGAGGATTGAGGATTGACGACTGAGGATTGAAGATTGAGGACTGGGGACTGAGTGTTGAGTGTTGAGTGATGAGAATTGATGTTTGTGGATCGAGATTTGAAGAATGAAGAATGGGGATTGAGTATTGAAAACTGTGAATTGAGGATACTCTATTGAGGATTGAGGATTGACAATTGATTGTTGAGGACTGAGGGCTGAAGATTGAGGATTCAGGATTGAGGATTCGGGATTGAGGTTTGAGGACTGAGGATTGAGGGTTGAGGATTGAGTATTGAGGACTGAGGATTGAGTATTGAGTATTGAGTATTGATGATTGACGATTGAGGACTGAGGATTGAGGATTGAGTATTGAAGGTTGAGGATTGATGATTGAGGATTGATGATTCAGGATTGAGGTTTGAGGATTGAGGATTGAAGATTGAGTATAGAGGATTGTAGGATGAGGATTGAGGATTGAGGATTGAAGATTGAAGATTGAGGATTGGGTATTGCGGATTGAACATTGAGGACTGGGTATTGAGGATTGAAGGTTGAGGATTGCGGATTGAGGATTGAGGATTGAGGATTGAGGATTAAGGATTCAGGATTGGGGATTGAGGATTGAGGATTGAGGATTGAGGATTGAGGATTGAGGATTGAAGATTGAGTATTGAGGATTGAAGGTTGAGGATTGAGGATTGAGGATTGAGTATTGAGGATTGAGGATTGCGGATTGAGGATTGAGTATTGAAGATTGAGTGTTGATGATTGAGGATTGAGGATTGAGGATTGAGGATTGAGGATTGAAGACTGAGTATTGAGGATTGAAGATTGAGGATTGAAGATTGAGGATTTAGGATTGAGCATTGAGGATTGAGGATTGGGGTCTGAGATTTGAGGGTTGAGTGATGAGAATTGATGTTTGTGGATAGAGATTTGAAGATTGAAGATTGCAGATTGAGTATTGAAAACTGTGAATTGAGGATATTCTATTGAGGATTGAGGATTGACAACAGATTCTTGAGGACTGAGGGCTTAAGGTTGAGGATTCAGGATTGAGGATTCAGGATTGAGGTTTGAGGACTGGTGATTGAGTGTTGAGGATTGAGGACTGAGGATTGAGGGTTGAAGATTGAGGATTGGGTATTGAGGATTGAACATTGAGGATTGAGGTTTGAGAATTGAGGATTGAGGATTGAGGATTGTGGATTGAAGATTGAGTATTGAGGATTGAAGGTTGAGGATTGATGACTGAGTATTGAGGATTGAGGATGTGGGCTGAGGGTTGAGGATTGAGGATTGAGGACTGAGGACTGAGGATTGAGGATTGAGAATTGAGGATTGAGGATTGAGGATTGAAGGTTGAGGATTGGGTATTGAGGATTGAAGAATGAGGGTTGAGGATTGAGGATTGACGATTGTGGACTGAAGATTGAGTATTCAGGATTGAAGATTGACGATTGAGGATTGAGGATTGAGGATTGAGGATTGAGGTTTGAGGATTGAGGGTTGAAGATTGAGTATTGAGGATTGAAGGTTGAGGATTGATGACTGAGTATTGAGGATTGAGTATGTGGGCTGAGGGTTGAGGATTGAGGATTGAGGACTGAGGACTGAGGATTGAGGATTGAGAATTGAGGATTGAGGATTGAGGATTGAAGGTTGAGGATTGGGTATTGAGGATTGAAGAATGAGGGTTGAGGATTGAGGATTGACGATTGTGGACTGAAGATTGAGTATTCAGGATTGAAGATTGAGGATTGAGGATTGAGGACTGAGGATTGAAGATTGAGTATTGATGATTGAAGATTGAGGAATGAGGGTTGAGGATTGAGGTTTGAGGAACGAGGATTGGGGATTGAGGATTGAGGACTGAGGATTGGCGATTGAGTATTGAAGATTGAGGATTGATGACTGAGGATTGAGGATTGAGGATTGAGGATTGAGGATTGATGATTGAGGATTGCGGATTGAGGATTGAGTATTGAAGATTGAGGATTGATGATTGAGGATTGAGGATTGAGTATTGAGGATTGAGGATTGAGGATTGAAGATTGAGTATTGAGGATTGAAGATTGAGGATTGAAGATTGAGGATTGAGGATTGAGCATTGAGGATTGAGGATTGGGGTCTGAGATTTGAGGGTTGAGTGATGAGAATTGATGTTTGTGGATAGAGATTTGAAGATTGAAGATTGCAGATTGAGTATTGAAAACTGTGAATTGAGGATACTCTATTGAGGATTGAGGATTGACAACAGATTGTTGAGAACTGAGGGCTTAAGATTGAGGATTCAGGATTGAGGATTCAGGATTGAGGTTTGAGGACCGGGGATTGAGGATTGTGAGTTGAGGATTGAGTATTGAGGATTGAAGATTTTGGATTGAGGATTGGGGATTAAGGATTGAGGATTGGGGATTGAGGATTGAAGATTGTGTATTGAGGATTGAAGATTCACGATTGAGGATTGAGGATTGGGAATTGAGGATTGATGGTTGAGTATTGAGGATTGAGAATTGAGGATTGAGGATAGTGTATTGAAGATTGAGGATTGATGATTGAGGTTTGAGGATTGAGGATTGAGGATTGAGGATTGAGGATTGAAGATTGAGTATTGAGGATTGAAGATTGAGGATTGGGGATTGAGCATTGAGGATTGAGGACTGAGGACTGAGGATTGAAGATTGAGGATTTGTGACTGAGGATTGAAGATACAGGACTGAGGATTGAGGATTGAGGACTGAGGATTGAGGATTGAGTATTGAGGATTGAGGATTGAGGATTGAAGGTTGAGGATTGGGTATTGAGGATTGAAGAATGAGGGTTGAGGATTGAGGATTGAAGATTGAGGACTGGGGATTGAGGATTGAGGATTGAGGATTGAGGATTGAGGATTCAGTATTGAAGATTGAGTATTGATGACTGAGGATTGAGGATTGAGGATTAAGTATTAAGGATTGAGGATTGAAGATTGAGTATTGAGGATTGAAGATTGAGGATTGAGGATAGAGGGCTGAGGATGGAGGATGAGGGCCGAGGGTTGAGGATTGATGTTTGAGTATTGAATCCTGAGAATTCACGATATTCTATTGAGTATTGAGAATTGAGGATTGATGGTTGAGTATTGATGATTGACAATTGAGGATTGATGACTGAGGATTGAGGATTGTGTATTTAAGGTTGAGGATTGATGATTGAGGATTGAGGATAGAGGATTGCGGATTGAGTATTGAGGATTGAAGATTGAGTATTGAGTATTGTAGGTTGAGGATTGAGGATTGAGTATTGACGATTGAGGATTGAGGATTGAGGTTTGAGGATTCAGGATGAGGGCTGAGGTTTGAGGATTGAGGTTTGAGGACTGAGGACTGAGGATTGAGTATTGAGAATTGAGGATTGAGGATTGAGGATTGAAGATTGAGGACTGGGGATTGAGGATTGAAGATTGAGGATTAAGGATTGAGGATTGAGGATTGAGGACTGAAGATTGAATATTGATGATTGAAGGTTGAGGATTGAGGATTGAGTGTTGTGGATTGATGACGAGGACTGAGCGTTGAGTATTGATGTTTGAGGGCTGAGGATTGAGGATTGATGATTGAGAATTGAGGATTGAGGATTGAGGATTGAAGATTGAGGTTTGGGTATTGAGGACTGAAGGACGAGGATTGAGGATTGAGGATTGAGGATTGAGGATTGAAGATTGAGTATTGAGGATTGATGGTTGAGGATTGATGGTTGAGGATTGAGGATTGAGGATTGAGGATTGAGGATTGAGGATTGCGGATTGAGGATTGAGGATTGAAGATTGAGGGTTGATGATTGAGGATTGAGGACTGAGGATTGAGGATTGAGGATTGAAGAATGAGTATTGAGGATTGAAGATTGAGGATTGAAGATTGAGGATTGAGGATTGAGCATTGAGGATTGAGGATTGGGGTCTGAGATTTGAGGGTTGAGTGATGAGAATTGATGTTTGTGGATAGAGATTTGAAGATTGAAGATTGCAGATTGAGTATTGAAAACTGTGAATTGAGGATATTCTATTGAGGATTGAGGATTGACAACAGATTGTTGAGGACTGAGGGCTTAAGATTGAGGATTCAGGATTGAGGATTCAGGATTGAGGATTGAGGACTGGGTATTGAGTGTTCAGGATTGAGGATTGAGGATTGAGGGTTGAAGATTGAGGATTGGGTATTGAGGATTGAACATTGAGGATTGAGGTTTGAGAATTGAGGATTGAGGATTGAGGATTGTGGATTGAAGATTGAGTATTGAGGATTGAAGATTTTGGATTGAGGATTGGGGATTAAGGATTGAGGATTGGGGATTGAGGATTGAAGATTGAGTATTGAGGATTGAAGATTGACGATTGAGGATTGAGGATTGGGAATTGAGGATTGATGGTTGAGTATTGAGGATTGAGATTTGAGGATTGAGGATAGAGTATTGAAGATTGAGGATTGATGATTGAGGTTTGAGGATTGAGGATTGAGGATTGAGGATTGAGGATTGAAGATTGAGTATTGAGGATTGAAGATTGAGGATTGGGGATTGAGCATTGAGGATTGAGGACTGAGGATTGAAGGTTCAGGATTTGGGACTGAGGATTAAAGATTCAGGATAGAGGTTTGAGAATTGAGGATTGAGGATTGAGGATTGAAGATTCAGTATTGAGGATTGAAGATTGAGAATTGAGGATTGAGGATTGAACATTGAGGACTGTGTGCTGAGGGCTGAATGATGAGAATTGATGTTTGTGGATAGAGATTTGAAGATTGCAGATTGAGTATTGGGTATTGAAAACCGTGAATTGAGAATATTCTATTGAGGATTGAGGATTGACAACTGATTGTTGAGGACTGAGAGCTGAAGATTGAGGATTCAGGATTGAGGATTCGGGATTGAGGTTTGAGGACTGAGGATTGAGGTTTGATGATTGAGGATTGAGGATTCACGGTTTAGAATTGAGGATAAAGGATGGAGGATTGAAGAGAGAGGACTGAGTATTGAGAATTGAGTGTTGAGAATTGATGTTTGAGGATTGAGATTTGATTACTGAATATTTTGGATTGAGTATTGTACCATGTGAATTCAGGATATTCTATTGAGTATTGAGAATTGAGGATTGATGGCTGAGTATTGAGGATTGAGTATTGAGGATTGAGGATTGAGTATTGAAGATCGAGGATTGGGTATTGAGGATTGAGGAATGAGGATTGAGGATTGAGGATTGAGGATTGCGGATTGAAGATTGAGAATTGGGGATTGAAGACTGACAATTGAGGATTGAGGATTGAGGATTGAGGATTGAGGATTGAGGATTGAAGATTGAGTATTGAGGATTGAAGATTGAGGATTAAGGATTGAGAATTGAGGATTGAGGACTGAAGATTGAATATTGATGATTGAAGGTTTAGTATTGAGGATTGAGTGTTGTGGTTTGAGGACGAGGACTGAGGGTTAAGTATTGATGTTTGAGGGCTGAGGATTGAGGATTGAGGATTGAGAATTGAGGATTGAGGATTGAGGATTGAAGATTGGGGTTTGGGTATTGAGGATTGAAGGACGAGGATTGAGGATTGAGGATTGAGGATTGAGGATTGAAGATTGAGTATTGAGGATTGAGGATTGAGGATTGAGGATTGAAGATTGAGGATTGGGGATTGAGGATTGACGATTGAGGATTGAGTATTGAGGAATGAGGATTGAAGATTGAGGATTGAGGATTGAGGATTGAGGATTGGGGTCTGAGATTTGAGGGTTGACTGATGAGAATTGATGCTTGTGGATAGAGATTTGAAGATTGAAGATTGCAGATTGAGTATTGAAAACTGTGAATTGAGGATACTCTATTGAGGATTGAGGATTGACAACAGATTGTTGAGGACTGAGGGCTTAAGATTGAGGATTCAGGATTGAGGATTCAGGATTGAGGTTTGAGGACTGGGGATTGAGGATTGTGGATTGAAGATTGAGTATTGAGGATTGAAGATTTTGGATTGAGGATTGGGGATTAAGGATTGAGGATTGGGGATTGAGGATTGAAGATTGTGTATTGAGGATTGAAGATTCACGATTGAGGATTGAGGATTGGGAATTCAGGATTGATGGTTGAGTATTGAGGATTGAGAATTGAGGATTGAGGATAGTGTATTGAAGATTGAGGATTGATGATTGAGGTTTGAGGATTGAGGATTGAGGATTGAGGATTGAGGATTGAGGATTGAAGATTGAGTATTGAGGATTGAAGATTGAGGATTGGGGATTGAGCATTGAGGATTGAGGACTGAGGACTGAGGATTGAAGATTGAGGATTTGTGACTGAGGATTGAAGATACAGGACTGAGGATTGAGGATTGAGGACTGAGGATTGAGGATTGAGTATTGAGGATTGAGGATTGAGGATTGAAGGTTGAGGATTGGGTATTGAGGATTGAAGAATGAGGGTTGAGGATTGAGGATTGAGGATTGAGGACTGAAGATTGAGTATTCAGGATTGAAGATTGACGATTGAGGATTGAGGACTGAGGATTGAAGATTGAGTATTGATGATTGAAGATTGAGGACTGAGGGTTGAGGATTGAGGTTTGAGGAACGAGGATTGAGGATTGAGTATTGAGGACTGAGGATTGGCGATTGAGTATTGAAGATTGAGGATTGATGACTGAGGATTGAGGATTGAGGATTGAGGATTGAGGATTGAGGATTGAGGATTGCGGATTGAGGATTGAGTATTGAAGATTGAGGATTGATGATTGAGGATTGAGGATTGAGTATTGAGGATTGAGGATTGAAGATTGAGTATTGAGGATTGAAGATTGAGGATTGAAGATTGAGGACTGAGGATTGAGCATTGAGGATTGAGGATTGGGGTCTGAGATTTGAGGGTTGAGTGATGAGAATTGATGTTTGTGGATAGAGATTTGAAGATTGAAGATTGCAGATTGAGTATTGAAAACTGTGAATTGAGGATACTCTATTGAGGATTGAGGATTGACAACAGATTGTTGAGAACTGAGGGCTTAAGATTGAGGATTCAGGATTGAGGATTCAGGATTGAGGTTTGAGGACCGGGGATTGAGGATTGTGGATTGAGGATTGAGTATTGAGGATTGAAGATTTTGGATTGAGGATTGGGGATTAAGGATTGAGGATTGGGGATTGAGGATTGAAGATTGTGTATTGAGGATTGAAGATTCACGATTGAGGATTGAGGATTGGGAATTGAGGATTGATGGTTGAGTATTGAGGATTGAGAATTGAGGATTGAGGATAGTGTATTGAAGATTGAGGATTGATGATTGAGGTTTGAGGATTGAGGATTGAGGATTGAGGATTGAGGATTGAAGATTGAGTATTGAGGATTGAAGATTGAGGATTGGGGATTGAGCATTGAGGATTGAGGACTGAGGACTGAGGATTGAAGATTGAGGATTTGTGACTGAGGATTGAAGATACAGGACTGAGGATTGAGGATTGAGGACTGAGGATTGAGGATTGAGTATTGAGGATTGAGGATTGAGGATTGAAGGTTGAGGATTGGGTATTGAGGATTGAAGAATGAGGGTTGAGGATTGAGGATTGAAGATTGAGGACTGGGGATTGAGGATTGAGGATTGAGGATTGAGGATTGAGGATTCAGTATTGAAGATTGAGTATTGATGACTGAGGATTGAGGATTGAGGATTAAGTATTAAGGATTGAGGATTGAAGATTGAGTATTGAGGATTGAAGATTGAGGATTGAGGATAGAGGGCTGAGGATGGAGGATGAGGGCCGAGGGTTGAGGATTGATGTTTGAGTATTGAATCCTGAGAATTCACGATATTCTATTGAGTATTGAGAATTGAGGATTGATGGTTGAGTATTGATGATTGACAATTGAGGATTGATGACTGAGGATTGAGGATTGTGTATTTAAGGTTGAGGATTGATGATTGAGGATTGAGGATAGAGGATTGCGGATTGAGTATTGAGGATTGAAGATTGAGTATTGAGTATTGTAGGTTGAGGATTGAGGATTGAGTATTGACGATTGAGGATTGGGGATTGAGGTTTGAGGATTCAGGATGAGGGCTGAGGTTTGAGGATTGAGGTTTGAGGACTGAGGACTGAGGATTGAGTATTGAGAATTGAGGATTGAGGATTGAGGATTGAAGATTGAGGACTGGGGATTGAGGATTGAAGATTGAGGATTAAGGATTGAGGATTGAGGATTGAGGACTGAAGATTGAATATTGATGATTGAAGGTTGAGGATTGAGGATTGAGTGTTGTGGATTGATGACGAGGACTGAGCGTTGAGTATTGATGTTTGAGGGCTGAGGATTGAGGATTGATGATTGAGAATTGAGGATTGAGGATTGAGGATTGAAGATTGAGGTTTGGGTATTGAGGACTGAAGGACGAGGATTGAGGATTGAGGATTGAGGATTGAGGATTGAAGATTGAGTATTGAGGATTGATGGTTGAGGATTGATGGTTGAGGATTGAGGATTGAGGATTGAGGATTGAGGATTGAGGATGGCGGATTGAGGATTGAGGATTGAAGATTGAGGGTTGATGATTGAGGATTGAGGACTGAGGATTGAGGATTGAGGATTGAAGAATGAGTATTGAGGATTGAAGATTGAGGATTGAAGATTGAGGATTGAGGATTGAGCATTGAGGATTGAGGATTGGGGTCTGAGATTTGAGGGTTGAGTGATGAGAATTGATGTTTGTGGATAGAGATTTGAAGATTGAAGATTGCAGATTGAGTATTGAAAACTGTGAATTGAGGATATTCTATTGAGGATTGAGGATTGACAACAGATTGTTGAGGACTGAGGGCTTAAGATTGAGGATTCAGGATTGAGGATTCAGGATTGAGGATTGAGGACTGGGTATTGAGTGTTCAGGATTGAGGATTGAGGATTGAGGGTTGAAGATTGAGGATTGGGTATTGAGGATTGAACATTGAGGATTGAGGTTTGAGAATTGAGGATTGAGGATTGAGGATTGTGGATTGAAGATTGAGTATTGAGGATTGAAGATTTTGGATTGAGGATTGGGGATTAAGGATTGAGGATTGGGGATTGAGGATTGAAGATTGAGTATTGAGGATTGAAGATTGACGATTGAGGATTGAGGATTGGGAATTGAGGATTGATGGTTGAGTATTGAGGATTGAGATTTGAGGATTGAGGATAGAGTATTGAAGATTGAGGATTGATGATTGAGGTTTGAGGATTGAGGATTGAGGATTGAGGATTGAGGATTGAAGATTGAGTATTGAGGATTGAAGATTGAGGATTGGGGATTGAGCATTGAGGATTGAGGACTGAGGATTGAAGGTTCAGGATTTGGGACTGAGGATTAAAGATTCAGGATAGAGGTTTGAGAATTGAGGATTGAGGATTGAGGATTGAAGATTCAGTATTGAGGATTGAAGATTGAGAATTGAGGATTGAGGATTGAACATTGAGGACTGTGTGCTGAGGGCTGAATGATGAGAATTGATGTTTGTGGATAGAGATTTGAAGATTGCAGATTGAGTATTGGGTATTGAAAACCGTGAATTGAGAATATTCTATTGAGGATTGAGGATTGACAACTGATTGTTGAGGACTGAGAGCTGAAGATTGAGGATTCAGGATTGAGGATTCGGGATTGAGGTTTGAGGACTGAGGATTGAGGTTTGATGATTGAGGATTGAGGATTCACGGTTTAGAATTGAGGATAAAGGATGGAGGATTGAAGAGAGAGGACTGAGTATTGAGAATTGAGTGTTGAGAATTGATGTTTGAGGATTGAGATTTGATTACTGAATATTTTGGATTGAGTATTGTACCATGTGAATTCAGGATATTCTATTGAGTATTGAGAATTGAGGATTGATGGCTGAGTATTGAGGATTGAGTATTGAGGATTGAGGATTGAGTATTGAAGATCGAGGATTGGGTATTGAGGATTGAGGAATGAGGATTGAGGATTGAGGATTGAGGATTGCGGATTGAAGATTGAGAATTGGGGATTGAAGACTGACAATTGAGGATTGAGGATTGAGGATTGAGGATTGAGGATTGAGGATTGAAGATTGAGTATTGAGGATTGAAGATTGAGGATTAAGGATTGAGAATTGAGGATTGAGGACTGAAGATTGAATATTGATGATTGAAGGTTTAGTATTGAGGATTGAGTGTTGTGGTTTGAGGACGAGGACTGAGGGTTAAGTATTGATGTTTGAGGGCTGAGGATTGAGGATTGAGGATTGAGAATTGAGGATTGAGGATTGAGGATTGAAGATTGGGGTTTGGGTATTGAGGATTGAAGGACGAGGATTGAGGATTGAGGATTGAGGATTGAGGATTGAAGATTGAGTATTGAGGATTGAGGATTGAGGATTGAGGATTGAAGATTGAGGATTGGGGATTGAGGATTGACGATTGAGGATTGAGTATTGAGGAATGAGGATTGAAGATTGAGGATTGAGGATTGAGGATTGAGGATTGGGGTCTGAGATTTGAGGGTTGAGTGATGAGAATTGATGCTTGTGGATAGAGATTTGAAGATTGAAGATTGCAGATTGAGTATTGAAAACTGTGAATTGAGGATACTCTATTGAGGATTGAGGATTGACAACAGATTGTTGAGGACTGAGGGCTTAAGATTGAGGATTCAGGATTGAGGATTCAGGATTGAGGTTTGAGGACTGGGGATTGAGGATTGTGGATTGAAGATTGAGTATTGAGGATTGAAGATTTTGGATTGAGGATTGGGGATTAAGGATTGAGGATTGGGGATTGAGGATTGAAGATTGTGTATTGAGGATTGAAGATTCACGATTGAGGATTGAGGATTGGGAATTCAGGATTGATGGTTGAGTATTGAGGATTGAGAATTGAGGATTGAGGATAGTGTATTGAAGATTGAGGATTGATGATTGAGGTTTGAGGATTGAGGATTGAGGATTGAGGATTGAGGATTGAGGATTGAAGATTGAGTATTGAGGATTGAAGATTGAGGATTGGGGATTGAGCATTGAGGATTGAGGACTGAGGACTGAGGATTGAAGATTGAGGATTTGTGACTGAGGATTGAAGATACAGGACTGAGGATTGAGGATTGAGGACTGAGGATTGAGGATTGAGTATTGAGGATTGAGGATTGAGGATTGAAGGTTGAGGATTGGGTATTGAGGATTGAAGAATGAGGGTTGAGGATTGAGGATTGAGGATTGAGGACTGAAGATTGAGTATTCAGGATTGAAGATTGACGATTGAGGATTGAGGACTGAGGATTGAAGATTGAGTATTGATGATTGAAGATTGAGGACTGAGGGTTGAGGATTGAGGTTTGAGGAACGAGGATTGAGGATTGAGTATTGAGGACTGAGGATTGGCGATTGAGTATTGAAGATTGAGGATTGATGACTGAGGATTGAGGATTGAGGATTGAGGATTGAGGATTGAGGATTGAGGATTGCGGATTGAGGATTGAGTATTGAAGATTGAGGATTGATGATTGAGGATTGAGGATTGAGTATTGAGGATTGAGGATTGAAGATTGAGTATTGAGGATTGAAGATTGAGGATTGAAGATTGAGGATTGAGGATTGAGCATTGAGGATTGAGGATTGGGGTCTGAGATTTGAGGGTTGAGCGATGAGAATTGATGTTTGTGGATAGAGATTTGAAGACTGAAGATTGCAGATTGAGTATTGAAAACTGTGAATTGAGGATATTCTATTGAGGATTGAGGATTGACAACAGATTGTTGAGGACTGAGGGCTTAAGATTGAGGATTCAGGATTGAGGATTCAGGATTGAGGTTTGAGGACTGGGGATTGAGGGTTGAGGATTGAGGGTTGAGGATTGAGGATTGAAGATTGAGGATTGGGTATTGAGGATTGAACATTGAGGATTGAGGGTTGAGGATTGAGGATTGAAGATTGAGGATTGGGTATTGAGGATTGAACATTGAGGATTGAGGTTTGAGGATTGAGGATTGAAGATTGAGTATTGAGGATTGAAGATTCACGATTGAGGATTGAGGATTGGGAATAGAGGATTGTTGGTTGAGTATTGAGGATTGAGAATTGAGGATTGAGGATAGTGTATTGAAGATTGAGGATTGATGATTGAGGTTTGAGGATTGAGGATTGAGGATTGAGGATTGAGGATTGAAGATTGAGTATTGAGGATTGAAGATTGAGTATTGGGGATTGAGCATTGAGGATTGAAGAATGAGGGTTGAGGATTGAGGATTGAGGATTGAGGACTGAAGATTGAATATTGATGATTGAAGGTTTAGTATTGAGGATTGAGCGTTGTGGATTGAGGACGAGGACTGAGGGTTGAGTATTGATGTTTGAGGGCTGAGGATTGAGGATTGAGGATTGAGAATTGAGGATTGAGGATTGAGGATTGAAGGTTGAGGTTTGGGTATTGAGGATTGAAGGACGAGGATTGAGGATTGAGGATTGAGGATTGAGGATTGAAGATTGAGTATTGAGGATTGAGGATTGAGGATTGAGGATTGAAGATTGAGGATTGGGGATTGAGGATTGACGATTGAGGATTGAGTATTGAGGAATGAGGATTGAAGATTTTGGATTGAGGATTGGGGATTAAGGATTGAGGATTGAGGATTGAGAATTGAGGATTGAGGATTGAGGATTGAAGATTGAGGTTTGGGTATTGAGGATAGAAGGACGAGGATTGAGGATTGAGGATTGAGGATTGAGGATTGAAGATTGAGTATTGAGGATTGAAGGTTGAGGATTGAGGATTGAGGATTGAGTATTGAGGATTGAGGATTGCGGATTGAGGATTGAGTATTGAAGATTGAGTGTTGATGATTGAGGATTGAGGATTGAGGATTGAGGATTGAGGATTGAAGACTGAGTATTGAGGATTGAAGATTGAGGATTGAAGATTGAGGATTTAGGATTGAGCAGTGAGGATTGAGGATTGGGGTCTGAGATTTGAGGGTTGAGTGATGAGAATTGATGTTTGTGGATAGAGATTTGAAGATTGAAGATTGCAGATTGAGTATTGAAAACTGTGAATTGAGGATATTCTATTGAGGATTGAGGATTGACAACAGATTCTTGAGGACTGAGGGCTTAAGGTTGAGGATTCAGGATTGAGGATTCAGGATTGAAGTTTGAGGACTGGGGATTGAGTGTTGAGGATTGAGGCCTGAGGATTGAGGGTTGAAGATTGAGGATTGGGTATTGAGGATTGAACATTGAGGCTTGAGGTTTGAGAATTGAGGATTGAGGATTGAGGATTGTGGATTGAAGATTGAGTATTGAGGATTGAAGATTTTGGATTGAGGATTGGGGATTAAGGATTGAGGATTGGGGATTGAGGATTGAAGATTGAGTATTGAGGATTGAAGATTGACGATTGAGGATTGAGGATTGGGAATTGAGGATTGATGGTTGAGTATTGAGGATTGAGAATTGAGGATTGAGGATAGAGTATTGAAGATTGAGGATTGATGATTGAGGTTTGAGGATTGAGGATTGAGGATTGAGGATTGAGGATTGAGGATTGAAGATTGAGTATTGAGGATTGAAGATTGAGGATTGGGGATTGAGCATTGAGGATTGAGGACTGAGGATTGAAGGTTCAGGATTTGGGACTGAGGATTGAAGATTCAGGATTGAGGTTTGAGGATTGAGGATTGAGGATTGAGGATTGAAGATTCAGTATTGAGGATTGAAGATTGAGAATTGAGGATTGAGGATTGAACATTGAGGACTGTGTGCTGAGGGCTGAATGATGAGAATTGATGTTTGTGGATAGAGATTTGAAGATTGCAGATTGAGTATTGAGTATTGAAAACTGTGAATTGAGAATATTCTATTGAGGATTGAGGATTGACAACTGATTGTTGAGGACTGAGGGCTGAAGATTGAGGATTCAGTATTGAGGATACAGAATTGAGGTTTGAGGACTGAGGACTGAGGATTGAAGATTGAGTATTGATGATT
Organism: Calliopsis andreniformis; assembly: GCF_051401765.1. Lineage (NCBI taxonomy): Eukaryota > Metazoa > Arthropoda > Insecta > Hymenoptera > Andrenidae > Calliopsis > Calliopsis andreniformis. Next base: position 1,147,055 of record NW_027480450.1, on the reverse strand, counting down.
GAAGATTGAGGAATGAGGGTTGAGGATTGAGGTTTGAGGAACGAGGATTGGGGATTGAGGATTGAGGACTGAGGATTGGCGATTGAGTATTGAAGATTGAGGATTGATGACTGAGGATTGAGGATTGAGGATTGAGGATTGAGGATTGAGGATTGAGGATTGCGGATTGAGGATTGAGTATTGAAGATTGAGGATTGATGATTGAGGATTGAGGATTGAGTATTGAGGATTGAGGATTGAAGATTGAGTATTGAGGATTGAAGATTGAGGATTGAAGATTGAGGACTGAGGATTGAGCATTGAGGATTGAGGATTGGGGTCTGAGATTTGAGGGTTGAGTGATGAGAATTGATGTTTGTGGATAGAGATTTGAAGATTGAAGATTGCAGATTGAGTATTGAAAACTGTGAATTGAGGATACTCTATTGAGGATTGAGGATTGACAACAGATTGTTGAGAACTGAGGGCTTAAGATTGAGGATTCAGGATTGAGGATTCAGGATTGAGGTTTGAGGACCGGGGATTGAGGATTGTGGATTGAGGATTGAGTATTGAGGATTGAAGATTTTGGATTGAGGATTGGGGATTAAGGATTGAGGATTGGGGATTGAGGATTGAAGATTGTGTATTGAGGATTGAAGATTCACGATTGAGGATTGAGGATTGGGAATTGAGGATTGATGGTTGAGTATTGAGGATTGAGAATTGAGGATTGAGGATAGTGTATTGAAGATTGAGGATTGATGATTGAGGTTTGAGGATTGAGGATTGAGGATTGAGGATTGAGGATTGAAGATTGAGTATTGAGGATTGAAGATTGAGGATTGGGGATTGAGCATTGAGGATTGAGGACTGAGGACTGAGGATTGAAGATTGAGGATTTGTGACTGAGGATTGAAGATACAGGACTGAGGATTGAGGATTGAGGACTGAGGATTGAGGATTGAGTATTGAGGATTGAGGATTGAGGATTGAAGGTTGAGGATTGGGTATTGAGGATTGAAGAATGAGGGTTGAGGATTGAGGATTGAAGATTGAGGACTGGGGATTGAGGATTGAAGATTGAGGATTAAGGATTGAGAATTGAGGATTGAGGACTGAAGATTGAATATTGATGATTGAAGGTTTAGTATTGAGGATTGAGTGTTGTGGATTGAGGACGAGGACTGAGGGTCAAGTATTGATGTTTGAGGGCTGAGGATTGAGGATTGAGGATTGAGAATTGAGGATTGAGGATTGAGGATTGAAGATTGAGGTTTGGGTATTGAGGATTGAAGGACGAGGATTGAGGATTGAGGATTGAGTACTCAGGATTGAAGATTGAGTATTGAGGATTGAGGATTGAGGATTGAGGATTGAAGATTGAGGATTGGGGATTGAGGATTGACGATTGAGGATTGAGTATTGAGGAATGAGGATTGAAGATTGTGTATTGATGATTGAAGATTGAGGATTGAGGATTGAGGGTTGAGGATTGAGGACGAGGACTGACGGTCGAGGATTGAGGTTTGAGGCTTGAGGATTAAGGATTGAGGATTGGGGATTAAGGATTGAGGATTGAGGATTGAGGATTGAGGATTGAGGATTCAGTATTGAAGATTGAGTATTGATGACTGAGGATTGAGGATTGAGGATTAAGTATTAAGGATTGAGGATTGAAGATTGAGTATTGAGGATTGAAGATTGAGGATTGAGGATAGAGGGCTGAGGATGGAGGATGAGGGCCGAGGGTTGAGGATTGATGTTTGGGTATTGAATCCTGAGAATTCACGATATTCTATTGAGTATTGAGAATTGAGGATTGATGGTTGAGTATTGATGATTGACAATTGAGGATTGAGGACTGAGGATTGAGGATTGTGTATTTAAGGTTGAGGATTGATGATTGAGGATTGAGGATAGAGGATTGCGGATTGAGTATTGAGGATTGAAGATTGAGTATTGAGTATTGTAGGTTGAGGATTGAGGATTGAGTATTGACGATTGAGGATTGAGGATTGAGGTTTGAGGATTCAGGATGAGGGCTGAGGTTTGAGGATTGAGGTTTGAGGACTGAGGACTGAGGATTGAGTATTGAGAATTGAGGATTGAGGATTGAGGATTGAAGATTGAGGACTGGGGATTGAGGATTGAAGATTGAGGATTAAGGATTGAGGATTGAGGATTGAGGACTGAAGATTGAATATTGATGATTGAAGGTTGAGGATTGAGGATTGAGTGTTGTGGATTGATGACGAGGACTGAGCGTTGAGTATTTATGTTTGAGGTCTGAGGATTGAGGATTGATGATTGCGAATTGAGGATTGAGGATTGAGGATTGAAGATTGAGGTTTGGGTATTGAGGATTGAAGGACGAGGATTGAGGATTGAGGATTGAGGATTGAGGATTGAAGATTGAGTATTGAGGATTGATGGTTGAGGATTGATGGTTGAGGATTGAGGATTGAGGATTGAGGATTGAGGATTGAGGATTGCGTATTGAGGATTGAGGATTGAAGATTGAGGGTTGATGATTGAGGATTGAGGACTGAGGATTGAGGATTGAGGATTGAGGGTTGAAGATTGAGGATTGGGTATTGAGGATTGAACATTGAGGATTGAGGTTTGAGAATTGAGGATTGAGGATTGAGGATTGAGGATTGAAGATTGAGTATTGAGGATTGAAGATTGAGGATTGGGGATTGAGCATTGAGGATTGAGGATTGAGGATTGACGACTGAGGATTGAAGATTGAGGACTGGGGACTGAGTGTTGAGTGTTGAGTGATGAGAATTGATGTTTGTGGATCGAGATTTGAAGAATGAAGAATGGGGATTGAGTATTGAAAACTGTGAATTGAGGATACTCTATTGAGGATTGAGGATTGACAATTGATTGTTGAGGACTGAGGGCTGAAGATTGAGGATTCAGGATTGAGGATTCGGGATTGAGGTTTGAGGACTGAGGATTGAGGGTTGAGGATTGAGTATTGAGGATTGAAGGATGACGATGGAGGATTGAGGATTGATGATTGAGGATTGAGGATTGAGGATTGAAGATTGAGTATTGAGGATTGAAGATTGAAGATTGACGATTGAGGATTGAGTATTGAGGATTGAAGATTGAGGATTGGGGACTGAGCGTTGAGGGTTGAGTGATGAGAACTGATGTTTGTGGATAGAGATTTGAGGATTGCAGATTGAGTATTGAGTATTGAAAACTGTGAATTGAGGATATTCTGTTGGTGACTGAGGATTGACAACTGATTGTTGAGGACTCAGGGCTGAAGATTGAGGATTCAGGATTGAGGATTCTGGATTGAAGTTTGAGGACTGAGGATTGAGGATTGAGGATTGAGGATTAAGGATTGAGGAAGGAAGATTGAGGATTGGGTATTGAGGGTTGAACATTGAGGATTGAGGATTGAGGATTGAGGATTGAGGATTGAAGGTTGGATATTGATGATTGAAGATTGAGGATTGAGTATTGAGGGCTGTGGGTTGAGGACGAGGACTGAGGGTTGAGTATTGATGTTAGAGGTCTGATAATTGAGGATTGAGGATTGAGAATTGAGGATAGAGGACTGAGGATTGAGGATTGAAGATTGAGTATTGAGGATTGATGATTGAGGATTCAGGATTGAGGATTAAGGATTGAGGATTGAGGATTGAGGATTGAGGATTGAGGATTGAGGATTGAGGATTGATGATTGAGGATTGAGGATTGAGGATTGAAGATTGAGGATTGGGTGTTGAGGATTGAACATTGAGGATTGAGGATTGAGGATTGAGGATTGAGGACTGAGGATTGAATATTGAATATTGATGCTTGAAGATTGAGGATTGAGTATTGAGGGTTGTGGACTGAGGACGAGGACTGAGGTTTGAGTATTAATGTTTGCGGTCTGAGGGTTCAGGATTGAGGATTGAGAATTGAGGATTGAGGATTGAGGACTGAAGATTGTGGATTGGGTATTGAGAATTGAAGAATGAGGATTGAGGATTGAGGATTGAGGATTGAGTATTGAGGATTGAAGATTGAGGATTGAGAATTGAGGATTGAAGATTGAGGATTGGGTATTGAGGATTGAGCATTGAGGATTGAGAATTGAGGATTGAAGATTGAGGATTGGGTATTGAGGATTGAACATGGAGGATTGAGGATTGAGGATTGAAGATTGTGGATTGGGTATTGAGAATTGAAGAATGAGGATTGAGGATTGAGGATTGAGGATTGAGTATTGAGGATTGAAGATTGAGGATTGAGAATTGAGGATTGAAGATTGAGGATTGAGGATTGAGGATTGAGGATTGATGATTGAGGATTGAGGATGAGGGCTGAGGGTTGAGGATTGAGGTTTGAGGTCTGATGATTGAGGATTGAGGATTGAGAATTGAGGATTGAGGATTGAGGATTGAGGATTGAAGATTGTGTATTGAGGATTGATGATTGAGGATTGAGGATTGCGGATTAAGGATTGAGGATTGAGGATTGAGGATTGAGGATTGAGGATTGAGGATTGAGGATTGAAGATTGAGGATTGGGTATTGAGGATTGAACATTGAGGATTGAGGATTGAGGATTGAGTATTGAGGATTGAGGATTGAAGATTGAATATTGATGATTGAAGATTAAGGATTGAGGATTGAGGGTTGTGGATTGAGGACGAGGGCTGAGGTTTGAGTATTAATGTTTGCGGTCTGAGGGTTGAGGATTGAGGATTGAGAATTGAGGATTGAGGATTGAGGATTGAGGATTGAGTATTGAGGATTGAAGATTGAGGATTGAGGATTGAGGATTGAAGATTGAGTATTGAGGATTGAAGATTGAAGATTGACGATTGAGGATTGGGGATTGAGGATTGAAGATTGAGGATTGGGGACTGAGCGTTGAGGGTTGAGTGATGAGAACTGATGTTTGTGGATAGAGATTTGAGGATTGCAGGCTGAGTATTGAGTATTGAAAACTGTGAATTGAGGATATTCTGTTGAGGACTGAGGATTGACAACTGACTGTTGAGGACTCTGGGCTGAAGATTGAGGTTTCAGGATTGAGGATTCAGGATTGAGGTTTGAGGACTGAGGATTGAGGATTGAGGATTGAGGATTGAGAATGGAAGATTGAGGATTGGGTACTGAGGATTGAACACTGAGGATTGAGGATTGAGTATTGAGGATTGAGGATTGAAGATTGAGGATTGAGTATTGAGGGCTGTGGATTGAGGACGAGGACTGAGGGTTGAGTATTGATGTTTGAGGTCTGATGATTGAGGATTGAGGATTGAGGATCGGGAATTGAAGATTGAGTATTGAGGATTGAAGATTGAGGATTGAAGATTGAGGATTAAGGATTGAGGATGAGGGCTGATGGCTGAGGATTGAGGTTTAAGGACTGAGGACTGAGGGTTGAGGGTTGAGAATTGAGGATTGAGGATTGAGGATTGAAGATTGAGGATTGGGTATTGAGGATTGAAGAATGAGGATTGAGGATTGAGGATTGAGGATTGAGGGTTGAAGATTGAGTATTGAGGATTGAAGGATGACGATGGAGGATTGAGGATTGATGATTGAGGATTGAGGATTGAGGATTGAAGATTGAGTATTGAGGATTGAAGATTGAAGATTGACGATTGAGGATTGAGTATTGAGGATTGAAGATTGAGGATTGGGGACTGAGCGTTGAGGGTTGAGTGATGAGAACTGATGTTTGTGGATAGAGATTTGAGGATTGCAGATTGAGTATTGAGTATTGAAAACTGTGAATTGAGGATATTCTGTTGGTGACTGAGGATTGACAACTGATTGTTGAGGACTCAGGGTTGAAGATTGAGGATTCAGGATTGAGGATTCTGGATTGAAGTTTGAGGACTGAGGATTGAGGATTGAGGATTGAGGATTAAGGATTGAGGAAGGAAGATTGAGGATTGGGTATTGAGGGTTGAACATTGAGGGTTGAGGATTGAGGATTGAGGATTGAGGATTGAAGGTTGGATATTGATGATTGAAGATTGAGGATTGAGTATTGAGGGCTGTGGGTTGAGGACGAGGACTGAGGGTTGAGTATTGATGTTAGAGGTCTGATAATTGAGGATTGAGGATTGAGAATTGAGGATAGAGGACTGAGGATTGAGGATTGAAGATTGAGTATTGAGGATTGATGATTGAGGATTCAGGATTGAGGATTAAGGATTGAGGATTGAGGATTGAGGATTGAGGATTGAGGATTGATGATTGAGGATTGAGGATTGAGGATTGAAGATTGAGGATTGGGTATTGAGGATTGAACATTCAGGATTGAGGATTGAGGATTGAGGATTGAGGACTGAGGATTGAATATTGAATATTGATGCTTGAAGATTGAGGATTGAGTATTGAGGGTTGTGGACTGAGGACGAGGACTGAGGTTTGAGTATTAATGTTTGCGGTCTGAGGGTTCAGGATTGAGGATTGAGAATTCAGGATTGAGGATTGAGGATTGAAGATTGTGGATTGGGTATTGAGGATTGAAGATTGAGGATTGAGGATTGAGGATAGAAGATTGAGTATTGAGGATTGAAGATTGAGGATTGAGGACTGCGGATTGACGATTGAGTATTGAATATTGACGATTGAGGATTGAGGATTGAGGATTGAAGATTGAGGATTGGGGACTGAGCGTTGAGGGTTGAGTGATGAGAATTGATGTGTGTGGATAGAGATTTGAGGATTGAAGATTGAGTATTGAGTATTGAAAACTGTGAACTGAGGATATTCTGTTGGTGACTGAGGATTGACAACTGATTGTTGAGGACTCAGGGCTGAAGATTGAGGATTCAGGATTGAGGATTCTGGATTGAAGTTTGAGGACTGAGGATTGAGGATTGAGGATTGAGGATTGAGGATTGAGGATTGAGGATGGAAGATTGAGGATTGAGGATTGAGGATTGAGGATTGAGGATTGAAGATTGAGGATTGGGTATTGAGGATTGAAGAATGAGGATTGTGGATTGAGGATTGAGGATTGAGGGTTGAAGATTGAGTATTGAGGATTGAAGATTGAGGATTGAGGATTGAGGATTGAGGATAGAGGACGAGGACTGAGGGTTGAGTATTGATGTCTGAGGTCTGAGGATTGAGGATTGAGGATTGAGAATTGAGGATTGAGGATTGAGTATTGAAGATTGAGGATTGGGTATTGAGGATTGAAGAATGAGGATTCAGGATTGAGGATTGAGGATTGAGGATTGAAGATTGAGTATTGAGGATTGAAGATTGAGGATTGAGGACTGAGGATTGAGGCTTGAGGATTGAGGATTGAGGATTAAAGGTTGAGCATTGAGGATTGAAGATTGAGGATTGAGGATTGATGACTGAGGATTGAAGATTGAGGATTGAGGATTGAGGATTGAAGATTGAGTATTGAGGATTGAAGATTGAGGATTGAGGATTGACGATTGAGGATTGAGGATTGAGAATTGAAGATTGAGGATTGGGGACTGAGTGTTGAGGGTTGAGTGATGAGGATTGTTGTTTGTGGATAGAGATTTGAAGATTGCAGAATCAGTATTGAGTATTGAAACCTGTGAATTGAGGATATTCTATTGAGGATTGAGGATTGACAACTGATTGTTGAGGACTGAGGGCTGAAGATTGAGGATTCAGGATTGAGGATTCAGAATTGAGGTTTGAGGACTGAGGATTGAGGATTGAGGATTGAGGATTGAGGATTGAGGATTGAGGATTGAGTACTGAAGATTGAGTATTGATGACTGAGGATTCAGGATTGACGATTGAGGACTGAGGATTGAGGATTTAGGCTGAGGATTGAGGTTTAAGGACTGAGGACTGAGGGTTGAGGGTTGAGAATTGAGGATTGAGGATTGAGGATTGAAGATTGAGGATTGGGTATTGAGGATTGAAGAATGAGGATTGAGGATTGAGGATTGAGGATTGAGGGTTGAAGATTGAGTATTGAGGATTGAAGGATGACGATGGAGGATTGAGGATTGATGATTGAGGATTGAGGATTGAGGATTGAAGATTGAGTATTGAGGATTGAAGATTGAAGATTGACGATTGAGGATTGAGTATTGAGGATTGAAGATTGAGGATTGGGGACTGAGCGTTGAGGGTTGAGTGATGAGAACTGATGTTTGTGGATAGAGATTTGAGGATTGCAGATTGAGTATTGAGTATTGAAAACTGTGAATTGAGGATATTCTGTTGGTGACTGAGGATTGACAACTGATTGTTGAGGACTCAGGGTTGAAGATTGAGGATTCAGGATTGAGGATTCTGGATTGAAGTTTGAGGACTGAGGATTGAGGATTGAGGATTGAGGATTAAGGATTGAGGAAGGAAGATTGAGGATTGGGTATTGAGGGTTGAACATTGAGGGTTGAGGATTGAGGATTGAGGATTGAGGATTGAAGGTTGGATATTGATGATTGAAGATTGAGGATTGAGTATTGAGGGCTGTGGGTTGAGGACGAGGACTGAGGGTTGAGTATTGATGTTAGAGGTCTGATAATTGAGGATTGAGGATTGAGAATTGAGGATAGAGGACTGAGGATTGAGGATTGAAGATTGAGTATTGAGGATTGATGATTGAGGATTCAGGATTGAGGATTAAGGATTGAGGATTGAGGATTGAGGATTGAGGATTGAGGATTGATGATTGAGGATTGAGGATTGAGGATTGAAGATTGAGGATTGGGTATTGAGGATTGAACATTGAGGATTGAGGATTGAGGACTGAGGATTGAATATTGAATATTGATGCTTGAAGATTGAGGATTGAGTATTGAGGGTTGTGGACTGAGGACGAGGACTGAGGTTTGAGTATTAATGTTTGCGGTCTGAGGGTTCAGGATTGAGGATTGAGAATTCAGGATTGAGGATTGAGGATTGAAGATTGTGGATTGGGTATTGAGAATTGAAGAATGAGGATTGAGGATTGAGGATTGAGGATTGAGTATTGAGGATTGAAGATTGAGGATTGAGAATTGAGGATTGAAGATTGAGGATTGGGTATTGAGGATTGAACATTGAGGATTGAGGATTGAGGATTGAAGATTGTGGATTGGGTATTGAGAATTGAAGAATGAGGATTGAGGATTGAGGATTGAGGATTGAGTATTGAGGATTAAGGATTGAGGATTGAGGATTAAGGATTGAGGATTGAGGATTGAGGATTGAGGATTGAAGATTGAGGATTGGGTATTGAGGATTGAACATTGAGGATTGAGGATTGAGGATTGAGGATTGAGGATTGAGGATTGATGATTGAGGATTGAGGATGAGGGCTGAGGGTTGAGGATTGAGGTTTGAGGTCTGATGATTGAGGATTGAGGATTGAGAATTGAGGATTGAGGATTGTGGATTGAGGATTGACGATTGTGTATTGAGGATTGATGATTGAGGATTGAGAATTGAGGATTAAGGATTGAGGATTGAGGATTAAGGATTGAGGATTGAGGATTGAGGATTGAGGATTGAAGATTGAGGATTGGGTATTGAGGATTGAACATTGAGGATTGAGGATTGAGGATTGAGTATTGAGGATTGAGGATTGAAGATTGAATATTGATGATTGAAGATTAAGGATTGAGGATTGAGGGTTGTGGATTGAGGACGAGGGCTGAGGTTTGAGTATTAATGTTTGCGGTCTGAGGGTCGAGGATTGAGGATTGAGAATTGAGGATTGAGGACTGAGGATTGAAGATTGTGGATTGGGTATTGAGGATTGAAGAATGAGGATTGAGGATTGAGGATTGAGTATTGAGGATTGAGTATTGAAGATTGACGATTGAGGATTGAGGATTGAGGATTGAAGACTGAGGATTGGGGACCGAGCGTTGAGGGTTGAGTGATGAGAACTGATGTTTGTGGATAGAGATTTGAGGATTGCAGGCTGAGTATTGAGTATTGAAAACTGTGAATTGAGGATATTCTGTTGAGGACTGAGGATTGACAACTGACTGTTGAGGACTCAGGGCTGAAGATTGAGGTTACAGGATTGAGGATTCAGGATTGAGGTTTGAGGACTGAGGATTGAGGGTTGAGGATTGAGGATTGAGGATGGAAGATTGAGGATTGGGTATTGAGGATTGAACATTGAGGATTGAGGATTGGGGATTGAGGATTGACGATTGGGGATTAAGTATTGAGGATTGAGAATTGAGGATTGAGGATTGAAGATTGAGTATTGAGGATTGATGATTGAGGATGGAGGATTGAGGATTGAGGATTGAGGACTGAGGAGTGACGATTGGGTATTGAAGGTTGAGGATTGAGGATTGAGGATTGAGGATTGATTATTGAGGATTGAAGATTGAGGATTAGGGACTGAGGATTGAAGATTGAGGATTGAGGACTGAGGATTGAGGATTGAAGATTGAGTATTGAGGATTGAAGATTGAGGATTGAGGATTGACGATTGAGGATTGAGCATTGATGCCTGAGGATTGACGATTGAGGTTTGAGGATTGAGGGTTGTGGATTGAGGACGAGGACTGAGGGTTGAGTATTGATGTTTGAGGTCTGAGAACTGAGGATTGAGGATTGAGAATTGAGGACTGAGGATTGAGGATTGAAGATTGAGGATTGGGTATTGAGGATTGAAGAATGGGGATTGAGGATTGAGAATTTAGGATTGAGGATTGAAGATTGAGTATTGAGGATCGAAGGTTGAGGATTGAGTATTGAGGATTGAGGATTGAGGATTGAGGATAGAAGATTGAGTATTGAGGATTGAAGATTGAGGATTGGGGATTGAGGATTGACGATTGAGGATTGAGTATTGAGGATTGAGAATTGAGGATTGAGGATTGAAGATTGAGTATTGAGGATTGAAGATTGAGGATTGAGGATTGAGGTTTGAGGATTGAGGATTGAGGATTGAGGATTAAGGATTGAAGATTGAGTATTGAGGATTGAAGATTGAGGATTGAGGATTGAGGATTGAGGATTGAGGATTGAAGATTGACTATTGAGGATTGAAGACTGAGGATTGAGGATTGAGGAGTGAGAATTTAGGATTGAGGATTGAGGATTGAAGCTTGAGTATTGAGGATGGAGGATTGAGGATTGAGGATTGAGGATTGAGGACTGAAGATTGAGGATTGGAGCTTCAGGATTGACGATTGAGGATTGAGGATTGTGGATTGAGAATTGAGGATTGCGGATTGAAGGTTGAGTATTGAGGATTGAAGATAGAGGATTGAGGATTGAGGATCGAAGATTGAGGACTGAGTGTTGAGGGTTGATTGATGAGAGTTGATGTGTGTGGATTGAGATTTGAAGATTGAAGATTTGGGATTGAGTGTTGAAAACTGTGAATTGAGGATGTTCTATTGAGGATTGAGGATTGAGTCTTGACGGTTGAGGATTGAGGATTGAGGATGTAGGATTGAAGAGAGAGGACTGAGTGTTGAGGATTGAGTGTTAAGAATTGATGTTTGAGGATTGAGACTTGACTATTGAATATTGTGGATTGTGTATTGAACCATGAGAATTCAGGATATTCTATTGAGTATTGAGAATTCAGGATTGATGGTTGAGTATTGAGGATTGATGGTTGAGGGTTGTGAGTTGAATATTGAGAATTGAGGATTGAGGATTGAGGATTGAGGATTGAGGATAGAGGATAGATGATTGAGTATTGATGACTGAGTGTTGAGGGTTGAGGATTGAGGATGTGGACTGAGGGTTGAGGATTGAGGTTTGAGGAACGAGGATTGAGGATTGAGGATTGAGGATTGAGTATTGAGGATTGGGGTACTGGGGATTGAACATTGAGGATTGTGTATTGAGGATTGATGATTGAGGATTGAGGATTGAGGATTAAGGATTGAGGATTGAGGATTGAGGATTGAGGATTGAGGATTGAGGATTGAGGATTGAAGATTGAGGATTGGGTATTGAGGATTGAACATTGAGGATTGAGGATTGAGGATTGAGTATTGAGGATTGAGGATTCAAGATTGAATATTGATGATTGAAGGCTAAGGATTGAGGATTGAGGGTTGTGGATTGAGGACGAGGGCTGAGGTTTGAGTATTAATGTCTGCGGTCTGAGGGTTGAGGATTGAGGATTGAGAATTGAGGATTGAGGGACTGAGGATTGAAGATTGTGGACTGGGTATTGAGGACTGAAGAATGAGGATTGAGTATTGAGGATTGAGGATTGAGTATTGAAGATTGAGTATTGAGGATTGAAGATTGAGGATTGAGGATTGAGGATCGAGGATTGAGGGTTGAGGATTGAGGATTGAAGATTGAGTATTGAGGATTGAATATTGAATATTGAGGATTGAGGATTGAGGATTGAGGATTGAGAACTTGAGGATTGAAGATTGAGGATTGGGGACTGAGGATTGAAGATTGAGTATTGAGGATTGAAGATTGAAGACTGACGATTGAGGATTGAGGATTGAGGATTGACGATTAAGGATTGGGGACTGAGCGTTGAGGTTTGAGTGATGAGAATTAATTGATGTTTGTGGATAGAGATTTGAGGATTGCAGATTGAGTATTGAGGATTGAAGGTTGAGGATTGAGGATTGAAGATTGAGCATTGAGGATGAGGGCTGAGGGCTGAGGATTGAGGTTTAAGGACTGAGGACTGAGGGGTTGAGGATCGAGAATTGAGGATTGAGGATTGAGGATTGAAGATTGAGGATTGTGTATTGAGGATTGAAGAATGAGGATTGAGGATTGAGGATTGAGTATTGAGGATTGAAGATTGAGTATTGAGGATTGAAGACTGAAGATCGAGGATTGAGGACTGATGATTGGGGATTGAGGATTGAGGATTGAAGATTGAGTATTGAGGATTGAAGATTGAAGATTGACGATTGAGGATTGGGGATTGAGGATTGAAGATTGAGGATTGGGGACTGAGCGTTGAGGGTTGAGTGATGAGAATTGATGTTTGTGGATAGAGATTTGAGGATTGCAGATTGAGTATTGAGTATTGAAAACTGTGAATTGAGGATATTCTGCTGGTGACTGAGGATTGACAACTGACTGTTGAGGACTCAGGGCTGAAGATTGAGGATTCAGGATTGAGGATGAAGGATTGAGGATTGAGGGTTGAGGATTGAGGATTGACGATTGAGGATTGAGGATTGAGGATTGAAGATTGAGGATTGGGTATTGAGGATTGAACATTGAGGATTGAGGATTGATGATTGAGGATTGAGGATTGAGGATTGAAGATTGAGGATTGGGTATTGAGGATTGAATAGTGAATATTGATGCTTGAAGATTGAGGATTGAGTATTGAGGGTTGTGGACTGAGGACGAGGACTGAGGTTTGAGTATTAATGTTTGCGGTCTGAGGGTTCAGGATTGAGGATTGAGAATTGAGGATTGAGGATTGAGGATTGAAGATTGTGGATTGGGTATTGAGAATTGAAGAATGAGGATTGAGGATTGAGGATTGAGGATTGAGTATTGAGGATTGAAGATTGAGGATTGAGAATTGGGGATTGAAGATTGAGGATTGGGTATTGAGGATTGAACATGGAGGATTGAGGATTGAGGATTGAAGATTGTGGATTGGGTATTGAGAATTGAAGAATGAGGATTGAGGATTGAGGATTGAGTATTGAGGATTGAAGATTGAGGATTGAGAATTGAGGATTGAAGATTGAGGATTGAGGATTGAGGATTGAGGATTGATGATTGAGGATTGAGGATGAGGGCTGAGGGTTGAGGATTGAGGTTTGAGGTCTGATGATTGAGGATTGAGGATTGAGAATTGAGGATTGAGGATTGTGGATTGAGGATTGAAGATTGTGTATTGAGGATTGATGATTGAGGATTGAGGATTGCGGATTAAGGATTGAGGATTGAGGATTGAGGATTGAGGATTGAGGATTGAGGATTGAGGATTGAAGATTGAGGATTGGGTATTGAGGACTGAACATTGAGGATTGAGGATTGAGGATTGAGTATTGAGGATTGAGGATTGAAGATTGAATATTGATGATTGAAGATTAAGGATTGAGGATTGAGGGTTGTGGATTGAGGACGAGGGCTGAGGTTTGAGTATTAATGTTTGCGGTCTGAGGGTTGAGGATTGAGGATTGAGAATTGAGGATTGAGGACTGAGGATTGAAGATTGTGGATTGGGTATTGAGGATTGAAGAATGAGGATTGAGGATTGAGGATTGAGTATTGAGGATTGAGTATTGAAGATTGACGATTGAGGATTGAGGATTGAGGATTGAAGACTGAGGATTGGGGACCGAGCGTTGAGGGTTGAGTGATGAGAACTGATGTTTGTGGATAGAGATTTGAGGATTGCAGGCTGAGTATTGAGTATTGAAAACTGTGAATTGAGGATATTCTGTTGAGGACTGAGGATTGACAACTGACTGTTGAGGACTCTGGGCTGAAGATTGAGGTTTCAGGATTGAGGATTCAGGATTGAGGTTTGAGGACTGAGGATTGAGGATTGAGGATTGAGGATTGAGAATGGAAGATTGAGGATTGGGTATTGAGGATTGAACATTGAGGATTGAGGATTGAGTATTGAGGATTGAGGATTGAAGATTGAGGATTGAGTATTGAGGGCTGTGGATTGAGGACGAGGACTGAGGGTTGAGTATTGATGTTTGAGGTCTGATGATTGAGGATTGAGGATTGAGGATCGGGAATTGAAGATTGAGTATTGAGGATTGAAGATTGAGGATTGAAGATTGAGGATTAAGGATTGAGGATGAGGGCTGATGGCTGAGGATTGAGGTTTAAGGACTGAGGACTGAGGGTTGAGGGTTGAGAATTGAGGATTGAGGATTGAGGATTGAAGATTGAGGATTGGGTATTGAGGATTGAAGAATGAGGATTGAGGATTGAGGATTGAGGGTTGAAGATTGAGTATTGAGGATTGAAGGATGACGATGGAGGATTGAGGATTGATGATTGAGGATTGAGGATTGAGGATTGAAGATTGAGTATTGAGGATTGAAGATTGAAGATTGACGATTGAGGATTGAGTATTGAGGATTGAAGATTGAGGATTGGGGACTGAGCGTTGAGGGTTGAGTGATGAGAACTGATGTTTGTGGATAGAGATTTGAGGATTGCAGATTGAGTATTGAGTATTCAAAACTGTGAATTGAGGATATTCTGTTGGTGACTGAGGATTGACAACTGATTGTTGAGGACTCAGGGCAGAAGATTGAGGATTCAGGATTGAGGATTCTGGATTGAAGTTTGAGGACTGAGGATTGAGGATTGAGGATTGAGGATTAAGGATTGAGGAAGGAAGATTGAGGATTGGGTATTGAGGGTTGAACATTGAGGATTGAGGATTGAGGATTGAGGATTGAGGATTGAAGGTTGGATATTGATGATTGAAGATTGAGGATTGAGTATTGAGGGCTGTGGGTTGAGGACGAGGACTGAGGGTTGAGTATTGATGTTAGAGGTCTGATAATTGAGGATTGAGGATTGAGAATTGAGGATAGAGTACTGAGGATTGAGGATTGAAGATTGAGTATTGAGGATTGATGATTGAGGATTCAGGATTGAGGATTAAGGATTGAGGATTGAGGATTGAGGATTGAGGATTGAGGATTGATGATTGAGGATTGAGGATTGAGGATTGAAGATTGAGGATTGGGTATTGAGGATTGAACATTGAGGATTGAGGATTGAGGATTGAGGATTGAGGACTGAGGATTGAATACTGAATATTGATGCTTGAAGATTGAGGATTGAGGATTGAGGATTGAGGATTGAGGATTGAAGATTGAGGATTGGGTATTGAGGATTGAACATTGAGGATTGAGGATTGAGGATTGAGTATTGAGGATTGAGGATTCAAGATTGAATATTGATGATTGAAGGCTAAGGATTGAGGATTGAGGGTTGTGGATTGAGGACGAGGGCTGAGGTTTGAGTATTAATGTTTGCGGTCTGAGGGTTGAGGATTGAGGATTGAGAATTGAGGATTGAGGACTGAGGATTGAAGATTGTGGACTGGGTATTGAGGACTGAAGAATGAGGATTGAGTATTGAGGATTGAGGATTGAGTATTGAAGATTGAGTATTGAGGATTGAAGATTGAGGATTGAGGATTGAGGATCGAGGATTGAGGGTTGAGGATTGAGGATTGAAGATTGAGTATTGAGGATTGAATATTGAATATTGAGGATTGAGGATTGAGGATTGAGGATTGAGAATTGAGGATTGAAGATTGAGGATTGGGGACTGAGGATTGAAGATTGAGTATTGAGGATTGAAGATTGAAGACTGACGATTGAGGATTGAGGATTGAGGATTGACGATTAAGGATTGGGGACTGAGCGTTGAGGGTTGAGTGATGAGAATTAATTGATGTTTGTGGATAGAGATTTGAGGATTGCAGATTGAGTATTGAGGATTGAAGGTTGAGGATTGAGGATTGAAGATTGAGCATTGAGGATGAGGGCTGAGGGCTGAGGATTGAGGTTTAAGGACTGAGGACTGAGGGTTGAGGATCGAGAATTGAGGATTGAGGATTGAGGATTGAAGATTGAGGATTGTGTATTGAGGATTGAAGAATGAGGATTGAGGATTGAGGATTGAGGATTGAGGATTGAAGATTGAGTATTGAGGATTGAAGACTGAAGATCGAGGATTGAGGACTGATGATTGGGGATTGAGGATTGAGGATTGAAGATTGAGTATTGAGGATTGAATATTGAAGATTGACGATTGAGGATTGGGGATTGAGGATTGAAGAGTGAGGATTGGGGACTGAGCGTTGAGGGTTGAGTGATGAGAATTGATGTTTGTGGATAGAGATTTGAGGATTGCAGATTGAGTATTGAGTATTGAAAACTGTGAATTGAGGATATTCTGCTGGTGACTGAGGATTGACAACTGACTGTTGAGGACTCAGGGCTGAAGATTGAGGATTCAGGATTGAGGATGAAGGATTGAGGATTGAGGGTTGAGGATTGAGGATTGACGATTGAGGATTGAGGATTGAGGATTGAAGATTGAGGATTGGGTATTGAGGATTGAACATTGAGGATTGAGGATTGATGATTGAGGATTGAGGATTGAGGATTGAAGATTGAGGATTGGGTATTGAGGATTGAATATTGAATATTGATGCTTGAAGATTGAGGATTGAGTATTGAGGTTTGTGGACTGAGGACGAGGACTGAGGTTTGAGTATTAATGTTTGCGGTCTGAGGGTTCAGGATTGAGGATTGAGAATTGAGGATTGAGGATTGAGGATTGAAGATTGTGGATTGGGTATTGAGAATTGAAGAATGAGGATTGAGGATTGAGGATTGAGGATTGAGTATTGAGGATTGAAGATTGAGGATTGAGAATTGGGGATTGAAGATTGAGGATTGGGTATTGAGGATTGAACATGGAGGATTGAGGATTGAGGATTGAAGATTGTGGATTGGGTATTGAGAATTGAAGAATGAGGATTGAGGATTGAGGATTGAGTATTGAGGATTGAAGATTGCGGATTGAGAATTGAGGATTGAAGATTGAGGATTGAGGATTGAGGATTGAGGATTGATGATTGAGGATTGAGGATGAGGGCTGAGGGTTGAGGATTGAGGTTTGAGGTCTGATGATTGAGGATTGAGGATTGAGAATTGAGGATTGAGGATTGTGGATTGAGGATTGAAGATTGTGTATTGAGGATTGATGATTGAGGATTGAGGATTGCGGATTAAGGATTGAGGATTGAGGATTGAGGATTGAGGATTGAGGATTGAGGATTGAGGATTGAAGATTGAGGATTGGGTATTGAGGATTGAACATTGAGGATTGAGGATTGAGGATTGAGTATTGAGGATTGAGGATTGAAGATTGAATATTGATGATTGAAGATTAAGGATTGAGGATTGAGGGTTGTGGATTGAGGACGAGGGCTGAGGTTTGAGTATTAATGTTTGCGGTCTGAGGGTTGAGGATTGAGGATTGAGAATTGAGGATTGAGGACTGAGGATTGAAGATTGTGGATTGGGTATTGAGGATTGAAGAATGAGGATTGAGGATTGAGGATTGAGTATCGAGGATTGAGTATTGAAGATTGACGATTGAGGATTGAGGATTGAGGATTGAAGACTGAGGATTGGGGACCGAGCGTTGAGGGTTGAGTGATGAGAACTGATGTTTGTGGATAGAGATTTGAGGATTGCAGGCTGAGTATTGAGTATTGAAAACTGTGAATTGAGGATATTCTGTTGAGGACTGAGGATTGACAACTGACTATTGAGGACTCTGGGCTGAAGATTGAGGTTTCAGGATTGAGGATTCAGGATTGAGGTTTGAGGACTGAGGATTGAGGATTGAGGATTGAGGATTGAGAATGGAAGATTGAGGATTGGGTATTGAGGATTGAACATTGAGGATTGAGGATTGAGTATTGAGGATTGAGGATTGAAGATTGAGGATTGAGTATTGAGGGCTGTGGATTGAGGACGAGGACTGAGGGTTGAGTATTGATGTTTGAGGTCTGATGATTGAGGATTGAGGATTGAGGATCGGGGATTGAAGATTGAGTATTGAGGATTGAAGATTGAGTATTCAGGATTGAAGATTGAGGATTGAAGATTGAGGATTAAGGATTGAGGATGAGGGCTGATGGCTGAGGATTGAGGTTTAAGGACTGAGGACTGAGGGTTGAGGGTTGAGAATTGAGGATTGAGGATTGAGGATTGAAGATTGAGGATTGGGTATTGAGGATTGAAGAATGAGGATTGAGGATTGAGGATTGAGGATTGAGGGTTGAATATTGAGTATTGAGGATTGAAGGATGACGATGGAGGATTGAGGATTGATGATTGAGGATTGAGGATTGAGGATTGAAGATTGAGTATTGAGGATTAAAGATTGAAGATTGACGATTGAGGATTGAGTGTTGAGGATTGAAGATTGAGGATTGGGGACTGAGCGTTGAGGGTTGAGTGATGAGAACTGATGTTTGTGGATAGAGATTTGAGGATTGCAGATTGAGTATTGAGTATTGAAAACTGTGAATTGAGGATATTCTGTTGGTGACTGAGGATTGACAACTGATTGTTGAGGAGTCAGGGCTGAAGAGTGAGGATTCAGGATTGAGGATTCTGGATTGAAGTTTGAGGACTGAGGATTGAGGATTGAGGATTGAGGATTAAGGATTGAGGAAGGAAGATTGAGGATTGGGTATTGAGGATTGAACATTGAGGATTGAGGATTGAGGATTGAGGATTGAGGATTGAAGGTTGGATATTGATGATTGAAGATTGAGGATTGAGTATTGAGGGCTGTGGGTTGAGGACGAGGACTGAGGGTTGAGTATTGATGTTAGAGGTCTGATAATTGAGGATTGAGTATTGAGGATTGAGGATTGAGGATTGAGGATAGAAGATTGAGTATTGAGGATTGAAGATTGAGGATTGGGGATTGAGGATTGACGATTGAGGATTGAGTATTGAGGATTGAGAATTGAGGATTGAGGATTGAAGATTGAGTATTGAGGATTGAAGATTGCGGATTGAGGATTGAGGTTTGAGGATTGAGGATTGAGGATTGAGGATTAAGGATTGAAGATTGAGTGTTGAGGATTGAAGATTGAGGATTGAGGGTTGTGGATTGAGGATTGAGTATTGAAGATTGACTATTGAGGATTGAAGATTGAGGATGGAGGATTGAGGAGTGAGAATCTAGGATTGAGGATTGAGGATTGAAGCTTGAGTATTGAGGATGGAGGATTGAGGATTGAGGATTGAGGATTGAATATTGAATATTGATGCTTGAAGATTGAGGATTGAGTATTGAGGGTTGTGGACTGAGGACGAGGACTGAGGTTTGAGTATTAATGTTTGCGGTCTGAGGGTTGAGGATTGAGGATTGAAGATTGTGGATTGGGTATTGAGAATTGAAGAATGAGGATTGAGGATTGAGGATTGAGGATTGAGTATTGAGGATTGAAGATTGAGGATTGAGGATTGAGGATAGAAGATTGAGTATTGAGGATTGAAGATTGAGGATTGAGGACTGCGGATTGACGATTGAGTATTGAATATTGACGATTGAGGATTGAGGATTGAGGATTGAAGATTGAGGATTGGGGACTGAGCGTTGAGGGTTGAGTGATGAGAATTGATGTGTGTGGATAGAGATTTGAGGATTGAAGATTGAGTATTGAGTATTGAAAACTGTGAACTGAGGATATTCTGTTGGTGACTGAGGATTGACAACTGATTGTTGAGGACTCAGGGCTGAAGATTGAGGATTCAGGATTGAGGATCCTGGATTGAAGTTTGAGGACTGAGGATTGAGGATTGAGGATTGAGGATTGAGGATTGAGGATGGAAGATTGAGGATTGAGGATTGAGTATTGAGGATTGAGGATTGAAGATTGAGGATTGGGTATTGAGGATTGAAGAATGAGGATTGAGGATTGAGGATTGAGGATTGAGGGTTGAAGATTGAGTATTGAGGATTGAAGATTGAGGATTGAGGATTGAGGATTGAGGATTGAAGATTGAGTATTGAGGATTGAAGACTGAAGATTGAGGATTGAGGACTTATGATTGGGGATTGAGGATTGAGGATTGAAGATTGAGTATTGAGGATTGAAGATTGAAGATTGACGATTGAGGATTGGGGATTGAGGATTGAAGATTGAGGATTGGGGACTGAGCGTTGAGGGTTGAGTGATGAGAATTGATGTTTGGGGATAGAGATTTGAGGATTGCAGATTGAGTATTGAGTATTGAAAACTGTGAATTGAGGATATTCTGCTGGTGACTGAGGATTGACAACTGACTGTTGAGGACTCAGGGCTGAAGATTGAGGATTCAGGATTGAGGATTAAGGATTGAGGATTGAGGGTTGAGGATTGAGGATTGATGATTGAGGATTGAGGATTGAGGATTGAAGATTGAGGATTGGGTATTGAGGATTGAACATTGAGGATTGAGGATTGAGGATTGAAGATTGTGGATTGGGTATTGAGAGTTGAAGAATGAGGATTGAGGATTGAGGTTGAGGATTGAGTATTGAGGATTGAAGATTGAGGATTGAGAATTGAGGATTGAACATTGAGGATTGAGGATTGAGGATTGAGGATTGATGATTGAGGATTGAGGATGAGGGCTGAGGGTTGAGGATTGAGGTTTGAGGTCTGATGATTGAGGATTGAGGATTGAGAATTGAGGATTGAGGATTGTGGATTGAGGATTGAAGATTGTGTATTGAGGATTGATGATTGAGGATTGAGGATTGAGGATTAAGGATTGAGGATTGAGGATTGAGGATTGAGGATTGAGGATTGAGGATTGAGGATTGAAGATTGAGGATTGGGTATTGAGGATTGAACATTGAGGATTGAGGATTGAGGATTGAGTATTGAGGATTGAGGACTGAAGATTGAATATTGATGATTGAAGATTAAGGATTGAGGATTGAGGGTTGTGGATTGAGGACGAGGGCTGAGGTTTGAGTATTAATGTTTGCGGTCTGAGGGTTGAGGATTGAGGATTGAGAATTGAGGATTGAGGACTGAGGATTGAAGATTGTGGATTGGGTATTGAGGATTGAAGAATGAGGATTGAGGATTGAGGATTGAGTATTGAGGATTGAGTATTGAAGATTGACGATTGAGGATTGAGGATTGAGGATTGAAGACTGAGGATTGGGGACCGAGCGTTGAGGGTTGAGTGATGAGAACTGATGTTTGTGGATAGAGATTTGAGGATTGCAGGCTGAGTATTGAGTATTGAAAACTGTGAATTGAGGATATTCTGTTGAGGACTGAGGATTGACAACTGACTGTTGAGGACTCTGGGCTGAAGATTGAGGTTTCAGGATTGAGGATTCAGGATTGAGGTTTGAGGACTGAGGATTGAGGATCGAGGATTGAGTATTGAGAATGGAAGATTGAGGATTGGGTATTGAGGATTGAACATTGAGGATTGAGGATTGAGTATTGAGGATTGAGGATTGAAGATTGAGGATTGAGTATTGAGGGCTGTGGATTGAGGACGAGGACTGAGGGTTGAGTATTGATGTTTGAGGTCTGATGATTGAGGATTGAGGATTGAGGATCGGGAATTGAAGATTGAGTATTGAGGATTGAAGATTGAGGATTGAAGATTGAGGATTAAGGATTGAGGATGAGGGCTGATGGCTGAGGATTGAGGTTTAAGGACTGAGGACTGAGGGTTGAGGGTTGAGAATTGAGGATTGAGGATTGAGGATTGAAGATTGAGGATTGGGTATTGAGGATTGAAGAATGAGGATTGAGGATTGAGGATTGAGGGTTGAAGATTGAGTATTGAGGATTGAAGGATGACGATGGAGGATTGAGGATTGATGATTGAGGATTGAGGATTGAGGATTGAAGATTGAGGATTGGGGACTGAGCGTTGAGGGTTGAGTGATGAGAATTGATGTGTGTGGATAGAGATTTGAGGATTGAAGATTGAGTATTGAGTATTGAAAACTGTGAACTGAGGATATTCTGTTGGTGACTGAGGATTGACAACTGATTGTTGAGGACTCAGGGCTGAAGATTGAGGATTCAGGATTGAGGATCCTGGATTGAAGTTTGAGGACTGAGGATTGAGGATTGAGGATTGAGGATTGAGGATTGAGGATGGAAGATTGAGGATTGAGGATTGAGTATTGAGGATTGAGGATTGAAGATTGAGGATTGGGTATTGAGGATTGAAGAATGAGGATTGAGGATTGAGGATTGAGGATTGAGGGTTGAAGATTGAGTATTGAGGATTGAAGATTGAGGATTGAGGATTGAGGATTGAGGATTGAAGATTGAGTATTGAGGATTGAAGACTGAAGATTGAGGATTGAGGACTTATGATTGGGGATTGAGGATTGAGGATTGAAGATTGAGTATTGAGGATTGAAGATTGAAGATTGTGGATTGGGTATTGAGAGTTGAAGAATGAGGATTGAGGATTGAGGATTGAGGATTGAGTATTGAGGATTGAAGATTGAGGATTGAGAATTGAGGATTGAACATTGAGGATTGAGGATTGAGGATTGAGGATTGATGATTGAGGATTGAGGATGAGGGCTGAGGGTTGAGGATTGAGGTTTGAGGTCTGATGATTGAGGATTGAGGATTGAGAATTGAGGATTGAGGATTGTGGATTGAGGATTGAAGATTGTGTATTGAGGATTGATGATTGAGGATTGAGGATTGAGGATTAAGGATTGAGGATTGAGGATTGAGGATTGAGGATTGAGGATTGAGGATTGAGGATTGAAGATTGAGGATTGGGTATTGAGGATTGAACATTGAGGATTGAGGATTGAGGATTGAGTATTGAGGATTGAGGACTGAAGATTGAATATTGATGATTGAAGATTAAGGATTGAGGATTGAGGGTTGTGGATTGAGGACGAGGGCTGAGGTTTGAGTATTAATGTTTGCGGTCTGAGGGTTGAGGATTGAGGATTGAGAATTGAGGATTGAGGACTGAGGATTGAAGATTGTGGATTGGGTATTGAGGATTGAAGAATGAGGATTGAGGATTGAGGATTGAGTATTGAGGATTGAGTATTGAAGATTGACGATTGAGGATTGAGGATTGAGGATTGAAGACTGAGGATTGGGGACCGAGCGTTGAGGGTTGAGTGATGAGAACTGATGTTTGTGGATAGAGATTTGAGGATTGCAGGCTGAGTATTGAGTATTGAAAACTGTGAATTGAGGATATTCTGTTGAGGACTGAGGATTGACAACTGACTGTTGAGGACTCTGGGCTGAAGATTGAGGTTTCAGGATTGAGGATTCAGGATTGAGGTTTGAGGACTGAGGATTGAGGATCGAGGATTGAGTATTGAGAATGGAAGATTGAGGATTGGGTATTGAGGATTGAACATTGAGGATTGAGGATTGAGTATTGAGGATTGAGGATTGAAGATTGAGGATTGAGTATTGAGGGCTGTGGATTGAGGACGAGGACTGAGGGTTGAGTATTGATGTTTGAGGTCTGATGATTGAGGATTGAGGATTGAGGATCGGGAATTGAAGATTGAGTATTGAGGATTGAAGATTGAGGATTGAAGATTGAGGATTAAGGATTGAGGATGAGGGCTGATGGCTGAGGATTGAGGTTTAAGGACTGAGGACTGAGGGTTGAGGGTTGAGAATTGAGGATTGAGGATTGAGGATTGAAGATTGAGGATTGGGTATTGAGGATTGAAGAATGAGGATTGAGGATTGAGGATTGAGGGTTGAAGATTGAGTATTGAGGATTGAAGGATGACGATGGAGGATTGAGGATTGATGATTGAGGATTGAGGATTGAGGATTGAAGATTGAGTATTGAGGATTGAAGATTGAAGATTGACGATTGAGTATTGAGTATTGAGGATTGAAGATTGAGGATTGGGGACTGAGCGTTGAGGGTTGAGTGATGAGAACTGATGTTTGTGGATAGAGATTTGAGGATTGCAGATTGAGTACTGAGTATTGAAAACTGTGAATTGAGGATATTCTGTTGGTGACTGAGGATTGACAACTGATTGTTGAGGACTCAGGGCAGAAGATTGAGGATTCAGGATTGAGGATTCTGGATTGAAGTTTGAGGACAGAGGATTGAGGATTGAGGATTGAGGATTAAGGATTGAGGAAGGAAGATTGAGGATTGGGTATTGAGGGTTGAACATTGAGGATTGAGGATTGAGGATTGAGGATTGAGGATTGAGGATTGAAGGTTGGATATTGATGATTGAAGATTGAGGATTGAGTATTGAGGGCTGTGGGTTGAGGACGAGGACTGAGGCTTGAGTATTGATGTTAGAGGTCTGATAATTGAGGATTGAGGATTGACAATTGAGGATAGAGGACTGAGGATTGAGGATTGAAGATTGAGTATTGAGGATTGATGATTGAGGATTCAGGATTGAGGATTAAGGATTGAGGATTGAGGATTGAGGATTGAGGATTGAGGATTGATGATTGAGGATTGAGGATTGATGATTGAGGATTGAGGATGAGGGCTGAGGGTTGAGGATTGAGGTTTGAGGTCTGATGATTGAGGATTGAGGATTGAGAATTGAGGATTGAGGATTGTGGATTGAGGATTGAAGATTGTGTATTGAGGATTGAGGATTGAGGATTGAGGATTGAGGAATGAGGATTGAGGATTGATGATTGAGGATTGAGGATTGAGGATTGAGGACTGAGGATTGAATATTGAATATTGATGCTTGAAGATTGAGGATTGAGTATTGAGGGTTGTGGACTGAGGACGAGGACTGAGGTTTGAGTATTAATGTTTGCGGTCTGAGGGTTCAGGATTGAGGATTGAGAACTGAGGATTGAGGATTGAGGATTGAAGATTGTGGATTGGGTATTGAGAATTGAAGAATGAGGATTGAGGATTGAGGATTGAGGATTGAGTATTGAGGATTGAAGATTGAGGATTGAGAATTGAGGATTGAAGATTGAGGATTGGGTATTGAGGATTGAACATTGAGGATTGAGGATTGAGGATTGAAGATTGTGGATTGGGTATTGAGAATTGAAGAATGAGGATTGAGGATTGAGGATTGAGGATTGAGTATTGAGGATTGAAGATTGAGGATTGAGAATTGAGGATTGAAGATTGAGGATTGAGGATTGAGGATTGAGGATTGATGATTGAGGATTGAGGATGAGGGCTGAGGGTTGAGGATTGAGGTTTGAGGTCTGATGATTGAGGATTGAGGATTGAGAATTGAGGATTGAGGATTGTGGATTGAGGATTGAAGATTGTGTATTGAGGATTGATGATTGAGGATTGAGAATTGAGGATTAAGGATTGAGGATTGAGGATTAAGGATTGAGGATTGAGGATTGAGGATTGAGGATTGAGGATTGTGGATTGAGGATTGAGGATTGAGGATTGAAGATTGAGTATTGAGGATTGAAGATTGAGGATTGAGGATTGAGGATTGAGGATTGAGGATTGATGATTGAAGGTTGAGGATTGGGTACTGAGGATTGAATATTGAGGATTGAGGACTGAGGATTGAGGATTGAAGATTGAGTATTGAGGATTGAAGATTGAGGATTGAGGATTGAGGATTGAGGATTGAGGATGAGGGCTGAGGGCTGAGGATTGAGGTTTAAGGGCTGAGGACTGAGGGTTGAGGATTGAGGATTGAGGATTGAGGATTGAGGATTGAGGATGGAAGATTGAGGATTGGGTATTGAGGACTGAACATTGAGAATTGAGGATTGAGAATTGAGGATTGAGGATTGAAGATTGAGTATTGAGGATTGATGATTGAGGATTGAGGATTGAGGATTAAGGATTGAGGATTGAGGATTGAGGATTGAGGATTGAGGATTGAGGATTGAGGATTGAGGATTGAGGATTGAAGATTGAGGATTCGGTATTGAGGATTGAAGAATGAGGATTGAGGATTGAGGATTGAGGATTGAGGGTTGAATATTGAGTATTAAGGATTGAAGATTGAGGATTGAGGATTGAGGATCGAGGACTGAGGATTGAGGATTGAGGATTGAAGATTGAGTATTGAGGATTGACGATTGAAGATTGAGTATTGATGATTGAAAGTTGAAGATTGACGATTGAGGATTGAGGATTGAGGACTGAAGATTGAGGATTGGGGACTGAGAGTTGAGGGTTGAGTGATGAGAATTGATGTTTGTGGATAGAGATTTGAGGATTGCAGATTGAGTATTGAGGATTGAAGGTTGAGGATTGAGGATTGAGGATTGAGGATTGAGGATGAGGGCCGAGGGCTGAGGATTGAGGTTCAAGGACTGAGGACTGAGGGTTGAGGATTGAGAATTGAGGATCGAGGATTGAGGATTGATGATTGAAGATTGAGTACTGAGGATTGTAGATTGAGGATGGAGGATTCAGGATTGTGGATTGAGGACTGAGGAGTGACAATTGGGTATTGAAGGTTGAGGATTGAGGATTGAGGATTGAGGATTGAGGATTGAGGATTGAGGATTGAAGATTGAGGATTAGGGACTGAGGATTGAGGATTGAGGATTGAGGACTGAGGATTGAGGATTGAAGATTGAGTATTGAGGATTCAAGATTGAGGATTGAGGATTGACGATTGAGGAATGAGCATTGATGACTGAGGATTGAAGATTGAGGTTTGAGGATTGAGGGTTGTGGATTGAGGACGAGGACTGAGGGTTGAGTATTGATGTTTGAGGTCTGAGGACTGAGGATTGAGGATTGAGAATTGAGGACTGAGGATTGAGGATTGAAGATTGAGGATCGGGTATTGAGGATTGAAGAATGAGGATTGAGGATTGAGAATTGAGGATTGAGGATTGAAGATTGAGGATTGAGGATTGAAGATTGAGTATTGAGGATTGAGGATTGAGGATTGAGGATTGTGGATTGAGGATTGAGGATTGAGGATTGAAGATTGAGTATTGAGGATTGAAGATTGAGGATTGAGGATTGAGGATTGAGGATTGAGGATTGATGATTGAAGGTTGAGGATTGGGTACTGAGGATTGAATATTGAGAGTTGAGGATTGAGGAGTGTGTATTGAATATTGAGGATTGATGATTGAGGATTGATGATTGAGAATTGAGGATTGAGGATTGAGGATTGAATATTGAGTATTGAGGATTGAAGGTTGAGGATGGGGGATTGAGGATTGAGGATTGAGGATTGAGGATTGAAGATTGAGGATTGAAGATTGAGGATTTGGTACTGAGGATTGAAGATTCAGGATTGAGGATTGAGAATTGAGGATTGAGGGTTGAGGATTGAGGATAAGGGCTGAGTGTTGAGGATTGAGGATTGAAGATTGAGGATTGGGTATTGAGGATTGAACATTGAGGATTGAGGATTGAGGATTGAGGATTGAGGATTGAATATTGATGATTGATGATTGAGGATTGAGGATTGTGTGTTGTGTATTGAGGACGAGGACTGAGGGTTGAGTATTGATGTTTGAGGTCTGAGGACTGAGGATTGAGGATTGAGAATTGAGGATTGAGGATTGAAGATTGAGTATTGAGGATTGAAGATTGAGGATTGAGGATTGAGGATTGAAGACTGAGGATGAGGGCTGATGGTTAATGATTGAGGTTTGGGTATTGAATCCTGAGAATTCAGGATATTCTTATGAGTATTGGGAATTGAGGATTGATGGTTGAGGACTGAGGGCTGAAGATTGAGGTTTCAGGATTGAGGATTCAGAATTGAGGTTTGAGGACTGAGGATTGAGGATTGAATATTGAGTATTGAGGATGAAGTTTGAGGACTGAGGATTGAGGATTGAGGACTGAGGATGAGGGCTGAGGGTTGAGGATTGTGGATTGAGGATTGAGGATTGAGGATTGAGGATTGAGGATTGAGGATTGATGATTGAGTATTGAGGATTGAAGATTGAGGATTGAGGATTGAGGATTGAGGATGGATGATGAGGGCTGTGGGTTGAGGATTGACGATTGAAGATTGAGTATTGAGGATTGAAGATTGAGGGCTGAGGATTGAGGATTGAGGATTGAGGATTGAAGATTGAGGATTGGGGATTGAGGATTGATGATTGAGGATTGAGTAATGAGGATTGAGAATTGAGGATTGAGGATTGTTGATTGAGTATTGAGGATTGAAGATTGGGGATTGAAGATTGTGTATTGATGATTGAGGATTGAGGGTTGAGGATTGAGGACGAGGACTAACGATTGAGGGTTGAGGTTTGAGGATTGAGGATTGAGGATTGAGGATTGAGGGTTGAGGATTCAGGATTGAGGATTGAACATTGAGGACAGGGTATTGAGGATAGAACATTGAGGATTGAGGATTGAGGATTGAGGATTGAGGATTTAGGATTCAAGATTGTATATTGATGATTGAAGATTGAGGATTGAGGATTGAGTGTTGTGGATTGAGGACGAGGACTGAGGGTTGAGTATTGATGTTTGAGGTCTGAGGATTGAGGATTGAGGGTTGAGAATTGTGGATTGAGGATTAGGGACTGAGGATTGAAGATTGAGGATTGAGGACTGAGGATTGAGGGTTGAAGATTGAGTATTGAGTATTGAGGATTGAAGATTGAGGATTGAGGATTCAGGATTGAGGATTGAGGATGAGGGCTGAGGGTTGAGGACTGAGGTATGAGGACAGAGGACTGAGGGTTAAGGATTGAGAATTGAGGATTGAGAATTGAGGACTGAAGATTGAGGATTGGGTATTGAGGATTGAAGGATGAGGATTGAGGATTGAGGATTGAGGATTGAGGATTGAAGATGAGTATTGAGGATTGAAGACTGACGATTGAGGATTGAGGATTGAGGATTGAGGATTGAGGATTGAGGGCTGAAGTTTGAGTATTGAGGATTGAATATTGAAGATTGAGGATCGAGGATTTAGGATTGAGGATTGAGGATTGAACATTGAGAACTGAGTGTTGAGGGCTGAGTGATGAGCTATGATGTTTGTGGGTAGCGATTTGAAGATTGCAAACTGAGTATTGAGTATTGAAAACTGTGAATTGAGGATATCCTATTGAGGATTGAGGATTGACGACTGATTGTTGAGGACTGAGGGCTGAATATTGAGCATTCAGGGTTGAGGATTCAGAATTGAGGTTTGAGGACTGAGGATTGAGGATTGAAGATTGAGTATTGAGGATTGAAGATTGAGGATTGAGGATTGAGGATTGAGGATTGAGGCTTGAGGATTGAAGATTGAGTATTGAGGATTGAAGATTGAGGATTGAGTATTGAGGGTGGAGGATTGAGGATTGAGGATTGAGGATTGAAGATTGATTATTGAGGATTGAAGTTTGAGGATTGAGGATTGAGGATTGAATATTGAAGATTGAGTATTGAGGATTGAAGGTTGAGGATTGAGGATTGAGGATCGAGTATGGAGGATGAGGGCTGAGGTTTGAGTATTGCAACCTGCGAATTCAGGATATTCTATTGTGTATTGTGAATTGATGATTGACGGTTGAGTATTGAGGATTGAGAATTGAGGATTGAGTATTGAAGATTGAGGGTTGGTGATTGAGGGTTCAGGATTGAGGATTGAGGATTGAGGATTGAGGATAGAAGATTGAGTATTGAGGATGGAAGATTGAGGATTGAGGATTGAGGATTGAGGATTGAGGATTGAGGATTGAGGATTGAGGATTGAGGATTGAGCGTTGAGGATTGAGGATTGAGGACTGAGTATTGAGCATTGAGGATTGAAGATTAAGGACTGGGGATTGAGGGTTGTAGATTGAGGATTAAGGATTGAGAATTGGGGATTGAGGATCTAGGATTGGAGATTGATTATTGAGGATTGAAGATTGAGGATTGCGGATTGAGGATTGAGAATTGAGAATTGAGGATGAGGACTGAGGGCTGAGGATTGAGGTTTGAGGCACGAGGATTGAGGATTGAGGATTGAGGATTGAAGATTGAGGATTGGGGACTGAGTGTTGAGTGTTGAGTGATGAGTGTTGATATTTGTGGATAGAGATTTGGAGATTGCAGATTGAGTATTGAGTATTGAAAACTGTGAATTTGAGGATATTCTATTGAGGACTGAGGATTGACAATTGATTGTTGAGGGCTCAGGGCTGAAGATTGAGTATTCAGTGTTGAGGATTCAGGATTGAGGTTTGAGGACTGAGGATTGAGGATTCAGGATTGAGGTTTGAGGACTGAGGATTGAGGACCAAGGATTGAGGATTGAGGATTGAGGATTGAAGATTGAGGATTGGGTATTGAGGATTGAACATTGAGGATTGAGGATTGAGGATGGAGGATAGAGGATTGAGGATTGAAGATTGAATATTGATGATTGAAGATTGAGGTTTGATGATTGAGGGCTGTGGATTGAGGACGAGGACTCACGGCTGAGGATTGATGTTTGAGGGTTGAGGATTGACGATTGAGGGCTGAGGATAGAGGATTGAGGATTGAGCATTGAGGATTGAAGATTGAGGGCTGGGGATTGAGGATTGAAGATTGAGGATTGAGGGTTGAGGATTGAGGAATGAGGATTGAGGATTGAAGATTGAATATTGACAATTTATGATTGAGGATTGATGATTGAGGGTTGTGGATTGAGGACGAGCACTGACGGTGCAGGATTGAGGTTTGAGGTTTGAGGACTGAGGATTGAGGACTGAGGATATAGGATTGAGGATTGAGCATTGAGGATTGAAGATTGAGGACTGGGGATTGAGGATTGAAGATTGAGGATTAGGGATCGAGGATTGGGGATTGAGGATCTAGGATTGGAGATTGATTCTTGAGGGTTGAAGATTGAGGATTGAGGGTTGAGGTTTGAGATTTGAGAATTGAGGATGAGGACTGAGGGTTGAGGATTGAGGTTTGAAAAATGTGAGTTGAGGATTGAGGATTGAGGATTGTGGACTGAGGATTGATGATTGTGTATTGAGGATTGAAGATTGAGGATTGAGGATTGAGGATTGGGGATTGAGGATTGAGGATTGAAGATTGAGTATTGAGGATGGAAGATTGAGGATTGAGGGTTGAGGATTGAGGATTGAGGATTGAGGATTGAGGACTGAGGATTGAGGATTGAGGATTGAGGATTGAGGATTGAAGATTGAGTATTGAGGATTGAAGGTTGAGGATTTAGGATTGACGATCGAGAATGGAGGATGAGGGCTGAGGTTTGAGGCTTGAGGATTGAGTATTGAATCCTGCGAATTCAGGATATTCTATTGAGTATTGAGAATTGAGGATTGATGGTTGAGTATTGAGGATTGAGGATTGAGGATTGAGGATTGAGTATTGAAGATTGTGGATTGAGTATTGAGGATTGAGGATTGAGGATTGAGGATTGATGTTTGTGTATTGAGGATTGAAGATTGAGGATTGAGGATTGAGGATTGAGGATGGAGGATGAGGGCTGAGGGTTGAGGATTGTGGATTGAAGATTGAGTATTGAGGATTGAAGATTGAGGACCGACGATTGTGGACTGAGGATTGAGGATTGAAGATTGAGGATTTTGTATTGAGAATTGAACATTGAGGATTGAGGATTGAGGATTGAGGATTGAGGCTTGAGGACTGAAGATTGAGTATTGAGGATTGAAGATTGAGGATTGAGTATTGAGGGTGGAGGATTGAGGATTGAGGATTGAGGATTGAAGATTGATTATTGAGGATTGAAGTTTGAGGATTGAGGATTGAGGATTGAAGATTGAAGATTGAGTATTGAGGATTGAAGGTTGAGGATTGAGGATTGAGGATCGAGTATGGAGGATGAGGGCTGAGGTTTGAGGATTGACGTTTGAGTATTGCAACCTGCGAATTCAGGATATTCTATTGTGTATTGTGAATTGATGATTGACGGTTGAGTATTGAGGATTGAGAATTGAGGATTGAGTATTGAGTAGTGAAGATTGAGGGTTGGTGATTGAGGGTTCAGGATTGAGGATTGAGGATTGAGGATTGAGGATAGAAGATTGAGTATTGAGGATGGAAGATTGAGGATTGAGGATTGAGGATTGAGGATTGAGGATTGAGGATTGAGGATTGAGGATTGAGGGTTGAGGATTGAGGATTGAGGACTGAGTATTGAGCATTGAGGATTGAGGGTTAAGGACTGGGGATTGAGGGTTGAAGATTGAGGATTAAGGATTGAGAATTGGGGATTGAGGATCTAGGATTGGAGATTGATTATTGAGGATTGAAGATTGAGGATTGCGGATTGAGGATTGAGAATTGAGAATTGAGGATGAGGACTGAAGGCTGAGGATTGAGGTTTGAGGCACGAGGATTGAGGATTGAGGATTGAGGATTGAAGATTGAGGATTGGGGACTGAGTGTTGAGGGTTCAGTGATGAGAGTTGATGTTTGTGGATAGAGATTTGGAGATTGCAGATTGAGTATTGAGTATTGAAAACTCTGAATTTGAGGATATTCTACTGAGGACTGAGGATTGACAACTGATTGTTGAGGGCTCAGGGCTGAAGATTGAGTATTCAGGATTGAGGACTCAGGATTGAGGTTTGAGGACTGAGGATTGAGGATTCAGGATTGAGGTTTGAGGACTGAGGATTGAGGATTAAGGATTGAGGATTGAGGATTGAGGATTGAGGATTGAGGATTGGGTACTGAGGATTGAACATTGAGGATTGAGGATTGAGGGTTGAGGATTGAGGATGAGGGCTGAGGGTTGAGGATTGAGGTTTGAGGACTGAGGTCTGAGGGTTGAGGATTGAGAATTGAGGATTGAGGATTGAGGATTGAAGAATGAGGATTGTGGATTGAAGATTGAGTATTGAGGATTGATGACTGAGGATTGAGGATTGAGGATTGAGGATTGGGGATTGAGGATGGAGGATTGAAGATTGAGTATTGAGGATTGAAGGTTGAAGATTGAGGATTGAGGATTGAGAATTGAGGATTGAAGATTGAGGATTGGGGACTGAGTGTTGAGGGTTGAGTGATGAGAATTGATGTCTGTGGAGAGAGATCTGAAGATTGCAGATTGAGTATTGAGTATTGAAAACTGTGAATTGAGGATATTCTATTGAGAACTGAGGATTGACAACAGGATTGTTGAGGACTCAGGGCTGAAGATTGAGGATTCAGGATTGAGGATTCAGGATTGAGGTTTGGGGACTGAGGATTGAGGACCGACGATTGTGGACTGAGGATTGAGGATTGAAGATTGAGGATTTTGTATTGAGAATTGAACATTGAGGATTGAGGATTGAGGATTGAGGATTGAGGCTTGAGGACTGAAGATTGAGTATTGAGGATTGAAGATTGAGGATTGAGTATTGAGGGTGGAGGATTGAGGATTGAGGATTGAGGATTGAAGATTGATTATTGAGGATTGAAGTTTGAGGATTGAGGATTGAGGATTGAAGATTGAAGATTGAGTATTGAGGATTGAAGGTTGAGGATTGAGGATTGAGGATCGAGTATGGAGGATGAGGGCTGAGGTTTGAGGATTGACGTTTGAGTATTGCAACCTGCGAATTCAGGATATTCTATTGTGTATTGTGAATTGATGATTGGCGGTTGAGTATTGAGGATTGAGAATTGAGGATTGAGTATTGAGTAGTGAAGATTGAGGGTTGGTGATTGAGGGTTCAGGATTGAGGATTGAGGATTGAGGATTGAGGATAGAAGATTGAGTATTGAGGATGGAAGATTGAGGATTGAGGATTGAGGATTGAGGATTGAGGATTGAGGATTGAGGATTGAGGATTGAGGGTTGAGGATTGAGGATTGAGGACTGAGTATTGAGCATTGAGGATTGAGGATTAAGGACTGGGGATTGAGGGTTGAAGATTGAGGATTAAGGATTGAGAATTGGGGATTGAGGATCTAGGATTGGAGATTGATGATTGAGGATTGAGTAATGAGGATTGAGAATTGAGGATTGAGGATTGTTGATTGAGTATTGAGGATTGAAGATTGGGGATTGAAGATTGTGTATTGATGATTGAGGATTGAGGGTTGAGGATTGAGGACGAGGACTAACGATTGAGGGTTGAGGTTTGAGGATTGAGGATTGAGGATTGAGGATTGAGGGTTGAGGATTCAGGATTGAGGATTGAACATTGAGGACAGGGTATTGAGGATAGAACATTGAGGATTGAGGATTGAGGATTGAGGATTGAGGATTTAGGATTCAAGATTGTATATTGATGATTGAAGATTGAGGATTGAGGATTGAGTGTTGTGGATTGAGGACGAGGACTGAGGGTTGAGTATTGATGTTTGAGGTCTGAGGATTGAGGATTGAGGGTTGAGAATTGTGGATTGAGGATTAGGGACTGAGGATTGAAGATTGAGGATTGAGGACTGAGGATTGAGGGTTGAAGATTGAGTATTGAGTATTGAGGATTGAAGATTGAAGATTGAGGATTGAGGATTCAGGATTGAGGATTGAGGATGAGGGCTGAGGGTTGAGGACTGAGGTATGAGGACAGAGGACTGAGGGTTAAGGATTGAGAATTGAGGATTGAGAATTGAGGACTGAAGATTGAGGATTGGGTATTGAGGATTGAAGGATGAGGATTGAGGATTGAGGATTGAGGATTGAGGATTGAAGATGAGTATTGAGGATTGAAGACTGACGATTGAGGATTGAGGATTGAGGATTGAGGATTGAGGATTGAGGGCTGAAGTTTGAGTATTGAGGATTGAATATTGAAGATTGAGGATCGAGGATTTAGGATTGAGGATTGAGGATTGAACATTGAGAACTGAGTGTTGAGGGCTGAGTGATGAGCTATGATGTTTGTGGGTAGCGATTTGAAGATTGCAAACTGAGTATTGAGTATTGAAAACTGTGAATTGAGGATATCCTATTGAGGATTGAGGATTGACGACTGATTGTTGAGGACTGAGGGCTGAATATTGAGCATTCAGGGTTGAGGATTCAGAATTGAGGTTTGAGGACTGAGGATTGAGGATTGAAGATTGAGTATTGAGGATTGAAGATTGAGGATTGAGGATTGAGGATTGAGGATTGAGGCTTGAGGATTGAAGATTGAGTATTGAGGATTGAAGATTGAGGATTGAGTATTGAGGGTGGAGGATTGAGGATTGAGGATTGAGGATTGAAGATTGATTATTGAGGATTGAAGTTTGAGGATTGAGGATTGAGGATTGAATATTGAAGATTGAGTATTGAGGATTGAAGGTTGAGGATTGAGGATTGAGGATCGAGTATGGAGGATGAGGGCTGAGGTTTGAGTATTGCAACCTGCGAATTCAGGATATTCTATTGTGTATTGTGAATTGATGATTGACGGTTGAGTATTGAGGATTGAGAATTGAGGATTGAGTATTGAAGATTGAGGGTTGGTGATTGAGGGTTCAGGATTGAGGATTGAGGATTGAGGATTGAGGATAGAAGATTGAGTATTGAGGATGGAAGATTGAGGATTGAGGATTGAGGATTGAGGATTGAGGATTGAGGATTGAGGATTGAGGATTGAGGATTGAGGGTTGAGGATTGAGGATTGAGGACTGAGTATTGAGCATTGAGGATTGAGGATTAAGGACTGGGGATTGAGGGTTGAAGATTGAGGATTAAGGATTGAGAATTGGGGATTGAGGATCTAGGATTGGAGATTGATTATTGAGGATTGAAGATTGAGGATTGCGGATTGAGGATTGAGAATTGAGAATTGAGGATGAGGACTGAGGGCTGAGGATTGAGGTTTGAGGCACGAGGATTGAGGATTGAGGATTGAGGATTGAAGATTGAGGATTGGGGACTGAGTGTTGAGTGTTGAGTGATGAGAGTTGATGTTTGTGGATAGAGATTTGGAGATTGCAGATTGAGTATTGAGTATTGAAAACTGTGAATTTGAGGATATTCTACTGAGGAATGAGGATTGACAACTGATTGTTGAGGGCTCAGGGCTGAAGATTGAGTATTCAGGATTGAGGACTCAGGATTGAGGTTTGAGGACTGAGGATTGAGGATTCAGGATTGAGGTTTGAGGACTGAGGATTGAGGATTAAGGATTGAGGATTGAGAATTGAGGATTGAGGATTGAGGATTGGGTATTGAGGATTGAACATTGAGGATTGAGGATTGAGGATGGAGGATAGAGGATTGAGAATTGAAGATTGAATATTGATGATTGAAGATTGAGGTTTGATGATTGAGGGCTGTGGATTGAGGACGAGGACTCACGGCTGAGGATTGAGGTTTGATGGTTGAGGATTGACGATTGAGGGCTGAGGATAGAGGATTGAGGATTGAGCATTGAGGATTGAAGATTGAGGACTGGGGATTGAGGATTGAAGATTGAGGATTGAGGGTTGAGGATTGAGGAATGAGGATTGAGGATTGAAGATTGAATATTGACGATTTATGATTGAGGATTGATGATTGAGGGTTGTGGATTGAGGACGAGCACTGACGGTGCAGGATTGAGGTTTGAGGATTGAGGACTGAGGATTGAGGACTGAGGATATAGGATTGAGGATTGAGCATTGAGGATTGAAGATTGAGGACTGGGGATTGAGGATTGAAGATTGAGGATTAGGGATCGAGGATTGGGGATTGAGGATCTAGGATTGGAGATTGATTCTTGAGGGTTGAAGATTGAGGATTGAGGGTTGAGGTTTGAGATTTGAGAATTGAGGATGAGGACTGAGGGTTAAGGACTGAGGATTGGGGATTGAGGATCTAGGATTGGTGATTGATTATTGAGGATTGAGGATGGAAGATTGAGTACTGAGGATTGAAGGTTGAGGATTGAGGATTGAGGATTGAGGATTGAGGATTGAGGATTGATGTTTGTGTATTGTTGATTGAAGATTGAGGATTGAGGATTGAGGATTGAGGATGGAGGATGAGGGCTGAGTGTTGAGGATTGAGGATTGAAGATTGAGTATTGAGGATTGAAGATTGAGGATTGAGGATTGAGGATTGAGGATTGAGGATTGATGATTGAGGATTGGGGATTGAGGATTGACGATTGAAAATTGAGTATTGAGGATTGAGAATCGAGGATTGAGGATTGAAGATTGAGTATTGAGGATTGCAGATTGAGGATTGAAGATTGAGTATTGATGATTGAGGATTGAGGGTTGAGGCTTGAGTGATGAGAATTGATGTTTGTGGACTGAGATTTGAAGAATGAAGAATGGGGATTGAGTATTGAAAACTGTGAATTGAGGATACTCTATTTAGGTTTGAGGATTGACAATTGATTGTTGAGGGCTGAGGGCTGAAGATTGAGGATTCAGGATTGAGGATTCGGGATTGAGGTTTGAGGACTGAGGATTGAGGGTTGAGGATTGAGTATTGAGGACTGAGGATTGAGTATTGAAGGTTGAGTATTGATGATTGACGATTGAGGATTGAGGACTGAGGATTGAGGATTGAGTATTGAAGGTTGAGGATTGATGATTGAGGATTGAGGATTGAGGATTGAGGATTGAGGATTGAGGATTGAAGATTGAGTATAGAGGATTGTAGGTTGAGGATTGAGGATTGAGGATTGAGGATTGAAGATTGAGGATTGGGTATTGCGGATTGAACATTGAGGACTGGGCATTGAGGATCGAAGGTTGAGAATTAAGGATTGTGTATTGAGGATTGAGGACTGAAGATTGAATATTGATGATTGAAGGTTGAGGATTGAGGATTGAGTGTTGTGGATTGAGGACGAGGACTGAGGGTTGAGTATTGATGTTTGAGGGCTGAGGATTGAGGACTGAGGATTGAAGATTGAGAATTGAGGATTGAGGATTGAGGATTGAGGATTGAGTATTGAGGATTGAAGATTCAGTATTTGGGATTGAAGATTGAGAATTGAGGATTGAGGGTTGAACATTGAGGACTGATTGTTGAGGGTAGAGTGATGAGAATTGATGTTTGTGGATAGACATTTGAATATTGCAGATGGAGCTTTGAGTATTGAAAGCTGTGAATTGAGGATATTCTATTGCGGATTGAGGATTGAAAATTGATTGTTGAGGACTGAGGACCGATGATTGAGGATTCAGGGTTGAGGATTCAGAATTGAGGCTTGAGGACTGAGGATTGAGGATTGAAGATTGAGTATTGAGGATTGAAGATAGAGGATTGATGACTGAGTATTGAGGATTGAGGATGTGGGCTGACGGTTGAGGATTGAGGTTTGAGGAATGAGGATTGAGGATTGAGGATTCAGTGCTGAAGGTTGAGTGTTGATGACTGAGGATTAAGGATTGAGGATTAAGGATTAAGGATTGAGGATTGAAGATTGAGTATTGAGGATGGAAGATTGAGGATTGAGGATTGAGGTTTGAGGATTGAGGATTGAAGGTTGAGGATTGAGGATTGAAGATTGAGGATTGAGTATTGAGGATTGACGAGTGAGGATTGAAGATTGAGGATTGGGGACTGAGTGTTGAGAGTTGAGTGATGAGAATTGATGTTTGTGGATAGAGATTTGAAGATTGCAGATTGAGTATT
The DNA here is from genome assembly GCF_051401765.1 of Calliopsis andreniformis. NCBI lineage: Eukaryota > Metazoa > Arthropoda > Insecta > Hymenoptera > Andrenidae > Calliopsis > Calliopsis andreniformis. The sequence continues at coordinate 1,108,206 of NW_027480450.1, read as the reverse complement.
GGGTATCGAAAGCAGAGAATTGATGATATTCTATTGAGGATTGAGGATTGACAGCTGATTGTTGAGGACTGAGGTCTGAACATTGAGGATCCAGGATTGAGGATTCAGGATTGAGGTTTGAGGACTGAGGATTGAGCATTGAGGATTGAGTATTGATGATTGACGATTGAGGATTGAGGACTGAGGATTGAGGATTGAGTATTGAAGGTTGAGGATTGATGATTGAGGATTGAGGATTGAGGATTGAGGATTGAGGATTGAGGATTGAAGATTGAGTATTGAGTATTGTAGGTTGAGGATTGAGGATTGAGTATTGACGGTTGAGGATTGAGGATTGAGGATAGAGGATAGAGTATTGAAGATTGAGGATGGATGATTGAGGTTTGAGGATTGAGGATTGAGGATTGAGTATTGAGGATTGAGTATTGATGATTGACGATTGAGGATTGAGGACTGAGGATTGAGGATTGAGTATTGAAGGTTGAGGATTGATGATTGAGGATTGAGGATTGAGGATTGAGGATTGAGGATTGAGGATTGAAGATTGAGTATTGAGTATTGTAGGTTGAGGATTGAGGATTGAGTATTGACGGTTGAGGATTGAGGATTGAGGATAGAGGATAGAGTATTGAAGATTGAGGATGGATGATTGAGGTTTGAGGATTGAGGATTGAGGATTGAGGATTGAGGATTGAAGATTGAGTATTGAGTATTGAAGATTGAGGATTGGGGATTGAGCATTGAGGATTGAGGACTGAGGATTGAAGGTTCAGGATTTGGGACTGAGGATTGAAGATTCAGGATAGAGGCTTGAGAATTGAGGATTGAGGATTGAGGATTGAAGATTCAGTATTGAGGATTGAAGATTGAGAATTGAGGATTGAGGAATGAACATTGAGGACTGTGTGCTGAGGGCTGAATGATGAGAATTGATGTTTGTGGATAGAGATTTGGAGGTTGCAGATTGAGTATTGAGTATTGAAAACCGTGAATTGAGAATATTCTATTGAGGATTGAGGATTGACAACTGATTGCTGAGGACTGAGGGCTGAAGATTGAGGATTCAGGATTGAGGATTCGGGATTGAGGTTTGAGGACTGAGGATTGAGGTTTGATGATTGAGGATTGAGGATTCACGGTTTAGGACTGAGGATAAAGGATGGAGGATTGGAGAGAGAGGACTGAGTATTGAGAATTGAGTGTTGAGAATTGATGTTTGAGGATTGAGATTTGATTACTGAATATTTTGGATTGAGTATTGTACCATGTGAATTCAGGATATTCTATTGAGTATTGAGAATTGAGGATTGATGGCTGAGTATTGAGGATTGAGTATTGAGGATTGAGGATTGAGTATTGAAGATCGAGGATTGGGTATTGAGGATTGAGGAATGAGGATTGAGGATTGAGGATTGAGGATTGCGGATTGAAGATTGAGAATTGGGGATTGAAGACTGACAATTGAGGATTGAGGATTGAGGATTGAGGATTGAGGATTGAGGATTGAAGATTGAGTATTGAGGGTTGAAGATTGAGGATTGAGGATTGAGGATTGACGACTGAGGATTGAAGATTGAGGACTGGGGACTGAGTGTTGAGTGTTGAGTGATGAGAATTGATGTTTGTGGATCGAGATTTGAAGAATGAAGAATGGGGATTGAGTATTGAAAACTGTGAATTGAGGATACTCTATTGAGGATTGAGGATTGACAATTGATTGTTGAGGACTGAGGGCTGAAGATTGAGGATTCAGGATTGAGGATTCGGGATTGAGGTTTGAGGACTGAGGATTGAGGGTTGAGGATTGAGTATTGAGGACTGAGGATTGAGTATTGAGTATTGAGTATTGATGATTGACGATTGAGGACTGAGGATTGAGGATTGAGTATTGAAGGTTGAGGATTGATGATTGAGGATTGAGGATTGAGGATTGAGGATTGAGGATTGAGGATTGAAGATTGAGTATAGAGGATTGTAGGATGAGGATTGAGGATTGAGGATTGAAGATTGAAGATTGAGGATTGGGTATTGCGGATTGAACATTGAGGACTGGGTATTGAGGATTGAAGGTTGAGGATTGAGGATTGAGGATTGAGGATTGAGGATTGAGGATTAAGGATTCAGGATTGGGGATTGAGGATTGAGGATTGAGGATTGAGGATTGAGGATTGAGGTTTGAGGATTGAGGGTTGAAGATTGAGTATTGAGGATTGAAGATTGAGGATTGAGGATAGAGGGTTGAGGATGGAGGATGAGGGCCGAGGGTTGAGGATTGATGTTTGAGTATTGAATCCTGACAATTCAGGATATTCTATTGAGTATTGAGAATTGAGGACTGATGGTTGAGTATTGAGGACTGAGGATTGAGGGTTGAAGATTGAGTATTGAGGATTCAGAATTGAGGTTTGAGGACTGAGGATTGAGGATTGAAGATTGAGTATTGAGGATTGAGGATTGAGGATTGAGGATTGAGGATTGAGGATTGAGGATTGAGGATTGAGGATTGAGGTTGAGGAATGACGATTAAGGGTTGGGGACTGAGGATTGAAGATTGAGGATTGAGGATTGAGGATTGAGGATTGAGGATTGAGTATTGAGGATTGAAGGTTCAGTATTTGGGATTGAAGATTGAGAATTGAGGATTGAGGATTGAATATTGAGGACTGAGTGTTGAGGGTAGAGTGATGAGAATTGATGTTTGTGGATAGACATTTGAATATTGCAGATGGAGCTTTGAGTATTGAAAGCTGTGAATTGAGGATATTCTATTGCGGATTGAGGATTGACAATTGATTGTTGAGGACTGAGGACCGAAGATTGAGGATTCAGGGTTGAGGATTCAGAATTGAGGCTTGAGGACTGAGGATTGAGGATTGAAGATTGAGTATTGAGGATTGAAGGTTGAGGATTGATGACTGAGTATTGAGGATTGAGGATGTGGGCTGAGGGTTGAGGATTGAGGTTTGAGGACTGAGGACTGAGGATTGAGGATTGAGAATTGAGGATTGAGGATTGAGGATTGAAGATTGAGGACTGGGGATTGAGGATTGAAGATTGAGGATTAAGGATTGAGAATTGAGGATTGAGGACTGAAGATTGAATATTGATGATTGAAGGTTTAGTATTGAGGATTGAGTGTTGTGGTTTGAGGACGAGGACTGAGGGTTAAGTATTGATGTTTGAGGGCTGAGGATTGAGGATTGAGGATTGAGAATTGAGGATTGAGGATTGAGGATTGAAGATTGGGGTTTGGGTATTGAGGATTGAAGGACGAGGATTGAGGATTGAGGATTGAGGATTGAGGATTGAAGATTGAGTATTGAGGATTGAGGATTGAGGATTGAGGATTGAAGATTGAGGATTGGGGATTGAGGATTGACGATTGAGGATTGAGTATTGAGGAATGAGAATTGAAGATTGAGGATTGAGGATTGAGCATTGAGGATTGAGGATTGGGGTCTGAGATTTGAGGGTTGAGTGATGAGAATTGATGCTTGTGGATAGAGATTTGAAGATTGAAGATTGCAGATTGAGTATTGAAAACTGTGAATTGAGGATACTCTATTGAGGATTGAGGATTGACAACAGATTGTTGAGGACTGAGGGCTTAAGATTGAGGATTCAGGATTGAGGATTCAGGATTGAGGTTTGAGGACTGGGGATTGAGGATTGTGGATTGAAGATTGAGTATTAAGGATTGAAGATTTTGGATTGAGGATTGAGGATTGAACATTGAGGATTGAGGGTTGAGGATTGAGGATTGAAGATTGAGGATTGGGTATTGAGGATTGAACATTGAGGATTGAGGTTTGAGGATTGAGGATTGAAGATTGAGTATTGAGGATTGAAGATTCACGATTGAGGATTGAGGATTGGGAATAGAGGATTGTTGGTTGAGTATTGAGGATTGAGAATTGAGGATTGAGGATAGTGTATTGAAGATTGAGGATTGATGATTGAGGTTTGAGGATTGAGGATTGAGGATTGAGGATTGAGGATTGAAGATTGAGTATTGAGGATTGAAGATTGAGTATTGGGGATTGAGCATTGAGGATTGAGGACTGAGGATTGAAGATTGAGGATTTGTGACTGAGGATTGAAGATTCAGGACTGAGGACTGAGTATTGATGACTGAGGATTGAGGATTGAGGATTAAGTATTAAGGATTGAGTGTTGAATATTGAGTATTGAGGATTGAAGATTGAGGACTGAGGATTGAGGATTGAGGACTGAAGATTGAATATTGATGATTGAAGGTTGAGTATTGAGGATTGAGTGTTGTGGATTGAGGACGAGGACTGAGAGTTGAGTATTGATGTTTGAGGGCTGAAGACTGAGGATTCAGGATTGAGAATTGAGGATTGAGGATTGAGGATTGAGGATTGAAGATTGAGTGTTGAGGATTGAAGATTGAGGATTGAGGATTGAGGATTGAGGATTGAGGATTGAAGATTGAGGATTGGGGATTGAGGATTGACGATTGAGGATTGAGTATTGTGGAATGGGGATTGAAGATTGAGTATTGATGATTGAAGATTGAGGGTTGAGGATTGAGGGTAGAGGATTGAGGACGAAGCCTGACTGTTGAGGATTGAGGTTTGAGTATTGAGGATTGAAGATTGAGGATTGGGGATTGAGCATTGAGGATTGAGGACTGAGGATTGAAGATTGAGGATTTGTTACTGAGGATTGAAGATACAGGACTGAGGATTGAGGATTGAGGACTGAGGATTGAGGATTGAGTATTGAGGATAGAGGATTGAGGATTGAAGGTTGAGGATTGGGTATTGAGGATTGAAGAATGAGGGTTGAGGATTGAGGATTGAGGATTGAGGACTGAAGATTGAATATTGATGATTGAAGGTTTAGTATTGAGGATTGAGCGTTGTGGATTGAGGACGAGGACTGAGGGTTGAGTATTGATGTTTGAGGGCTGAGGATTGAGGATTGAGGATTGAGAATTGAGGATTGAGGATTGAGGATTGAAGGTTGAGGTTTGGGTATTGAGGATTGAAGGACGAGGATTGAGGATTGAGGATTGAGGATTGAGGATTGAAGATTGAGTATTGAGGATTGAGGATTGAGGATTGAGGATTGAAGATTGAGGATTGGGGATTGAGGATTGACGATTGAGGATTGAGTATTGAGGAATGAGGATTGAAGATTTTGGATTGAGTATTGGGGATTAAGGATTGAGGATTGAGGATTGAGAATTGAGGATTGAGGATTGAGGATTGAAGATTGAGGTTTGGGTATTGAGGATAGAAGGACGAGGATTGAGGATTGAGGATTGAGGATTGAGGATTGAAGATTGAGTATTGAGGATTGAAGGTTGAGGATTGAGGATTGAGGATTGAGTATTGAGGATTGAGGATTGCGGATTGAGGATTGAGTATTGAAGATTGAGTGTTGATGATTGAGGATTGAGGATTGAGGATTGAGGATTGAAGATTGAAGACTGAGTATTGAGGATTGAAGATTGAGGATTGAAGATTGAGGATTTAGGATTGAGCATTGAGGATTGAGGATTGGGGTCTGAGATTTGAGGGTTGAGTGATGAGAATTGATGTTTGTGGACAGAGATTTGAAGATTGAAGATTGCAGATTGAGTATTGAAAACTGTGAATTGAGGATATTCTATTGAGGATTGAGGATTGACAACAGATTCTTGAGGACTGAGGGCTTAAGGTTGAGGATTCAGGATTGAGGATTCAGGATTGAGGTTTGAGGACTGGGGATTGAGTGTTGAGGATTGAGGCCTGAGGATTGAGGGTTGAAGATTGAGGATTGGGTATTGAGGATTGAACATTGAGGATTGAGGTTTGAGAATTGAGGATTGAGGATTGAGGATTGTGGATTGAAGATTGAGTATTGAGGATTGAAGATTTTGGATTGAGGATTGGGGATTAAGGATTGAGGATTGGGGATTGAGGATTGAGGATTGAGGATTAAGGATTCAGGATTGGGGATTGAGGATTGAGGATTGAGGATTGAGGACTGAGGATTGAGGTTTGAGGATTGAGGGTTGAAGATTGAGTATTGAGGATTGAAGGTTGAGGATTGATGACTGAGTATTGAGGATTGAGGATGTGGGCTGAGGGTTGAGGATTGAGGATTGAGGACTGAGGACTGAGGATTGAGGATTGAGAATTGAGGATTGAGGATTGAGGATTGAAGGTTGAGGATTGGGTATTGAGGATTGAAGAATGAGGGTTGAGGATTGAGGATTGACGATTGTGGACTGAAGATTGAGTATTCAGGATTGAAGATTGACGATTGAGGATTGAGGACTGAGGATTGAAGATTGAGTATTGATGATTGAAGATTGAGGAATGAGGGTTGAGGATTGAGGTTTGAGGAACGAGGATTGGGGATTGAGGATTGAGGACTGAGGATTGGCGATTGAGTATTGAAGATTGAGGATTGATGACTGAGGATTGAGGATTGAGGATTGAGGATTGAGGATTGAGGATTGAGGATTGCGGATTGAGGATTGAGTATTGAAGATTGAGGATTGATGATTGAGGATTGAGGATTGAGTATTGAGGATTGAGGATTGAAGATTGAGTATTGAGGATTGAAGATTGAGGATTGAAGATTGAGGATTGAGGATTGAGCATTGAGGATTGAGGATTGGGGTCTGAGATTTGAGGGTTGAGTGATGAGAATTGATGTTTGTGGATAGAGATTTGAAGATTGAAGATTGCAGATTGAGTATTGAAAACTGTGAATTGAGGATACTCTATTGAGGATTGAGGATTGACAACAGATTGTTGAGAACTGAGGGCTTAAGATTGAGGATTCAGGATTGAGGATTCAGGATTGAGGTTTGAGGACCGGGGATTGAGGATTGTGGATTGAGGATTGAGTATTGAGGATTGAAGATTTTGGATTGAGGATTGGGGATTAAGGATTAAGGATTGAGGATTGGGGATTGAGGATTGAAGAATGTGTATTGAGGATTGAAGATTCACGATTGAGGATTGAGGATTGGGAATTGAGGATTGATGGTTGAGTATTGAGGATTGAGAATTGAGGATTGAGGATAGTGTATTGAAGATTGAGGATTGATGATTGAGGTTTGAGGATTGAGGATTGAGGATTGAGGATTGAGGATTGAAGATTGAGTATTGAGGATTGAAGATTGAGGATTGGGGATTGAGCATTGAGGATTGAGGACTGAGGACTGAGGATTGAAGATTGAGGATTTGTGACTGAGGATTGAAGATACAGGACTGAGGATTGAGGATTGAGGACTGAGGATTGAGGATTGAGTATTGAGGATTGAGGATTGAGGATTGAAGGTTGAGGATTGGGTATTGAGGATTGAAGAATGAGGGTTGAGGATTGAGGATTGAAGATTGAGGACTGGGGATTGAGGATTGAAGATTGAGGATTAAGGATTGAGAATTGAGGATTGAGGACTGAAGATTGAATATTGATGATTGAAGGTTTAGTATTGAGGATTGAGTGTTGTGGATTGAGGACGAGGACTGAGGGTCAAGTATTGATGTTTGAGGGCTGAGGATTGAGGATTGAGGATTGAGAATTGAGGATTGAGGATTGAGGATTGAAGATTGAGGTTTGGGTATTGAGGATTGAAGGACGAGGATTGAGGATTGAGGATTGAGTACTCAGGATTGAAGATTGAGTATTGAGGATTGAGGATTGAGGATTGAGGATTGAAGATTGAGGATTGGGGATTGAGGATTGACGATTGAGGATTGAGTATTGAGGAATGAGGATTGAAGATTGTGTATTGATGATTGAAGATTGAGGATTGAGGATTGAGGGTTGAGGATTGAGGACGAGGACTGACGGTCGAGGATTGAGGTTTGAGGCTTGAGGATTAAGGATTGAGGATTGGGGATTAAGGATTGAGGATTGAGGATTGAGGATTGAGGATTGAGGATTCAGTATTGAAGATTGAGTATTGATGACTGAGGATTGAGGATTGAGGATTAAGTATTAAGGATTGAGGATTGAAGATTGAGTATTGAGGATTGAAGATTGAGGATTGAGGATAGAGGGCTGAGGATGGAGGATGAGGGCCGAGGGTTGAGGATTGATGTTTGAGTATTGAATCCTGAGAATTCACGATATTCTATTGAGTATTGAGAATTGAGGATTGATGGTTGAGTATTGATGATTGACAATTGAGGATTGAGGACTGAGGATTGAGGATTGTGTATTTAAGGTTGAGGATTGGTGATTGAGGATTGAGGATAGAGGATTGCGGATTGAGTATTGAGGATTGAAGATTGAGTATTGAGTATTGTAGGTTGAGGATTGAGGATTGAGTATTGACGATTGAGGATTGAGGATTGAGGTTTGAGGATTCAGGATGAGGGCTGAGGTTTGAGGATTGAGGTTTGAGGACTGAGGACTGAGGATTGAGTATTGAGAATTGAGGATTGAGGATTGAGGATTGAAGATTGAGGACTGGGGATTGAGGATTGAAGATTGAGGATTAAGGATTGAGGATTGAGGATTGAGGACTGAAGATTGAATATTGATGATTGAAGGTTGAGGATTGAGGATTGAGTGTTGTGGATTGATGACGAGGACTGAGCGTTGAGTATTGATGTTTGAGGGCTGAGGATTGAGGATTGATGATTGAGAATTGAGGATTGAGGATTGAGGATTGAAGATTGAGGTTTGGGTATTGAGGACTGAAGGACGAGGATTGAGGATTGAGGATTGAGGATTGAGGATTGAAGATTGAGTATTGAGGATTGATGGTTGAGGATTGATGGTTGAGGATTGAGGATTGAGGATTGAGGATTGAGGATTGAGGATTGCGGATTGAGGATTGAGGATTGAAGATTGAGGGTTGATGATTGAGGAATGAGGATTGAGGATTGTGGATTGAAGATTGAGTATTGAGGATTGAAGATTTTGGATTGAGGATTGGGGATTAAGGATTGAGGATTGGGGATTGAGGATTGAAGATTGAGTATTGAGGATTGAAGATTGACGATTGAGGATTGAGGATTGGGAATTGAGGATTGATGGTTGAGTATTGAGGATTGAGATTTGAGGATTGAGGATAGAGTATTGAAGATTGAGGATTGATGATTGAGGTTTGAGGATTGAGGATTGAGGATTAAGGATTGAGGATTGAAGATTGAGTATTGAGGATTGAAGATTGAGGATTGGGGATTGAGCATTGAGGATTGAGGACTGAGGATTGAAGGTTCAGGATTTGGGACTGAGGATTGAAGATTCAGGATAGAGGTTTGAGAATTGAGGATTGAGGATTGAGGATTGAAGATTCAGTATTGAGGATTGAAGATTGAGAATTGAGGATTGAGGATTGAACATTGAGGACTGTGTGCTGAGGGCTGAATGATGAGAATTGATGTTTGTGGATAGAGATTTGAAGATTGCAGATTGAGTATTGGGTATTGAAAACCGTGAATTGAGAATATTCTATTGAGGATTGAGGATTGACAACTGATTGTTGAGGACTGAGGGCTGAAGATTGAGGATTCAGGATTGAGGATTCGGGATTGAGGTTTGAGGACTGAGGATTGAGGTTTGATGATTGAGGATTGAGGATTCACGGTTTAGAATTGAGGATAAAGGATGGAGGATTGAAGAGAGAGGACTGAGTATTGAGAATTGAGTGTTGAGATTTGATGTTTGAGGATTGAGATTTGATTACTGAATATTTTGGATTGAGTATTGTACCATGTGAATTCAGGATATTCTATTGAGTATTGAGAATTGAGGATTGATGGCTGAGTATTGAGGATTGAGTATTGAGGATTGAGGATTGAGTATTGAAGATCGAGGATTGGGTATTGAGGATTGAGGAATGAGGATTGAGGATTGAGGATTGAGGATTGCGGATTGAAGATTGAGAATTGGGGATTGAAGACTGACAATTGAGGATTGAGGATTGAGGATTGAGGATTGAGGATTGAGGATTGAAGATTGAGTATTGAGGATTGAAGATTGAGGATTAAGGATTGAGAATTGAGGATTGAGGACTGAAGATTGAATATTGATGATTGAAGGTTTAGTATTGAGGATTGAGTGTTGTGGTTTGAGGACGAGGACTGAGGGTTAAGTATTGATGTTTGAGGGCTGAGGATTGAGGATTGAGGATTGAGAATTGAGGATTGAGGATTGAGGATTGAAGATTGGGGTTTGGGTATTGAGGATTGAAGGACGAGGATTGAGGATTGAGGATTGAGGATTGAGGATTGAAGATTGAGTATTGAGGATTGAGGATTGAGGATTGAGGATTGAAGATTGAGGATTGGGGATTGAGGATTGACGATTGAGGATTGAGTATTGAGGAATGAGGATTGAAGATTGAGGATTGAGGATTGAGCATTGAGGATTGAGGATTGGGGTCTGAGATTTGAGGGTTGAGTGATGAGAATTGATGCTTGTGGATAGAGATTTGAAGATTGAAGATTGCAGATTGAGTATTGAAAACTGTGAATTGAGGATACTCTATTGAGGATTGAGGATTGACAACAGATTGTTGAGGACTGAGGGCTTAAGATTGAGGATTCAGGATTGAGGATTCAGGATTGAGGTTTGAGGACTGGGGATTGAGGATTGTGGATTGAAGATTGAGTATTGAGGATTGAAGATTTTGGATTGAGGATTGGGGATTAAGGATTGAGGATTGGGGATTGAGGATTGAAGATTGTGTATTGAGGATTGAAGATTCACGATTGAGGATTGAGGATTGGGAATTCAGGATTGATGGTTGAGTATTGAGGATTGAGAATTGAGGATTGAGGATAGTGTATTGAAGATTGAGGATAGATGATTGAGGTTTGAGGATTGAGGATTGAGGATTGAGGATTGAGGATTGAAGATTGAGTATTGAGGATTGAAGATTGAGGATTGGGGATTGAGCATTGAGGATTGAGGACTGAGGACTGAGGATTGAAGATTGAGGATTTGTGACTGAGGATTGAAGATACAGGACTGAGGATTGAGGATTGAGGACTGAGGATTGAGGATTGAGTATTGAGGATTGAGGATTGAGGATTGAAGGTTGAGGATTGGGTATTGAGGATTGAAGAATGAGGGTTGAGGATTGAGGATTGAGGATTGAGGACTGAAGATTGAGTATTCAGGATTGAAGATTGACGATTGAGGATTGAGGACTGAGGATTGAAGATTGAGTATTGATGATTGAAGATTGAGGACTGAGGGTTGAGGATTGAGGTTTGAGGAACGAGGATTGAGGATTGAGTATTGAGGACTGAGGATTGGCGATTGAGTATTGAAGATTGAGGATTGATGACTGAGGATTGAGGATTGAGGATTGAGGATTGAGGATTGAGGATTGAGGATTGCGGATTGAGGATTGAGTATTGAGCATTGAGGATTGAGGATTGGGGTCTGAGATTTGAGGGTTGAGCGATGAGAATTGATGTTTGTGGATAGAGATTTGAAGACTGAAGATTGCAGATTGAGTATTGAAAACTGTGAATTGAGGATATTCTATTGAGGATTGAGGATTGACAACAGATTGTTGAGGACTGAGGGCTTAAGATTGAGGATTCAGGATTGAGGATTCAGGATTGAGGTTTGAGGACTGGGGATTGAGGGTTGAGGATTGAGGGTTGAGGATTGAGGATTGAAGATTGAGGATTGGGTATTGAGGATTGAACATTGAGGATTGAGGGTTGAGGATTGAGGATTGAAGATTGAGGATTGGGTATTGAGGATTGAACATTGAGGATTGAGGTTTGAGGATTGAGGATTGAAGATTGAGTATTGAGGATTGAAGATTCACGATTGAGGATTGAGGATTGGGAATAGAGGATTGTTGGTTGAGTATTGAGGATTGAGAATTGAGGATTGAGGATAGTGTATTGAAGATTGAGGATTGATGATTGAAGGTTGAGTATTGAGGATTGAGTGTTGTGGATTGAGGACGAGGACTGAGAGTTGAGTATTGATGTTTGAGGGCTGAAGACTGAGGATTCAGGATTGAGAATTGAGGATTGAGGATTGAGGATTGAGGATTGAAGATTGAGTGTTGAGGATTGAAGATTGAGGATTGAGGATTGAGGATTGAGGATTGAGGATTGAAGATTGAGGATTGGGGATTGAGGATTGACGATTGAGGATTGAGTATTGTGGAATGGGGATTGAAGATTGAGTATTGATGATTGAAGATTGAGGGTTGAGGATTGAGGGTGGAGGATTGAGGACGAAGCCTGACTGTTGAGGATTGAGGTTTGAGTATTGAGGATTGAAGATTGAGGATTGGGGATTGAGCATTGAGGATTGAGGACTGAGGATTGAAGATTGAGGATTTGTTACTGAGGATTGAAGATACAGGACTGAGGATTGAGGATTGAGGACTGAGGATTGAGGATTGAGTATTGAGGATTGAGGATTGAGGATTGAAGGTTGAGGATTGGGTATTGAGGATTGAAGAATGAGGGTTGAGGATTGAGGATTGAGGATTGAGGACTGAAGATTGAATATTGATGATTGAAGGTTTAGTATTGAGGATTGAGCGTTGTGGATTGAGGACGAGGACTGAGGGTTGAGTATTGATGTTTGAGGGCTGAGGATTGAGGATTGAGGATTGAGAATTGAGGATTGAGGATTGAGGATTGAAGGTTGAGGTTTGGGTATTGAGGATTGAAGGACGAGGATTGAGGATTGAGGATTGAGGATTGAGGATTGAAGATTGAGTATTGAGGATTGAGGATTGAGGATTGAGGATTGAAGATTGAGGATTGGGGATTGAGGATTGACGATTGAGGATTGAGTATTGAGGAATGAGGATTGAAGATTTTGGATTGAGGATTGGGGATTAAGGATTGAGGATTGAGGATTGAGAATTGAGGATTGAGGATTGAGGATTGAAGATTGAGGTTTTGGTATTGAGGATAGAAGGACGAGGATTGAGGATTGAGGATTGAGGATTGAGGATTGAGGATTGTGGATTGAAGATTGAGTATTGAGGATTGAAGATTTTGGATTGAGGATTGGGGATTAAGGATTGAGGATTGGGGATTGAGGATTGAAGATTGAGTATTGAGGATTGAAGATTGACGATTGAGGATTGAGGATTGGGAATTGAGGATTGATGGTTGAGTATTGAGGATTGAGAATTGAGGATTGAGGATAGAGTATTGAAGATTGAGGATTGATGATTGAGGTTTGAGGATTGAGGATTGAGGATTGAGGATTGAGGATTGAGGATTGAAGATTGAGTATTGAGGATTGAAGATTGAGGATTGGGGATTGAGCATTGAGGATTGAGGACTGAGGATTGAAGGTTCAGAATTTGGGACTGAGGATTGAAGATTCAGGATTGAGGTTTGAGGATTGAGGATTGAGGATTGAGGATTGAAGATTCAGTATTGAGGATTGAAGATTGAGAATTGAGGATTGAGGATTGAACATTGAGGACTGTGTGCTGAGGGCTGAATGATGAGAATTGATGTTTGTGGATAGAGATTTGAAGATTGCAGATTGAGTATTGAGTATTGAAAACTGTGAATTGAGAATATTCTATTGAGGATTGAGGATTGACAACTGATTGTTGAGGACTGAGGGCTGAAGATTGAGGATTCAGTATTGAGGATACAGAATTGAGGTTTGAGGACTGAGGACTGAGGATTGAAGATTGAGTATTGATGATTGAAGATTGAGGAATGAGGGTTGAGGATTGAGGTTTGAGGAACGAGGATTGGGGATTGAGGATTGAGGACTGAGGATTGGCGATTGAGTATTGAAGATTGAGGATTGATGACTGAGGATTGAGGATTGAGGATTGAGGATTGAGGATTGAGGATTGAGGATTGCGGATTGAGGATTGAGTATTGAAGATTGAGGATTGATGATTGAGGATTGAGGATTGAGTATTGAGGATTGAGGATTGAAGATTGAGTATTGAGGATTGAAGATTGAGGATTGAAGATTGAGGACTGAGGATTGAGCATTGAGGATTGAGGATTGGGGTCTGAGATTTGAGGGTTGAGTGATGAGAATTGATGTTTGTGGATAGAGATTTGAAGATTGAAGATTGCAGATTGAGTATTGAAAACTGTGAATTGAGGATACTCTATTGAGGATTGAGGATTGACAACAGATTGTTGAGAACTGAGGGCTTAAGATTGAGGATTCAGGATTGAGGATTCAGGATTGAGGTTTGAGGACCGGGGATTGAGGATTGTGGATTGAGGATTGAGTATTGAGGATTGAAGATTTTGGATTGAGGATTGGGGATTAAGGATTGAGGATTGGGGATTGAGGATTGACGATTGTGTATTGAGGATTGAAGATTCACGATTGAGGATTGAGGATTGGGAATTGAGGATTGATGGTTGAGTATTGAGGATTGAGAATTGAGGATTGAGGATAGTGTATTGAAGATTGAGGATTGATGATTGAGGTTTGAGGATTGAGGATTGAGGATTGAGGATTGAGGATTGAAGATTGAGTATTGAGGATTGAAGATTGAGGATTGGGGATTGAGCATTGAGGATTGAGGACTGAGGACTGAGGATTGAAGATTGAGGATTTGTGACTGAGGATTGAAGATACAGGACTGAGGATTGAGGATTGAGGACTGAGGATTGAGGATTGAGTATTGAGGATTGAGGATTGAGGATTGAAGGTTGAGGATTGGGTATTGAGGATTGAAGAATGAGGGTTGAGGATTGAGGATTGAAGATTGAGGACTGGGGATTGAGGATTGAAGATTGAGGATTAAGGATTGAGAATTGAGGATTGAGGACTGAAGATTGAATATTGATGATTGAAGGTTTAGTATTGAGGATTGAGTGTTGTGGATTGAGGACGAGGACTGAGGGTCAAGTATTGATGTTTGAGGGCTGAGGATTGAGGATTGAGGATTGAGGATTGGGAATTGAGGATTGATGGTTGAGTATTGAGGATTGAGATTTGAGGATTGAGGATAGAGTATTGAAGATTGAGGATTGATGATTGAGGTTTGAGGATTGAGGATTGAGGATTGAGGATTGGGGATTGAGGATTGAAGATTGAGTATTGAGGATTGAAGATTGACGATTGAGGATTGAGGATTGGGAATTGAGGATTGATGGTTGAGTATTGAGGATTGAGATTTGAGGATTGAGGATAGAGTATTGAAGATTGAGGATTGATGATTGAGGTTTGAGGATTGAGGATTGAGGATTGAGGATTGAGGATTGAAGATTGAGTATTGAGGATTGAAGATTGAGGATTGGGGATTGAGCATTGAGGATTGAGGACTGAGGATTGAAGGTTCAGGATTTGGGACTGAGGATTGAAGATTCAGGATAGAGGTTTGAGAATTGAGGATTGAGGATTGAGGATTGAAGATTCAGTATTGAGGATTGAAGATTGAGAATTGAGGATTGAGGATTGAACATTGAGGACTGTGTGCTGAGGGCTGAATGATGAGAATTGATGTTTGTGGATAGAGATTTGAAGATTGCAGATTGAGTATTGAGTATTGAAAACCGTGAATTGAGAATATTCTATTGAGGATTGAGGATTGACAACTGATTGTTGAGGACTGAGGGCTGAAGATTGAGGATTCAGGATTGAGGATTCGGGATTGAGGTTTGAGGACTGAGGATTGAGGTTTGATGATTGAGGATTGAGGATTCACGGTTTAGAATTGAGGATAAAGGATGGAGGATTGAAGAGAGAGGACTGAGTATTGAGAATTGAGTGTTGAGAATTGATGTTTGAGGATTGAGATTTGATTACTGAATATTTTGGATTGAGTATTGT
Source organism: Calliopsis andreniformis (assembly GCF_051401765.1). Classification (NCBI taxonomy): domain Eukaryota; kingdom Metazoa; phylum Arthropoda; class Insecta; order Hymenoptera; family Andrenidae; genus Calliopsis; species Calliopsis andreniformis. The sequence goes on along the minus strand of NW_027480450.1, from coordinate 1,092,465 downwards.
ACCATGTGAATTCAGGATATTCTATTGAGTATTGAGAATTGAGGATTGATGGCTGAGTATTGAGGATTGAGTATTGAGGATTGAGGATTGAGTATTGAAGATCGAGGATTGGGTATTGAGGATTGAGGAATGAGGATTGAGGATTGAGGATTGAGGATTGCGGATTGAAGATTGAGAATTGGGGATTGAAGACTGACAATTGAGGATTGAGGATTGAGGATTGAGGATTGAGGATTGAGGATTGAAGATTGAGTATTAATGGTTGAAGATTGAGGATTGAGGATTGAGGATTGACGACTGAGGATTGAAGATTGAGGACTGGGGACTGAGTGTTGAGTGTTGAGTGATGAGAATTGATGTTTGTGGATCGAGATTTGAAGAACGAAGAATGGGGATTGAGTATTGAAAACTGTGAATTGAGGATACTCTATTGAGGATTGAGGATTGACAATTGATTGTTGTGGACTGAGGGCTGAAGATTGAGGATTCAGGATTGAGGATTCGGGATTGAGGTTTGAGGACTGAGGATTGAGGGTTGAGGATTGAGTATTGAGGACTGAGGATTGAGTATTGAGTATTGAGTATTGATGATTGACGATTGAGGACTGAGGATTGAGGATTGAGTATTGAAGGTTGAGGATTGATGATTGAGGATTGAGGATTGAGGATTGAGGATTGAGGATTGAGGATTGAAGATTGAGTATAGAGGATTATAGGATGAGGATTGAGGATTGAGGATTGAAGATTGAAGATTGAGGATTGGGTATTGCGGATTGAACATTGAGGACTGGGTATTGAGGATTGAAGGTTGAGGATTGAGGATTGAGGATTGAGGATTGAGGATTGAGGATTAAGGATTCAGGATTGGGGATTGAGGATTGAGGATTGAGGATTGAGGATTGAGGATTGAGGTTTGAGGATTGAGGGTTGAAGATTGAGTATTGAGGATTGAAGATTGAGGATTGAGGATAGAGGGTTGAGGATGGAGGATGAGGGCCGAGGGTTGAGGATTGATGTTTGAGTATTGAATCCTGACAATTCAGGATATTCTATTGAGTATTGAGAATTGAGGACTGATGGTTGAGTATTGAGGACTGAGGATTGAGGGTTGAAGATTGAGTATTGAGGATTCAGAATTGAGGTTTGAGGACTGAGGATTGAGGATTGAAGATTGGGTATTGAGGATTGAGGATTGAGGATTGAGAATTGAGGATTGAGGACTGAGGATTGAGGTTGAGGAATCACGATTAAGGGTTGGGGACTGAGGATTGAAGATTGAGGATTGAGGATTGAGGATTGAGGATTGAGGATTGAGTATTGAGGATTGAAGGTTCAGTATTTGGGATTGAAGATTGAGAATTGAGGATTGAGGATCGAATATTGAGGACTTAGAGTTGAGGGTAGAGTGATGAGAATTGATGTTTGTGGATAGACATTTGAATATTGCAGATGGAGCTTTGAGTATTGAAAGCTGTGAATTGAGGATATTCTATTGCGGATTGAGGATTGACAATTGATTGTTGAGGACTGAGGACCGAAGATTGAGGATTCAGGGTTGAGGATTCAGAATTGAGGCTTGAGGACTGAGGATTGAGGATTGAAGATTGAGTATTGAGGATTGAAGGTTGAGGATTGATGACTGAGTATTGAGGATTGAGGATGTGGGCTGAGGGTTGAGGATTGAGGTTTGAGGACAGAGGACTGAGGATTGAGGATTGAGAATTGAGGATTGAGGATTGAGGATTGAAGATTGAGGACTGGGGATTGAGGATTGAAGATTGAGGATTAAGGATTGAGAATTGAGGATTGAGGACTGAAGATTGAATATTGATGATTGAAGGTTTAGTATTGAGGATTGAGTGTTGTGGTTTGAGGACGAGGACTGAGGGTTAAGTATTGATGTTTGAGGGCTGAGGATTGAGGATTGAGGATTGAGAATTGAGGATTGAGGATTGAGGATTGAAGATTGGGGTTTGGGTATTGAGGATTGAAGGACGAGGATTGAGGATTGAGGATTGAGGATTGAGGATTGAAGATTGAGTATTGAGGATTGAGGATTGAGGATTGAGGATTGAAGATTGAGGATTGGGGATTGAGGATTGACGATTGAGGATTGAGTATTGAGGAATGAGGATTGAAGATTGAGGATTGAGGATTGAGCATTGAGGATTGAGGATTGGGGTCTGAGATTTGAGGGTTGAGTGATGAGAATTGATGCTTGTGGATAGAGATTTGAAGATTGAAGATTGCAGATTGAGTATTGAAAACTGCGAATTGAGGATACTCTATTGAGGATTGAGGATTGACAACAGATTGTTGAGGACTGAGGGCTTAAGATTGAGGATTCAGGATTGAGGATTCAGGATTGAGGTTTGAGGACTGGGGATTGAGGATTGTGGATTGAAGATTGAGTATTGAGGATTGAAGATTTTGGATTGAGGATTGGGGATTAAGGATTGAGGATTGGGGATTGAGGATTGAAGATTGTGTATTGAGGATTGAAGATTCACGATTGAGGATTGAGGATTGGGAATTCAGGATTGATGGTTGAGTATTGAGGATTGAGAATTGAGGATTGAGGATAGTGTATTGAAGATTGAGGATTGATGATTGAGGTTTGAGGATTGAGGATTGAGGATTGAGGATTGAGGATTGAAGATTGAGTATTGAGGATTGAAGATTGAGGATTGGGGATTGAGCATTGAGGATTGAGGACTGAGGACTGAGGATTGAAGATTGAGGATTTGTGACTGAGGATTGAAGATACAGGACTGAGGATTGAGGATTGAGGACTGAGGATTGAGGATTGAGTATTGAGGATTGAGGATTGAGGATTGAAGGTTGAGGATTGGGTATTGAGGATTGAAGAATGAGGGTTGAGGATTGAGGATTGAGGATTGAGGACTGAAGATTGAGTATTCAGGATTGAAGATTGACGATTGAGGATTGAGGACTGAGGATTGAAGATTGAGTATTGATGATTGAAGATTGAGGACTGAGGGTTGAGGATTGAGGTTTGAGGAACGAGGATTGAGGATTGAGTATTGAGGACTGAGGATTGGCGATTGAGTATTGAAGATTGAGGATTGATGACTGAGGATTGAGGATTGAGGATTGAGGATTGAGGATTGAGGATTGAGGATTGCGGATTGAGGATTGAGTATTGAAGATTGAGGATTGATGATTGAGGATTGAGGATTGAGTATTGAGGATTGAGGATTGAAGATTGAGTATTGAGGATTGAAGATTGAGGATTGAAGATTGAGGATTGAGGATTGAGCATTGAGGATTGAGGATTGGGGTCTGAGATTTGAGGGTTGAGCGATGAGAATTGATGTTTGTGGATAGAGATTTGAAGACTGAAGATTGCAGATTGAGTATTGAAAACTGTGAATTGAGGATATTCTATTGAGGATTGAGGATTGACAACAGATTGTTGAGGACTGAGGGCTTAAGATTGAGGATTCAGGATTGAGGATTCAGGATTGAGGTTTGAGGACTGGGTATTGAGGGTTGAGGATTGAGGGTTGAGGATTGAGGATTGAAAATTGAGGATTGGGTATTGAGGATTGAACATTGAGGATTGAGGGTTGAGGATTGAGGATTGAAGGTTGAGGATTGGGTATTGAGGATTGAACATTGAGGATTGAGGTTTGAGGATTGAGGATTGAAGATTGAGTATTGAGGATTGAAGATTCACGATTGAGGATTGAGGATTGGGAATAGAGGATTGTTGGTTGAGTATTGAGGATTGAGAATTGAGGATTGAGGATAGTGTATTGAAGATTGAGGATTGATGATTGAGGTTTGAGGATTGAGGATTGAGGATTGAGGATTGAGGATTGAAGATTGAGTATTGAGGATTGAAGATTGAGTATTGGGGATTGAGCATTGAGGATTGTGGACTGAGGATTGAAGATTGAGGATTTGTGACTGAGGATTGAAGATTCAGGACTGAGGATTGAGTATTGATGACTGAGGATTGAGGATTGAGGATTAAGTATTAAGGATTGAGTGTTGAATATTGAGTATTGAGGATTGAAGATTGAGGACTGAGGATTGAGGATTGAGGACTGAAGATTGAATATTGATGATTGAAGGTTGAGTATTAAGGATTGAGTGTTGTGGATTGAGGACGAGGACTGAGAGTTGAGTATTGATGTTTGAGGGCTGAAGACTGAGGATTCAGGATTGAGAATTGAGGATTGAGGATTGAGGATTGAGGGTTGAAGATTGAGTGTTGAGGATTGAAGATTGAGGATTGAGGATTGAGGATTGAGGATTGAGGATTGAAGATTGAGTATTGGGGATTGAGCATTGAGGATTGTGGACTGAGGATTGAAGATTGAGGATTTGTGACTGAGGATTGAAGATTCAGGACTGAGGATTGAGTATTGATGACTGAGGATTGAGGATTGAGGATTAAGTATTAAGGATTGAGTGTTGAATATTGAGTATTGAGGATTGAAGATTGAGGACTGAGGATTGAGGATTGAGGACTGAAGATTGAATATTGATGATTGAAGGTTGAGTATTAAGGATTGAGTGTTGTGGATTGAGGACGAGGACTGAGAGTTGAGTATTGATGTTTGAGGGCTGAAGACTGAGGATTCAGGATTGAGAATTGAGGATTGAGGATTGAGGATTGAGGGTTGAAGATTGAGTGTTGAGGATTGAAGATTGAGGATTGAGGATTGAGGATTGAGGATTGAGGATTGAAGATTGAGGATTGGGGATTGAGGATTGACGATTGAGGATTGAGTATTGTGGAATGGGGATTGAAGATTGAGTATTGATGATTGAAGATTGAGGGTTGAGGATTGAGGGTGGAGGATTGACGACGAAGCCTGACTGTTGAGGATTGAGGTTTGAGTATTGAGGATTGAAGATTGAGGATTGGGGATTGAGCATTGAGGATTGAGGACTGAGGATTGAAGATTGAGGATTTGTTACTGAGGATTGAAGATACAGGACTGAGGATTGAGGATTGAGGACTGAGGATTGAGGATTGAGTATTGAGGATTGAGGATTGAGGATTGAAGGTTGAGGATTGGGTATTGAGGATTGAAGAATGAGGGTTGAGGATTGAGGATTGAGGATTGAGGACTGAAGATTGAATATTGATGATTGAAGGTTTAGTATTGAGGATTGAGCGTTGTGGATTGAGGACGAGGACTGAGGGTTGAGTATTGATGTTTGAGGGCTGAGGATTGAGGATTGAGGATTGAGAATTGAGGATTGAGGATTGAGGATTGAAGGTTGAGGTTTGGGTATTGAGGATTGAAGGACGAGGATTGAGGATTGAGGATTGAGGATTGAGGATTGAAGATTGAGTATTGAGGATTGAGGATTGAGGATTGAGGATTGAAGATTGAGGATTGGGGATTGAGGATTGACGATTGAGGATTGAGTATTGAGGAATGAGGATTGAAGATTTTGGATTGAGGATTGGGGATTAAGTATTGAGGATTGAGGATTGAGAATTGAGGATTGAGGATTGAGGATTGAAGATTGAGGTTTGGGTATTGAGGATAGAAGGACGAGGATTGAGGATTGAGGATTGAGGATTGAGGATTGAAGATTGAGTATTGAGGATTGAAGGTTGAGGATTGAGGATTGAGGATTGAGTATTGAGGATTGAGGATTGCGGATTGAGGATTGAGTATTGAAGATTGAGTGTTGATGATTGAGGATTGAGGATTGAGGATTGAGGATTGAGGATTGAAGACTGAGTATTGAGGATTTAAGATTGAGGATTGAAGATTGAGGATTTAGGATTGAGCATTGAGGATTGAGGATTGGGGTCTGAGATTTGAGGGTTGAGTGATGAGAATTGATGTTTGTGGATAGAGATTTGAAGATTGAAGATTGCAGATTGAGTATTGAAAACTGTGAATTGAGGATATTCTATTGAGGATTGAGGATTGACAACAGATTCTTGAGGACTGAGGGCTTAAGGTTGAGGATTCAGGATTGAGGATTCAGGATTGAAGTTTGAGGACTGGGGATTGAGTGTTGAGGATTGAGGCCTGAGGATTGAGGGTTGAAGATTGAGGATTGGGTATTGAGGATTGAAAATTGAGGCTTGAGGTTTGAGAATTGAGGATTGAGGATTGAGGATTGTGGATTGAAGATTGAGTATTGAGGATTGAAGATTTTGGATTGAGGATTGGGGATTAAGGATTGAGGATTGGGGATTGAGGATTGAAGATTGAGTATTGAGGATTGAAGATTGACGATTGAGGATTGAGGATTGGGAATTGAGGATTGATGGTTGAGTATTGAGGATTGAGAATTGAGGATTGAGGATAGAGTATTGAAGATTGAGGATTGATGATTGAGGTTTGAGGATTGAGGATTGAGGATTGAGGATTGAGGATTGAGGATTGAAGATTGAGTATTGAGGATTGAAGATTGAGGATTGGGGATTGAGCATTGAGGATTGACGAGTGAGGATTGAAGATTGAGGATTGGGGACTGAGTGTTGAGAGTTGAGTGATGAGAATTGATGTTTGTGGATAGAGATTTGAAGATTGCAGATTGAGTATTGGGTATCGAAAGCAGAGAATTGATGATATTCTATTGAGGATTGAGGATTGACAGCTGATTGTTGAGGACTGAGGTCTGAACATTGAGGATCCAGGATTGAGGATTCAGGATTGAGGTTTGAGGACTGAGGATTGAGCATTGAGGACTGAGGATTGAGGATTGAGGATTGAGGATTGAAGATTGAGGATTCGGTATTGCGGATTGAACATTGAGGATTGAGGATTGAGGATTGAGTGTGGAGGATTGAGGATTGAGGATTGAGTATTGAGGATTGAGTATTGATGATAGACGATTGAGGATTGAGGACTGAGGATTGAGGATTGAGTATTGAAGGTTGAGGATTGATGATTGAGGATTGAGGATTGAGGATTGAGGATTGAGGATTGAGGATTGAAGATTGAGTATTGAGTATTGTAGGTTGAGGATTGAGGATTGAGTATTGACGGTTGAGGATTGAGGATTGAGGATTGAGGATTGAGGATGAGGGCTGAGGTTTGAGGATTGAGGTTTGGGGACTGAGGACTGAGGATTGAGGATTGAGAATTGAGGATTGAGGATTGAGGATTGATGATTGAGGATTGAGGATTGAGGATTGAAGGACGAGGATTGAGGATTGAGGATTGAGGATTGAGGATTGAATATTGAGTATTAAGGATTGAGGATTGAGGATTGAGGATTGAAGATTAAGGATTGGGGATTGAGGATTGACGATTGAGGATTGAGTATTGAGGAATGAGGATTGAAGATTGTGTATTGATGATTGAAGATTGAGGATTGAGGATTGAGGGTTGAGGGTTGAGGACGAGGACTGACGGTTGAGGATTGAGGTTTGAGGCCTGAGGATTAAGGATTGAGGATTGGGGATTAAGGATTGAGGATTGAGGATTGAGGATTGAGGATTGAGGATTCAGTATTGAAGATTGAGTATTGATGACTGAGGATTGAGGATTGAGGATTAAGTATTAAGGATTGAGTGTTGAATATTGAGTATTGAGGATTGAAGATTGAGGACTGAGGATTGAGGATTGAGGACTGAAGATTGAATATTGATGATTGAAGGTTGAGTATTGAGGATTGAGTGTTGTGGATTGAGGACGAGGACTGAGAGTTGAGTATTGATGTTTGAGGGCTGAAGACTGAGGATTCAGGATTGAGAATTGAGGATTGAGGATTGAGGATTGAGGATTGAAGATTGAGTGTTGAGGATTGAAGATTGAGGATTGAGGATTGAGGATTGAGGATTGAGGATTGAAGATTGAGGATTGGGGATTGAGGATTGACGATTGAGGATTGAGTATTGTGGAATGGGGATTGAAGATTGAGTATTGATGATTGAAGATTGAGGGTTGAGGATTGAGGGTGGAGGATTGACGACGAAGCCTGACTGTTGAGGATTGAGGTTTGAGTATTGAGGATTGAAGATTGAGGATTGGGGATTGAGCATTGAGGATTGAGGACTGAGGATTGAAGATTGAGGATTTGTTACTGAGGATTGAAGATACAGGACTGGGGATTGAGGATTGAGGACTGAGGATTGAGGATTGAGTATTGAGGATTGAGGATTGAGGATTGAAGGTTGAGGATTGGGTATTGAGGATTGAAGAATGAGGGTTGAGGATTGAGGATTGAGGATTGAGGACTGAAGATTGAATATTGATGATTGAAGGTTTAGTATTGAGGATTGAGCGTTGTGGATTGAGGACGAGGACTGAGGGTTGAGTATTGATGTTTGAGGGCTGAGGATTGAGGATTGAGGATTGAGAATTGAGGATTGAGGATTGAGGATTGAAGGTTGAGGTTTGGGTATTGAGGATTGAAGGACGAGGATTGAGGATTGAGGATTGAGGATTGAGGATTGAAGATTGAGTATTGAGGATTGAGGATTGAGGATTGAGGATTGAAGATTGAGGATTGGGGATTGAGGATTGACGATTGAGGATTGAGTATTGAGGAATGAGGATTGAAGATTTTGGAATGAGGATTGGGGATTAAGGATTGAGGATTGAGGATTGAGAATTGAGGATTGAGGATTGAGGATTGAAGATTGAGGTTTGGGTATTGAGGATAGAAGGACGAGGATTGAGGATTGAGGATTGAGGATTGAGGATTGAAGATTGAGTATTGAGGATTGAAGGTTGAGGATTGAGGATTGAGGATTGAGTATTGAGGATTGAGGATTGCGGATTGAGGATTGAGTATTGAAGATTGAGTGTTGATGATTGAGGATTGAGGATTGAGGATTGAGGATTGAGGATTGAAGACTGAGTATTGAGGATTTAAGATTGAGGATTGAAGATTGAGGATTTAGGATTGAGCATTGAGGATTGAGGATTGGGGTCTGAGATTTGAGGGTTGAGTGATGAGAATTGATGTTCGTGGATAGAGATTTGAAGATTGAAGATTGCAGATTGAGTATTGAAAACTGTGAATTGAGGATATTCTATTGAGGATTGAGGATTGACAACAGATTCTTGAGGACTGAGGGCTTAAGGTTGAGGATTCAGGATTGAGGATTCAGGATTGAAGTTTGAGGACTGGGGATTGAGTGTTGAGGATTGAGGCCTGAGGATTGAGGGTTGAAGATTGAGGATTGGGTATTGAGGATTGAAAATTGAGGCTTGAGGTTTGAGAATTGAGGATTGAGGATTGAGGATTGTGGATTGAAGATTGAGTATTGAGGATTGAAGATTTTGGATTGAGGATTGGGGATTAAGGATTGAGGATTGGGGATTGAGGATTGAAGATTGAGTATTGAGGATTGAAGATTGACGATTGAGGATTGAGGATTGGGAATTGAGGATTGATGGTTGAGTATTGAGGATTGAGAATTGAGGATTGAGGATAGAGTATTGAAGATTGAGGATTGATGATTGAGGTTTGAGGATTGAGGATTGAGGATTGAGGATTGAGGATTGAGGATTGAAGATTGAGTATTGAGGATTGAAGATTGAGGATTGGGGATTGAGCATTGAGGATTGACGAGTGAGGATTGAAGATTGAGGATTGGGGACTGAGTGTTGAGAGTTGAGTGATGAGAATTGATGTTTGTGGATAGAGATTTGAAGATTGCAGATTGAGTATTGGGTATCGAAAGCAGAGAATTGATGATATTCTATTGAGGATTGAGGATTGACAGCTGATTGTTGAGGACTGAGGTCTGAACATTGAGGATCCAGGATTGAGGATTCAGGATTGAGGTTTGAGGACTGAGGATTGAGCATTGAGGACTGAGGATTGAGGATTGAGGATTGAGGATTGAAGATTGAGGATTCGGTATTGCGGATTGAACATTGAGGATTGAGGATTGAGGATTGAGTGTGGAGGATTGAGGATTGAGGATTGAGTATTGAGGATTGAGTATTGATGATAGACGATTGAGGATTGAGGACTGAGGATTGAGGATTGAGTATTGAAGGTTGAGGATTGATGATTGAGGATTGAGGATTGAGGATTGAGGATTGAGGATTGAGGATTGAAGATTGAGTATTGAGTATTGTAGGTTGAGGATTGAGGATTGAGTATTGACGGTTGAGGATTGAGGATTGAGGATTGAGGATTGAGGATGAGGGCTGAGGTTTGAGGATTGAGGTTTGAGGACTGAGGACTGAGGATTGAGGATTGAGAATTGAGGATTGAGGATTGAGGATTGATGATTGAGGATTGAGGATTGAGGATTGAAGGACGAGGATTGAGGATTGAGGATTGAGGATTGAGGATTGAAGATTGAGTATTAAGGATTGAGGATTGAGGATTGAGGATTGAAGATTAAGGATTGGGGATTGAGGATTGACGATTGAGGATTGAGTATTGAGGAATGAGGATTGAAGATTGTGTATTGATGATTGAAGATTGAGGATTGAGGATTGAGGGTTGAGGGTTGAGGACGAGGACTGACGGTTGAGGATTGAGGTTTGAGGCCTGAGGATTAAGGATTGAGGATTGGGGATTAAGGATTGAGGATTGAGGATTGAGGATTGAGGATTGAGGATTCAGTATTGAAGATTGAGTATTGATGACTGAGGATTGAGGATTGAGGATTAAGTATTAAGGATTGAGGATTGAAGATTGAGTATTGATGATTGACGATTGATGATTGAGGACTGAGGATTGAGGATTGAGTATTTAAGGTTGAGGATTGATGATTGAGGATTGAGGATTGAGGATTGCGTATTGAGGATTGAGGATTGAAGATTGAGTATTGAGTATTGTAGGTTGAGGATTGAGGATTGAGTATTGACGATTGAGGATTGAGGATTGAGGTTTGAGGATGCAGGATGAGGGCTGAGGTTTGAGGATTGAGGTTTGAGGACTGAGGACTGAGGATTGAGGATTGAGAATTGAGGATTGAGGTTTGAGGTTTGAGGATTGAAGATTGAGTACTGGGGATTGAGGATTGAGGATTGAGGATTAAGGATTGAGTATTGAGAATTGAGGACTGAAGATTGAATATTGATGATTGAAGGTTGAGGATTGAGGATTGAGTGTTGTGGATTGAGGACGAGGACTGAGCGTTGAGTATTGATGTTTGAGGGCTGAGGATTGAGGATTGAGGATTGAGAATTGAGGATTGAGGATTGAGGATTGAAGATTGAGGTTTGGGTATTGAGGATAGAAGGACGAGGATTGAGGATTGAGGATTGAGGATTGAGGATTGAGGATTGAAGATTGAGTATTGAGGATTGAAGGTTGAGGATTGAGGATTGAGGATTGAGGATTGAGGATTGAGGATTGCGGATTGAGGATTCAATATTGAAGATTGAGTGTTGATGATTGAGGATTGAGGATTGAGGATTGAGGATTGAGGATTGAAGATTGAGTATTGAGGATTGAAGATTGAGGATTGAAGATTGAGGATTTAGGATTGAGCATTGAGGATTGAGGATTGGGGTCTGAGATTTGAGGGTTGAGTGATGAGAATTGATGTTTGCGGATAGAGATTTGAAGATTGAAGATTGCAGATTGAGTATTGAAAACTGTGAATTGAGGATATTCTATTGAGGATTGAGGATTGACAACAGATTGTTGAGGACTGAGGGCTTAAGATTGAGGATTCAGGATTCAGGATTCAGGATTGAGGTTTGAGGACTGGGGATTGAGTGTTGAGGATTGAGGACTGAGGATTGAGGGTTGAAGATTGAGGATTGGGTATTGAGGATTGAACATTGAGGATTGAGGTTTGAGAATTGAGGATTGAGGATTGAGGATTGTGGATTGAAGATTGAGTATTGAGGATTGAAGATTTTGGATTGGGGATTGGGGATTAAGGATTGAGGATTGGGGATTGAGGATTGAAGATTGAGTATTGAGGATTGAAGATTGACGATTGAGGATTGAGGATTGGGAATTGAGGATTGATGGTTGAGTATTGATGATTGAAGATTGAGGGTTGAGGATTGAGGGTAGATGATTGAGGACGAAGCCTGACTGTTGAGGATTGAGGTTTGAGGATTGAGGATTAAGTATTGAGGATTGGGGATTGAGGATTGAGGATTGAGGATTGCGGATTGAGGATTGAGCATTCAGTATTGAAGATTGAGTATTGATGATTGAAGGTTTAGTATTGAGGATTGAGTGTTGTGGATTGAGGACGAGGACTGAGGGTTAAGTATTGATGTTTGAGGGCTGAGGATTGAGGATTGAGGATTGGGAATTGAGGATTGAGGATTGAGGATTGAAGATTGAGGTTTGGGTATTGAGGATTGAAGGACGAGGATTGAGGATTGAGGATTGAGGACTGAGGATTGAAGATTGAGTATTGAGCATTGAGGATTGAGGATTGAGGATTGAAGATTGAGGATTGGGGATTGAGGATTGACGATTGAGGATTGAGTATTGAGGAATGAGGATTGAAGATTTTGGATTGAGGATTGGGGATTAAGGATTGAGGATTGAGGATTGAGAATTGAGGATTGAGGATTGAGGATTGAAGATTGAGGTTTGGGTATTGAGGATAGAAGGACGAGGATTGAGGATTGAGGATTGAGGATTGAGGATTGAAGATTGAGTATTGAGGATTGAAGGTTGAGGATTGAGGATTGAGGATTGAGTATTGAGGATTGAGGATTGCGGATTGAGGATTGAGTATTGAAGATTGAGTGTTGATGATTGAGGATTGAGGATTGAGGATTGAGGATTGAGGATTGAAGACTGAGTATTGAGGATTTAAGATTGAGGATTGAAGATTGAGGATTTAGGATTGAGCATTGAGGATTGAGGATTGGGGTCTGAGATTTGAGGGTTGAGTGATGAGAATTGATGTTCGTGGATAGAGATTTGAAGATTGAAGATTGCAGATTGAGTATTGAAAACTGTGAATTGAGGATATTCTATTGAGGATTGAGGATTGACAACAGATTCTTGAGGACTGAGGGCTTAAGGTTGAGGATTCAGGATTGAGGATTCAGGATTGAAGTTTGAGGACTGGGGATTGAGTGTTGAGGATTGAGGCCTGAGGATTGAGGGTTGAAGATTGAGGATTGGGTATTGAGGATTGAAAATTGAGGCTTGAGGTTTGAGAATTGAGGATTGAGGATTGAGGATTGTGGATTGAAGATTGAGTATTGAGGATTGAAGATTTTGGATTGAGGATTGGGGATTAAGGATTGAGGATTGGGGATTGAGGATTGAAGATTGAGTATTGAGGATTGAAGATTGACGATTGAGGATTGAGGATTGGGAATTGAGGATTGATGGTTGAGTATTGAGGATTGAGAATTGAGGATTGAGGATAGAGTATTGAAGATTGAGGATTGATGATTGAGGTTTGAGGATTGAGGATTGAGGATTGAGGATTGAGGATTGAGGATTGAGGATTGAAGATTGAGTATTGAGGATTGAAGATTGAGGATTGGGGATTGAGCATTGAGGATTGACGAGTGAGGATTGAAGATTGAGGATTGGGGACTGAGTGTTGAGAGTTGAGTGATGAGAATTGATGTTTGTGGATAGAGATTTGAGGATTGCAGATTGAGTATTGGGTATCGAAAGCAGAGAATTGATGATATTCTATTGAGGATTGAGGATTGACAGCTGATTGTTGAGGACTGAGGTCTGAACATTGAGGATCCAGGATTGAGGATTCAGGATTGAGGTTTGAGGACTGAGGATTGAGCATTGAGGACTGAGGATTGAGGATTGAGGATTGAGGATTGAAGATTGAGGATTCGGTATTGCGGATTGAACATTGAGGATTGAGGATTGAGGATTGAGTGTGGAGGATTGAGGATTGAGGATTGAGTATTGAGGATTGAGTATTGATGATAGACGATTGAGGATTGAGGACTGAGGATTGAGGATTGAGTATTGAAGGTTGAGGATTGATGATTGAGGATTGAGGATTGAGGATTGAGGATTGAGGATTGAGGATTGAAGATTGAGTATTGAGTATTGTAGGTTGAGGATTGAGGATTGAGTATTGACGGTTGAGGATTGAGGATTGAGGATTGAGGATTGAGGATGAGGGCTGAGGTTTGAGGATTGAGGTTTGAGGACTGAGGACTGAGGATTGAGGATTGAGAATTGAGGATTGAGGATTGAGGATTGATGATTGAGGATTGAGGATTGAGGATTGAAGGACGAGGATTGAGGATTGAGGATTGAGGATTGAGGATTGAAGATTGAGTATTAAGGATTGAGGATTGAGGATTGAGGATTGAAGATTAAGGATTGGGGATTGAGGATTGACGATTGAGGATTGAGTATTGAGGAATGAGGATTGAAGATTGTGTATTGATGATTGAAGATTGAGGATTGAGGATTGAGGGTTGAGGGTTGAGGACGAGGACTGACGGTTGAGGATTGAGGTTTGAGGCCTGAGGATTAAGGATTGAGGATTGGGGATTAAGGATTGAGGATTGAGGATTGAGGATTGAGGATTGAGGATTCAGTATTGAAGATTGAGTATTGATGACTGAGGATTGAGGATTGAGGATTAAGTATTAAGGATTGAGGATTGAAGATTGAGTATTGATGATTGACGATTGATGATTGAGGACTGAGGATTGAGGATTGAGTATTTAAGGTTGAGGATTGATGATTGAGGATTGAGGATTGAGGATTGCGTATTGAGGATTGAGGATTGAAGATTGAGTATTGAGTATTGTAGGTTGAGGATTGAGGATTGAGTATTGACGATTGAGGATTGAGGATTGAGGTTTGAGGATGCAGGATGAGGGCTGAGGTTTGAGGATTGAGGTTTGAGGACTGAGGACTGAGGATTGAGGATTGAGAATTGAGGATTGAGGTTTGAGGTTTGAGGATTGAAGATTGAGTACTGGGGATTGAGGATTGAGGATTGAGGATTAAGGATTGAGTATTGAGAATTGAGGACTGAAGATTGAATATTGATGATTGAAGGTTGAGGATTGAGGATTGAGTGTTGTGGATTGAGGACGAGGACTGAGCGTTGAGTATTGATGTTTGAGGGCTGAGGATTGAGGATTGAGGATTGAGAATTGAGGATTGAGGATTGAGGATTGAAGATTGAGGTTTGGGTATTGAGGATAGAAGGACGAGGATTGAGGATTGAGGATTGAGGATTGAGGATTAAGGATTGAAGATTGAGTATTGAGGATTGAAGGTTGAGGATTGAGGATTGAGGATTGAGGATTGAGGATTGAGGATTGCGGATTGAGGATTCAATATTGAAGATTGAGTGTTGATGATTGAGGATTGAGGATTGAGGATTGAGGATTGAGGATTGAAGATTGAGTATTGAGGATTGAAGATTGAGGATTGAAGATTGAGGATTTAGGATTGAGCATTGAGGATTGAGGATTGGGGTCTGAGATTTGAGGGTTGAGTGATGAGAATTGATGTTTGCGGATAGAGATTTGAAGATTGAAGATTGCAGATTGAGTATTGAAAACTGTGAATTGAGGATATTCTATTGAGGATTGAGGATTGACAACAGATTGTTGAGGACTGAGGGCTTAAGATTGAGGATTCAGGATTCAGGATTCAGGATTGAGGTTTGAGGACTGGGGATTGAGTGTTGAGGATTGAGGACTGAGGATTGAGGGTTGAAGATTGAGGATTGGGTATTGAGGATTGAACATTGAGGATTGAGGTTTGAGAATTGAGGATTGAGGATTGAGGATTGTGGATTGAAGATTGAGTATTGAGGATTGAAGATTTTGGATTGGGGATTGGGGATTAAGGATTGAGGATTGGGGATTGAGGATTGAAGATTGAGTATTGAGGATTGAAGATTGACGATTGAGGATTGAGGATTGGGAATTGAGGATTGATGGTTGAGTATTGATGATTGAAGATTGAGGGTTGAGGATTGAGGGTAGATGATTGAGGACGAAGCCTGACTGTTGAGGATTGAGGTTTGAGGATTGAGGATTAAGTATTGAGGATTGGGGATTGAGGATTGAGGATTGAGGATTGCGGATTGAGGATTGAGCATTCAGTATTGAAGATTGAGTATTGATGATTGAAGGTTTAGTATTGAGGATTGAGTGTTGTGGATTGAGGACGAGGACTGAGGGTTAAGTATTGATGTTTGAGGGCTGAGGATTGAGGATTGAGGATTGGGAATTGAGGATTGAGGATTGAGGATTGAAGATTGAGGTTTGGGTATTGAGGATTGAAGGACGAGGATTGAGGATTGAGGATTGAGGACTGAGGATTGAAGATTGAGTATTGAGCATTGAGGATTGAGGATTGAGGATTGAAGATTGAGGATTGGGGATTGAGGATTGACGATTGAGGATTGAGTATTGAGGAATGAGGATTGAAGATTTTGGATTGAGGATTGGGGATTAAGGATTGAGGATTGAGGATTGAGAATTGAGGATTGAGGATTGAGGATTGAAGATTGAGGTTTGGGTATTGAGGATAGAAGGACGAGGATTGAGGATTGAGGATTGAGGATTGAGGATTGAAGATTGAGTATTGAGGATTGAAGGTTGAGGATTGAGGATTGAGGATTGAGTATTGAGGATTGAGGATTGCGGATTGAGGATTGAGTATTGAAGATTGAGTGTTGATGATTGAGGATTGAGGATTGAGGATTGAGGATTGAGGATTGAAGACTGAGTATTGAGGATTTAAGATTGAGGATTGAAGATTGAGGATTTAGGATTGAGCATTGAGGATTGAGGATTGGGGTCTGAGATTTGAGGGTTGAGTGATGAGAATTGATGTTCGTGGATAGAGATTTGAAGATTGAAGATTGCAGATTGAGTATTGAAAACTGTGAATTGAGGATATTCTATTGAGGATTGAGGATTGACAACAGATTCTTGAGGACTGAGGGCTTAAGGTTGAGGATTCAGGATTGAGGATTCAGGATTGAAGTTTGAGGACTGGGGATTGAGTGTTGAGGATTGAGGCCTGAGGATTGAGGGTTGAAGATTGAGGATTGGGTATTGAGGATTGAAAATTGAGGCTTGAGGTTTGAGAATTGAGGATTGAGGATTGAGGATTGTGGATTGAAGATTGAGTATTGAGGATTGAAGATTTTGGATTGAGGATTGGGGATTAAGGATTGAGGATTGGGGATTGAGGATTGAAGATTGAGTATTGAGGATTGAAGATTGACGATTGAGGATTGAGGATTGGGAATTGAGGATTGATGGTTGAGTATTGAGGATTGAGAATTGAGGATTGAGGATAGAGTATTGAAGATTGAGGATTGATGATTGAGGTTTGAGGATTGAGGATTGAGGATTGAGGATTGAGGATTGAGGATTGAGGATTGAAGATTGAGTATTGAGGATTGAAGATTGAGGATTGGGGATTGAGCATTGAGGATTGACGAGTGAGGATTGAAGATTGAGGATTGGGGACTGAGTGTTGAGAGTTGAGTGATGAGAATTGATGTTTGTGGATAGAGATTTGAAGATTGCAGATTGAGTATTGGGTATCGAAAGCAGAGAATTGATGATATTCTATTGAGGATTGAGGATTGATAGCTGATTGTTGAGGACTGAGGTCTGAACATTGAGGATCCAGGATTGAGGATTCAGGATTGAGGTTTGAGGACTGAGGATTGAGCATTGAGGACTGAGGATTGAGGATTGAGGATTGAGGATTGAAGATTGAGGATTCGGTATTGCGGATTGAACATTGAGGATTGAGGATTGAGGATTGAGTGTGGAGGATTGAGGATTGAGGATTGAGTATTGAGGATTGAGTATTGATGATAGACGATTGAGGATTGAGGACTGAGGATTGAGGATTGAGTATTGAAGGTTGAGGATTGATGATTGAGGATTGAGGATTGAGGATTGAGGATTGAGGATTGAGGATTGAAGATTGAGTATTGAGTATTGTAGGTTGAGGATTGAGGATTGAGTATTGACGGTTGAGGATTGAGGATTGAGGATTGAGGATTGAGGATGAGGGCTGAGGTTTGAGGATTGAGGTTTGAGGACTGAGGACTGAGGATTGAGGATTGAGAATTGAGGATTGAGGATTGAGGATTGATGATTGAGGATTGAGGATTGAGGATTGAAGGACGAGGATTGAGGATTGAGGATTGAGGATTGAGGATTGAAGATTGAGTATTAAGGATTGAGGATTGAGGATTGAGGATTGAAGATTAAGGATTGGGGATTGAGGATTGACGATTGAGGATTGAGTATTGAGGAATGAGGATTGAAGATTGTGTATTGATGATTGAAGATTGAGGATTGAGGATTGAGGGTTGAGGGTTGAGGACGAGGACTGACGGTTGAGGATTGAGGTTTGAGGCCTGAGGATTAAGGATTGAGGATTGGGGATTAAGGATTGAGGATTGAGGATTGAGGATTGAGGATTGAGGATTCAGTATTGAAGATTGAGTATTGATGACTGAGGATTGAGGATTGAGGATTAAGTATTAAGGATTGAGGATTGAAGATTGAGTATTGATGATTGACGATTGATGATTGAGGACTGAGGATTGAGGATTGAGTATTTAAGGTTGAGGATTGATGATTGAGGATTGAGGATTGAGGATTGCGTATTGAGGATTGAGGATTGAAGATTGAGTATTGAGTATTGTAGGTTGAGGATTGAGGATTGAGTATTGACGATTGAGGATTGAGGATTGAGGTTTGAGGATGCAGGATGAGGGCTGAGGTTTGAGGATTGAGGTTTGAGGACTGAGGACTGAGGATTGAGGATTGAGAATTGAGGATTGAGGTTTGAGGTTTGAGGATTGAAGATTGAGTACTGGGGATTGAGGATTGAGGATTGAGGATTAAGGATTGAGTATTGAGAATTGAGGACTGAAGATTGAATATTGATGATTGAAGGTTGAGGATTGAGGATTGAGTGTTGTGGATTGAGGACGAGGACTGAGCGTTGAGTATTGATGTTTGAGGGCTGAGGATTGAGGATTGAGGATTGAGAATTGAGGATTGAGGATTGAGGATTGAAGATTGAGGTTTGGGTATTGAGGATAGAAGGACGAGGATTGAGGATTGAGGATTGAGGATTGAGGATTAAGGATTGAAGATTGAGTATTGAGGATTGAAGGTTGAGGATTGAGGATTGAGGATTGAGGATTGAGGATTGAGGATTGCGGATTGAGGATTCAATATTGAAGATTGAGTGTTGATGATTGAGGATTGAGGATTGAGGATTGAGGATTGAGGATTGAAGATTGAGTATTGAGGATTGAAGATTGAGGATTGAAGATTGAGGATTTAGGATTGAGCATTGAGGATTGAGGATTGGGGTCTGAGATTTGAGGGTTGAGTGATGAGAATTGATGTTTGCGGATAGAGATTTGAAGATTGAAGATTGCAGATTGAGTATTGAAAACTGTGAATTGAGGATATTCTATTGAGGATTGAGGATTGACAACAGATTGTTGAGGACTGAGGGCTTAAGATTGAGGATTCAGGATTCAGGATTCAGGATTGAGGTTTGAGGACTGGGGATTGAGTGTTGAGGATTGAGGACTGAGGATTGAGGGTTGAAGATTGAGGATTGGGTATTGAGGATTGAACATTGAGGATTGAGGTTTGAGAATTGAGGATTGAGGATTGAGGATTGTGGATTGAAGATTGAGTATTGAGGATTGAAGATTTTGGATTGGGGATTGGGGATTAAGGATTGAGGATTGGGGATTGAGGATTGAAGATTGAGTATTGAGGATTGAAGATTGACGATTGAGGATTGAGGATTGGGAATTGAGGATTGATGGTTGAGTATTGATGATTGAAGATTGAGGGTTGAGGATTGAGGGTAGATGATTGAGGACGAAGCCTGACTGTTGAGGATTGAGGTTTGAGGATTGAGGATTAAGTATTGAGGATTGGGGATTGAGGATTGAGGATTGAGGATTGCGGATTGAGGATTGAGCATTCAGTATTGAAGATTGAGTATTGATGATTGAAGGTTTAGTATTGAGGATTGAGTGTTGTGGATTGAGGACGAGGACTGAGGGTTAAGTATTGATGTTTGAGGGCTGAGGATTGAGGATTGAGGATTGGGAATTGAGGATTGAGGATTGAGGATTGAAGATTGAGGTTTGGGTATTGAGGATTGAAGGACGAGGATTGAGGATTGAGGATTGAGGACTGAGGATTGAAGATTGAGTATTGAGCATTGAGGATTGAGGATTGAGGATTGAAGATTGAGGATTGGGGATTGAGGATTGACGATTGAGGATTGAGTATTGAGGAATGAGGATTGAAGATTGTGTATTGATGATTGAAGATTGAGGATTGAGGATTGAGGGTTGAGGATTGAGGACGAGGACTGACGGTCGAGGATTGAGGTTTGAGGCTTGAGGATTAAGGATTGAGGATTGGGGATTAAGGATTGAGGATTGAGGATTGAGGATTGAGGATTGAGGATTCAGTATTGAAGATTGAGTATTGATGACTGAGGACTGAGGATTGAGGATTAAGTATTAAGGATTGAGGATTGAAGATTGAGTATTGAGGATTGAAGATTGAGGATTGAGGATAGAGGGTTGAGGATGGAGGATGAGGGCCGAGAGTTGAGGATTGATGTTTGAGAATTGAATCCTGAGAATTCAGGATATTCTATTGAGTATTGAGAATTGAGGATTGATGGTTGAGTACTGATGATTGACGATTGAGGATTGAGGACTGAGGATTGAGGATTGTGTATTTAAGGTTGAGGATTGATGATTGAGGATTGAGGATAGAGGATTGCGGATTGAGTATTGAGGATTGAAGATTGAGTATTGAGTATTGTAGGTTGAGGATTGAGGATTGAGTATTGACGATTGAGGATTGAGGATTGAGGTTTGAGGATTCAGGATGAGGGCTGAGGTTTGAGGATTGAGGTTTGAGGACTGAGGACTGAGGATTGAGTATTGAGAATTGAGGATTGAGGATTGAGGGTTGAAGATTGAGGACTGGGGATTGAGGATTGAAGATTGAGGATTAAGGATTGAGGATTGAGGATTGAGGACTGAAGATTGAATATTGATGATTGAAGGTTGAGGATTGAGGATTGAGTGTTGTGGATTGATGACGAGGACTGAGCGTTGAGTATTGATGTTTGAGGGCTGAGGATTGAGGATTGATGATTGAGAATTGAGGATTGAGGATTGAGGATTGAAGATTGAGGTTTGGGTATTGAGGATTGAAGGACGAGGATTGAGGATTGAGGATTGAGGATTGAGGATTGAAGATTGAGTATTGAGGATTGAGGATTGAGTATTGAGGATTGAAGATTGAGGATTGGGGATTGAGGATTGACGATTGAGGATTGAGTATTGAGGAATGAGGATTGAAGATTGTGTATTGATGATTGAAGATTGAGGATTGAGGATTGAGGGTTGAGGATTGAGGACGAGGACTGACGGTCGAGGATTGAGGTTTGAGGCATGAGGATTAAGGATTGAGGATTGGGGATTAAGGATTGAGGATTGAGGATTGAGGATTGAGGATTGAGGATTCAGTATTGAAGATTGAGTATTGATGACTGAGGATTGAGGATTGAGGATTAACTATTAAGGATTGAGGATTGAAGATTGAGTATTGAGGATTGAAGATTGAGGATTGAGGAAAGAGGGTTGAGGATGGAGGATGAGGGCCGAGGGTTGAGGATTGATGTTTGAGAATTGAATCCTGAGAATTCAGGATATTCTATTGAGTATTGAGAATTGAGGATTGATGGTTGAGTATTGATGATTGACGATTGAGGATTGAGGACTGAGGATTGAGGATTGTGTATTTAAGGTTGAGGATTGATGATTGAGGATTGAGGATAGAGGATTGCGGATTGAGTATTGAGGATTGAAGATTGAGTATTGAGTATTGTAGGTTGAGGATTGAGGATTGAGTATTGACGATTGAGGATTGAGGATTGAGGTTTGAGGATTCAGGATGAGGGCTGAGGTTTGAGGATTGAGGTTTGAGGACTGAGGACTGAGGATTGAGTATTGAGAATTGAGGATTGAGGATTGAGGGTTGAAGATTGAGGACTGGGGATTGAGGATTGAAGATTGAGGATTAAGGATTGAGGATTGAGGATTGAGGACTGAAGATTGAATATTGATGATTGAAGGTTGAGGATTGAGGATTGAGTGTTGTGGATTGATGACGAGGACTGAGCGTTGAGTATTGATGTTTGAGGGCTGAGGATTGAGGATTGATGATTGAGAATTGAGGATTGAGGATTGAGGATTGAAGATTGAGGTTTGGGTATTGAGGATTGAAGGACGAGGATTGAGGATTGAGGATTGAGGATTGAGGATTGAAGATTGAGTATTGAGGATTGAAGGTTGAGGATTCAGGATTGAGGATTGAGGATTGAGGATTGAGGATTGCGGATTGAGGATTGAGGATTGAAGATTGAGGGTTGATGATTGAGGATTGAGGACTGAGGATTGAGGATTGAGGATTGAAGAATGAGTATTGAGGATTGAAGATTGAGGATTGAAGATTGACGATTGAGGATTGAGCATTGAGGATTGAGGATTGGGGTCTGAGATTTGAGGGTTGAGTGATGAGAATTGATGTTTGTGGATAGAGATTTGAAGATTGAAGATTGCAGATTGAGTATTGAAAACTGTGAATTGAGGATATTCTATTGAGGATTGAGGATTGACAACATATTGTTGAGGACTGAGGGCTTAAGATTGAGGATTCAGGATTGAGGATTCAGGATAGAGGATTGAGGACTGGGGATTGAGTGTTGAGGATTGAGGATTGAGGATTGAGGGTTGAAGATTGAGGATTGGGTATTGAGGATTGAACATTGAGGATTGAGGTTTGAGAATTGAGGATTGAGGATTGAGGATTGTGGATTGAAGATTGAGTATTGAGGATTGAAGATTTTGGATTGAGGATTGGGGATTAAGGATTGAGGATTGGGGATTGAGGATTGAAGATTGAGTATTGAGGATTGAAGATTGACGATTGAGGATTGAGAATTGGGAATTGAGGATTGATGGTTGAGTATTGAGGATTGAGATTTGAGGATTGAGGATAGAGTATTGAAGATTGAGGATTGATGATTGAGGTTTGAGGATTGAGGATTGAGGATTGAGGATTGAGGATTGAAGATTGAGTATTGAGGATTGAAGATTGAGGATTGGGGATTGAGCATTGAGGATTGAGGACTGAGGATTGAAGGTTCAGGATTTGGGACTGAGTATTGAAGATTCAGGATAGAGGTTTGAGAATTGAGGATTGAGGATTGAGGATTGAAGATTCAGTATTGAGGATTGAAGATTGAGAATTGAGGATTGAGGATTGAACATTGAGGACTGTGTGCTGAGGGCTGAATGATGAGAATTGATGTTTGTGGATAGAGATTTGGAGATTGCAGATTGAGTATTGAGTATTGAAAACCGTGAATTGAGAATATTCTATTGAGGATTGAGGATTGACAACTGATTGTTGAGGACTGAGGGCTGAAGATTGAGGATTCAGGATTGAGGATTCGGGATTGAGGTTTGAGGACTGAGGATTGAGTTTTGATGATTGAGGATTGAGGATTCACGGTTTAGGATTGAGGATAAAGGATGGAGGATTGAAGAGAGAGGACTGAGTATTGAGAATTGAGTGTTGAGAATTGATGTTTGAGGATTGAGATTTGATTACTGAATATTTTGGATTGAGTATTGTACCATGTGAATTCAGGATATTCTATTGAGTATTGAGAATTGAGGATTGATGGCTGAGTATTGAGGATTGAGTATTGAGGATTGAGGATTGAGTATTGAAGATCGAGGATTGGGTATTGAGGATTGAGGAATGAGGATTGAGGATTGAGGATTGAGGATTGCGGATTGAAGATTGAGAATTGGGGATTGAAGACTGACAATTGAGGATTGAGGATT
Organism: Calliopsis andreniformis; assembly: GCF_051401765.1. Lineage (NCBI taxonomy): Eukaryota > Metazoa > Arthropoda > Insecta > Hymenoptera > Andrenidae > Calliopsis > Calliopsis andreniformis. The sequence continues at coordinate 1,068,650 of NW_027480450.1, read as the reverse complement.
GAGGATTGAGGATTGAGGATTGAGGATTGAAGATTGAGTATTGAGGGTTGAAGATTGAGGATTGAGGATTGAGGATTGACGACTGAGGATTGAAGATTGAGGATTGGGGACTGAGTGTTGAGTGTTGAGTGATGAGAATTGATGTTTGTGGATAGAGATTTGAAGATTGCAGATTGAGTATTGGGTATTGAAAACTGTGAACTGATGATATTCTATTGAGGATTGAGGATTGACAACTGATTGTTGAGGAGTGAGGTCTGAAGATTGAGGATTCAGGTTTGAGGATTTAGGATTGAGGTTTGAGGACTGAGGATTGAGGATTGAGGACCGAGGATTGAGGTTTGAGGATGCAGGATGAGGGCTGAGGTTTGAGGATTGAGGTTTGAGGACTGAGGACTGAGGATTGAGGATTGAGAATTGAGGATTGAGGTTTGAGGTTTGAGGATTGAAGATTGAGGATTGGGGATTGAGGATTGACGATTGAGGATTGAGTATTGAGGAATGAGGATTGAAGATTGTGTATTGATGATTGAAGATTGAGGATTGAGGATTGAGGGTTGAGGATTGAGGACGAGGACTGACGGTCGAGGATTGAGGTTTGAGGCTTGAGGATTAAGGATTGAGGATTGGGGATTAAGGATTGAGGATTGAGGATTGAGGATTGAGGATTGAGGATTCAGTATTGAAGATTGAGTATTGATGACTGAGGATTGAGGATTGAGGATTAAGTATTAAGGATTGAGGATTGAAGATTGAGTATTGAGGATTGAAGATTGAGGATTGAGGATAGAGGGTTGAGGATGGAGGATGAGGGCCGAGGGTTGAGGATTGATGTTTGAGAATTGAATCCTGAGAATTGAGGATATTCTATTGAGTATTGAGAATTGAGGATTGATGGTTGAGTATTGATGATTGACGATTGAGGATTGAGGACTGAGGATTGAGGATTGTGTATTTAAGGTTGAGGATTGATGATTGAGGATTGAGGATAGAGGATTGCGGATTGAGTATTGAGGATTGAAGATTGAGTATTGAGTATTGTAGGTTGAGGATTGAGGATTGAGTATTGACGATTGAGGATTGAGGATTGAGGTTTGAGGATTCAGGATGAGGGCTGAGGTTTGAGGATTGAGGTTTGAGGACTGAGGACTGAGGATTTAGTATTGAGAATTGAGGATTGAGGATTGAGGGTTGAAGATTGAGGACTGGGGATTGAGGATTGAAGATTGAGGATTAAGGATTGAGGATTGAGGATTGAGGACTGAAGATTGAATATTGATGATTGAAGGTTGAGGATTGAGGATTGAGTGTTGTGGATTGATGACGAGGACTGAGCGTTGAGTATTGATGTTTGAGGGCTGAGGATTGAGGATTGATGATTGAGAATTGAGGATTGAGGATTGAGGATTGAAGATTGAGGTTTGGGTATTGAGGATTGAAGGACGAGGATTGAGGATTGAGGATTGAGGATTGAGGATTGAAGATTGAGTATTGAGGATTGAAGGTTGAGGATTCAGGATTGAGGATTGAGGATTGAGGATTGAGGATTGCGGATTGAGGATTGAGGATTGAAGATTGAGGGTTGATGATTGAGGATTGAGGACTGAGGATTGAGGATTGAGGATTGAAGAATGAGTATTGAGGATTGAAGATTGAGGATTGAAGATTGAGGATTGAGGATTGAGCATTGAGGATTGAGGATTGGGGTCTGAGATTTGAGGGTTGAGTGATGAGAATTGATGTTTGTGGATAGAGATTTGAAGATTGAAGATTGCAGATTGAGTATTGAAAACTGTGAATTGAGGATATTCTATTGAGGATTGAGGATTGACAACATATTGTTGAGGACTGAGGGCTTAAGATTGAGGATTCAGGATTGAGGATTCAGGATAGAGGATTGAGGACTGGGGATTGAGTTTTGAGGATTGAGGATTGAGGATTGAGGGTTGAAGATTGAGGATTGGGTATTGAGGATTGAACATTGAGGATTGAGGTTTGAGAATTGAGGATTGAGGATTGAGGATTGAGGATTGAAGGTTGAGGTTTGGGTATTGAGGATTGAAGGACGAGGATTGAGGATTGGGGATTGACGATTGAAGGTTGAGTATTGAGGATTGAAGATTGACGATTGAGGATTGAGGATTGGGAATTGAGGATTGATGGTTGAGTATTGAGGATTGAGAATTGAGGATTGAGGATAGAGTATTGAAGATTGAGGATTGATGATTGAGGTTTGAGGATTGAGGATTGAGGATTGAGGATTGAGGATTGAAGATTGAGTATTGAGGATTGAAGATTGAGGATTGGGGATTGAGCATTGAGGATTGAAGGTTGAGGATTCAGGATTGGGGATTGAAGACTGACAATTGAGGATTGAGGATTGAGGATTGAGGATTGAGGATTGAGGATTGAAGATTGAGTATTGAGGGTTGAAGATTGAGGATTGAGGATTGAGGATTGACGACTGAGGATTGAAGATTGAGGATTGGGGACTGAGTGTTGAGTGTTGAGTGATGAGAATTGATGTTTGTGGATAGAGATTTGAAGATTGCAGATTGAGTATTGGGTATTGAAAACTGTGAACTGATGATATTCTATTGAGGATTGAGGATTGACAACTGATTGTTGAGGAGTGAGGTCTGAAGATTGAGGATTCAGGTTTGAGGATTTAGGATTGAGGTTTGAGGACTGAGGATTGAGGATTGAGGACCGAGGATTGAGGTTTGAGGATGCAGGATGAGGGCTGAGGTTTGAGGATTGAGGTTTGAGGACTGAGGACTGAGGATTGAGGATTGAGAATTGAGGATTGAGGTTTGAGGTTTGAGGATTGAAGATTGAGTACTGGGGATTGAGGATTGAGGATTGAGGATTAAGGATTGAGTATTGAGAATTGAGGACTGAAGATTGAATATTGATGATTGAAGGTTGAGGATTGAGGATTGAGTGTTGTGGATTGAGGACGAGGACTGAGCGTTGAGTATTGATGTTTGAGGGCTGAGGATTGAGGATTGAGGATTGAGAATTGAGGATTGAGGATTGAGGATTGAAGATTGAGGTTTGGGTATTGAGGATAGAAGGACGAGGATTGAGGATTGAGGATTGAGGATTGAGGATTGAGGATTGAAGATTGAGTATTGAGGATTGAAGGTTGAGGATTGAGGATTGAGGATTGAGGATTGAGGATTGAGGATTGCGGATTGAGGATTCAATATTGAAGATTGAGTGTTGATGATTGAGGATTGAGGATTGAGGATTGAGGATTGAGGATTGAAGATTGAGTATTGAGGATTGAAGATTGAGGATTGAAGATTGAGGATTTAGGATTGAGCATTGAGGATTGAGGATTGGGGTCTGAGATTTGAGGGTTGAGTGATGAGAATTGATGTTTGCGGATAGAGATTTGAAGATTGAAGATTGCAGATTGAGTATTGAAAACTGTGAATTGAGGATATTCTATTGAGGATTGAGGATTGACAACAGATTGTTGAGGACTGAGGGCTTAAGATTGAGGATTCAGGATTCAGGATTCAGGATTGAGGTTTGAGGACTGGGGATTGAGTGTTGAGGATTGAGGACTGAGGATTGAGGGTTGAAGATTGAGGATTGGGTATTGAGGATTGAACATTGAGGATTGAGGTTTGAGAATTGAGGATTGAGGATTGAGGATTGTGGATTGAAGATTGAGTATTGAGGATTGAAGATTTTGGATTGGGGATTGGGGATTATGGATTGAGGATTGGGGATTGAGGATTGAAGATTGAGTATTGAGGATTGAAGATTGACGATTGAGGATTGAGGATTGGGAATTGAGGATTGATGGTTGAGTATTGATGATTGAAGATTGAGGGTTGAGGATTGAGGGTAGAGGATTGAGGACGAAGCCTGACTGTTGAGGATTGAGGTTTGAGGATTGAGGATTAAGTATTGAGGATTGGGGATTGAGGATTGAGGATTGAGGATTGCGGATTGAGGATTGCGGATTGAGGATTGAGCATTCAGTATTGAAGATTGAGTATTGATGATTGAAGGTTTAGTATTGAGGATTGAGTGTTGTGGATTGAGGACGAGGACTGAGGGTTAAGTATTGATGTTTGAGGGCTGAGGATTGAGGATTGAGGATTGAGAATTGAGGATTGAGGATTGAGGATTGAAGATTGAGGTTTGGGTATTGAGGATTGAAGGACGAGGATTGAGGATTGAGGATTGAGGACTGAGGATTGAAGATTGAGTATTGAGGATTGAGGATTGAGGATTGAGGATTGAAGATTGAGGATTGGGGATTGAGGATTGACGATTGAGGATTGAGTATTGAGGAATGAGGATTGAAGATTGTGTATTGATGATTGAAGATTGAGGATTGAGGATTGAGGGTTGAGGATTGAGGACGAGGACTGACGGTCGAGGATTGAGGTTTGAGGCTTGAGGATTAAGGATTGAGGATTGGGGATTAAGGATTGAGGATTGAGGATTGAGGATTGAGGATTGAGGATTCAGTATTGAAGATTGAGTATTGATGACTGAGGATTGAGGATTGAGGATTAAGTATTAAGGATTGAGGATTGAAGATTGAGTATTGAGGATTGAAGATTGAGGATTGAGGATAGAGGGTTGAGGATGGAGGATGAGGGCCGAGGGTTGAGGATTGATGTTTGAGAATTGAATCCTGAGAATTCAGGATATTCTATTGAGTATTGAGAATTGAGGATTGATGGTTGAGTATTGATGATTGACGATTGAGGATTGAGGACTGAGGATTGAGGATTGTGTATTTAAGGTTGAGGATTGATGATTGAGGATTGAGGATAGAGGATTGCGGATTGAGTATTGAGGATTGAAGATTGAGTATTGAGTATTGTAGGTTGAGGATTGAGGATTGAGTATTGACGATTGAGGAGTGAGGATTGAGGTTTGAGGATTCAGGATGAGGGCTGAGGTTTGAGGATTGAGGTTTGAGGACTGAGGACTGAGGATTGAGTATTGAGAATTGAGGATTGAGGATTGAGGGTTGAAGATTGAGGACTGGGGATTGAGGATTGAAGATTGAGGATTAAGGATTGAGGATTGAGGATTGAGGACTGAAGATTGAATATTGATGATTGAAGGTTGAGGATTGAGGATTGAGTGTTGTGGATTGATGACGAGGACTGAGCGTTGAGTATTGATGTTTGAGGGCTGAGGATTGAGGATTGATGATTGAGAATTGAGGATTGAGGATTGAGGATTGAAGATTGAGGTTTGGGTATTGAGGATTGAAGGACGAGGATTGAGGATTGAGGATTGAGGATTGAGGATTGAAGATTGAGTATTGAGGATTGAAGGTTGAGGATTCAGGATTGAGGATTGAGGATTGAGGATTGAGGATTGCGGATTGAGGATTGAGGATTGAAGATTGAGGGTTGATGATTGAGGATTGAGGACTGAGGATTGAGGATTGAGGATTGAAGAATGAGTATTGAGGATTGAAGATTGAGGATTGAAGATTGAGGATTGAGGATTGAGCATTGAGGATTGAGGATTGGGGTCTGAGATTTGAGGGTTGAGTGATGAGAATTGATGTTTGTGGATAGAGATTTGAAGATTGAAGATTGCAGATTGAGTATTGAAAACTGTGAATTGAGGATATTCTATTGAGGATTGAGGATTGACAACATATTGTTGAGGACTGAGGGCTTAAGATTGAGGATTCAGGATTGAGGATTCAGGATAGAGGATTGAGGACTGGGGATTGAGTGTTGAGGATTGAGGATTGAGGATTGAGGGTTGAAGATTGAGGATTGGGTATTGAGGATTGAACATTGAGGATTGAGGTTTGAGAATTGAGGATTGAGGATTGAGGATTGAGGATTGAAGGTTGAGGTTTGGGTATTGAGGATTGAAGGACGAGGATTGAGGATTGGGGATTGACGATTGAAGGTTGAGTATTGAGGATTGAAGATTGACGATTGAGGATTGAGGATTGGGAATTGAGGATTGATGGTTGAGTATTGAGGATTGAGAATTGAGGATTGAGGATAGAGTATTGAAGATTGAGGATTGATGATTGAGGTTTGAGGATTGAGGATTGAGGATTGAGGATTGAGGATTGAAGATTGAGTATTGAGGATTGAAGATTGAGGATTGGGGATTGAGCATTGAGGATTGAGGACTGAGGATTGAAGGTTCAGGATTTGGGACAGAGGATTGAAGATTCAGGATTGAGGTTTGAGAATTGAGGATTGAGGATTGAGGATTGAAGATTCAGTATTGAGGATTGAAGATTGAGAATTGAGGATTGAGGATTGAACATTGAGGACTGTGTGCTGAGGGCTGAATGATGAGAATTGATGTTTGTGGATAGAGATTTGAAGATTGCAGATTGAGTATTGAGTATTGAAAACTGTGAATTGAGAATATTCTATTGAGGATTGAGGATTGACAACTGATTGTTGAGGACTGAGGGCTGAAGATTGAGGATTCAGTATTGAGGATACAGAATTGAGGTTTGAGGACTGAGGATTGAGGATTGAATATTGAGTGTTGAGGATTGAAGATTGAGGATTGAGGATTGAGAATTGAGGATTGAACATTGAGGATTGAGGATTGAGGATTGAGGATTGAGGATTGAGGATTGAGGATAGAGGATCGAGGATTGAGGATGAGGGCTGAGGTTTGAGGATTGAGGTTTGAGGACTGAGGACTGAGGATTGAGGATTGAGAATTGAGGATTGAGGATTGAGGATTGAGGATTGAAGATTGAGGACTGGGGATTGAGGATTGAAGATTGAGGATTAAGGATTGAGAATTGAGGATTGAGGACTGAAGATTGAATATTGATGATTGAAGGTTTAGTATTGAGGATTGAGTGGTGTGGATTGAGGACGAGGACTGAGGGTTAAGTATTGATGTTTGAGGGCTGAGGATTGAGGATTGAGGATTGAGAATTGAGGATTGAGGATTGAGGATTGAAGATTGAGGTTTGGGTATTGAGGATTGAAGGACGAGGATTGAGGATTGAGGATTGAGGACTGAGGATTGAAGATTGAGTATTGAGGATTGAGGATTGAGGATTGAGGATTGAAAATTGAGGATTGGGGATTGAGGATTGACGATTGAGGATTGAGTATTGAGGAATGAGGATTGAAGATTGTGTATTGATGATTGAAGATTGAGGATTGAGGATTGAGGGTGGAGGATTGAGGACGAGGACTGACGGTCGAGGATTGAGGTTTGAGGCTTGAGGATTAAGGATTGAGGATTGGGGATTAAGGATTGAGGATTGAGGATTGAGGATTGAGGATTGAGGATTCAGTATTGAAGATTGAGTATTGAGGATTGTAGGTTGCGGATTGAGGATTGAGGATTGAGTATTGAAGATTGAGGATTGGGTATTGCGGATTGAACATTGAGGACTGGGGATTGAGGATTGAAGATTGAGGATTAAGTATTGAGGATTGAGGATTGTGGACGGAAGATTGAATATTGATGATTGAAGGTTGAAGATTGAGGATTGAGGGTTGTGGATTGAGGACGATGACTGAGGGTTGAGTATTGATGTTTGAGGACTGAGGATTGAGGATTGAGGTTTGAGAATTGAGGATTGAGGTTTGAGGATTGAAGATTTAGGTTTGGATATTGAGGATTGAAGAATGAGTATTGAGGATTGAGGATTGAGGATTGAGGATTGAAGATTGAGTATTGAGTATTGAAGGTTGAGGATTGAGGATTGAGGATTGAGGATTGAAGACTGAGGATTGGGGATTGAGGATTGACAATTGCGGATTGAGTATTGAGGAATGAGGATTGAAGATTGAGTATTGATGATTGAAGATTGAGGATTGAGGATTGAGGGTAGAGGATTGAGGACGAGGACTGACTCTTGAGGATTGAGGATTGAGGATTAAGTATTAAGGATTCAGGATTGAAGATTGAGTATTGAGGATTGAAGGTTGAGGATTGAGGATAGAGGGTTGAGGATGGAGGATGAGGGCCGAGGGTTGAGGATTGATGTTTGAGTATTGAATCCTGACAATTCAGGATATTCTATTGAGTATTGAGAATTGAGGATTGATGGTTGAGTATTGAGGATTGAAGGTTGAGGATTGAGGATTGAGGATTGAGGATTGAGGATTGAAGGTTGAGGATTGGGGACTGAGTGTTGAGGGTCGAGTGATGAGAATTGATGTCTGTGGATGGATATTTGAAGATTGCAGATTGAGTATTGAGTATTGAAAACTGTGAATTGAGGATATTCTATTGAGGATTGAGGATTGACAACAGATAGTTGAGGACTGAGGGCTTAAGATTGAGGATTCAGGATTGAGGATTCAGGATTGAGGTTTGAGGACTGGGGATTGAGGGTTGAGTGTTGAGGATTGAGGATTGAGGATTGAAGATTGAGGATTGGGTACTGAGGATTGAACATTGAGGATTGAGGTTTGAGAATTGAGGATTGAGGATTGAGGATTGTGGATTGAAGATTGAGTATTGAGGATTGAAGATTTTGGATTGAGGATTGGGGATTAAGGATTGAGGATTGGGGATTGAGGATTGAAGATTGAGTATTGAGGATTGAAGATTGACGATTGAGGATTGAGGATTGGGAATTGAGGATTGATGGTTGAGTATTGAGGATTGAGAATTGAGGATTGAGGATAGAGTATTGAAGATTGAGGATTGATGATTGAGGTTTGAGGATTGAGGATTGAGGATTGAGGATTGAGGATTGAAGATTGAGTATTGAGGATTGAAGTTTGTGGATTGGGGATTGAGCATTGAGGTTTGAGGACTGAGGATTGAAGATTGAGTATTTGTGACTGAGGATTGAAGATTCAGGACTGAGGATTGAGGATTGAGGACTGAGGATTGAGGATTGAGTATTGAAGATTGAGTATTGATGATCGACGATTGAGGATTGAGGACTGAGAATTGAGGATTGAGTATTTAAGGTTGAGGATTGATGATTGAGGATTGAGGATTGAGGATTGAGGATTGCAGATTGAGTATTGAGTATAGTAGGTTGAGGATTGAGGATTGAGTATTGACGATTGAGGATTGAGGATTGAGGATTGAGGATTGAGGATGAGGGCTGAGGTTTGAGGATCGAGGTTTGTGGACTGAGGACTGAGGATTGAGGATTCAGAATTGGGGATTGAGGATTGTGGATTGAAGATTGAGGACTGGGGATTGAGGATTGAAGATTGAGGATTAAGGATTGAGGATTGAGGATTGAGGACTGAAGATTGAATATTGATGATTGAAGGTTGAGGATTGAGGATTGAGTGTTGTGGATTGAGGACGAGGACTGAGGGTTGAGTATAGATGTTTGAGGGCTGAGGATTGAGGATTGAGGATTGAGAATTGAGGATTGAGGATTGAGGATTGAAGATTGAGGTTTGGGTATTGAGGATTGAAGGACGAGGATTGAGGATGGAGGATTGAGGATTGAGGATTGATGATTGAAGATTGAGGATTGAGGATTGAGGGTTGAGGATTGAGGACGAGGACTGACTGTTGAGGATTGAGGTCTGAGGATTGAGGATTAAGGATTGAGGATTGGGGATTGAGGATTGAGGATTGAGGATTGAGGATTGAGGATTGTGGATTCAGTATTGAAGACTGAGTATTGATGACTGAGGATTGAGGATTGAGGATTAAGTATTAAGGATTGAGGATTGAAGATTGAGTATTGAGGATTGAAGGTTGAGGATTGAGGATAGAGGGTTGAGGATGGAGGATGAGGGCCGAGGGTTGAGGATTGATGTTTGAGTATTGAATCCTGACAATTCAGGATATTCTATTGAGTATTGAGAATTGAGGATTGATGGTTGAGTATTGAGGACTGAGGATTGAGGGTTGAAGATTGGGTAGTGAGGATTCAGAATTGAGGTTTGTGGACTGAGGATTGAGGATTGAAGATTGAGTATTGAGGATTGAATATTGAGGATTGAGGATTGAGGATTGAGGATTGAGGATTGAGGATGTGGTCTGAGGGTTGAGGATTGAGGTTTGAGGACTGAGGACTGAGGATTGAGGATTGAGGATTGAGGATTGAGGATTGAGGTTTGAGGACTGAGGACTGAGGTTTGAGGATAGAGAATTGAGGGTGAGGATTGAGGATGTGGTCTGAGTGTTGAGGATTGAGGTTTGAGGACTGAGGACTGAGGATTGAGGATTAAGGATTGAGGATTGAGTATTGAGGACTGAAGATTGACGATTGGGTATTGAGGATCGAAGAATGAGGGTTGAGGATTGAGGATTGAGGATTGAGGACTGAAGATTGAGTATTCAGGCTTGAAGATTGACGATTGAGGATTGAGGATTGAGGACAGAGGATTGAGGACTGAGGATTGAAGATTGAGTATTGAGGATTGAAGACTGAGGATTGAGGATAGAGGATTGAGGATTGAGGATTGAAGATTGAGTATTGAGGATTGAAGATTGAGGATTGAGGATTGAGGATTGACGAGTGAGGATTGAAGATTGAGGATTGGGGACTGAGTGTTGAGAGTTGAGTGATGAGAATTGATGTTTGTGGATAGAGGTTTGAAGATTGCAGATTGAGTATTGGGCATTGAAAACTGAGAATTGACGATATTCTATTGAGGATTGAGGATAGACAGCTGATTGTTCAGGACTGAGGTCTGAAGATTGAGGATTCAGGATTGAGGATTCAGGATTGAGGTTTGAGGACTGAGGATTGAGGATTGAGGACTGAGGATTGAGGATTGATGATTGAGGATTGAAGAATGAGGATTGGGTATTGCGGTTTGAACATTGAGGATTGAGGATTGAGGATTGAGTGTTGAGGATTAAGTATTAAGGATTGAGGATTGAAGATTGAGAATTGAGGATTGAAGATTGAGGATCGAGGATTGAGGATTGAAGATTGAGGACTGAGTGTTGAGGGTTGAGTGATGAGAATTGATGTTTGTGGATTGAGATTTGAAGAATGAAGAATGGGGATTGAGTATTGAAAACTGTGAATTGAGGATACCCTGTTGAGGATTGAGGATTGACAATTGATTGTTGAGCACTGAGGGCTGAAGATTGAGGATTCAGGATTGAGGATTCGGGATTGAGGTTTGAGGACTGAGGATTGAGGGTTGAGGATTGAGTATTGAGGACTGAGGATTGAGTATTGAAGATTGAGCATTGATGATTGACGATTGAGGATTGAGGACTGAGGATTGAGGATTGAGTATTGAAGGTTGAGGATTGATGATTGAGGATTGAGGATTGAGGATTCAGGATTGAGGATTGAGGATTGAAGATTGAGTATAGAGGATTGTAGGTTGAGGATTGAGGATTGAGGATTGAGGATTGAAGATTGAGGATTGGGTATTGCGGATTGAACATTGAGGACTGGGGATTGAGGACTGAAGGTTGAGGATTAAGGATTGAGGATTGAGGATTGAGGACTGAAGGTTGAATGTTGATGATTGAAGGTTGAGGATTGAGGATTGAGTGTTGTGGATTGAGGACGAGGACTGAGGGTTGAGTATTGATGTTTGAGGGCTGAGGATTGAGGATTGAGAATTGAGGATTGAGGATTGAGGATTGAAGATTGAGGTTTGGGTATTGAGGATTGAAGGACGAGGATTGAGGGCTGAGGTTTGAGGATCGAGGTTTGTGGACTGAGGACTGAGGATTGAGGATTGAGAATTGGGGATTGAGGATTGTGGATTGAAGATTGAGGACTGGGGATTGAGGATTGAAGATTGAGGATTAAGGATTGAGGATTGAGGATTGAGGACTGAAGATTGAATATTGATGATTGAAGGTTGAGGATTGAGGATTGAGTGTTGTGGATTGAGGACGAGGACTGAGGGTTGAGTATAGATGTTTGAGGGCTGAGGATTGAGGATTGAGGATTGAGAATTGAGGATTGAGGATTGAGGATTGAAGATTGAGGTTTGGGTATTGAGGATTGAAGGACGAGGATTGAGGATGGAGGATTGAGGATTGAGGATTGATGATTGAAGATTGAGGATTGAGGATTGAGGGTTGAGGATTGAGGACGAGGACTGACTGTTGAGGATTGAGGTCTGAGGATTGAGGATTAAGGATTGAGGATTGGGGATTGAGGATTGAGGATTGAGGATTGAGGATTGAGGATTGTGGATTCAGTATTGAAGACTGAGTATTGATGACTGAGGATTGAGGATTGAGGATTAAGTATTAAGGATTGAGGATTGAAGATTGAGTATTGAGGATTGAAGGTTGAGGATTGAGGATAGAGGGTTGAGGATGGAGGATGAGGGCCGAGGGTTGAGGATTGATGTTTGAGTATTGAATCCTGACAATTCAGGATATTCTATTGAGTATTGAGAATTGAGGATTGATCGTTGAGTATTGAGGACTGAGGATTGAGGGTTGAAGATTGGGTAGTGAGGATTCAGAATTGAGGTTTTAGGACTGAGGATTGAGGATTGAAGATTGAGTATTGAGGATTGAATATTGAGGATTGAGGATTGAGGATTGAGGATTGAGGATTGAGGATGTGGTCTGAGGGTTGAGGATTGAGGTTTGAGGACTGAGGACTGAGGATTGAGGATTGAGGACTGAGGACTGAGGATTGAGGATTGAGGATTGAGGATTGAGGATTGAGGTTTGAGGACTGAGGACTGAGGTTTGAGGATAGAGAATTGAGGGTTGAGGATTGAGGATGTGGTCTGAGTGTTGAGGATTGAGGTTTGAGGACTGAGGACTGAGGATTGAGGATTAAGGATTGAGGATTGAGTATTGAGGACTGAAGATTGACGATTGGGTATTGAGGATCGAAGAATGAGGGTTGAGGATTGAGGATTGAGGATTGAGGACTGAAGATTGAGTATTCAGGCTTGAAGATTGACGATTGAGGATTGAGGATTGAGGATAGAGGATTGAGGACTGAGGATTGAAGATTGAGTATTGATGATTGAAGACTGAGGATTGAGGATAGAGGATTGAGGATTGAGGATTGAAGATTGAGTATTGAGGATTGAAGATTGAGGATTGAGGATTGAGGATTGACGAGTGAGGATTGAAGATTGAGGATTGGGGACTGAGTGTTGAGAGTTGAGTGATGAGAATTGATGTTTGTGGATAGAGGTTTGAAGATTGCAGATTGAGTATTGGGCATTGAAAACTGAGAATTGACGATATTCTATTGAGGATTGAGGATAGACAGCTGATTGTTCAGGACTGAGGTCTGAAGATTGAGGATTCAGGATTGAGGATTCAGGATTGAGGTTTGAGGACTGAGGATTGAGGATTGAGGACTGAGGATTGAGGATTGATGATTGAGGATTGAAGAATGAGGATTGGGTTTTGCGGTTTGAACATTGAGGATTGAGGATTGAGGATTGAGTGTTGAGGATTAAGTATTAAGGATTGAGGATTGAAGATTGAGAATTGAGGATTGAAGATTGAGGATCGAGGATTGAGGATTGAAGATTGAGGACTGAGTGTTGAGGGTTGAGTGATGAGAATTGATGTTTGTGGATTGAGATTTGAAGAATGAAGAATGGGGATTGAGTATTGAAAACTGTGAATTGAGGATACCCTGTTGAGGATTGAGGATTGACAATTGATTGTTGAGCACTGAGGGCTGAAGATTGAGGATTCAGGATTGAGGATTCGGGATTGAGGTTTGAGGACTGAGGATTGAGGGTTGAGGATTGAGTATTGAGGACTGAGGATTGAGTATTGAAGATTGAGCATTGATGATTGACGATTGAGGATTGAGGACTGAGGATTGAGGATTGAGTATTGAAGGTTGAGGATTGATGATTGAGGATTGAGGATTGAGGATTCAGGATTGAGGATTGAGGATTGAAGATTGAGTATAGAGGATTGTAGGTTGAGGATTGAGGATTGAGGATTGAGGATTGAAGATTGAGGATTGGGTATTGCGGATTGAACATTGAGGACTGGGGATTGAGGACTGAAGGTTGAGGATTAAGGATTGAGGATTGAGGATTGAGGACTGAAGGTTGAATATTGATGATTGAAGGTTGAGGATTGAGGATTGAGTGTTGTGGATTGAGGACGAGGACTGAGGGTTGAGTATTGATGTTTGAGGGCTGAGGATTGAGGATTGAGAATTGAGGATTGAGGATTGAGGATTGAAGATTGAGGTTTGGGTATTGAGGATTGAAGGACGAGGATTGAGGGCTGAGGTTTGAGGATCGAGGTTTGTGGACTGAGGACTGAGGATTGAGGATTGAGAATTGGGGATTGAGGATTGTGGATTGAAGATTGAGGACTGGGGATTGAGGATTGAAGATTGAGGATTAAGGATTGAGGATTGAGGATTGAGGACTGAAGATTGAATATTGATGATTGAAGGTTGAGGATTGAGGATTGAGTGTTGTGGATTGAGGACGAGGACTGAGGGTTGAGTATAGATGTTTGAGGGCTGAGGATTGAGGATTGAGGATTGAGAATTGAGGATTGAGGATTGAGGATTGAAGATTGAGGTTTGGGTATTGAGGATTGAAGGACGAGGATTGAGGATGGAGGATTGAGGATTGAGGATTGATGATTGAAGATTGAGGATTGAGGATTGAGGGTTGAGGATTGAGGACGAGGACTGACTGTTGAGGATTGAGGTCTGAGGATTGAGGATTAAGGATTGAGGATTGGGGATTGAGGATTGAGGATTGAGGATTGAGGATTGAGGATTGTGGATTCAGTATTGAAGACTGAGTATTGATGACTGAGGATTGAGGATTGAGGATTAAGTATTAAGGATTGAGGATTGAAGATTGAGTATTGAGGATTGAAGGTTGAGGATTGAGGATAGAGGGTTGAGGATGGAGGATGAGGGCCGAGGGTTGAGGATTGATGTTTGAGTATTGAATCCTGACAATTCAGGATATTCTATTGAGTATTGAGAATTGAGGATTGATCGTTGAGTATTGAGGACTGAGGATTGAGGGTTGAAGATTGGGTAGTGAGGATTCAGAATTGAGGTTTGAGGACTGAGGATTGAGGATTGAAGATTGAGTATTGAGGATTGAATATTGAGGATTGAGGATTGAGGATTGAGGATTGAGGATTGAGGATGTGGTCTGAGGGTTGAGGATTGAGGTTTGAGGACTGAGGACTGAGGATTGAGGATTGAGGATTGAGGATTGAGGATTGAGGTTTGAGGACTGAGGACTGAGGTTTGAGGATAGAGAATTGAGGGTTGAGGATTGAGGATGTGGTCTGAGTGTTGAGGATTGAGGTTTGAGGACTGAGGACTGAGGATTGAGGATTAAGGATTGAGGATTGAGGATTGAGGATTGAGTATTGAGGATTGAAGATTGAGGATTGAGGATTGAGGATTGACGAGTGAGGATTGAAGATTGAGGATTGGGGACTGAGTGTTGAGGGTTGAGTGATGAGAATTGATGTTTGTGGATTGAGATTTGAAGAATGAAGAATGGGGATTGAGTATTGAAAACTGTGAATTGAGGATACCCTGTTGAGGATTGAGGATTGACAATTGATTGTTGAGCACTGAGGGCTGAAGATTGAGGATTCAGGATTGAGGATTCGGGATTGAGGTTTGAGGACTGAGGATTGAGGGTTGAGGATTGAGTATTGAGGACTGAGGATTGAGTATTGAAGATTGAGCATTGATGATTGACGATTGAGGATTGAGGACTGAGGATTGAGGATTGAGTATTGAAGGTTGAGGATTGATGATTGAGGATTGAGGATTGAGGATTCAGGATTGAGGATTGAGGATTGAAGATTGAGTATAGAGGATTGTAGGTTGAGGATTGAGGATTGAGGATTGAGGATTGAAGATTGAGGATTGGGTATTGCGGATTGAACATTGAGGACTGGGGATTGAGGACTGAAGGTTGAGGATTAAGGATTGAGGATTGAGGATTGAGGACTGAAGGTTGAATATTGATGATTGAAGGTTGAGGATTGAGGATTGAGTGTTGTGGATTGAGGACGAGGACTGAGGGTTGAGTATTGATGTTTGAGGGCTGAGGATTGAGGATTGAGAATTGAGGATTGAGGATTGAGGATTGAGTATTGAGGATTGAAGATTGAGGATTGAGGATTGAGGATTGACGAGTGAGGATTGAAGATTGAGGATTGGGGACTGAGTGTTGAGAGTTGAGTGATGAGAATTGATGTTTGTGGATAGAGGTTTGAAGATTGCAGATTGAGTATTGGGCATTGAAAACTGAGAATTGACGATATTCTATTGAGGATTGAGGATAGACAGCTGATTGTTCAGGACTGAGGTCTGAAGATTGAGGATTCAGGATTGAGGATTCAGGATTGAGGTTTGAGGACTGAGGATTGAGGATTGAGGACTGAGGATTGAGGATTGATGATTGAGGATTGAAGAATGAGGATTGGGTTTTGCGGTTTGAACATTGAGGATTGAGGATTGAGGATTGAGTGTTGAGGATTAAGTATTAAGGATTGAGGATTGAAGATTGAGAATTGAGGATTGAAGATTGAGGATCGAGGATTGAGGATTGAAGATTGAGGACTGAGTGTTGAGGGTTGAGTGATGAGAATTGATGTTTGTGGATTGAGATTTGAAGAATGAAGAATGGGGATTGAGTATTGAAAACTGTGAATTGAGGATACCCTGTTGAGGATTGAGGATTGACAATTGATTGTTGAGCACTGAGGGCTGAAGATTGAGGATTCAGGATTGAGGATTCGGGATTGAGGTTTGAGGACTGAGGATTGAGGGTTGAGGATTGAGTATTGAGGACTGAGGATTGAGTATTGAAGATTGAGCATTGATGATTGACGATTGAGGATTGAGGACTGAGGATTGAGGATTGAGTATTGAAGGTTGAGGATTGATGATTGAGGATTGAGGATTGAGGATTCAGGATTGAGGATTGAGGATTGAAGATTGAGTATAGAGGATTGTAGGTTGAGGATTGAGGATTGAGGATTGAGGATTGAAGATTGAGGATTGGGTATTGCGGATTGAACATTGAGGACTGGGGATTGAGGACTGAAGGTTGAGGATTAAGGATTGAGGATTGAGGATTGAGGACTGAAGGTTGAATATTGATGATTGAAGGTTGAGGATTGAGGATTGAGTGTTGTGGATTGAGGACGAGGACTGAGGGTTGAGTATTGATGTTTGAGGGCTGAGGATTGAGGATTGAGAATTGAGGATTGAGGATTGAGGATTGAAGATTGAGGTTTGGGTATTGAGGATTGAAGGACGAGGATTGAGGGCTGAGGTTTGAGGATCGAGGTTTGTGGACTGAGGACTGAGGATTGAGGATTGAGAATTGGGGATTGAGGATTGTGGATTGAAGATTGAGGACTGGGGATTGAGGATTGAAGATTGAGGATTAAGGATTGAGGATTGAGGATTGAGGACTGAAGATTGAATATTGATGATTGAAGGTTGAGGATTGAGGATTGAGTGTTGTGGATTGAGGACGAGGACTGAGGGTTGAGTATAGATGTTTGAGGGCTGAGGATTGAGGATTGAGGATTGAGAATTGAGGATTGAGGATTGAGGATTGAAGATTGAGGTTTGGGTATTGAGGATTGAAGGACGAGGATTGAGGATGGAGGATTGAGGATTGAGGATTGATGATTGAAGATTGAGGATTGAGGATTGAGGGTTGAGGATTGAGGACGAGGACTGACTGTTGAGGATTGAGGTCTGAGGATTGAGGATTAAGGATTGAGGATTGGGGATTGAGGATTGAGGATTGAGGATTGAGGATTGAGGATTGTGGATTCAGTATTGAAGACTGAGTATTGATGACTGAGGATTGAGGATTGAGGATTAAGTATTAAGGATTGAGGATTGAAGATTGAGTATTGAGGATTGAAGGTTGAGGATTGAGGATAGAGGGTTGAGGATGGAGGATGAGGGCCGAGGGTTGAGGATTGATGTTTGAGTATTGAATCCTGACAATTCAGGATATTCTATTGAGTATTGAGAATTGAGGATTGATCGTTGAGTATTGAGGACTGAGGATTGAGGGTTGAAGATTGGGTAGTGAGGATTCAGAATTGAGGTTTGAGGACTGAGGATTGAGGATTGAAGATTGAGTATTGAGGATTGAATATTGAGGATTGAGGATTGAGGATTGAGGATTGAGGATTGAGGATGTGGTCTGAGGGTTGAGGATTGAGGTTTGAGGACTGAGGACTGAGGATTGAGGATTGAGGATTGAGGATTGAGGATTGAGGTTTGAGGACTGAGGACTGAGGTTTGAGGATAGAGAATTGAGGGTTGAGGATTGAGGATGTGGTCTGAGTGTTGAGGATTGAGGTTTGAGGACTGAGGACTGAGGATTGAGGATTAAGGATTGAGGATTGAGGATTGAGGATTGAGTATTGAGGATTGAAGATTGAGGATTGAGGATTGAGGATTGACGAGTGAGGATTGAAGATTGAGGATTGGGGACTGAGTGTTGAGGGTTGAGTGATGAGAATTGATGTTTGTGGATTGAGATTTGAAGAATGAAGAATGGGGATTGAGTATTGAAAACTGTGAATTGAGGATACCCTGTTGAGGATTGAGGATTGACAATTGATTGTTGAGCACTGAGGGCTGAAGATTGAGGATTCAGGATTGAGGATTCGGGATTGAGGTTTGAGGACTGAGGATTGAGGGTTGAGGATTGAGTATTGAGGACTGAGGATTGAGTATTGAAGATTGAGCATTGATGATTGACGATTGAGGATTGAGGACTGAGGATTGAGGATTGAGTATTGAAGGTTGAGGATTGATGATTGAGGATTGAGGATTGAGGATTCAGGATTGAGGATTGAGGATTGAAGATTGAGTATAGAGGATTGTAGGTTGAGGATTGAGGATTGAGGATTGAGGATTGAAGATTGAGGATTGGGTATTGCGGATTGAACATTGAGGACTGGGGATTGAGGACTGAAGGTTGAGGATTAAGGATTGAGGATTGAGGATTGAGGACTGAAGGTTGAATATTGATGATTGAAGGTTGAGGATTGAGGATTGAGTGTTGTGGATTGAGGACGAGGACTGAGGGTTGAGTATTGATGTTTGAGGGCTGAGGATTGAGGATTGAGAATTGAGGATTGAGGATTGAGGATTGAGTATTGAGGATTGAAGATTGAGGATTGAGGATTGAGGATTGACGAGTGAGGATTGAAGATTGAGGATTGGGGACTGAGTGTTGAGAGTTGAGTGATGAGAATTGATGTTTGTGGATAGAGGTTTGAAGATTGCAGATTGAGTATTGGGCATTGAAAACTGAGAATTGACGATATTCTATTGAGGATTGAGGATAGACAGCTGATTGTTCAGGACTGAGGTCTGAAGATTGAGGATTCAGGATTGAGGATTCAGGATTGAGGTTTGAGGACTGAGGATTGAGGATTGAGGACTGAGGATTGAGGATTGATGATTGAGGATTGAAGAATGAGGATTGGGTATTGCGGTTTGAACATTGAGGATTGAGGATTGAGGATTGAGTGTTGAGGATTAAGTATTAAGGATTGAGGATTGAAGATTGAGAATTGAGGATTGAAGATTGAGGATCGAGGATTGAGGATTGAAGATTGAGGACTGAGTGTTGAGGGTTGAGTGATGAGAATTGATGTTTGTGGATTGAGATTTGAAGAATGAAGAATGGGGATTGAGTATTGAAAACTGTGAATTGAGGATACCCTGTTGAGGATTGAGGATTGACAATTGATTGTTGAGCACTGAGGGCTGAAGATTGAGGATTCAGGATTGAGGATTCGGGATTGAGGTTTGAGGACTGAGGATTGAGGGTTGAGGATTGAGTATTGAGGACTGAGGATTGAGTATTGAAGATTGAGCATTGATGATTGACGATTGAGGATTGAGGACTGAGGATTGAGGATTGAGTATTGAAGGTTGAGGATTGATGATTGAGGATTGAGGATTGAGGATTCAGGATTGAGGATTGAGGATTGAAGATTGAGTATAGAG
Organism: Calliopsis andreniformis; assembly: GCF_051401765.1. Classification (NCBI taxonomy): domain Eukaryota; kingdom Metazoa; phylum Arthropoda; class Insecta; order Hymenoptera; family Andrenidae; genus Calliopsis; species Calliopsis andreniformis. Next base: position 1,048,750 of record NW_027480450.1, on the reverse strand, counting down.
GATTGTAGGTTGAGGATTGAGGATTGAGGATTGAAGATTGAGGATTGGGTATTGCGGATTGAACATTGTGGACTGGGGATTGAGGACTGAAGGTTGAGGATTAAGGATTGAGGATTGAGGATTGAGGACTGAAGGTTGAATGTTGATGATTGAAGGTTGAGGATTGAGGATTGAGTGTTGTGGATTGAGGACGAGGACTGAGGGTTGAGTATTGATGTTTGAGGGCTGAGGATTGAGGATTGAGAATTGAGGATTGAGGATTGAGGATTGAAGATTGAGGTTTGGGTATTGAGGATTGAAGGACGAGGATTGAGGGCTGAGGTTTGAGGATCGAGGTTTGTGGACTGAGGACTGAGGATTGAGGATTGAGAATTGGGGATTGAGGATTGTGGATTGAAGATTGAGGACTGGGGATTGAGGATTGAAGATTGAGGATTAAGGATTGAGGATTGAGGATTGAGGACTGAAGATTGAATATTGATGATTGAAGGTTGAGGATTGAGGATTGAGTGTTGTGGATTGAGGACGAGGACTGAGGGTTGAGTATAGATGTTTGAGGGCTGAGGATTGAGGATTGAGGATTGAGAATTGAGGATTGAGGATTGAGGATTGAAGATTGAGGTTTGGGTATTGAGGATTGATGGACGAGGATTGAGGATGGAGGATTGAGGATTGAGGATTGATGATTGAAGATTGAGGATTGAGGATTGAGGGTTGAGGATTGAGGACGAGGACTGACTGTTGAGGATTGAGGTCTGAGGATTGAGGATTAAGGATTGAGGATTGGGGATTGAGGATTGAGGATTGAGGATTGAGGATTGAGGATTGTGGATTCAGTATTGAAGACTGAGTATTGATGACTGAGGATTGAGGATTGAGGATTAAGTATTAAGGATTGAGGATTGAAGATTGAGTATTGAGGATTGAAGGTTGAGGATTGAGGATAGAGGGTTGAGGATGGAGGATGAGGGCCGAGGGTTGAGGATTGATGTTTGAGTATTGAATCCTGACAATTCAGGATATTCTATTGAGTATTGAGAATTGAGGATTGATCGTTGAGTATTGAGGACTGAGGATTGAGGGTTGAAGATTGGGTAGTGAGGATTCAGAATTGAGGTTTGAGGACTGAGGATTGAGGATTGAAGATTGAGTATTGAGGATTGAATATTGAGGATTGAGGATTGAGGATTGAGGATTGAGGATTGAGGATGTGGTCTGAGGGTTGAGGATTGAGGTTTGAGGACTGAGGACTGAGGATTGAGGATTGAGGACTGAGGACTGAGGATTGAGGATTGAGGATTGAGGATTGAGGATTGAGGTTTGAGGACTGAGGACTGAGGTTTGAGGATAGAGAATTGAGGGTTGAGGATTGAGGATGTGGTCTGAGTGTTGAGGATTGAGGTTTGAGGACTGAGGACTGAGGATTGAGGATTAAGGATTGAGGATTGAGTATTGAGGACTGAAGATTGACGATTGGGTATTGAGGATCGAAGAATGAGGGTTGAGGATTGAGGATTGAGGATTGAGGACTGAAGATTGAGTATTCAGGCTTGAAGATTGACGATTGAGGATTGAGGATTGAGGATAGAGGATTGAGGACTGAGGATTGAAGTTTGAGTATTGATGATTGAAGACTGAGGATTGAGGATAGAGGATTGAGGATTGAGGATTGAAGATTGATTATTGAGGATTGAAGATTGAGGATTGAGGATTGAGGATTGACGAGTGAGGATTGAAGATTGAGGATTGGGGACTGGGTGTTGAGAGTTGAGTGATGAGAATTGATGTTTGTGGATAGAGGTTTGAAGATTGCAGATTGAGTATTGGGCATTGAAAACTGAGAATTGACGATATTCTATTGAGGATTGAGGATAGACAGCTGATTGTTCAGGACTGAGGTCTGAAGATTGAGGATTCAGGATTGAGGATTCAGGATTGAGGTTTGAGGACTGAGGATTGAGGATTGAGGACTGAGGATTGAGGATTGATGATTGAGGATTGAAGAATGAGGATTGGGTTTTGCGGTTTGAACATTGAGGATTGAGGATTGAGGATTGAGTGTTGAGGATTAAGTATTAAGGATTGAGGATTGAAGATTGAGAATTGAGGATTGAAGATTGAGGATCGAGGATTGAGGATTGAAGATTGAGGACTGAGTGTTGAGGGTTGAGTGATGAGAATTGATGTTTGTGGATTGAGATTTGAAGAATGAAGAATGGGGATTGAGTATTGAAAACTGTGAATTGAGGATACCCTGTTGAGGATTGAGGATTGACAATTGATTGTTGAGCACTGAGGGCTGAAGATTGAGGATTCAGGATTGAGGATTCGGGATTGAGGTTTGAGGACTGAGGATTGAGGGTTGAGGATTGAGTATTGAGGACTGAGGATTGAGTATTGAAGATTGAGCATTGATGATTGACGATTGAGGATTGAGGACTGAGGATTGAGGATTGAGTATTGAAGGTTGAGGATTGATGATTGAGGATTGAGGATTGAGGATTCAGGATTGAGGATTGAGGATTGAAGATTGAGTATAGAGGATTGTAGGTTGAGGATTGAGGATTGAGGATTGAGGATTGAAGATTGAGGATTGGGTATTGCGGATTGAACATTGAGGACTGGGGATTGAGGACTGAAGGTTGAGGATTAAGGATTGAGGATTGAGGATTGAGTACTGAAGGTTGAATATTGATGATTGAAGGTTGAGGATTGAGGATTGAGTGTTGTGGATTGAGGACGAGGACTGAGGGTTGAGTATTGATGTTTGAGGGCTGAGGATTGAGGATTGAGAATTGAGGATTGAGGATTGAGGATTGAAGATTGAGGTTTGGGTATTGAGGATTGAAGGACGAGGATTGAGGGCTGAGGTTTGAGGATCGAGGTTTGTGGACTGAGGACTGAGGATTGAGGATTGAGAATTGGGGATTGAGGATTGTGGATTGAAGATTGAGGACTGGGGATTGAGGATTGAAGATTGAGGATTAAGGATTGAGGATTGAGGATTGAGGACTGAAGATTGAATATTGATGATTGAAGGTTGAGGATTGAGGATTGAGTGTTGTGGATTGAGGACGAGGACTGAGGGTTGAGTATAGATGTTTGAGGGCTGAGGATTGAGGATTGAGGATTGAGAATTGAGGATTGAGGATTGAGGATTGAAGATTGAGGTTTGGGTATTGAGGATTGAAGGACGAGGATTGAGGATGGAGGATTGAGGATTGAGGATTGATGATTGAAGATTGAGGATTGAGGATTGAGGGTTGAGGATTGAGGACGAGGACTGACTGTTGAGGATTGAGGTCTGAGGATTGAGGATTAAGGATTGAGGATTGGGGATTGAGGATTGAGGATTGAGGATTGAGGATTGAGGATTGTGGATTCAGTATTGAAGACTGAGTATTGATGACTGAGGATTGAGGATTGAGGATTAAGTATTAAGGATTGAGGATTGAAGATTGAGTATTGAGGATTGAAGGTTGAGGATTGAGGATAGAGGGTTGAGGATGGAGGATGAGGGCCGAGGGTTGAGGATTGATGTTTGAGTATTGAATCCTGACAATTCAGGATATTCTATTGAGTATTGAGAATTGAGGATTGATCGTTGAGTATTGAGGACTGAGGATTGAGGGTTGAAGATTGGGTAGTGAGGATTCAGAATTGAGGTTTGAGGACTGAGGATTGAGGATTGAAGATTGAGTATTGAGGATTGAATATTGAGGATTGAGGATTGAGGATTGAGGATTGAGGATTGAGGATGTGGTCTGAGGGTTGAGGATTGAGGTTTGAGGACTGAGGACTGAGGATTGAGGATTGAGGATTGAGGATTGAGGATTGAGGTTTGAGGACTGAGGACTGAGGTTTGAGGATAGAGAATTGAGGGTTGAGGATTGAGGATGTGGTCTGAGTGTTGAGGATTGAGGTTTGAGGACTGAGGACTGAGGATTGAGGATTAAGGATTGAGGATTGAGGATTGAGGATTGAGTATTGAGGATTGAAGATTGAGGATTGAGGATTGAGGATTGACGAGTGAGGATTGAAGATTGAGGATTGGGGACTGAGTGTTGAGGGTTGAGTGATGAGAATTGATGTTTGTGGATTGAGATTTGAAGAATGAAGAATGGGGATTGAGTATTGAAAACTGTGAATTGAGGATACCCTGTTGAGGATTGAGGATTGACAATTGATTGTTGAGCACTGAGGGCTGAAGATTGAGGATTCAGGATTGAGGATTCGGGATTGAGGTTTGAGGACTGAGGATTGAGGGTTGAGGATTGAGTATTGAGGACTGAGGATTGAGTATTGAAGATTGAGCATTGATGATTGACGATTGAGGATTGAGGACTGAGGATTGAGGATTGAGTATTGAAGGTTGAGGATTGATGATTGAGGATTGAGGATTGAGGATTCAGGATTGAGGATTGAGGATTGAAGATTGAGTATAGAGGATTGTAGGTTGAGGATTGAGGATTGAGGATTGAGGATTGAAGATTGAGGATTGGGTATTGCGGATTGAACATTGAGGACTGGGGATTGAGGACTGAAGGTTGAGGATTAAGGATTGAGGATTGAGGATTGAGGACTGAAGGTTGAATATTGATGATTGAAGGTTGAGGATTGAGGATTGAGTGTTGTGGATTGAGGACGAGGACTGAGGGTTGAGTATTGATGTTTGAGGGCTGAGGATTGAGGATTGAGAATTGAGGATTGAGGATTGAGGATTGAAGATTGAGGTTTGGGTATTGAGGATTGAAGGACGAGGATTGAGGATTGAGGATTGAGGATTGAGGATTGAAGATTGAGTATTGAGGATTGAGGACTGAGGATTGAGGATTCAGGATTGAAGATTGAGGGTTGGGGATTGAGGATCGATGATTGGGGATTGAGGATTGAGGATTGAGGATTGAGGATTGAGGATTGAGAATTGAGTATTGAAGATTGAGGACAGAGGGTTGAGGATTGAGGGATGATGTTTGAGGATTGAGATTTGATGATTGAATAGTTTGGATTGAGTATTGTATCCTGAGAATTCAGGATATTCTATTGAATATTGAGAATAGATGGTTGATGGTTGATTATTGAGGATTGATGATTGATGGTCGTGTGTTGAATATTGAGGATTGAGGATTCAGGATTGAGGATTGAGTATAGAAGGTTGAAAACTGAGGATTGAGGATTGAGGATTGACGATTGAGGATTGAAGATTGAGTGTTGAGGATTGAAGATTGAGGATTGAGGATTGAGGATTGAGGATTGGAGATTGAGTATTGAGGATTGAAGATTGAGGGTTAAGGATTGAGTATTGAGGATTGAGGATTGAGGGTTGAGGATTGAAGATTGAGAATTGAGAATTGAGAATTGGGGATTGATGGTTGAGTATTGAGGGTTGATGGTTGAGGTCTGTGTGTTGAATATTGAGGATTGAGGACTCAGGGTTGAGGATTGAGCATTGTAGATTGAGGACTGAGGATTGAGGATTGCGGATTGAGGATTGAAGATTGTGTATTGATGATTGAAGATTGAGGATTGAGGATTGAGGATTGAGGATTGAGGATTGGAGATTGAGTATTGAGGATTGAAGATTGAGGGTTAAGGATTGAGTATTGAGGATTGAGGATTGAGGGTTGAGGATTGAAGATTGAGAATTGAGAATTGGGGATTGATGGTTGAGTATTGAGGGTTGATGGTTGAGGTCTGTGTGTTGAATATTGAGGATTGAGGACTCAGGGTTCCGGACTGAGGTTTGACGAGTGAGGATTGAGGATTGAGGATTGTGGATTGAGGAATGACGTTTGAGGATAGGGGATTGAGGATTGTAGTATTGAAGACGGGGGATTGAGGTTTAATCATGAAGGATAGAGCATTGGGGACAGAGCGTCGAGGACTGATTACTGAGGATTGAGGATTGAAGACTGAGGATTGGGGATTGAGGATTTAGGACTGAGGATTGAGGATTGAGGATTGAGGATTCAGGATTAACGTTTGAGGATTGAGGATGGAGGATTGAGGATTGAGGATGGAGGATTGAAGATTGAGGATTGAGGATTGAGGATTGACGATTGAGGATTGAGGAATGATGATTGAAGATTGAGTATTGAGGATTGATGATTGAGGATTGAGGATTGAGTATTGGAGACTGAGGACTGAGTGTTGAGGATTGAAGATTGAGCATTGAGGATTGAGGATCGAAGATTGAGGATTGAGGATTGAGGATTGAGGAATGTGGATTGAGGATTTAGAATTGGATATTGGGTCTTGAGGACTGAAGGTTGAGGATTGAGGATTGAGTGTTGAGGATTGAAGATTGAGGATTGAGGATTGAGGATTGAGGATTGAGGATTGAGGATTTAGAATTGGAGATTGGGTACTGAGGATTGAAGGTTGAGGATTGAGAATTGAGTGTTGAGGATAGAAGATTGAGGACTGAGGATTGGGTGTTGAGTATTAAGGACTGAGGGTTGAGGATTGAGGTTTGAGGCCTGAGGATTGAGGATTGAGGAATGAGGATTGAGGACTGAGGTTTGAGAATCGAGTGTTGAGGACTGAGGATTGAGGATTGAGGATTGAGGATTTAGGACTGAGGATTGACGTCTAAGGATTGAGGATTGAGGATTTTGGATTGAAGATTGAGGACTGAGGGTTGAGGATTGAGTGTTGAGTATTGATGTTTGAGGATTGAGATTTGAAGATTGAATATTGTGGATTGAGTATTGAAAACTGAGAATACAGGACATTCTATTGAGTATTGAGAACTGAGGATTGATGATTGAGTATTGAGGATTGATGGCTGAAGGTTGTGTGATGAATATTGAGAACTCAGGATTGAGGATTGAGGATTGTGTATTCGTGATTGAGGATTGAGGATTGAGGGTGGAGGATTGAGGATTGAGGATTGAGTATTGTGGATTGTGGATTGAATATTGAGGACTGAGGATTGAAGATTGAGTATTGGTGATTGAAGACTGAGGATTGAGGATTGAGGATTGAGGATTGAGGATTGAAGATTGAGTATTGAGGATTGAAGATTGAGGATTGAGGATTGAGGATTGACGAGTGAGGATTGAAGATTGAGGATTGGGGACTGAGTGTTGAGAGTTGAGTGATGAGAATTGATGTTTGTGGATAGAGATTTGAAGATTGCAGATTGAGTATTGGGTATTGAAAACTGAGAATTGATGATATTCTATTGAGGATTGAGGATAGACAGCTGATTGTTCAGGAATAAGGTCTGAAGATTGAGGATTCAGTATTGAGGATTCAGGATTGAGGTTTGAGGACTGAGGATTGAGGATTGAGGACTGAGGATTGAGGATTGAGGATTGAGGATTGAAGAATGAGGATTGGGTATTGCGGAATGAACATTGAGGATTGAGGATTCAGGATTGAGTGTTGAGGATTAAGTATTAAGGATTGAGGATTGAAGATTGAGTATTGAGCATTGAAGATTGAGGATCGAGGATTGAGGATTGAAGATTGAGGACTGAGTGTTGAGGTTTGAGTGATGAGAATTGATGTTTGTGGATTGAGATTTGAAGAATGAAGAATGGGGATTGAGTATTGAAAACTGTGAATTGAGGATACCCTATTGAGGATTGAGGATTGACAATTGATTGTTGAGGACTGAGGGCTGAAGATTGAGGATTCAGGATTGAGGATTCGGGATTGAGGTTTGAGGACTGAGGATTGAGGGTTGAGGATTGAGTATTGAGGACTGAGGATTGAGTATTGAAGATTGAGTATTGATGATTGACGATTGAGGATTGAGGACTTAGGATTGAGGATTGAGTATTGAAGGTTGAGGATTGATGATTGAGGATTGAGGATTGAGGATTGAGGATTGAGGATTGAGGATTGAAGATTGAGTATAGAGGATTGTAGGTTGAGGATTGAGGATTGAGGATTGAGGATTGAAGATTGAGGATTGGGGATTGCGGATTGAACATTGAGGACTGGGGATTGAGGATTGAAGGCTGAGGATTAAGGATTGAGGATTGAGGACGAGGACTTAGGGTTGAGTATTGATGTTTGAGGGCTGAGGATTGAGGATTGAGAATTGAGGATTGAGGATTGAGGATTGAAGATTGAGGTTTGGGTATTGAGGATTGAAGGACGAGGATTGAGGATTGAGGATTGAGGATTCAGGATTGAAGGTTGAGTATTGAGGATTGAGGCCTGAGGATTGAGGATTCAGGATTGAAGATTGAGGGTTGGGGATTGAGGATCGATGATTGGGGATTGAGGATTGAGGATTGAGGATTGAGGATTGAGGATTGAGAATTGAGTATTGAAGATTGAGGACGGAGGGTTGAGGAATAAGGAATGATGTTTGAGGATTGAGATTTGATGACTGAATAGTTTGGATTGAGTATTGTATCCTGAGAATTCAGGATATTCTATTGAATATTGAGAATTGATGGTTGATGGTTGATTATTGAGGATTGATGATTGATGGTCGTGTGTTGAATATTGAGGATTGAGGATTCAGGATTGAGGATTGAGTATAGAAGGTTGAAAACTGAGGATTGAGGATTGAGGATAGACGATTGAGGATTGAAGATTGAGGATTGAGGATTGAGGATTGAGGATTGAGGATTTAGAATTGGAGATTGGGTACTGAGGATTGAAGGTTGAGGATTGAGGATTGAGTGTTGAGGATTGAAGATTGAGGATTGAGGATTGGGTGTTGTGTATTGAGGACTGAGGGTTGAGGATTGAGGTTTGAGGCCTGAGGATTGAGGATTGAGGATTGAGGATTGAGGACTGAGGTTTGAGAATCGAGTGTTGAGGACTGAGGATTGAGGATTGAGGATTGAGGATTTAGGACTGAGGATTGACGTCTACGGATTGAGGATTGAGGATTTTGGATTGAAGATTGAGGACTGAGGGTTGAGGATTGAGTGTTGAGTATTGACGTTTGAGGATTGAGATTTGAAGATTGAATATTGTGGGTTGAGTATTGAAAACTGAGAATACAGGACATTCTATTGAGTATTGAGAACTGAGGATTGATGATTGAGTATTGAGGATTGATGGCTGAAGGTTGTGTGATGAATATTGAGGACTCAGGATTGAGGATTGAGGATTGTGTATTGGTGATTGAGGATTGAGGATTGAGGGTGGAGGATTGAGGATTGAGGATTGGCGATTGTGGATTGAGGATTGAATATTGAGGATTGGGGATTGAGGATTGATGATTGAGGATTGGGGATTGAGGACTGAAGATTGAGGATTGAGGATTGAGGGTTGAGGATTGAGGATTGACTATTGAAGATTGAGTATTGAGGATTGAAGGTTGAGGATTGAGGATTGAGGATTGAAGTTTGTGGACTGAGTGTTGCGGGTTGAGTCATGAGACTTGATGTTTGTGGATTGAGATTTGAAGATTGAAGTTTGAGGATTGTGTACTGAAAACTTAGAATTGAGGGTATTCGATTGAGGATTGAGGATTGACAATTGATTGTTGAGGATTCAGGGCTGAAGATTGAGGATTCAGGATTGAGGATTGAGGATTGAAGATTGAGGATTCTGGATTGATGATTCAGGATTGAGGTTTTAGGACTGAGGATTGAGGGTTGGGGATTGAGGAGTGAGGATTGATGTTTGAGGATTGAGGATTGAGGATTGAGGATTGAGGATTGAAGGCTGAGGATGGAGTATTGGGTGTTGAGGATTGAGGATTGATGATTGAGGATGACGAGTGAGGGTTGAGGATTGGGGTTTGAAGACTCAGGATTCAGGATTGACGTTTGAGGGTTGAGGATTGATGATTGAGTATTGAGGATTGAAGATTGAGGAATTAGGATTGAGGATTGAGGATTATGGATTGAGGATTGAAGATTGAGTATTCGGTATTGAAGGTTGAGGATTGAGGTTTGTGTATTGAGGATTGAGGATTGAGGATTGAAGAATGAGGATTGAGGATTGAGGATTGAGGATTGAGTATTGAAGATTGAGGATTGGGTATTGAGGATTGAAGATTGAGTATTGAGAATTGAGGATTGAGGATTGAAGATTGAGGATTGAGGCTTGAGGGTTGAGGATTGAAGAGTGAGTATTGAGGACTGATGATTGTGGATTGAGGATTGAAGGTTGAGTATTGAGGATTGAAGATTGAGGATTGAGGATTGAGGACTGAGGATTGAGTATGAGGACTGAGGACTGAGGATTGAGGATTGATGATTGAATATTGAGGATTGGGGATTGTGGATCGAAGATTGAGGATTGAGGATTGAGGATTGGGGATTGAGGATTTAGAATTGGAGATTGGCTATTGAGGATTGAAGGTTGAGGAATGAGGATAGAGTGTTGAGGATTGAAGATTGAGGATTGAAGATTGAGGATTGAGGATTGAGGATTGAGGATTGAGTATTGAGGACTGAGTGTTGAGGATTGAGGTTTGAGGACTGAGGATTGAGGGTTGAGGATTGAGGATAGTGTATTGAGGATTGAGAATTGAGGATAGAGTATTGAAGATGGAGGATTGAGGATTGAGGATTGAGGATTGAGGATTGACGATTGAGGTTTGAAGATTGAAGGTTGAGTATTGAGGATTGATGATTCAGTACTGATGTTTCAGGATTGAGGCTTGAGGACTGAGGGTTGAGGATTGAGTGTTGAGTATTGACGTTTGAGGATTGAGATTTGAAGATTGAATATTGTGGATTGAGTATTGAAAACTGAGAATACAGGACATTCTATTGAGTATTGAGAACTGAGGATTGATGATTGAGTATTGAGGATTGATGGCTGAAGGTTGTGTGATGAATATTGAGGACTCAGGATTGAGGATTGATGATTGTGTATTGGTGATTGAGGATTGAGGATTCAGGGTGGAGGATTGAGGATTGAGGATTGGCGATTGTGGATTGAGGATTGAATATTGAGGATTGGGGATTGAGGATTGATGATTGAGGATTGGGGATTGAGGACTGAAGATTGAGGATTGAGAATTGAGGGTTGAGGATTGAGGATTGACTATTGAAGATTGAGTATTGAGGATTGAAGGTTGAGGATTGAGGATTGAGGATTGAAGTTTGTGGACTGAGTGTTGCGGGTTGAGTCATGAGACTTGATGTTTGTGGATTGAGATTTGAAGATTGAAGTTTGAGGATTGTGTACTGAAAACTTAGAATTGAGGGTATTCTATTGAGGATTGAGGATTGACAATTGATTGTTGAGGATTCAGGGCTGAAGATTGAGGATTCAGGATTGAGGACTGAGGATTGAAGATTGAGGATTCTGGATTGATGATTCAGGATTGAGGTTTTAGGACTGAGGATTGAGGGTTGAGGATTGAGGAGTGAGGATTGATGTTTGAGGATTGAGGATTGAGGATTGAGGATTGAGGATTGAAGGCTGAGGATGGAGTATTGGGTGTTGAGGATTGAGGACTGATGATTGAGGATGACGAGTGAGGGTTGAGGATTGGGGTTTGAAGACTCAGGATTCAGGATTGACGTTTGAGGGTTGAGGATTGATGATTGAGTATTGAGGATTGAAGATTGAGGAATTAGCATTGAGGATTGAGGATTATGGATTGAGGATTGAAGATTGAGTATTCGGTATTGAAGGTTGAGGATTGAGGTTTGTGTATTGAGGATTGAGGATTGAGGATTGAAGAATGAGGATTGAGGATTGAGGATTGAGGATTGAGTATTGAAGATTGAGGATTGGGTATTGAGGATTGAAGATTGAGTATTGAGAATTGAGGATTGAGGATTGAAGATTGAGGATTGAGGCTTGAGGGTTGAGGATTGAAGAGTGAGTATTGAGGACTGATGATTGTGGATTGAGGATTGAAGGTTGAGTATTGAGGATTGAAGATTGAGGATTGAGGATTGAGGACTGAGGATTGAGTATGAGGACTGAGGACTGAGGATTGAGGATTGATGATTGAATATTGAGGATTGGGGATTGTGGATCGAAGATTGAGGATTGAGGATTGAGGATTGGGGATTGAGGATTTAGAATTGGAGATTGGCTATTGAGGATTGAAGTTGAGGAATGAGGATAGAGTGTTGAGGATTGAAGATTGAGGATTGAAGATTGAGGATTGAGGATTGAGGATTGAGGATTGAGTATTGAGGACTGAGTGTTGAGGATTGAGGTTTGAGGACTGAGGATTGAGGGTTGAGGATTGAGGATAGTGTATTGAGGATTGAGAATTGAGGATAGAGTATTGAAGATGGAGGATTGAGGATTGAGGATTGAGGATTGAGGATTGACGATTGAGGTTTGGAGATTGAAGGTTGAGTATTGAGGATTGAAGATTCAGTACTGATGTTTCAGGATTGAGGCTTGAGGACTGAGGATTGACGGTTGAGGATTGAGGATTGAGGACTGAGGGTTGATGATTGAATTGTTGAGAATTGATGTTTGAGGATTGAGTGTTGATGATTGAGTATTGAGGATTGATGGTTGAGGGTAGTGGGTTGAATATTGAGGATTGAGGATTCAGGATTGCGGATTGAGTATTGAATATTGAGGATTGAGGGTTGAGGATTGAGGATAGTGTATTGAGGACTGAGGATTGAGGATTGAGGATTGAGGATTGCGGATTGAAGATTGAGTGTTGATGATTGAAGATTGAGGATTGAGGCTTGAGTGTTGAGGATTGACGATTGAGTATTGAGGATTGATGGTTGTGGATTGAGGATTGAAGATTGAGTATTGAGGATTGAAGGTTGAGGATTGAGGATTGAGGGCTGAGGATTGAGTATGAGGACTGAGGATTGAGGATTGAGGATTGATAGTTGAAGATTGAGGATTGGGGATTGAGAATCGAAGATTGAGGATTGAGGATTGAGGATTGAGGATTGAGGATTTAGAATTGGAGATTGGGTATTGAGGATTGAAGGTTGAGGATTAATTATTGAGTGTTGAGAGTTGAGGATTGATGATTGAGGATGAGGTGTGAGGGTTGAGGGTTGAGGTTTGAGGACTCAGGATTCAGGATTGACGTTTGAGGATTGAGGATTGAAGATTGAGTATTGAGGATTGAAGATTGAGGAATTAGGATTGAGGATTGAGGATTGAGGATTGAGGATGGAGGATTGAGGATTGAGGATTGAGGATTGAAGACTGAGGATTGAGGATTGAGAATTGAAGATTGAGGATTGAGGATTGGGGATTGAGGACTGAAGATTGAGGATTGAGGATTGAGGGTTGAGGATTGAAGATTGAGTATTGAAGATTGAGTATTGAGGATTGAAGGTTGAGGAATGAGGATAGAGGATTGAAGTTTGTGGACTGAGTGTTGCGGGTTGAGTCATGAGACTTGATGTTTGTGGATTGAGATTTGAAGATTGAAGTTTGAGGATTGTGTACTGAAAACTTAGAATTGAGGGTATTCTATTGAGGAGTGAGGATTGACAATTGATTGTTGAGGATTCAGGGCTGAAGATTGAGGATTCAGGATTGAGGATTGAGGATTGAAGATTGAGGATTCTGGATTGATGATTCAGGATTGAGGTTTTAGGACTGAGGATTGAGGGTTGAGGATTGAGGGGTGAGGATTGATGTTTGAGGATTGAGGATTGAGGATTGAGGATTGAGGATGGAGTATTGGGTGTTGAGGATTGAGGATTCATGATTGAGGATGACGAGTGAGGGTTGAGGATTGGGGTTTGAAGACTCAGGATTCAGGATTGACGTTTGAGGGTTGAGGATTGATGATTGAGTATTGAGGATTGGAGATTGAGGAATTAGGATTGAGGATTGAGGATTATGGATTCAGGATTGAAGATTGAGTATTCGGTATTGAAGGTTGAGGATTAAGGTTTGTGTATTGAGGATTGAGGATTGAGGATTGAAGAATGAGGATTGAGGATTGAGGATTGAGGATTGAGTATTGAAGATTGATGATTGGGTATTGAGGATTGAAGATTGAGTATTGAGAATTGAGGATTGAGGATTGAAGATTGAGGATTGAGGCTTGAGGGTTGAGGATTGAAGAGTGAGTATTGAGGACTGATGATTGTGGATTGAGGATTGAAGGTTGAGTATTGAGGATTGAAGATTGAGGATTGAGGATTGAGGACTGAGGATTGAGTATGAGGCCTGAGGACTGAGGATTGAGGATTGATGATTGAATATTGAGGATTGGGTATTGTGGATCGAAGATTGAGGATTGAGGATTGAGGATTTAGGACTGAGGATTGACGTTTGAGGATTGAGGATTGAGGATTTTGGATTGAATATTGAGGACTGAGGGTTGAGGATTGAGTGTTGAGTATTGATGTTTGAGGATTGAGATTTGAAGATTGAATATTGTGGACTGAGTATTGAAAACAGAGAATACAGGGTATTCTATTGAGTATTGAGAATTGAGGAATGATGATTGAGTATTGAGGATTGATGGTTGAGGGTTGTGGGATGAATAATGAGGATTCAGGATTGAGGATTGAGGATTGAGTATTGGAGATTGAGGATTGAGGACTGAGGGTGGAGAATTGAGGATTGAGGATTGAGGATTGAGGATTGAGGATTGAAGGTTGAGGATTGGGTATTGAGGATTGAATATTGAGGATTGAGAATTGAGGATTGACGATTGAGCATTGAGGACTGAGGATTGAGAATTGAGGATTGATGGTTGGGTATTGAAGATTGATGGTTCAGGGTTGTGTGTTGAATATTGAGGAATGAGGATTCAGGATTGAGGATTGAGTATTGAAGGTTGAGGACTGAGGATTGAGGATTGAGGATTGAGGATTGCGGATTGAAGATTGAGTGTTGATGATTGAAGATTGAGGATTGAGGCTTGAGTGTTGAGGATTGACGATTGAGTATTGAGGATTGATGGTTGTGGATTGAGGATTGAAGATTAAGTATTGAGGATTGAAGGTTGAGGATTGAGGATTGAGGGCTGAGGATTGAGTATGAGGACTGAGGATTGAGGATTGAGGATTGATAGTTGAAGATTGAGGATTGGGGATTGAGGATCGAAGATTGAGGATTGAGGATTTAGAATTGGAGATTGGGTATTGAGGATTGAAGGTTGAGGATTGATTATTGAGTGTTGAGAGTTGAGGATTGATGATTGAGGATGATGTGTGAGGGTTGAGGGTTGAGGTTTGAGGACTCAGGATTCAGGATTGACGTTTGAGGATTGAGGATTGAAGATTGAGTATTGAGGATTGAAGATTGAGGAATTAGGATTGAGGATTGAGGATTGAGGATTGAGGATGGAGGATTGAGGATTGAGGATTGAGGATTGAAGACTGAGGATTGAGGATTGAGGATTGAAGATTGAGGATTGAGGATTGAGGATTGAGGAATGAAGATTGAGGATTGGGGACTGAGGATTGACGATTGAGGATTGAGGATTGAGGATTGAGGATTGAGGATTGAGGAATGAGGATTGAAGATTGAGTACTGGGGATTGAAGTTTGAGGATTGAGGATTCAGTGTTGAGGATTGAGGACGAGGACTGTGAGTTGAGGATTGAGGATTGAGGACTGAGGATTGAGGATTCAGGATTGAAGATTGAGGGTTGGGGATTGAGGATCGATGATTAGGGATTGAGGATTGAGGATTGAGGATTGAGGATTGAGGATTGAGGATTGGAGATTGAGTATTGAGAGTTGAAGATTGAGGATTGAGGATTGAGGATTGAGGACAGAGGATAGAGGATAGAGGATGAGGACTGAGGGTTGAGGATAGAGGTTTGACGACTGAGGATTGAGGATTGAGGATTGTGGATTGAGGAATGACGTTTGAGGATTGGGGATTGAGGATTGTAGTATTGAAGATGGAGGATTGAATGTTTTATCATTAAGGATAGAGGATTGGGGACTGAGCGTCGAGGGCTGAGTGTTGAGGATTGAGGATTGAAGATTGAGGATTGAGGATTGAGGACTGAGGATTGAGGATTGAGTATTGAGGATTGAAGATGGGGTATTGAGGATTGATGACTGAGGATTGAGGATTGAGGATTGAGGACTGAGGACTGAGGTTTGAGGATTGAGTGTTGAGCACTGAGGATTGAGGATTGAGGATTGACGACTTAGGACTGAGGATTGACGTTTGAGGATTGAGGATTGAGGATTGAAGATTGAGGATTGGCGATTGAGGACTGAAGGTTGAGAGTTGAGTATTGAGGATTGATGATGGAGGATGAGGACTGAGGGTTGAGGATTGAGATTTCAGGACTCAGGACTCAGGATTGAGGTTTGAGGATTGAGGATTGAAGATTGAGTATTGAGGATTGAAGATTGAGGAATTAGGATTGAGGATTGAGGATTGAGGATTGAGGATTGAGGATAGAAGATTGAGTTTTGGGTATTGACGGTTGAGGATTGAGGATTGAGTATTGAGGATTGAGGATTGAGGATTGAAGATTGAGTATTGAGGGTTGAGGATTGAGGATTGAAGATTGAGGATGAGGACTGTGGGTTGAGGATTGAGGTTTGAGGACTGAGGATTGACGATTGATGTTTGAGGATTGAGGATTGGAGATTGAGTATTGAGGATTGAAGATTGTGGATTGAGGATTGAGGATTGAGGATTGAGGAATGAAGATTGAGGATTGGGGACTGAGGATTGACGATTGAGGATTGAGGATTGAGGATTGAGGATTCAGTATTGAGGATTGAAGATTGAGTATTAGGGATTGCAGGTTGAGGATTGAGGATTGTGTGTTGAGGATTGAGGACGAGGACTGACAGTTGAGGATTGAGGATTGAGGACTGAGGATTGAGGATTCAGGATTGAAGATTGAGGGTTGGGGATTGAGGATCAATGATTGGGGATTGTGGATTGAGGATTGAGGACTGAGGATTGAGGATTGAGGATTGAGTACTGAAGATTGAGGACAGAGGGTTGAGGATTGAGGATTGATGTTTGAGGATTGAGATTTGATGATTGAATATTTTGGATTGAGTATTGTATCCTGAGAATTCAGGATATTCTATTGAATATTGAGAATTGATGGTTGATGGTTGATTATTGAGGACTGATGATTGATGGTCGTGTGTTGAATATTGAGGATTGAGGATTCAGGATTGAGGATTGAGTATAGAAGGTTGAAAACTGAGGATTGAGGATTGAGGCTTGACGATTGAGGATTGAGGATTGATGATTGAGGATTGAGGATTGAGGATTGAGGGTTGAAGGTTGAGTATTGGGGATTGAAGGTTGAGGATTGAGGATTGAGTGTTGAGGATTGAGGACGAGGACTGAGAGTTGAGGATTGAGGATTGAGGACTGAGGATTGAGGATTCAGGATTGAAGATTGAAGGTTGGGGATTGAGGATCGATGATTGAGGATTGAGGATTGGGGATTGAGGATTGAGGATTGAGGACTGAGGGTTGAGGATTGAGTGTTGAGTATTGACGTTTGAGGATTGAGATTTGAAGATTGAATATTGTGGATTGAGTATTGAAAACTGAGAATACAGGACATTCTATTGAGTATTGAGAACTGAGGATTGATGATTGAGTATTGAGGATTGATGGCTGAAGGTTGTGTGATGAATATTGAGGACTCAGGATTGAGGATTGAGGATTGTGTATTGGTGATTGAGGATTGAGGATTGAGGGTGGAGGATTGAGGATTGAGGATTGGCGATTGTGGATTGAGGATTGAATATTGAGGATTGGGGATTGAGGATTGATGATTGAGGATTGGGAATTGAGGACTGAAGATTGAGGATTGAGGATTGAGGGTTGAGGATTGAAGATTGAGTATTGAAGATTGAGTATTGAGGATTGAAGGTTGAGGATTGAGGATTGAGGGTTGAAGTTTGTGGACTGAGTGTTGCGGGTTGAGTCATGAGACTTGATGTTTGTGGATTGAGATTTGAAGATTGAAGATTGAGGATTGTGTACTGAAAACTTAGAATTGAGGGTATTCTATTGAGGATTGAGGATTGACAATTGATTGTTGAGGATTCAGGGCTGAAGATTGAGGATTCAGGATTGAGGATTGAGGATTGAAGAATGAGGATTCTGGATTGATGATTCAGGATTGAGGTTTTAGGACTGAGGATTGAGGGTTGAGGATTGAGGAGTGAGGATTGATGTTTGAGGATTGAGGATTGAGGATTGAGGATTGAGGATGGAGTATTGGGTGTTAAGGATTGAGGATTGATGATTGAGGATGACGAGTGAGGGTTGAGGATTGGCGTTTGAAGACTCAGGATTCAGGATTGACGTTTGAGGGTTGCGGATTGATGATTGAGTATTGAGGATTGAAGATTGAGGAATTAGGATTGAGGATTGAGGATTATGGATTCAGGATTGAAGATTGAGTATTCGGTATTGAAGGTTGAGGATTGAGGTTTGTGTATTGAGGATTGAGGATTGAGGATTGAAGAATGAGGATTGAGGATTGAGGATTGAGGATTGAGGATTGAAGTTTGGGGACTGAGTGTTGCGGGTTGAGTCATGAGACTTGATGTTTGTGGATTGAGATTTGAAGATTGAAGATTGAGGATTGTGTACTGAAAACTTAGAATTGAGGGTATTCTATTGAGGATTGAGGATTGACAATTGATTGTTGAGGATTCAGGGCTGAAGATTGAGGATTCAGGATTGAGGATTGAGGATTGAAGAATGAGGATTCTGGATTGATGATTCAGGATTGAGGTTTTAGGACTGAGGATTGAGGGTTGAGGATTGAGGAGTGAGGATTGATGTTTGAGGATTGAGGATTGAGGATTGAGGATTGAGGATGGAGTATTGGGTGTTAAGGATTGAGGATTGATGATTGAGGATGACGAGTGAGGGTTGAGGATTGGCGTTTGAAGACTCAGGATTCAGGATTGACGTTTGAGGGTTGCGGATTGATGATTGAGTATTGAGGATTGAAGATTGAGGAATTAGGATTGAGGATTGAGGATTATGGATTCAGGATTGAAGATTGAGTATTCGGTATTGAAGGTTGAGGATTGAGGTTTGTGTATTGAGGATTGAGGATTGAGGATTGAAGAATGAGGATTGAGGATTGAGGATTGAGGATTGAGTATTGAAGATTGAGGATTGGGTATTGAGGATTGAAGATTGAGTATTGAGAATTGAGGATTGAGGATTGAAGATTGAGGATTGAGGCTTGAGGGTTGAGGATTGAAGAGTGAGTATTGAGGACTGATGATTGTGGATTGAGGATTGAAGGTTGAGTATTGAGGATTGAAGATTGAGGATCGAGGATTGAGGACTGAGGATTGAGTATGAGGCCTGAGGACTGAGGATTGAGGATTGATGATTGAATATTGAGGATTGGGGATTGTGGATCGAAGATTGAGGATTGAGGATTGAGGATTGGGGATTGAGGATTTAGAATTGGAGATTGGGTATTGAGGATTGAAGGTTGAGGATTGAGGATTGAGTGTTGAGGATTGAAGATTGAGGATTGAAGATTGAGGATTGAGGATTGAGGATTGAGGATTGAGGATTGAGTATTGAGGACTGAGTGTTGAGGATTGAGGTTTGAGGACTGAGGATTGAGGTTTGAGGATTGAGGATTGAGGACTGAGGTTTGAGGATTGAGTGTTGAGCACTGAGGATTAAGGATTGAGGATAGAGTATTTAGGACTGAGGATTGACGTTTGAGGATTGAGGTTTGGCAATTGAGGACTGAAGGTTCAGAGTTGAGGATTGAGGATTGATGATGGAGGATGAGGACTGAGGTTTGAGGATTGAGGTTTCAGGACTCAGGGTTCAGGATTGAGGTTTGAGGATTGAGGATTGAGGATTGAGCATAGAGGATTGAGGACTGAGGTTTGAGGATTGAGGATTGACGCTTGAGGATTGAGGATTGAAGATTGAGGATTGAAGATTGAGGACTGAGTGTTCAGGATTGAGTTTTGAGAATTGATGTTTGAGGATTGAGATTTGATGATTGAATATCGTGGATAGAGTACCGAAAACTGAGGGTACAGGATATTCTATTGAGTATTGAGAATTGTGTATTGACGATTGAGTATTGATTAATGACTGATGAGGCTTCTGGGATGAATATTGAGGATTGAGGGTTGAGGATTGAGGATAGTGTATTGAGGATTGAGGATTGAGTGCTGAGGATTGAGAATTGAGGACTGAGGCTTGATGATTGAATTGTTGAGAATTGATGTTTGAGGATTGAGATTTGATGATTGAGTATTGTGGATTGAGTATCAAACCTGAGAATTCAGGATATTCTATTGAGTATTGAGGATTGAGTGTTGATGATTGAGTATTGAGGATTGATGGTTGAGGGTAGTGGGTTGAATATTGAGGATTGAGGATTCAGGATTGCGGATTGAGTATTGAAGATTGAGGATTGAGGTTTGATTATTGGGAATAGAGGATTGGGGACTGAGCGTTGAGGATTGAGGTATGAGGACTGAGGATTGAGGGTTGAGGATTGAGGATTTAGGACTGAGGATTGACGTTTGAGGATTGAGGATTGAGGATTTTGGATTGAATATTGAGGACTGAGGGTTGAGGATTGAGTGTTGAGTATTGATGTTTGAGGATTGAGATTTGAAGATTGAATATTGTGGATTGAGTATTGAAAACAGAGAATACAGGGTATTCTATTGAGTATTGAGAATTGAGGAATGATGATTGAGTATTGAGGATTGATGGTTGAGGGTTGTGGGATGAATAATGACGATTCAGGATTGAGGATTGAGGATTGAGTATTGGAGATTGAGGATTGAGGACTGAGGGTGGAGAATTGAGGATTGAGGATTGAGGATTGAGGATTGAGGATTGAAGGTTGAGGATTGGGTATTGAGGATTGAATATTGAGGATTGAGAATTGAGGATTGACGATTGAGGATTGAGGACTGAGGATTGAGAATTGAGGATTGATGGTTGGGTATTGAAGATTGATGGTTCAGGGTTGTGTGTTGAATATTGAGGAATGAGGATTCAGGATTGAGGATTGAGTATTGAAGGTCGAGGACTGAGGATTGAGGATTGAGGATTGAGGATTGCGGATTGAAGATTGAGTGTTGATGATTGAAGATTGGGGATTGAGGCTTGAGTGTTGAGGATTGACGATTGAGTATTGAGGATTGATGGTTGTGGATTGAGGATTGAAGATTGAGTATTGAGGATTGAAGGTTGAGGATTGAGGATTGAGGGCTGAGGATTGAGTATGAGGACTGAGGATTGAGGATTGAGGATTGATAGTTGAAGATTGAGGATTGGGGATTGAGGATCGAAGATTGAGGATTGAGGATTGAGGATTGAGGATTGAGGATTTAGAATTGGAGATTGGGTATTGAGGATTGAAGGTTGAGGATTGATTATTGAGTGTTGAGAGTTGAGGATTGATGATTGAGGATGATGTGTGAGGGTTGAGGGTTGAGGTTTGAGGACTCAGGATTCAGGATTGACGTTTGAGGATTGAGGATTGAAGATTGAGTATTGAGGATTGAAGATTGAGGAATTAGGATTGAGGATTGAGGATTGAGGATTGAGGATGGAGGATTGAGGATTGAGGATTGAGGATTGAGTGTTGAGGATTGAGGACGAGGACTGACAGTTGAGGATTGAGGATTGAGGACTGAGGATTGAGGATTCAGGATTGAAGATTGAGGGTTGGGGATTGAGGATCAATGATTGGGGATTGTGGATTGAGGATTGAGGATTGAGGATTGAGGATTGAGTACTGAAGATTGAGGACAGAGGGTTGAGGATTGAGGAATGATGTTTGAGGATTGAGATTTGATGATTGAATAGTTTGGATTGAGTATTGTATCCTGAGAATTCAGGATATTCTATTGAATATTGAGAATTGATGGTTGATGGTTGAGTATTGAGGATTGATGGTTGATGGTCGTGCGTTGAATATTGAGGATTGAGGATTCAGGGTTGAGGATTCTGTATAGAAGATTGAAAACTGAGGATTGAGGATTGAGGATTGACAATTGAGGGTTGAAGATTGGGTATTGATGATTGAAGTTTGAGGATTGAGGATTGAGCGTTGAGGGTTGAGGACGAGGGGTGAGGGATGAGGATTGAGGTTTGAGGACTGATGATTGAGTATTCAGGATTGAGGATTTACGACTGATGGTTGAGGATTGGAGATTGAGTATTGAGAAATGAAGATTGAGGGCTAAGGATTGAGGATTGAAGATTGAGGATTGAGGGTTGAGGATTGAAGATTGAGAATTGAGAATTGGGGATTGATGGTTGAGTATTGAGGATTGATGGTTGAGGTCTGTGTGTTGAATATTGAGGATTGAGGACTCAGGGTTGAGGACTGACCATTGTAGATTGAGGACTGAGGATTGAGGATTGAGGATTGAGGATTGAAGGTTGTGTATTGATGATTGAAGATTGAGGGTTGAGGATTGAGTGTTGAGGATTGAGTACGAGGACTGAGGATTGAGGATTGAGGATTGAGGAATGAGGATAGAGGTTTGAGGATTGAGGATTGAGGATTGATGATTGAGGATTGAGGATTGAGGATTGAGGATTGAGGATTGAGGATTGAAGATTGGGTATTGAGGATTGTAGATTGAGGATTGAGGATTGAGGATTGAGGATTGAGGATAGAGGATTGCAGATTGAGGTATTGGGACTGAGGATTGAAGATTGAGGATTGAGGATTGAGGATTGAGGATTGGGGATCGAGGATTGAAGATTCAGTATTGAGGATTGAAGATTGAGAATTGAGGATTGAGGATTGAACATTGATGACTGAGTGTTGAGGGCTGAGTGATGAGAATTGATGTTTGTGGATAGAGATTTGAAGATTGCAGATTGAGTATTGAGTATTGAAAACTGTGAATTGATGATATTCTATTGAGGATTGGGGATTGACAACTGATTGTTGAGGACTGAGGGCTGAAGATTGAGGATTCAGCATTGAGGATTCAGGATTGAGGTTTGAAGAGTGAGGATTGAGGATTGAGGACTGAGGATTGAGGATTGAGGATTGAGGATTGAAGATTGAGGATTGGGTATTGCGGATTGAACATTGAGGATTGAGGATTGAGGATTGAGTATTGAGGATTGAGGATTGAGGGTTGAGGATTGAAGATTGAGTATTGAGCTTTGAAGATTGGCGATGGAGGATTGAGGATTGAAGATTGAGGACTGAGTGTTGAGGGTTGCGTTATGAGAATTGATGTTTGTGTATTGAGATTTGAAGATTGAAGAATGGGGATTGAGTATTGAAAACTGTGAATTCAAGATATTCTATTGAGGATTGAGGATTGACAATTGATTGTTGAGGACTGAGGGCTGAAGATTGAGGATTCAGGGTTGAGGATTCGGGATTGAGGTTTGATGACTGAGGATTGAGGGTTGAGGATTGAGGATTGAGGATTGACGCTTGATGATTGAGGACTAAGAATGGAGGATTGAAGAGAGAGGACTGAGCGTTGAGGATTGAGTGTTGAGAATTGATGTTTGAGGATTGAGATTTGATTATTGAATATTGTGGATTGAGTATTGTACCATGAGAATTCAGGATATTCTATTGAGTATTGAGAATTTAGGATTGATGGTTGAGTATTGAGGATTGATGGTTGGGGGTTGTGTGTTGAATATTGTGGATTGAGGATTGAGGATTGAGAATTGAGGATTGAGGATTGATGATTGAGTATTGATGATTGAAGATTGAGGATTGAGGATTGAGGGTTGAGGATTGAGGACGAGGACTGACGGTTGAGGATTGAGATTTGAGGATTGACGATTGAGTATTGAAGATTGAGGATTGATGACTGAGGATTGAGGATTGAGGATTGAGGATTGAGGATTGAGGATTGAGGATTGAGGATTGAGGATTGAAGATTGGGTATTGAGGATTGTAGATTGAGGATTGAGGATTGAGGATTGAGGATTGAGGATAGAGGATTGCAGATTGAGGTATTGGGACTGAGGATTGAAGATTGAGGATTGAGGATTGAGGATTGAGGATTGGGGATCGAGGATTGAAGATTCAGTATTGAGGATTGAAGATTGAGAATTGAGGATTGAGGATTGAACATTGATGACTGAGTGTTGAGGGCTGAGTGATGAGAATTGATGTTTGTGGATAGAGATTTGAAGATTGCAGATTGAGTATTGAGTATTGAAAACTGTGAATTGATGATATTCTATTGAGGATTGAGGATTGACAACTGATTGTTGAGGACTGAGGGCTGAAGATTGAGGATTCAGCATTGAGGATTCAGGATTGAGGTTTGAAGAGTGAGGATTGAGGATTGAGGGCTGAGGATTGAGGATTGAGGATTGAGGATTGAAGATTGAGGATTGGGTATTGCGGATTGAACATTGAGGATTGAGGATTGAGGATTGAGTATTGAGGATTGAGGATTGAGGGTTGAGGATTGAAGATTGAGTATTGAGCATTGAAGATTGGCGATGGAGGATTGAGGATTGAAGATTGAGGACTGAGTGTTGAGGGTTGCGTGATGAGAATTGATGTTTGTGTATTGAGATTTGAAGATTGAAGAATGGGGATTGAGTATTGAAAACTGTGAATTCAAGATATTCTATTGAGGATTGTGGATTGACAATTGATTGTTGAGGACTGAGGGCTGAAGATTGAGGATTCAGGGTTGAGGATTCGGGATTGAGGTTTGATGACTGAGGATTGAGGGTTGAGGATTGAGGATTGAGGATTGACGCTTGATGATTGAGGACTAAGAATGGAGGATTGAAGAGAGAGGACTGAGCGTTGAGGATTGAGTGTTGAGAATTGATGTTTGAGGATTGAGATTTGATTATTGAATATTGTGGATTGAGTATTGTACCATGAGAATTCAGGATATTCTATTGAGTATTGAGAATTTAGGATTGATGGTTGAGTATTGAGGATTGATGGTTGGGGGTTGTGTGTTGAATATTGAGGATTGAGGATTGAGGATTGAGAATTGAGGATTGAGGATTGATGATTGAGTATTGATGATTGAAGATTGAGGATTGAGGATTGAGGGTGGAGGATTGAGGACGAGGACTGACGGTTGAGGATTGAGGTTTGAGGATTGACGATTGAGTATTGAAGATTGAGGATTGATGACTGAGGATTGAGGATTGAGGATTGAGGATTGAGGATTGAGGATTGAAGATTGAGTATTGAGGATTGAATTTGAGGATTGAGGATTGCGGATTGAGGATTGAGGATGTGGGCTGAGGGTTGAGAATTGAGGTTTGTGTATTGAATCCTGAGAATTCAGGATATTCTGTTGATTATCGGGAATTGAGCATTGATGGTTGAGTATTGAGGATTGTGGATTGAGGATTGAGGATTGAGTATTGAAGATTGAGGATTGATGATTTAGGATTGAGGATTGGGGGTTGAGTATTGAGGATTGAGGATTGAAGATTGAGTATTGAGGATTGAAGATTGAGGATTGAGGATTGAGGATTGAGGACTGAGGATTGAGGATTGAGGATTGAAGATTGAGGATTGAGGATTGAGGATTGAGGGTTGAAGATTGAGTACTGAGTGTTGAGGGTTGAGTGACGAGAGTTGATGTCTGTGGATTGAGATTTGAAGATTGAAGAATGGGGATTGAGTGTTGAAAACAGTGAATTCAGGATAGTCTGTTGAGGATTGAGGATTGACAATTGATGGTTGAGGACTGAGGGCTGAAGATTGAGGATTCAGGATTGAGGATTCGGGATTGAGGTTTGATGACCGGGGATTGACTATTGGGTATTGAAGATTGAGTATTCATGACTGAGGATTGAGGATTGAGGATTGAGTATAGAGGATTGAGGATTGAAGATTGAGTATTGAGGATTGAAGATTGAGCATTGAGGATTGAGGATTGAGGATGGAGGATGAGGGCTGAGGGTTGAGGATTGAGGTTTGAGTATTGAATCCTGAGAATTCAGGATATTCTATTGAGTATTGAGAATTGAAGATTGAGGATTGAGTATTGAGAATTGAGGATGAGGACTGAGGGTTGAGGACTGAGGTTTGAGGAATGAGGATTGAGGATTGAGGATTGAGGTTTGAGGATTGATGATTGAGGATTGAGGATTGAGGATTGAGGATTGAGGATTGAGGATTGAGAATTGAGGATGAGGACTGAGGGTTGAGGATTGAGGTTTGAGGAATGAGGATTGAGTATTGAGGATTGAGGGTTGAGGATTGAGGATTGAGGATTGAGTATTGAAGATTGAGTATTCATGACTGAGGATTGAGGATTGAGGATTGAGGATAGAGGATTGAGGATTGAAGATTGAGTATTGAGGATTGAAGATTGAGGATTGAGGATTGAGGATTGAGGATGGAGGATTGAGGACTGAGGATTGAGGATTGAAGATTGAGTATTGAGGATTGAAGATTGAGGATTGAGGATTGAGGATTGAGGATGGAGGATGAGGGCTGAGGGTTGAGGATTGAGGTTTGAGTATTGAATCCTGAGAATTCAGGATATTCTATAGAGTATTGAGAATTGAGGGTTGAGGATTGAGAATTGAGAATTGAGAATTGAGGATGAGGGCTGAGGGTTGAGGATTGTGTATTGAGGATTGTAGGTTGAGGTTTGAGGATTGAATATTGACGATTGAGGATTGGGGATTGAGGATCTAGGATTGGAGGCTGATTATTGACGATTGAATATTGAGGATTGAGGATTGAGAATTGAGAATTGAGAATTGAGGATGAGGTCTGAGGGTTGAGGATTGAGGTTTGAGGAATGAGGATTGAGGATTGAGGATTGAGTATTGAAGATTGATTGTTCATGACTGAGGATTGAGGATTGAGGATTGAGGATTGAGGATTGAGGATTGAAGATTGAGTAGTGAGGATTGTAGGTTG
Source organism: Calliopsis andreniformis (assembly GCF_051401765.1). Taxonomy (NCBI): domain Eukaryota; kingdom Metazoa; phylum Arthropoda; class Insecta; order Hymenoptera; family Andrenidae; genus Calliopsis; species Calliopsis andreniformis. The sequence continues at coordinate 1,022,037 of NW_027480450.1, read as the reverse complement.
AGGATTGAGGACTGAGGGATGAGGATTGAAGATTGAGGATTGAGGACTGACGATTGAGGATTGGGGATTGAGGATTGAAGGTTGTGGATTGAGGTCGAGGTCTGAGGGTTCAGTATCGATGTTTGAGGTCTGAGGATTGAGGATTGAGGGTTGAGAATTGAGGACTGAGGATTGAGGATTGAGGATTGGTGATTGAGGATTGAGGATTGAGTATTGAGGATTGAGGATTGAGGATTGAGGATTGAGGATTGAGGATTGAGGATTGAAGATTGAGTATTGAGGATTGAATTTGAGGATTGAGGATTGCGGATTGAGGATTGAGGATGTGGGCTGAGGGTTGAGAATTGAGGTTTGAGTATTGAATCCTGAGAATGCAGAATATTCTGTTGATTATCGGGAATTGAGCATTGATGGTTGAGTATTGAGGATTGTGGATTGAGGATTGAGGATTGAGTATTGAAGATTGAGGATTGATGATTTAGGATTGAGGATTGAGGGTTGAGTATTGAGGATTGAGGATTGAAGATTGAGTCATGAGGATTGAAGATTGAGGACTGAGGATTGAGGATTGAAGACTGAGGATTTGGGACCGAGGATTGAAGATTGAGGATTTATGATTGAGGATTGAGGATTGAGGATTGAGGATTGAGGATTGAGGATTGAAGATTGGGTATTGAGGATTGTAGATTGAGGATTGAGGATTGAGGATTGAGGATTGAGGATTGAGGATAGAGGATTGCAGATTGAGGACTGGGGATTGAGGATTGAAGATTGAGGATTGAGTATTGAAGGTTGAGGATTGATGATTGAGGATTGAGGATTGGGGATTGAGGATTGAGGATTGAGGATTGAAGATTGAGTATAGAGGATTGTAGGTTGAGGATTGAGGATTGAATATTGAGGATTGAGGATTGGGGATTGAGGATCTATGGTTGGAGATTGATTATTGATGATTGAAGATTGAGGATTGAGGATTGAGGATTGAGAATTGAGAATTGAGAATGAGGACTGAGGGTTGAGGATTGAGGTTTGAGGAATGAGGATTTAGGATTGAGGATTTAGGATTGATGATTGAGGATTGAAGATTGAGTATTAAGTATTGTAGATTGAGGATTGAGGATTGAGGATTGAGGATTGAGGATTGAGGATTGAAGACTGAGGATTTGGGACTGAGGATTGAAGATTGAGGATTGAGGACTGAGGATTGAGGATTGGGGATTGAGGATTGAAGATTCAGTATTGAGGATTGAAGATTGAGAATTGAGGATTGAGGATTGAACATTGAGGACTGAGTGTTGAGGGTTGAGTGATGAGAATTGATGTTTGTGGATAGTGATTTGAAGATTGCAGATTGAGTATTGAGTATTCAAAACTGTGAATTGAGGATATTCTATTGAGGATTGAGGATTGAGTACTGAGAATTGAGGATTGAGGATAGATGATTGTGTATTGATGATTGAAGATTGAGGATTGAGGATTGAGGGTTGAGGATTGAGGATAGAGGATTGAGGAATGAAGATTGAGTATTGAGGATTGAAGATTGAGGATTGAGGATTGAATATTGAGGATGGAGGATGAGGGCTGAGGGTAGCGGATTGAGGTTTGAGTATTGAATCCTGAGAATTCAGGATATTCTATTGAGTATTGAGAATTGAGGATTGAGGACTGAGAATTGAGAATTGAGAATTGAGAATTGAGGATGAGGACTGTGGGTTGAGGATTGATGTTTGAGGAATGAGGATTGAGGTTTGAGGATTGAGGATTGAGGATTTATGATTGAGGATTGAAGATTGAGTATAGAGGATTGTAGGTTGAGGATTGAGGATTGAATATTGAGGATTGAGGATTGGGGATTGAGGATCTATGGTTGGAGATTGATTATTGAGGATTGAAGATTGAGGATTGAGGATTGAGGATTGAGAATTGAGAATTGAGAATGAGGACTGAGGGTTGAGGATTGAGGTTTGAGGAATGAGGATTTAGGATTGAGGATTTAGGATTGATGATTGAGGATTGAAGATTGAGTATTAAGTATTGTAGATTGAGGATTGAGGATTGGGGATTGAGGATTGAGGATTGAGGATTGATGACTGAGTATTTGGGACTGAGGATTGAAGATTGAGGATTGAGCATTGAGGATTGAAGATTGAGGACTGGGGATTGAGGATTGAAGATTGAGGATTGAGTACTGAAGGTTGAGGATTGATGATTGAGGATTGAATATTGAGTATTGAGTATTGTAGACTGAGGGTTGAGGTTTGTGGAGTGAGGACTGAGTGTTGAGGGTTGAGAATTGAGGATTGACGATTGAGGATTGAAGACTGAGGATTGGGTATTGAGGATTGAATATTGAGGATAAGGGACTGAGTGTTGAGGGTTGAGTGATGAGAATTAATGTTTGTGGATAGAGATTTGAGGATTGCAGATTGAGTATTGAGTATTGAAAACTGTGAATTGATGATATTCTATTGAGGATTGAGGATTGACAACTGATTGTTGAGGACTGAGGGCTGAAGATTGAGGATTCAGTATTGAGGATTCAGGATTGAGGTTTGAGGAGTGAGGATTGTGGATTGAGGACTGAGGATTGAGAATTGAGGATTGAGGATTGGAGATTGAGGATTGGGTATTGCGGATTGAACATTGAGGATTGAGGATTGAGGATTGAGTATTGAGGATTGAGGATTGAGGATTGAGGATTGAGGATTGAAGGTTGAGTATTGAGGATTGAAGATTGACGATGGAGGATTGAGGATTGAAGATTGAGGACTGAGTGTTGAGGGTTGCGTGATGACAACTGATGTTTGTGGATTGAGATTTGAAGATTGAAGAATAGGGATTGAGTGTTGAAAACAGTGAATTCAGGATAGTCTGTTGAGGATTGAGGATTGACAATTGATGGTTGAGGACTGAGGGCTGAAGATTGAGGATTCAGGATTGAGGATTCGGGATTGAGGTTTGATGACCGGGGATTGAGTGTTGAGGATTGAGGATTGAGGATTGACGATTGAGGATTGAGTATTAAGAATGGAGGATTGAAGAGAGAGGACTGAGTGTTGAGGATTGAGTGTTGAGAATTGATGTTTGAGGATTTAGGTTTGACTATTGAATATTGTGCATTGAGAATTGTACCATGAGAATTCAGGATATTCTATTGAGTATTGAGAATTTAGGATTGATGGTTGAGTATTGAGGATTGATGGTTGGGGGTTGTGTGTTGAATATTGAGGATTGAGGATTGAGGATTGAGTATTAAGTATTGTAGATTGAGGATTGAGGATTGAGGATTGAGGATTGAGGTTTGAGGATTGAGGATTCAGGATTTATGATTGAGGATTGAGGATGAGGATTGAGGATTGAGGATTGAGGATTGAGGATTGGGTATTGAGGATTGTAGATTGATGATTGAGGATTGAGGATTGAGGATTGAGGATAGAGGATTGCAGATTGAGGACTGGGGATTGAGGATTGAAAATTGAGGATTGAGTATTGAAGGTTGAGGATTGATGATTGAGGATTGAGGATTGGGTATTGAGGATTGAGGATTGAGGATTGAAGATTGAGTATAGAGGATTGCAGGTTGAGGATTGAGGATTGAATATTGAGGATTGAGGATTGGGGATTGAGGATCTATGGTTGGAGATTGATTATTGAGGATTGAAGATTGAGGATTGAGGATTGAGGATTGAGAATTGAGAATTGAGAATGAGGACTGAGGGTTGAGGATTGAGGTTTGAGGAATGAGGATTGAGGATTGAGGATTTAGGATTGATGATTGAGGATTGAAGATTGAGTATTAAGTATTGTAGATTGAGGATTGAGGATTGGGGATTGAGGATTGAGGATTGAAGATTGAGGACTGTTGTTTGCGGATTGAGTGTTGAGAATTGATGTCTGGGGATTGAGATTTGATGATTGAATATTGTGGATTCAGTATAGAATCCTGAGAATTCAGGATATTCTATTGAGTATTGAGTATTGAGGATTAATGGTTGAGGGTTGTGGCATGAATATTGAGGATTCAGGATTGAGGATTGAGGATTGAGTATTGGAGATTGAGGATTGAGGATTGATGATTGAGGATGGAGAATTGAAGATTGAGTATTGAGGATTGAAGATTGAGGATTGAGTATTGAAGACTGAAGATTGAGGATTGAGGATTGAGGATTGAGGATTGGAGATTGAGTATTGAGGATTGAAGATTGAGGGCTAAGGATTGAGGATTGAGGACTGAGGATTGAGTGTTGAGGATTGAAGATTGAGAATTGAGAATTGGGGATTGATGGTTGAGGTCTGTGTGTTGAATATTGAGGATTGAGGACTCAGGGTTGAGGATTGAGCATTGTAGATGGAGGACTGAGGACTGAGGATTGATGATTGAGGATTGAAGGTTGTGTATTGATGATTGAAGATTGAGGATTGAGGATTGAGTGTTGAGGATTGAGGACGAGGACTGAGGATTGAGGATTGAGGATTGAGGATTGAGGATTGAGGATTGAGGATTAACGTTTGAAGATTGAGGATGGAGGACTCAGGATTGAGGATTGAGCATTGAAGATTGAGGATTGAGGATTGAGGATTGAGGAAAGAGGATTGAGGATTGAGGATTGAGGGTTGAGGATTGAAGATAGAGTATTGAGGATTGATGACTGAGGATTGAGGATTGAGGATTGAGGATTGAGGATTGAGGATTGAGGATTGAGGATTGAGGATGGAGGATTGAGGATTGAGGATTGGGGATTGAAGATTGAGGATTGAGGATTGAAGATTGAAGATTGAGGATTGGGGATTGAGGATTGAGGATTGAGGAATGAAGATTGAGGATTGAGTATTGAGTGTTGAAGATTGAGTATTGGGGATGAAGGTTGAGGATTGAGGATTGAGTGTTGAGGATTGAGGATTGAGGATTGGAGATTGAGTATTGAGAATTGAAGATTGAGGGCTAAGGATTGAGGATTGAGGATTGAGGATTGAGGATTTTGGACTGAGGATTGACGTTTGAGGATTGAGGATTGAGGATTGAAGATTGAGGTTTGGCGATTGAGGACTGAAGGTTGAGAGTTGAGGATTGAGGATTGAGGATTGAGGATTGATGATTGAGGATTGAGGATTGAGGATTGAGGGTTGAAGATTGAGTATTCGGGATTGAAGGTTGAGGATTGAGGATTGAGTGTTGAGGATTGAGGACGAGGACTGAGAGTTGAGGATTGAGGATTGAGGACTGAGGATTGAGGATTGAGGATTGAAGATTGAAGGTTGGGGATTGAGGATCGATGATTGAGGATTGAGTATTGAGAATTGAGGATTGAGGATTGAGGATAGAGGATTGAGGATTGAGTATTGAAGATTGAGGACAGAGGGTTCAGGATTGAGGAATGATGTTTGAGGATTGAGATTTGATGATTGAATAGTTTGGATTGAGTATTGTATCCTGAGAATTCAGGATATTCTATTGAATATTGAGAATTGATGGTTGATGATTGAGTATTGAGGATTGATGGTTGATGGTCGTGTGTTGAATATTGAGGATTGAGGATTCAGGATTGAGGATTGTGTATAGAAGATTGAAAACTGAGGATTGAGGATTGAGGATTGACGATTGAGGGTTGAAGATTGAGTATTGATGACTGAAGTTTGAGGATTGAGGATTGAGCGTTGAGGGTTGAGGACGAGGAGTGAGGGATGAGGATTGAGGTTTGAGGACTGATGATTGAGTATTCAGGATTGAGGATTTACGATTGAGGGTTGAGGATTGAAGATTGAGTATTGAGGACTGAAGATTGAGGATTGAGGATTGAGGATTGAGGATTGGAGATTGAGTATTGAGAAATGAAGATTGAGGGTTAAGGATTGAGGATTGAGCATTGAGGATTGAGGGTTGAGGATTGAAGATTGAGAATTGAGTATTGGGTATTGATGGTTGAGTATTGAGGATTGATTGTTGAGGTCTGTGTGTTGAATATTGAGGATTGAGGACTCAGGGTTGAGGACTGAGCATTGTAGATTGAGGACTGAGGATTGAGGATTGAGGATTGAGGATTGAAGGTTGTGTATTGATGATTGAAGATTGAGGGTTGAGGATTGAGTGTTGAGGATTGAGTACGAGGACTGAGGATTGAGGATTGAGGATTGAGGATTTAGGATTGAGGATTGAGGATTGAGGTTTGAATATTGAGGATTGGGGATTGAGGATTGAACATTGAGGGTTGAGGATTGTGGATTGAGTATTGAGGATTGAGGATTGGAGATTGAGTATTGAGAATTGAAGGTTGAGGATTGAGGGTTGAGGACTGAGGACAGAGGATAAAGGATATAGGATGAGGACTGAGGGTTGAGGATTGAGGTTTGGCGACTGAGGATTGAGGATTGAGGATTGTGGATTGAGGAATGACGTTTGAGGATTGGGGATTGAGGATTGTAGTATTGAAGATGGAGGATTGAGGTTTTATCATTAAGGAGAGAGGATTGGGGACTGAGCGTCGAGGACTGAGTATTGAGGATTGAAGTCTGAGGATTGGGGACTGAGGATTGAGGACTGAGGATTGAGGATTGAGGATTGAGGATTGAGGATCAGCGTTTGAGTGTTGAGGATGGAGGATTGAGGATTGAGGATTGAGGATTGAAGATTGAGGATTGAGGATTGAGGATTGAGGATTGAGGATAGAGGATTGAGGACTGAAGATAGAGTATTGAGGATTGATGACTGAGGATTGAGGATTGAGGATTGAGGACTGAGGACTGAGTTTTGAGGATTGAGTGTTGAGCACTGAGGATTGAAGATTGAGGATTGAGGATTTAGGACTGAGGATTGACGTTTGAGGATTGAGGATTGAGGATTGAGTATTGAGGATTGAGGATTGGAGATTGAGTATTGAGGATTGGAGATTGAGGATTGAGGATTGAGGATTGAGGATTGAGGATAGAGGCTGAGGACTGACGATTGAGGATTGAGGTTTGAGGACTGAGGATTGAGGATGAGGATTGAGGATCGAGGATTGACGATTGAGGATTGAGGATTGATGATTGAGGATTGGGGATTGAGGACTGAAGATTGAGGATTGAGGATTGAGTGTTGAGGATTGAAGATTGAGTATTGAAGATTGAGTATTGAGGATTGAAGGTTGAGGATTGAGGATTGAGGATTGAAGTTTGTAGACTGATTGTTGCGGGTTGAGTCATGAGACTTGATGTTTGTGGATTGAGGATTCAGTGTTGAGGATTGAGGACGAGGACTGAGAGTTGAGGATTGAGGATTGAGGACTGAGGATTGAGGATTCAGGATTGAAGACTGAGGATTGAGGATCGAGGATTGAGGATTGGAGATTGAGTATTGAGAATTGAAGATTGAGGATTGAGGATTGAGGATTGAGGACAGAGGATAGAGGATAGAGGATGAGGACTGAGGGTTGAGGATTGCGGTTTGACGACTGAGGATTGAGGATTGAGGATTGTGGATTGAGGAATGACGTTTGAGGATTGGGGATTGAGGATTGTAGTATTGAAGATGGAGGATTGAATGTTTTATCATTAAGGATAGAGGATTGGGGACTGAGCGTCGAGGACTGAGTGTTGAGGATTGAGGATTGAAGATTGAGGATTGAGGATTGAGGACTGAGGATTGAGGATTGAGGATTGAGGATTGAAGATGGAGTATTGAGGATTGATGACTGAGGATTGAGGATTGAGGATTGAGGATTGAGGACTGAGGTTTGAGGATTGAGTGTTGAGCACTGAGGATTGAGGATCGAGGATTGAGGATTTAGGACTGAGGATTGACGTTTGAGGATTGAGGATTGAGGATTGAAGATTGAGGTTTGGCGATTGAGGACTGAAGGTTGAGAGTTGAGGATTGAGGATTGATGATGGAGGATGAGGACTGAGGGTTGAGGATTGAGGTTTCAGGACTCAGGATTCAGGATTGAGGTTTGAGGATGGAGGATTGAAGATTGAGTATTGATGATTGAAGATTGAGGAATTAGGATTGAGGATTGAGGATTGAGGATTGAGGATAGAAGATTGAGTATTGGGTATTGACGGTTGAGGATTGAGGATTGAGTATTGAGGATTGAGGATTGAGGATTGAAGATTGAGTATTGAGGGTTGAGGATTGAGGATTGAAGATTGAGGACGAGGACTGTGGGTTGAGGATTGAGGTTTGAGGACTGAGGATTGACGATTGATGTTTGAGGATTGAGGATTGGAGATTGAGTATTGAGGATTGAAGATTGTGGATTGAGGATTGAGGATTGAGGATTGAGGAATGAAGATTGAGGATTGGGGACTGAGGATTGACGATTGAGGGTTGAGGATTGGGGATTGAGGATTCAGGATTGAGGGTTGAAGATTGAGTATTGGGGATTGAAGGTTGAGGATTGAGGATTGAGTGTTGAGGATTGAGGACGAGGACTGAGAGATGAGGATTGAGGATTGAGGACTGAGGATTGAGGTATCAGGATTGAAGATTGAAGGTTGGGGATTGAGGATCGATGATTGAGGATTGAGGATTGAGGATTGAGGATTGAGGATTGAGGATTGAGAATTGAGGATTGAGTATTGAAGATTGAGGACAGAGGGTTGAGGATTGAGGAATGATGTTTGAGGATTGAGGTTTGATGATTGAATAGTTTGGATTGAGTATTGTATCCTGAGGATTCAGGATATTCTATTGAATATTGAGAATTGATGGTTGATGGTTGAGTATTGAGGATTGATGGTTGATGGTAGTGTGTTGAATATTGAGGATTGAGGATTCAGGATTGAGGATTCTGTATAGAAGATTGAAAACTGAGGATTGAGGATTGAGGATTGACGATTGAGGGTTGAAGATTGGGGGTTGAGGATTGAGGATTTAGAATTGGAGATTGGGTATTGAGGATTGAAGGTTGAGGATTGAGGATTGAGTGTTGAGGATTGAAGATTGAGGATTGAGGATTGGGGGTTGAGGATCTAGAATTGGAGATGGGGTATTGAGGATTGAAGGTTGAGGATTGAGGATTGAGTGTTGAGGATTGAAGATTGAGGATTGAGGATTGGGGGTTGAGGATTGAGGATTTAGAATTGGAGATTGGGTATTGAGGATTGAAGGTTGAGGATTGAGGATTGAGTGTTGAGGATTGAAGATTGAGGATTGAGGATTGGGGGTTGAGTATTGAGGACTGAGGGTTGAGGATTGAGGTTTGAGGCCTGAGGATTGAGGATTGACGGTTGGGGATTGAGGACTGAGGTTTGAGTATTGAGTGTTGAGGACTGAGGATTGAGGATTGAGGATTGAGGATTTAGGACTGAGGATTGACGTCTGAGGATTGAGGATTGCGGATTTTGGATTGAAGATTGAGGACTGAGGGTTGAGCATTGAGTGTTGAGTATTGATGTTTGAGGATTGAGATTTGAAGATTGAATATTGTGGATCGAGTATTGAAAACTGAGAATACAGGATATTCTATTGAGTATTGAGTATTGAGTATTGAGGATTGATGATTGAGTATTGAGGATTGATGGCTGAGGTTTGTGGGATGAATATTGAGGATTCAGGATTGAGGATTGAGGACTGATGATTGAGTATTCAGGATTGAGGATTTACGATTGAGGGCTGACGATTGAAGATTGAGTATTGGGGACTGAAGATTGAGGATTGAGGATTGAGGATTGAGGATTGGAGATTGAGTATTGAGGATTGAAGATTGAGGGCTAAGGATTGAGGATTGAGGATTGAGGATTGAGGGTTGAGGATTGAAGATTGATAATTGAGAATTGGGGATTGATGGTTGAGTATTGAGGATTGATGGTTGAGGTCTGTGTGTTGAATATTGAGGATTGAGGACTCAGGGTTGAGGATTGAGCATTGTAGATTGAGGACTGAGGATTGAGGATTGAGGATTGAGGATTGAAGGTTGTGTATTGATGATTGAGTATTGATGATAGAAGTTTGAGGATTGAGGATTGAGCGTTGAGGGTTGAGGACGAGGAGTAAGGTATGAGGATTGAGGTTCGAGGACTGATGATTGAGTATTCAGGATTGAGGATTTACGATTGAGGGTTGAGGATTGAAGACTGAGTATTGAGGACTGAAGATTGAGGATTGAGGATTGAGGATTGAGGATTGGAGATTGAGTATTGAGGATTGGGGATTGATGGTTGAGCATTGGGGATTGATGGTTGAGGTCTGTGTGTTGAATATTGAGGATTGAGCACTCAGGGTTGAGGATTGAGCATTGTAGATTGAGGACTGAGGATTGAGGATTGAGGATTGAGGATTGAAGGTTGTGTATTGATGATTGAAGATTGAGGATTGAGGATTGAGTGTTGAGGATTGAGTACGAGGACTGAGGATTGAGGATTGAGGATTGAGGATTGAGGATTGAGGATTGAGGATAGAGGCTGAGGACTGACGATTGAGGATTGAGGTTTGAGGACTGAGGATTGAGGATGAGGATTGAGGATCGAGGATTGACGATTGAGGATTGAGGATTGATGATTGAGGATTGGGGATTGAGGACTGAAGATTGAGGATTGAGCATTGAGTGTTGAGGATTGAAGATTGAGTATTGAAGATTGAGTATTGAGGATTGAAGGTTGAGGATTGAGGATTGAGGATTGAAGTTTGTAGACTGATTGTTGCGGGTTGAGTCATGAGACTTGATGTTTGTGGATTGAGGATTCAGTGTTGAGGATTGAGGACGAGGACTGAGAGTTGAGGATTGAGGATTGAGGACTGAGGATTGAGGATTCAGGATTGAAGACTGAGGATTGAGGATTGAGGATTGAGGATTGGAGATTGAGTATTGAGAATTGAAGATTGAGGATTGAGGATTGAGGATTGAGGACAGAGGATAGAGGATAGAGGATGAGGACTGAGGGTTGAGGATTGCAGTTTGACGACTGAGGATTGAGGATTGAGGATTGTGGAATGAGGAATGACGTTTGAGGATTGGGGATTGAGGATTGTAGTATTGAAGATGGAGGATTGAATGTTTTATCATTAAGGATAGAGGATTGGGGACTGAGCGTCGAGGACTGAGTGTTGAGGATTGAGGATTGAAGATTGAGGATTGAGGATTGAGGACTGAGGATTGAGGATTGAGGATTGAGGATTGAAGATGGAGTATTGAGGATTGATGACTGAGGATTGAGGATTGAGGATTGAGGATTGAGGACTGAGGGTTGAGGATTGAGTGTTGAGCACTGAGGATTGAGGATCGAGAATTGAGGATTTAGGACTGAGGATTGACGTTTGAGTATTGAGGATTGAGGATTGAAGATTGAGGTTTGGCGATTGAGGACTGAAGGTTGAGAGTTGAGGATTGAGGATTGATGATGGAGGATGAGGACTGAGGGTTGAGGATTGAGGTTTCAGGACTCAGGATTCAGGATTGAGGTTTGAGGATGGAGGATTGAAGATTGAGTATTGAGGATTGAAGATTGAGGAATTAGGATTGAGGATTGAGGATTGAGGATTGAGGATAGAAGATTGAGTATTGGGTATTGACGGTTGAGGATTGAGGATTGAGTATTGAGGATTGAGGATTGAGGATTGAAGATTGAGTATTGAGGGTTGAGGATTGAGGATTGAGGATTGAGGACGAGGACTGTGGGTTGAGGATTGAGGTTTGAGGACTGAGGATTGACGATTGATGTTTGAGGATTGAGGATTGGAGATTGAGTATTGAGGATTGAAGATTGTGGATTGAGGATTGAGGATTGAGGATTGAGGAATGAAGATTGAGGATTGGGGACTGAGGATTGACGATTGAGGGTTGAGGATTGGGGATTGAGGATTCAGGATTGAGGATTGAAGATTGAGTATTGGGGATTGAAGGTTGAGGATTGAGGATTGAGTTTTGAGGATTGAGGACGAGGACTGAGAGTTGAGGATTGGGGATTGAGGACTGAGGATTGAGGACTCAGGATTGAAGATTGAGTGTTGGGGATTGAGGATCGATGATTGGGGATTGAGGATTGAGGATTGAGGATTGAGGATTGAGGATTGAGGATTGAGTACCGAAGATTGAGGACAGAGGGTTGAGGATTGAGGATTGATGTTTGAGGATTGAGATTTGATGATTGAATATTTTGGATTGAGTGTTGTATCCTGAGAATTCATTATATTCTATTGAATATTGACAATTGATGGTTGATGGTTGATTATTGAGGATTGATGATTGATGGTCGTGTGTTGAATATTGAGGATTGAGGATTCAGGATTGAGGATTGAGTATAGAAGGTTGAAAACTGAGGATTGAGGATTGAGGTTTGACGATTGAGGATTGAGGATTGATGATTGAGGATTGAGGATTGAGGATTGAGGGTTGAAGATTGAGTATTGGGGATTGAAGGTTGAGGATTGAGGATTGAGTGTTGAGGATTGAGGACGAGGACTGAGAGTTGAGGATTGAGGATTGAGGACTGAGGATTGAGGTATCAGGATTGAAGATTGAAGGTTGGGGATTGAGGATCGATGATTGAGGATTGAGGATTGATGATTGAGTATTGAGGATTGATGGCTGAGGTTTGTGGGATGAATATTGAGGATTCAGGATTGAGGATTGAGGACTGATGATTGAGTATTCAGGATTGAGGATTTACGATTGAGGGCTGACGATTGAAGATTGAGTATTGGGGACTGAAGATTGAGGATTGAGGATTGAGGATTGACGATTGAGCGTTGAAGATTGAGTATTGATGATTGAAGTTTGAGGATTGAGGTTTGAGCGTTGAGGGTTGAGGATTGAAGATTGAGTATTGAGGACTAAAGATTGAGGATTGAGGATTGAGGATTGAGGATTGAGGATTGGAGGTTGAGTATTGAGAATTGAAGATTGAGGGCTAAGGATTGAGGATTGAGGATTGAGGATTGAGGGTTGAGGATTGAATATTGAGAATTGGGAATTGGGGATTGATGGTTGAGTATTGAGAATTGATGGTTGAGGTCTGTGTGTTGAATATTGAGGATTGAGGTCTCAGGGTTGAGGACTGAGCATTGTAGATTGAGGACTGAGGATTGAGGATTGAGGATTGAGGATTGAAGGTTGTGTATTGTTGATTGAAGATTGAGGGTTGAGGATTGAGTGTTGAGGATTGAGTACGAGGACTGAGGATTGAGGATTGAGAATTGAAGATTGAGGATTGAGGACACAGGATAGAGGATAGAGGATGAGGACTGAGGGTTGGGGATTGAGGTTTGACGACTGAGGATTGAGGATTGAGGATTGTGGATTGAGGAATGACGCTTGAGGATTGGGGATTGAGGATTGTAGTATTGAAGATGTAGGATTGAATGTTTTGTCATTAAGGATAGAGGGTTGGGGACTGAGCGTCGAGGACTGAGTGTTGAGGATTGAGGATTGAAGTCTGAGGATTGGGGATTGAGGATTGAGGACTGAGGATTGAGGATTGAGGATTGAGGATTGAGGATTAACGTTTGAGGATTGAGGATGGAGGATTGAGGATTGAGGATTGAGGATTGAAGATTGAGGATTGAGGATTGAGGATTGAGGATTGAGGATTGAGGGTTGAGGATTGAAGATTGAGCATTGAGGATTGAGGATCGGAGATTGAGTATCGAGGATTGAGGATTGAGGAATGTGGATTGAGGATTTAGAATTGGAGATTGGGTATTGAGGATTGAAGGTTGAGGATTGAGGATTGAGGATTGTGGATTGAGGAATGACGTTTGAGGATTGGGGATTGAGGATTGTAGTATTGAAGATGGAGGATTGAGGTTTTATCATTAAGGATAGGGGATTGGGGACTGAGCGTCGAGGACTGAGGATTGAGGATTGAGGATTGAAGTCTGAGGTTTGGGGACTGAGGATTGAGGACTGAGGATTGAGGATTGAGGATTGAGGATTGAGGATTAACGTTTGAGGATTGAGGATGGAGGATTGAGAATTGAGGATTGAGGATTGAAGATTGAGGATTGAGGATTGTGGATTGAGGATTGAGGATTGAGGATTGAGGATTGAAGATAGAGTATTGAGGATTGATGACTGAGGATTGAGGATTGAGGATTGAGGATTGAGGACTGATGTTTGAGGATTGAGTGTTGAGCACTGAGGATTGAGGATTGAGGATTGAGGATTTTGGACTGAGGATTGACGTTTGAGGATTGAGGATTGAGGATTGAAGATTGAGGTTTGGCGATTGAGGACTGAAGGTTGAGAGTTGAGGATTGAGGATTGATGATGGAGGATGAGGACTGAGGGATGAGGATTGAGGTTTCAGGACTCAGGAATCAGGATTCAGGATTGAGGTTTGAGGATTGAGGATTGAAGATTGAGTACTGAGGATTGAAGATTAAGGATTGAGGATTGAGGATTGAGGATTGATGATTGAGGATTCGGGATTGAGGCTTGACGATTGAGGATTGAGGATTGATGATTGAGGATTGAGGATTGAGGATTGAGGGTTGAAGATTGAGTATTGGGGATTGCAGGTTGAGGATTGAGGTTTGTGTATTGAGGATTGAGGATTGAGGATTGAAGAATGAGGATTGAGGATTGAGGATTGAGGATTGAGTATTGAAGATTGAGGATTGAAGGTTGAGGATTGGTGGTTGAGGATTGAAGATTGAGGATTGAAGATTGAGGATTGAGGATTGAGGATTGGAGATTGAGTATTGAGGATTGGAGATTGAGGATTGAGGATTGAGGATTGAGGATTGAGGATTGAGGATAGAGGCTGAGGACTGACGATTGAGGATTGAGGTTTGAGGACTGAGGATTGAGGATGAGGATTGAGGATCGAGGATTGACGATTGAGGATTGAGGATTGATGATTGAGGATTGGGGATTGAGGACTGAAGATTGAGGATTGAGGATTGAGGGTTGAGGATTGAAGATTGAGTATTGAAGATTGAGTATTGAGGATTGAAGGTTGAGGATTGAGGATTGAGGATTGAAGTTTGTGGACTGAGTGTTGCGGGTTGAGTCATGAGACTTGATGTTTGTGGATTGAGATTTGAAGATTGAAGTTTGAGGATTGTGTACTGAAAACTGTGAATTGAGGGTATTCTATTGAGGATTGAGGATTGACAATTGATTGTTGAGGATTCAGCGCTGAAGATTGAGGATTCAGGATTGAGGATTGAGGATAGAAGATTGAGGATTCTGGATTGATGATTCAGGATTGAGGTTTGAGGACTGAGGATTGAGGGTTGAGGATTTAGGAGTGAGGATTGATGTTTGAGGATTGAGGATTGAGGATTGAGGATTGAGGATTGAAAGTTGAGGATTGAGTATTGTGTGTTGAGGATTGAGGATTGATGATTGAGGATGACGAGTGAGGGTTGAGGATTGGGGTTTGAAGACTCAGGATTCAGGATTGACGTTTGAGGATTGAGGATTGAAGATTGAGTATTGAGGATTGAAGATTGAGGAATTAGGATTGAGGATTGAGGATTATGGATTGAGGATTGAAGATTGAGTATTGGGTATTGAAGGTTGAGGATTGAGGTTTGTGTATTGAGGATTGAGGATTGAGGATTGAAGAATGAGGATTGAGGATTGAGGATTGAGGATTGAGTATTGAAGATTGAGGATTGGGTATTGAGGATTGAAGATTGAGGATTGAGAATTGAGGATTAAGGATTGAAGATTGAGGATTGAGGCTTGAGGGTTGAGGATTGAAGAGTGAGTATTGAGGACTGATGATTGTGGATTGAGGATTGAAGGTTGAGTATTGAGGATTGAAGATTGAGGATTGAGGATTAAGGACAGAGGATTGAGTATGAGGACTGAAGACTGAGGATTGAGGATTGATGATTGAAGATTGAGGATTGGGGATTGTGGATCGAAGATTGAGGATTGAGGATTGAGGATTAGGGATTGAGGATTTAGAATTGGAGATTGGGTATTGAGGATTGAAGGTTGAGGATTGGGGATTGAGTGTTGAGGATTGAAGATTGAGGATTGAAGATTAAGGATTGAGGATTGAGGATAGAGTATTGAGGACTGAGTGTTGAGGATTGAGGTTTGAGGACTGAGGATTGAGGATTGAGGATTGAGGATTGAGGACTGAGGTTTGAGGACTGAGTGTTGAGCACTGAGGATTGAGGATTGAGGATAGAGGATTTAGGACTGAGGATTGACGTTTGAGGATTGAGGATTGACGATTGAAGATTGAGGTTTGGCTATTGAGGACTGAAGGTTGAGAGTTGAGGATTGAGGATTGATGATGGAGGATGAGGACTGAGGTTTGAGGATTGAGGTTTCAGGACTCGGGGCTCAGGATTGAGGTTTGAGGATTGAGGATTGAGGATTTAGCATAGAGGATTGAGGACTGAGGATTGAGGATTGAGGATTGACGCTTGAGGATTGAGGATTGAAGATTGAGGATTGAAGATTGAGGACTGAGTGTTCAGGATTGAGTTTTGAGAATTGATGTTTGAGGATTGAGATTTGATGATTGAATATTGTGGATTGAGTATTGAAAACAGAGAATACAGGGTATTCTATTGAGTATTGAGAATTGAGGAATGATGATTGAGTATTGAGGATTGATGGTTGAGGGTTGTGGGATGAATAATGAGGATTCAGGATTGAGGATTGAGGATTGAGTATTGGAGATTGAGGATTGAGGATTGAGTATTGGAGATTGAGGATTGAGGACTGAGGGTGGAGAATTGAGGATTGAGGATTGAGGATTGAGGATTGAGGATTGAAGGTTGAGGATTGTGTATTGAGAATTGAATATTGAGGATTGAGAATTGAGGACTGAGGATTGAGGATTGAGGACTGAGGATTGAGAATTGAGGATTATGGTTGGGTATTGAAGATTGATGGTTGATGGTCGTGTGTTGAATATTGAGGATTGAGGATTCAGGATTGAGGATTGTGTATAGAAGATTGAAAACTGAGGATTGAGGATTGAGGATTGACGATTGAGGGTTGAAGATTGAGTATTGATGATTGAAGTTTGAGGATTGAGGATTGAGCGTTGAGGGTTGAGGACGAGGAGTGAGGGATGAGGATTGAGGTTTGAGGACTGATGATTGAGTATTCAGGATTGAGGATTTACGATTGAGGGTTGAGGATTGAAGATTGAGTATTGAGGACTGAAGATTGAGGATTGAGGATTGAGGATTGAGGATTGGAGATTGAGTATTGAGAAATGAAGATTGAGGGTTAAGGATTGAGGATTGAGCATTGAGGATTGAGGGTTGAGGATTGAACATTGAGAATTGAGAATTGGGGATTGATGGTTGAGTATTGAGGATTGATGGTTGAGGTCTGTGTGTTGAATATTGAGGATTGAGGACTCAGGGTTGAGGACTGAGCATTGTAGATTGAGGACTGAGGATTGAGGATTGAGGATTGAGGATTGAGGATTGAAGGTTGTGTATTGATGATTGAAGATTGAGGGTTGAGGATTGAGTGTTGAGGATTGAGTACGAGGACTGAGGATTGAGGATTGAGGATTGAGGATTGAGGATTGATGATTGAGGATAGAGGTTTGAATATTGAGGATTGGGGATTGAGGATTGAACATTGAGGGTTGAGGATTGTGGATTGAGTATTGAGGATTGAGGATTGGAGATTGAGTATTGAGAATTGAAGGTTGAGGATTGAGGGTTGAGGACTGAGGACAGAGGATAAAGGATATAGGATGAGGACTGAGGGTTGAGGATTGAGGTTTGGCGACTGAGGATTGAGGATTGAGGATTGTGGATTGAGGAATGACGTTTGAGGATTGGGGATTGAGGATTGTAGTATTGAAGATGGAGGATTGAGGTTTTATCATTAAGGAGAGAGGATTGGGGACTGAGCGTCGAGGACTGAGTATTGAGGATTGAAGTCTGAGGATTGGGGACTGAGGATTGAGGACTGAGGATTGAGGATTGAGGATTGAGGATTGAGGATCAGCGTTTGAGTGTTGAGGATGGAGGATTGAGGATTGAGGACTGAAGATTGAGTACTGAGGATTGAGGATCGAGGATTGACGATTGAGGATTGAGGATTGATGATTGAGGATTGGGGATTGAGGACTGAAGATTGAGGATTGAGGGTTGATGATTGAGGATTGGGGATTGAGGACTGAAGATTGAGGATTGAGGATTGAGTGTTGAGGATTGAAGATTGAGTATTGAAGATTGAGTATTGAGGATTGAAGGTTGAGGATTGAGGATTGAGGATTGAAGTTTGTGGACTGATTGTTGCGTGTTGAGTCATGAGACTTGATGTTTGTGGATTGAGGATTCAGTGTTGAGGATTGAGGACGAGGACTGAGAGTTGAGGATTGAGGATTGAGGACTGAGGATTGAGGATTCAGGATTGAAGATTGAGGGTTGGGAATTGAGGATCGATGATTGGGGATTGAGGATTGAGGATTGAGGATTGAGGATTGAGGATTGGAGATTGAGTATTGAGAATTGAAGATTGAGGATTGAGGATTGAGGATTGAGGACAGAGGATAGAGGATAGAGGATGAGGACTGAGGGTTGAGGATTGCGGTTTGACGACTGAGGATTGAGGATTGAGGATTGTGGATTGAGGAATGACGTTTGAGGATTGGGGATTGAGGATTGTAGTATTGAAGATGGAGGATTGAATGTTTTATCATTAAGGATACAGGATTGGGGACTGAGCGTCGAGGACTGAGAGTTGAGGATTGAGGATTGAAGATTGAGGATTGAGGATTGAGGACTGAGGATTGAGGATTGAGGATTGAGGATTGAAGATGGAGTATTGAGGATTGATGACTGAGGATTGAGGATTGAGGATTGAGGATTGAGGACTGAGGTTTGAGGATTGAGAGTTGAGCACTGAGGATTGAGGATCGAGGATTGAGGATTTAGGACTGAGGATTGACGTTTGAGGATTGAGGATTGAGTATTGAAGATTGAGGTTTGGCGATTGAGGACTGAAGGTTGAGAGTTGAGGATTGAGGATTGATGATGGAGGATGAGGACTGAGGGTTGAGGATTGAGGTTTCAGGTCTCAGGATTCAGGATTGAGGTTTGAGGATGGAGGATTGAAGATTGAGTATTGAGGATTGAAGATTGAGGAATTAGGATTGAGGATTGAGGATTGAGGATTGAGGATAGAAGATTGAGTATTGGGTATTGACGGTTGAGGATTGAGGATTGAGTATTGAGGATTGAGGATTGAGGATTGAAGATTGAGTATTGAGGGTTGAGGATTGAGGATTGAAGATTGAGGACGAGGACTGTGGGTTGAGGATTGAGGTTTGAGGACTGAGGATTGACGATTGATGTTTGAGGATTGAGGATTGGAGATTGAGTATTGAGGATTGAAGATTGTGGATTGAGGATTGACGATTGAGGATTGAGGAATGAAGATTGAGGATTGGGGACTGAGGATTGACGATTGAGGGTTGAGGATTGGGGATTGAGGATTCAGGATTGAGGATTGAAGATTGAGTATTGGGGATTGAAGGTTGAGGATTGAGGATTGAGTTTTGAGGATTGAGGACGAGGACTGAGAGTTGAGGATTGGGGATTGAGGACTGAGGATTGAGGATTCAGGATTGAAGATTGGGGGTTGGGGATTGAGGATCGATGATTGGGGATTGAGGATTGAGGATTGAGGATTGAGGATTGAGGATTGAGGATTGAGGATTGAGTACTGAAGATTGAGGACAGAGGGTTGAGGATTGAGGATTGATGTTTGAGGATCGAGATTTGATGATTGAATATTTTGGATTGAGTATTGTATCCTGAGAATTCAGGATATTCTATTGAATATTGACAATTGATGGTTGATGGTTGATTATTGAGGATTGATGATTGATGGTCGTGTGTTGAATATTGAGGATTGAGGATTCAGGATTGAGGATTGAGTATAGAAGGTTGAAAACTGAGGATTGAGGATTGAGGCTTGACGATTGAGGATTGAGGATTGATGATTGAGGATTGAGGATTGAGGATTGAGGGTTGAAGATTGAGTATTGGGGATTGAAGGTTGAGGATTGAGGATTGAGTGTTGAGGATTGAGGACGAGGACTGAGAGTTGAGGATTGAGGATTGAGGACTGAGGATTGAGGTATCAGGATTGAAGATTGAAGGTTGGGGATTGAGGATCGATGATTGAGGATTGAGGATTGAGGATTGAGGATTGAGGATTGAGGATTGAGGATTGGGGATTGAGTATTGAAGATTGAGGACAGAGGGTTGAGGATTGAGGAATGATGTTTGAGGATTGAGATTTGATGATTGAATAGTTTGGATTGAGTATTGTATCCTGAGAATTCAGGATATTCTATTGAATATTGAGAATTGATGGTTGATGGTTGAGTATTGAGGATTGATGGTTGATGGTAGTGTGTTGAATATTGAGGATTGAGGATTCAGGATTGAGGATTCTGTATAGAAGATTGAAAACTGAGGATTGAGGATTGAGGATTGACGATTGAGGGTTGAAGATTGGGGGTTGAGGATTGAGGATTTAGAATTGGAGATTGGGTATTGAGGATTGAAGGTTGAGGATTGAGGATTGAGTGTTGAGGATTGAAGATTGAGGATTGAGGATTGGGGGTCGAGGATTTAGAATTGGAGATGGGGTATTGAGGATTGAAGATTGAGGATTGAGGATTGAGTGTTGAGGATTGAAGATTGAGGATTGAGGATTGGGGGTTGTGGATTGAGGATTTAGAATTGGAGATTGGGTATTGAGGATTGAAGGTTGAGGATTGAGGATTGAGTGTTGAGGATTGAAGATTGAGGATTGAGGATTGGGGGTTGAGTATTGAGGACTGAGGGTTGAGGATTGAGGTTTGAGGCCTGAGGATTGAGGATTGACGGTTGGGGATTGAGGACTGAGGTTTGAGTATTGAGTGTTGAGGACTGAGGATTGAGGATTGAGGATTGAGGATTTAGGACTGAGGATTGACGTCTGAGGATTGAGGATTGCGGATTTTGGATTGAAGATTGAGGACTGAGGGTTGAGCATTGAGTGTTGAGTATTGATGTTTGAGGGATTGAGATTTGAAGATTGAATATTGTGGATCGAGTATTGAAAACTGAGAATACAGGATATTCTATTGAGTATTGAGTATTGAGTATTGAGGATTGATGATTGAGTATTGAGGATTGATGGCTGAGGTTTGTGGGATGAATATTGAGGATTCAGGATTGCGGATTGAGGACTGATGATTGAGTATTCAGGATTGAGGATTTACGATTGAGGGCTGACGATTGAAGATTGAGTATTGGGGACTGAAGATTGAGGATTGAGGATTGAGGATTGAGGATTGGAGATTGAGTATTGAAGATTGAAGATTGAGGGCTAAGGATTGAGGATTGAGGATTGAGGATTGAGGGTTGAGGATTGAAGATTGATAATTGAGAATTGGGGATTGATGGTTGAGTATTGAGGATTGATGGTTGAGGTCTGTGTGTTGAATATTGAGGATTGAGGACTCAGGGTTGAGGATTGAGCATTGTAGATTGAGGACTGAGGATTGAGGATTGAGGATTGAGGATTCAAGGTTGTGTATTGATGATTGAGTATTGATGATAGAAGTTTGAGGATTGAGGATTGAGCGTTGAGGGTTGAGGACGAGGAGTAAGGTATGAGGATTGAGGTTCGAGGACTGATGATTGAGTATTCAGGATTGAGGATTTACGATTGCGGGTTGAGGATTGAAGACTGAGTATTGAGGACTGAAGATTGAGTATTGAGGATTGAGGATTGAGGATTGGAGATTGAGTATTGAGGATTGAAGATTGAGGGCTAAGGATTGAGGATTGAGGATTGAGGATTGATGATTGAAGATTGAGTATTCAGTATTGATGATTGAGGATTGAGGATTGAGTATTGAAGATTGTGGACTGAGTGTTGAGGATTGAAGATTGAGCATTGAGGATTGAGGATCGAAGATTGAGGATTGAGGATTGAGGATTGAGGAATGTGGATTGAGGATTTAGAATTGGAGATTGGGTATTGAGGATTGAAGGTTGAGGATTGAGGATTGAGGATTGAGGATTGAGGATTGAGGACTGAGGTTTGAGGATCGAGTGTTGAGGACTGAGGATTGAGGATTGAGGATTGAGGATTGAGGATTTAGGACTGAGGATTGACGTCTGAGGATTGAGGATTGAGGATTTTGGATTGAAGATTGAGGACTGACGGTTGAGGATTGAGTGTTGAGTATTGATGTTTGAGGATTGAGATTTGAAGATTGAATATTGTGGATTGAGTATTGAAAACTGAGAATACAGGATATTCTATTGAGTATTGAGAATTGAGGATTGATGATTGAGTATTGAGGATTGATGGCTGAGGGTTGTGTGATGAATATTGAGGACTCAGGATTGAGGATTGAGGATTGTGTATTGGTGATTGAGGATTGAGGATTGAGGCTGGAGGATTGAGGATTGAGGTTTGAGGATTGTGGATTGAGGATTGAAGTTTGAGGATTGGGGATTGAGGGTTGAATATTGAGGATTGAGGATCGAGGATTGAGGATTGAGGATTGAGGATTGAGGACTGAGGATTGAGGGTTGAGGATTGTGGATTGAGGAATGACGTTTGAGGATTGGGGATTGAGGATTGTAGTATTGAAGAAGTAGGATTGAGTGTTTTGTCATTAAGGATAGAGGATTGGGGACTGACCGCCGAGGACTGAGTGTTGAGGATTGTGGATTGAAGTCTGAGGATTGGGGATTGAGGATTGAGGACTGAGGATTGAGGATTGAGGATTGAGGATTGAGGATTAACGTTTGAGGATTGAGGATGGAGGATTGAGGATTGAGGATTGAGGATTGAAGATTGAGGATGAGGATTGAGGATTGAGGATTGAGGATTGAGGATTGAGGATTGAAGATGGAGTATTGAGGATTGATGACTGAGGATTGAGGATTGAGGATTGAGGATTGAGGACTGAGGTTTGAGGATTGAGTGTTGAGCACTGAGGATTGAGGATCGAGGATTGAGGATTGAGGATTGAGGATTGAGGAATGAAGATTGAGGATTTGGGACTGAGGATTGACGATTGAGGATTGAGGATTGAGGATTGAGGATTGAGGATTGAGTATTGGGGATTGAAGGTTGAGGATTGAGGATTGAGTGTTGAGGATTGAGGACGAGGACTGAGAGTTGAGGATTGAGGAGTGAGGACTGAGGATTGAGGATTCAGGATTGAAGACTGAGGGATGGGGATTGAGGATCGATGATTGGGGATTGAGGATTGAGGATTGAGGATTGAGGATTGAGCATTGAGGATTGAGTATTGAAGCTTCAGGACTGAGGATTGAGTATTGATTATTGAAGTTTGAGGATTGAGGATTGAGCGTTGAGGGTTGAGGACGAGGAGTGATGGATGGGGATTGAGGTTTGAGGACTGAGGATTGAGTATTCAGGATTGAGGATTTAGGATTGAGGGTTGAGGATTGAAGACTGAGTATAGAGGATTGAAGATTGAGGATTGAGGATTGAGGATTGAGGATTGGAGATTGAGTATTGAGGATTGAAGATTGAGGGTTAAGGATTGAGGATTGAGGATTGAGGATTGAGGGTTGAGGATTGAAGATTGAGAATTGAGAATTGGGTATTGACGGTTGAGTATTGAGGATTGATGGTTGAGGTCTGTGTGTTGAATACTGAGGATTGAGGACTCAGGGTTGAGGATTGAGCATTGTAGATTGAGGACTGAGGATTGAGGATTGAGGATTGGGGATTGAATATTGTGTATTGATGATTGAAGATTGAGGATTGAGGATTGAGTGTTGAGGATTGAGGACGAGGACTGAGGATTGAGGATTGAGGATTGAGGATTGAGGATTGAGGTTTGATTATTGAGGATTGGGGATTGGGGATTGTAGTATTGAAGACGGAGGATTGATGTTTGACATTAAGGATAGAGGATTGGGGACTGAGCGTCGAGGACTGAGTATTGAGGATTGAGGGTTGAAGACTGAGGATTGGGGATTGAGGATTTAGGACTGAAGATTGAGGATTGAGGATTGACGATTGAGGATTGAGGATTAACGTTTGAGCATTGAGGATGGAGGATTGAGGATTGAGGATTGAGGATTGAAGATCGAGGATTGAGGAATGTGGATTGAGGATTTAGAATTGGAGATTGGGTATTGAGGATTGAAGGTTGAGGATTGAGGATTGAGTATTGAGGATTGAAGATTGAGGATTGAGGATTGAGGATTGATGATTGAGGATTTAGAATTGGAGATTGGGTATTGAGGATTGAAGGTTGAGGATTGAGGATTGAGTGTTGAGGATTGAAGATTGAGGACTGAGGATTGGGGGTTGAGGATTGAGGATTCTGAATTGGAGATTGGGTATTGAGGATTGAAGGTTGAGGATTGAGGATTGAGTGTTGAGGATTGAAGATTGAGGATTGAGGATTGGGGGTTGAGTATTGAGGACTGAGGGTTGAGGATTGAGGTTTGAGGCCTGAGGATTGAGGATTGACGGTTGGGGATTGAGGACTGAGGTTTGAGTATTGAGTGTTGAGGACTGAGGATTGAGGATTGAGGATTGAGGATTTAGGACTGAGGATTGACGTCTGAGGATTGAGGATTGCGGATTTTGGATTGAAGATTGAGGACTGAGGGTTGAGCATTGAGTGTTGAGTATTGATGTTTGAGGGATTGAGATTTGAAGATTGAATATTGTGGATCGAGTATTGAAAACTGAGAATACAGGATATTCTATTGAGTATTGAGTATTGAGTATTGAGGATTGATGATTGAGTATTGAGGATTGATGGCTGAGGTTTGTGGGATGAATATTGAGGATTCAGGATTGCGGATTGAGGACTGATGATTGAGTATTCAGGATTGAGGATTTACGATTGAGGGCTGACGATTGAAGATTGAGTATTGGGGACTGAAGATTGAGGATTGAGGATTGAGGATTGAGGATTGGAGATTGAGTATTGAAGATTGAAGATTGAGGGCTAAGGATTGAGGATTGAGGATTGAGGATTGAGGGTTGAGGATTGAAGATTGATAATTGAGAATTGGGGATTGATGGTTGAGTATTGAGGATTGATGGTTGAGGTCTGTGTGTTGAATATTGAGGATTGAGGACTCAGGGTTGAGGATTGAGCATTGTAGATTGAGGACTGAGGATTGAGGATTGAGGATTGAGGATTCAAGGTTGTGTATTGATGATTGAGTATTGATGATAGAAGTTTGAGGATTGAGGATTGAGCGTTGAGGGTTGAGGACGAGGAGTAAGGTATGAGGATTGAGGTTCGAGGACTGATGATTGAGTATTCAGGATTGAGGATTTACGATTGCGGGTTGAGGATTGAAGACTGAGTATTGAGGACTGAAGATTGAGTATTGAGGATTGAGGATTGAGGATTGGAGATTGAGTATTGAGGATTGAAGATTGAGGGCTAAGGATTGAGGATTGAGGATTGAGGATTGATGATTGAAGATTGAGTATTCAGTATTGATGATTGAGGATTGAGGATTGAGTATTGAAGATTGTGGACTGAGTGTTGAGGATTGAAGATTGAGCATTGAGGATTGAGGATCGAAGATTGAGGATTGAGGATTGAGGATTGAGGAATGTGGATTGAGGATTTAGAATTGGAGATTGGGTATTGAGGATTGAAGGTTGAGGATTGAGGATTGAGGATTGAGGATTGAGGATTGAGGACTGAGGTTTGAGGATCGAGTGTTGAGGACTGAGGATTGAGGATTGAGGATTGAGGATTGAGGATTTAGGACTGAGGATTGACGTCTGAGGATTGAGGATTGAGGATTTTGGATTGAAGATTGAGGACTGACGGTTGAGGATTGAGTGTTGAGTATTGATGTTTGAGGATTGAGATTTGAAGATTGAATATTGTGGATTGAGTATTGAAAACTGAGAATACAGGATATTCTATTGAGTATTGAGAATTGAGGATTGATGATTGAGTATTGAGGATTGATGGCTGAGGGTTGTGTGATGAATATTGAGGACTCAGGATTGAGGATTGAGGATTGTGTATTGGTGATTGAGGATTGAGGATTGAGGCTGGAGGATTGAGGATTGAGGTTTGAGGATTGTGGATTGAGGATTGAAGTTTGAGGATTGGGGATTGAGGGTTGAATATTGAGGATTGAGGATCGAGGATTGAGGATTGAGGATTGAGGATTGAGGACTGAGGATTGAGGGTTGAGGATTGTGGATTGAGGAATGACGTTTGAGGATTGGGGATTGAGGATTGTAGTATTGAAGAAGTAGGATTGAGTGTTTTGTCATTAAGGATAGAGGATTGGGGACTGACCGCCGAGGACTGAGTGTTGAGGATTGTGGATTGAAGTCTGAGGATTGGGGATTGAGGATTGAGGACTGAGGATTGAGGATTGAGGATTGAGGATTGAGGATTAACGTTTGAGGATTGAGGATGGAGGATTGAGGATTGAGGATTGAGGATTGAAGATTGAGGATGAGGATTGAGGATTGAGGATTGAGGATTGAGGATTGAGGATTGAAGATGGAGTATTGAGGATTGATGACTGAGGATTGAGGATTGAGGATTGAGGATTGAGGACTGAGGTTTGAGGATTGAGTGTTGAGCACTGAGGATTGAGGATCGAGGATTGAGGATTGAGGATTGAGGATTGAGGAATGAAGATTGAGGATTTGGGACTGAGGATTGACGATTGAGGATTGAGGATTGAGGATTGAGGATTGAGGATTGAGTATTGGGGATTGAAGGTTGAGGATTGAGGATTGAGTGTTGAGGATTGAGGACGAGGACTGAGAGTTGAGGATTGAGGAGTGAGGACTGAGGATTGAGGATTCAGGATTGAAGACTGAGGGATGGGGATTGAGGATCGATGATTGGGGATTGAGGATTGAGGATTGAGGATTGAGGATTGAGCATTGAGGATTGAGTATTGAAGCTTCAGGACTGAGGATTGAGTATTGATTATTGAAGTTTGAGGATTGAGGATTGAGCGTTGAGGGTTGAGGACGAGGAGTGATGGATGGGGATTGAGGTTTGAGGACTGAGGATTGAGTATTCAGGATTGAGGATTTAGGATTGAGGGTTGAGGATTGAAGACTGAGTATAGAGGATTGAAGATTGAGGATTGAGGATTGAGGATTGAGGATTGGAGATTGAGTATTGAGGATTGAAGATTGAGGGTTAAGGATTGAGGATTGAGGATTGAGGATTGAGGGTTGAGGATTGAAGATTGAGAATTGAGAATTGGGTATTGACGGTTGAGTATTGAGGATTGATGGTTGAGGTCTGTGTGTTGAATACTGAGGATTGAGGACTCAGGGTTGAGGATTGAGCATTGTAGATTGAGGACTGAGGATTGAGGATTGAGGATTGGGGATTGAATATTGTGTATTGATGATTGAAGATTGAGGATTGAGGATTGAGTGTTGAGGATTGAGGACGAGGACTGAGGATTGAGGATTGAGGATTGAGGATTGAGGATTGAGGTTTGATTATTGAGGATTGGGGATTGGGGATTGTAGTATTGAAGACGGAGGATTGATGTTTGACATTAAGGATAGAGGATTGGGGACTGAGCGTCGAGGACTGAGTATTGAGGATTGAGGGTTGAAGACTGAGGATTGGGGATTGAGGATTTAGGACTGAAGATTGAGGATTGAGGATTGACGATTGAGGATTGAGGATTAACGTTTGAGCATTGAGGATGGAGGATTGAGGATTGAGGATTGAGGATTGAAGATCGAGGATTGAGGAATGTGGATTGAGGATTTAGAATTGGAGATTGGGTATTGAGGATTGAAGGTTGAGGATTGAGGATTGAGTATTGAGGATTGAAGATTGAGGATTGAGGATTGAGGATTGATGATTGAGGATTTAGAATTGGAGATTGGGTATTGAGGATTGAAGGTTGAGGATTGAGGATTGAGTGTTGAGGATTGAAGATTGAGGACTGAGGATTGGGGGTTGAGGATTGAGGATTCTGAATTGGAGATTGGGTATTGAGGATTGAAGGTTGAGGATTGAGGATTGAGTGTTGAGGATTGAAGATTGAGGATTGAGGATTGGGGGTTGAGTATTGAGGACTGAGGGTTGAGGATTGAGGTTTGAGGCCTGAGGATTGAGGATTGACGGTTGGGGATTGAGGACTGAGGTTTGAGTATTGAGTGTTGAGGACTGAGGATTGAGGATTGAGGATTGAGGATTTAGGACTGAGGATTGACGTCTGAGGATTGAGGATTGCGGATTTTGGATTGAAGATTGAGGACTGAGGGTTGAGCATTGAGTGTTGAGTATTGATGTTTGAGGATTGAGATTTGGAGATTGAATATTGTGGATCGAGTATTGAAAACTGAGAATACAGGATATTCTATTGAGTATTGAGTATTGAGTATTAAGGATTGATGATTAAGTATTGAGGATTAACGGCTGAGGTTTGTGGGATGAATATTGAGGATTCAGGATTGAGGATTGAGGACTGATGATTGAGTATTCAGGATTGAGGATTTACGATTGAGTGCTGAGGATTGAAGATTGAGTATTGGGGACTGAAGATTGAGGATTGAGGATTGAGGATTGAGGATTGGAGATTGAGTATTGAGGATTGAAGATTGAGGGCTAAGGATTGAGGATTGAGGATTGAGGATTGAGGGTTGAGGATTGAAGATTGAGAATTGAGAATAGGGGATTGATGGTTGAGTATAGAGGATTGACGGTTGAGGTCTGTGTGTTGAATATTGAGGATGGAAGACTCAGGGTTGAGGATTGAGCATTGTAGATTGAGGACTGAGGATTGAGGATTGAGGATTGAGGATTGAAGGTTGTGTATTGATGATTGAGTATTGATGATAGAAGATTGAGGATTGAGGATTGAGCGTTGAGGGTTGAGGACGAGGAGTGAGGTATGAGGATTGAGGTTCGAGGACTGATGATTGAGTATTCAGGATTGAGGATTTACGATTGAGGGTTGAGGATTGAAGACTGAGTATTGAGGACTGAAGATTGAGGATTGAGGATTGAGGATTGAGGATTGGAGATTGAGTATTGAGGATTGAAGGTTGAGGGCTAAGGATTGAGGATTGAGGATTGAGGATTGAGGGTTGAGGATTGAAGATTGAGAATTGAGAATTGGGGATTGATGGTTGAGCATTGAGGATTGATGGTTGAGGTCTGTGTGTTGAATATTGAGGATTGAAGACTCAGGGTTGAGGATTGAGCATTGTAGATTGAGGACTGAGGATTGAGGATTGAGGATTGAAGGTTGATGGTTGTGTATTGATGATTGAAGATTGAGGATTGAGGATTGAGTGTTGAGGATTGAGTACGAGGCCTGAGGATTGAGGATTGAGGATTGAGGATCTTGGATTGAAGATTGAGGACTGACGGTTGAGGATTGAGTTTTGAGTGTTGATGTTTGAGGATTGAGATTTGAAGATTGAATATTGTGGATTGAGTATTGAAAACTGAGAATACAGGATATTCTATTGAGTATTGAGAATTGAGGATTGATGATTGAGTATTGAGGATTGATGGCTGAGGGTTGTGTGATCAATATTGAGGAATCAGGATTGAGGATTGAGGATTGTGTATTGGTGATTGAGGATTGAGGATTGAGGGTGGAGGATTGAGGATTGAGGTTTGAGGATTGTGGATTGAGGATTGAAGTTTGAGGATTGGGGATTGAGGGTTGAAGATTGAGGATTGAGGATTTAGAATTCGAGATTGGGTATTGAGGATTGAAGGTTGAGGATTGAGGATTGAGTGTTGAGGATTGAAGAATTGAGGATTGAAGATTGAGGACTGAGGATTGAGGATTGAGTATTGAGGACTGAGTGTTGAGGATTGAGGTTTGAGTACTGAGGATTGAGGATTGAGGATTGAGGATTGAGGACTGAGGCTTGATGATTGAGTGTTGAGCACTGAGGATTGAGGATTGAGGATCGAGGATTTAGGACTGAGGATTGACGTTTGAGGATTGAGGATTGACGATTGAAGATTGAGGTTTGGCGATTGAGAACTGAAGGTTGAGAGTTGAGGATTGAGGATTGATGATGGAGGATGAGGACTGAGGCTTGAGGATTGAGGTTTCAGGACTCAGGGTTCAGGATTGAGGTTTGAGGATTGAGGATTGAGGATTGAGCATAGAGGATTGCGGACTGAGGATTGAGGGTTGAGGATTGACGCTTGAGTATTGAGGATTGAAGATTGAGGATTGAAGATTGAGGACTGAGGGTTCAGGATTGAGTTTTGAGGATTGATCTTTGAGGATTGAGATTTGATGATTGAATATCGTGGATAGAGTATTGAAAACTGAGGATACAGGATATTCTATTGAGTATTGAGGATTGTGTATTGACGATTGAGTATTGAGGAATGACTGATGAGGCTTCTGGGATGAATATTGAGGATTGAGGGCTGAGGATTGAGGATAGAGTATTGAGGATTGAGGATTGAGAATTGAGGATAGAGTATTGAAGATGGAGGATTGAGGATTGAGGATTGAGGATTGAGGATTGAGGTTTGAAGATTGAAGGTTGAGTATTGAGGATTGAAGATTCAGTACTGATGTTTCAGGATTGAGGCTTGAGGACTGAGGATAGACGGTTGAGGATTGAGGATTGAGGACTGAGGGTTGATGATTGAATTGTTGAGAATTGATGTTTGAGGATTGAGATTTGATGATTGAGTATTGTGGATTGAGTATCAAACCTGAGAATTCAGGATATTCTATTGAGTATTGAGGATTGAGTGTTGATGATTGAGTATTGAGGATTGATGGTTGAGGGTAGTGGGTTGAATATTGAGGATTGAGGATTCAGGATTGCGGATTGAGTATTGAAGATTGAGGATTGAGGTTGGATTATTGAGAATAGAGGATTGGGGACTGAGCGCTGAGGATTGAGGTATGAGGGCTGAGGATTGAGGATTGAGGATTGAGGATTTTGGACTGAGGATTGACGTTTGAGGATTGAGGATTGAGGATTTTGGATTGAATATTGAGGACTGAGTGTTGAGGATTGAGTGTTGAGTATTGATGTTTGAGGATTGAGATTTGAAGATTGAATATTGTGGATTGAGTATCGAAAACAGAGAATATAGGGTATTCTATTGAGTATTGAGAATTGAGGAATGATGATTGAGTATTGAGGATTGATGGTTGAGGGTTGTGGGATGAATAATGAGGATTCAGTATCGAGGATTGAGGATTGAGTATTGGAGATTGAGGATTGAGGACTGAGGGCGGAGAATTGAGGATTGAGGATTGTGGATTGAGGATTGAGGATTGAAGGTTGAGGATTGGGTATTGAGGATTGAATATTGAGGATTGAGAATTGAGGATTGAGGATTGAGGATTGAGGACTGAGGATTGAGAATTGAGGATTGATGGTTGGGTATTGAAGATTGATGGTTCAGGGTTGTGTGTTGAATATTGAGGATTGAGTATTGAGGATTGAGGTTGAGGAGCGAGGGCTGAGGATTGAGGTTTGAGGAATGAGGATTGAGGATTGAGGATTGAGGACTGAGGATTGATGATTGAGTGTTGAGCACTGAGGATTGAGGATTGAGGATCGAGGATTTAGGACTGAGGATTGACGTTTGAGGATTGAGGATTGACGATTGAAGATTGAGGTTTGGCGATTGAGAACTGAAGGTTGAGAGTTGAGGATTGAGGATTGATTATGGAGGATGAGGACTGAGGTTTGAGGATTGAGGTTTCAGGACTCAGGGTTCAGGATTGAGGTTTGAGGATTGAGGATTGAGGATTGAGCATAGAGGATTGAGGACTGAGGATTGAGGATTGAGGATTGACGCTTGAGTATTGAGGATTGAAGATTGAGGATTGAAGATTGAGGACTGAGGGTTCAGGATTGAGTTTTGAGGATTGATGTTTGAGGATTGAGATTTGATGATTGAATATCGTGGATAGAGTATTGAAAACTGAGGATACAGGATATTCTATTGAGTATTGAGGATTGTGTATTGACGATTGAGTATTGAGGAATGACTGATGAGGCTTCTGGGATGAATATTGAGGATTGAGGGCTGAGGATTGAGGATAGAGTATTGAGGATGAAGGATTGAGAATTGAGGATAGAGTATTGAAGATGGAGGATTGAGGATTGAGGATTGAGGATTGAGGATTGAGGTTTGAAGATTGAAGGTTGAGTATTGAGGATTGAAGATTCAGTACTGATGTTTCAGGATTGAGGCTTGAGGACTGAGGATTGACGGTTGAGGATTGAGGATTGAGGACTGAGGGTTGATGATTGAATTGTTGAGAATTGATGTTTGAGAATTGAGATTTGATGATTGAGTATTGTGGATTGAGTATCAAACCTGAGAATTCAGGATATTCTATTGAGTATTGAGGATTGAGTGTTGATGATTGAGTATTGAGGATTGATGGTTGAGGGTAGTGGGTTGAATATTGAGGATTGAGGATTCAGGATTGCGGATTGAGTATTGAAGATTGAGGATTGAGGTTAGATTATTGAGAATAGAGGATTGGGGACTGAGCGCTGAGGATTGAGGTATGAGGACTGAGGATTGAGGATTGAGGATTGAGGATTTTGGACTGAGGATTGACGTTTGAGGATTGAGGATTGAGGATTTTGGATTGAATATTGAGGACTGAGTGTTGAGGATTGAGTGTTGAGTATTGATCTTTGAGGATTGAGATTTGAAGATTGAATATTGTGGTTGAGTATTGTAAACAGAGAACATAGGGTATTCTATTGAGTATTGAGAATTGAGGAATGATGATTGAGTATTGAGGATTGATGGTTGAGGGTTGTGGGATGAATAATGAGGATTCAGTATCGAGGATTGAGGATTGAGTATTGAAGATTGTGGACTGAGTGTTGAGGATTGAAGATTGAGCATTGAGGATTGAGGATCGAAGATTGAGGATTGAGGATTGAGGATTGAGGAATGTGGATTGAGGATTTAGAATTGGAGATTGGGTATTGAGGAGTGACGGTTGAGGATTGAGGATTGAGTGTTGAGGATTGAAGATTGAGGATTGAGGATTGAGGATTGATGATTGAGGATTTAGAATTGGAGATTGGGTATTGAGGATTGAAGGTTGAGGATTGAGGATTGAGTGTTGAGGATTGAAGATTGAGGACTGAGGATTGGGAGTTGAGGATTGAGGATTCTGAATTGGAGATTGGGTATTGAGGATTGAAGGTTGAGGATTGAGGATTGAGTGTTGAGGATTGAAGATTGAGGATTGAGGATTAGGGGTTGAGTATTGAGGACTGAGGGTTGAGGATTGAGGTTTGGGGCCTGAGGATTGAGGATTGAGGGTTGGGGATTGAGGACTGAGGTTTGAGTATTGAGTGTTGAGGACTGAGGATTGAGGATTGAGGATTGAGGATTTAGGACTGAGGATTGACGTCTGAAGATTGAGGATTGCGGATTTTGGATTGAAGATTGAGGACTGAGGGTTGAGGATTGAGTGTTGAGTATTGATGTTTGAGGATTGAGATTTGAAGATTGAATATTGTGGATTGAGTATTGAAAACTGAGAATACATGATATTCTATTGAGTATTGAGTATTGAGGATTGATGGCTGAGGTTTGTGGGATGAATATTGAGGATTCAGGATTGAGGATTGAGGACTGATGATTGAGTATTCAGGATTGAGGATTTACGGTTGAGGGTTGAGGATTGTAGATTGAGTATTGGGGACTGAAGATTGAGGATTGAGGATTGAGGATTGAGGATTGGAGATTGAGTATTGAGGATTGAAGATTGAGGGCTAAGGATTGAGGATTCAGGATTGAGGATTGAGGGTTGAGGATTGAAGATTGAGAATTGAGAATTGGGGATTGATGGTTGAGTATTGAGGATTGATGGTTGAGGTCTGTGTGTTGAATATTGAGGATTGAGGACTCAGGGTTGAGGATTGAGCATTGTAGATTGAGGACTGAGGATTGAAGATTGAGGATTGAGGATTGAAGGTTGTGTATTGATGAATGAGTACTGATGATAGAAGTTTGAGGATTGAGGATTGAGCGTTGTGGGTTGAGGACGAGGAGTGAGGGATGAGGCTTGAGGTTTGAGGACTGATGATTGAGTATTCAGGATTGAGGGTTTACGATTGAGGGTTGAGGATTGAAGATTGAGTATTGAGGACTGAAGATTGAGGATTGAGGATTGAGGATTGAGGATTGGAGATTGAGTATTGAGGATTGAAGATTGAGGGCTAAGGATTGAGGATTGAGGATTGAGGATTGAGGGTTGAGGATAGAAGATTGAGAATTGAGAATTGGGGATTGATGGTTGAGCATTGAGGATTGATGGTTGAGGTCTGTGTGTTGAATATTGAGGATTGAGGACTCAGGGTTGAGGATTGAGCATTGTAGATTGAGGACTGAGGATAGAGGATTGAGGATTGAGGACTGAAGGTTGTGTATTGATGATTGAAGATTGAGGATTCAGGATTGAGGATTGAGGATTGAAGATTGAGGATTCTGGATTGATGGTTCAGGATTGCGGTTTGACGACTGAGGATTGAGGGTTGAGGATTGAGGAGTGAGGATTGATGTCTGAGGATTGAGGATTGAGGATTGAGGATTGAGGATTGAAGGCTGAGGATTGAGGATTGAGTGTTGAGGATTGAGGATTGATGATTGGGGATGAAGAGTGAGGGCTGAGGATTGTGGTTTGAGGACTCAGGATTCAGGATTGACGTTTGAGGATTGAGGATTGAAGATTGAGTATTGAGGATTGAAGATTGAGGAATTAGGATTGAGGATTGAGGATTGAGGAATGAGGATTGAAGATTGAGTATTGAGGGTTGAGGGTTGAGGATTGAAGATTGAGGATGAGGACTGAGTGTTGGGGATTGAGGATTGAAGGTTGAGGATTGAGGATTGAGGATTGATGATTGAGGATTGAAGATTGAGGTTTGAGGACTGAGGATTGAAGCCTGAGGATTGAGGATTCAGGATCGTGGAGTGAGGATTGAGGATTGAGGATTGAGGATTGAAGATTGAGGACTGATGTTTGTGGACTTAGTGTTGAGTATTGATGATTGAGGATTGAGATTTGATGATTGAATATTGTGGATTGAGTATTGAATCCAGAGAATTCAGGATATTCTATTGAATCTTGAGGAATGAGAGTTGAAGGTTGAGTATTGAGGATTGATGGTAGAGGGCTGTGTGTGGAAAATTGAGGATTGAGGATCGAGGATTGAGGGTTGAGGGTTGAGGATTGAAGATAGAGTATTGAGGGTTGAGGGTTGAGGATTGAAGATTGAGGATGAGGACTGAGGTGTGAGGATTGAGGTTTGAGGACTGAGGATTGAGGATTGACGTTTGAGGATTGAGGATTGGAGATTGAGTATTCTGGATTGAAGATTGAGGATTGAGGATTGAGGATTGAGGATTGAGGAATGAAGAGTGAGGATTGGGGATAGAGGATTGACGATTGTGGATTGAGGATTGACGATTGAGGATTGAGGATTGAGTATTGAAGATTGAGTATTGGGTATTGAAGGTTGAGGATTGAGGATTGAGAGTTGCGGATTGAGGACGAGGACTGAGAGTTGAGGATTGAGGATTGAGGACTGAGGATTGAGAATTCAGGTTTGAAGATTGAGGGTTGGGGATTGAGGATCGATGATTGAGGATTGAGGATTGAGGATTGAGGATTGAAGATTGAGGACAGTTGTTTGCGGATTGAGTGTTGAGGGTTGATGTCTGGGGATTCAGATTTGATGATTCAATATTGTGGATTCAGTATAGAATCCTGAGAATTCAGGATATTCTATGGAGTATTGAGGATTGAGGATTAATGGTTGAGAATGGAGGATTGATGGTTGAGGGTTGTGTGTTGAATATTGAGGATTGAGTATTGAGGATTGAGGTTGAGGAGCGAGGGCTGAGGATTGAGGTTTGAGGAATGAGGGTTGAGGATTGAGGTTTGAGGACTGAGGATTGAGGATTGATGTTTGAGGATTGAGGATTGGAGATTGAGTATTGAGGATTGAAGATTGAGGATTGAGGATTGAGGATTGAGGATTGAGGAATGAAGAATGAGGATTGAGGATTGAGGATTGAGGATTGATTATTGAAGATTGAGGATTGGGTATTGAGGATTGAAGATTGAGGATTGAGAATGGAGGATTGAGGATTGAAGATTGAGGATTGAGGCTTGAGGGTTGAGGATTGAAGAGTGAGTATTGAGGACTGATGATTGTGGATTGAGGATTGAAGATTGAGTATTGAGGATTGAAGAATGAGGATTGAGGATTGAGGATTGAGGATTGAGTATTGAAGATTGAGGATTGGGTATTGAGGATTGAAGATTGAGGATTGAGAATTGAGGATTCAGGATTGAAGATTGAGGATTGAGGCTTGAGCGTTGAGGATTGAAGAGTGAGTATTGAGGACTGATGATTGTGGATTGAGGATTGAAGTCTCAGTATTGAGGATTGAAGATTGGGGATTGAGGATTGAGGACTGAGGATTGAGTATGAGGACTGAGGACTGAGGATTGAGGATTGATGATTGAAGATTGAGGATTGGGGATTGTGGATCGAAGATTGAGGATTGAGGATTGAGGATTGGGGATTGAGGATTTAGAATTCGAGATTGGGTATTGAGGATTGAAGGTTGAGGATTGAGGATTGAGTGTTGAGGATTGAAGATTGAGGATTGAAGATTGAGGATTGAGGATTGAGGATTGAGTATTGAGGACTGAGTGTTGAGGATTGAGGTTTGAAGACTGAGGATTGAGGATTGAGGATTGAGGATAGAGGACTGAGGTTTGAGGATTGAGTGTTGAGCACTGAGGATTGAGGATTGAGGATCGAGGATTTAGGACTGAGGATTGACGTTTGAGGATTGAGGATTGACGATTGAAGATTGAGGTTTGGCGATTGAGAACTGAAGGTTGAGAGTTCAGGATTGAGGATTGATGATGGAGGATGAGGACTGAGGTTTGAGGATTGAGGTTTCATAACTCAGGGTTCAGGATTGAGGTTTGAGGATTGCGGATTGAGGATTGAGCATAGAGGATTGAGGACTGAGGATTGAGGATTGAGGATTGACGCTTGAGTATTGAGGATTGAAGATTGAGGATTAAAGATTGAGGACTGAGGGTACAGGATTGAGTTTTGAGAATTGATGTTTGAGGATTGAGATTTGATGATTGAATTTCGTGGATAGAGTATTGAAAACTGAGGATACAGGATATTCTATTGAGTATTGAGAATTGTGTATTGACGATTGAGTATTGAGGAATGACTGATGAGGCTTCTGGGATGAATATTGAGGATTGAGGGCTGAGGATTGAGGACAGAGTATTGTGGATTGAGGATTGAGAATTGAGGATAGAGTATTGAAGATGGAGGATTGAGGATTGAGGATTGAGGATTGAGGATTGAGGTTTGAAGATTGAAGGTTGAGTATTGAGGATTGAAGATTCAGTACTGATGTTTCAGGATTGAGGCTTGAGGACTGAGGATTGACGGTTGAGGATTGAGGATTGAGGACTGAGGGTTGATGATTGAATTGTTGAGAATTGATGTTTGAGGATTGAGATTTGATGATTGAGTATTGTGGATTGAGTATCAAACCTGAGAATTCAGGATATTCTATTGAGTATTGAGGATTGAGTGTTGATGATTGAGTATTGAGGATTGATGGTTGAGGGTAGTGGGTTGAATATTGAGGATTGAGGATTCAGGATTGCGGATTGAGTATTGAAGATTGAGTATTGGGTATTGACAGTTGAGGATTGAGGATTGAGTATTGATGATTGAGGATTGAGGATTGAAGATTGAGCATTGAGGGTTGAGGATTGTGGATTGAAGATTGAGGATGAGGACTGTGGGTTGAGAATTGAGGTTTGAGGACTGAGGATTGATGATTGATGTTTGAGGATTGAGGATTGGAGATTGAGTATTGAGGATTGAAGATTGAGGATTGAGGATTGAGGATTGAGGATTGAGGAATGAAGATTGAGTAATGGGGACTGAGGATTGACGATTGAGGATTGAGGATTGATGTTTGAGGATTGAGATTTGGTGATTGAATATTTTAGATTGAGTATTGTATCCGGAGAATTCAGGATATTCTATTGAATATTGAGAATTGATGGTTGATGGTTGATTATTGAGGATTGATGATTGATGGTCGTGTGTTGAATATTGAGGATTGAGGATTCAGGATTGAGGATTGAGTATAGAAGGTTGAAAACTGAGGATTGAAGATTGAGGATTGACGATTGAGGATTGAAGATTGAGTATTGATGATTGAAGTTTGAGGATTGAGGATTGAGCGTTGAGGGTTGAGGACGAGGAGTGATGGATGGGGATTGAGGTTTGAGGACTGAGGATTGAGTATTCAGGAATGAGGATTTAGGATTGAGGGTTGAGGATTGAAGATTGAGTATTGAGGATTGAAGATTGAGGATTGAGGATTGAGGATTGAGGATTGGAGATTGAGAATTGAGAATTGGGTATTGATGGTTGAGTATTGAGGATTGATGGTTGAGGTCTGTGTGTTGAATATTGAGGATTGAGGAATCAGGGTTGAGGATTGAGCATCGTATATTGAGGACTGAGGATTGAGGATTGAGGATTGAGGATTGAATATTGTGTATTGATGATTGAAGATTGAGGATTGAGGATTGAGTGTTGAGGGTTGAGGACGAGCACAGAGGATTGAGGATTGAGGATTGAGGTTTGATGATTGAGGTTTGAATATTGAGGATTGGGGATTGAGGACTGAGAATTGAAGATTGAGGATTGAGGATTGAGAATTGAGGATAGAGGATAGAGTATAGAGGATGAGGACTCAGGGTTGAGGATTGAGGATTGACGATTGAAGATTGAGGTTTGGCTATTGAGGACTGAAGGTTGAGAGTTGAGGATTGAGGATTGATGATGGAGGATGAGGACTGAGGTTTGAGGATTGAGGTTTCAGGACTCGGGGCTCAGGATTGAGGTTTGAGGATTGAGGATTGAGGATTGAGGATTGAGGATTGAGGATTGAGGATTTAGAATTCGAGATTGGGTATTGAGGATTGAAGGTCAAGGATTCAGGATTGAGTGTTGAGGGTTGAGGATTGATGATTGAGGATGAGGAGTGAGGGTTGAGGGTTGAGGTTTGAGGACTCAGGATTCAGGATTGACGTTTGAGGATTGAGGATTGAAGATTGACTATTGAGGATTGAAGATTGAGGAATTAGGATTGAGGATTGAGGATTGAGGATTGAGGATGGAGGATTGAGGATTGAGGATTGGGGATTGAAGATTGAGGATTGAGGATTGAAGATTGAAGATTGAGGATTGGGGATTGAGGGTTGAGGATTGAGGAATGAAGATTGAGGATTGAGTATTGAGTGTTGAAGATTGAGTATTGGGGATTGAAGGTTGAGGATTGAGGATTGAGTGTTGAGGATTGAGGACGAGGACTGAGAGTTGAGGATTGAGGATTGAGGACTGAGCATTGAGGATTCAGGATTGAAGATTGAAGGTTGGGGATTGAGGATCGATGATTGAGGATTGAGGATTGAGGACTGAAGATTGAGTATTGAGGATTGATGACTGAGGATTGAGGATTGAGGATTGAGGACTGAGGACTGAGTTTTGAGGATTGAGTGTTGAGCACTGAGGATTGAAGATTGAGGATTGAGGATTTAGGACTGAGGATTGACGTTTGAGGATTGAGGATTGAGGATTGAGTATTGAGGATTGAGGATTGGAGATTGAGTATTGAGGATTGGAGATTGAGTATTGAGGATTGAGGATTGAGGATTGAGGACAGAGGCTGAGGACTGACGATTGAGGATTGAGGTTTGAGGACTGAGGATTGAGGATGAGGATTGAGGATCGAGGATTGACGATTGAGGATTGAGGATTGATGATTGAGGATTGGGGATTGAGGACTGAAGATTGAGGATTGAGGATTGAGTGTTGAGGATTGAAGATTGAGTATTGAAGATTGAGTATTGAGGATTGAA
Organism: Calliopsis andreniformis; assembly: GCF_051401765.1. Taxonomy (NCBI): domain Eukaryota; kingdom Metazoa; phylum Arthropoda; class Insecta; order Hymenoptera; family Andrenidae; genus Calliopsis; species Calliopsis andreniformis. The sequence goes on along the minus strand of NW_027480450.1, from coordinate 982,172 downwards.
GGTTGAGGATTGAGGATTGAGGATTGAAGTTTGTGGACTGATTGTTGCGGGTTGAGTCATGAGACTTGATGTTTGTGGATTGAGGATTCAGTGTTGAGGATTGAGGACGAGGACTGAGAGTTGAGGATTGAGGATTGAGGACTGAGGATTGAGGATTCAGGATTGAAGATTGAGGGTTGGGAATTGAGGATCGATGATTGGGGATTGAGGATTGAGGATTGAGGATTGAGGATTGAAGGTTGTGTATTGATGATTGAAGATTGAGGGTTGAGGATTGAGTGTTGAGGATTGAGTACGAGGACTGAGGATTGAGGATTGAGGATTGAGGATTGAGGATTGAGGATTGAGGATAGAGGTTTGAATATTGAGGATTGGGGATTGAGGATTGAACATTGAGGGTTGAGGATTGTGGATTGAGTATTGAGGATTGAGGATTGGAGATTGAGTATTGAGAATTGAAGGTTGAGGATTGAGGGTTGAGGACTGAGGACAGAGGATAAAGGATATAGGATGAGGACTGAGGGTTGAGGATTGAGGTTTGGCGACTGAGGATTGAGGATTGAGGATTGTGGATTGAGGAATGACGTTTGAGGATTGGGGATTGAGGATTGTAGTATTGAAGATGGAGGATTGAGGTTTTATCATTAAGGAGAGAGGATTGGGGACTGAGCGTCGAGGACTGAGTATTGAGGATTGAAGTCTGAGGATTGGGGACTGAGGATTGAGGACTGAGGATTGAGGATTGAGGATTGAGGATTGAGGATCAGCGTTTGAGTGTTGAGGATGGAGGATTGAGGTTTGAGGATTGAGGATTGAAGATTGAGGATTGAGGATTGAGGATTGAGGATTGAGGATTGAGGATTGAGGACTGAAGATTGAGTATTGAGGATTGATGACTGAGGATTGAGGATTGAGGATTGAGGACTGAGGACTGAGTTTTGAGGATTGAGTGTTGAGCACTGAGGATTGAAGATTGAGGATTGAGGATTTAGGACTGAGGATTGACGTTTGAGGATTGAGGATTGGGGATTGAGTATTGAGGATTGAGGATTGGAGATTGAGTATTGAGGATTGGAGATTGAGTATTGAGGATTGAGGATTGAGGATTGAGGACAGAGGCTGAGGACTGACGATTGAGGATTGAGGTTTGAGGACTGAGGATTGAGGATGAGGATTGAGGATCGAGGATTGACGATTGAGGATTGAGGATTGATGATTGAGGATTGGGGATTGAGGACTGAAGATTGAGGATTGAGGATTGAGTGTTGAGGATTGAAGATTGAGTATTGAAGATTGAGTATTGAGGATTGAAGGTTGAGGATTGAGGATTGAGGATTGAAGTTTGTGGACTGATTGTTGCGGGTTGAGTCATGAGACTTGATGTTTGTGGATTGAGGATTCAGTGTTGAGGATTGAGGACGAGGACTGAGAGTTGAGGATTGAAGATTGAGGATTGAGGATTGAGGATTGAGGATTGAGGATTGAGGATTGAGGATTGAGGATTGAGGATTGGAGATTGAGTATTGAGAATTGAAGATTGAGGATTGAGGATTGAGGATTGAGGACAGAGGATAGAGGATAGAGGATGAGGACTGAGGGTTGAGGATTGCGGTTTGACGACTGAGGATTGCGGTTTGACGACTGAGGATTGAGGATTGATGATTGTGGATTGAGGATTGACGTTTGAGGATTGGGGATTGAGGATTGTAGTATTGAAGATGGAGGATTGAATGTTTTATCATTAAGGATACAGGATTGGGGACTGAGCGTCGAGGACTGAGTGTTGAGGATTGAGGATTGAAGATTGAGGATTGAGGATTGAGGACTGAGGATTGAGGATTGAGGATTGAGGATTGAAGATGGAGTATTGAGGATTGATGACTGAGGATTGAGGATTGAGGATTGACGCTTGAGGATTGAGGATTGAAGATTGAGGATTGAAGATTGAGGACTGAGTGTTCAGGATTGAGTTTTGAGAATTGATGTTTGAGGATTGAGATTTGATGATTGAATATTGTGGATTGAGTATTGAAAACAGAGAATACAGGGTATTCTATTGAGTATTGAGAATTGAGGAATGATGATTGAGTATTGAGGATTGATGGTTGAGGGTTGTGGGATGAATAATGAGGATTCTGGATTGAGGATTGAGGATTGAGTATTGGAGATTGAGGATTGAGGATTGGAGATTGAGTATTGAGAAATGAAGATTGAGGGTTAAGGATTGAGGATTGAGCATTGAGGATTGAGGGTTGAGGATTGAAGATTGAGAATTGAGAATTGGGGATTGATGGTTGAGTATTGAGGATTGATGGTTGAGGTCTGTGTGTTGAATATTGAGGATTGAGGACTCAGGGTTGAGGACTGAGCATTGTAGATTGAGGACTGAGGATTGAGGATTGAGGATTGAGGATTGAAGGTTGTGTATTGATGATTGAAGATTGAGGGTTGAGGATTGAGTGTTGAGGATTGAGTACGAGGACTGAGGATTGAGGATTGAGGATTGAGGATTGAGGATTGAGGATTAAGGATAGAGGTTTGAATATTGAGGATTGGGGATTGAGGATTGAACATTGAGGGTTGAGGATTGTGGATTGAGTATTGAGGATTGAGGATTGGAGATTGAGTATTGAGAATTGAAGGTTGAGGATTGAGGGTTGAGGACTGAGGACAGAGGATAAAGGATATAGGATGAGGACTGAGGGTTGAGGATTGAGGTTTGGCGACTGAGGATTGAGGATTGAGGATTGTGGATTGAGGAATGACGTTTGAGGATTGGGGATTGAGGATTGTAGTATTGAAGATGGAGGATTGAGGTTTTATCATTAAGGAGAGAGGATTGGGGACTGAGCGTCGAGGACTGAGTATTGAGGATTGAAGTCTGAGGATTGGGGACTGAGGATTGAGGACTGAGGATTGAGGATTGAGGATTGAGGATTGAGGATCAGCGTTTGAGTGTTGAGGATGGAGGATTGCGGATTGAGGATTGAGGATTGAAGATTGAGGATTGAGGATTGAGGATTGAGGATTGAGGATTGAGGATTGAGGACTGAAGATTGAGTATTGAGGATTGATGACTGAGGATTGAGGATTGAGGATTGAGGACTGAGGACTGAGTTTTGAGGATTGAGTGTTGAGCACTGAGGATTGAAGATTGAGGATTGAGGATTTAGGACTGAGGATTGACGTTTGAGGATTGAGGATTGAGGATTGAGTATTGAGGATTGAGGATTGGAGATTGAGTATTGAGGATTGGAGATTGAGTATTGAGGATTGAGGATTGAGGATTGAGGATAGAGGCTGAGGACTGACGATTGAGGATTGAGGTTTGAGGACTGAGGATTGAGGATGAGGATTGAGGATCGAGGATTGACGATTGAGGATTGAGGATTGATGATTGAGGATTGGGGATTGAGGATTGAGGATTGAGGATTGAGGATTGAAGATTGAGGATTGAGGATTGAGGACTGAGGATTGAGGATTGAGGATTGAGGATTGAGGATTGAGAATTGAGGATTATGGTTGGGTATTGAAGATTGATGGTTCAGGGTTGTGTGTTGAATATTGAGGAATGAGGATTCAGGATTGAGGATTGTGTATTGAAGGTTGAGGGCTGAGGATTGAGGATTGAGGATTGAGGATTGAGGATTGAAGATTGAGGATTGAGGATTGAGGACTGAGGATTGAGGATTGAGGATTGAGGATTGAAGATGGAGTATTGAGGATTGATGACTGAGGATTGAGGATTGAGGATTGACGCTTGAGGATTGAGGATTGAAGATTGAGGATTGAAGATTGAGGACTGAGTGTTCAGGATTGAGTTTTGAGAATTGATGTTTGAGGATTGAGATTTGATGATTGAATATTGTGGATTGAGTATTGAAAACAGAGAATACAGGGTATTCTATTGAGTATTGAGAATTGAGGAATGATGATTGAGTATTGAGGATTGATGGTTGAGGGTTGTGGGATGAATAATGAGGATTCAGGATTGAGGATTTAGGATTGAGTATTGGAGATTGAGGATTGAGGATTGAGTATTGGAGATTGAGGATTGAGGACTGAGGGTGGAGAATTGAGGATTGAGGATTGAGGATTGAGGATTGAGGATTGAAGGTTGAGGATTGGGTATTGAGAATTGAATATTGAGGATTGAGAATTGAGGACTGAGGATTGAGGATTGAGGACTGAGGATTGAGAATTGAGGATTATGGTTGGGTATTGAAGATTGATGGTTCAGGGTTGTGTGTTGAATATTGAGGAATGAGGATTCAGGATTGAGGATTGTGTATTGAAGGTTGAGGGCTGAGGATTGAGGATTGAGGATTGAGGATTGCGGATTGAAGATTGATTGTTGATGATTGAAGATTGAGGATTGAGGCTTGAATGTTGAGGATTGACGATTGAGTATTGAGGATTGATGGTTGTGGATTGAGGATTGAAGATTGAGTATTGAGGATTGAAGGTTGAGGATTGAGGATTGATGACTGAGGATTGAGTATGAGGACTGAGGATTGAGGATTGAGGGTTGATGGTTGAAGATTGTGGATTGGGGTTTGAGGATCGAAGATTGAGGATTGAGGATTGAGGATTGAGGATTGAGGATTGAGGATTTAGAATTCGAGATTGGGTATTGAGGATTGAAGGTCAAGGATTCAGGATTGAGTGTTGAGGGTTGAGGATTGATGATTGAGGATGAGGAGTGAGGGTTGAGGGTTGAGGTTTGAGGACTCAGGATTCAGGATTGACGTTTGAGGATTGAGGATTGAAGATTGACTATTGAGGATTGAAGATTGAGGAATTAGGATTGAGGATTGAGGATTGAGGATTGAGGATGGAGGATTGAGGATTGAGGATTGGGGATTGAAAATTAAGGATTGAGGATTGAAGATTGAAGATTGAGGATTGGGGATTGAGGATTGAGGATTGAGGAATGAAGATTGAGGATTGAGTATTGAGTGTTGAAGATTGAGTATTGGGGATTGAAGGTTGAGGATTGAGGATTGAGTGTTGAGGATTGAGGACGAGGACTGAGAGTTGAGGATTGAGGACTGAGCATTGAGGATTCAGGATTGAAGATTGAAGGTTGGGGATTGAGGATCGATGATTGAGGATTGAGGATTGAGGATTGAGGATTGAGGATTGAGGATAGAGGATTGAGGATTGAGTATTGAAGATTGAGGACAGAGGGTTGAGGATTGAGGAATGATGTTTGAGGATTGAGATTTGATGATTGAATAGTTTGGATTGAGTATTGTATCCTGAGAATTCAGGATATTCTATTGAATATTGAGAATTGATGGTTGATGATTGATTATTGTGGATTGATGGTTGATGGTCGTGTGTTGAATATTGAGGATTGAGGATTCAGGATTGAGGATTGTGTATAGAAGATTGAAAACTGAGGATTGAGGATTGAGGATTGACGATTGAGGGTTGAAGATTGAGTATTGATGATTGAAGTTTGAGGATTGAGGATTGAGCGTTGAGGGTTGAGGACGAGGAGTGAGGGATGAGGATTGAGGTTTGAGGACTGATGATTGAGTATTCAGGATTGAGGATTTACGATTGAGGGTTGAGGATTGAAGATTGAGTATTGAGGACTGAAGATTGAGGATTGAGGATTGAGGATTGAGGATTGGAGATTGAGTATTGAGAAATGAAGATTGAGGGTTAAGGATTGAGGATTGAGCATTGAGGATTGAGGGTTGAGGATTGAAGATTGAGAATTGAGAATTGGGGATTGATGGTTGAGTATTGAGGATTGATGGTTGAGGTCTGTGTGTTGAATATTGAGGTGTGAGGACTCAGGGTTGAGGACTGAGCATTGTAGATTGAGGACTGAGGATTGAGGATTGAGGATTGAGGATTGAAGGTTGTGTATTGATGATTGAAGATTGAGGGTTGAGGATTGAGTGTTGAGGATTGAGTACGAGGACTGAGGATTGAGGATTGAGGATTGAGGATTGAGGATTGAGGATTGAGGATAGAGGTTTGAATATTGAGGATTGGGGATTGAGGATTGAACATTGAGGGTTGAGGATTGTGGATTGAGTATTGAGGATTGAGGATTGGAGATTGAGTATTGAGAATTGAAGGTTGAGGATTGAGGGTTGAGGACTGAGGACAGAGGATAAAGGATATAGGATGAGGACTGAGGGTTGAGGATTGAGGTTTGGCGACTGAGGATTGAGGATTGAGGATTGTGGATTGAGGAATGACGTTTGAGGATTGGGGATTGAGGATTGTAGTATTGAAGATGGAGGATTGAGGTTTTATCATTAAGGAGAGAGGATTGGGGACTGAGCGTCGAGGACTGAGTATTGAGGATTGAAGTCTGAGGATTGGGGACTGAGGATTGAGGACTGAGGATTGAGGATTGAGGATTGAGGATTGAGGATTGAGGATCAGCGTTTGAGTGTTGAGGATGGAGGATTGAGGATTGAGGATTGAGGATTGAAGATTGAGGATTGAGGATTGAGGATTGAGGATTGAGGATTGAGGATTGAGGATTGAGGACTGAAGATTGAGTACTGAGGATTGATGACTGAGGATTGAGGATTGAGGATTGAGGACTGAGGACTGAGTTTTGAGGATTGAGTGTTGAGCACTGAGGATTGAAGATTGAGGATTGAGGATTTAGGACTGAGGATTGACGTTTGAGGATTGAGGATTGAGGATTGAGTATTGAGGATTGAAGACTGAGTATTGAGGACTGAAGATTGAGGATAGAGGATTGAGGATTGAGGATTGGAGATTGAGTATTGAGGATTGAAGATTGAGGGCTAAGGATTGAGGATTGAGGATTGAGGATTGAGGGTTGAGGATTGAAGATTGAGAATTGAGAATTGGGGATTGATGGTTGAGCATTGGGGATTGATGGTTGAGGTCTGTGTGTTGAATATTGAGGATTGAGCACTCAGGGTTGAGGATTGAGCATTGTAGATTGAGGACTGAGGATTGAGGATTGAGGATTGAGGATTGAAGGTTGTGTATTGATGATTGAAGATTGAGGATTGAGGATTGAGTGTTGAGGATTGAGTACGAGGACTGAGGATTGAGGATTGAGGATTGAGGATTGAGGATTGAGGATTGAGGATTGAGGATTGAGGATTGATGATTGAAGATTGAGTATTCAGTATTGATGATTGAGTATTGAGGATTGAGTATTGAAGATTGTGGACTGAGTGTTGAGGATTGAAGATTGAGCATTGAGGATTGAGGATCGAAGATTGAGGATTGAGGATTGAGGATTGAGGAATGTGGATTGAGGATTTAGAATTGGAGATTGGGTATTGAGGATTGAAGGTTGAGGATTGAGGATTGAGGATTGAGGATTGAGGATTGAGGACTGAGGTTTGAGGATCGAGTGTTGAGGACTGAGGATTGAGGATTGAGGATTGAGGATTGAGGATTTAGGACTGAGGATTGACGTCTGAGGATTGAGGATTGAGGATTGAGGATTGTGGATTGAGGATTGAAGTTTGAGGATTGCGGATTGAGGGTTGAATATTGAGGATTGAGGATCGAGGATTGAGGATTGAGGATTGAGGATTGAGGACTGAGGATTGAGGATTGAGGATTGTGGATTGAGGAATGACGTTTGAGGATTGGGGATTGAGGATTGTAGTATTGAAGATGTAGGATTGAGTGTTTTGTCATTAAGGATAGAGGATTGGGGACTGACCGTCGAGGACTGAGTGTTGAGGATTGAGGATTGAAGTCTGAGGATTGGGGATTGATGATTGAGGACTGAGGATTGAGGATTGAGGATTGAGGATTGAGGATTAACGTTTGAGGATTGAGGATGGAGGATTGAGGATTGAGGATTGAGGATTGAAGTTTGAGAATGAGGATTGAGGATTGAGGATTGAGGATTGAGGATTGAGGATTGAAGATGGAGTATTGAGGATTGATGACTGAGGATTGAGGATTGAGGATTGAGGATTCAGGACTGAGGTTTGAGGATTGAGTGTTGAGCACTGAGGATTGAGGATCGAGGATTGAGGATTTAGGACTGAGGATTGACGTTTGAGGATTGAGGATTGAGGACTGAAGATTGAGGTTTGGCGATTGAGGACTGAAGGTTGAGAGTTGAGGATTGAGGATTGATGATGGAGGATGAGGACTGAGGGTTGAGGATTGAGGTTTCAGGACTCAGGATTCAGGTTTGAGGTTTGAGGATTGAGGATTGCAGATTGAGTATTGAGGGTTGAAGATTGAGGAATTAGGATTGAGGATTGAGGATTGAGGATTGAGGATTGAAGATTGAGTATTGGGTATTGACGGTTGAGAATTGAGGATTGAGTATTGAGGATTGAATATTGAGGATTGAGGATTGAGGATTGAGGATTGAGGATTGAGGAATGAAGATTGAGGATTTGGGACTGAGGATTGACGATTGAGGATTGAGGATTGAGGATTGAGGATTGAGGATTGAGTATTGGGGATTGAAGGTTGAGGATTGAGGATTGAGTGTTGAGGATTGAGGACGAGGACTGAGAGTTGAGGATTGAGGAGTGAGGACTGAGGATTGAGGATTCAGGATTGAAGACTGAGGGATGGGGTTTGAGGATCGATGATTGGGGATTGAGGATTGAGGATTGAGGATTGAGGATTGAGGATTGAGGATTGAGTATTGAAGATTCAGGACTGAGGATTGAGTATTGATGATTGAAGTTTGAGGATTGAGGATTGAGCGTTGAGGGTTGAGGACGAGGAGTGATGGATGGGGATTGAGGTTTGAGGACTGAGGATTGAGTATTCAGGATTGAGGATTTAGACTTGAGGGTTGAGGATTGAAGACTGAGTATAGAGGATTGAAGATTGAGGATTGAGGATTGAGGATTGAGGATTGGAGATTGAGTATTGAGGATTGAAGATTGAGGGTTAAGGATTGAGGATTGAGGATTGAGGATTGAGGGTTGAGGATTGAAGATTGAGAATTGAGAATTGGGTATTGACGGTTGAGTATTGAGGATTGATGGTTGAGGTCTGTGTGTTGAATACTGAGGATTGAGGACTCAGGGTTGAGGATTGAGCATTGTAGATTGAGGACTGAGGATTGAGGATTGAGGATTGAGGATTGAATATTGTGTATTGATGATTGAAGATTGAGGATTGAGGATTGAGTGTTGAGGATTGAGGACGAGGACTGAGGATTGAGGATTGAGGATTGAGGATTGAGGATTGAGGTTTGATTATTGAGGATTGGGGATTGAGGATTGTAGTATTGAAGACGGAGGATTGATGTTTGACATTAAGGATAGAGGATTGGGGACTGAGCGTCGAGGACTGAGTATTGAGGATTGAGGGTTGAAGACTGAGGATTGGGGATTGAGGATTTAGGACTGAAGATTGAGGATTGAGGATTGACGATTGAGGATTGAGGATTAACGTTTGAGCATTGAGGATGGAGGATTGAGGATTGAGGATTGAGGATTGAAGATTGAGGATTGAGGAATGTGGAGTGAGGATTTAGAATTGGAGATTGGGTATTGAGGATTGAAGGTTGAGGATTGAGGATTGAGTATTGAGGATTGAAGATTGAGGATTGAGGATTGAGGATTGATGATTGAGGATTTAGAATTGGAGATTGGGTATTGAGGATTGAAGGTTGAGGATTGAGGATTGAGTGTTGAGGATTGAAGATTGAGGACTGAGGATTGGGGGTTGAGGATTGAGGATTCTGAATTGGAGATTGGGTATTGAGGATTGAAGGTTGAGGATTGAGGATTGAGTGTTGAGGATTGAAGATTGAGGATTGAGGATTGGGGGTTGAGTATTGAGGACTGAGGATTGAGGATTGAGGATTGAAGGTTGTGTATTGATGATTGAGTATTGATGATAGAAGATTGAGGATTGAGGATTGAGCGTTGAGGGTTGAGGACGAGGAGTGAGGTATGAGGATTGAGGTTCGAGGACTGATGATTGAGTATTCAGGATTGAGGATTTACGATTGAGGGTTGAGGATTGAAGACTGAGTATTGAGGACTGAAGATTGAGGATTGAGGATTGAGGATTGAGGATTGGAGATTGAGTATTGAGGATTGAAGGTTGAGGGCTAAGGATTGAGGATTGAGGATTGAGGATTGAGGGTTGAGGATTGAAGATTGAGAATTGAGAATTGGGGATTGATGGTTGAGCATTGAGGATTGATGGTTGAGGTCTGTGTGTTGAATATTGAGGATTGAGGACTCAGGGTTGAGGATTGAGCATTGTAGATTGAGGACTGAGGATTGAGGATTGAGGATTGAAGATTGAAGGTTGTGTATTGATGATTGAAGATTGAGGATTGAGGATTGAGTGTTGAGGATTGAGTACGAGGCCTGAGGATTGAGGATTGAGGATTGAGGATCTTGGATTGAAGATTGAGGACTGACGGTTGAGGATTGAGTTTTGAGTATTGATGTTTGAGGATTGAGATTTGAAGATTGAATATTGTGGATTGAGTATAGAAAACTGAGAATACAGGATATTCTATTGAGTATTGAGAATTGAGGATTGATGATTGAGTATTGAGGATTGATGGCTGAGGGTTGTGTGATGAATATTGAGGACTCAGGATTGAGGATTGAGGATTGTGTATTGGTGATTGAGGATTGAGGATTGAGGGTGGAGGATTGAGGATTGAGGTTTGAGGATTGTGGATTGAGGATTGAAGTTTGAGGATTGGGGACTGAGGGTTGAGGATTGAGGTTTGACGACTGAGGATTGAGGATTGAGAGTTGTGGATTGAGGAATGACGTTTGAGGATTGGGGATTGAGGATTGTAGTATTGAAGACGGATGATTGAGGTTTGACATTAAGGATAGAGGATTGGGGACTGAGCGTCGAGGACTGAGTATTGAGGATTGAGGATTGAAGACTGAGGATTGGGGATTGAGGATTTAGGACTGAAGATTGAGGATTGAGGATTGACGATTGAGGATTGAGGATTAACGTTTGAGCATTGAGGATGGAGGATTGAGGATTGAGGATTGAGGATTGAAGATTGAGGATTGAGGATTGAGGATTGAGGATTGAGGATTGAGGATTGATGATTGAAGATTGAGTTTTGAGTATTGATGATTGAGGATTGAGGATTGAGTATTGAAGATTGTGGACTGAGTGTTGAGGATTGAAGATTGAGCATTGAGGATTGAGGATCGAAGATTGAGGATTGAGGATTGAGGATTGAGGAATGTGGATTGAGGATTTAGAATTGGAGATTGGGTATTGAGGAGTGACGGTTGAGGATTGAGGATTGAGTGTTGAGGATTGAAGATTGAGGATTGAGGATTGCGGATTGATGATTGAGGATTTAGAATTGGAGATTGGGTATTGAGGATTGAAGGTTGAGGATTGAGGATTGAGTGTTGAGGATTGAAGATTGAGGACTGAGGATTGGGAGTTGAGGATTGAGGATTCTGAATTGGAGATTGGGTATTGAGGATTGAAGGTTGAGGATTGAGGATTGAGTGTTGAGGATTGAAGATTGAGGATTGAGGATTGGGGGTTGAGTATTGAGGACTGAGGGTTGAGGATTGAGGTTTGGGGCCTGAGGATTGAGGATTGAAGGTTGGGGATTGAGGACTGAGGTTTGAGTATTGAGTGTTGAGGACTGAGGATTGAGGATTGAGGATTGAGGATTTAGGACTGAGGATTGACGTCTGAAGATTGAGGATTGCGGATTTTGGATTGAAGATTGAGGACTGAGGGTTGAGGATTGAGTGTTGAGTATTGATGTTTGAGGATTGAGATTTGAAGATTGAATATTGTGGATTGAGTATTGAAAACTGAGAATACATGATATTCTATTGAGTATTGAGTATTGAGGATTGATGGCTGAGATTTGTGGGATGAATATTGAGGATTCAGGATTGAGGATTGAGGACTGATGATTGAGTATTCAGGATTGAGGATTTACGGTTGAGGGTTGAGGATTGAAGATTGAGTATTGGGGACTGAAGATTGAGGATTGAGGATTGAGGATTGAGGATTGGAGATTGAGTATTGAGGATTGAAGATTGAGGGCTAAGAATTGAGGATTCAGGATTGAGGATTGAGGGTTGAGGATTGAAGATTGAGAATTGAGAATTGGGGATTGATGGTTGAGTATTGAGGATTGATGGTTGAGGTCTGTGTGTTGAATATTGAGGATTGAGGACTCAGGGTTGAGGATTGAGCATTGTAGATTGAGGACTGAGGATTGAAGATTGAGGATTGAGGATTGAAGGTTGTGTATTGATGAATGAGTACTGATGATAGAAGTTTGAGGATTGAGGATTGAGCGTTGAGGGTTGAGGACGAGGAGTGAGGGATGAGGCTTGAGGTTTGAGGACTGATGATTGAGTATTCAGGATTGAGGGTTTACGATTGAGGGTTGAGGATTGAAGATTGAGTATTGAGGACTGAAGATTGAGGATTGAGGATTGAGGATTGAGGATTGGAGATTGAGTATTGAGGATTGAAGATTGAGGGCTAAGGATTGAGGATTGAGGATTGAGGATTGAGGGTTGAGGATAGAAGATTGAGAATTGAGAATTGGGGATTGATGGTTGAGCATTGAGGATTGATGGTTGAGGTCTGTGTGTTGAATATTGAGGATTGAGGACTCAGGGTTGAGGATTGAGCATTGTAGATTGAGGACTGAGGATAGAGGATTGAGGATTGAGGACTGAAGGTTGTGTATTGATGATTGAAGATTGAGGATTCAGGATTGAGGATTGAGGATTGAAGATTGAGGATTCTGGATTGATGGTTCAGGATTGCGGTTTGAGGACTGAGGATTGAGGGTTGAGGATTGAGGAGTGAGGATTGATGTCTGAGGATTGAGGATTGAGGATTGAGGATTGAGGATTGAGGATTGAGGATTGAAGGCTGAGGATTGAGGATTGAGTGTTGAGGATTGAGGATTGATGATTGAGGATGAAGAGTGAGGGCTGAGGATTGTGGTTTGAGGACTCAGGATTCAGGATTGACGTTTGAGGATTGAGGATTGAAGATTGAGTATTGAGGATTGAAGATTGAGGAATTAGGATTGAGTATTGAGGGTTGAGGGTTGAGGATTGAAGATTGAGGATGAGGACTGAGGGTTGAGGGTTGAGGTTTGAGGACTGAGGATTGAGGATTGATGTTTGAGGATTGAGGATTGGAGATTGAGTATTGAGGATTGAAGATTGAGGATTGAGGATTGAGGATTGAGGATTGAGGAATGAAGAATGAGGATTGAGGATTGAGGATTGAGGATTGATTATTGAAGATTGAGGATTGGGTATTGAGGATTGAAGATTGAGGATTGAGAATGGAGGATTGAGGATTGAAGATTGAGGATTGAGGCTTGAGGGTTGAGGATTGAAGAGTGAGTATTGAGGACTGATGATTGTGGATTGAGGATTGAAGATTGAGTATTGAGGATTGAAGAATGAGGATTGAGGATTGAGGATTGAGGATTGAGTATTGAAGATTGAGGATTGGGTATTGAGGATTGAAGATTGAGGATTGAGAATTGAGGATTGAGGATTGAAGATTGAGGATTGAGGCTTGAGCGTTGAGGATTGAAGAGTGAGTATTGAGGACTGATGATTGTGGATTGAGGATTGAAGTCTCTGTACTGAGGATTGAAGATTGGGGATTGAGGATTGAGGACTGAGGATTGAGTATGAGGACTGAGGACTGAGGATTGAGGATTGATGATTGAAGATTGAGGATTGGGGATTGTGGATCGAAGATTGAGGATTGAGGATTGAGGATTGGGGATTGGAGATTGAATATTGAGGATTGAAGATTGAGGACTGAAGGTTGAGAGTTGAGGATTGAGGATTGATGATGGAGAATGAGGACTGAGGGTTGAGGATTGAGGTTTCAGGACTCAGGATTCAGGATTCAGGATTGAGGTTTGAGGATAGAGAATTGAAGATTGAGTATTGAGGATTGAAGATTGAGTATTGAGGATTGATGGCTGAGGGTTGTGGAATGAATATTGAGGACTCAGGATTGAGGATTGAGGATTGTGTATTGGTGATTGAGGATTGAGGATTGAGGGTGGAGGATTGAGGATTGAGGATTGAGGATTGTGGATTGAGATTTGAAGATTGAAGGTTGAGGATTGAGTATTGAAAACTGTGAATTGAGGATATTCTATTGAGGATTGAGTATTGACTATTGATTTTTGTGGATTTAGGGCTGAAGTGTGAGGATTCAGGATTGAGGATTCAGGATTGAGGATTGAGGACTGAGGATTGAAGCCTGAGGATTGAGGATTATGGATTGTGGAGTGAGGATTGAGGATTGAGGATTGAGGATCGAAGATTGAGGGCTGACATTTGAGGATTGAGTGCTGAGGATTGATGTTAGAGAATTGAGACTTGATGATTGAATATTGTGGATTGAGTATAGAATCCTGAGAATTCAGGATATTTTATTGAGTATTGAGAATTGAGGATTGATGGTTGAGTATTGAGTATTGATAGCTGATGGTTGTGTGTTGAATATCGACGATTGAGGATTGAGGATTGAGGATTGAGGATTGAGGATTGAGGATTGAAGATAGAGTATTGATGATTGAAGATAGAGGATTGAGGATCGTGGATTCTGGATTGAAGATTGAGGATTGGGGTTTGAGGTTTGAAGATTAAGGATTGAGGGTTGAGGATTGAGGTTTGAGGTTTGAAGATTAAGGATTGAGGATTGAGGGTTGAGGATTGAGGGTTGAGGATTGAGGATTGAAGATAGAGTATTGAGGATTGAAGATTGAGGATTGAGGATTGAGGATTGAGGATTGAGGATTGAAGATTGAGGACTGATGTTTGTGGACTTAGTGTTGAGGATTGATGATTGAGGATTGAGATTTGATGATTGAATATTGTGGATTGAGTAATGAATCCAGAGAATTCAGGATATTCTATTGAGTCTTGAGGAATGAGGATTGATGGTTGGGTATTGAGGATTGATGGTTGTGGGCTGTGTGTTGAAAATTGAGGATTGAGTATTGAGGACTGAGGATTGAGGTTTGAGGACTGAGGATTGAGGATTGTGGATTGAGGATTGAGGATTGAGTATTGAGGATTGAAGATTGAGGATCGGGGATTGAGGATTGAAGATTAAGGATTGAGGATTGAGGATTGAGGATTGACGATTGAGGATTGAGGATTGAGGAATGAAGATTGAGATCTCACGTTTGAGGATTGAGTGTTGAGGATCGATGTTAGAGAATTAAGATTTGATGATTGAATATTGTGGAATGAGTAAAGAATTCTGACAATTCAGGATACTCTATTGAGTATTGAGAATTGAGGATTGATGGTTGAGTATTGAGCATTGATGGCTGTGGGTTGTGTGTTGAATATCGAGGATCGAGGATTGAGTGTTGAGGATTGAGAATGAGGACCGAGGTTTGAGGATTGAGGCTTGCGGACTGAGGATTGAGAATTGAGGATTGAGGACTGAGGGTTGAGGATTGAGGTTCGAGGACTGAGGATTGAGGATTGAGGTTTGAGGACTGAGGATTGAGAATGAGGATTGAGGATCGAGGATTGACGATTGAGGATTCAGGATTGATGATTGAGGATTGGGGATTGAGGACTGAAGATTGAGGATTGAGGATTGAGGGTTGAGGATTGAAGATTGAGGATAGAAGGTTGAGTGTTGAGGATTGAAGATTGAGGATTGAGGATTGAGGATTGAAGTTTGTGGACTGAGTGTTGCGGGTTGAGTCATGAGACTTGATGCTTGTGGATTGAGATTTGAAGATTGAAGTTTGAGGATAGTGTACTGAAAACTGTGAATTGAGGGTATTCTATTGAGGATTGAGGATTGACAATTGATTGTTGAGGATTGAGGGCTGAAGATTGAGGATTCAGGATTGAGGATTGAGGATTGAAGATTGAGGATTCTGGATTGATGGTTCAGGATTGCGGTTTGAGGACTGAGGATTGAGGGTTGAGGCTTGAGGAGTGAGGATTGATGTCTGAGGATTGAG
This sequence comes from Calliopsis andreniformis, assembly GCF_051401765.1. Classification (NCBI taxonomy): domain Eukaryota; kingdom Metazoa; phylum Arthropoda; class Insecta; order Hymenoptera; family Andrenidae; genus Calliopsis; species Calliopsis andreniformis. The sequence goes on along the minus strand of NW_027480450.1, from coordinate 966,211 downwards.
GATTGAGGATTGAGGATTGAGGATTGAAGGCTGAGGATTGGGGATTGAGTGTTGAGGATTGAGGATTGATGATTGAGGATGAAGAGTGCGGGCTGAGGATTGTGGTTTGAGGACTCAGGATTCAGGATTGGCGATTGAGGATTGAGGATTGAAGATTGAGTATTGAGGATTGAAGATTGAGGAATTAGGATTGCGGATTGAGGATTGAGGATTGAGGATTGAAGATTGAGTATTGAGGGTTGAGGGTTGAGTATTGAAGATTGAGGATGAGGACTGAGTGTTGAGGATTGAGGATTGAAGGTTGAGGATTGAGGATTGAGGATTGATGATTGAGGATTGAAGATTGAGGTTTGAGGACTGAGGATTGAAGCCTGAGGATTGAGGATTCAGGATTGTGGAGTGAGGATTGAGGATTGAGGATTGAGGATTGAAGATTGAGGACTGATGTTTGTGGACTTAGTGTTGAGGATTGATGATTGATGATTGAGATTTGACGATTGAATATTGTGGATTGAGTATTGAATCCAGAGAATTCAGGATATTCTCTTCAATCTTGAGGAATGAGAGTTGAAGGTTGAGTATTGAGGATTGATGGTAGAGGGCTGTGTGTTGAAAATTGAGGATTGAGGATCGAGGATTGAGGGTTGAGGGTTGAGGATTGAAGATAGAGTATTGAGGGTTGAGGGTTGAGGATTGAAGATTGAGGATGAGGACTGAGGTTTGAGGATTGAGGTTTGAGGACTGAGGATTGAGGATTGATGTTTGAGGATTGAGGATTGGAGATTGAGTATTGTGGATTGAAGATTGAGGATTGAGGATTGTGGATTGAGGATTGAGGAATGAAGAGTGAGGATTGGGGATAGAGGATTGACGATTGTGGATTGAGGATTGACCATTGAGGATTGAGGATTGAGGATTGAAGATTGAGTATTGGGTATTGAAGGTGGAGGATTGAGGATTGAGAGTTGAGGATTGAGGACGAGGACTGAGATTTGAGGATTGAGGATTGAAGACTGGGGATTGAGAATTCAGGTTTGAAGATTGAGGGTTGGGGATTGAGGATCGATGATTGAGGATTGAGGATTGAGGATTGCGGATTGAAGATTGAGGACAGTTGTTTGCGGATTGAGTGTTGAGGGTTGACGTCTGGGGATTGAGATTCGATGATTGAATATTGTGGATTCAGTATAGAATCCTGAGAATTCAGGATATTCTATGCAGTATTGAGGATTGAGTATTAATTGTTGAGTATGGAGGATTGATGGTTGAGGGTTGTGTGTTGAATATTGAGGATTGAGTATTGAGGATTGAGGTTGAGGAGCGAGGGCTGAGGATTGAGGTTTGAGGAATGAGGGTTGAGGATTGAGGTTTGAGGACTGAGGATTGAGGATTGATGTTTGAGGATTGAGGATTGGAGATTGAGTATTGAGGATTGAAGATTGAGGATTGAGGATTGAGGATTGAGGATTGAGGAATGAAGAATGAGGATTGAGGATTGAGGATTGAGGATTGATTATTGAAGATTGAGGATTGGGTATTGAGGATTGAAGATTGAGGATTGAGAATTGAGGATTGAGGATTTAAGATTGAGGATTGAGGCTTGAGGGTTGAGGATTGAAGAGTGAGTATTGAGGACTGATGATTGTGGATTGAGGATTGAAGATTGAGTATTGAGGATTGAAGAATGAGGATTGAGGATTGAGGATTGAGGATTGAGTATTGAAGATTGAGGATTGGGTATTGAGGATTGAAGATTGAGGATTGAGTATTGAAGACTGAAGATTGAGGATTGAGGATTGAGGATTGAGGATTGGAGATTGAGTATTGTGGATTGAAGATTGAGGGCTAAGGATTGAGGATTGAGGACTGAGGATTGAGGGTTGGGGATTGAAGATTGAGAATTGAGGATTGGGGATTGATGGTTGAGTATTGGGGATTGATGGTTGAGGTCTCTGTGCTGAATATTGAGGATTGAGGACTCAGGGTTGAGGATTGAGCATTGTAGATTGAGGACTGACGACTGAGGATTGATGATTGAGGATTGAAGGTTGTGTATTGATGATTGAAGATTGAGGATTGAGGATTGAGTGTTAAGGATTGAGGACGAGGACTGAGGATTGAGGATTGAGGATTGAGGATTGAGGATTGTGGATTGAGGTTTGAATATTGAGGATTGGGGATTGAGGATTGAAGATTGAGGGTTGAGGATTGTGGGTTGAGGATTGAGGATTGAGGATGGGAGATTGAGTATTGACAATTGAAGGCTGAGGATTGAGGGTTGAGGACTGAGGACAGAGGATAAAGGATAGAGGATGAGGACTGATGCTTGAGGATTGAGGTTTGACGACTGAGGGTTGAGGATTGAGGATTGTGGATTGAGGAATGACGTTTGAGGATTCGGGATTGAGGATTGTAGTATTGAAGATGGAGGATTGAGGTTTTATCATTAAGGATAGAGGATTGGGGACTGAGCGTCGAGGACTGAGTACTGAGGACTGAGGATTGAAGTCTGAGGATTGGGGACCGAGGATTGAGGACTGAGCATTGAGTATTGAGGATTGAGGGTTGAGGATTAACGTTTGAAGATTGAGGATGGAGGATTGAGGATTGAGGATTGAGGATTGAAGGTTGAGGATTGAGGATTGAGGAAAGAGGATTGAGGATTGAGGATTGAGGATTGAAGATAGAGTATTGAGGATTGATGACTGAGGATTGAGGATTGAGGATTGAGGATTGAGGAATGTGGTTTGAGGATTGAGTGTTGAGCACTGAGGATTGAGGATTGAGGATTGAGGATTTAGGACTGAGGATTGACGTTTGAGGATTGAAGATTGAGGATTGAAGATTGAGGTTTGGCGATTGAGGACTGAAGGTTGAGAGTTGAGGTTTGAGGTTTGATGATGGAGGATGAGGACTGAGGGTTGAGGATTGAGGTTTCAGGACTCAGGATTCAGGATTCAGGATTGGGGTTTAAGGATAGAGAATTGAAGATTGAGTATTGAGGATTGAGGATTGATTATTGAAGATTGAGGATTGGGTATTGAGGATTGAAGATTGAGGATTGAGAATTGAGGATTGAGGATTGAAGATTGAGGATTGAGGCTTGAGGGTTGAGGATTGAAGAGTGAGTATTGAGGACTGATGATTGTGGATTGAGGATTGAAGATTCAGTATTGAGGATTGAAGATTGGGGATTGAGGATTGAGGACTGAGGATTGAGTATGAGGACTGAGGACTGAGGATTGAGGGTTGATGATTGAAGATTGAGGATTGGGGATTGTGGATCGAAGATTGAGGATTGAGGATTGAGGATTGGGGATTGAGGATTTAGAATTCGAGATTGGGTATTGAGGATTGAAGGTTGAGGATTGAGGATTGAGTGTTGAGGATTGAAGATTGAGGATTGAAGATTGAGGATTGAGGATTGAGGATTGAGTATTGAGGATTGAGGTTTGAGGACTGAGGATTGAGGATTGAGGATTGAGGATTGAGGACTGAGGTTTGAGGATTGAGTGTTGAGCACTGAGGATTGAGGATTGAGGATCGAGGATTTAGGACTGAGGATTGACGTTTGAGGATTGAGGATTGACGATTGAAGATTGAGGTTTGGCGATTGAGAACTGAAGGTTGAGAGTTGAGGATTGAGGATTGATGATGGAGGATGAGGACTGAGGTTTGAGGATTGAGGTTTCAGGACTCAGGGTTCAGGATTGAGGTTTGAGGATTGCGGATTGAGGATTGAGCATAGAGGATTGAGGACTGAGGATTGAGGATTGAGGATTGACGCTTGAGTATTGAGGATTGAAGATTGAGGATTAAAGATTGAGGACTGAGGGTACAGGATTGAGTTTTGAGAATTGATGTTTGAGGATTGAGATTTGATGATTGAATTTCGTGGATAGAGTATTGAAAACTGAGGATACAGGATATTCTATTGAGTATTGAGAATTGTGTATTGACGATTGAGTATTGAGGAATGACTGATGAGGCTTCTGGGATGAATATTGAGGATTGAGGGCTGAGGATTGAGGACAGAGTATTGAGGATTGAGGATTGAGAATTGAGGATAGAGTATTGAAGATGGAGGATTGAGGATTGAGGATTGAGGATTGAGGATTGAGGTTTGAAGATTGAAGGTTGAGTATTGAGGATTGAAGATTCAGTACTGATGTTTCAGGATTGAGGCTTGAGGACTGAGGATTGACGGTTGAGGATTGAGGATTGAGGACTGAGGGTTGATGATTGAATTGTTGAGAATTGATGTTTGAGGATTGAGATTTGATGATTGAGTATTGTGGATTGAGTATCAAACCTGAGAATTCAGGATATTCTATTGAGTATTGAGGATTGAGTGTTGATGATTGAGTATTGAGGATTGATGGTTGAGGGTAGTGGGTTGAATATTGAGGATTGAGGATTCAGGATTGCGGATTGAGTATTGAAGATTGAGTATTGGGTATTGACAGTTGAGGATTGAGGATTGAGTATTGATGATTGAGGATTGAGGATTGAAGATTGAGCATTGAGGGTTGAGGATTGAGGATTGAAGATTGAGGATGAGGACTGTGGGTTGAGAATTGAGGTTTGAGGACTGAGGATTGATGATTGATGTTTGAGGATTGAGGATTGGAGATTGAGTATTGAGGATTGAAGATTGAGGATTGAGGATTGAGGATTGAGGATTGAGGAATGAAGATTGAGTAATGGGGACTGAGGATTGACGATTGAGGATTGAGGATTGATGTTTGAGGATTGAGATTTGGTGATTGAATATTTTAGATTGAGTATTGTATCCGGAGAATTCAGGATATTCTATTGAATATTGAGAATTGATGGTTGATGGTTGATTATTGAGGATTGATGATTGATGGTCGTGTGTTGAATATTGAGGATTGAGGATTCAGGATTGAGGATTGAGTATAGAAGGTTGAAAACTGAGGATTGAAGGTTGAGGATTGACGATTGAGGATTGAAGATTGAGTATTGATGATTGAAGTTTGAGGATTGAGGATTGAGCGTTGAGGGTTGAGGACGAGGAGTGATGGATGGGGATTGAGGTTTGAGGACTGAGGATTGAGTATTCAGGAATGAGGATTTAGGATTGAGGGTTGAGGATTGAAGATTGAGTATTGAGGATTGAAGATTGAGGATTGAGGATTGAGGATTGAGGATTGGAGATTGAGTATTGGGGATTGAAGTTTGAGGGTTAGGGATTGAGGATTGAGGATTGAGGATTGAGGGTTGAGGATTGAAGATTGAGAATTGAGAATTGGGTATTGATGGTTGAGTATTGAGGATTGATGGTTGAGGTCTGTGTGTTGAATATTGAGGATTGAGGAATCAGGGTTGAGGATTGAGCATCGTATATTGAGGACTGAGGATTGAGGATTGAGGATTGAGGATTGAATATTGTGTATTGATGATTGAAGATTGAGGATTGAGGATTGAGTGTTGAGGGTTGAGGACGAGCACTGAGGATTGAGGATTGAGGATTGAGGATTGAGGATTGAGGTTTGAATATTGAGGATTGGGGATTGAGGACTGAGAATTGAAGATTGAGGATTGAGGATTGAGAATTGAGGATAGAGGATAGAGTATAGAGGATGAGGACTCAGGGTTGAGGATTGAGGTTTGACGACTGAGGATTGAGGATTGAGGATTGTGGATTGAGGAATGACGTTTGAGGATTGGGGATTGAGGATTGTAGTATTGAAGACGGAGGATTGAGGTTTGACATTAAGGATAGATGATTGGGGACTGAGCGTCGAGGACTGAGTATTGAGGATTGAGGATTGAAGACTGAGGATTGGGGATTGAGGATTTAGGACTGAGGATTGAGGATTGAGGATTGAGGATTGAGGATTGAGGATTGAGGATTGAGGATTAACGTTTGAGCATTGAGGATGGAGGATTGAGGATTGAGGATTGAGGATTGAAGATTGAGGATCGAGGATTGAGGATTGAGGATTGAGGATTGGGGATTGATGATTGAAGATTGAGTATTGAGTATTGATGATAGAGGATTGAGGATTGAGTATTGAAGATTGTGGACTGAGTGTTGAGGATTGAAGATTGAGCATTGAGGATTGAGGATCGAAGATTGAGGATTGAGGATTGAGGATTGAGGAATGTGGATTGAGGATTTAGAATTGGAGATTGGGTATTGAGAATTGAAGGTTGAGGATTGAGGATTGAGTGTTGAGGATTGAAGATTGAGGATTGAGGATTGAGGATTGAGGATTGAGGATTTAGAATTGGAGATTGGGTATTGAGGATTGAAGGTTGAGGATTGAGGATTGAGTTTTGAGGATTGAAGATTGAGGACTGAGGATTGGGGGCTGAGTATTGAGGACTGAGGGTTGAGGATTGAGGTTTGAGGCCTGAGGATTGAGGATTGAGGACTGAGGTTTGAGTATTGAGTGTAGAGGACTGAGGATTGAGGATTGAGGATTGAGGATTTAGGACTGAGGATTGACGTCTGAGGATTGAGGATTGCGTATTTTGGATTGAAGATTGAGGACTGAGGGTTGAGGATTGAGTGTTGAGTATTGATGTTTGAGGATTGAGATTTGAACATTGAATATTGTGGATTGAGTATTGAAAACTGAGAATACAGGTTATTCTATTGAGTATTGAGAATTGAGGATTGATGATTGAGTATTGAGGATTGATGGCTGAGGGTTGTGGAATGAATATTGAGGACTCAGGATTGAGGATTGAGGATTGAGTATTGTGGATTGAGGATTGAAGATTGGGGATTGGGGATTGAGGGTTGAAGATTGAGGATTGAGGGTCGAGGATTGAGGATTGAGGATTGAGGATTGAGGACTGAGGATTGAGGCTTGAAGATTGAGTATTGAGGATTGAAGATTGAGGGTTGAGGATTGAGGTTTGAGGACTGAGGATTGTGGATTGAGTGTTGAGGATTGAGGATTGAGGATTGACGTTTGAGGATTGAGGATTGAGGATTGAGGATTGAAGATTGAGGACTGTTGTTTGCGGATTGAGTGTTGAGAATTGATGTCTGGGGATTGAGATTTGATGACTGAATGTTGTGGATTCAGTATAGAATCCTGAGAATTCAGGATATTCTATTGAGTATCGAGTGTTGAGGATTAATGGTTGAGGGTTGTGACATGAATATTGATGATTCAGGATTGAGGATTGAGGATTGAGTATTGGAGATTGAGGATTGAGGATTGATGATTGAGGATGGAGGATTGAAGACTGGGTATTGAGGATTGAAGATTGAGGATTGAGTATTGAAGACTGAAGATTGAGGATTGAGGATTGAGGATTGAGGATTGGAGATTGAGTATTGAGGATTGAAGATTGAGGGCTAAGGATTGAGGATTGAGGACTGAGGATTGAGGGTTGGGGATTGAAGATTGAGAATTGAGAATTGGGGATTGATGGTTGAGTATTGGGGATTGATGGTTGAGGTCTGTGTATTGAATATTGAGGATTGAGGACTCAGGGTTGAGGATTGAGCATTGTAGATTGAGGACTGACGACTGAGGATTGATGATTGAGGATTGAAGATTGAGGATTGAGGATTGAGGAAAGAGGATTGAGGATTGAGGATTGAGGATTGAAGATAGAGTATTGAGGATTGATGACTGAGGATTGAGGATTGAGGATTGAGGATTGAGCACTGTGGTTTGAGGATTGAGTGTTGAGCACTGAGGATTGAGGATTGAGGATTGAGGATTTAGGACTGAGGATTGGCGTTTGAGGATTGAGGATTGAGGATTGAAGATTGAGGTTTGGCGATTGAGGACTGAAGGTTGAGAGTTGAGGATTGAGGATTGATGATGGAGAATGAGGACTGAGGGTTGAGGATTGAGGTTTCAGGACTCAGGATTCAGGATTCAGGATTGAGGTTTGAGGATAGAGAATTGAAGATTGAGTATTGAGGATTGAAGATTGAGTATTGAGGATTGATGGCTGAGGGTTGTGGAATGAATATTGAGGACTCAGGATTGAGGATTGAGGACTGTGTATTGGTGATTGAGGATTGAGGATTGAGGGTGGAGGATTGAGGATTGAGGAATGAGGATTGTGGATTGAGATTTGAAGATTGAAGGTTGAGGATTGAGTATTGAAAACTGTGAATTGAGGATATTCTATTGAGGATTGAGTATTGACTATTGATTTTTGTGGATTTAGGGCTGAAGAGTGAGGATTCAGGATTGAGGATTCAGGATTGAGGATTGAGGACTGAGGATTGAAGCCTGAGGATTGAGGATTATGGATTGTGGAGTGTGGATTGAGGATTGAGGATTGAGGATCGAAGATTGAGGGCTGACATTTGAGGATTGAGTGCTGAGGATTGATGTTAGAGAATTGAGACTTGATGATTGAATATTGTGGATTGAGTATAGAATCCTGAGAATTCAGGATATTTTATTGAGTATTGAGAATTGAGAATTGATGGTTGAGTATTGAGTATTGATAGCTGATGGTTGTGTGTTGAATATCGACGATTGAGGATTGAGGATTGAGGATTGAGGATTGAGGATTGAGGATTGAAGATAGAGTATTGATGATTGAAGATAGAGGATTGAGGATCGTGGATTCTGGATTGAAGATTGAGGATTGGGGTTTGAGGTTTGAAGATTAAGGATTGAGGGTTGAGGATTGAGGTTTGAGGTTTGAAGATTAAGGATTGAGGATTGAGGGTTGAGGATTGAGGGTTGAGGATTGAGGATTGAAGATAGAGTATTGAGGATTGAAGATTGAGGATTGAGGATTGAGGATTGAGGATTGAGGATTGAAGATTGAGGACTGATGTTTGCGGACTTAGTGTTGAGGATTGATGATTGAGGATTGAGATTTGATGATTGAATATTGTGGATTGAGTAATGAATCCAGAGAATTCAGGATATTCTATTGAATCTTGAGGAATGAGGATTGATGGTTGGGTATTGAGGATTGATGGTTGTGGGCTGTGTGTTGAAAATTGAGGATTGAGTATTGAGGACTGAGGATTGAGGTTTGAGGACTGAGGATTGAGGATTGTGGATTGAGGATTGAGGATTGAGTATTGAGGATTGACGATTGAGGATCGGGGATTGAGGATTGAAGATTAAGGATTGAGGATTGAGGATTGAGGATTGACGATTGAGGATTGAGGATTGAGGAATGAAGATTGAGATCTGACGTTTGAGGATTGAGTGTTGAGGATCGATGTTAGAGAATTAAGATTTGATGATTGAATATTGTGGAATGAGTAAAGAATTCTGACAATTCAGGATACTCTATTGAGTATTGAGAATTGAGGATTGATGGTTGAGTATTGAGCATTGATGGCTGTGGGTTGTGTGTTGAATATCGAGGATCGAGGATTGAGTGTTGAGGATTGAGAATGAGGACCGAGGTTTGAGGATTGAGGCTTGCGGACTGAGGATTGAGAATTGAGGATTGAGGACTGAGGGTTGAGGATTGAGGTTCGAGGACTGAGGATTGAGGATTGAGGTTTGAGGACTGAGGATTGAGAATGAGGATTGAGGGTTGAGGATTGAAGATTGAGGATAGAAGGTTGAGTATTGAGGATTGAAGATTGAGGATTGAGGATTGAGGATTGAAGTTTGTGGACTGAGAGTTGCGGGTTGAGTCATGAGACTTGATGCTTGTGGATTGAGATTTGAAGATTGAAGTTTGAGGATAGTGTACTGAAAACTGTGAATTGAGGGTATTCTATTGAGGATTGAGGATTGACAATTGATTGTTGAGGATTGAGGGCTGAAGATTGAGGATTCAGGATTGAGGATTGAGGATTGAAGATTGAGGATTCTGGATTGATGGTTCAGGATTGCGGTTTGAGGACTGAGGATTGAGGGTTGAGGGTTGAGGAGTGAGGATTGATGTCTGAGGATTGAGGATTGAGGATTGAGGATTGAGGATTGAAGGCTGAGGATTGAGGATTGAGTGTTGAGGATTGAGGATTGATGATTGAGGATGAAGAGTGAGGGCTGAGGATTGTGGTTTGAGGACTCAGGATTCAGGATTGGCGATTGAGGATTGAGGATTGAAGATTGAGTATTGAGGATTGAAGATTGAGGAATTAGGATTGCGGATTGAGGATTGAGGATTGAGGATTGAAGATTGAGTATTGAGGGTTGAGGGTTGAGTATTGAAGATTGAGGATGAGGACTGAGTGTTGAGGATTGAGGATTGAAGGTTGAGGATTGAGGATTGAGGATTGATGATTGAGGATTGAAGATTGAGGTTTGAGGACTGAGGATAGAAGCCTGAGGATTGAGGATTCAGGATTGTGGAGTGAGGATTGAGGATTGAGGATTGAGGATTGAAGATTGAGGACTGATGTTTGTGGACTTAGTGTTGAGGATTGATGATTGATGATTGAGATTTGACGATTGAATATTGTGGATTGAGTATTGAATCCAGAGAATTCAGGATATTCTCTTCAATCTTGAGGAATGAGAGTTGAAGGTTGAGTATTGAGGATTGATGGTAGAGGGCTGTGTGTTGAAAATTGAGGATTGAGGATCGAGGATTGAGGGTTGAGGGTTGAGGATTGAAGATAGAGTATTGAGGGTTGAGGGTTGAGGATTGAAGATTGAGGATGAGGACTGAGGTTTGAGGATTGAGGTTTGAGGACTGAGGATTGAGGATTGATGTTTGAGGATTGAGGATTGGAGATTGAGTATTGTGGATTGAAGATTGAGGATTGAGGATTGTGGATTGAGGATTGAGGAATGAAGAGTGAGGATTGGGGATAGAGGATTGACGATTGTGGATTGAGGATTGACGATTGAGGATTGAGGATTGAGGATTGAAGATTGAGTATTGGGTATTGAAGGTGGAGGATTGAGGATTGAGAGTTGAGGATTGAGGACGAGGACTGAGATTTGAGGATTGAGGATTGAAGACTGGGGATTGAGAATTCAGGTTTGAAGATTGAGGGTTGGGGATTGAGGATCGATGATTGAGGATTGAGGATTGAGGATTGAGGATTGAAGATTGAGGACAGTTGTTTGCGGATTGAGTGTTGAGGGTTGACGTCTGGGGATTGAGATTTGATGATTGAATATTGTGGATTCAGTATAGAATCCTGAGAATTCAGGATATTCTATGCAGTATTGAGGATTGAGTATTAATTGTTGAGTATGGAGGATTGATGGTTGAGGGTTGTGTGTTGAATATTGAGGATTGAGTATTGAGGATTGAGGTTGAGGAGCGAGGGCTGAGGATTGAGGTTTGAGGAATGAGGTTTGAGGATTGAGGATTGAGGATTGAGGATTGAGGACTGAGGATTGAGGCTTGAAGATTGAGTATTGAGGATTGAAGATTGAGGGTTGAGGATTGAGGTTTGAGGACTGAGGATTGTGGATTGAGTGTTGAGGATTGAGGATTGAGGATTGACGTTTGAGGATTGAGGATTGAGGATTGAGGATTGAAGATTGAGGACTGTTGTTTGCGGATTGAGTGTTGAGAATTGATGTCTGGGGATTGAGATTTGATGACTGAATGTTGTGGATTCAGTATAGAATCCTGAGAATTCAGGATATTCTATTGAGTATCGAGTGTTGAGGATTAATGGTTGAGGGTTGTGACATGAATATTGATGATTCAGGATTGAGGATTGAGGATTGAGTATTGGAGATTGAGGATTGAGGATTGATGATTGAGGATGGAGGATTGAAGACTGGGTATTGAGGATTGAAGATTGAGGATTGAGTATTGAAGACTGAAGATTGAGGATTGAGGATTGAGGATTGAGGATTGGAGATTGAGTATTGAGGATTGAAGATTGAGGGCTAAGGATTGAGGATTGAGGACTGAGGATTGAGGGTTGGGGATTGAAGATTGAGAATTGAGAATTGGGGATTGATGGTTGAGTATTGGGGATTAATGGTTGAGGTCTGTGTGTTGAATATTGAGGATTGAGGACTCAGGGTTGAGGATTGAGCATTGTAGATTGAGGACTGACGACTGAGGATTGATGATTGAGGATTGAAGATTGAGGATTGAGGATTGAGGAAAGAGGATTGAGGATTGAGGATTGAGGATTGAAGATAGAGTATTGAGGATTGATGACTGAGGATTGAGGATTGAGGATTGAGGATTGAGGACTGTGGTTTGAGGATTGAGTGTTGAGCACTGAGGATTGAGGATTGAGGATTGAGGATTTAGGACTGAGGATTGGCGTTTGAGGATTGAGGATTGAGGATTGAAGATTGAGGTTTGGCGATTGAGGACTGAAGGTTGAGAGTTGAGGATTGAGGATTGATGATGGAGAATGAGGACTGAGGGTTGAGGATTGAGGTTTCAGGACTCAGGATTCAGGATTCAGGATTGAGGTTTGAGGATAGAGAATTGAAGATTGAGTATTGAGGATTGAAGATTGAGTATTGAGGATTGATGGCTGAGGGTTGTGGAATGAATATTGAGGACTCAGGATTGAGGATTGAGGATTGTGTATTGGTGATTGAGGATTGAGGATTGAGGGTGGAGGATTGAGGATTGAGGAATGAGGATTGTGGATTGAGATTTGAAGATTGAAGGTTGAGGATTGAGTATTGAAAACTGTGAATTGAGGATATTCTATTGAGGATTGAGTATTGACTATTGATTTTTGTGGATTTAGGGCTGAAGAGTGAGGATTCAGGATTGAGGATTCAGGATTGAGGATTGAGGACTGAGGATTGAAGCCTGAGGATTGAGGATTATGGATTGTGGAGTGTGGATTGAGGATTGAGGATTGAGGATCGAAGATTGAGGGCTGACATTTGAGGATTGAGTGCTGAGGATTGATGTTAGAGAATTGAGACTTGATGATTGAATATTGTGGATTGAGTATAGAATCCTGAGAATTCAGGATATTTTATTGAGTATTGAGAATTGAGAATTGATGGTTGAGTATTGAGTATTGATAGCTGATGGTTGTGTGTTGAATATCGACGATTGAGGATTGAGGATTGAGGATTGAGGATTGAGGATTGAGGATTGAAGATAGAGTATTGATGATTGAAGATAGAGGATTGAGGATCGTGGATTCTGGATTGAAGATTGAGGATTGGGGTTTGAGGTTTGAAGATTAAGGATTGAGGGTTGAGGATTGAGGTTTGAGGTTTGAAGATTAAGGATTGAGGATTGAGGGTTGAGGATTGAGGGTTGAGGATTGAGGATTGAAGATAGAGTATTGAGGATTGAAGATTGAGGATTGAGGATTGAGGATTGAGGATTGAGGATTGAAGATTGAGGACTGATGTTTGCGGACTTAGTGTTGAGGATTGATGATTGAGGATTGAGATTTGATGATTGAATATTGTGGATTGAGTAATGAATCCAGAGAATTCAGGATATTCTATTGAATCTTGAGGAATGAGGATTGATGGTTGGGTATTGAGGATTGATGGTTGTGGGCTGTGTGTTGAAAATTGAGGATTGAGTATTGAGGACTGAGGATTGAGGTTTGAGGACTGAGGATTGAGGATTGTGGATTGAGGATTGAGGATTGAGTATTGAGGATTGACGATTGAGGATCGGGGATTGAGGATTGAAGATTAAGGATTGAGGATTGAGGATTGAGGATTGACGATTGAGGATTGAGGATTGAGGAATGAAGATTGAGATCTGACGTTTGAGGATTGAGTGTTGAGGATCGATGTTAGAGAATTAAGATTTGATGATTGAATATTGTGGAATGAGTAAAGAATTCTGACAATTCAGGATACTCTATTGAGTATTGAGAATTGAGGATTGATGGTTGAGTATTGAGCATTGATGGCTGTGGGTTGTGTGTTGAATATCGAGGATCGAGGATTGAGTGTTGAGGATTGAGAATGAGGACCGAGGTTTGAGGATTGAGGCTTGCGGACTGAGGATTGAGAATTGAGGATTGAGGACTGAGGGTTGAGGATTGAGGTTCGAGGACTGAGGATTGAGGATTGAGGTTTGAGGACTGAGGATTGAGAATGAGGATTGAGGGTTGAGGATTGAAGATTGAGGATAGAAGGTTGAGTATTGAGGATTGAAGATTGAGGATTGAGGATTGAGGATTGAAGTTTGTGGACTGAGTGTTGCGGGTTGAGTCATGAGACTTGATGCTTGTGGATTGAGATTTGAAGATTGAAGTTTGAGGATAGTGTACTGAAAACTGTGAATTGAGGGTATTCTATTGAGGATTGAGGATTGACAATTGATTGTTGAGGATTGAGGGCTGAAGATTGAGGATTCAGGATTGAGGATTGAGGATTGAAGATTGAGGATTCTGGATTGATGGTTCAGGATTGCGGTTTGAGGACTGAGGATTGAGGGTTGAGGGTTGAGGAGTGAGGATTGATGTCTGAGGATTGAGTATTGAAGATTGAGGATGAGGACTGAGTGTTGAGGATTGAGGATTGAAGGTTGAGGATTGAGGATTGAGGATTGATGATTGAGGATTGAAGATTGAGGTTTGAGGACTGAGGATAGAAGCCTGAGGATTGAGGATTCAGGATTGTGGAGTGAGGATTGAGGATTGAGGATTGAGGATTGAAGATTGAGGACTGATGTTTGTGGACTTAGTGTTGAGGATTGATGATTGATGATTGAGATTTGACGATTGAATATTGTGGATTGAGTATTGAATCCAGAGAATTCAGGATATTCTCTTCAATCTTGAGGAATGAGAGTTGAAGGTTGAGTATTGAGGATTGATGGTAGAGGGCTGTGTGTTGAAAATTGAGGATTGAGGATCGAGGATTGAGGGCTGAGGGTTGAGGATTGAAGATAGAGTATTGAGGGTTGAGGGTTGAGGATTGAAGATTGAGGATGAGGACTGAGGTTTGAGGATTGAGGTTTGAGGACTGAGGATTGAGGATTGATGTTTGAGGATTGAGGATTGGAGATTGAGTATTGTGGATTGAAGATTGAGGATTGAGGATTGTGGATTGAGGATTGAGGAATGAAGAGTGAGGATTGGGGATAGAGGATTGACGATTGTGGATTGAGGATTGACGATTGAGGATTGAGGATTGAGGATTGAAGATTGAGTATTGGGTATTGAAGGTGGAGGATTGAGGATTGAGAGTTGAGGATTGAGGACGAGGACTGAGATTTGAGGATTGAGGATTGAAGACTGGGGATTGAGAATTCAGGTTTGAAGATTGAGGGTTGGGGATTGAGGATCGATGATTGAGGATTGAGGATTGAGGATTGAGGATTGAAGATTGAGGACAGTTGTTTGCGGATTGAGTGTTGAGGGTTGACGTCTGGGGATTGAGATTTGATGATTGAATATTGTGGATTCAGTATAGAATCCTGAGAATTCAGGATATTCTATGCAGTATTGAGGATTGAGTATTAATTGTTGAGTATGGAGGATTGATGGTTGAGGGTTGTGTGTTGAATATTGAGGACTGAGTATTGAGGATTGAGGTTGAGGAGCGAGGGCTGAGGATTGAGGTTTGAGGAATGAGGTTTGAGGATTGAGGTTTGAGGACTGAGGATTGAGGATTGATGTTTGAGGATTGAGGATTGAAGATTGAGGATTGAGGATTGAGGATTGAGGATTGAGGATTGAGGATTGAAGATTGAGGATTGAGGCTTGAGGGTTGAGGATTGAAGAGTGGGTATTGAGGACTGATGATTGTGGATTGAGGATTGAAGATTGAGTATTGAGGATTGAAGATTGGGGATTGAGGATTGAGGACTGAGGATTGAGTATGAGGACTGAGGACTGAGGATTGAGGATTGATGATTGAAGATTGAGGATTGGGGATTGTGGTTCGAAGATTGAGGATTGAGGATTGAGGATTGGGGTTTGTGGATTTAGAATTCGAGATTGGGTATTGAGCATTGAAGGTTGAGGATTGAGGATTGAGTGTTGAGGATTGAAGATTGAGGATTGAAGATTGAGGATTGAGGATTGAGGATTGAGTATTGAGGACTGAGTGTTGAGGATTGCGGTTTGAGGACTGAGGATTGAGGATTGAGGATTGAGGATTGAGGACTGAGGTTTGAGGATTGAGTGTTGAGCACTGAGGATTGAGGATTGAGGATCGAGGATTTAGGACTGAGGATTGACGTTTGAGGATTGAGGATTGACGATTGAAGGTTGAGGTTTGGCGATTGAGAACTGAAGGTTGAGAGTTGAGGATTGAGGATTGATGATGGAGGATGAGGACTGAGGTTTGAGGATTGAGGTTTCAGGACTCAGGGTTCAGGATTGAAGTTTGAGGATTGAGAATTGAGGATTGAGCATAGAGGATTGAGGACTGAGGATTGAGGATTGAGGATTGACGGTTGAGTATTGAGGATTGAAGATTGAGGATTGAAGATTGAGGACTGAGGGTTCAGGATTGAGTTTTGAGAATTGATGTTTGAGGATTGAGATTCGATGATTGAATATCGTGGATAGAGTATTGAAAACTGAGGATACAGGATATTCTATTGAGTATTGAGAATTGTGTATTGACGATTGAGTATTGAGGAATGACTGATGAGGCTTCTGGGATGAATATTGAGGATTGAGGGCTGAGGATTGAGGATAGAGTATTGTCGGTTGAGTATCAAACCTGAGAATTCAGGATATTCTATTGAGTATTGAGGATTGAGTGTTGATGATTGAGTATTGAGGATTGATGGTTGAGGGTAGTGGGTTGAATATTGAGGATTGAGGATTCAGGATTGCGGATTGAGTATTGAAGATTGAGGATTGAGGTTTGATTATTGAGAATAGAGGATTGGGGACTGAGCGTTGAGGATTGAGGTATGAGGACTGAGGATTGAGGATTGAGGATTGAGGACTTAGGACTGAGGATTGACGTTTGAGGGTTGAGGATTGAGGATTTTGGATTGAATATTGAGGACTGAGTGTTGAGGATTGAGTGTTGAGTATTGATGTTTGAGGATTGAGATTTGAAGATTGAATATTGTGGATTGAGTATTGAAAACAGAGAGTATAGGGTATTCTATTGAGTATTGAGAATTGAGGAATCATGATTGAGTATTGAGGATTGATGGTTGAGGGTTGTGGAATGAATAATGGGGATTCAGGATTGACGATTGAGGATTGAGTATTGGAGATTGAGGATTGAGGACTGAGGGCGGAGAATTGAGGATTGAGGATTGAGGATTGAGGATTGAGGATTGAAGGTTGAGGATTGGGTATTGAGGATTGAATATTGAGGATTGAGAATTGAGGATTGAGGATTGAGGATTGAGGACTGAGGATTGAGAGTTGAGGATTGATGGTTCAGGGTTGTGTGTTGAATATTGAGGAATGAGGATTTCGGGTTGAGGATTGAGTATTGAAGGTTGAGGACTGAGGATTGAGGATTGAGGATTGAGGATTGCGGATTGAAGATTGAGTGTTGGTGATTGAAGATTGAGGATTGAGGCTTGAGTGTTGAGGATTGACGATTGAGTATTGAGGATTGATGGTTGTGGTTTGAGGATTGATGATTGAGTATTGAGGATTGAAGGTTGAGGATTGAGGATTGAGGACTGAGGATTGAGTATGAGGACTGAGGATTGAGGATTGAGTATTTATGGTTGAAGATTGAGGATTGGGGATTGAGGATCGAAGATTGAGGATTGAGGATTGAGGATTGAGGATTGAGGATTGAGGATTTAGAATTGGAGATTGGGTATTGAGGATTGAAGGTTGAGGATTGAGGATTGAGTGTTGAGGGTTGAGGATTGATGATTGAGGATGAGGAGTGAGGGTTGAGGTTTGAGGTTTGAGGACTCAGGATTCAGGATTGACGTTTGAGGATTCAGGATTGAAGATTGAGTATTGAGGATTGAAGATTGAGGAATTAGGATTGAGGATTGAGGATTGAGGATTGAGGATGGAGGATTGAGGATTGAGGATTGAGGATTGAAGATTGAGGATTGAGGATTGAGGATTGAAGATTGAGGATTGATGATTGAGGATTGAGGAATGAAGATTGAGGATTGGGGACTGAGGACCGATGATTGGGGATTGAGGATTTAGGATTGAGGTTTGAGGATTGAGGATTGAGGATTGGAGATTGAGTATTGAGAATTGAAGATTGAGGATTGAGGGTTGAGGATTGAGGACAGAGGATAGAGGATAGAGGATGAGCACTGAGGGTTGAGGATCGAGGTTTGACGACTGAGGATTGACGTTTGAGGACTGAGGATTGAGGATTGAAGATTGAGGTTTGGCGATTGAGGACTGAAGGTTGAGAGTTGAGGATTGAGGATTGATGATGGAGGATGAGGACTGAGGGTTGAGGATTGAGGTTTCAGGACTCAGGATTCAGAATTAAGGTTTGAGGATTGAGGATTGAAGATTGAGTATTGAGGATTGAAGATTGAGGAATTAGGATTGAGGATTGAGGATTGAGGATTGAGAATAGAAGATTGAGTATTGGGTATTGACGGTTGAGGATTGAGGATTGAGTATTGAGGATTGAGGATTGAGGATTGAAGATTGAGTATTGAGGGTTGAGGATTGAGGATTGAAGATTGAGTATTGGGTATTGAAGGTTGAGGATTGAGGATTGAGTGTTGAGGATTGAGGACGAGGACTGAGAGTTGAGGATTGAGGATTGACGACTGAGGATTGAGGATTCAGGATTGAAGAATGAGGGTTGGGGATTGAGGATCGATGATTGGGGATTGAGGATTGAGGATTGAGGATTGAGGATTGAGGATTGAGGATTGAGTATTGAAGATTGAGGACAGAGGGTTGAGGATTGAGGATTGATGTTTGAGGATTGAGACTTGATGATTGAATATTTTGTATTGAGTATTGTATCCTGAGAATTCAGGATATTCTATTGAATATTGAGAATTGTTGGTTGATGGTTGATTATTGAGGATTGATGATTGATGGTCGTGTGTTGAATATTGAGGATTGAGGATTCAGGATTGAGGATTGAGTATAGAAGGTTGAAAACTGAGGATTGAGGATTGAGAATTGACGATTGAGGATTGAAGATTGAGTATTGAGGATTGAAGATTGAGGCTTGAGGATTGAGGATTGAGGATTTGAGATTGAGTATTGAGGATTGAAGATTGAGGGTTAAGGATTGAGTATTGAGGATTGGGGATTGAGGATTGAGAATTGAAGATTGAGGATTGAGGATTGAGGATTGAGGACAGAGTATAGAGGATAGAGGATGAGGCCTGGGGGTTGAGGATTGAGGTTTGACGACTGAGGATTGAGGATTGAGGATTGTGGATTGAGGAATGACGTTTGGGGATTGGGGATTGAGGATTGTAGTATTGAAGATGTAGGATTGAATGTTTTGTCATTAAGGATAGAGGATTGTGGACTGAGCATCGAGGACTGAGTGTTGAGGATAGAGGATTGAGGATTGAGGATTGAGGATTAACGTTTGAGGATTGAGGATGGAGGATTGAGGATTGAAGATTGAGGATTGAAGATTGAGGATTGAGGATTGAGGGTTGAGGATTGAGGTTTGAGGTCTGAGGATTAATGATTGATGTTTGAGGATTGAGGATTGGAAATTGACTATTGAGGATTGAATATTGAGGATTGAGGATTGAGGATTGAGGATTGAGGAATGAAGATTGAGGATTGGGGACTGAGGATTGACGATTGAGGATTGAGGATTGAGGATTGAGGATTGAGGATTGAGGATTGAAGATTGAGTATTGGGGATTGAAGGTTGAGGATTGAGGTTTGAGTGTTGAGGATTGAGGACGAGGACTGAGAGTTGAGGATTGAGGAGTGAGGACTGAGGATTGAGGATTCAGGATTGATAATTGAGGGTTGGGGATCGAGGATCGATGATTGGGGATTGAGGATTGAGGATTGAGGATTGGAGATTGAGTATTGAGGATTGAAGATTGAGGGTTAAGGATTGAGGATTGAGGATTGAGGATTGAGGGTTGAGGATTGAAGATTGAGAATTGAGAATTGGGTATTGATGGTTGAGTATTGACGATTGATGGTTGAGGTCTGTGTGTTGAACATTGAGGATTGAGAACTCAGGGTTGAGGATTGAGCATTGTAGATTGAGGACTGAGGATTGAGGATTGAGGATTGAGGATTGAATATTGTGTATTGATGATTGAAGATTGAGGATTGAGGATTGAGTGTTGAGGATTGAGGACGAGGACAGAGGATTGAGGATTGAGGACTGAGCATTGTAGATTGAGGACTGAGGATTGAGGATTGAGGATTGAGGATTGAGGATTGAATATTGTGTATTGATGATTGAAGATTGAGGATTGAGGATTGAGTGTTGAGGATTGAGGACGAGGACTGAGGATTGAGGATTGAGGATGGAGGATTGAGGATTGAGGATTGAGGATTGAAGATTGAGTATTGAGTATTGATGATTGAGGATTGAGGATTGAGTATTGAAGATTGAGGACTGAGTGTTGAGAATTGAAGATTGAGCATTGAGGATTGAGGATCGAAGATTGAGGATTGAGGATTGAGGATTGAGGAATGTGGATTGAGGATTTAGAATTGGAGATTGGGTATTGAGGATTGAAGGTTGAGGATTGAGGATTGAGTGTTGAGGATTGAAGATTGAAGATTGAGGATTGGGGGTTGAGTATTGAGGACTGAGGGTTGAGGATTGATGTTTGAGGACTGAGGATTGAGGATTGAGGGTTGGGGATTGAGGACTGAGATTTGAGTATTGAGTGTTGAGGACTGAGGATTGAGGATTGAGGATTGAGGATTTAGGACTGAGGATTGACGTCTGAGGATTGAGGATTGAGGATTTTGGATTGAAGATTGAGGACTGATGGTTGAGGATTGAGTGTTGAGTATTGATGTTTGAGGATTGAGATTTGAAGATTGAATATTGTGGATTGAGTATTGAAAACTGAGAATACAGGATATTCTATTGAGTATTGAGAATTGAGGATTGATGATTGAGTATTGAGGATTGATGGCTGACGGTTGTGGGATGAATATTGAGGACTCAGGATTGAGGATTGAGGATTGTGTATTGGTGATTGAGGATTGAGGATTGAGGGTGGAGGATTGAGGATTGAGCATAGAGGATTGAGGACTGAGGATTCAGGAATGAGGATTGACGCTTGAGGATTGAGGATTGAAGATTGAGGATTGAAGATTGAGGACTGAGGGTTCAGGATTGAGTTTTGAGAATTGATGTTTGAGGATTGAGATTTGATGATTGAATATCGTGGATAGAGTATTGAAAACTGAGGATACAGGATATTCTATTGAGTATTGAGAATTGTGTATTGACGATTGTGTATTGAGGAATGACTGATGAGGCTTCTGGGATGAATATTGAGGATTGAGGGTTGAGGATTGAGGATAGAGTATTGAGGATTGAGGATTGAGTATTGAGGATTGAGAATTGTGGATAGAGTATTGAAGATGGAGGATTGAGGATTGAGGATTGAGGATTGAGGATTGATGTTTGAAGATTGAAGGTTGAGTATTGAGGATTGAAGATTCAGTACTGATGTTTCAGGATCGAGGCTTGAGGACTGAGGATTGACGGTTGAGGATTGAGGATTGAGGACTGAGGGTTGATGATTGAATTGTTGAGAATTGATGTTTGAGGATTGAGATCTGATGATTGAGAATTGTGGATTGAGTATCAAACCTGAGAATTCAGGATATTCTATTGAGTATTGAGGATTGAGTGTTGATGATTGAGTATTGAGGATTGATGGTTGAGGGTAGTGGGTTGAATATTGAGGATTGAGGATTCAGGATTGCGGATTGAGTATTGAAGATTGAGGATTGAGGTTTGATTATTGAGAATAGAGGATTGGGGACTGAGAGTTGAGGATTGAGGTATGAAGACTGAGGATTGAGGATCGAGGATTGAGGATTTAGGACTGAGGATTGACGTTTGAGGATTGAGGATTGAGGATTTTGGATTGAACATTGTGGACTGAGGGTTGAGGATTGTGTGTTGAGTATTGATGTTTGAGGAATGAGATTTGAAGATTGAATATTGTGGATTGAGTATCGAAAACAGAGAATACAGGGTATTCTATTGAGTATTGAGAATTGGGGAATGATGGTTGAGTATTGAGGATTGATGGTTGAGGGTTGTGGGATGAATAATGAGGATTCAGGATTGATGATTGAGGATTGAGTATTGGAGATTGAGGATTGAGGATTGAGGATTGAGAATTGAGGATTGAGGATTGAGGATTGAGGACTGAGGATTGAGAATTGAGGATTGACGGTTGGGTATTGAAGATTGATGGTTCAGGGTTGTGTGTTGAATATTGAGGAATGTGGATTCAGGATTGAGGATTGAGGATTGAAGATTGAGGATTGAGGATTGAGGATTGAAGATTGAGGATTGATGATTGAGGATTGAGGAATGAAGATTGAGGATTGGGGACTGAGGATCGATGATTGGGGATTGAGGATTTAGGATTGAGGTTTGAGGATTGAGGATTGAGGATTGGAGATTGAGTATTGAGAATTGAAGATTGAGGATTGAGGATTGAGGATTGAGGACAGAGGATAGAGGATAGAGGATGAGCACTGAGGGTTGAGGATCGAGGTTTGACGACTGAGGATTGAGGATTGAGGATTGTGGATTGAGGAATGACGTTTGAGGATTGGGGATTGAGGATTGTAGTATGGAAGATGGAGGATTGAATGTTTTATAATTAAGGATAGAGGATTGGGGACTGAGCGTCGAGGACTGAGTGTTGAGGATTGAGGATTGAAGTTTGAGGATTGATGATTGAGGATTGAGGATTGAGGATTGAGTATTGAGGATTGAAGATGGGGTATTGAGGATTGATGGCTGAGGATTGAGGATTGAGGATTGAGGACTGAGGACTGAGGTGTGAGGATTGAGTGTTGAGCACTGAGGATTGAGGATTGAGGATTGAGGATTTAGGACTGAGGATTGACGTTTGAGGACTGAGGATTGAGGATTGAAGATTGAGGTTTGGCGATTGAGGACTGAAGGTTGAGAGTTGAGGATTGAGGATTGATGATGGAGGATGAGGACTGAGGGTTGAGGATTGAGGTTTCAGGACTCAGGATTCAGAATTAAGGTTTGAGGATTGAGGATTGAAGATTGAGTATTGAGGATTGAAGATTGAGGAATTAGGATTGAGGATTGAGGATTGAGGATTGAGGATAGAAGATTGAGTATTGGGTATTGACGGTTGAGGATTGAGGATTGAGTATTGAGGATTGAGGATTGAGGATTGAAGATTGAGTATTGAGGGTTGAGGATTGAGGATTGAAGATTGAGTATTGGGTATTGAAGGTTGAGGATTGAGGATTGAGTGTTGAGGATTGAGGACGAGGCCAGAGAGTTGAGGATTGAGGATTGACGACTGAGGATTGAGGATTCAGGATTGAAGAATGAGGGTTGGGGATTGAGGATCGATGATTGGGGATTGAGGATTGAGGATTGAGGATTGAGGATTGAGGATTGAGGATTGAGTATTGAAGATTGAGGACAGAGGGTTGAGGATTGAGGATTGATGTTTGAGGATTGAGACTTGATGATTGAATATTTTGTATTGAGTATTGTATCCTGAGAATTCAGGATATTCTATTGAATATTGAGAATTGTTGGTTGATGGTTGATTATTGAGGATTGATGATTGATGGTCGTGTGTTGAATATTGAGGATTGAGGATTCAGGATTGAGGATTGAGTATAGAAGGTTGAAAACTGAGGATTGAGGATTGAGAATTGACGATTGAGGATTGAAGATTGAGTATTGAGGATTGAAGATTGAGGCTTGAGGATTGAGGATTGAGGATTTGAGATTGAGTATTGAGGATTGAAGATTGAGGGTTAAGGATTGAGTATTGAGGATTGGGGATTGAGGATTGAGAATTGAAGATTGAGGATTGAGGATTGAGGATTGAGGACAGAGTATAGAGGATAGAGGATGAGGCCTGGGGGTTGAGGATTGAGGTTTGACGACTGAGGATTGAGGATTGGGGATTGTGGATTGAGGAATGACGTTTGAGGATTGGGGATTGAGGATTGTAGTATTGAAGATGTAGGATTGAATGTTTTGTCATTAAGGATAGAGGATTGTGGACTGAGCACCGAGGACTGAGTGTTGAGGATAGAGGATTGAGGATTGAGGATTGAGGATTAACGTTTGAGGATTGAGGATGGAGGATTGAGGATTGAGGATTGAGGATTGAAGATTGAGGATTGAGGATTGAGGGTTGAGGATTGAGGATTGAGGATTGAAGATTGAGTATTGAGGGTTGAGGATTGAGGATTGAAGATTGAGTATTGGGTATTGAAGGTTGAGGATTGAGGATTGAGTGTTGAGGATTGAGGACGAGGCCAGAGAGTTGAGGATTGAGGATTGACGACTGAGGATTGAGGATTCAGGATTGAAGAATGAGGGTTGGGGATTGAGGATCGATGATTGGGGATTGAGGATTGAGGATTGAGGATTGAGGATTGAGGATTGAGGATTGAGTATTGAAGATTGAGGACAGAGGGTTGAGGATTGAGGATTGATGTTTGAGGATTGAGACTTGATGATTGAATATTTTGTATTGAGTATTGTATCCTGAGAATTCAGGATATTCTATTGAATATTGAGAATTGTTGGTTGATGGTTGATTATTGAGGATTGATGATTGATGGTCGTGTGTTGAATATTGAGGATTGAGGATTCAGGATTGAGGATTGAGTATAGAAGGTTGAAAACTGAGGATTGAGGATTGAGAATTGACGATTGAGGATTGAAGATTGAGTATTGAGGATTGAAGATTGAGGCTTGAGGATTGAGGATTGAGGATTTGAGATTGAGTATTGAGGATTGAAGATTGAGGGTTAAGGATTGAGTATTGAGGATTGGGGATTGAGGATTGAGAATTGAAGATTGAGGATTGAGGATTGAGGATTGAGGACAGAGTATAGAGGATAGAGGATGAGGCCTGGGGGTTGAGGATTGAGGTTTGACGACTGAGGATTGAGGATTGGGGATTGTGGATTGAGGAATGACGTTTGAGGATTGGGGATTGAGGATTGTAGTATTGAAGATGTAGGATTGAATGTTTTGTCATTAAGGAT
Source organism: Calliopsis andreniformis (assembly GCF_051401765.1). Taxonomy (NCBI): domain Eukaryota; kingdom Metazoa; phylum Arthropoda; class Insecta; order Hymenoptera; family Andrenidae; genus Calliopsis; species Calliopsis andreniformis. Next base: position 941,235 of record NW_027480450.1, on the reverse strand, counting down.
AGAGGATTGTGGACTGAGCACCGAGGACTGAGTGTTGAGGATAGAGGATTGAGGATTGAGGATTGAGGATTAACGTTTGAGGATTGAGGATGGAGGATTGAGGATTGAGGATTGAGGATTGAAGATTGAGGATTGAGGATTGAGGGTTGAGGATTGAGGTTTGAGGACTGAGGATTAATGATTGATGTTTGAGGATTGAGGATTGGAGATTGACTATTGAGGATTGAATATTGAGGACTGAGGATTGAGGATTGAGGATTGAGGAATGAAGATTGAGGATTGGGGACTGAGGATTGACGATTGAGGATTGAGGATTGAGAATTGAGGATTGAGGATTGAGGATTGAAGATTGAGTATTGGGGATTGAAGGTTGAGGATTGAGGTTTGAGTGTTGAGGATTGAGGACGAGGACTGAGAGTTGAGGATTGAGGAGTGAGGACTGAGGATTGAGGATTCAGGATTGAAAATTGAGGGTTGGGGATCGAGGATCGATGATTGGGGATTGAGGATTGAGGATTGAGGATTGAGGATTGAGGATTGAGGATTGAGTATTGAAGATTGAGGGCAGAGGGTTGCGAATTGAGGATTGATGTTTGAGGATTGAGATATGGTGATTGAATATTTTGGATTGAGTATTGTATCCTGAGAATTCAGGATATTCTATTGAATATTGAGAATTGATGGTTGATGGTTGATTATTGAGGATTGATGATTGATGGTCGTTTGTTGAATATTGAGGATTGAGGATTCAGGATTGAGGATTGAGTATAGAAGGTTGAAAACTGAGGATTGAGGATTGAGGATTGACGATTGAGGATTGAAGATTGAGTATTGATGATTGAAGTTTGAGGATTGAGGATTGAGCGTTGAGGGTTGAGGACGAGGAGTGATGGATGGGGATTGAGGTTTGAGGACTGAGGATTCAGTATTCAGGATTGAGGATTTAGGATTGAGGGTTGAGGATTGAAGATTGATTATTGAGGATTGAAGATTGAGGATTGAGGATTGAGGATTGAGGATTGGAGATTGAGTATTGAGGATTGAAGATTGAGGGTTAAGGATTGAGGATTGAGGATTGAGGATTGAGGGTTGAGGATTGAAGATTGAGAATTGAGAATTGGGTATTGATGGTTGAGTATTGACGATTGATGGTTGAGGTCTGTGTGTTGAACATTGAGGATTGAGAACTCAGGGTTGAGGATTGAGCATTGTAGATTGAGGACTGAGGATTGAGGATTGAGGATTGAGGATTGAATATTGTGTATTGATGATTGAAGATTGAGGATTGAGGATTGAGTGTTGAGGATTGAGGACGAGGACAGAGGATTGAGGATTGAGGACTGAGCATTGTAGATTGAGGACTGAGGATTGAGGATTGAGGATTGAGGATTGAGGATTGAATATTGTGTATTGATGATTGAAGATTGAGGATTGAGGATTGAGTGTTGAGGATTGAGGACGAGGACTGAGGATTGAGGATTGAGGATGGAGGATTGAGGATTGAGGATTGAGGATTGAAGATTGAGTATTGAGTATTGATGATTGAGGATTGAGGATTGAGTATTGAAGATTGAGGACTGAGTGTTGAGAATTGAAGATTGAGCATTGAGGATTGAGGATCGAAGATTGAGGATTGAGGATTGAGGATTGAGGAATGTGGATTGAGGATTTAGAATTGGAGATTGGGTATTGAGGATTGAAGGTTGAGGATTGAGGATTGAGTGTTGAGGATTGAAGATTGAAGATTGAGGATTGGGGGTTGAGTATTGAGGACTGAGGGTTGAGGATTGATGTTTGAGGACTGAGGATTGAGGATTGAGGGTTGGGGATTGAGGACTGAGGTTTGAGTATTGAGTGTTGAGGACTGAGGATTGAGGATTTAGGACTGAGGATTGACGTCTGAGGATTGAGGATTGAGGATTTTGGATTGAAGATTGAGGACTGATGGTTGAGGATTGAGTGTTGAGTATTGATGTTTGAGGATTGAGATTTGAAGATTGAATATTGTGGATTGAGTATTGAAAACTGAGAATACAGGATATTCTATTGAGTATTGAGAATTGAGGATTGATGATTGAGTATTGAGGATTGATGGCTGACGGTTGTGGGATGAATATTGAGGACTCAGGATTGAGGATTGAGGATTGTGTATTGGTGATTGAGGATTGAGGATTAAGGGTGGAGGATTGAGGATTGAGCATAGAGGATTGAGGACTGAGGATTCAGGAATGAGGATTGACGCTTGAGGATTGAGGATTGAAGATTGAGGATTGAAGATTGAGGACTGAGGGTTGAGGATTGAGTTTTGAGAATTGATGTTTGAGGATTGAGATTTGATGATTGAATATCGTGGATAGAGTATTGAAAACTGAGGATACAGGATATTCTATTGAGTATTGAGAATTGTGTATTGACGATTGTGTATTGAGGAATGACTGATGAGGCTTCTGGGATGAATATTGAGGATTGAGGGTTGAGGATTGAGGATAGAGTATTGAGGATTGAGGATTGAGTATTGAGGATTGAGAATTGTGGATAGAGTATTGAAGATGGAGGATTGAGGATTGAGGATTGAGGATTGAGGATTGAGGATTGAGGTTTGAAGATTGAAGGTTGAGTATTGAGGATTGAAGATTCAGTACTGATGTTTCAGGATCGAGGCTTGAGGACTGAGGATTGACGGTTGAGGATTGAGGATTGAGGACTGAGGGTTGATGATTGAATTGTTGAGAATTGATGTTTGAGGATTGAGATCTGATGATTGAGAATTGTGGATTGAGTATCAAACCTGAGAATTCAGGATATTCTATTGAGTATTGAGGATTGAGTGTTGATGATTGAGTATTGAGGAGTGATGGTTGAGGGTAGTGGGTTGAATATTGAGGATTGAGGATTCAGGATTGCGGATTGAGTATTGAAGATTGAGGATTGAGGTTTGATTATTGAGAATAGAGGATTGGGGACTGAGAGTTGAGGATTGAGGTATGAGGACTGAGGATTGAGGATCGAGGATTGAGGATTTAGGACTGAGGATTGACGTTTGAGGATTGAGGATTGAGGATTTTGGATTGAACATTGTGGACTGAGGGTTGAGGATTGTGTGTTGAGTATTGATGTTTGAGGAATGAGATTTGAAGATTGAATATTGTGGATTGAGTATCGAAAACAGAGAATACAGGGTATTCTATTGAGTATTGAGAATTGAGGAATGATGGTTGAGTATTGAGGATTGATGGTTGAGGGTTGTGGGATGAATAATGAGGATTCAGGATTGATGATTGAGGATTGAGTATTGGAGATTGAGGATTGAGGATTGAGGATTGAGAATTGAGGATTGAGGATTGAGGATTGAGGACTGAGGATTGAGAATTGAGGATTGACGGTTGGGTATTGAAGATTGATGGTTCAGGGTTGTGTGTTGAATATTGAGGAATGTGGATTCAGGATTGAGGATTGAGTATTGAAGGTTGAGGACTGAGGATTGAGGATTGAGGATTGAGGATTGCGGATTGAAGATTCAGTGTTGATGATTGAAGATTGAGGATTGAGGCTTGAGTGTTGAGGATTGACGATTGAGTATTGAGGATTGATGGTTGTGGATTGAGGATTGAAGATTGAGTATTGAGGATTGAAAGTTGAGGATTGAGGATTGAGGACTGAGGATTGAGTATGAGGACTGAGGATTGAGGATTGAGGATTGATGGTTGAAGCTTGAGGGTTGGGGATTGAGGATCGAAGATTGAGGATTGAGGATTGAGGATTGAGGACTGAGGACTGAGGTGTGAGGATTGAGTGTTGAGCACTGAGGATTGAGGATTGAGGATTGAGGATTTAGGACTGAGGATTGACGTTTGAGGATTGAGGATTGAGGATTGAAGATTGAGGTTTGGCGATTGAGGACTGAAGGTTGAGAGTTGAGGATTGAGGATTGATGATGGAGGATGAGGACTGAGGGTTGAGGATTGAGGTTTCAGGACTCAGGATTCAGAATTAAGGTTTGAGGATTGAGGATTGAAGATTGAGTATTGAGGATTGAAGATTGAGGAATTAGGATTGAGGATTGAGGATTGAGGATTGAGGATAGAAGATTGAGTATTGGGTATTGACGGTTGAGGATTGAGGATTGAGTATTGAGGATTGAGGATTGAGGATTGAAGATTGAGTATTGAGGGTTGAGGATTGAGGATTGAAGATTGAGTATTGGGTATTGAAGGTTGAGGATTGAGGATTGAGTGTTGAGGATTGAGGACGAGGACTGAGAGTTGAGGATTGAGGATTGACGACTGAGGATTGAGGATTCAGGATTGAAGAATGAGGGTTGGGGATTGAGGATCGATGATTGGGAGATTGAGGATTGAGGATTGAGGATTGAGGATTGAGGATTGAGGATTGAGTATTGAAGATTGAGGACAGAGGGTTGAGGATTGAGGATTGATTTTTGAGGATTGAGACTTGATGATTGAATATTTTGTATTGAGTATTGTATCCTGAGAATTCAGGATATTCTATTGAATATTGAGAATTGTTGGTTGATGGTTGATTATTGAGGATTGATGATTGATGGTCGTGTGTTGAATATTGAGGATTGAGGATTCAGGATTGAGGATTGAGTATAGAAGGTTGAAAACTGAGGATTGAGGATTGAGAATTGACGATTGAGGATTGAAGATTGAGTATTGAGGATTGAAGATTGAGGCTTGAGGATTGAGGATTGAGGATTTGAGATTGAGTATTGAGGATTGAAGATTGAGGGTTAAGGATTGAGTATTGAGGATTGAGGATTGCGGGTTGAGGATTGAAGATTGAGAATTGAGAATTGGGGATTGATGGTTGAGTATTGAGGATTGATGGTTGAGGTCTGTGTGTTGAATATTGAGGATTGAGGACTCAGGGTTGAGGATTGAGCATTGTAGATTGAGGACTGAGGATTGAGGATTGAAGATTGTGTATTGATGATTGAAGATTGAGGATTGAGGATTGAGGATTGAGGATTGTGGTTTGAATATTGAGGATTGGGGATTGTGGATTGAGAATTAAATATTGAGGATTGAGGATTGAGAATTGAGGATAGAGGATAGAGGATAGAGGATGAGGACTCAGGGTTGAGGATTGAGGTTTGACGACTGAGGATTGAGGATTGAGGATTGTGGATTGAGGAATGACGTTTGAGGATAGGGGATTGAGGATTGTGGTATTGAAGACGGAGGATTGAGGTTTGATCATGAAGGATAGAGCATTGGGGACTGAGCGTCGAGGACTGATTATTGAGGATTGAGGATTGAAGACTGAGGATTGGGGATTGAGGATTTAGGACTGAGGGTTGAAGATTGAGGATTGAGGATTGAGGATTAACGTTTGAGGATTGAGGATTGTGGATTGAGGATTGACGTTTGAGGATTGAGGATTGAGGATTGAAGATTGTGGTTTGGCGATTGTGGACTGAGGATTGAGGATTGAGGATTGAGGATTGAGGATTGAGTATTGAAGATTGAGGACAGAGGGTTGAGGATTGAGGAATGATGTTTGAGGATTGAGATTTGATGATTGAATAGTTTGGATTGAGTATTGTATCCGGAGAATTCAGGATATTCTATTGAATATTGAGAATTGATGGTTGATGGTTGAGTATTGAGGATTGATGGTTGATAGTCGTGTGTTGAATATTGAGGATTGAGGATTCAGGATTGAGGATTGTGTATAGAAGATTGAATACTGTGGATTGAGGATTGAGGATTGACGATTGAGCGTTGAAGATTGAGTATTGATGATTGAAGTTTGAGGATTGAGGTTTGAGCGTTGAGGGTTGAGGATTGAAGATTGAGTATTGAGGACTAAAGATTGAGGATTGAGGATTGAGGATTGAGGATTGGAGGTTGAGTATTGAGAATTGAAGATTGAGGGCTAAGGATTGAGGATTGAGGATTGAGGATTGAGGGTTGAGGATTGAATATTGAGAATTGAGAATTGGGGATTGATGGTTGAGTATTGAGGATTGATGGTTGAGGTCTGTGTGTTGAATATTGAGGATTGAGGACTCAGGGTTGAGGATTGAGCATTGTAGATTGAGGACTGAGGATTGAGGATTGAAGATTGTGTATTGATGATTGAAGATTGAGGATTGAGGATTGAGGATTGAGGATTGTGGTTTGAATATTGAGGATTGGGGATTGTGGATTGAGAATTAAATATTGAGGATTGAGGATTGAGAATTGAGGATAGAGGATAGAGGATAGAGGATGAGGACTCAGGGTTGAGGATTGAGGTTTGACGACTGAGGATTGAGGATTGAGGATTATGGATTGAGGAATGACGTTTGAGGATAGGGGATTGAGGATTGTGGTATTGAAGACGGAGGATTGAGGTTTGATCATGAAGGATAGAGCATTGGGGACTGAGCGTCGAGGACTGATTATTGAGGATTGAGGATTGAAGACTGAGGATTGGGGATTGAGGATTTAGGACTGAGGGTTGAAGATTGAGGATTGAGGATTGAGGATTAACGTTTGAGGATTGAGGATTGTGGATTGAGGATTGACGTTTGAGGATTGAGGATTGAGGATTGAAGATTGTGGTTTGGCGATTGTGGACTGAGGATTGAGGATTGAGGATTGAGGATTGAGGATTGAGTATTGAAGATTGAGGACAGAGGGTTGAGGATTGAGGAATGATGTTTGAGGATTGAGATTTGATGATTGAATAGTTTGGATTGAGTATTGTATCCGGAGAATTCAGGATATTCTATTGAATATTGAGAATTGATGGTTGATGGTTGAGTATTGAGGATTGATGGTTGATAGTCGTGTGTTGAATATTGAGGATTGAGGATTCAGGATTGAGGATTGTGTATAGAAGATTGAATACTGTGGATTGAGGATTGAGGATTGACGATTGAGCGTTGAAGATTGAGTATTGATGATTGAAGTTTGAGGATTGAGGTTTGAGCGTTGAGGTTTGAGGATTGAAGATTGAGTATTCAGGACTAAAGATTGAGGATTGAGGATTGAGGATTGAGGATTGGAGGTTGAGTATTGAGAATTGAAGATTGAGGGCTAAGGATTGAGGATTGAGGATTGAGGATTGAGGGTTGAGGATTGAATATTGAGAATTGGGAATTGGGGATTGATGGTTGAGTATTGAGGATTGATGGTTGAGGTCTGTGTGTTGAATATTGAGGATTGAGGTCTCAGGGTTGAGGACTGAGCATTGTAGATTGAGGACTGAGGATTGAGGATTGAGGATTGAGGATTGAAGGTTGTGTATTGTTGATTGAAGATTGAGGGTTGAGGATTGAGTGTTGAGGATTGAGTACGAGGACTGAGGATTGAGGATTGAGAATTGAAGATTGAGGATTGAGGACACAGGATAGAGGATAGAGGATAGAGGATGAGGACTGAGGGTTGGGGATTGAGGTTTGACGACTGAGGATTGAGGATTGAGGATTGTGGATTGAGGAATGACGCTTGAGGATTGGGGATTGAGGATTGTAGTATTGAAGATGTAGGATTGAATGTTTTGTCATTAAGGATAGAGGATTGGGGACTGAGCGTCGATGACTGAGTGTGGAGGATTGAGGATTGAAGTCTGAGGATTGGGGATTGAGGATTGAGGACTGAGGATTGAGGATTGAGGATTGAGGATTGAGGATTAACGTTTGAGGATTGAGGATGGAGGATTGAGGATTGAGGATTGAGGATTGAAGATTGAGGATTGAGGATTGAGGATTGAGGATTGAGGATTGAGGGCTGAGGATTGAAGATTGAGCATTGAGGATTGAGGATCGGAGATTGAGGATTGAGGATTGAGGATTGAGGAATGTGGATTGAGGATTTAGAATTGGAGATTGGGTATTGAGGATTGAAGGTTGAGGATTGAGGATTGAGGATTGTGGATTGAGGAATGACGTTTGAGGATTGGGGATTGAGGATTGTAGTATTGAAGATGGAGGATTGAGGTTTTATCATTAAGGATAGGGGATTGGGGACTGAGCGTCGAGGACTGAGGATTGAGGATTGAGGATTGAAGTCTGAGGATTGGGGACTGAGGATTGAGGACTGAGGATTGAGGATTGAGGATTGAGGATTGAGGATTAACGTTTGATGATTGAGGATGGAGGATTGAGAATTGAGGATTGAGGATTGAAGGTTGAGGATTGAGGATTGAGGATTGAGGATTGAGGATTGAGGATTGAGGATTGAGGATTGAAGATAGAGTATTGAGGATTGATGACTGAGGATTGAGGATTGAGGATTGAGGATTGAGGACTGAGGTTTGAGGATTGAGTGTTGAGCACTGAGGATTGAGGATTGAGGATTGAGGATTTAGGACTGAGGATTGACGTTTGAGGTTTGAGGATTGAGGATTGAAGATTGAGGTTTGGCGATTGACGACTGAAGGTTGAGAGTTGAGGATTGAGGATTGATGATGGAGGATGAGGACTGAGGGATGAGGATTGAGGTTTCAGGACTCAGGATTCAGGATTCAGGATTGAGGTTTGAGGATTGAGGATTGAAGATTGAGTATTGAGGATTGAAGATTAAGGATTGAGGATTGAGGATTGAGGATTGAGGATTGATGATTGAGGATTGGGGATCGAGGCTTGACGATTGAGGATTGAGGATTGATGATTGAGGATTGACGATTGAGGATTGAGGGTTGAAGATTGAGTATTGGGGATTGAAGGTTGAGGATTGAGGATTGAGTGTTGAGGATTGAGGACGAGGCCTGAGAGTTGAGGATTGAGGATTGAGGACTGAGGATTGAGGATTCAGGATTGAAGATTGAGGGTTGGGGATTGAGGATCGATGATTGGAGATTGAGGATTGAGAATTGAGGATTGAGGATTGAGGATTGAGGATTGGAGATTGAGTATTGAGAATTGAAGATTGAGGATTGAGGATTGAGGATTGAGGACAGAGTATAGAGGATAGAGGATGAGGACTGAGGGTTGGGGATTGAGGTTTGACGACTGAGGATTGAGGATTGAGGATTGTGGATTGAGGAATGACGTTTGAGGATTGGGGATTGAGGATTGTAGTATTGAAGATGTAGGATTGAATGTTTTGTCATTAAGGATAGAGGATTGGGGACTGAGCGTCGAGGACTGAGTGTTGAGGATTGAGGATTGAAGTCTGAGGATTGGGGATTGAGGATTGAGGACTGAGGATTGAGGATTGAGGATTGAGGATTGAGGATTAACGTTTGAGGATTGAGGATGGGGGATTGAGTATTGAGGATTGAGGATTGAAGATTGAGGATTGAGGATTGAGGATTGAGGATTGAGGATTGAGAATTGAGGATTGAAGATGGAGTATTGAGGATTGAAGATTGAGGAATTAAGATTGAGGATTGAGGATTGAGGATTGAGGATTGAAGATTGAGTATTGGGTATTGGCGGTTGAGAATTGAGGATTGAGTATTGAGGTTTGAGGATTGAGGATTGAAGATTGAGTGTTGAGGGTTGAGGATTGAGGATTGAAGATTGAGGGTGAGGACTGAGGGCTGAGGATTGAGGTTTGAGGACTGAGGATTAATGATTGATGTTTGAGGATTGAGGATTGGAGATTGACTATTGAGGATTGAATATTGATGATTGAGGATTGAGGATTGAGGATTGAGGAATGAAGATTGAGGATTGGGGACTGAGGATTGACGATTGAGGATTGAGGATTGAAGATTGAGGATTGAGGATTGAGGATTGAAGATTGAGTATTGGGGATTGAAGGTTGAGGATTGAGGATTGAGTGTTGAGGATTGAGGACGAGGACTGAGAGTTGAGGATTGAGGAGTGAGGACTGAGGATTGAGTATTCAGGATTGAAGATTGAGGGTTGGGGATTGAGGATCGATGATTGGGGAATGAGGATTGAGGATTGAGGATTGAGGATTGAGGATTGAGGATTGAGTACTCAAGATTGAGGACAGAGGGTTGAGGATTGAGGATTGATGTTTGAGGATTGAGATTTGGTGATTGAATATTTTGGATTGAGTATTGTATCCTGAGAATTCAGGATGTTCTATTGAATATTGAGAATTGATGGTTGATGGTTGATTATTGAGGATTGATGATTGATGGTCGTGTGTTGAATATTGAGGATTGACGATTGAGGATTGAAGATTGAGTATTGATGATTGAAGTTTGAGGATTGAGGATTGAGCGTTGAGGGTTGAGGACGAGGAGTGATGGATGGGGATTGAGGTTTGAGGACTGAGGATTGAGTATTCAGGATTGAGGATTTAGGATTGAGGGTTGAGGATTGAAGATTGAGCATTGAGGTTTGAAGATTGAGGATTGAGGATTGAGGATTGGGGATTGGAGACTGAGTATTGAGGATTGAAGATTGTGGGTTGAGGATTGAGGATTGAGGATTGAGGATTGAGGGTTGAGGATTGAAGATTGAGAATTGAGAATTGGGTATTGATGGTTGAGTATTGAGGATTGATGGTTGAGGTCTGTGTGTTGAATATTGAGGATTGAGGACTCAGGGTTGAGGATTGAGCATTGTAGATTGAGGACTGAGTATTGAGGATTGAGGATTGAGGATTGAATATTGTGTATTGATGATTGAAGATTGAGGATTGAGGATTGAGTGTTGAGGATTGAGGACGAGGACTGAGGATTGAGGATTGAGGATTGAGGATTGAGGATTGAGGTTTGAATATTGAGCATTGGGGATTGAGGATTGAGAATTGAAGATTGAGGATTGAGGATTGAGGATTGAGGACAGAGTATAGAGGATAGAGGATGAGGCCTGGGGGTTGAGGATTGAGGTTTGACGACTGAGGATTGAGGATTGAGGATTGTGGATTGAGGAATGACATTTGAGGATTGGGGATTGAGGATTGTAGTATTGAAGATGTAGGATTGAATGTTTTGTCATTAAGGATAGAGGATTGTGGACTGAGCATCGAGGACTGAGTGTTGAGGATAGAGGATTGAGGATTGAGGATTGAGGATTAACGTTTGAGGATTGAGGATGGAGGATTGAGGATTGAGGATTGAGGATTGAAGATTGAGGATTGAGGATTGAGTGTTGAGGATTGAGGTTTGAGGACTGAGGATTAATGATTGATGTTTGAGGATTGAGGATTGGAGATTGACTATTGAGGATTGAATATTGAGGATTGAGGATTGAGGATTGAGGATTGAGGAATGAAGATTGAGGATTGGGGACTGAGGATTGACGATTGAGGATTGAGGATTGAGGATTGAGGATTGAGGATTGAGGATTGAAGATTGAGTATTGGGGATTGAAGGTTGAGGATTGAGGTTTGAGTGTTGAGGATTGAGGACGAGGACTGAGAGTTGAGGATTGAGGAGTGAGGACTGAGGATTGAGGATTCAGGATTGAAAATTGAGGGTTGGGGATCGAGGATCGATGATTGGGGATTGAGGATTGAGGATTGAGGATTGAGGATTGAGGATTGAGGATTGAGTATTGAAGATTGAGGGCAGAGGGTTGCGAATTGAGGATTGATGTTTGAGGATTGAGATATGGTGATTGAATATTTTGGATTGAGTATTGTATCCTGAGAATTCAGGATATTCTATTGAATATTGAGAATTGATGGTTGATGGTTGATTATTGAGGATTGATGATTGATGGTCGTTTGTTGAATATTGAGGATTGAGGATTCAGGATTGAGGATTGAGTATAGAAGGTTGAAAACTGAGGATTGAGGATTGAGGATTGACGATTGAGGATTGAAGATTGAGTATTGATGATTGAAGTTTGAGGATTGAGGATTGAGCGTTGAGGGTTGAGGACGAGGAGTGATGGATGGGGATTGAGGTTTGAGGACTGAGGATTCAGTATTCAGGATTGAGGATTAAGGATTGAGGGTTGAGGATTGAAGATTGATTATTGAGGATTGAAGATTGAGGATTGAGGATTGAGGATTGAGGATTGGAGATTGAGTATTGAGGATTGAAGATTGAGGGTTAAGGATTGAGGATTGAGGATTGAGGATTGAGGGTTGAGGATTGAAGATTGAGAATTGAGAATTGGGTATTGATGGTTGAGTATTGACGATTGATGGTTGAGGTCTGTGTGTTGAACATTGAGGATTGAGAACTCAGGGTTGAGGATTGAGCATTGTAGATTGAGGACTGAGGATTGAGGATTGAGGATTGAGGATTGAATATTGTGTATTGATGATTGAAGATTGAGGATTGAGGATTGAGTGTTGAGGATTGAGGACGAGGACAGAGGATTGAGGATTGAGGACTGAGCATTGTAGATTGAGGACTGAGGATTGAGGATTGAGGATTGAGGATTGAATATTGTGTATTGATGATTGAAGATTGAGGATTGAGGATTGAGTGTTGAGGATTGAGGACGAGGACTGAGGATTGAGGATTGAGGATGGAGGATTGAGGATTGAGGATTGAGGATTGAAGATTGAGTATTGAGTATTGATGATTGAGGATTAAGGATTGAGTATTGAAGATTGAGGACTGAGTGTTGAGAATTGAAGATTGAGCATTGAGGATTGAGGATCGAAGATTGAGGATTGAGGATTGAGGATTGAGGAATGTGGATTGAGGATTTAGAATTGGAGATTGGGTATTGAGGATTGAAGGTTGAGGATTGAGGATTGAGTGTTGAGGATTGAAGATTGAAGATTGAGGATTGGGGGTTGAGTATTGAGGACTGAGGATTGAAGATTGAGTATTGAGGATTGAAGATTAAGGATTGAGGATTGAGTGTTGAGGATTGAGGACGAGGACTGAGAGTTGAGGATTGAGGATTGAGGATTGAGGATTTAGGACTGAGGATTGACGTCTGAGGATTGAGGATTGGGGATTTTGGATTGAAGATTGAGGACTGAGGGTTGAGGATTGAGTGTTGAGTATTGATGTTTGAGGATTGAGATTTGAAGATTGAATATTGTGGATTGAGTATTGAAAACTGAGAATCCAGGATATTCTATTGAGTATTGAGAATTGAGGATTGATGATTGAGTATTGAGGATTGATGGCTGACGGTTGTGGGATGAATATTGAGGACTCAGGATTGAGGATTGAGGATTGTGTATTGGTGATTGAGGATTGAGGATTGAGGATTGAGAATTGAGGATTGAGGATTGAGGATTGAGGACTGAGGATTGAGAATTGAGGATTGATGGTTGGGTATTGAAGATTGATGGTTCAGGGTTGTGTGTTGAATATTGAGGAATGTGGATTCAGGATTGAGGATTGAGTATTGAAGGTTGAGGACTGAGGATTGAGGATTGAGGATTGAGGATTGCGGATTGAAGATTCAGTGTTGATGATTGAATATTGAGGATTGAGGCTTGAGTGTTGAGGATTGACGATTGAGTATTGAGGATTGATGGTTGTGGATTGAGGATTGAAGGTTGAGTATTGAGGATTGAAAGTTGAGGATTGAGGATTGAGGACTGAGGATTGAGTAGTAGGACTGAGGATTGAGGATTGAGGATTGATGGTTGAAGCTTGAGGGTTGGGGATTGAGGATCGAAGATTGAGGATTGAGGATTGAGGATTGAGGATTGAGGATTAACGTTTGAGGATTGAGGATGGAGGATTGAGGATTGAGGATTGAGGATTGAAGATTGAGGATTGAGGATTGAGGGTTGAGTATTGAGGATTGAGGATTGAGGATTGAGGATTGAGGATTGAGGATTGAGGATTTAGAATTGGAGATTGGGTATTGAGGATTGAAGGTTGAGGATTGAGGATTGAGTGTTGAGGGTTGAGGATTGATGATTGAGGATGAGGAGTGAGGGTTGAGGTTTGAGGTTTGAGGACTCAGGATTCAGGATTGACGTTTGAGGATTGAGGATTGAAGATTGAGTATTGAGGATTGAGGATTGAGGACTGAGGTTTGAGGATTCAGGATTGAAGATTGAGTGTTGGGGATTGAGGATCGATGATTGAGGATTGAGGATTGAGGATTGAGGATTGAGGATTGAGGAATGAGGATTGAGTATTGAAGATTGAGGGCAGAGGGTTGAGGATTGAGGAATGATGTTTGAGGATTGAGATTTGATGCTTGAATAGTTTGGATTGAGTATTGTATCCTGAGAATTCTGGATATTCTATTGAATATTGAGAATTGATGGTTGATGGTTGAGTATTGAGGATTGATGGTTGATGGTCGTGTGTTGAATATTGAGGATTGAGGATTCAGGATTGAGGATTGTGTATAGAAGATTGAAAACTGAGGTTTGAGGATTGAGGATTGACGATTGAGGTTTGAAGATTGAGTATTGATGATTGAAGTTTGAGGATTGAGGATTGAGCGTTGAGGGTTGAGGACGAGGTGTGAGGGATGAGGATTGAGGTTTGAGGACTGATGATTGAGTATTCAGGATTGAGGATTTACGATTGAGGGTTGAGGATTGAAGATAGAGTATTGAGGACTGAAGATTGAGGATTGAGGATTGAGGATTGAGGATTGGAGATTGAGTATTGAGGATTGAAGATTGAGGGCTAAGGATTGAGGATTGAGGATTGAGGATTGAGGGTTGAGGATTGAAGATTGAGAATTGAGAATTGGGGATTGATGGTTGAGTATTGAGGATTGATGGTTGAGGTCTGTGTGTTGAATATTGAGGATTGAGGACTCAGGGTTGAGGATTGAGCATCGTATATTGAGGACTGAGGATTGAGGATTGAGGATTGAGGATTGAAGGTTGTGTATTCATGATTGAATTTTGAGGATTGAGGATTGAGTGTTGAGGATTGAGTACGAGGACTGAGGATTGAGGATTGAGGATTGAGGATTGAGGATTGAGGATTGAGGACTGAGGTTTGAATATTGAGGATTGGGGATTGAGGATTGAGGATTGAGGATTGGAGATTGAGTATTAAGAATTGAAGGTTGAGGATTGAGGGTTGAGGACTGACGACAGAGGATAAAGGATAGAGGATGAGGACTGAGGGCTGAGGATTGAGGTTTGACGACTGAGGATTGAGGATTGAGGATTGTGGATTGAGGAATGACGTTTGAGGATTGGGGATTGAGGATTGTAGTATTGAAGATGGAGGATTGAGGTTTTATCATTAAGGATAGAGGATTGGGGACTGAGCGTCGAGGACTGAGTATTGAGGATTGAGGATTGAAGTCTGAGGATTGGGGACTGAGGATTGAGGACAGAGGATTGAGGATTGAGGATTGAGGATTCAGGATTAACGTTTGAGGGTTGAGGATGGAGGATTGAGGATTGAGGATTGAGGATTGAAGATTGAGGATTGAGGATTGAGGATTGAGGATTGAGGATTGAGGATTGAGGATTGAGGATTGAGGATTGAAGATAGAGTATTGAGGATTGATGACTGAGGATCGAGGATTGAGGTTTGAGGACTGAGGATTGATGATTGATGTTTGAGGATTGAGGATTGGAGATTGAGTATTGTGGATTGAAGATTGAGGATTGAGGATTGAGGATTGAGGATTGAGGAATGGGGATTCAGGATTGAAGGTTGAGAATTGAGGATTGAGGTTTGAGGATTGAGGATTGAGGATTGAGGACTGAGGACTGAGGCTTGAAGATTGAGTATTGAAGATTGAAGATTGAGGGTTGAGGATTGAGGTTTGAGGACTGAGGATTGAGGATTGGGAATTGTGGATTGAGGAATGACGTTTGAGTATTGGGGATTGAGGATTGTAGTATTGAAGATGGAGGATTGAGGTTTGATCATTAAGGATAGAGGATTCGGGACTGAGCGTCGAGGACTGAGTATTGAGGATTGAGGATTGAAGGCTGAGGATTGAGGATTGAGTGTTGAGGATTGAGGATTGATGATTGAGGATGAAGAGTGAGGGCTGAGGATTTTGGTTTGAGGACTCAGGATTCAGGATTGACGTTTGAGGATTGAGGATTGAAGATTGAGTATTGAGGATTGAAGATGGAGGAATTAGGATTGAGGATTGAGGATTGAGGATTGAGGATTGAAGATTGAGTATTGAGGGTTGAGGATTGAGTATTGAAGATTGAGGATGAGGACTGAGTGTTGAGGATTGAGGATTGAAGGTTGAGGATTGAGGATGGAGGATTGATGATTGAGGATTGAAGATTGAGGTTTAAGGACTGAGGATTGAGGATGAGGATTGAGGATCGACGATTGACGATTGAGGGTTGAGGATTGATGATTGAGGATTGAAGGTTGAGGATTGAGGATTGAGGATTGAGAATTGAAGATTGAGGACTGAGTGTTTAGGGTTGAGTGATGAGAATTGATGTTTGTGGATTGAGATTTGAAGATTGAAGATTGAGGATTGAGTATTGAAAACTGTGAATTGAGGATATTCTATAGAGGATTGAGTATTGACAATTGACTGTTGAGTGTTGAGGGCTGAAGAGTGAGGATACAGGATTGAGGATTCAGGATTGAGGTTTGAGGACTGAGGATTGAAGCCTGAGGATTGAGGATTGAGGATTGTGGAGTGAGGATTGAGGATTGAGGATTGAGGATTGAAGATTGAGGACTGATGTTTGTGGACTTAGTGTTGAGGTTCGATGATTGAGGATTGAGATTTGATGATTGAATATTGTGGATTGAGTATTGAATCCAGAGAATTCAGGATATTCTATTGATTCTTGAGGAATGAGAGTTGAAGGTTGTGTATTGAGGATTGATGGTAGAGGGCTGTGTGTTGAAAATTGAGGATTGAGGATTGAGGATTGAGGATTGAGGTTTGAGGACTGAGGATTGGGGATTGTGGATTGAGGATTGAGGAATGAGGATTGAGGATTGAAGATTGAGGATCGGGGATTGAGGATTGAAAATTAAGGTTTGAGGATTGAGGATTGAGGATTGACGATTGAGGATTGAGGATTGAGGGTTGAAGATTGAGGATTGACGTTTGATTATTGAGTGTTGAGGATCGATGTTAGAGAATTGAGATTTGATGATTGAATATTGTGGAATGAGTAAAGAATTCTGACAATTCAGGATATTGTATTGAGTATTGAGAATTGAGGATTGATGGTTGAGAATTGAGCATTGATGGCTGTGGATTGTGTGTTGAATATCATGGATCGAGGATTGAGTGCTGAGGATTGAGGATGAGGACCGAGGTTTGAGGATTGAGGTTTGAGGACTGAGGATTGACGATTGATGTTTGAGGATTGAGGATTGGAGATTGAGTATTATGGATTGAAGATGGAGGACAGTTGTTTGCGGATTGAGTGTTGAGGGTTGATGTCTGGGGATTGAGATTTGATGACTGAATATTGTGGATTCAGTATAGAATCCTGAGAATTCAGGATATTCTATGGAGTATTGAGGATCGAGGATTAATGGTTGAGTATGGAGGATTGATGGTTGAGGGCTGTGTGTTGAATATTGAGGATTGAGTATTGAGGATTGAGGTTGAGGAGCGAGGGCTGAAGATTGAGGTTTGAGGAATGAGGGCTGAGGATTGAGGTTTGAGGACTGAGGATTGAGGATTGATGTTTGAGGATTGAGGATTGGAGATTGAGTATTGAGGATTGAAGATTTAGGATTGAGGATTGAGGATTGAGGATTGAGGAATGAAGAATGAGGATTGATGATTGAGGATTGAGGATTGAGTATTGAAGATTGAGGATTGGGTATTGAGGATTGAAGATTGAGGATTGAGAATTGAGGATTGAGGATTGAAGATTGAGGATTGAGGCTTGAGGGTTGAGGATTGAAGAGTGAGTATTGAGGACTGATGATTGTGGATTGAGGATTGAAGATTGATTATTGAGGATTGAAGAATGAGAATTGAGGATTGAGGATTGATGATTGAGTATTGAAGATTGAGGATAGGGTATTGAGGATTGAAGATTGAGGATTGAGAATTGAGGATTGAGGATTGAAGATTGAGGATTGAGGCTTGAGGGTTGAGGATTGAAGAGTGAGTATTGAGGACTGATGATTGTAGATTGAGGATTGAAGATTGAGTATTGAGGATTGAAGATTGAGGATTGAGGATTGAGGATTGAGGATTGAGGATTGAAGGTTGAGGATTGGGGATTGAGGATTGACGATTGAGAATTGAGTATTGAGGATAGAGAATTGAGGATTGAGGATTGAAGATTGAGTATTGAGGATTGAAGATTGAGGATTGAAGATTGAGTATTGATGATTGAGGACTCAGGGTTGAGGATTGAGGAAGAGGACTCACGGTTGAGGATTGAGGTTTGAGGATTGAGGATTGAGAATTGAGAATTGAGGATGAGGACTGTGGTTGAGGATTGAGTGATGAGAATTGAGGTTTGTGGATAGAGATTTGAAGATTGCAGATTGTGTATTGGTCATTGAAAACTGTGAATTGAGGATATTCTATTGAGGATTGAGGATTGACAACTGATTGTTGAGGACTGAGTGCTGAAGATTGAGGATTCAGGATTGTTGATTCAGGATTGTCGTTTGAGGACTGAGTATTGAGGATTGAGGATAGAGGATTGAGGATTGAGGATTGAGGATTGAAGATTGAGGATTGGGTATTGAGGATTGAACATTGAGGATTGCGGATTGAGTATTGAGGATTGAGGATTGAGGATTGAAGATTGAGTATTGATGATTGAAGATTGAGGATTGAGGACTGAGAATTGAGGATTGAGGATTGAGGATTGAAGATTGTGGATTGGGTATTGAGGATTGAAGAATGTGGATTGAGGATTGAAGATTGAG
Organism: Calliopsis andreniformis; assembly: GCF_051401765.1. NCBI lineage: Eukaryota > Metazoa > Arthropoda > Insecta > Hymenoptera > Andrenidae > Calliopsis > Calliopsis andreniformis. The sequence continues at coordinate 922,608 of NW_027480450.1, read as the reverse complement.
GATTGAGGATTGAAGATTGAGTATTGAGGATTGAAGATTGAGGATTGGGGATTGAGGGTTGAGGATTGAGTATTGAGGATTGAGGATTGAGGATTGAGGATTGAGGATTGAAGACTGAGGATTGGGCACTGAGTGTTGAGTGTTTAGTGATGAGAATTGATGTTTGTGGATAGAGATTCGAAGATTGCAGATTGAGTGTTGAGTATTGAAAACTGTGAATTGAGGATATTCTATTGAGGACTGAGGATTGACAACAGATTGTTGAGGACTGTGGGCCGATGATTGAGGATTCAGGATTGAGGATTCAGAATTGAGGTTTGAGGACTGAGGATTGAGGATTGAAGATTGAGTATAGACGATTGAAGATTGTGGATTGATGATTGAGGATTGAGGATTAAGGATTAGTCTGAGGACTGAGGCTTGAAGATTGAGGATTGAGGATTAAGGATTGAGGATTGCGGATTGAGGATCTAGGATTGGAGATTGATTATTGACGATTCAAGATTGAGGGTTGAGGATTGAGGATTGAGGTTTGAGGATTGAGGATTGATGATTGAGTATTGAGGATTGAAGACTGAGGATTGAGGATTGAGGATTGAGGATTGAGGATTGAGGATTGAGGATTGAAGACTGAGGAATGGGGACTGAGTGTTGAGTGTTTAGTGATGAGAATTGATGTTTGTGGATAGAGATTCGAAGATTGCAGATTGAGTAATGAGTATTGAAAACTGTGAATTGAGGATATTCTATTGAGGACTGAGGATTGACAACAGATTGTTGAGGACTGTGGGCCGATGATTGAGGATTCAGGATTGAGGTTTGAGGACTGAGGATTGAGGGTTGAGGATTGAGGATTGAGGATTGACGCTTGAGGATTGGGGACTGATGCTTGAGGTCGAGGATTGAGCATCGACGTTTGAAGGTTGAGGACTGGGGATTGAGGATTGAAGATTGAGGATTAAGGATTGAGGATTGGGGATTGAGTATCTAGGATTGGAGATTGATTATTGAGGATTCAAGGTTGAGGATTGAGGATTGAGGATTGATAATTGAGAACTGAGGATGAGGACTGAGTGTTGAGGATTGAGGTTTGAGGGACGAGGATTGAGGATTGAGGATTGAGGACTGAGGATTGACGATTGAGTATTGAAGATTGAGGATTGATGACTGAGGATTGAGGATTGAGGATTGAGGATTGAGGATTGAGGACTGAGGCTTGATGATTGAGGATTGAGGATTAAGGATTGAGGATTGCGGATTGAGGATCTAAGATTGGAGATTGATTATTGACGATTCAAGATTGAGGGTTGAGGATTGAGGATTGAGGTTTGAGGATTGAGGATTGATGATTGAGTATTGAGGATTGAAGATTGAGGATTGAGGATTGAGGATTGAGCATTGAGGATTAAAGGTTGAGGACTGGTGATTGAGAATTGAAGATTGAGGATTTAGGATTGAGGATTGGGGATTGAGTATCTAGGATTGGAGATTGATTATTGAGGATTCAAGATTGAGGATAGAGGATTGAGGATTGAGAATTGAGAATTGAGGATGAGGACTGAGGGCTGATGATTGAGGTTTGAGGAACGAGGATTGAGGATTGAGGATTGAGGACTGAGGATTGACGATTGAGTATCGAAGATTGAAGATTGATGACTGAGGATTGAGGATTGCGATTGAGGATTGAGGATTGAGGATTGAGGATTGAAGATTGAGGATTGGGGACTGAGGATTGACGATTGAGGATTGAGTATTGATGATTGAGGATTGAGGATTGTGGATTGAAGGTTGAGTATTGAGTATTGAAGATTGAGGATTAAGGATTGAGGATTGGGGATTAAGTATCTAGGATTGGAGATTGATTATTGAGGATTCAAGGTTGAGGATTGAGGATTGAGGATTGAGAATTGAGAACTGAGGATGAGGACTGAGTGTGGAGGATTGAGGTTTGAGGGACGAGGATTGAGGACTGAGGATTGAGGACTGAGGATTCACGATTGAGTATTGAAGATTGAGGATTGATGACTGAGGATTGAGGATTGAGGATTGAGGATTGAGGATTGATGGTTGAGGTTTGTGTGTTGAATATTGAGGATTGTGGATTGAGGATTGAGAATTGAGAATTGAGGGTGAGGACTGAGGTTTGAGGATTGAGGTTTGAGGAACGAGGGTTGAGGATTGAGGATTGAGGACTGAGGATTGACGATTGAGTACTGAAGATTGAGGATTGATGACAGAGGATTGAGGATTGGCGATTGAGGATTGAGGATTGAGGATTGAGGATTGAGGATTGAGGACTGAGGTTTGAGGATTCAGGATTGAAGATTGAGGGTTGGGGATTGAGGATCGATGATTGAGGATTGAGGGTTGAGGATTGAGTATTGAGGATTGAGGAATGAGGATTGAGTATTGAAGATTGAGGGCAGAGGGTTGAGTGTTGAGGAATGATGTTTGAGGATTGGGATTTGATGATTGAATAGTTTGGATTGAGTATTGTATCCTGGGAATTCTGGATATTCTATTGAATATTGAGAATTGATGGTTGATGGTTGAGTATTGAGGATTGATGGTTGATGGTCGTGTGTTGAATATTGAGGATTGAGGATTCAGGATTGAGGATTGTGTATAGAAGATTGAAAACTGAAGTTTGAGGATTGAGGATTGAGCGTTGAGGGTTGAGGACGAGGAGTGAGGGATGAGGATTGAGGTTTGAGGACTGATGATTGAGTATTCAGGATTGAGGATTTACGATTGAGGGTTGAGGATTGAAGATAGAGTATTGAGGACTGAAGATTGAGGATTGAGGATTGAGGATTGAGGATTGGAGATTGAGTATTGAGGATTGAAGATTGAGGGCTAAGGATTGAGGATTGAGGATTGAGGACTGAGGGTTGAGGATTGAAGATTGAGAATTGAGAATTGGGGATTGATGGTTGAGTATTGAGGATTGATGGTTGAGGTCTGTGTGTTGAATATTGAGGATTGAGGACTCAGGGTTGAGGATTGAGCATTGTAGATTGAGGACTGAGGATTGAGGATTGAGGATTGAGGATTGAGGATTGAGGATTGAGGATTGAGGATTGAGGATTGAGGATTGAGGATTGAGGATTGAGGATTGAAGATAGAGTATTGAGGATTGATGACTGAGGATTGAGGATTGAGGATTGAGGAATGAGGACTGAGGTTTGAGGATTGAGTGTTGAGCACTGAGGATTGAGGATTGAGGATTGAGGATTTAAGACTGAGGATTGACGTTTGAGGATTGAGGATTGAGGATTGAAGATTGAGGTTTGGCGATTGAGGACTGAAGGTTGAGAGTTGAGGATTGAGGATTGATGATGGAGGATGAGGACTGAGGGTTGAGGATTGAGGTTTCAGGACTCAGGATTCAGGATTCAGGATTGAGGTTTGAGGATTGAAGATTGAGGAATGGGGATTCAGGATTGAAGGTTGAGAATTGAGGATTGAGGTTTGAGGATTGAGGATTGAGGATTGAGGACTGAGGACTGAGGCTTGAAGATTGAGTATTGAAGATTGAAGATTGAGGGTTGAGGATTGAGGTTTGAGGACTGAGGATTGAGGATTGGGAATTGTGGATTGAGGAATGACGTTTGAGTATTGGGGATTGAGGATTGTAGTATTGAAGATGGAGGATTGAGGTTTGATCATTAAGGATAGAGGATTCGGGACTGAGCGTCGAGGACTGAGTATTGAGGATTGAGGATTGAAGGCTGAGGATTGAGGATTGAGTGTTGAGGATTGAGGATTGATGATTGAGGATGAAGAGTGAGGGCTGAGGATTTTGGTTTGAGGACTCAGGATTCAGGATTGACGTTTGAGGATTGAGGATTGAAGATTGAGTATTGAGGATTGAAGATGGAGGAATTAGGATTGAGGATTGAGGATTGAGGATTGAGGATTGAAGATTGAGTATTGAGGGTTGAGGATTGAGTATTGAAGATTGAGGATGAGGACTGAGTGTTGAGGATTGAGGATTGAAGGTTGAGGATTGAGGATGGAGGATTGATGATTGAGGATTGAAGATTGAGGTTTAAGGACTGAGGATTGAGGATGAGGATTGAGGATCGACGATTGACGATTGAGGGTTGAGGATTGATGATTGAGGATTGAAGGTTGAGGATTGAGGATTGAGGATTGAGAATTGAAGATTGAGGACTGAGTGTTTAGGGTTGAGTGATGAGAATTGATGTTTGTGGATTGAGATTTGAAGATTGAAGATTGAGGATTGAGTATTGAAAACTGTGAATTGAGGATATTCTATAGAGGATTGAGTATTGACAATTGACTGTTGAGTGTTGAGGGCTGAAGAGTGAGGATACAGGATTGAGGATTCAGGATTGAGGTTTGAGGACTGAGGATTGAAGCCTGAGGATTGAGGATTGAGGATTGTGGAGTGAGGATTGAGGATTGAGGATTGAGGATTGAAGATTGAGGACTGATGTTTGTGGACTTAGTGTTGAGGTTCGATGATTGAGGATTGAGATTTGATGATTGAATATTGTGGATTGAGTATTGAATCCAGAGAATTCAGGATATTCTATTGATTCTTGAGGAATGAGAGTTGAAGGTTGTGTATTGAGGATTGATGGTAGAGGGCTGTGTGTTGAAAATTGAGGATTGAGGATTGAGGATTGAGGATTGAGGTTTGAGGACTGAGGATTGGGGATTGTGGATTGAGGATTGAGGAATGAGGATTGAGGATTGAAGATGGAGGATCGGGGATTGAGGATTGAAAATTAAGGTTTGAGGATTGAGGATTGAGGATTGACGATTGAGGATTGAGGATTGAGGGTTGAAGATTGAGGATTGACGTTTGATTATTGAGTGTTGAGGATCGATGTTAGAGAATTGAGATTTGATGATTGAATATTGTGGAATGAGTAAAGAATTCTGACAATTCAGGATATTGTATTGAGTATTGAGAATTGAGGATTGATGGTTGAGAATTGAGCATTGATGGCTGTGGATTTTGTGTTGAATATCATGGATCGAGGATTGAGTGCTGAGGATTGAGGATGAGGACCGAGGTTTGAGGATTGAGGTTTGAGGACTGAGGATTGACGATTGATGTTTGAGGATTGAGGATTGGAGATTGAGTATTATGGATTGAAGATGGAGGATTGAGGATTGAGGATTGAGGATTGAGGAATGAAGAGTGAGGATTGGGGATTGAGGATTGACGATTGTGGATTGAGGATTTACGATTGAGGGTTGAGGATTGAAGATAGAGTATTGAGGACTGAAGATTGAGGATTGAGGATTGAGGATTGAGGATTGGAGATTGAGTATTGAGGATTGAAGATTGAGGGCTAAGGATTGAGGATTGAGGATTGAGGACTGAGGGTTGAGGATTGAAGATTGAGAATTGAGAATTGGGGATTGATGGTTGAGTATTGAGGATTGATGGTTGAGGTCTGTGTGTTGAATATTGAGGATTGAGGACTCAGGGTTGAGGATTGAGCATTGTAGATTGAGGACTGAGGATTGAGGATTGAGGATTGAGGATTGAGGATTGAGGATTGAGGATTGAGGATTGAGGATTGAGGATTGAGGATTGAGGATTGAGGATTGAAGATAGAGTATTGAGGATTGATGACTGAGGATTGAGGATTGAGGATTGAGGAATGAGGACTGAGGTTTGAGGATTGAGTGTTGAGCACTGAGGATTGAGGATTGAGGATTGAGGATTTAGGACTGAGGATTGACGTTTGAGGATTGAGGATTGAGGATTGAAGATTGAGGTTTGGCGATTGAGGACTGAAGGTTGAGAGTTGAGGATTGAGGATTGATGATGGAGGATGAGGACTGAGGGTTGAGGATTGAGGTTTCAGGACTCAGGATTCAGGATTCAGGATTGAGGTTTGAGGATTGAAGATTGAGGAATGGGGATTCAGGATTGAAGGTTGAGAATTGAGGATTGAGGTTTGAGGATTGAGGATTGAGGATTGAGGACTGAGGACTGAGGCTTGAAGATTGAGTATTGAAGATTGAAGATTGAGGGTTGAGGATTGAGGTTTGAGGACTGAGGATTGAGGATTGGGAATTGTGGATTGAGGAATGACGTTTGAGTATTGGGGATTGAGGATTGTAGTATTGAAGATGGAGGATTGAGGTTTGATCATTAAGGATAGAGGATTCGGGACTGAGCGTCGAGGACTGAGTATTGAGGATTGAGGATTGAAGGCTGAGGATTGAGGATTGAGTGTTGAGGATTGAGGATTGATGATTGAGGATGAAGAGTGAGGGCTGAGGATTTTGGTTTGAGGACTCAGGATTCAGGATTGACGTTTGAGGATTGAGGATTGAAGATTGAGTATTGAGGATTGAAGATGGAGGAATTAGGATTGAGGATTGAGGATTGAGGATTGAGGATTGAAGATTGAGTATTGAGGGTTGAGGATTGAGTATTGAAGATTGAGGATGAGGACTGAGTGTTGAGGATTGAGGATTGAAGGTTGAGGATTGAGGATGGAGGATTGATGATTGAGGATTGAAGATTGAGGTTTAAGGACTGAGGATTGAGGATGAGGATTGAGGATCGACGATTGACGATTGAGGGTTGAGGATTGATGATTGAGGATTGAAGGTTGAGGATTGAGGATTGAGGATTGAGAATTGAAGATTGAGGACTGAGTGTTTAGGGTTGAGTGATGAGAATTGATGTTTGTGGATTGAGATTTGAAGATTGAAGATTGAGGATTGAGTATTGAAAACTGTGAATTGAGGATATTCTATAGAGGATTGAGTATTGACAATTGACTGTTGAGTGTTGAGGGCTGAAGAGTGAGGATACAGGATTGAGGATTCAGGATTGAGGTTTGAGGACTGAGGATTGAAGCCTGAGGATTGAGGATTGAGGATTGTGGAGTGAGGATTGAGGATTGAGGATTGAGGATTGAAGATTGAGGACTGATGTTTGTGGACTTAGTGTTGAGGTTCGATGATTGAGGACTGAGATTTGATGATTGAATATTGTGGATTGAGTATTGAATCCAGAGAATTCAGGATATTCTATTGATTCTTGAGGAATGAGAGTTGAAGGTTGTGTATTGAGGATTGATGGTAGAGGGCTGTGTGTTGAAAATTGAGGATTGAGGATTGAGGATTGAGGATTGAGGTTTGAGGACTGAGGATTGGGGATTGTGGATTGAGGATTGAGGAATGAGGATTGAGGATTGAAGATTGAGGATCGGGGATTGAGGACTGAAAATTAAGGTTTGAGGATTGAGGATTGAGGATTGACGATTGAGGATTGAGGATTGAGGGTTGAAGATTGAGGATTGACGTTTGATTATTGAGTGTTGAGGATCGATGTTAGAGAATTGAGATTTGATGATTGAATATTGTGGAATGAGTAAAGAATTCTGACAATTCAGGATATTCTATTGAGTATTGAGAATTGAGGATTGATGGTTGAGTATTGAGCATTGATGGCTGTGGATTGTGTGTTGAATATCATGGATCGAGGATTGAGTGCTGAGGATTGAGGATGAGGACCGAGGTTTGAGGATTGAGGTTTGAGGACTGAGGATTGACGATTGATGTTTGAGGATTGAGGATTGGAGATTGGGTATTATGGATTGAAGATGGAGGACAGTTGTTTGCGGATTGAGTGTTGAGGGTTGATGTCTGGGGATTGAGATTTGATGACTGAATATTGTGGATTCAGTATAGAATCCTGAGAATTCAGGATATTCTATGGAGTATTGAGGATCGAGGATTAATGGTTGAGTATGGAGGATTGATGGTTGAGGGCTGTGTGTTGAATATTGAGGATTGAGTATTGAGGATTGAGGTTGAGGAGCGAGGGCTGAAGATTGAGGTTTGAGGAATGAGGGTTGAGGATTGAGGTTTGAGGACTGAGGATTGAGGATTGATGTTTGAGGATTGAGGATTGGAGATTGAGTATTGAGGATTGAAGATTTAGGATTGAGGATTGAGGATTGAGGATTGAGGAATGAAGAATGAGGATTGATGATTGAGGATTGAGGATTGAGTATTGAAGATTGAGGATTGGGTATTGAGGATTGAAGATTGAGGATTGAGAATTGAGGATTGAGGATTGAAGATTGAGGATTGAGGCTTGAGGGTTGAGGATTGAAGAGTGAGTATTGAGGACTGATGATTGTGGATTGAGGATTGAAGATTGATTATTGAGGATTGAAGAATGAGAATTGAGGATTGAGGATTGATGATTGAGTATTGAAGATTGAGGATAGGGTATTGAGGATTGAAGATTGAGGATTGAGAATTGAGGATTGAGGATTGAAGATTGAGGATTGAGGCTTGAGGGTTGAGGATTGAAGAGTGAGTATTGAGGACTGATGATTGTAGATTGAGGATTGCAGATTGAGTATTGAGGATTGAAGATTGAGGATTGAGGATTGAGGATTGAGGATTGAGGATTGAAGGTTGAGGATTGGGGATTGAGGATTGACGATTGAGAATTGAGTATTGAGGATAGAGAATTGAGGATTGAGGATTGAAGATTGAGTATTGAGGATTGAAGATTGAGGATTGAAGATTGAGTATTGATGATTGAGGACTCAGGGTTGAGGATTGAGGAAGAGGACTCACGGTTGAGGATTGAGGTTTGAGGATTGAGGATTGAGAATTGAGAATTGAGGATGAGGACTGTGGTTGAGGATTGAGTGATGAGAATTGAGGTTTGTGGATAGAGATTTGAAGATTGCAGATTGTGTATTGGTCATTGAAAACTGTGAATTGAGGATATTCTATTGAGGATTGAGGATTGACAACTGATTGTTGAGGACTGAGTGCTGAAGATTGAGGATTCAGGATTGTTGATTCAGGATTGTCGTTTGAGGACTGAGTATTGAGGATTGAGGATAGAGGATTGAGGATTGAGGATTGAGGATTGAAGATTGAGGATTGGGTATTGAGGATTGAACATTGAGGATTGCGGATTGAGTATTGAGGATTGAGGATTGAGGATTGAAGATTGAGTATTGATGATTGAAGATTGAGGATTGAGGACTGAGAATTGAGGATTGAGGATTGAGGATTGAAGATTGTGGATTGGGTATTGAGGATTGAAGAATGTGGATTGAGGATTGAAGATTGAGGATTGAGGATTGAAGATTGAGTATTGAGGATTGAAGATTGAGGATTGGGGATTGAGGGTTGAGGATTGAGTATTGAGGATTGAGGATTGAGGATTGAGGATTGAGGATTGAAGACTGAGGATTGGGCACTGAGTGTTGAGTGTTTAGTGATGAGAATTGATGTTTGTGGATAGAGATTCGAAGATTGCAGATTGAGTGTTGAGTATTGAAAACTGTGAATTGAGGATATTCTATTGAGGACTGAGGATTGACAACAGATTGTTGAGGACTGTGGGCCGATGATTGAGGATTCAGGATTGAGGATTCAGAATTGAGGTTTGAGGACTGAGGATTGAGGATTGAAGATTGAGTATAGACGATTGAAGATTGTGGATTGATGATTGAGGATTGAGGATTAAGGATTAGTCTGAGGACTGAGGCTTGAAGATTGAGGATTGAGGATTAAGGATTGAGGATTGCGGATTGAGGATCTAGGATTGGAGATTGATTATTGACGATTCAAGATTGAGGGTTGAGGATTGAGGATTGAGGTTTGAGGATTGAGGATTGATGATTGAGTATTGAGGATTGAAGACTGAGGATTGAGGATTGAGGATTGAGGATTGAGGATTGAGGATTGAGGATTGAAGACTGAGGATTGGGGACTGAGTGTTGAGTGTTTAGTGATGAGAACTGATGTTTGTGGATAGAGATTCGAAGATTGCAGATTGAGTAATGAGTATTGAAAACTGTGAATTGAGGATATTCTATTGAGGACTGAGGATTGACAACAGATTGTTGAGGACTGTGGGCCGATGATTGAGGATTCAGGATTGAGGTTTGAGGACTGAGGATTGAGGGTTGAGGATTGAGGATTGAGGATTGACGCTTGAGGATTGGGGACTGATGCTTGAGGTCGAGGATTGAGCATCGACGTTTGAAGGTTGAGGACTGGGGATTGAGGATTGAAGATTGAGGATTAAGGATTGAGGATTGGGGATTGAGTATCTAGGATTGGAGATTGATTATTGAGGATTCAAGGTTGAGGATTGAGGATTGAGGATTGATAATTGAGAACTGAGGATGAGGACTGAGTGTTGAGGATTGAGGTTTGAGGGACGAGGATTGAGGATTGAGGATTGAGGACTGAGGATTGACGATTGAGTATTGAAGATTGAGGATTGATGACTGAGGATTGAGGATTGAGGATTGAGGATTGAGGATTGAGGACTGAGGCTTGATGATTGAGGATTGAGGATTAAGGATTGAGGATTGCGGATTGAGGATCTAAGATTGGAGATTGATTATTGACGATTCAAGATTGAGGGTTGAGGATTGAGGATTGAGGTTTGAGGATTGAGGATTGATGATTGAGTATTGAGGATTGAAGATTGAGGATTGAGGATTGAGGATTGAGCATTGAGGATTAAAGGTTGAGGACTGGTGATTGAGAATTGAAGATTGAGGATTTAGGATTGAGGATTGGGGATTGAGTATCTAGGATTGGAGATTGATTATTGAGGATTCAAGATTGAGGATAGAGGATTGAGGATTGAGAATTGAGAATTGAGGATGAGGACTGAGGGCTGATGATTGAGGTTTGAGGAACGAGGATTGAGGATTGAGGATTGAGGACTGAGGATTGACGATTGAGTATCGAAGATTGAAGATTGATGACTGAGGATTGAGGATTGGCGATTGAGGATTGAGGATTGAGGATTGAGGATTGAAGATTGAGGATTGGGGACTGAGGATTGACGATTGAGGATTGAGTATTGATGATTGAGGATTGAGGATTGTGGATTGAAGGTTGAGTATTGAGTATTGAAGATTGAGGATTAAGGATTGAGGATTGGGGATTAAGTATCTAGGATTGGAGATTGATTATTGAGGATTCAAGGTTGAGGATTGAGGATTGAGGATTGAGAATTGAGAACTGAGGATGAGGACTGAGTGTGGAGGATTGAGGTTTGAGGGACGAGGATTGAGGACTGAGGATTGAGGACTGAGGATTCACGATTGAGTATTGAAGATTGAGGATTGATGACTGAGGATTGAGGATTGAGGATTGAGGATTGAGGATTGATGGTTGAGGTTTGTGTGTTGAATATTGAGGATTGTGGATTGAGGATTGAGAATTGAGAATTGAGGGTGAGGACTGAGGTTTGAGGATTGAGGTTTGAGGAACGAGGGTTGAGGATTGAGGATTGAGGACTGAGGATTGACGATTGAGTACTGAAGATTGAGGATTGATGACAGAGGATTGAGGATTGGCGATTGAGGATTGAGGATTGAGGATTGAGGATTGAAGATTGAGGATTGAGGATTGAGGATCGAGGATTAAGGATTGAATACTGAGGATTGGGGACTGAGTATTGAGTGTTTAGTGATGAGAATTGATGTTTGTGGCTAGAGATTCGAAGATTGCAGATTGAGTATTGAGTATTGAAGACTGTGAATTGAGGATGTGCTATTGAGTACTGAGGATTGACAACAGATTGTTGAGGACTGTGTTCCGAAGATTGAGGATTCAGGATTGAGGATTCATAATAGAGGTTTGAGGACTGAGGATTGAGGATTGAAGATTGAGTATAGACGATTGAAGATTGTGGATTGATGATTGAGGATTGAGGATTAAGGATTAGTCTGAGGACTGAGGCTTGAAGATTGAGGATTGAGGATTAAGGATTGAGGATTGCGGATTGAGGATCTAGGATTGGAGATTGATTATTGACGATTCAAGATTGAGGGTTGAGGATTGAGGATTGAGGTTTGAGGATTGAGGATTGATGATTGAGTATTGAGGATTGAAGACTGAGGATTGAGGATTGAGGATTGAGGATTGAGGATTGAGGATTGAGGATTGAAGACTGAGGATTGGGGACTGAGTGTTGAGTGTTTAGTGATGAGAATTGATGTTTGTGGATAGAGATTCGAAGATTGCAGATTGAGTAATGAGTATTGAAAACTGTGAATTGAGGATATTCTATTGAGGACTGAGGATTGACAACAGATTGTTGAGGACTGTGGGCCGATGATTGAGGATTCAGGATTGAGGTTTGAGGACTGAGGATTGAGGGTTGAGGATTGAGGATTGAGGATTGACGCTTGAGGATTGGGGACTGATGCTTGAGGTCGAGGATTGAGCATCGACGTTTGAAGGTTGAGGACTGGGGATTGAGGATTGAAGATTGAGGATTAAGGATTGAGGATTGGGGATTGAGTATCTAGGATTGGAGATTGATTATTGAGGATTCAAGGTTGAGGATTGAGGATTGAGGATTGATAATTGAGAACTGAGGATGAGGACTGAGTGTTGAGGATTGAGGTTTGAGGGACGAGGATTGAGGATTGAGGATTGAGGACTGAGGATTGACGATTGAGTATTGAAGATTGAGGATTGATGACTGAGGATTGAGGATTGAGGATTGAGGATTGAGGATTGAGGACTGAGGCTTGATGATTGAGGATTGAGGATTAAGGATTGAGGATTGCGGATTGAGGATCTAAGATTGGAGATTGATTATTGACGATTCAAGATTGAGGGTTGAGGATTGAGGATTGAGGTTTGAGGATTGAGGATTGATGATTGAGTATTGAGGATTGAAGATTGAGGATTGAGGATTGAGGATTGAGGATTGAGCATTGAGGATTAAAGGTTGAGGACTGGTGATTGAGAATTGAAGATTGAGGATTTAGGATTGAGGATTGGGGATTGAGTATCTAGGATTGGAGATTGATTATTGAGGATTCAAGATTGAGGATAGAGGATTGAGGATTGAGAATTGAGAATTGAGGATGAGGACTGAGGGCTGATGATTGAGGTTTGAGGAACGAGGATTGAGGATTGAGGATTGAGGACTGAGGATTGACGATTGAGTATCGAAGATTGAAGATTGATGACTGAGGATTGAGGATTGGCGATTGAGGATTGAGGATTGAGGATTGAGGATTGAAGATTGAGGATTGGGGACTGAGGATTGACGATTGAGGATTGAGTATTGATGATTGAGGATTGAGGATTGTGGATTGAAGGTTGAGTATTGAGTATTGAAGATTGAGGATTAAGGATTGAGGATTGGGGATTAAGTATCTAGGATTGGAGATTGATTATTGAGGATTCAAGGTTGAGGATTGAGGATTGAGGATTGAGAATTGAGAACTGAGGATGAGGACTGAGTGTGGAGCATTGAGGTTTGAGGGACGAGGATTGAGGACTGAGGATTGAGGACTGAGGATTGACGATTGAGTATTGAAGATTGAGGATTGATGACTGAGGATTGAGGATTGAGGATTGAGGATTGAGGATTGATGGTTGAGGTTTGTGTGTTGAATATTGAGGATTGTGGATTGAGGATTGAGAATTGAGAATTGAGGGTGAGGACTGAGGTTTGAGGATTGAGGTTTGAGGAACGAGGGTTGAGGATTGAGGATTGAGGACTGAGGATTGACGATTGAGTACTGAAGATTGAGGATTGATGACAGAGGATTGAGGATTGGCGATTGAGGATTGAGGATTGAGGATTGAGGATTGAAGATTGAGGATTGAGGATTGAGGATCGAGGATTAAGGATTGAATACTGAGGATTGGGGACTGAGTATTGAGTGTTTAGTGATGAGAATTGATGTTTGTGGCTAGAGATTCGAAGATTGCAGATTGAGTATTGAGTATTGAAGACTGTGAATTGAGGATGTGCTATTGAGTACTGAGGATTGACAACAGATTGTTGAGGACTGTGTTCCGAAGATTGAGGATTCAGGATTGAGGATTCATAATAGAGGTTTGAGGACTGAGGATTGAGGATTGAAGATTGAGTATAGACGATTGAAGATTGTGGATTGATGATTGAGGATTGAGGATTAAGGATTAGTCTGAGGACTGAGGCTTGAAGATTGAGGATTGAGGATTAAGGATTGAGGATTGCGGATTGAGGATCTAGGATTTGAGATTGATTATTGACGATTCAAGATTGAGGGTTGAGGATTGAGGATTGAGGTTTGAGGATTGAGGATTGATGATTGAGTATTGAGGATTGAAAACTGAGGATTGAGGATTGAGGATTGAGGATTGAGGATTGAGGATTGAGGATTGAAGACTGAGGATTGGGGACTGAGTGTTGAGTGTTTAGTGATGAGAATTGATGTTTGTGGATAGAGATTCGAAGATTGCAGATTGAGTAATGAGTATTGAAAGCTGTGAATTGAGGATATTCTATTGAGGACTGAGGATGGACAACAGATTGTTGAGGACTGTGGGCCGATGATTGAGGATTCAGGATTGAGGTTTGAGGACTGAGGATTGAGGGTTGAGGATTGAGGATTGAGGATTGACGCTTGAGGATTGGGGACTGATGCTTGAGGTCGAGGATTGAGCATCGACGTTTGAAGGTTGAGGACTGGGGATTGAGGATTGAAGATTGAGGATTAATGATTGAGGATTGGGGATTGAGTATCTAGGATTGGAGATTGATTATTGAGGATACAAGGTTGAGGATTGAGGATTGAGGATTGATAATTGAGAACTGAGGATGAGGACTGAGTGTTGAGGATTGAGGTTTGAGGGACGAGGATTGAGGATTGAGGATTGAGGACTGAGGATTGACGATTGAGTATTGAAGATTGAGGATTGATGACTGAGGATTGAGGATTGAGGATTCAGGATTGAGGATTGAGGACTGAGGCTTGATGATTGAGGATTGAGGATTAAGGATTGAGGATTGCGGATTGAGGATCTAAGATTGGAGATTGATTATTGACGATTCAAGATTGAGGGTTGAGGATTGAGGATTGAGGTTTGAGGATTAAGGATTGATGATTGAGTATTGAGGATTGAAGATTGAGGATTGAGGATTGAGGATTGAGCATTGAGAATTGAAGGTTGAGGACTGGTGATTGAGAATTGAAGATTCAGGATTTAGGATTGAGGATTGGGGATTGAGTATCTAGGATTGGAGATTGATTATTGAGGATTCAAGATTGAGGATAGAGGATTGAGGATTGAGAATTGAGAATTGAGGATGAGGACTGAGGGCTGATGATTGAGGTTTGAGGAACGAGGATTGAGGATTGAGGATTGAGGACTGAGGATTGACGATTGAGTATCGAAGATTGAAGATTGATGACTGAGGATTGAGGATTGGCGATTGAGGATTGAGGATTGAGGATTGAGGATTGAAGATTGAGGATTGGGGACTGAGGATTGACGATTGAGGATTGAGTATTGCTGATTGAGGATTGAGGATTGTGGATTGAAGGTTGAGCATTGAGTATTGAAGATTGAGGATTAAGGATTGAGGATTGGGGATTAAGTATCTAGGATTGGAGATTGATTATTGAGGATTCAAGGTTGAGGATTGAGGATTGAGGATTGAGAATTGAGAACTGAGGATGAGGACTGAGTGTGGAGGATTGAGGTTTGAGGGACGAGGATTGAGGATTGAGGATTGAGGACTGAGGATTGACGATTGAGTATTGAAGATTGAGGATTGATGACTGAGGATTGAGGATTGAGGATTGAGGATTGAGGATTGATGGTTGAGGTTTGTGTGTTGAATATTGAGGATTGTGGATTGAGGATTGAGAATTGAGAATTGAGGGTGAGGACTGAGGTTTGAGGATTGAGGTTTGAGGAACGAGGGTTGAGGATTGAGGATTGAGGACTGAGGATTGACGATTGAGTACCGAAGATTGAGGATTGATGACAGAGGATTGAGGATTGGCGATTGAGGATTGAGGATTGAGGATTGAGGATTGAGGATTGAGGATTGATGATTGAGTATTGAGGATTGAAGATTGAGGATTGAGGATTGAGGATTGAGGATTGAGGATTGCAGACTGAGGATTGGGGACTGAGGTTTGAAGAGTGAGGACTGAGTGTTGAGGATTGAGTGTTGAGGATTGATCTTTGAGGATTAAGATTTGATTATTGAATATTGTGGATTGAGTATAGATCCATGAGAATTCAGGATATTCTATTGAGTATTGAGAATTGAAGATTGATGGTTGAGTATTGAGGATTGATGGTTGAGTGTTGTGTGTTGAATATTGAGGATTGAGGAATGAGGATTGAGGATTGAGGATTGAAGATTGAGGACTGGGGATTGAGGATTGAAGATTGAGGATTAAGGATTGAGGGTTGGGGATTGAGGATCTAGGATTGGAGATTGATTACTGAGTATTCAAAATTGAGGGTTGATGACTGAGGATTGAGAATTGAGAGTTGAGGATGAGGAGTGGGGGTTGAGGATTGAGGTTTGAGGAACGAGTATTGAGGCTTGAAGATTGAGGACGCGGACTGACGGTTGATGATTGAGGTTTGAGGATTGAGGATTGGGGATTGAGGACTGAGGCTTGAAGATTGAGGATTGAGGATTAAGGATTGAGGAATGCGGATTGAGGATCTAGGATTGGAGATTGATTATTGACGATTCAAGATTGAGGGTTGAGGATTGAGGATTGAGGTTTGAGGATTGTGGATTGATGATTGAGTATTGAGGATTGAAGACTGAGGATTGAGGATTGAGGATTGAGGATTGAGGATTGAGGATTGAGGATTGAAGACTGAGGATTGGGGACTGAGTGTTGAGTGTTTAGTGATGAGAATTGATGTTTGTGGATAGAGATTCGAAGATTGCAGATTGAGTAATGAGTATTGAAAACTGTGAATTGAGGATATTCTATTGAGGACTGAGGATAGACAACAGATTGTTGAGGACTGTGGGCTGAAGATTGAGGATTCAGGATTGAGGTTTGAGGACTGAGGATTGAGGGTTGAGGATTGAGGATTGAGGATTGACGCTTGAGGATTGAGGACTGATGCTTGAGGTCGAGGATTGAGCATCGAGGTTTGAAGGTTGAGGACTGGGGATTGAGGATTGAAGATTGAGGATTAAGGATTGAGGATTGGGGATTGAGTATCTAGGATTGGAGATTGATTATTGAGGATTCAAGGTTGAGGATTGATGACTGAGGATTGAGGATTGCGGATTGAGGATTGAGGATTGAGGACTGAGGCTTGATGATTGAGGATTGAGGATTAAGGATTGAGGATTGCGTATTGAGGATCTAGGATTGGAGATTGATTATTGACGATTCAAGATTGAGGGTTGAGGATTGAGGATTGAGGTTTGAGGATTGAGGATTGATGATTGAGTATTGAGGATTGAAGATTGAGGATTGAGGATTGAGGATTGAGCATTGAGGATTGAAGATTGAGGACTGGGGATTGAGGATTGAAGATTGAGGATTAAGGATTGAGGGTTGGGGATTGAGGATTGAGGGTTAAGGATTGAGGATTGGGGATTGAGTATCTAGGATTGGAGATTGATTATTGAGGATTCAAGATTGAGGATTGAGGACTGAGGGTTGAGGATTGAGGATTGAGGATTGAAGATTGAGTATTGAGTATTGAAGGTTGAGCATTGAGGATTGAGGACTGAGGATTGAGGATTGAGGATTGAGGATTGAGGACTGAGGATTGGAGACTGAGGATTGAAGATTGAGGATTGAGGATTGAGGATTGAGGATTGAGGATTGAAGGTGGAGTATTGAGGATTGAAGGTTGAGGATTGAGGATTAGGTATTAATGGTTGAGGATTGGGGATTGAGGATTGAGTATTGGGGATTGAGAATTGAGGGTTGAGGATTGAGGATTGAGGATTGCAGATTGGGTATTGGGGATTGAAGGTTGAGGATTGAGGATTGAGGATTGCAGACTGAGTATTGAGGATTGAAGGTTGAGGATTGAGGATTGAGGGTTGAAGATTGAGGACTGAGTGTTGAGGGTTGAGTGATGAGAATTGATGTTTGTGGATTGAAATATGAAGGTTGAAGAATGGGGATTGAGTATTGAAAACTGTGAATTGAGGATATTCTATTGAGCATTGAGGATTGACAACTGATTGTTAAGGACTGAGGGCTGAAGATTGAGGATCCAGGATTGAGGATTCGGGATTGAGATTTGAGGACTGAGGATTGAGGATTAAGGATTGAAGATTGAGGATTGACGCTTGAGGATTGAGGATTGAGGATGGAGGATTGAGGAGAGAGGACTGAGTGTTGTGGATTGAGTGTTGAGAATTGATGTTTGAGTATTGAGGTTTGATTATTGTATATTGTGCGTTGAGTATTGAACCATGAGAATTCAGGATATTCTATTGAGTATTGAGAATTGAGGATTGATGGTTGAGTATTGAGGATTGATGGTTGAGGTTTGTGTGTTGAATATTGAGGATTGTGGATTGAGGATTGAGAATTGAGAATTGAGGGTGAGGACTGAGGGTTGAGGATTGAGGTTTGAGGAACGAGGGTTGAGGATTGAGGATTGAGGACTGAGGATTGACGATTGAGTACTGAAGATACAGTATTGAGAATTGAAGATTGAGAATTTAGGATTGAGGATTGAACATTGAGGACTGACGGTTGAGGATTGAGGTTTGAGGATTGAGGATTGAGGATTGAGGACTGAGGCTTGAGGATTGAGGATTGAGCATTGAAGATTGAGGATTGAGGATTGAGGATTGAGCATTGAGGATTGAAGATTGAGGACTGGGGATTGAGGATTGAAGATTGAGGATTAAGGATTGAGGGTTGGGGATTGAGGATTGAGGGTTAAGGATTGAGGATTGGGGATTGAGTATCTAGGATTGGAGATTGATTATTGAGGATTCAAGATTGAGGATTGAGGACTGAGGGTTGAGGATTGAGGATTGAGGATTGAAGATTGAGTATTGAGTATTGAAGGTTGAGCATTGAGGATTGAGGACTGAGGATTGAGGATTGAGGATTGAGGATTGAGGACTGAGGATTGGAGACTGAGGATTGAAGATTGAGGATTGAGGATTGAGGATTGAGGATTGAGGATTGAAGGTGGAGTATTGAGGATTGAAGGTTGAGGATTGAGGATTAGGTATTAATGGTTGAGGATTGGGGATTGAGGATTGAGTATTGGGGATTGAGAATTGAGGGTTGAGGATTGAGGATTGAGGATTGCAGATTGGGTATTGGGGATTGAAGGTTGAGGATTGAGGATTGAGGATTGCAGACTGAGTATTGAGGATTGAAGGTTGAGGATTGAGGATTGAGGGTTGAAGATTGAGGACTGAGTGTTGAGGGTTGAGTGATGAGAATTGATGTTTGTGGATTGAAATATGAAGGTTGAAGAATGGGGATTGAGTATTGAAAACTGTGAATTGAGGATATTCTATTGAGCATTGAGGATTGACAACTGATTGTTAAGGACTGAGGGCTGAAGATTGAGGATCCAGGATTGAGGATTCGGGATTGAGATTTGAGGACTGAGGATTGAGGATTAAGGATTGAAGATTGAGGATTGACGCTTGAGGATTGAGGATTGAGGATGGAGGATTGAGGAGAGAGGACTGAGTGTTGTGGATTGAGTGTTGAGAATTGATGTTTGAGTATTGAGGTTTGATTATTGTATATTGTGCGTTGAGTATTGAACCATGAGAATTCAGGATATTCTATTGAGTATTGAGAATTGAGGATTGATGGTTGAGTATTGAGGATTGATGGTTGAGGTTTGTGTGTTGAATATTGAGGATTGTGGATTGAGGATTGAGAATTGAGAATTGAGGGTGAGGACTGAGGGTTGAGGATTGAGGTTTGAGGAACGAGGGTTGAGGATTGAGGATTGAGGACTGAGGATTGACGATTGAGTACTGAAGATACAGTATTGAGAATTGAAGATTGAGAATTTAGGATTGAGGATTGAACATTGAGGACTGACGGTTGAGGATTGAGGTTTGAGGATTGAGGATTGAGGATTGAGGACTGAGGCTTGAGGATTGAGGATTGAGCATTGAGGATTGAAGATTGAGGACTGGTGATTGAGGATTGAAGATTGCGGATTTAGGATTGAGGATTGGGGATTGAGTATCTAGGATTGGAGATTGATTATTGAGGATTCAAGATTGAGTATTGAGGATTGAGGATTGAGAATTGACGATTGAGGATTGAGGATTGAGGGTTGAAGATTGAGGATTGACGTTTGATTATTGAGTGTTGAGGATCGATGTTAGAGAATTGAGATTTGATGATTGAATATTGTGGAATGAGTAAAGAATTCTGACAATTCAGGATATTCTATTGAGTATTGAGAATTGAGGATTGATGGTTGAGTATTGAGCATTGATGGCTGTGGATTGTGTGTTGAATATCATGGATCGAGGATTGAGTGCTGAGGATTGAGGATGAGGACCGAGGTTTGAGGATTGAGGTTTGAGGACTGAGGATTGACGATTGATGTTTGAGGATTGAGGATTGGAGATTGAGTATTGTGGATTGAAGATGGAGGATTGAGGATTGAGGATTGAGGATTGAGGAATGAAGAGTGAGGATTGGGGATTGAGGATTGACGATTGTGGATTGAGGATTGACGATTGAGTATTGAGGATTGAGGATTGAAGATTGAGTATTGGGTATTGAAGGTTGAGGATTGAGGATTGAGAGTTGATGATTGAGGACGAGGACTGAGAGTTGAGGATTGAGGATTGAGGACTGAGGATTGAGGATTGAAGATTGAGGACAGTTGTTTGCGGATTGAGTGTTGAGGGTTGATGTCTGGGGATTGAGATTTGATGACTGAATATTGTGGATTCAGTATAGAGTCCTGAGAATTCAGGATATTCTATGGAGTATTGAGGATCGAGGATTAATGGTTGAGTATGGAGGATTGATGGTTGAGGGCTGTGTGTTGAATATTGAGGATTGAGTATTGAGGATTGAGGTTGAGGAGCGAGGGCTGAGGATTGAGGTTTGAGGAATGAGGGTTGAGGATTGAGGTTTGAGGACTGAGGATTGAGGATTGATGTTTGAGGATTGAGGATTGGAGATTGAGTATTGAGGATTGAGGATTTAGGATTGAGGATTGAGGATTGAGGATTGAGGAATGAAGAATGAGGATTGAGGATTGAGGATTGAGGATTGAGTATTGAAGACTGAGGATTGGGTATTGAGGATTGAAGATTGAGGATTGATAATTGAGGATTGAGGATTGAAGATTGAGGATTGAGGCTTGAGGGTTGAGGATTGAAGAGTGAGTATTGAGGACTGATGATTGTGGATTGAGGATTGAAGATTGATTATTGAGGATTGAAGAATGAGGATTGAGGATTGAGGATTGATGATTGAGTATTGAAGATTGAGGATTGGGTATTGAGGATTGAAGATTGAGGATTGAGAATTGAGGATTGAGGATTGAAGATTGAGGATTGAGGCTTGAGGGTTGAGGATTGAAGAGTGAGTATTGAGGACTGATGATTGTGGATTGAGGATTGAAGATTGAGTATTGAGGATTGAAGATTGAGGATTGAGGATTGAGGATTGAGGATTGAGGATTGAAGGTTGAGGATTGGGGATTGAGGATTGACGATTGAGAATTGAGTATTGAGGATAGAGAATTGAGGATTGAGGATTGAAGATTGAGTATTGAGGATTGAAGATTGAGGATTGAAGATTGAGTATTGATGATTGAGGACTCAGGGTTGAGGATTGAGGAAGAGGACTTACGGTTGAGGATTGAGGTTTGAGGATTGAGGATTGAGAATTGAGAATTGAGGATGAGGACTGTGGTTGAGGATTGAGTGATGAGAATTGAGGTTTGTGGATAGAGATTTGAAGATTGCAGATTGTGTATTGCTCATTGAAAACTGTGAATTGAGGATATTCTATTGAGGATTGAGGATTGACAACTGATTGTTGAGGACTGAGTGCTGAAGATTGAGGATTCAGGATTGTTGATTCAGGATTGTCGTTTGAGGACTGAGTATTGAGGATTGAGGATAGAGGATTGAGGATTGAGGATTGAGGATTGAAGATTGAGGATTGGGTATTGAGGATTGAACATTGAGGATTGCGGATTGAGTATTGAGGATTGAGGATTGAGGATTGAAGATTGAGTATTGATGATTGAAGATTGAGGATTGAGGACTGAGAATTGAGGATTGAGGATTGAGGATTGAAGATTGTGGATTCGGTATTGAGGATTGAAGAATGTGGATTGAGGATTGAAGATTGAGGATTGAGGATTGAAGATTGAGTATTGAGGATTGAAGATTGAGGATTGGGGATTGAGGGTTGAGGATTGAGTATTGAGGATTGAGGATTGAGGATTGAGGATTGAGGATTGAAGACTGAGGATTGGGCACTGAGTGTTGAGTGTTTAGTGATGAGAATTGATGTTTGTGGATAGAGATTCGAAGATTGCAGATTGAGTATTGAGTATTGAAGGTTGAGCATTGAGGATTGAGGACTGAGGATTGAGGATTGAGGATTGAGGATTGAGGACTGAGGATTGGAGACTGAGGATTGAAGATTGAGGATTGAGGATTGAGGATTGAGGATTGAGGATTGAAGGTGGAGTATTGAGGATTGAAGGTTGAGGATTGAGGATTAGGTATTAATGGTTGAGGATTGGGGATTGAGGATTGAGTATTGGGGATTGAGAATTGAGGGTTGAGGATTGAGGATTGAGGATTGCAGATTGGGTATTGGGGATTGAAGGTTGAGGATTGAGGATTGAGGATTGCAGACTGAGTATTGAGGATTGAAGGTTGAGGATTGAGGATTGAGGGTTGAAGATTGAGGACTGAGTGTTGAGGGTTGAGTGATGAGAATTGATGTTTGTGGATTGAAATATGAAGGTTGAAGAATGGGGATTGAGTATTGAAAACTGTGAATTGAGGATATTCTATTGAGCATTGAGGATTGACAACTGATTGTTGAGGACTGAGGGCTGAAGATTGAGGATCCAGGATTGAGGATTCGGGATTGAGATTTGAGGACTGAGGATTGAGGATTAAGGATTGAAGATTGAGGATTGACGCTTGAGGATTGAGGATTGAGGATGGAGGATTGAGGAGAGAGGACTGAGTGTTGTGGATTGAGTGTTGAGAATT
This sequence comes from Calliopsis andreniformis, assembly GCF_051401765.1. Taxonomy (NCBI): domain Eukaryota; kingdom Metazoa; phylum Arthropoda; class Insecta; order Hymenoptera; family Andrenidae; genus Calliopsis; species Calliopsis andreniformis. The sequence continues at coordinate 899,606 of NW_027480450.1, read as the reverse complement.
GATGTTTGAGTATTGAGGTTTGATTATTGTATATTGTGCGTTGAGTATTGAACCATGAGAATTCAGGATATTCTATTGAGTATTGAGAATTGAGGATTGATGGTTGAGTATTGAGGATTGATGGTTGAGGTTTGTGTGTTGAATATTGAGGATTGTGGATTGAGGATTGAGAATTGAGAATTGAGGGTGAGGACTGAGGGTTGAGGATTGAGGTTTGAGGAACGAGGGTTGAGGATTGAGGATTGAGGACTGAGGATTGACGATTGAGTACTGAAGATACAGTATTGAGAATTGAAGATTGAGAATTTAGGATTGAGGATTGAACATTGAGGACTGACGGTTGAGGATTGAGGTTTGAGGATTGAGGATTGAGGATTGAGGACTGAGGCTTGAGGATTGAGGATTGAGCATTGAGGATTGAAGATTGAGGACTGGTGATTGAGGATTGAAGATTGCGGATTTAGGATTGAGGATTGGGGATTGAGTATCTAGGATTGGAGATTGATTATTGAGGATTCAAGATTGAGTATTGAGGATTGAGGATTGAGAATTGAGAATTGAGGATGAGGACTGAGGGCTGAGGATTGAGGTTTGAGGAACGAGGATTGAGGATTGAGGATTGAGGACTGAGGATTGACGATTGAGTATTGAAGATTGAAGATTGATGACCGAGTATTGAGGATTGAGGATTGAGAATTGAGAATTGAGGGTGAGGACTGAGGGTTGAGGATTGAGGTTTGAGGAACGAGGATTGAGGATTGAGGATTGAAGACTGAGGATTGGGGACTGAGTGTTGAGTGTTTAGTGATGAGAATTGTTGTTTGTGGATAGAGATTCGAAGATTGCAGATTGAGTATTGAGCATTGAAAACTGTGAATTGAGGATATTCTATTGAGGACTGAGGATTGACAACAGATTGTTGAGGACTGTGTTCCGAAGATTGAGGATTCAGGATTGAGGATTCATAATTGAGGTTTGAGGACTGAGGATTGAGGATTGAAGATTGAGGGTTGATGATTGAGGATTGAGGATTAAGGATTAGGGCTGAGGGCTGAGGATTGACGTTTGAGGTCTGAGGACTGAGGGTTGAGGATCGAGAATTGAGGTTTGAGGACTGAGGATTGAGGATTGAGGATTGAGGATTGAGGATTGAGGATTGAGGATTGAGGACTGAGGATTGGAGACTGAGGATTGAAGATTGAGGATTAAGGATTGAGGATTGAGGATTGTGGATTGAGTATTGAAGATACAGTATTGAGAATTGAAGATTGAGAATTTAGGATTGAGGATTGAACATTGAGGACTGACGGTTGAGGATTGAGGTTTGAGGATTGAGGATTGAGGATTGAGGATTGAGGCTTGAGGATTGAGGATTGAGCATTGAGGATTGAAGATTGAGGACTGGGGATTGAGGATTGAAGATTGAGGATTAAGGATTGAGGGTTGGGGATTGAGGATCTAGGATTGGAGATTGATTACTGAGGATTCAAGATTGAGGATTGCGGATTGAGGACTGACAATTGAGAATTGAGTATGAGGACTGAGGGTTGAGGATTGAGGTTTAAGGAAAGAGATCTGGGGCTTGAGGATTGAGGACGAGGACTGACGGTTGAGGATTGAGGTTTGAGGATTGAGGATTGGGGATTGAGGCCTGAGGCTGGGGGATTGAGGATTGAGGGTTAAGGATTGAGGATTGGGGATTGAGGATTGAGGATTGAGGATTGAGGATTGAGTATTGAAGATACAGTATTGAGAATTGAAGATTGAGAATTTAGGATTGAGGATTGAACATTGAGGACTGACGGTTGAGGATTGAGGTTTGAGGATTGAGGATTGAGGATTGAGGACTGAGGCTTGAGGATTGAGGATTGAGCATTGAGGATTGAAGATTGAGGACTGGTGATTGAGGATTGAAGATTGCGGATTTAGGATTGAGGATTGGGGATTGAGTATCTAGGATTGGAGATTGACTATTGAGGATTCAAGATTGAGTATTGAGGATTGAGGATTGAGAATTGAGAATTGAGGATGAGGACTGAGGACTGAGGATTGAGGTTTGAGGAACGAGGATTGAGGATTGAGGATTGAGGACTGAGGATTGACGATTGAGTATTGAAGATTGAAGATTGATGACCGAGGATTGAGGATTGGCGATTGAGGATTGAGGATTGAGGATTGAGGATTGAAGATTGAGGATTGGGGATTGAGGATTGACGATTGAGGATTGAGTATTGATGATTGAGAATTGAGGATTGTGGATTGAAGATTGAGTATTGAGTATTGAAGATTGAGGATTGAGGATTGAGGATTGAAGATTGAGGACTGAGTGTTGAGGGTTGAGTGATGAGAATTGATGTTTGTGTATTGAGATTTGAAGATTGAAGAATGTGGATTGAGTATAGAAAGCTGTGAATTGAGGATATTCTATTGAGGATTGAGGATTGACAATTGATTTTTGAGGACTGTGGTCTGAAGATTGGGGATTCAGGATTGAGGATTCGCGATTGAGGTTTGAGGACTGAGGATTGAGGGTTGAGGATTGAGGATTGAGGATTGACGCCCGAGGATTGAGGACTGATGCTTGAGGTCGAGGATTGAGCATTGAGGATTGAAGGCTGAGGACTGGGGATTGAGGATTGAAGATTAAGGATTGAGGATTGAGGATTGAAGATTTAGGATTGGGGATTGAGGCTTGACGATTGAGGATTGAGGATTGATGATTGACGATTGAGGATTGAGGATTGAGGGTTGAAGATTGAGTATTGGGGATTGAAGGTTGAGGATTGAGGATTGAGTGTTGAGGATTGAGGACGAGGACTGAGAGTTGAGGATTGAGGATTGAGTACTGAGGATTGAGGGTTCAGGATTGAAGATTGAGGGTTGGGGATTGAGGATCGATGATTGAGGATTGAGGATTGAGGATTGAGGATTGAGGATTCAGGATTGAGGATTGAGGATTGAGGATTGAGTATTGAAGATTGAGGACAGAGGGTTGAGGATTGAGGACTGAGGATTGACGTTTGAGGATTGAGGATTGAGGATTGAAGATTGAGGTCTGGCGATTGAGGACTGAATTTTGAGAGTTGAGGATTGGGGATTGATGATGGAGGATGAGGACTGAGGATTGAGGATTGAGGATTGAGGATTGAGGATTGAGGTTTGAATATTGAGGATTGGGGATTGAGGATTGAGAATTGAAGATTGAGGATAGAGGGTTGAGGATTGAGGATAGAGGATAGAGGATAGAGGATGAGGACTCAGGGTTGAGGATTGAGGTTTGACGACTGAGGATTGAGGATTGAGGATTGTGGATTGAGGAATGACGTTTGAGGATTGGGGATTGAGGATTGTAGTATTGAAGACGGAGGATTGAGGTTTGATCATTAAGGATAGAGGATTGGTGACTGAGCGTCGAGGACTGAGTATTGAGGATTGAGGATTGAAGACTGAGGATTGGGGATTGAGGATTTTGGTCTGAGGATTGAGGATTGTGGATTGAGGTTTGAGGATTAACGTTTGAGCATTGAGGATGGAGGATTGAGCATTGAGGATAGAGGATCGAAGATTGAGGATTGAGGATTGAGGATTGAGGACTGAGGATTGAGGATTTAGAATTGGAGATTGGGTATTGAGGATTGAAGGCTGAGGATTGAGGATTGAGTGTTGAGGATTGAAGATTGAGGATTGAGGATTTAGAATTGGAGATTGGGTATTGAGGATTGAAGGTTGAGTATTGAGGATTGAGTGTTGAGGATTGAAGATTGGAGATTGAGGATTGGGGGTTGAGTATTGAGGACAGAGGGTTGAGGATTGAGATTTGAGGCCTGAGGATTGAGGATTGAGGGTTGGGGATTGAGGACTGAGGTTTGAGTATTGAGTGTTGAGGACTGAGGATTGAGGGTTGAGGATCGAGGATTTAGGACTGAGGATTGACGTCTGAGGATTGAGGATTGAGGATTTTGGATTGAAGATTGTGGACTGAGGGTTGATCATTGAGTGTTGAGTATTGATGTTTGAGGATTGAGATTTGAAGATTGAATATTGTGGATTGAGTATCGAAAACTGAGAATACAGGATATTCTATTGAGTATTGAGAATTGAGGATTGATGGTTGAGTATTGAGGATTGATGGCTGAAGGTTGTGGAATGAATATTGAGGACTCAGGATTGTGGATTGAGGATTGTGTATTGGTGATTGAGGATTGAGGATTGAGGGTGGAGGATTGAGGACTGAGGATTGAGGATTGTGGATTGAGGATTGAAGATTGAGGATTGGGGATTGAGGGTTGAAGATTGAGGATTGAGCGCCGAGGATTGAGGATTGAGGATTGAGGATTGAGGACTGAGGATTGAGGCTTGAAGATTGAGTATTGAGGATTGAAGATTGAGGGTTGAGGATTGAGGTTTGAGGACTGAGGATTGTGGATTGAGTATTGAGGATAGAGGATTGAGGATTGACGTTTGAGGATTGAGGATTTAGGATTGAGGATTGAAGATTGAGGACTGTTGTTTGCGGATTGAGTGTTGAGAATTGATGTCTGGGGATTGAGATTTGATGATTGAGTATTGTGGATTCAGTATAGAATCCTGAGAATTCAGGATATTCTATTGAGTATTGAGTATTGAGGATTAATGGTTGAGGGTTGTGGCATGAATATTGAGGATTCAGGATAGAGGATTGAGGATTGACTATTGGAGATTGAGGGTTGAGGATTGATGATTGAGGATGGAGGATTGAATATTGAGTATTGAGGATTGAAGATTGAGGATTGAGTATTGAGGACTGAAGATTGACGATTGAGGATTGAGGATTGAGGATTGGAGATTGAGTTTTGAGGATTGAAGATTGAGCGCTCAGGATTGAGGATTGAGGATTGAGGATTGAGGGTTGAGGATTGAAGATTGAGAATTGAGAATTGGGGATTGATGGCTGAGTATTGAGGATTGACGGTTGAGGTCTGTGTGTTGAATATTGAGGATTGAGGACTCAGGGTTGAGGATTGAGCATTGTAGATTGAGGACTGAGGATTGAGGATTGAGGATTGAGGATTGAAGGTTGTGTATTGATGATTGAAGATTGAGGATTGTGGATTGAGTGTTGAGGATTGAGGACGAGGACTGAGGATTGAGGATTGAGGATTGAGGATTGAGGATTGAGGATTGAGGATTGAGGTTTGAATATTGAGGATTGGGGATTGAGGATCGAAGATTGAGGGTTGAGGATTGTGGACTGAGGATTGAGGATTGAGGATTGGAGATTGAGTATTGAGAATTGAAGGTTGAGGATTGAGGGTTGAGGACTGAGGACAGAGGATAAAGGATAGAGGATGAGGACTGAGGGTTGAGGATTGAGATTTGACGACTGAGGATTGAGGATTGAGGATTGTGGATTGCGGAATGACGTTTGGGTATTGGGGATTGAGGATTGTAGTATTGAAGATGGAGGATTGAGGTTTTATCATGAAGGATAGAGGATTGGGGACTGAGCGTCGAGGACTGAGTATTGAGGATTGAGGATTGAAGTCTGAGGATTGGGGACTGAGGATTGTGGGCTGAGGATTGAGGATTGAGGATTGAGGATTAACGTTTGAAGATTGAGGATGGAGGATTGAGTATTGAGGATTGAGGATTGAAGATTGAGGATTGAGGACTGAGGCTTGAGGATTGAGGATTGAGCATTGAGGATTGAAGATTGAGGACTGGTGATTGAGGATTGAAGATTGAGGATTTAGGATTGAGGATTGGGGATTGAGGATCTAGGATTGGACATTGATTATTGAGGATTCAAGATTGAGGATTAAGTATTGTGGGTTGGGGATTGAGGATCTAGGATTGGAGATTGATTACTGAGGATTCAAGATTGAGGATTGCGGATTGAGGACTGACAATTGAGAATTGAGTATGAGGACTGACGGTTGAGGATTGAGGTTTGAGGATTGAGGATTGGGGATTGAGGCCTGAGGCTTGGGGATTGAGGATTGAGGGTTAAGGATTGAGGATTGGGGATTGAGGATCTAGGATTGGAGATTGATTATTGAGGATTCAAGATTGAGGATTGAGGACTGAGGATTGAGGATTGAGGATTGAGGATTGAAGATTGAGTATTGAGTATTGACGGCTGAGAATTGAGGATTGAGGATTGAGGATTGAGGATTGAGGATTGAGGATTGAGGACTGAGGATTGGAGACTGAGGATTGAAGATTGAGGATTGAGGATTGAGGATTGAGGATTGAGGATTGAGTATTGAAGATACAGTATTGAGAATTGAAGATTGAGAATTTAGGATTGAGGATTGAACATTGAGGACTGACGGTTGAGGATTGAGGTTTGAGGATTGAGGATTGCGGATTGAGGACTGAGGCTTGAGGATTGAGGATTGAGCATTGAGGATTGAAGATTGAGGACTGGTGATTGAGGATTGAAGATTGCGGATTTAGGATTGAGGATTGGGGATTGAGTATCTAGGATTGGAGATTGACAATTGAGGATTCAAGATTGAGTATTGAGGATTGAGGATTGAGAATTGAGAATTGAGGATGAGGACTGAGGGCTGAGGATTGAGGTTTGAGGAACGAGGATTGAGGATTGAGGATTGAGGACTGAGGATTGACGATTGAGTATTGAAGATTGAAGATTGATGACCGAGGATTGAGGATTGGCGATTGAGGATTGAGGATTGAGGATTGAGGATTGAAGATTGAGGATTGGGGATTGAGGATTGACGATTGAGGATTGAGTATTGACGATTGAGAATTGAGGATTGTGGATTGAAGATTGAGTATTGAGTATTGAAGATTGAGGATTGAGGATTGAGGATTGAAGATTGAGGACTGAGTGTTGAGGGTTGAGTGATGAGAATTGATGTTTGTGTATTGAGATTTGAAGATTGAGGAATGTGGATTGAGTATAGAAAGCTGTGAATTGAAGATATTCTATTGAGGATTGAGGATTGACAATTGATTTTTGAGGACTGTGGTCTGAAGATTGGGGATTCAGGATTGAGGATTCGCGATTGAGGTTTGAGGACTGAGGATTGAGGGTTGAGGATTGAGGATTGAGGATTGACGCCCGAGGATTGAGGACTGATGCTTGAGGTCGAGGATTGATAATCGAGGATTGAAGGTTGAGGACTGGGGATTGAGGATTGAAGATTAAGGATTGAGGATTGAGGATTGAAGATTGAGGATTGGGGATTGAGGCTTGACGATTGAGGATTGAGGATTGATGATTGACGATTGAGGATTGAGGATTGAGGGTTGAAGATTGAGTATTGGGGATTGAAGGTTGAGGATTGAGGATTGAGTGTTGAGGATTGAGGACGAGGACTGAGAGTTGAGGATTGAGGATTGAGTACTGAGGATTGAGGATTCAGGATTGAAGATTGAGGGTTGGGGATTGAGGATCGATGATTGAGGATTGAGGATTGAGGATTGAGGATTGAGGATTCAGGATTGATGGTTGAGTATTGAGGATTGATGGTTGAGGTCTGTGTGTTGAATATTGAGGATTGAGGACTCAGGGTTGAGGATTGAGCATTGTAGATTGAGGACTGAGGATTGAGGATTGAGGATTGAGGATTGAAGGTTGGGTATTGATGATTGAAGATTGAGGATTGAGGATCGAGAGTTGAGGATTGAGTACGAGGACTGAGGATTGAGGATTGAGGATTGAGGATTGAGGATTGAGGATTGAGGATTGAGGTTTGAATATCGAGGATTGGGGATTGAGGATTGAATATTGAGGGTTGAGGATTGTGGATTGAGGATTGAGGATTGAGGATTGGAGATTGAGTATTGAGAATTGAAGGTTGAGGATTGAGGGTTGAGGACTGAGGACAGAGGATAAAGGATAGAGGATGAGGACTGAGGGTTGAGGATTGAGGTTTGACGACTGAGGATTGAGGATTGAGGATTGTGGATTGAGGAATGACGTTTGAGGGTTGGGGATTGAGGATTGTAGTATTGAAGATGGAGGATTGAGGTTTTATCATTAAGGATAGAGGATTGGGGACTGAGCTTCGAGGACTGAGTGTTGAGGATTGAAGATTGAAGTCTGAGGATTGGGGACTGAGGATTGAGGACTGAGGATTGAGCATTGAGGATTGAGGATTGAGGATTACCGTTTGAGGATTGAGGACGGAGGATTGAGGATTGAGGATTGAGGATTGAGGATTGAGGATTGAGGATTGAGGATTAACGTTTGAGGATTGAGGATGGAGGATTGAGGATTGAAGATAGAGTATAGTGGATTGATGACTGAGGATTGAGGATTGAGTATTCAGGATTTAGGACTGAGGATTGACGTTTGAGGATTGAGGATTGAGGATTGAAGATAGAGGTTTGGCGATTGAGGACTGAAGGTTGAGAGTTGAGGATGGAGGATTGATGATGGAGGATGAGGACTGAGGGTTGAGGATTGAGGTTTCAGGACTCAGGATTCAGGATTCAGGATTGAGGTTTGAGGATTGAGGATTGAAGATTGAGTATTGAGGATTGAAGATTAAGGATTGAGGATTGAGGATTGAGGTTTGAATATTGAGGATTGGGGATTGAGGATTGAATATTGAGGGTTGAGGATTGTGGATTGAGGATTGAGGATTGAGGATTGGAGATTGAGTATTGAGAATTGAAAATCGAGGATTGAGGGTTGAGGACTGAGGACAGAGGATAAAGGATAGAGGATGAGGACTGAGGGTTGAGGATTGAGGTTTGACGACTGAGGATTGAGGATTGAGGATTGTGGATTGAGGAATGACGTTTGAGGATTGGGGATTGAGGATTGTAGTATTGAAGATGGAGGATTGAGGTTTTATCATTAAGGATAGAGGATTGGGGACTGTGCGTCGAGGACTGAGTATAGAGGATTGAGGATTGAAGTCTGAGGATTGGGGACTGAGGATTGAGGACTGAGGATTGAGGATTGAGGATTGAGGGTTGAGGATTAACGTTTGAGGATTGAGGATGGAGGATTGAGGATTGAGGATTGAGGATTGAAGATTGAGGATTGAGGATTGAGGATTGAGGATTGAGGATTGAGGGTTGAGGATTGAGGATTGAGGATTGAGGTTTGAATATTGAGGATTGTGGATTGAGGATTGAAGATTGAGGGTTGAGGATTGTTGATTGAGGATTGAGGATTGAGGATTGGAGATTGAGTATTGAGGATGGGAGATTGAGTATTGAGGATTGAGGATTGAGGACTGAGGATTGAGGATTGAGGATTGAGGACTGAGGGTTGTGTATTGATGATTGAAGATTCAGGATTGAGGATTGAGTGTTGAGGCTTGAGTACGAGGACTGAGGATTGAGGATTGAGGATTGAGGGTTGAGGTTTGAGGATTGGGGATTGAGGTTTGAATATTGAGGATTGGGGATTGAGGATTGAATATTGAGGGTTGAGGATTGTGGATTGAGTATTGAGGATTAAGGATTGGAGATTGAGTATTGAGAATAGAATGTCGAGGGTTGAGGGTTGAGGACTGAGGACAGAGGATAAAGGATAGAGGATGAGGACTGAGGGTTGAGGATTGAGGTTTGACGACTGAGGATTGAGGATTGAGGATTGTGTATTGAGGAATGACGTTTGAGGATTGGGGATTGAGGACTGTAGTATTGAAGATGGAAGATCGAGGTTTTATCATTAAGGATAGAGGATTGGGGACTGAGCTTCGAGGACTGAGTGTTGAGGATTGAAGATTGAAGTCTGAGGATTGGGGACTGAGGATTGAGGACTGAGGATTGAGCATTGAGGATTGAGGATTGAGGATTAACGTTTGAGGATTGAGGACGGAGGATTGAGGATTGAGGATTGAGGATTGAGGATTGAGGATTGAGGTTTGAGGATTAACGTTTGAGGATTGAGGATGGAGGATTGAGGATTGAGGATTGGGGTTGAAGATTGAGGATTGAGGATTGAGGATTGAGGCTTGAGGATTGAGGATTGAGGATTGAAGATAGAGTATAGTGGATTGATGACTGAGGATTGAGGATTGAGTATTGAGGATTTAGGACTGAGGATTGACGTTTGAGGATTGAGGATTGAGGACTGAAGATAGAGGTTTGGCGATTGAGGACTGAAGGTTGAGAGTTGAGGATGGAGGATTGATGATGGAGGATGAGGACTGAGGGTTGAGGATTGAGGTTTCACGACTCAGGATTCAGGATTCAGGATTGAGGTTTGAGGATTGAGGATTGAAGATTGAGTATTGAGGATTGAAGATTAAGGATTGAGGATTGAGGATTGAGGTTTGAATATTGAGGATTGGGGATTGAGGATTGAATATTGAGGGTTGAGGATTGTGGATTGAGGATTGAGGATTGAGGATTGGAGATTGAGTATTGAGAATTGAAAATCGAGGATTGAGGGTTGAGGACTGAGGACAGAGGATAAAGGATAGAGGATGAGGACTGAGGGTTGAGGATTGAGGTTTGACGACTGAGGATTGAGGATTGAGGATTGTGGATTGAGGAATGACGTTTGAGGATTGGGGATTGAGGATTGTAGTATTGAAGATGGAGGATTGAGGTTTTATCATTAAGGATAGAGGATTGGGGACTGTGCGTCGAGGACTGAGTATAGAGGATTGAGGATTGAAGTCTGAGGATTGGGGACTGAGGATTGAGGACTGAGGATTGAGGATTGAGGATTGAGGGTTGAGGATTAACGTTTGAGGATTGAGGATGGAGGATTGAGGATTGAGGATTGAGGATTGAAGATTGAGGATTGAGGATTGAGGATTGAGGATTGAGGATTGAGGGTTGAGGATTGAGGATTGAGGATTGAGGTTTGAATATTGAGGATTGTGGATTGAGGATTGAAGATTGAGGGTTGAGGATTGTGGATTGAGGATTGAGGATTGAGGATTGGAGATTGAGTATTGAGGATGGGAGATTGAGTATTGAGGATTGAGGATTGAGGACTGAGGATTGAGGATTGAGGATTGAGGACTGAGGGTTGTGTATTGATGATTGAAGATTCAGGATTGAGGATTGAGTGTTGAGGCTTGAGTACGAGGACTGAGGATTGAGGATTGAGGATTGAGGGTTGAGGATTGAGGATTGAGGATTGAGGTTTGAATATTGAGGATTGGGGATTGAGGATTGTGGATTGAGTATTGAGGATTGAGGATTGGAGATTGAGTATTGAGAATAGAATGTCGAGGGTTGAGGGTTGAGGACTGAGGACAGAGGATAAAGGATAGAGGATGAGGACTGAGGGTTGAGGATTGAGGTTTGACGACTGAGGATTGAGGATTGAGGATTGTGTATTGAGGAATGACGTTTGAGGATTGGGGATTGAGGACTGTAGTATTGGAGATGGAAGATCGAGGTTTTATCATTAAGGATAGAGGATTGGGGACTGAGCTTCGAGGACTGAGTGTTGAGGATTGAAGATTGAAGTCTGAGGATTGGGGACTGAGGATTGAGGACTGAGGATTGAGCATTGAGGATTGAGGATTGAGGATTAACGTTTGATGATTGAGGACGGAGGATTGAGGATTGAGGATTGAGGACTGAGGATTGAGGATTGAGGATTGAGGACTGAGGGTTGTGTATTGATGATTGAAGATTCAGGATTGAGGATTGAGTGTTGAGGCTTGAGTACGAGGACTGAGGATTGAGGATTGAGGATTGAGGGTTGAGGATTGAGGATTGAGGATTGAGGTTTGAATATTGAGGATTGGGGATTGAGGATTGAATATTGAGGGTTGAGGATTGTGGATTGAGTATTGAGGATTGAGGATTGGAGATTGAGTATTGAGAATAGAATGTCGAGGGTTGAGGGTTGAGGACTGAGGACAGAGGATAAAGGATAGAGGATGAGGACTGAGGGTTGAGGATTGAGGTTTGACGACTGAGGATTGAGGATTGAGGATTGTGTATTGAGGAATGACGTTTGAGGATTGGGGATTGAGGACTGTAGTATTGAAGATGGAAGATCGAGGTTTTATCATTAAGGATAGAAGATTGGGGACTGAGCTTCGAGGACTGAGTGTTGAGGATTGAAGATTGAAGTCTGAGGATTGGGGACTGAGGATTGAGGACTGAGGATTGAGCATTGAGGATTGAGGATTGAGGATTAACGTTTGAGGATTGAGGACGGAGGATTGAGGATTGAGGATTGAGGATTGAGGATTGAGGATTGAGGATTGAGGATAGAGGATTGACGTTTGAGGATTGAGGATTGAGGATTGAAGATTGAGGTTTGGCGATTGAGGACTGAAGGTTGAGAGTTGAGGATTGAGGATTGATGATGGAGGATGAGGACTGAGGTTTGAGGATTGAGGTTTCAGGACTCAGGATTCAGGATTGAGGTTTGAGGATTGAGGATTGAAGATTGAGTATTGAGGATTGAAGATTGAGGAATTAGGATTGAGGATTGTGGATTGAGGATTGAGGATTGAAGATTGAGTATTGGGTATTGACGGTTGAGGATTGAGGATTGAGTATTGAGGATTGTGGATTGAGGATGAAGATTGAGTATTGAGGGTTGAGGATTGAAGATTGAAGATTGAGGATGAGGACTGAGAGTTGAGGATTGAGGTTTGAGGACTGAGGATTGATGATTGATGTTTGAGGATTGAGGATTGGAGATTGAGTATTGAGGATTGAAGATTGAGGATTGAGGATTGAGGATTGAGGTTTGAGGAATGAAGATTGAGGATCGGGGACTGAGTATTGACGATTGAGGATTGAGGATTGAGGATTGAGGATTGAGGATTGGGGATTGAAGATTGAGTATTGGGTATTGAAGGTTGAGGATTGAGGATTGAGTGTTGAGGATTGAGGACGAGGACTGAGAGTTGAGGATTGAGGATTGAGTACTGAGGATTGAGGATTCAGGATTGAAGATTGAGGGTTGGGGATTGAGGATCGATGATTGGGGATTGAGGACTGAGGATTGAGGATTGAGGATTGAGGATTGAGGATTGGAGATTGAGTGTTGAGAATTGAAGATTGATTGTTGAGGATCGATGATTGAGGACAGAGGATAGAGGGTAGAGGATGAGGACTGAGGGTTGAGGATTGAGGTTTGACGACTGAGGATTGAGGATTGAGGATTGTGGATTGAGGAATGACGTTTGAGGATTGGGGATTGAGGATTGTAGTATTGAAGACGGAGGATTGAGGTTTGATAATTAAGGATAGAGGATTGGTGACTGAGCGTCGAGGACTGAGTATTGAGGATTGAGGATTGAAGACTGAGGATTGGGGATTGAGGATTTTGGTCTGAGGATTGAGGATTGAGGATTGAGGATTGAGGATTAACGTTTGAGCATTGAGGACGGAGGATTGAGCATTGAGGATAGAGGATCGAAGATTGAGGGTTGAGGATAGAGGATTGAGGACTGTGGATTGAGGATTTAGAATTGGAGATTGGGTATTGAGGATTGAAGGCTGAGGATTGAGGATTGAGTGTTGAGGATTGAAGATTGAGGATTGAGGATTGAGGATTGAGGATTGAGGATTTAGAATTGGAGATTGGGTATTGAGGATTGAAGGTTGAGTATTGAGGATTGAGTGTTGAGGATTGAAGATTGAAGATTGAGGATTGGGGGTTGAGTATTGAGGACAGAGGGTTGAGGATTGAGATTTGAGGCCTGAGGATTGAGGATTGAGGGTTGGGGATTGAGGACTGAGGTTTGAGTATTGAGTGTTGAGGACTGAGGATTGAGGGTTGAGGATCGAGGATTTAGGACTGAGGATTGACGTCTGAGGATTGAGGATTGAGGATTTTGGATTGAAGATTGTGGACTGAGGGTTGATCATTGAGTGTTGAGTATTGATGTTTGAGGATTGAGATTTGAAGATTGAATATTGTGGATTGAGTATCGAAAACTGAGAATACAGGATATTCTATTGAGTATTGGGAATTGAGGATTGATGGTTGAGTATTGAGGATTGATGGCTGAAGGTTGTGGAATGAATATTGAGGACTCAGGATTGAGGATTGAGGATTGTGTATTGGTGATTGAGGATTGAGGATTGAGGGTGGAGGATTGAGGACTGAGGATTGAGGATTGTGGATTAAGGATTGAAGATTGAGGATTGGGGATTGAGGGTTGAAGATTGAGGATTGAGCGCCGAGGATTGAGGATTGAGGATTGAGGATTGAGGACTGAGGATTGAGGCTTGAAGATTGAGTATTGAGGATTGAAGATTGAGGGTTGAGGATTGAGGTTTGAGGACTGAGGATTGTGGATTGAGTATTGAGGATAGAGGATTGAGGATTGACGTTTGAGGATTGAGGATTTAGGATTGAGGATTGAAGATTGAGGACTGTTGTTTGCGGATTGAGTGTTGAGAATTGATGTCTGGGGATTGAGATTTGATGATTGAGTATTGTGGATTCAGTATAGAATCCTGAGAATTCAGGATATTCTATTGAGTATTGAGTATTGAGGATTAATGGTTGAGGGTTGTGGCATGAATATTGAGGATTCAGGATAGAGGATTGAGGATTGACTATTGGAGATTGAGGGTTGAGGATTGATGATTGAGGATGGAGGATTGAATATTGAGTATTGAGGATTGAAGATTGAGGATTGAGTATTGAGGACTGAAGATTGACGATTGAGGATTGAGGATTGAGGATTGGAGATTGAGTTTTGAGGATTGAAGATTGAGCGCTCAGGATTGAGGATTGATGACTGAGGATTGAGGATTGTGGATTGAGGATTGAGGATTGAAGATTGAGGATTGGGGATTGAGGCTTGACGATTGAGGATTGAGGATTGATGATTGAGGATTGAGGATTGAGGATTGAGGATTGAGGATTGAGGATTGAAGGTTGTGTATTGATGATTGAAGATTGAGGATTGTGGATTGAGTGTTGAGGATTGAGGACGAGGACTGAGGATTGAGGATTGAGGATTGAGGATTGAGGATTGAGGATTGAGGATTGAGGATTGAGGTTTGAATATTGAGGATTGGGGATTGAGGATCGAAGATTGAGGGTTGAGGATTGTGGATTGAGGATTGAGGATTGAGGATTGGAGATTGAGTATTGAGAATTGAAGGTTGAGGATTGAGGGTTGAGGACTGAGGACAGAGGATAAAGGATAGAGGATGAGGACTGAGGGTTGAGGATTGAGGTTTGTCGACTGAGGATTGAGGATTGAGGATTGTGGATTGAGGAATGACGTTTGAGGATTGGGGATTGAGGATTGTAGTATTGAAGATGGAGGATTGAGGTTTTATTATTAAGGATAGAGGATTGGGGACTGAGCTTCGAGGACTGAGTGTTGAGGATTGAAGATTGAAGTCTGAGGATTGGGGACTGAGGATTGAGGACTGAGGATTGAGCATTGAGGATTGAGGATTGAGGATTAACGTTTGAGGATTGAGGACGGAGGATTGAGGATTGAGGATTGAGGATTGAGGATTAACGTTTGAGGATTGAGGATGGAGGATTGAGGATTGAGGATTGGGGGTTGAAGATTGAGGATTGAGGATTGAGGATTGAGGCTTGAGGATTGAGGATTGAGGATTGAAGATAGAGTATTGTGGATTGATGACTGAGGATTGAGGATTGAGTATTGAGGATTGAGGACTGAGGTTTGAGGATTGAGTGTTGAGCACTGAGGATTGAGGATTGAGGATTGAGGATTTAGGACTGAGGATTGACGTTTGAGGATTGAGGATTGAGGATTGAAGATAGAGGTTTGGCGATTGAGGACTGAAGGTTGAGAGTTGAGGATGGAGGATTGATGATGGAGGATGAGGACTGAGGGTTGAGGATTGAGGTTTCAGGACTCAGGATTCAGGATTCAGGATTGAGGTTTGAGGATTGAGGATTGAAGATTGAGTATTGAGGATTGAAGATTAAGGATTGAGGATTGAGGATTGAGGTTTGAATATTGAGGATTGGGGATTGAGGATAGAATATTGAGGGTTGAGGATTGTGGATTGAGGATTGAGGATTGAGGATTGGAGATTGAGTATTGAGAATTGAAAATCGAGGATTGAGGGTTGAGGACTGAGGACAGAGGATAAAGGATAGAGGATGAGGACTGAGGGTTGAGGATTGAGGTTTGACGACTGAGGATTGAGGATTGAGGATTGTAGATTGAGGAATGACGTTTGAGGATTGGGGATTGAGGATTGTAGTATTGAAGATGGAGGATTGAGGTTTTATCATTAAGGATAGAGGATTGGGGACTGTGCGTCGAGGACTGAGTATAGAGGATTGAGGATTGAAGTCTGAGGATTGGGGACTGAGGATTGAGGACTGAGGATTGAGGATTGAGGATTGAGGGTTGAGGATTAACGTTTGAGGATTGAGGATGGAGGATTGAGGATTGAGGATTGAGGATTGAAGATTGAGGATTGAGGATTGAGGATTGAGGATTGAGGATTGAGGATTGAGGATTGAGGATAGAAGATAGAGTATTGAGGATTGATCACTGAGGATTGAGGATTGAGGATTGAGGAATGAGGACTGAGGTTTGAGGATTGAGTGTTGAGCACTGAGGATTGAGGATTGGGGATTGAGGATTTAGGACTGAGGATTGACGTTTGAGGATTGAGGATTGAGGATTGAAGATTGAGGTTTGGCGATTCAGGACTGAGGTTTGAGGATTGAGTGTTGAGCACTGAGGATTGAGGATTGAGGATTGAGGATTTAGGACTGAGGATTGACGTTTGAGGATTGAGGATTGAGGATTGAAGATTGAGGTTTGGCGATTGAGGACTGAAGGTTGAGAGTTGAGGATTGAGGATTGATGATGGAGGATGAGGACTGAGGTTTGATGATTGAGGTTTCTGGACTCAGGATTCAGGATTGAGGTTTGAGGATTGAGGATTGAAGATTGAGTATTGAGGATTGAAGATTGAGGAATTAGGATTGAGGATTGAGGATTGAGGATTGAGGATTGAAGATTGAGTATTGGGTATTGACGGTTGAGGATTGAGGATTGAGTATTGAGGATTGAGGTTTGAGGATTGAAGATTGAGTATTGAGGGTTGAGGATTGAGGATTGAAGATTGAGGATGAGGACTGAGAGTTGAGGATTGAGGTTTGAGGACTGAGGATTGATGATTGATGTTTGAGGATTGAGGATTGGAGGTTGAGTATTGAGGATTGAAGATTGAGGGTTGAGGATTGAGGATTGAGGTTTGAGGAATGAAGATTGAGGATCGGGGACTGAGTATTGACGATTGAGGATTGAGGATTGAGGATTGGGGATTGAAGATTGAGTATTGGGTATTGAAGGTTGAGGATTGAGGATTGAGTGTTGAGGATTGAGGACGAGGACTGAGAGTTGAGGATTGAGGATTGAGTACTGAGGATTGAGGATTCAGGATTGAAGATTGAGGGTTGGGGATTGAGGATCGATGATTGGGGATTGAGGATTGAGGATTGAGAATTGAGGATTGAGGATTGAGGATGGAGATTGAGTATTGAGAATTGAAGATTGAGGATTGAGGATTGATGATTGAGGACAGAGGATAGAGTGTAGAGGATGAGGGCTGAGGGTTGAGGATTGAGGTTTGACGACTGCGGATTGAGGATTGAGGATTCTGGATTGAGGAATGACGTTTGAGGATTGGGGATTGAGGATTGTAGTATAGAAGATGTAGGATTGAATGTTTTGTCATTAAGGATAGAGGATTGGGGACTGAGCGTCGAGGACTGTGTGTTGAGGATTGAGGATTGAAGTCTGAGGATTGGGGATTGAGGATTGAGGACTGAGGATTGAGGATTGAGGATTGAGGATTGAGGATTGAGGGTTGAGGATTGAAGATTGAGAATTGAGAATTGGGGATTGATGGTTGAGTATTGAGGATTGATGGTTGAGGTCTGTGTGTTGAATATTGAGGATTGAGGACTCAGGGTTGTGGATTGAGCATTGTAGATTGAGGACTGAGGATTGAGGATTGAGGATTGAGGATTGAGGATTGAAGATTGAGTATTGAGGACTGAAGATTGTGGATTGAGGATTGAGGATTGAGGATTGGAGATTGAGTATTGAGGATTGAAGATTGAGGGCAAAGGATTGAGGATTGAGGATTGAGGATTGAGGGTTGAGGATTGAAGATTGAGAATTGAGAATTGGGGATTGATGGTTGAGTATTGAGGATTGATGGTTGAGGTCTGTGTGTTGAATATTGAGGATTGAGGACTCAGGGTTGAGGATTGAGCATTGTAGATTGAGGACTGAGGATTGAGGATTGAGGATTGAGGATTGAAGGTTGTGTATTGATGATTGAAGATTGAGGATTGAGGATTGAGTGTTGAGGATTGAGTACGAGGACTGAGGATTGAGGATTGAGGATTGAGGATTGAGGATTGAGGATTGAGGATTGAGGATTGAGGATTGAGGATTGAGGATCGAGGATTCAGGATTGAAGATAGAGTATTGAGGATTGATGACTGAGGATTGAGGATTGAGGATAGAGGATTGAGGGCTGAGGTTTGAGGATTGAGTGTTGAGCACTGAGGATTGAGGATTGAGGATTGAGGATTGAGGATTGAGGATTGAGGATTGAGGATTGAGGATTGAGGATTGAGGATCGAGGATTCAGGATTGAAGATAGAGTATTGAGGATTGATGACTGAGGATTGAGGATTGAGGATTGAGGATTGAGGATTGAGGATTGGAGATTGAGTGTTGAGAATTGAAGATTGAGGGTTGAGGATTGATGATTGATGACAGAGGATAGAGGGTAGAGGATGAGGACTGAGGGTTGAGGATTGAGGTTTGACGACTGAGGATTGAGGACTGAGGATTGTGGATTGAGGAATGACGTTTGAGGATTGGGGATTGAGGATTGTAGTATTGAAGATGGAGGATTGAGGTTTTATTATTAAGGATAGAGGATTGGGGACTGAGCTTCGAGGACTGAGTGTTGAGGATTGAAGATTGAAGTCTGAGGATTGGGGACTGAGGATTGAGGACTGAGGATTGAGCATTGAGGATTGAGGATTGAGGATTAACGTTTGCGGATTGAGGACGGAGGATTGAGGATTGAGGATTGAGGATTGAGGATTGAGGATTGAGGATTGAGGATTAACGTTTGAGGATTGAGGATGGGGGATTGAGGATTGAGGATTGGGGGTTGAAGATTGAGGATTGAGGATTGAGGATTGAGGCTTGAGGATTGAGGATTGAGGATTGAAGATAGAGTATTGTTGATTGATGACTGAGGATTGAGGATTGAGTATTGAGGATTGAGGACTGAGGTTTGAGGATTGAGTGTTGAGCACTGAGGATTGAGGATTGAGGATTGAGGATTTAGGACTGAGGATTGACGTTTGAGGATTGAGGATTGAGGATTGAAGATAGAGGTTTGGCGATTGAGGACTGAAGGTTGAGAGTTGAGGATGGAGGATTGATGATGGAGGATGAGGACTGAGGGTTGAGGATTGAGGTTTCAGGACTCAGGATTCAGGATTCAGGATTGAGGTTTGAGGATTGAGGATTGAAGATTGAGTATTGAGGATTGAAGATTAAGGATTGAGGATTGAGGATTGAGGTTTGAATATTGAGGATTGCGGATTGAGGATAGAATATTGAGGGTTGAGGATTGTGGATTGAGGATTGAGGATTGAGGATTGGAGATTGAGTATTGAGAATTGAGAATCGAGGATTGAGGGTTGAGGACTGAGGACAGAGGATAAAGGATAGAGGATGAGGACTGAGGGTTGAGGATTGAGGTTTGACGACTGAGGATTGAGGATTGAGGATTGTGGATTGAGGAATGACGTTTGAGGATTGGGGATTGAGGATTGTAGTATTGAAGATGGAGGATTGAGGTTTTATCATTACGGATAGAGGATTGGGGACTGTGCGTCGAGGACTGAGTATAGAGGATTGAGGATTGAAGTCTGAGGATTGGGGACTGAGGATTGAGGACTGAGGATTGAGGATTGAGGATTGAGGGTTGAGGATTAACGTTTGAGGATTGAGGATGGAGGATTGAGGATTGAGGATTGAGGATTGAAGATTGAGGATTGAGGATTGAGGATTGAGGATTGAGGATTGAGGGTTGAGGATTGAGGATTGAGGATTGAGGTTTGAATATTGAGGATTGTGGATTGAGGATTGAAGATTGAGGGTTGAGGATTGTGGATTGAGGATTGAGGATTGAGGATTGGAGATTGAGTATTGAGGATGGGAGATTGAGTATTGAGGATTGAGGATTGAGGACTGAGGATTGAGGATTGAGGATTGAGGACTGAGGGTTGTGTATTGATGATTGAAGATTCAGGATTGAGGATTGAGTGTTGAGGCTTGAGTACGAGGACTGAGGATTGAGGATTGAGGATTGAGGGTTGAGGATTGAGGATTGAGGATTGAGGTTTGAATATTGAGGATTGGGGATTGAGGATTGTGGATTGAGTATTGAGGATTGAGGATTGGAGATTGAGTATTGAGAATAGAATGTCGAGGGTTGAGGGTTGAGGACTGAGGACAGAGGATAAAGGATAGAGGATGAGGACTGAGGGTTGAGGATTGAGGTTTGACGACTGAGGATTGAGGATTGAGGATTGTGTATTGAGGAATGACGTTTGAGGATTGGGGATTGAGGACTGTAGTATTGAAGATGGAAGATCGAGGTTTTATCATTAAGGATAGAGGATTGGGGACTGAGCTTCGAGGACTGAGTGTTGAGGATTGAAGATTGAAGTCTGAGGATTGGGGACTGAGGATTGAGGACTGAGGATTGAGCATTGAGGATTGAGGATTGAGGATTAACGTTTGATGATTGAGGACGGAGGATTGAGGATTGAGGATTGAGGATTGAGGATTGAGGATTGAGGATTGAGGATTAACGTTTGAGGATTGAGGATGGAGGATTGAGGATTGAGGATTGGGGTTGAAGATTGAGGATTGAGGATTGAGGATTGAGGCTTGAGGATTGAGGATTGAGGATTGAAGATAGAGTATAGTGGATTGATGACTGAGGATTGAGGATTGAGTATTGAGGATTTAGGACTGAGGATTGACGTTTGAGGATTGAGGATTGAGGATTGAAGATAGAGGTTTGGCGATTGAGGACTGAAGGTTGAGAGTTGAGGATGGAGGATTGATGATGGAGGATGAGGACTGAGGGTTGAGGATTGAGGTTTCAGGACTCAGGATTCAGGATTCAGGATTGAGGTTTGAGGATTGAGGATTGAAGATTGAGTATTGAGGATTGAAGATTAAGGATTGAGGATTGAGGATTGAGGTTTGAATATTGAGGATTGGGGATTGAGGATTGAATATTGAGGGTTGAGGATTGTGGATTGAGGATTGACGATTGAGGATTGGAGATTGAGTATTGAGAATTGAAAATCGAGGATTGAGGGTTGAGGACTGAGGACAGAGGATAAAGGATAGAGGATGAGGACTGAGGGTTGAGGATTGAGGTTTGACGACTGAGGATTGAGGATTGAGGATTGTGGATTGAGGAATGACGTTTGAGGATTGGGGATTGAGGATTGTAGTATTGAAGATGGAGGATTGAGGTTTTATCATTAAGGATAGAGGATAGGGGACTGTGCGTCGAGGACTGAGTATAGAGGATTGAGGATTGAAGTCTGAGGATTGGGGACTGAGGATTGAGGACTGAGGATTGAGGATTGAGGATTGAGGGTTGAGGATTAACGTTTGAGGATTGAGGATGGAGGATTGAGGATTGAGGATTGAGGATTGAAGATTGAGGATTGAGGATTGAGGATTGAGGATTGAGGATTGAGGGTTGAGGATTGAGGATTGAGGATTGAGGTTTGAATATTGAGGATTGTGGATTGAGGATTGAAGATTGAGGGTTGAGGATTGTGGATTGAGGATTGAGGATTGAGGATTGGATATTGAGTATTGAGGATGGGAGATTGAGTATTGAGGATTGAGGATTGAGGACTGAGGATTGAGGATTGAGGATTGAGGACTGAGGGTTGTGTATTGATGATTGAAGATTCAGGATTGAGGATTGAGTGTTGAGGCTTGAGTACGAGGACTGAGGATTGAGGATTGAGGATTGAGGGTTGAGGATTGAGGATTGAGGATTGAGGTTTGAATATTGAGGATTGGGGATTGAGGATTGAATATTGAGGGTTGAGGATTGTGGATTGAGTATTGAGGATTGAGGATTGGAGATTGAGTATTGAGAATAGAATGTCGAGGGTTGAGGGTTGAGGACTGAGGACAGAGGATAAAGGATAGAGGATGAGGACTGAGGGTTGAGGATTGAGGTTTGACGACTGAGGATTGAGGATTGAGGATTGTGTATTGAGGAATGACGTTTGAGGATTGGGGATTGAGGACTGTAGTATTGAAGATGGAAGATCGAGGTTTTATCATTAAGGATAGAAGATTGGGGACTGAGCTTCGAGGACTGAGTGTTGAGGATTGAAGATTGAAGTCTGAGGATTGGGGACTGAGGATTGAGGACTGAGGATTGAGCATTGAGGATTGAGGATTGAGGATTAACGTTTGAGGATTGAGGACGGAGGATTGAGGATTGAGGATTGAGGATTGAGGATTGAGGATTGAGGATTGAGGATAGAGGATTGACGTTTGAGGATTGAGGATTGAGGATTGAAGATTGAGGTTTGGCGATTGAGGACTGAAGGTTGAGAGTTGAGGATTGAGGATTGATGATGGAGGATGAGGACTGAGGTTTGAGGATTGAGGTTTCAGGACTCAGGATTCAGGATTGAGGTTTGAGGATTGAGGATTGAAGATTGAGTATTGAGGATTGAAGATTGAGGAATTAGGATTGAGGATTGTGGATTGAGGATTGAGGATTGAAGATTGAGTATTGGGTATTGACGGTTGAGGATTGAGGATTGAGTATTGAGGATTGTGGATTGAGGATGAAGATTGAGTATTGAGGGTTGAGGATTGAAGATTGAAGATTGAGGATGAGGACTGAGAGTTGAGGATTGAGGTTTGAGGACTGAGGATTGATGATTGATGTTTGAGGATTCAGGATTGGAGATTGAGTATTGAGGATTGAAGATTGAGGATTGAGGATTGAGGATTGAGGTTTGAGGAATGAAGATTGAGGATCGGGGACTGAGTATTGACGATTGAGGATTGAGGATTGAGGATTGAGGATTGAGGATTGGGGATTGAAGATTGAGTATTGGGTATTGAAGGTTGAGGATTGAGGATTGAGTGTTGAGGATTGAGGACGAGGACTGAGAGTTGAGGATTGAGGATTGAGTACTGAGGATTGAGGATTCAGGATTGAAGATTGAGGGTTGGGGATTGAGGATCGATGATTGGGGATTGAGGACTGAGGATTGAGGATTGAGGATTGAGGATTGAGGATTGGAGATTGAGTGTTGAGAATTGAAGATTGATTGTTGAGGATCGATGATTGAGGACAGAGGATAGAGGGTAGAGGATGAGGACTGAGGGTTGAGGATTGAGGTTTGACGACTGAGGATTGAGGATTGAGGATTGTGGATTGAGGAATGACGTTTGAGGATTGGGGATTGAGGATTGTAGTATTGAAGACGGAGGATTGAGGTTTGATAATTAAGGATAGAGGATTGGTGACTGAGCGTCGAGGACTGAGTATTGAGGATTGAGGATTGAAGACTGAGGATTGGGGATTGAGGATTTTGGTCTGAGGATTGAGGATTGAGGATTGAGGATTGAGGATTAACGTTTGAGCATTGAGGACGGAGGATTGAGCATTGAGGATAGAGGATCGAAGATTGAGGGTTGAGGATAGAGGATTGAGGACTGTGGATTGAGGATTTAGAATTGGAGATTGGGTATTGAGGATTGAAGGCTGAGGATTGAGGATTGAGTGTTGAGGATTGAAGATTGAGGATTGAGGATTGAGGATTGAGGATTGAGGATTTAGAATTGGAGATTGGGTATTGAGGATTGAAGGTTGAGTATTGAGGATTGAGTGTTGAGGATTGAAGATTGAAGATTGAGGATTGGGGGTTGAGTATTGAGGACAGAGGGTTGAGGATTGAGATTTGAGGCCTGAGGATTGAGAATTGAGGGTTGGGGATTGAGGACTGAGGTTTGAGTATTGAGTGTTGAGGACTGAGGATTGAGGGTTGAGGATCGAGGATTTAGGACTGAGGATTGACGTCTGAGGATTGAGGATTGAGGATTTTGGATTGAAGATTGTGGACTGAGGGTTGATCATTGAGTGTTGAGTATTGATGTTTGAGGATTGAGATTTGAAGATTGAATATTGTGGATTGAGTATCGAAAACTGAGAATACAGGATATTCTATTGAGTATTGGGAATTGAGTATTGATGGTTGAGTATTGAGGATTGATGGCTGAAGGTTGTGGAATGAATATTGAGGACTCAGGATTGAGGATTGAGGATTGTGTATTGGTGATTGAGGATTGAGGATTGAGGGTGGAGGATTGAGGACTGAGGATTGAGGATTGTGGATTAAGGATTGAAGATTGAGGATTGGGGATTGAGGGTTGAAGATTGAGGATTGAGCGCCGAGGATTGAGGATTGAGGATTGAGGATTGAGGACTGAGGATTGAGGCTTGAAGATTGAGTATTGAGGATTGAAGATTGAGGGTTGAGGATTGAGGTTTGAGGACTGAGGATTGTGGATTGAGTATTGAGGATAGAGGATTGAGGATTGACGTTTGAGGATTGAGGATTTAGGATTGAGGATTGAAGATTGAGGACTGTTGTTTGCGGATTGAGTGTTGAGAATTGATGTCTGGGGATTGAGATTTGATGATTGAGTATTGTGGATTCAGTATAGAATCCTGAGAATTCAGGATATTCTATTGAGTATTGAGTATTGAGGATTAATGGTTGAGGGTTGTGGCATGAATATTGAGGATTCAGGATAGAGGATTGAGGATTGACTATTGGAGATTGAGGGTTGAGGATTGATGATTGAGGATGGAGGATTGAATATTGAGTATTGAGGATTGAAGATTGAGGATTGAGTATTGAGGACTGAAGATTGACGATTGAGGATTGAGGATTGAGGATTGGAGATTGAGTTTTGAGGATTGAAGATTGAGCGCTCAGGATTGAGGATTGATGACTGAGGATTGAGGATTGTGGATTGAGGATTGAGGATTGAAGATTGAGGATTGGGGATTGAGGCTTGACGATTGAGGATTGAGGATTGATGATTGAGGATTGAGGATTGAGGATTGAGGATTGAGGATTGAGGATTGAAGGTTGTGTATTGATGATTGAAGATTGAGGATTGTGGATTGAGTGTTGAGGATTGAGGACGAGGACTGAGGATTGAGGATTGAGGATTGAGGATTGAGGATTGAGGATTGAGGATTGAGGATTGAGGTTTGAATATTGAGGATTGGGGATTGAGGATCGAAGATTGAGGGTTGAGGATTGTGGATTGAGGATTGAGGATTGAGGATTGGAGATTGAGTATTGAGAATTGAAGGTTGAGGATTGAGGGTTGAGGACTGAGGACAGAGGATAAAGGATAGAGGATGAGGACTGAGGGTTGAGGATTGAGGTTTGTCGACTGAGGATTGAGGATTGAGGATTGTGGATTGAGGAATGACGTTTGAGGATTGGGGATTGAGGATTGTAGTATTGAAGATGGAGGATTGAGGTTTTATTATTAAGGATAGAGGATTGGGGACTGAGCTTCGAGGACTGAGTGTTGAGGATTGAAGATTGAAGTCTGAGGATTGGGGACTGAGGATTGAGGACTGAGGATTGAGCATTGAGGATTGAGGATTGAGGATTAACGTTTGAGGATTGAGGACGGAGGATTGAGGATTGAGGATTGAGGATTGAGGATTAACGTTTGAGGATTGAGGATGGAGGATTGAGGATTGAGGATTGGGGGTTGAAGATTGAGGATTGAGGATTGAGGATTGAGGCTTGAGGATTGAGGATTGAGGATTGAAGATAGAGTATTGTGGATTGATGACTGAGGATTGAGGATTGAGTATTGAGGATTGAGGACTGAGGTTTGAGGATTGAGTGTTGAGCACTGAGGATTGAGGATTGAGGATTGAGGATTTAGGACTGAGGATTGACGTTTGAGGATTGAGGATTGAGGATTGAAGATAGAGGTTTGGCGATTGAGGACTGAAGGTTGAGAGTTGAGGATGGAGGATTGATGATGGAGGATGAGGACTGAGGGTTGAGGATTGAGGTTTCAGGACTCAGGATTCAGGATTCAGGATTGAGGTTTGAGGATTGAGGATTGAAGATTGAGTATTGAGGATTGAAGATTAAGGATTGAGGATTGAGGATTGAGGTTTGAATATTGAGGATTGGGGATTGAGGATAGAATATTGAGGGTTGAGGATTGTGGATTGAGGATTGAGGATTGAGGATTGGAGATTGAGTATTGAGAATTGAAAATCGAGGATTGAGGGTTGAGGACTGAGGACAGAGGATAAAGGATAGAGGATGAGGACTGAGGGTTGAGGATTGAGGTTTGACGACTGAGGATTGAGGATTGAGGATTGTAGATTGAGGAATGACGTTTGAGGATTGGGGATTGAGGATTGTAGTATTGAAGATGGAGGATTGAGGTTTTATCATTAAGGATAGAGGATTGGGGACTGTGCGTCGAGGACTGAGTATAGAGGATTGAGGATTGAAGTCTGAGGATTGGGGACTGAGGATTGAGGACTGAGGATTGAGGATTGAGGATTGAGGGTTGAGGATTAACGTTTGAGGATTGAGGATGGAGGATTGAGGATTGAGGATTGAGGATTGAAGATTGAGGATTGAGGATTGAGGATTGAGGATTGAGGATTGAGGATTGAGGATTGAGGATAGAAGATAGAGTATTGAGGATTGATGACTGAGGATTGAGGATTGAGGATTGAGGAATGAGGACTGAGGTTTGAGGATTGAGTGTTGAGCACTGAGGATTGAGGATTGGGGATTGAGGATTTAGGACTGAGGATTGACGTTTGAGGATTGAGGATTGAGGATTGAAGATTGAGGTTTGGCGATTCAGGACTGAGGTTTGAGGATTGAGTGTTGAGCACTGAGGATTGAGGATTGAGGATTGAGGATTTAGGACTGAGGATTGACGTTTGAGGATTGAGGATTGAGGATTGAAGATTGAGGTTTGGCGATTGAGGACTGAAGGTTGAGAGTTGAGGATTGAGGATTGATGATGGAGGATGAGGACTGAGGTTTGATGATTGAGGTTTCTGGACTCAGGATTCAGGATTGAGGTTTGAGGATTGAGGATTGAAGATTGAGTATTGAGGATTGAAGATTGAGGAATTAGGATTGAGGATTGAGGATTGAGGATTGAGGATTGAAGATTGAGTATTGGGTATTGACGGTTGAGGATTGAGGATTGAGTATTGAGGATTGAGGTTTGAGGATTGAAGATTGAGTATTGAGGGTTGAGGATTGAGGATTGAAGATTGAGGATGAGGACTGAGAGTTGAGGATTGAGGTTTGAGGACTGAGGATTGATGATTGATGTTTGAGGATTGAGGATTGGAGATTGAGTATTGAGGATTGAAGATTGAGGGTTGAGGATTGAGGATTGAGGTTTGAGGAATGAAGATTGAGGATCGGGGACTGAGTATTGACGATTGAGGATTGAGGATTGAGGATTGGGGATTGAAGATTGAGTATTGGGTATTGAAGGTTGAGGATTGAGGATTGAGTGTTGAGGATTGAGGACGAGGACTGAGAGTTGAGGATTGAGGATTGAGTACTGAGGATTGAGGATTCAGGATTGAAGATTGAGGGTTGGGGATTGAGGATCGATGATTGGGGATTGAGGATTGAGGATTGAGAATTGAGGATTGAGGATTGAGGATGGAGATTGAGTATTGAGAATTGAAGATTGAGGATTGAGGATTGATGATTGAGGACAGAGGATAGAGTGTAGAGGATGAGGACTGAGGGTTGAGGATTGAGGTTTGACGACTGCGGATTGAGGATTGAGGATTCTGGATTGAGGAATGACGTTTGAGGATTGGGGATTGAGGATTGTAGTATAGAAGATGTAGGATTGAATGTTTTGTCATTAAGGATAGAGGATTGGGGACTGAGCGTCGAGGACTGTGTGTTGAGGATTGAGGATTGAAGTCTGAGGATTGGGGATTGAGGATTGAGGACTGAGGATTGAGGATTGAGGATTGAGGATTGAGGATTGAGGGTTGAGGATTGAAGATTGAGAATTGAGAATTGGGGATTGATGGTTGAGTATTGAGGATTGATGGTTGAGGTCTGTGTGTTGAATATTGAGGATTGAGGACTCAGGGTTGTGGATTGAGCATTGTAGATTGAGGACTGAGGATTGAGGATTGAGGATTGAGGATTGAGGATTGAAGATTGAGTATTGAGGACTGAAGATTGTGGATTGAGGATTGAGGATTGAGGATTGGAGATTGAGTATTGAGGATTGAAGATTGAGGGCAAAGGATTGAGGATTGAGGATTGAGGATTGAGGGTTGAGGATTGAAGATTGAGAATTGAGAATTGGGGATTGATGGTTGAGTATTGAGGATTGATGGTTGAGGTCTGTGTGTTGAATATTGAGGATTGAGGACTCAGGGTTGAGGATTGAGCATTGTAGATTGAGGACTGAGGATTGAGGATTGAGGATTGAGGATTGAAGGTTGTGTATTGATGATTGAAGATTGAGGATTGAGGATTGAGTGTTGAGGATTGAGTACGAGGACTGAGGATTGAGGATTGAGGATTGAGGATTGAGGATTGAGGATTGAGGATTGAGGATTGAGGATTGAGGATTGAGGATCGAGGATTCAGGATTGATGATAGAGTATTGAGGATTGATGACTGAGGATTGAGGATTGAGGATAGAGGATTGAGGGCTGAGGTTTGAGGATTGAGTGTTGAGCACTGAGGATTGAGGATTGAGGATTGAGGATTGAGGATTGAGGATTGAGGATTGAGGATTGAGGATTGAGGATTGAGGATCGAGGATTCAGGATTGAAGATAGAGTATTGAGGATTGATGACTGAGGATTGAGGATTGAGGATTGAGGATTGAGGATTGAGGATTGGAGATTGAGTGTTGAGAATTGAAGATTGAGGGTTGAGGATTGATGATTGAGGACAGAGGATAGAGGGTAGAGGATGAGGACTGAGGGTTGAGGATTGAGGTTTGACGACTGAGGATTGAGGACTGAGGATTGTGGATTGAGGAATGACGTTTGAGGATTGGGGATTGAGGATTGTAGTATTGAAGATGGAGGATTGAGGTTTTATTATTAAGGATAGAGGATTGGGGACTGAGCTTCGAGGACTGAGTGTTGAGGATTGAAGATTGAAGTCTGAGGATTGGGGACTGAGGATTGAGGACTGAGGATTGAGCATTGAGGATTGAGGATTGAGGATTAACGTTTGCGGATTGAGGACGGAGGATTGAGGATTGAGGATTGAGGATTGAGGAATGAGGATTGAGGATTGAGGATTAACGTTTGAGGATTGAGGATGGGGGATTGAGGATTGAGGATTGGGGGTTGAAGATTGAGGATTGAGGATTGAGGATTGAGGCTTGAGGATTGAGGATTGAGGATTGAAGATGGAGTATTGTTGATTGATGACTGAGGATTGAGGATTGAGTATTGAGGATTGAGGACTGAGGTTTGAGGATTGAGTGTTGAGCACTGAGGATTGAGGATTGAGGATTGAGGATTTAGGACTGAGGATTGACGTTTGAGGATTGAGGATTGAGGATTGAAGATAGAGGTTTGGCGATTGAGGACTGAAGGTTGAGAGTTGAGGATGGAGGATTGATGATGGAGGATGAGGACTGAGGGTTGAGGATTGAGGTTTCAGGACTCAGGATTCAGGATTCAGGATTGAGGTTTGAGGATTGAGGATTGAAGATTGAGTATTGAGGATTGAAGATTAAGGATTGAGGATTGAGGATTGAGGTTTGAATATTGAGGATTGGGGATTGAGGATAGAATATTGAGGGTTGAGGATTGTGGATTGAGGATTGAGGATTGAGGATTGGAGATTGAGTATTGAGAATTGAGAATCGAGGATTGAGGGTTGAGGACTGAGGACAGAGGATAAAGGATAGAGGATGAGGACTGAGGGTTGAGGATTGAGGTTTGACGACTGAGGATTGAGGATTGAGGATTGTGGATTGAGGAATGACGTTTGAGGATTGGGGATTGAGGATTGTAGTATTGAAGATGGAGGATTGAGGTTTTATCATTACGGATAGAGGATTGGGGACTGTGCGTCGAGGACTGAGTATAGAGGATTGAGGATTGAAGTCTGAGGATTGGGGACTGAGGATTGAGGACTGAGGATTGAGGATTGAGGATTGAGGGTTGAGGATTAACGTTTGAGGATTGAGGATGGAGGATTGAGGATTGATGATTGAGGTTTGGCGATTCAGGACTGAGGTTTGAGGATTGAGTGTTGAGCACTGAGGATTGAGGATTGAGGGTTGAGGATTTAGGACTGAGGATTGGCGTTTGAGGATTGAGGATTGAGGATTGAAGATTGAGGTTTGGCGATTGAGGACTGAAGGTTGAGAGTTGAGGATTGAGGATTGATGATGGAGGATGAGGACTGAGGTTTGATGATTGAGGTTTCAGGACTCAGGATTCAGGATTGAGGTTTGAGGATTGAGGATTGAAGATTGAGTATTGAGGATTGAAGATTGAGGAATTAGGATTGAGGATTGAGGATTGAGGATTGAGGATTGAAGATTGAGTATTGGGTATTGACGGTTGAGGATTGAGGATTGAGTATTGAGGATTGAGGATTGAGGATTGAAGATTGAGTATTGAGGGTTGAGGATTGAGGATTGAAGATTGAGGATGAGGACTGAGAGTTGAGGATTGAGGTTTGAGGACTGAGGATTGATGATTGATGTTTGAGGATTGAGGATTGGAGATTGAGTATTGAGGATTGAAGATTGAGGATTGAGGATTGAGGATTGAGGTTTGAGGAATGAAGATTGAGGATCGGGGACTGAGTATTGACGATTGATGGCTGAGTATTGAGGATTGATGGTTGAGGTCTGTGTGTTGAATATTGAGGATTGAGGACTCAGGGTTGAGGATTGAGCATTGTAGATTGAGGACTGAGGATTGAGGATTGAGGATTGAGGATTGAAGGTTGTGTATTGATGATTGAAGATTGAGGATAGAGGATTGAGTGTTGAGGATTGAGTACGAGGACTGAGGATTGAGGATTGAGGATTGAGGAATTACGTTTGAGGATTGGGGATTGAGGATTGTAGTATTGAAGATGGAGGATTGAGGTTTTAGGACTGAGGATTGACGTTTGAGGATTGAGGATTGAGGATTGAAGATTGAGGTTTGGCGGTTGAGGACTGAAGGTTGAGAGTTGAGGATTGAGGATTGATGATGGAGGATGATGACTGAGGGTTGAGGATTGAGGTTTTAGGACTCAGGATTCAGTATTCAGGATTGAGGTTTGAGGATTGAGGATTGAAGATTGAGTATTGAGGATTGAAGATTAAGGATTGAGGATTGAGGATTGAGGATTGAGGATTGAGGATTGAGGATTAACGTTTGAGCATTGAGGATGGAGGATTGAGCATTGAGGATAGAGGATCGAAGATTGAGGATTGAGGATTGAGGATTGAGGACTGAGGATTGAGGATTGAGGATTGAGGATTGAGGATTAACGTTTGAGGATTGAGGATGGAGGATTGAGGATTGAGGATTGAGGATTGAAGATTGAGGATTGAGGATTGAGGATTGAGGATTGAGGATTGAGGATTGAAGATAGAGTATTGAGGATTGATGACTGAGGATTGAGGATTGAGGATTGAGGATTGAGGACTGAGGTTTGAGGATTGAGTGTTGAGCACTGAGGATTGAGGATTGAGGATTGAGGATTTAGGACTGAGGATTGACGTTTGAGGATTGAGGATTGAGGATTGAATATTGAGGTTTCGCGGTTGAGGACTGAAGTTTGAGAGTTGAGGATTGAGGATTGATGATGGAGGATGATGACTGAGGGTTGAGGATTGAGGTTTTAGGACTCAGGATTCAGTATTCAGGATTGAGGTTTGAGGATTGAGGATTGAAGATTGAGTATTGAGGATTGAAGATTAAGGATTGAGGATTGAGGATTGAGGATTGAGGATTGAGGATTGAGGATTGAGGGTTGAGGATTGTGGATTGAGTATTGAAGATTGAGGACAGAGGGTTGAGGATTGAGGACTGAGGATTGACGTTTGAGGATTGAGGATTGAGGATTGAAGATTGAGGTTTGGCGATTGAGGACTGAATTTTGAGAGTTGAGGATTGGGGATTGATGATGGAGGATGAGGACTGAGGATTGAGGATTGAGGATTGAGGATTGAGGATTGAGGATTGAGGTTTGAATATTGAGGATTGGGGATTGAGGATTGAGAATTGAAGATTGAGGATAGAGGGTTGATGATTGAGGATAGAGGATAGAGGATAGAGGATGAGGACTCAGGGTTGAGGATTGAGGTTTGACGACTGAGGATTGAGGATTGAGGATTGTGGATTGAGGAATGACGTTTGAGGATTGGGGATTGAGGATTGTAGTATTGAAGACGGAGGATTGAGGTTTGATCATTAAGGATAGAGGATTGGTGACTGAGCGTCGAGGACTGAGTATTGAGGATTGAGGATTGAAGACTGAGGATTGGGGATTGAGGATTTTGGTCTGAGGATTGAGGATTGAGGATTGAGGTTTGAGGATTAACGTTTGAGCATTGAGGATGGAGGATTGAGCATTGAGGATAGAGGATCGAACATTGAGGATTGAGTATTGAGGATTGAGGACTGTGGATTGAGGATTTAGAATTGGAGATTGGGTATTGAGGATTGAAGGCTGAGGATTGAGGATTGAGTGTTGAGGATTGAAGATTGAGGATTGAGGATTGAGGATTGAGGATTGAGGATTGAGTGTTGAGGATTGAGGACGAGGACTGAGAGTTGAGGATTGAGGAGTGATGTCTGAGGATTGAGGATTCAGGATTGAAGATTGATGGTTGGGGATTGAGGAACGATGATTGCGGATTGAGGATTGAGGATTGAGGATTGAGGATTGAGGATTGAGGATTGAGTATTGAAGATTGAGGACAGAGGGTTGAGGATTGAGGATTGATGTTTGAGGATTGAGATTTGATGATTGAATATTTTGGATTGAGTATTGTATCCTGAGAATTCAGGATATTCTATTGAATATTGAGAATTGATGGTTGATGGTTGATTATTGAGGATTGATGATTGATGGTATTGTGTTGAATATTGAGGATTGAGGGTTCAGGATTGAGTATTGAGTATAGAATGTTGAAAACTGAGGATTGAGGATTGAGGATAGACGATTGAGGATTGAAGATTGAGTATTGATGATTGAAGTTTGAGGATTGAGGATTGAGCGTTGAGGGTAGAGGACGAGGAGTGATGTCTGGGGATTGAGGTTTGAGGACTGAGGATTGAGGATTGGGGATTGTGGATTGAGGAATGACGTTTCAGGATTGGGAATTGAGGATTGTAGTATTGAAGACGGAGGATTGAGGTTTGATCATTAAGGATAGAGGATTGGGGACTGAGCGTCGAGGACTGAGTATTGAGGATTGAGGGTTGAAGACTGAGGATTGGGGATTGAGGATTTTGGACTGAGGATTGAGGATTGAGGATTGAGGATTGAGGATTAACGTTTGAGCATTGAGGATGGAGGATTGAGCATTGAGGATTGAGGATCGAAGTTTGAGGATTGAGGATTGAGGATTGAGGACTGTGGATTGAGGATTTAGAATTGGAGATTGGGTATTGAGGATTGAAGGCTGAGGATTGTGGATTGAGTGTTGAGGATTGAAGATTGAGGATTGAGGATTGAGGATTGAGGATTGAGGATTTAGAATTGGAGACTGGGTATTGAGGATTGAAGGTTGAGTATTGAGGATTGAGTGTTGAGGATTGAATATTGAAGATTGATGATTGGGGTTGAGTATTGAGGACAGAGGGTTGAGGATTGAGATTTGAGGCCTGAGGGTTGAGGATTGAGTGTTGAGTATTGATGTTTGAGGATTGAGATTTGAAGATTGAATATTGTGGATTGAGTATTGAAAACTGAGAATACAGGATATTCTATTGAGTATTGAGAATTGAGGATTGATGGTTGAGTATTGAGGATTGATGGCTGAAGGTTGTGGAATGAATATTGAGGACTCAGGATTGAGGATTGAGGATTGTGTATTGGTGATTGAGGATTGGGGATTGAGGGTGGAGGATTGAGGATTGAGGATTGAGGATTGTGGATTGAGGATTGAAGATTGAGGATTGGGGATTGAGGGTTGAAGATTGAGGATTGAGTGTCGAGGATTGAGGATTGAGGATTGAGGATTGAGGACTGAGGATTGAGGCTTGAAGATTGAGTATTGAGGATTGAAGATTGAGGGTTGAGGATTGAGGTTTGAGGACTGAGGATTGTGGATTGAGTATTGAGGATTGAAGATTGAGGACTGTTGTTTGCGGATTGAGTGTTGAGAATTGGTGTCTGGGGATTGAGATTTGATGATTGAGTATTGTGGATGCAGTATAGAATCCTGAGAATTCAGGATATTCTATTGAGTATTGAGTATTGAGGATTAATGGTTGAGGGTTGTGGCATGAATATTGAGGATTCAGGATTGAGGATTGAGGATTGAGTATTGGAGATTGAGTATTGGAGATTGAGGATTGAGGATTGATGATTGAGGATGGAGGATTGAATATTGAGTATTGAGGATTGAAGATTGAGGATTGAGTATTGAGGACTGAAGATTGAGGATTGAGGATCGAGGATTGAGGATTGGAGATTGAGTTTTGAGGATTGAAGCTTGACGGCTCAGGATTGAGGATTGAGGATTGAGGATTGAGGGTTGAGGATTAAAGATTGAGAATTGAGAATTGGGGATTGATGGTTGAGTATTGAGGATTGACGGTTGATGTCTGTGTGTTGAATATTGAGGATTGAGGACTCAGGGTTGAGGATTGAGCATTGTAGATTGAGGACTGAGGATTGAGGATTGAGGATAGAGGATTGAAGGTTGTGTATTGATGATTGAAGATTGAGGATTGAGGATTGAGTGTTGAGGATTGAGGACGAGGACTGAGGATTGAGGATTGAGGATTGTGGATTGAGGATTGAGGATTGAGGATTGAGGTTTGAATATTGAGGATTGGGGATTGAGGATTGAAGATTGAGGGTTGAGGATTGTGGACTGAGGATTGAGGATTGAGGATTGGAGATTGAGTATTGAGAATTGAAGGTTGAGGATTGAGGGTTGAGGACTGAGGACAGAGGATAAAGGATAGAGGATCAGGACTGAGGGTTGAGGATTGAGGTTTGACGACTGAGGATTGAGGATTGAGGATTGTGGGTTGAGGAATGACGTCTGAGGATTGGGGATTGAGGATTGTAGTATTGAAGATGGAGGATTGAGGTTTTATCATTAAGGATAGAGGATTGGGGACTGAGTGTCGAGGACTGAGTATTGAGGATTGAGGATTGAAGTCTGAGGATTGGGGACTGAGGATTGAGGGCTGAGGATTGAGGATTGAGGATTGAGGATTGAGGATTAACGTTTGAAGATTGAGGATGGAGGATTGAGTATTGAGGATTGAGGATTGAAGATTGAGGACTGAGGGTTGAGGATTGAGGATTGAGGATTGAGGATTGAGGATTGAAGATAGAGTATTGAGGATTGGTGACTGAGGATTGAGTATTGAGGATTGAGGATTGAGGACTGAGGTTTGAGGATTGAGTGTTGAGCACTGAGGATTGAGGATTGAGGAATGAAGATTGAGGATTGGGGACTGAGGATTGACGATTGAGGATTGAGGATTGAGGATTGAGGATTGAGGATTGAGGATTGAAGATTGAGTATTGGGGATTGAAGGTTGAGGATTGAGGATTGAGTGTTGAGGATTGAGGACGAGGACTGAGAGTTGAGGATTGAGGAGTGAGGTCTGAGGATTGAGGATTCAGGATTGAAGATTGATGGTTGGGGATTGAGGAACGATGATTGCGGATTGAGGATTGAGGTTTGAGGATTGAGGATTGAGGATTGAGGATTGAGTATTGAAGATTGAGGACAGAGGGTTGAGGATTGAGGATTGATGTTTGAGGATTGAGATTTGATGATTGAATATTTTGGATTGAGTATTGTATCCTGAGAATTCAGGATATTCTATTGAATATTGAGAATTGATGGTTGATGGTTGATTATTGAGGATTGATGATTGATGGTATTGTGTTGAATATTGAGGATTGAGGGTTCAGGATTGAGTATTGAGTATAGAATGTTGAAAACTGAGGATTGAGGATTGAGGATAGACGATTGAGGATTGAAGATTGAGTATTGATGATTGAAGTTTGAGGATTGAGGATTGAGCGTTGAGGGTTGAGGACGAGGAGTGATGTCTGGGGATTGAGGTTTGAGGACTGAGGATTGAGTATTCAGGATTGAGGATTTAGGATTGAGGGTTGAGAATTGAAGATTGGGTATTGAGGATTCAAGATTGAGGATTGAGGATTGAGGATTGAGGATTGAAGATTGAGGATAGAGGATTGAGGGTTGAGGATAGAGGATAGAGGATAGAGGATGAGGACTCAGGGTTGAGGATTGAGGTTTGACGACTGAGGATTGAGGATTGGGGATTGTGGATTGAGGAATGACGTTTCAGGATTGGGGATTGAGGATTGTAGTATTGAAGACGGAGGATTGAGGTTTGATCATTAAGGATAGAGGATTGGGGACTGAGCGTCGAGGACTGAGTATTGAGGATTGAGGGTTGAAGACTGAGGATTGGGGATTGAGGATTTTGGACTGAGGATTGAGGATTGAGGATTGAGGATTGAGGATTAACGTTTGAGCATTGAGGATGGAGGATTGAGCATTGAGGATTGAGGATCGAAGATTGAGGAGTGAGGATTGAGGATTGAGGACTGTGGATTGAGGATTTAGAATTGGAGATTGGGTATTGAGGATTGAAGGCTGAGGATTGTGGATTGAGTGTTGAGGATTGAAGATTGAGGATTGAGGATGGAGGATTGAGGATTGAGGATTTAGAATTGGAGACTGGGTATTGAGGATTGAAGGTTGAGTATTGAGGATTGAGTGTTGAGGATTGAATATTGAAGATTGATGATTGGGGTTGAGTATTGAGGACAGAGGGTTGAGGATTGAGATTTGAGGCCTGAGGGTTGAGGATTGAGTGTTGAGTATTGATGTTTGAGGATTGAGATTTGAAGATTGAATATTGTGGATTGAGTATTGAAAACTGAGAATACAGGATATTCTATTGAGTATTGAGAATTGAGGATTGATGGTTGAGTATTGAGGATTGATGGCTGAAGGTTGTGGAATGAATATTGAGGACTCAGGATTGAGGATTGAGGATTGTGTATTGGTGATTGAGGATTGGGGATTGAGGGTGGAGGATTGAGGATTGAGGATTGAGGATTGTGGATTGAGGATTGAAGATTGAGGATTGGGGATTGAGGGTTGAAGATTGAGGATTGAGTGTCGAGGATTGAGGATTGAGGATTGAGGATTGAGGACTGAGGATTGAGGCTTGAAGATTGAGTATTCAGGATTGAAGATTGAGGGTTGAGGATTGAGGTTTGACGACTGAGGATTGTGGATTGAGTATTGAGGATTGAGGATTGAGGATTGACGTTTGAGGATTGAGGATTGAGGATTGAGGATTGAAGATTGAGGACTGTTGTTTGCGGATTGAGTGTTGAGAATTGGTGTCTGGGGATTGAGATTTGATGATTGAGTATTGTGGATTCAGTATAGAATCCTGAGAATTCAGGATATTCTATTGAGTATTGAGTATTGAGGATTAATGGTTGAGGGTTGTGGCATGAATATTGAGGATTCAGGATTGAGGATTGAGGATTGAGTATTGGAGATTGAGTATTGGAGATTGAGGATTGAGGATTGATGATTGAGGATGGAGGATTGAATATTGAGTATTGAGGATTGAAGATTGAGGATTGAGTATTGAGGACTGAAGATTGAGGATTGAGGATCGAGGATTGAGGATTGGAGATTGAGTTTTGAGGATTGAAGCTTGAGGGCTCAGGATTGAGGATTGAGGATTGAGGATTGAGGGTTGAGGATTAAAGATTGAGAATTGAGAATTGGGGATTGATGGTTGAGTATTGAGGATTGACGGTTGATGTCTGTGTGTTGAATATTGAGGATTGAGGACTCAGGGTTGAGGATTGAGCATTGTACATTGAGGACTGAGGATTGAGGATTGAGGATTGAGGATTGAAGGTTGTGTATTGATGATTGAAGATTGAGGATTGAGGATTGAGTGTTGAGGATTGAGGACGAGGACTGAGGATTGAGGATTGAGGATTGAGGATTGAGGATTGAGGATTGAGGATTGAGGTTTGAATATTGAGGATTGGGGATTGAGGATTGAAGATTGAGGGTTGAGGATTGTGGACTGAGGATTGAGGATTGAGGATTGGAGATTGAGTATTGAGAATTGAAGGTTGAGGATTGAGGGTTGAGGACTGAGGACAGAGGATAAAGGATAGAGGATGAGGACTGAGGGTTGAGGATTGAGGTTTGACGACTGAGGATTGAGGATTGAGGATTGAGGATTGAGGATTGAGGATTGGAGATTGAGTGTTGAGAATTGAAGATTGAGGGTTGAGGATTGATGATTGAGGACAGAGGATAGAGGGTAGAGGATGAGGACTGAGGGTTGAGGATTGAGGTTTGACGACTGAGGATTGAGGACTGAGGATTGTGGATTGAGGAATGACGTTTGAGGATTGGGGATTGAGGATTGTAGTATTGAAGATGGAGGATTGAGGTTTTATTATTAAGGATAGAGGATTGGGGACTGAGCTTCGAGGACTGAGTGTTGAGGATTGAAGATTGAAGTCTGAGGATTGGGGACTGAGGATTGAGGACTGAGGATTGAGCATTGAGGATTGAGGATTGAGGATTAACGTTTGCGGATTGAGGACGGAGGATTGAGGATTGAGGATTGAGGATTGAGGATTGAGGATTGAGGATTGAGGATTAACGTTTGAGGATTGAGGATGGGGGATTGAGGATTGAGGATTGGGGGTTGAAGATTGAGGATTGAGGATTGAGGATTGAGGCTTGAGGATTGAGGATTGAGGATTGAAGATAGAGTATTGTTGATTGATGACTGAGGATTGAGGATTGAGTATTGAGGATTGAGGATTGAAGATTGAGGTTTGGCGGTTGAGGACTGAAGGTTGAGAGTTGAGGATTGAGGATTGATGATGGAGGATGATGACTGAGGGTTGAGGATTGAGGTTTTAGGACTCAGGATTCAGTATTCAGGATTGAGGTTTGAGGATTGAGGATTGAAGATTGAGTATTGAGGATTGAAGATTAAGGATTGAGGATTGAGGATTGAGGATTGAGGATTGAGGATTGAGGATTAACGTTTGAGCATTGAGGATGGAGGATTGAGCATTGAGGATAGAGGATCGAAGATTGAGGATTGAGGATTGAGGATTGAGGACTGAGGATTGAGGATTGAGGATTGAGGATTGAGGATTAACGTTTGAGGATTGAGGATGGAGGATTGAGGATTGAGGATTGAGGATTGAAGATTGAGGATTGAGGATTGAGGATTGAGGATTGAGGATTGAGGATTGAAGATAGAGTATTGAGGATTGATGACTGAGGATTGAGGATTGAGGATTGAGGATTGAGGACTGAGGTTTGAGGATTGAGTGTTGAGCACTGAGGATTGAGGATTGAGGATTGAGGATTTAGGACTGAGGATTGACGTTTGAGGATTGAGGATTGAGGATTGAATATTGAGGTTTCGCGGTTGAGGACTGAAGGTTGAGAGTTGAGGATTGAGGATTGATGATGGAGGATGATGACTGAGGGTTGAGGATTGAGGTTTTAGGACTCAGGATTCAGTATTCAGGATTGAGGTTTGAGGATTGAGGATTGAAGATTGAGTATTGAGGATTGAAGATTAAGGATTGAGGATTGAGGATTGAGGATTGAGGATTGAGGATTGAGGATTAACGTTTGAGCATTGAGGATGGAGGATTGAGCATTGAGGATAGAGGATCGAAGATTGAGGATTGAGGATTGAGGATTGAGGACTGTGGATTGAGGATTTAGAATTGGAGATTGGGTATTGAGGATTGAAGGCTGAGGATTGAGGATTGAGTGTTGAGGATTGAAGATTGAGGATTGAGGATTGAGGATTGAGGATTGAGGATTTAGAATTGGAGATTGGGTATTGAGGATTGAAGGTTGAGTATTGAGGATTGAGTGTTGAGGATTGAAGATTGAAGATTGAGGATTGGGGGTTGAGTATTGAGGACAGAGGGTTGAGGATTGAGATTTGAGGCCTGAGGATTGAGGATCGAGGGTTGGGGATTGAGGACTGAGGTTTGAGTATTGAGTGTTGAGGACTGAGGATTGAGGGTTGAGGATCGAGGATTTAGGACTGAGGATTGACGTCTGAGGATTGAGGATTGAGGATTTTGGATTGAAGATTGTGGACTGAGGGCTGATCATTGAGTGTTGAGTATTGATGTTTGAGGATTGAGATTTGAAGATTGAATATTGTGGATTGAGTATCGAAAACTGAGAATACAGGATATTCTATTGAGTATTGAGAATTGAGGATTGATGGTTGAGTATTGAGGATTAATGGTTGAGGGTTGTGGCATGAATATTGAGGATTCAGGATAGAGGATTGAGGATTGACTATTGGAGATTGAGGGTTGGTGATTGATGATTGAGGATGGAGGATTGAATATTGAGGATTGGGGATTGAGGATCGAAGATTGAGGGTTGAGGATTGTGGACTGAGGATTGAGGATTGAGGATTGGAGATTGAGTATTGAGAATTGAAGGTTGAGGATTGAGGGTTGAGGACTGAGGACAGAGGATAAAGGATAGAGGATGAGGACTGAGGGTTGAGGATTGAGGTTTGACGACTGAGGATTGAGGATTGAGGATTGTGGATTGAGGAATGACGTTTGGGGATTGGGGATTGAGGATTGTAGTATTGAAGATGGAGGATTGAGGTTTTATCATTAAGGATAGAGGATTGGGGACTGAGCGTCGAGGACTGAGTATTGAGGATGGAGGATTGACGTCTGAGGATTGGGGACTGAGGATTGAGGGCTGAGGATTGAGGATTGAGGATTGAGGATTAACGTTTGAAGATTGAGGATGGAAGATTGAGTATTGAGGATTGAGGATTGAAGATTGAGGATTGAGGGTTGAGGATTGAGGATTGAGGATTGAGGTTTGAGGATTGAAGACAGAGTATTGAGGATTGATGACTGAGGATTGAGGATTGTGGATTGAGGATTGAGGACTGAGGTTTGAGGATTGAGTGTTGAGCACTGAGGATTGAGGATTGAGGATTGAGGATTTAGGACTAAGGATTGACGTTTG
The DNA here is from genome assembly GCF_051401765.1 of Calliopsis andreniformis. Lineage (NCBI taxonomy): Eukaryota > Metazoa > Arthropoda > Insecta > Hymenoptera > Andrenidae > Calliopsis > Calliopsis andreniformis. The sequence continues at coordinate 858,270 of NW_027480450.1, read as the reverse complement.
AGGATTGAGGATTGAGGATTGAAGATTGAGGTTTGGCGATTGAGGACTGAAGGTTGAGAGTTGAGGGTTGAGGATAGATGATGGAGGATGAGGACTGAGGGTTGAGGATTGAGGTTTCAGGACTCAGGATTCAGGATTCAGGATTGAGGTTTGAGGATTGAGGATTGAATATTGAGTATTGAGGATTGAAGATTAAGGATTGAGGATTGAGGATTGAGGATTGAGGATTGAAGATTGAGGATTGGGGATTGAGGATTGAGGATTGAGGATTGAGTATTGACGATTGAGGACAGAGGGTTGAGGATTGAGGAATGATGTTTGAGGATTGAGATTTGATGATTGAATAGTTTGGATTGAGTATTGTATCCTTAGGATTCAGGATATTCTATTGAATATTGAGAATTGATGGTTGATGGTTGAGTATTGAGGATTGATGGTTGATGGTTGTGTGTTGAATATTGAGGATTGAGGATTCAGGATTGACGATTGTGTATAGAAGATTGAAAACTGAGGATTGAGGATTGAGGATTGACGATTGAGGGTTGAAGATTGAGTATTGATTAATGAAGTTTGATGATTGAGGATTGAGCGTTGAGGGTTGAGGACGAGGAGTGAGGGATGAGGATTGAGGTTTGGGGACTGATGATTGAGTATTCAGGATTGAGGATTTACGATTGAGGGTTGAGGATTGAAGATTGAGTATTGAGGACTGAAGATTGTGGATTGAGGATTGAGGATTGAGGATTGGAGATTGAGTATTGAGGATTGAAGATTGAGGGCTAAGGATTGAGGATTGAGGATTGAGGATTGAGGGTTGAGGATTGAAGATTGAGAATTGAGAATTGGGGATTGATGGTTGAGTATTGAGGATTGATGGTTGAGGTCTGTGTGTTGAATATTGAGGATTGAGGACCCAGGGTTGAGGATTGAGCATTGTAGATTGAGGACTGAGGATTGAGGATTGAGGATTGAGGATTGAAGGTTGTGTATTGATGATTGAAGATTGAGGATTGAGGATTGAGTGTTGAGGATTGAGTACGAGGACTGAGGATTGAGGATTGAGGATTGAGGATTGAGGATTGAGGATTGAGGATTGAGGATTGAGGATTGAGGATTGAGGATCGAGGATTCAGGATTGAAGATAGAGTATTGAGGATTGATGACTGAGGATTGAGGATTGAGGATAGAGGATTGAGGGCTGAGGTTTGAGGATTGAGTGAGGAGCACTGAGGATTGAGGATTGAGGATTGAGGATTGAGGATTGAGGATTGAGGATTGAGGATTGAGGATTGAGGATCGAGGATTCAGGATTGAAGATAGAGTATTGAGGATTGATGACTGAGGATTGAGGATTGAGGATTGAGGATTGAGGATTGAGGATTGGAGATTGAGTGTTGAGAATTGAAGATTGAGGGTTGAGGATTGATGATTGAGGACAGAGGATAGGGGGTAGAGGATGAGGACTGAGGGTTGAGGATTGAGGTTTGACGACTGAGGATTGAGGATTGAGGATTGTGGATTTAGGAATGACGTTTGAGGATTGGGGATTGAGGATTGTAGTATTGAAGATGTAGGATTGAATGTTTTGTCATTAAGGATAGAGGATTGGGGACTGAGCGTCGAGGACTGAGTGTTGTGGATTGAGGATTGAAGTCTGAGGATTGGGGATTGAGGATTGAGGACTGAGGATTGAGGATTGAGGATTGAGGATTGAGGATTAACGTTTGAGGATTGAGGATGGAGGATTGAGGATTGAGGATTGAGGATTGACGATTGAGGATTGAGGATTGAGGTTTGAATATTGAGGATTGTGGATTGAGGATTGAAGATTGAGGGTTGAGGATTGTGGATTGAGGATTGAGGATTGAGGATTGGAGATTGAGTATTGAGAATTGAATGTTGAGGATTGAGGGTTGAGGATTGAGAATTGAGGATTTAGGACTGAGGATTGACGTTTGAGGATTGAGGATTGAGGATTGAAAATTGAGGTTTGGCGGTTGAGGACTGAAGGTTGAGAGTTGAGGATTGAGGATTGATGATGGAGGATGATGACTGAGGGTTGAGGATTGAGGTTTTAGGACTCAGGATTCAGTATTCAGGATTGAGGTTTGAGGATTGAGGATTGAAGATTGAGTATTGAGGATTGATGATTAAGGATTGAGGATTGAGGATTGAAGATTGAGGATTGGGGATTGAGGCTTGACGATTGAGGATTGAGGATTGATGATTGACGATTAAGGATTGAGGATTGAGGGTTGAGGATTGTGGATTGAGTATTGAAGATTGAGGACAGAGGGTTGAGGATTGAGGACTGAGGATTGACGTTTGAGGATTGAGGATTGAGGATTGAAGATTGAGGTTTGGCGATTGAGGACTGAATTTTGAGAGTTGAGGATTGGGGATTGATGATGGAGGATGAGGACTGAGGATTGAGGATTGAGGATTGAGGATTGAGGATTGAGGATTGAGGTTTGAATATTGAGGATTGGGGATTGAGGATTGAGAATTGAAGATTGAGGATAGAGGGTTGATGATTGAGGATAGAGGATAGAGGATAGAGGATGAGGACTCAGGGTTGAGGATTGAGGTTTGACGACTGAGGATTGAGGATTGAGGATTGTGGATTGAGGAATGACGTTTGAGGATTGGGGATTGAGGATTGTAGTATTGAAGACGGAGGATTGAGGTTTGATCATTAAGGATAGAGGATTGGTGACTGAGCGTCGAGGACTGAGTATTGAGGATTGAGGATTGAAGACTGAGGATTGGGGATTGAGGATTTTGGTCTGAGGATTGAGGATTGAGGATTGAGGTTTGAGGATTAACGTTTGAGCATTGAGGATGGAGGATTGAGCATTGAGGATAGAGGATCGAACATTGAGGATTGAGTATTGAGGATTGAGGACTGTGGATTGAGGATTTAGAATTGGAGATTGGGTATTGAGGATTGAAGGCTGAGGATTGAGGATTGAGTGTTGAGGATTGAAGATTGAGGATTGAGGATTGAGGATTGAGGATTGAGGATTGAGTGTTGAGGATTGAGGACGAGGACTGAGAGTTGAGGATTGAGGAGTGATGTCTGAGGATTGAGGATTCAGGATTGAAGATTGATGGTTGGGGATTGAGGAACGATGATTGCGGATTGAGGATTGAGGATTGAGGATTGAGGATTGAGGATTGAGGATTGAGTATTGAAGATTGAGGACAGAGGGTTGAGGATTGAGGATTGATGTTTGAGGATTGAGATTTGATGATTGAATATTTTGGATTGAGTATTGTATCCTGAGAATTCAGGATATTCTATTGAATATTGAGAATTGATGGTTGATGGTTGATTATTGAGGATTGATGATTGATGGTATTGTGTTGAATATTGAGGATTGAGGGTTCAGGATTGAGTATTGAGTATAGAATGTTGAAAACTGAGGATTGAGGATTGAGGATAGACGATTGAGGATTGAAGATTGAGTATTGATGATTGAAGTTTGAGGATTGAGGATTGAGCGTTGAGGGTAGAGGACGAGGAGTGATGTCTGGGGATTGAGGTTTGAGGACTGAGGATTGAGGATTGGGGATTGTGGATTGAGGAATGACGTTTCAGGATTGGGAATTGAGGATTGTAGTATTGAAGACGGAGGATTGAGGTTTGATCATTAAGGATAGAGGATTGGGGACTGAGCGTCGAGGACTGAGTATTGAGGATTGAGGGTTGAAGACTGAGGATTGGGGATTGAGGATTTTGGACTGAGGATTGAGGATTGAGGATTGAGGATTGAGGATTAACGTTTGAGCATTGAGGATGGAGGATTGAGCATTGAGGATTGAGGATCGAAGTTTGAGGATTGAGGATTGAGGATTGAGGACTGTGGATTGAGGATTTAGAATTGGAGATTGGGTATTGAGGATTGAAGGCTGAGGATTGTGGATTGAGTGTTGAGGATTGAAGATTGAGGATTGAGGATTGAGGATTGAGGATTGAGGATTTAGAATTGGAGACTGGGTATTGAGGATTGAAGGTTGAGTATTGAGGATTGAGTGTTGAGGATTGAATATTGAAGATTGATGATTGGGGTTGAGTATTGAGGACAGAGGGTTGAGGATTGAGATTTGAGGCCTGAGGGTTGAGGATTGAGTGTTGAGTATTGATGTTTGAGGATTGAGATTTGAAGATTGAATATTGTGGATTGAGTATTGAAAACTGAGAATACAGGATATTCTATTGAGTATTGAGAATTGAGGATTGATGGTTGAGTATTGAGGATTGATGGCTGAAGGTTGTGGAATGAATATTGAGGACTCAGGATTGAGGATTGAGGATTGTGTATTGGTGATTGAGGATTGGGGATTGAGGGTGGAGGATTGAGGATTGAGGATTGAGGATTGTGGATTGAGGATTGAAGATTGAGGATTGGGGATTGAGGGTTGAAGATTGAGGATTGAGTGTCGAGGATTGAGGATTGAGGATTGAGGATTGAGGACTGAGGATTGAGGCTTGAAGATTGAGTATTGAGGATTGAAGATTGAGGGTTGAGGATTGAGGTTTGAGGACTGAGGATTGTGGATTGAGTATTGAGGATTGAAGATTGAGGACTGTTGTTTGCGGATTGAGTGTTGAGAATTGGTGTCTGGGGATTGAGATTTGATGATTGAGTATTGTGGATGCAGTATAGAATCCTGAGAATTCAGGATATTCTATTGAGTATTGAGTATTGAGGATTAATGGTTGAGGGTTGTGGCATGAATATTGAGGATTCAGGATTGAGGATTGAGGATTGAGTATTGGAGATTGAGTATTGGAGATTGAGGATTGAGGATTGATGATTGAGGATGGAGGATTGAATATTGAGTATTGAGGATTGAAGATTGAGGATTGAGTATTGAGGACTGAAGATTGAGGATTGAGGATCGAGGATTGAGGATTGGAGATTGAGTTTTGAGGATTGAAGCTTGACGGCTCAGGATTGAGGATTGAGGATTGAGGATTGAGGGTTGAGGATTAAAGATTGAGAATTGAGAATTGGGGATTGATGGTTGAGTATTGAGGATTGACGGTTGATGTCTGTGTGTTGAATATTGAGGATTGAGGACTCAGGGTTGAGGATTGAGCATTGTAGATTGAGGACTGAGGATTGAGGATTGAGGATAGAGGATTGAAGGTTGTGTATTGATGATTGAAGATTGAGGATTGAGGATTGAGTGTTGAGGATTGAGGACGAGGACTGAGGATTGAGGATTGAGGATTGTGGATTGAGGATTGAGGATTGAGGATTGAGGTTTGAATATTGAGGATTGGGGATTGAGGATTGAAGATTGAGGGTTGAGGATTGTGGATTGAGAATTGAGGATTGAGGATTGGAGATTGAGTATTGAGAATAGAAGGTCGAGGGTTGAGGGTTGAGGACTGAGGACAGAGGATAAAGGATAGAGGATGAGGACTGAGGGTTGAGGATTGAGGTTTGACGACTGAGGATTGAGGATTGAGGATTGTGTATAGAGGAATGACGTTTGAGGATTGGGCATTGAGGACTGTAGTATTGAAGATGGAAGATTGAGGTTTTATCATTAAGGATAGAGGATTGAGGACTGAGCGTCGAGGACTGAGTATTGAGGATTGAGGATTGAAGTCTGAGGATTGGGGACTGAGGATTGAGGACTGAGGATTGAGGATTGAGGATTGAGGATTGAGGATTGACGTTTGAGGATTGAAGATTCAGGAATTAGGATTGAGGATTGTGGATTGAGGATTGAGGATTGAAGATTGAGTATTGGGTATTGACGGTTGAGGATTGAGGATTGAGTATTGAGGATTGTGGATTGAGGATTGAAGATTGAGTATTGAGGGTTGAGGATTGAGGATTGAAGATTGAGGATGAGGACTGAGAGTTGAGGATTGAGGTTTGAGGACTGAGGATTGATGATTGATGTTTGAGGATTGAGGATTGGAGATTGAGTATTGAGGATTGAAGATTGAGGATTGAGGATTGACGATTGAGGTTTGAGGAATGAAGATTGAGGATCGGGGACTGAGTATTGACGATTGAGGATTGAGGATTGAGGATTGAGGATTGAGGATTGGGGATTGAAGATTGAGTATTGGGTATTGAAGGTTGAGGATTGAGGATTGAGTGTTGAGGATTGACTACGAGGACTGAGAGTTGAGGATTGAGGATTGAGTACTGAGGATTGAGGATTCAGGATTGAAGATTGAGGGTTGGGGATTGAGGATCGATGATTGGGGATTGAGGACTGAGGATTGAGGATTGAGGATTGAGGATTGAGGATTGGAGATTGAGTGTTGAGAATTGAAAATTGAAGATTGAGGATTGATGATTGAGGACAGAGGATAGATGGTAGAGGATGAGGACTGAGGGTTGAGGATTGAGGTTTGACGACTGAGGATTGAGGATTTAGGATTGTGGATTGAGGAATGACGTTTGAGGATTGGGGATTGAGGATTGTAGTATTGAAGATGTAGGATTGAATGTTTTGTCATTAAGGATAGAGGATTGGGGACTGAGCGTCGAGGACTGAGTGTTGTGGATTGAGGATTGAAGTCTGAGGATTGGGGATTGAGGATTGAGGACTGAGGATTGAGGATTGAGGATTGAGGATTGAGGATTAACGTTTGAGGATTGAGGATGGAGGATTGAGGATTGAGGATTGAGGATTGAGGATTGAGGATTCAGGTTTGAATATTGAGGATTGGGGATTGAGGATTGAAGATTGAGGGTTGAGGATTGTGGACTGAGGATTGAGGATTGAGGATTGGAGATTGAGTATTGAGAATTGAAGGTTGAGGATTGAGGGTTGAGGACTGAGGACAGAGGATAAAGGATAGAGGATGAGGACTGAGGGTTGAGGATTGAGGTTTGACGACTGAGGATTGAGGATTGAGGATTGTGGATTGAGGAATGACGTCTGAGGATTGGGGATTGAGGATTGTAGTATTGAAGATGGAGGATTGAGGTTTTATCATTAAGGATAGAGGATTGGGGACTGAGTGTCGAGGACTGAGTATTGAGGATTGAGGATTGAAGTCTGAGGATTGGGGGCTGAGGATTGAGGGCTGAGGATTGAGGATTGAGGATTGAGGATTGAGGATTAACGTTTGAAGATTGAGGATGGAGGATTGAGTATTGAGGATTGAGGATTGAAGATTGAGGATTGAGGGTTGAGGATTGAGGATTGAGGATTGAGGATTGAGGATTGAAGATAGAGTATTGAGGATTGATGACTGAGGATTGAGGATTGAGGATTGAGGATTGAGGACTGAGGTTTGAGGATTGAGTGTTGAGCACTGAGGATTGAGGATTGAGGATTGAGGATTTAGGACTGAGGATTGACGTTTGAGGATTGAGGATTGAGGATTGAAGATTAAGGATTGAGGATTGAGGATTGAGGATTGAGGATTGAAGATTGAGTATTGGGGATTGAAGGTTGAGGATTGAGGATTGAGTGTTGAGGATTGAGGACGAGGACTGAGAGTTGAGGATTGAGGATTGAGGACTGAGGATTGAGGATTCAGGATTGAAGATTGAGGGTTGGGGATTGATGATCGATGATTGAGGATTGAGGATTGAGGATTGAGGATTGAGGATTGAGGATTGAGGATTGAGGATTGAGTATTGACGATTGAGGACAGAGGGTTGAGGATTGAGGAATGATGTTTGAGGATTGAGATTTGATGATTGAATAGTTTGGATTGAGTATTGTATCCTGAGAATTCAGGATATTCTATTGAATATTGAGAATTGATGGTTGACGGTTGAGTATTGAGGATTGATGGTTGATGGTCGTGTGTTGAATATTGAGGTTTGAGGATTCAGGATTGAGGATTGTGTATAGAAGATTGAAAACTGAGGATTGAGGATTGAGGATTGACGATTGAGGGTTGAAGATTGGGTATTGATTATTGAAGTTTGAGGATTGAGGATTGAGCGTTGGGGGTTGAGGACGAGGAGTGAGGGATGAGGATTGAAGATTGAATATTGAGGACTGAAGATTGAGGATTGAGGATTGAGGATTGAGGATTGGAGATTGAGTATTGAGGATTGAAGATAGAGGGCTAAGGATTGAGGATTGAGGATTGAGGATTGAGGGTTGAGGATTGAAGATTTAGAATTGAGAGTTGGGGATTGATGGTTGAGTATTGAGGATTGATGGTTGAGGTCTGTGTGTTGAATATTGAGGATTGAGGACTCAGGGTTGAGGATTGAGCATTGTAGATTGATGACTGAGGATTGAGTATTGAGGATTGAGGATTGAAGGTTGTGTATTGATGATTGAAGATTGAGGATTGAGGATTGAGTGTTGAGGCTTGAGTACGAGGACTGAGGATTGAGGACTGAGGATTGAGGGTTGAGGATTGAAGATTGAGGTTTGGCGATTGAGGACTGAAGGTTGAGAGTTGAGGATTGAGGATTGATGATGGAGGATGAGGACTGAGGTTTGAGGATTGAGGTTTCAGGACTCAGGATTCAGGATTGAGGTTTGAGGATTGAGGATTGAAGATTGAGTATTGAGGATTGAAGATTGAGGAATTAGGATTGAGGATTGTGGATTGAGGATTGAGGATTGAAGATTGAGTATTGGGTATTGACGGTTGAGGATTGAGGATTGAGTATTGAGGATTGTGGATTGAGGATTGAAGATTGAGTATTGAGGGTTGAGGATTGAGGATTGAAGATTGAGGATGAGGACTGAGAGTTGAGGATTGAGGTTTGAGGACTGAGGATTGATGATTGATGTTTGAGGATTGAGGATTGGAGATTGAGTATTGAGGATTGAAGATTGAGGATTGAGGATTGAGGATTGAGGTTTGAGGAATGAAGATTGAGGATCGGGGACTGAGTATTGACGATTGAGGATTGAGGATTGAGGATTGAGGATTGAGGATTGGGGATTGAAGGTTGAGTATTGGGTATTGAAGGTTGAGGATTGAGGATTGAGTGTTGAGGATTGAGGACGAGGACTGAGAGCTGAGGATTGAGGATTGAGTACTTAGGATTGAGGATTCAGGATTGAAGATTGAGGGTTGGGGATTGAGGTTCGATGATTGGGGATTGAGGACTGAGGATTGAGGATTGAGGATTGAGGATTGAGGATTGGAGATTGAGTGTTGAGAATTGAAGATTGAGGATTGAGGATTGAGGATTGAGGATTGAGGATTGAGGTTTGAATATTGAGGATTGTGGATTGAGGATTGAAGATTGAGGGTTGAGGATTGTGGATTGAGGATTGAGGATTGAGGATTGGAGATTGAGTATTGAGGATTGAAGGTTGAGGATTGAGGGTTGAGGACTGAGGACAGGGGATAAATGATAGAGGATGAGGACTGAGGGATGAGGATTGAGGTTTGACGACTGAGGATTGAGGATTGAGGAATGTGGATTGAGGAATTACGATTGAGGATTGGGGATTGAGGATTGTAGTATTGAAGATGGAGGATTGAGGTTTTATCATTAAGGATAGAGGATTGGGGACTGAGCGTCGAGGACTGAGTATTGAGGATTGAGTATTGAAGTCTGAGGATTGGGGACTGAGGATTGAGGACTGAGGATTGAGGATTGAGGATTGAGGATTGAGGATTAACGTTTGAGGATTGAGGATGGAGGATTGAGGATTGAGGATTGATGACTGAGGATTGAGGATTGAGGATTGAGGATTGAGGACTGAGGTTTGAGGATTGAGTGTTGAACACTGAGGATTGAGGATTGAGGATTGAGGATTTAGGACTGAGGATTGACGTTTGAGGATTGAGGATTGAGGATTGAAGATTGAGGTTTGGCGATTGAGGACTGAAGGTTGAGAGTTGAGGATTGAGGATTGATGATGGAGGATGATGACTGAGGGTTGAGGATTGAGGTTTTAGGACTCAGGATTCAGTATTCAGGATTGAGGTTTGAGGATTGAGGATTGAAGATTGAGTATTGAGGATTGAAGGTTAAGGATTGAGGATTGAGGATTGAGGATTGAAGATTGAGGATTGGGGATTGAGGCTTGACGATTGAGGATTGAGGATTGATGATTGACGATTGAGGATTGAGGATTGAGGGTTGAAGATTGAGTATCGGGGATTGAAGGTTGAGGATTGAGGATTGAGTGTTGAGGATTGAGGACGAGGACTGAGAGTTGAGGATTGAGGATTGAGTACTGAGGATTGAGGATTCAGGATTGAAGATTGAGGGTTGGGGATTGAGGATCGATGATTGAGGATTGAGGATTGAGGATTGAGGATTGAGGATTCAGGATTGAGGATTGAGGATTGAGGATTGAGTATTGAAGATTGAGGACAGAGGGTTGAGGATTGAGGACTGAGGATTGACGTTTGAGGATTGAGGATTGAGGATTGAAGACTGAGGTTTGGCGATTGAGGACTGAATTTTGAGAGTTGAGGATTGAGGATTGATGATGGAGGATGAGGACTGAGGATTGAGGATTCAGGATTGAGGATTGAGGATTGAGGTTTGAATATTGAGGATTGGGGATTGAGGATTGAGAATTGAAGATTGAGGATAGAGGGTTGAGGATTGAGGATAGAGGATAGAGGATAGAGGATGGGGATTCAGGGTTGAGGATTGAGGTTTGACGACTGAGGATTGAGGATTGAGGATTGTGGATTGAGGAATGACGTTTGAGGATTGTGGATTGAGGATTGAAGATTGAGGATTGGGGATTGAGGGTTGAAGATTGAGGATTGAGCGCCGAGGATTGAGGATTGAGGATTGAGGATTGAGGACTGAGGATTGAGGCTTGAAGATTGAGTATTCAGGATTGAAGATTGAGGGTTGAGGATTGAGGTTTGAGGACTGAGGATTGTGGATTGAGTATTGAGGATTGAGGATTGAGGATTGACGTTTGAGGATTGAGGATTTAGGATTGAGGATTGAAGATTGAGGACTGTTGTTTGCGGATTGAGTGTTGAGAATTGATGTCTGGGGATTGAGATTTGATGATTGAGTATTGTGGATTCAGTATAGAATCCTGAGAATTCAGGATATTCTATTGAGTATTGAGTATTGTGGATTAATGGTTGAGCGTTGTGGCATGAATATTGAGGATTCCGGATAGAGGATTGAGGATTGAGTATTGGAGATTGAGGGTTGCGGATTGATGATTGAGGATGGAGGATTGAATATTGAGTATTGAGGATTGAAGATTGAGGATTGAGTATTGAGGACTGAAGATTGAGGATTGAGGATTGAGGATTGAGGATTGGAGATTGAGTTTTGAGGATTGAAGATTGAGCGCTCAGGATTGAGGATTGAGGATTGAGGATTGAGGATTGAGGATTGAGGATTGAGGATTGAGGATTGAGGTTTGAATATTGAGGATTGGGGATTGAGGATCGAAGATTGAGGGTTGAGGATTGTGGACTGAGGATTGAGGATTGAGGATTGGAGATTGAGTATTGAGAATTGAAGGTTGAGGATTGAGGGTTGAGGACTGAGGACAGAGGATAAAGGATAGAGGATGAGGACTGAGGTTTGAGGATTGAGGTTTGACGACTGAGGATTGAGGATTGAGGATTGTGGATTGAGGAATGACGTTTGAGGATTGGGGATTGAGGATTGTAGTATTGAAGATGGAGGATTGAGGTTTTATCGTTAAGGATAGAGGATTGGGGACTGAGCGTCGAGGACTGAGTATTGAGGATTGAGTATTGAAGTCTGAGGATTGGGGACTGAGGATTGAGGACTGAGGATTGAGGATTGAGGATTGAGGATTGAGGATTAACGTTTGAGGATTGAGGATGGAGGATTGAGGATTGAGGATTGAGGATTGAAGATTGAGGATTGAGGATTGAGGATTGAGGATTGAGGATTGAGGATTGAAGATAGAGTATTGAGGATTGATGACTGAGGATTGAGGATTGAAGATTGAGGATTGAGGACTGAGGTTTGAGGATTGAGTGTTGAGCACTGAGGATTGAGGATTGAGGATTGAGGATTTAGGACTGAGGATTGACGTTTGAGGATTGAGGATTGAGGATTGAAGATTGAGGTTTGGCGATTGAGGACTGAAGGTTGAGAGTTGAGGATTGAGGATTGATGATGGAGGATGATGACTGAGGGTTGAGGATTGAGGTTTTAGGACTCAGGATTCAGTATTCAGGATTGAGGTTTGAGGATTGAGGATTGAAGATTGAGTATTGAGGATTGAAGGTTAAGGATTGAGGATTGAGGATTGAGGATTGAAGATTGAGGATTGGTGATTGAGGCTTGACGATTGAGGATTGAGGATTGATGACTGACGATTGAGGATTGAGGATTGAGGGTTGAAGATTGAGTATTGGGGATTGAAGGTTGAGGATTGAGGATTGAGTGTTGAGGATTGAGGACGAGGACTGAGAGTTGAGGATTGAGGATTGAGTACTGAGGATTGAGGATTCAGGATTGAAGATTGAGGGTTGGGGATTGAGGATCGATGATTGAGGATTGAGGATTGAGGATTGAGGATTGAGGATTCAGGATTGAGGATTGAGGATTGAGGATTGAGTATTGAAGATTGAGGACAGAGGGTTGAAGATTGAGGACTGAGGATTGACGTTTGAGGATTGAGGATTGAGGATTGAAGACTGAGGTTTGGCGATTGAGGACTGAATTTTGAGAGTTGAGGATTGAGGATTGATGATGGAGGATGAGGACTGAGGATTGAGGATTCAGGATTGAGGATTGAGGATTGAGGTTTGAATATTGAGGATTGGGGATTGAGGATTGAGAATTGAAGATTGAGGATAGAGGGTTGAGGATTGAGGATAGACGATAGAGGATAGAGGATGGGGACTCAGGGTTGAGGATTGAGGTTTGACGACTGAGGATTGAGGATTGAGGATTGTGGATTGAGGAATGACGTTTGAGGATTGTGGATTGAGGATTGAAGATTGAGGATTGGGGATTGAGGGTTGAAGATTGAGGATTGAGCGCCGAGGATTGAGGATTGAGGATCGAGGATTGAGGACTGAGGATTGAGGCTTGAAGATTGAGTATTCGGGATTGAAGATTGAGGGTTGAGGATTGAGGTTTGAGGACTGAGGATTGTGGATTGAGTATTGAGGATTGAGGATTGAGGATTGACGTTTGAGGATTTAGGATTTAGGATTGAGGATTGAAGATTGAGGACTGTTGTTTGCGGATTGAGTGTTGAGAACTGATGTCTGGGGATTGAGATTTGATGATTGAGTATTGTGGATTCAGTATAGAATCCTGAGAATTCAGGATATTCTATTGAGTATTGAGTATTGTGGATTAATGGTTGAGCGTTGTGGCATGAATATTGAGGATTCCGGATAGAGGATTGAGGATTGAGTATTGGAGATTGAGGGTTGCGGATTGATGATTGAGGATGGAGGATTGAATATTGAGTATTGAGGATTGAAGATTGAGGATTGAGTATTGAGGACAGAAGATTGAGGATTGAGGATTGAGGATTGAGGATTGAAGATTGAGGATTGAGGATTGAGGATTGAGGATTGAGGATTGAGGGTTGAAGATTGAGCATTGGGGATTGAAGGTTGAGGATTGAGGATTGAGTGTTGAGGATTGAGGACGAGGACTGAGAGTTGAGGATTGAGGATTGAGGACTGAGGATTGAGGATTCAGGATTGAAGATTGAGGGTTGGGGATTGAGGATCGATGATTGATGATTGAGGATTGAGGATTGGGGATTGAGGATTGAGGATTGAGCATTGAGGATTGAGGATTGAGTATTGACGATTGCGGACAGAGGGTTGACGATTGAGGAATGATGTTTGAGGATTGAGATTTGATGACTGAATAGTTTGGATTGAGTATTGTATCCTGAGAATTCAGGATATTCTATTGAATATTGAGAATTGATGGTTGATGGTTGAGTATTGAGGATTGATGGTTGATGGTCGTGTGTTGAATATTGAGGATTGTGGATTCAGGATTGAGGATTGTGTATAGAAGATTGAAAACTGAGGATTGAGGATTGAGGATTGACGATTGAGGGTTGAAGATTGAGTATTGATGATTGAAGTTTGAGGATTGAGGATTGAGCGTTGAGGGTTGAGGACGAGGAGTGAGGGATGAGGATTGAGGTTTGAGGACTGATGATTGAGTATTCAGGATTGAGGATTTACGATTGAGGGTTGAGGATTGAAGATTGAGTATTGAGGACTGAAGATTGAGGATTGAGGATTGAGGATTGAGGATTGGAGATGGAGTATTGAGGATTGAAGATTGAGGGCTAAGGATTGAGGATTGAGGATTGAGGATTGAGGGTTGTGAAGATTGAGAATTGAGAATTGGGGATTGATGGTTGAGTATTGAGGATTGATGGTTGAGGTCTGTGTGTTGAATATTGAGGATTGAGGACTCAGGGTTGAGGATTGAGCATTGTAGATTGAGGACTGAGGATTGAGGATTGAGGATTGAGGATTGAAGGTTGTGTATTGAGAATTGAAGGTCGAGGATTGAGGGTTGAGGACTGAGGACAGAGGACAGAGGATAAAGGATAGAGGATGAGGACTGAGGGTTGAGGATTGAGGTTTGACGACTGAGGATTGAGGATTGAGGATTGATGATTGAGGACAGAGGATCGAGGTTGGAGGATGAGGACTGAGGGTTGAGGATTGAGGTTTGACGACTGAGGATTGAGGATTGAGGATTGTGGATTGAGGAATGACGTTTGAGGTTTGGGGATTGAGGATTGTAGTATTGAAGATGTAGGACTGAATGTTTTGTCATTAAGGATAGAGGATTGGGGACTGAGCGTCGAGGACTGAGTGTTGTGGATTGAGGATTGAAGTCTGAGGATTGGGGATTGAGGATTGAGGACTGAGGATTGAGGATTGAGGATTGAGGATTGAGGATTAACGTTTGAGGATTGAGGATGGAGGATTGAGGATTGAGGATTGAGGATTGAGGATTGAGGATTGAGGTTTGAATATTGAGGATTGTGGATTGAGGATTGAAGATTGAGGGTTGAGGATTGTGGATTGAGGATTGAGGATTGATGATTGGAGATTGAGTATTGAGAATTGAAGGTTGAGGATTGAGGGTTGAGGACTGAGGACAGGGGATAAAGGATAGAGGATGAGGACTGTGGGTTGAGGATTGAGGTTTGACGACTGAGGATTGAGGATTGAGGATTGTGGATTGAGGAATGACGTTTGAGGATTGGGGATTGAGGATTGTAGTATTGAAGATGGAGGATTGAGGTTTTATCATTACGGATAGAGGATTGGGGAGTGAGCGTCGAGGACTGAGTATTGAGGATTGAGGATTGAAGTCTGAGGATTGGGGACTGAGGATTGAGGACTGAGGATTGAGTATTGAGGATTGAGGATTAACGTTTGAGGATTGAGGATGGAGGATTGAGGATTGAGGATTGAGGATTGAGGATTGAGGATTGAGGTTTGAATATTGAGGATTGTGGATTGAGGATTGAAGATTGAGGGTTGAGGATTGTGGATTGAGGATTGAGGATTGAGGATTGGAGATTGAGTATTGAGAATTGAAGGTTGAGGATTGAGGGTTGAGGACTGAGGACAGGGGATAAAGGATAGAGGATGAGGACTGAGGGTTGAGGATTGAGGTTTGACGACTGAGGATTGAGGATTGAGGATTGTGGATTGAGGAATTATGTTTGAGGATTGGGGATTGAGGATTGTAGTATTGAAGATGGAGGATTGAGGTTTTATCATTAAGGATAGAGGATTGGGGACTGAGCGTCGAGGACTGAGTATTGAGGATTGAGGATTGAAGTCTGAGGATTGGGGACTGAGCGTCGAGGACTGAGTATTGAGGATTGAGGATTGAAGTCTGAGGATTGGGGACTGAGGATTGAGGACTGAGGATTGAGGATTGAGGATTGAGGATTGAGGATTAACGTTTGAGGATTGAGGATGGAGGATTGAGGATTGAGGGTTGAGGATTGAAGATTGAGGATTGAGGATTGAGGATTGAGGATTGAGGATTGAGGATTGAAGATAGAGTATTGAGGATTGATGACTGAGGATTGAGGATTGAGGATTGAGGATTGAGGACTGAGGTTTGAGGTATGAGTGTTGAGCACTGAGGATTGAGGATTGAGGATTGAGGATTTAGGACTGAGGATTGACGTTTGAGGGTTGAGGATTGAGGATTGAAGATTGAGGTTTGGCGATTGAGGACTGAAGGTTGAGAGTTGAGGATTGAGGATTGATGATGGAGGATGATGACTGAGGGTTCAGGATTGAGGTTTTAGGACTCAGGATTCAGGATTCAGGATTGAGGTTTGAGGATTGAGGATTGAAGATTGAGGATTGAGGATTGAAGATTGAGGATTGAGGATTGAGGATTGAGGACTGAGGATTGAGGATTGAGGATTGAGGATTAACGTTTGAGGATTGAGGATGGAGGATTGAGGATTGAGGATTGAGGATTGAGGATTGAGGATTGAGGTTTGAATATTGAGGATTGTGGATTGAGGATTGAAGATTGAGGGTTGAGGATTGTGGATTGAGGATTGAGGATTGATGATTGGAGATTGAGTATTGAGAATTGAAGGTTGAGGATTGAGGGTTGAGGACTGAGGACAGGGGATAAAGGATAGAGGATGAGGACTGTGGGTTGAGGATTGAGGTTTGACGACTGAGGATTGAGGATTGAGGATTGTGGATTGAGGAATGACGTTTGAGGATTGGTGATTGAGGATTGTAGTATTGAAGATGGAGGATTGAGGTTTTATCATTACGGATAGAGGATTGGGGACTGAGCGTCGAGGACTGAGTATTGAGGATTGAGGATTGAAGACTGAGGATTGGGGATTGAGGATTTAGGACTGAGGATTGAGGATTGAGGATTGCGGATTGAGGATTAACCTTTGAGCATTGAGGATGGAGGATTGAGGATTGAGGATTGAGGATTGAAGATTGAGGATTGAGGATTGAGGATTGAGGATTGAGGATTGAGGATTGATGATTGAGGATTGAGTATTGAGTATTGATGATTGAGCATTGAGGATTGAGTATTGAAGATTGAGGACTGAGTGTTGAGGATTGAAGATTGAACATTGAGGATTGAGGATCGAAGATTGAGGATTGAGGATTGAGGATTGAGGAATGTGGATTGAGGATTTAGAATTGGAGATTGGGTATTGAGGATTGACGGTTGAGGATTGAGGATTGAGTGTTGAGGATTGAAGATTGAGGATTGAGGATTGAGGATTGAGGACAGAGGATAGAGGATAGAGGATGAGGACTGAGGGTTGAGGATTGAGGTTTGACGACTGAGGATTGAGGTTTGAGGATTGAGGAATGTGGATTGAGGATTTAGAATTGGAGATTGGGTATTGAGGATTGACGGTTGAGGATTGAGGATTGAGTGTTGAGGATTGAAGATTGAGGATTGAGGATTGAGGATTGAGGACAGAGGATAGAGGATAGAGGATGAGGACTGAGGGTTGAGGATTGAGGTTTGACGACTGAGGATTGAGGTTTGAGGATTGTGGATTGAGGAATGACGTTTGAGGTTTGGGGATTGAGGATTGTAGTACTGAAGATGTAGGATTGAACGTTTTGTCATTAAGGATAGAGGATTGGGGACTGAGCGTCGAGGACTGATTGTTGAGGATTGAGGATTGAAGTCTGAGGATTGGGGATTGAGGATTGAGGACTGAGGATTGAGGATTGAGGATTGAGGATTGAGGATTAGCGTTTGAGGATTGAGGATGGAGGATTGAGGATTGAGGATTGCGGGTTGAGGATTGAGGATTGAGTTTTGAATATTGAGGATTGGGGATTGAGGATTGAAGATTGAGGGTTGAGGATTGTGGATTGAGGATTGAGGATTGAGGATTGGAGATTGAGCATTGAGAATTGAAGGTTGATGATTGAGGGTTGAGGACTGAGGACAGAGGATAAAGGATAGAGGATGAGGACTGAGGGTTGAGGATTGAGGATTGAAGATTGTGGATTGAGGAATGACGTTTGAGGATTGGGGATTGAGGATTGTAGTATTGAAGATGGAGGATTGAGGTTTTATCATTAAGGATAGAGGATTGGGGACTGAGCGTCGAGGTCTGAGTATTGAGGATTCGGGATTGAAGTCTGAGGATTGTGGACTGACGATTGAGGACTGAGGATTGAGGATTGAAGATTGAGGATTGAGGATTGAGGATTGAGGATTGAGGATTGAGGATTGAGGTTTGAATATTGAGGATTGGGGATTGAGGATTGAAGATTGAGGGCTAAGGATTGAGGATTGAGGATTGAGGATTGAGGGTTGAGGATTGAAGATTGAGAATTGAGAATTGGGGATTGATGGTTGAGTATTGAGGATTGATGGTTGAGGTCTGTGTGTTGAATATTGAGGATTGAGGACTCAGGGTTGAAGATTGAGCATTGTAGATTGAGGACTGAGTATTGAGGATTGAGGATTGAGGATTGAAGGTTGTGTATTGATGATTGAAGATTGAGGATTGAGGATTGAGTGCTGAGGATTGAGTACGAGGACTGAGGATTGAGGATTGAGGATTGAGGTTTGAGGATTGAGGATTGAGGACTGAGGTTTGAATATTGAGGATTGGGGATTGAGGATTGAATATTGAGGGTTGAGGATTGTGGATTGAGGATTAAGTATTGAGGATTGGAGATTGAGTATTGAGTATTGAAGGTTGAGGATTGAGGGTTGAGGACTGAGGACAGAGGATAAAGTATAGAGGATGAGGACTGAGGGTTGAGGATTGAGGTTTGACGTCTGAGGATTGACGATTGATGATTGTGGATTGAGGAATGACGTTTGAGGATTGGGGATTGAGGATTGTAGTATTGAAGATGGAGGATTGAGGTTTTATCACTAAGGATAGAGGATTTTGGACTGAGCGTCGAGGACTGAGTATTGAGGATTGAGGATTGAAGTCTGAGGATTGGGGACTGAGGATTGAGGCCTGAGGATCGAGGATTGAGGATTGAGGATTGAGGATTAACGTTTGATGGTTGAGGATGGAGGATTGAGGATTGAGGATTGAGGATTGAGGTTTGAATATTGAGGATTGTGGATTGAGGATTGAAGATTGAGGGTTGAGGATTGTGGATTGAGGATTGAGGATTGATGATTGGAGATTGAGTATTGAGAATTGAAGGTTGAGGATTGAGGGTTGAGGACTGAGGACAGGGGATAAAGGATAGAGGATGAGGACTGTGGGTTGAGGATTGAGGTTTGACGACTGAGGATTGAGGATTGAGGATTGTGGATTGAGGAATGACGTTTGAGGATTGGTGATTGAGGATTGTAGTATTGAAGATGGAGGATTGAGGTTTTATCATTACGGATAGAGGATTGGGGACTGAGCGTCGAGGACTGAGTATTGAGGATTGAGGATTGAAGACTGAGGATTGGGGATTGAGGATTTAGGACTGAGGATTGAGGATTGAGGATTGCGGATTGAGGATTAACCTTTGAGCATTGAGGATGGAGGATTGAGGATTGAGGATTGAGGATTGAAGATTGAGGATTGAGGATTGAGGATTGAGGATTGAGGATTGAGGATTGATGATTGAGGATTGAGTATTGAGTATTGATGATTGAGCATTGAGGATTGAGTATTGAAGATTGAGGACTGAGTGTTGAGGATTGAAGATTGAACATTGAGGATTGAGGATCGAAGATTGAGGATTGAGGATTGAGGATTGAGGAATGTGGATTGAGGATTTAGAATTGGAGATTGGGTATTGAGGATTGACGGTTGAGGATTGAGGATTGAGTGTTGAGGATTGAAGATTGAGGATTGAGGATTGAGGATTGAGGACAGAGGATAGAGGATAGAGGATGAGGACTGAGGGTTGAGGATTGAGGTTTGACGACTGAGGATTGAGGTTTGAGGATTGAGGAATGTGGATTGAGGATTTAGAATTGGAGATTGGGTATTGAGGATTGACGGTTGAGGATTGAGGATTGAGTGTTGAGGATTGAAGATTGAGGATTGAGGATTGAGGATTGAGGACAGAGGATAGAGGATAGAGGATGAGGACTGAGGGTTGAGGATTGAGGTTTGACGACTGAGGATTGAGGTTTGAGGATTGTGGATTGAGGAATGACGTTTGAGGTTTGGGGATTGAGGATTGTAGTACTGAAGATGTAGGATTGAACGTTTTGTCATTAAGGATAGAGGATTGGGGACTGAGCGTCGAGGACTGATTGTTGAGGATTGAGGATTGAAGTCTGAGGATTGGGGATTGAGGATTGAGGACTGAGGATTGAGGATTGAGGATTGAGGATTGAGGATTAGCGTTTGAGGATTGAGGATGGAGGATTGAGGATTGAGGATTGCGGGTTGAGGATTGAGGATTGAGTTTTGAATATTGAGGATTGGGGATTGAGGATTGAAGATTGAGGGTTGAGGATTGTGGATTGAGGATTGAGGATTGAGGATTGGAGATTGAGCATTGAGAATTGAAGGTTGATGATTGAGGGTTGAGGACTGAGGACAGAGGATAAAGGATAGAGGATGAGGACTGAGGGTTGAGGATTGAGGATTGAAGATTGTGGATTGAGGAATGACGTTTGAGGATTGGGGATTGAGGATTGTAGTATTGAAGATGGAGGATTGAGGTTTTATCATTAAGGATAGAGGATTGGGGACTGAGCGTCGAGGTCTGAGTATTGAGGATTCGGGATTGAAGTCTGAGGATTGTGGACTGACGATTGAGGACTGAGGATTGAGGATTGAAGATTGAGGATTGAGCATTGAGGATTGAGGATTGAGGATTGAGGATTGAGGTTTGAATATTGAGGATTGGGGATTGAGGATTGAAGATTGAGGGCTAAGGATTGAGGATTGAGGATTGAGGATTGAGGGTTGAGGATTGAAGATTGAGAATTGAGAATTGGGGATTGATGGTTGAGTATTGAGGATTGATGGTTGAGGTCTGTGTGTTGAATATTGAGGATTGAGGACTCAGGGTTGAAGATTGAGCATTGTAGATTGAGGACTGAGTATTGAGGATTGAGGATTGAGGATTGAAGGTTGTGTATTGATGATTGAAGATTGAGGATTGAGGATTGAGTGCTGAGGATTGAGTACGAGGACTGAGGATTGAGGATTGAGGATTGAGGTTTGAGGATTGAGGATTGAGGACTGAGGTTTGAATATTGAGGATTGGGGATTGAGGATTGAATATTGAGGGTTGAGGATTGTGGATTGAGGATTAAGTATTGAGGATTGGAGATTGAGTATTGAGTATTGAAGGTTGAGGATTGAGGGTTGAGGACTGAGGACAGAGGATAAAGTATAGAGGATGAGGACTGAGGGTTGAGGATTGAGGTTTGACGTCTGAGGATTGACGATTGATGATTGTGGATTGAGGAATGACGTTTGAGGATTGGGGATTGAGGATTGTAGTATTGAAGATGGAGGATTGAGGTTTTATCACTAAGGATAGAGGATTTTGGACTGAGCGTCGAGGACTGAGTATTGAGGATTGAGGATTGAAGTCTGAGGATTGGGGACTGAGGATTGAGGCCTGAGGATCGAGGATTGAGGATTGAGGATTGAGGATTAACGTTTGATGGTTGAGGATGGAGGATTGAGGATTGAGGATTGAGGATTGAAGATTGAGGATTGAGGATTGAGGATTGAGGATTGAGTATCGAAGATTGAGGACAGAGGGTTGAGGATTGAGGATTGATGTTTGAGGATTGAGATTTGATGATTGAATATTTTGGATTGAGTATTGTATCCTGAGAATTCAGGATATTGTATTGAATATTGAGAATTGATGGTTGATGGTTGATTATTGAGGATTGATGATTGATGGTAGTGTGTTGAATATTGAGGATTGAGGGTTCAGGATCGAGGATTGAGTATAGAAGGTTGAAAACTGAGGATTGAGGATTGAGGATAGACGATTGAGGATTCAAGTTTGAGAATTGATGATTGATGTTTGAGGATTGAGGATTGAGCGTTGAGGGTTGAGTACGAGGAGTGATGGATGGGGATTGAGGTTTGAGGACTGAGGATTGAGTATTCAGGATTGAGGATTTAGGATTGAGGGTTGAGGATTGAAGATTGGGTATTGAGGATTGAAGATTGACGATTGAGGATTGAGGATTGAGGATTGGAGATTGAGTATTGAGGATTGAATATTGAGGGTTAAGGATTGAGGATTGAGGATTGAGGATTGAGGGTTGAGGATTGAAGATTGAGAATTGAGAATTGGGTATTGATGGCTGAGTATTGAGGATTGATGGTTGAGGTCTGTGTGTTGAATATTGAGGATTGAGGACTCAGGGTTGAGGATTGAGCATTGTCGATTGAGGACTGAGTATTGAGGATTGAGGATTGAGGATTGAATATTGTGTATTTATGATTGAAGATTGAGGATTGAGGATTGAGTGTTGAGGATAGAGGATGAGGACTGAGGGTTGAGGATTGAGGTTTGACGACTGAGGATTGAGGATTGAGGATTGTGGATTGAGGAATGACGTTTGAGGTTTGGGGATTGAGGATTGTAGTACTGAAGATGTAGGATTGAACGTTTTGTCATTAAGGATAGAGGATTGGGGACTGAGCGTCGAGGACTGAGTGTTGAGGATTGAGGATTGAAGTCTGAGGATTGGGGATTGAGGATTGAGGACTGAGGATTGAGGATTGAGGATTGAGGATTGAGGATTAACGTTTGAGGATTGAGGATGGAGGATTGAGGATTGAGGATTGAGGGTTGAGGATTGAGGATTGAGTTTTGAATATTGAGGATTGGGGATTGAGGATTGAAGATTGAGGGTTGAGGATTGTGGATTGAGGATTGAGGATTGAGGATTGGAGATTGAGCATTGAGAATTGAAGGTTGATGATTGAGGGTTGAGGACTGAGGACAGAGGATAAAGGATAGAGGATGAGGACTGAGGGTTGAGGATTGAGGATTGAGGATTGTGGATTGAGGAATGACGTTTGAGGATTGGGGATTGAGGATTGTAGTATTGAAGATGGAGGATTGAGGTTTTATCATTAAGGATAGAGGATTGGGGACTGAGCGTCGAGGTCTGAGTATTGAGGATTCGGGATTGAAGTCTGAGGATTGTGGACTGACGATTGAGGACTGAGGATTGAGGATTGAAGATTGAGGATTGAGGATTGAGGATTGAGGATTGAGGATTGAGTATTGAGGTTTGAATATTGAGGATTGGGGATTGAGGATTGAAGATTGAGGGCTAAGGATTGAGGATTGAGGATTGAGGATTGAGGGTTGAGGATTGAAGATTGAGAATTGAGAATTGGGGATTGATGGTAGAGTATTGAGGATTGATGGTTGAGGTCTGTGTGTTGAATATTGAGGATTGAGGACTCAGGGTTGAAGATTGAGCATTGTAGATTGAGGACTGAGTATTGAGGATTGAGGATTGAGGATTGAAGGTTGTGTATTGATGATTGAAGATTGAGGATTGAGGATTGAGTGCTGAGGATTGAGTACGAGGACTGAGGATTGAGGATTGAGGATTGAGGTTTGAGGATTGAGGATTGAGGATTGAGGTTTGAATATTGAGGATTGGGGATTGAGGATTGAATATTGAGGGTTGAGGATTGTGGATTGAGGACTAAGTATTGAGGATTGGAGATTGAGTATTGAGTATTGAAGGTTGAGGATTGAGGGTTGAGGACTGAGGACAGAGGATAAAGGATAGAGGATGAGGACTGAGGGTTGAGGATTGAGGTTTGACGTCTGAGGATTGACGATTGATGATTGTGGATTGAGGAATGACGTTTGAGGATTGGGGATTGAGGATTGTAGTATTGAAGATGGAGGATTGAGGTTTTATCACTAAGGATAGAGGATTTTGGACTGAACGTCGAGGACTGAGTATTGAGGATTGAGGATTGAAGTCTGAGGATTGGGGACTGAGATTGAGGCCTGAGGATCGAGGATTGAGGATTGAGGATTGAGGATTGAGGATTAACGTTTGATGGTTGAGGATGGAGGATTGAGGATTGAGGATTGAGGATTGAAGATTGAGGATTGAGGATTGAGGATTGAGGATTGAGGATTGAGGATTGAGGATTGGGGAATGAAGATAGAGTATTGAGGATTGATGACTGAGTATTGAGGATTGAGGATTGAGGATTGAGGACTGAGCTTTGAGGATTGAGTGTTGAGCACTGAGGATTGAGGATTGAGGATTGAGGATTTTGGACTGAGGATTGACGTTTGAGGATCGAGGATTGAGGATTGAAGATTGAGGTTTAGCGATTGAGGACTGAAGGTTGAGAGTTGAGGATTGAGGATTGATGATGGAGGATGAGGACTGAGGGTTGAGGATTGAGGTTTCAGGACTCAGGATCCAGGATTGTGGTTTGAGGATAGATGATTGAAGATTGAGTATTGAGGATTGAAGATTGAGGAATTAGGATTGAGTGTTGAGGATTGAGGACGAGGACTGAGAGTTGAGGATTGAGGAGTGAGGACTGAGGATTGAGGATTCAGGATTGAAGATTGATGGTTGGGGATTGAGGAACGATGATTGGGGATTGAGGATTGAGGATTGAGGATGGAGGATTGAGGATTGAGGATTGAGTATCGCAGATTGAGGACAGAGGGTTGAGGATTGAGGATTGATGTTTGAGGATTGAGATTTGATGATTGAATATTTTGGATTGAGTATTGTATCCTGAGAATTCAGGATATTGTATTGAATATTGAGAATTGATGGTTGATGGTTGATTATTGAGGATTGATGATTGATGGTAGTGTGTTGAATATTGAGGATTGAGGGTTCAGGATGGAGGATTGAGTATAGAAGGTTGAAAACTGAGGATTGAGGATTGAGGATAGACGATTGAGGATTGAAGTTTGAGTATTGATGATTGATGTTTGAGGATTGAGGATTGAGCGTTGAGGGTTGAGGACGAGGAGTGATGGATGGGGATTGAGGTTTGAGGACTGAGGATTGAGTATTCAGGATTGAGGATTTAGGATTGAGGGTTGAGGATTGAAGATTGGGTATTGGGGATTGAAGATTGACGATTGAGGATTGAGGATTGAGGATTGGAGACTGAGTATTGAGGATTGAAGATTGAGGGTTAAGGATTGAGGATTGAGGATTGAGGATTGAGGGTTGAGGATTGAAGATTGAGAAATGAGAATTGGGTATTTCTGGCTGAGCATTGAGGATTGATGGTTGAGGTCTGTGTGTTGAATATTGAGGATTGAGGACTCAGGGTTGAGGATTGAGCATTGTCGATTGAGGACTGAGTATTGAGGATTGAGGATTGAGGATTGAATATTGTGTATTTATGATTGAAGATTGAGGATTGAGGATTGAGTGTTGAGGATTGAGGACGAGGACTGAGGATAGAGGATTGAGGATTGTGGATTGAGGATTGAGGTTTGAATATTGAGGATTGGGGATTGAGGATTGAGAATTGAAGATTGAGCATTGAGGATTGAGGATTGAGGATTGAGGATAGAGGATAGAGCATAGAGGATGAGGACTCAGGGTTGAGGATTGAAGTTTGATGACTGAGGATTGAGGATTGAGGATTGTGGATTGAGGAATGACGTTTGAGGATTGGGGACTGAGGATTGTAGTATTGAAGACGCAGGATTGAGGTTTGATCATTAAGGATAGAGGATTGGGGACTGAGCGTCGAGGACTGAGTATTGAGGATTGAGGATTGAAGACTGAGGATTGGGGATTGAGGATTTAGGACTGAGGATTGAGGATTGAGGATTGCGGATTGAGGATTAACCTTTGAGCATTGAGGATGGAGGATTGAGGATTGAGGATTGAGGATTGAAGATTGAGGATTGAGGATTGAGGATTGAAGATTGAGGATTGAGGATTGAGGATTGAGGATTGAGGATTGAGGATTGGGGATTGAAGATAGAGTATTGAGGATTGATGACTGAGGATTGAGGATCGGGGACTGGGGATTGACGATTGAGGATTGAGGATTGAGGATTGAGGATTGGGGATTGAGTATTGAGTATTGAAGGTTGAGGATTGAGGGTTGAGGACTGAGGACAGAGGATAAAGGATAGAGGATGAGGACTGAGGGTTGAGGATTGAGGTTTGACGTCTGAGGATTGACGATTGATGATTGTGGATTGAGGAATGACGTTTGAGGATTGGGGATTGAGGATTGTAGTATTGAAGATGGAGGATTGAGGTTTTATCACTAAGGATAGAGGATTGGGGACTGAGCGTCGAGGACTGAGTATTGAGGATTGAGGATTGAAGTCTGAGGATTGGGGACTGAGGATTGAGGCCTGAGGATCGAGGATTGAGGATTGAGGATTGAGGATTAACGTTTGATGGTTGAGGATGGAGGATTGAGGATTGAGGATTGAGGATTGAAGATTGAGGATTGAGGATTGAGGATTGAGGATTGAGGATTGAGGATTGGGGATTGAAGATAGAGTATTGAGGATTGATGACTGAGGATTGAGGATCGGGGACTGGGGATTGACGATTGAGGATTGAGGATTGAGGATTGAGGATTGAGGATTGAGGATTGAAGATAGAGTATTGAGGATTGATGACTGAGGATTGACGATTGAGTATTGAGGATTGAGGACTGAGGTTTGAGGATTGAGTGTTGAGCACTGAGGATTGAGGATTGAGGATTGAGGATTTCGGACTGAGGATTGACGTTTGAGGACTGAGGATTGAGGATTGAAGATTGAGGTTTGGCGATTGAGGACTGAAGGTTGAGAGTTGAGTATTGAGGATTGATGATGGAGAATGAGGACTGAGGGTTGAGGATTGAGGTTTCAGGACTCAGGATTCAGGATTGTGGTTTGAGGATAGAGGATTGACGATTGAGTATTGAGGATTGAAGATTGAGGAATTAGGATTGAGGATTGAGGATTGAGGATTGAAGATTGAGTATTGGGTATTGACGGTTGAGGATTGAGGATTGAGTGTTGAGGATTGAGGATTGAGGATCGAAGATTGAGTATTGAGGGTTGAGGATTGAGGATTGTAGATTGAGGATGAGGACTGAGGGTTGAGGATTGAGGTTTGAGGACAGAGGATTGATGATTGATGTTTGATGATTAAGGATTGGAGATTGAGCATTGAGGATTGAAGATTGAGGATTGAGGATTGAGGATTGAGGATTGAGGAATGAAGACTGAGGATTGGGGACTGAGGATTGACGATTGAGGATTGAGGGTTGAGGATTGAGGATTGAGGATTGAGAATTGAAGATTGAGTATTGGGCATTGAAGGTTGAGGATTGAGGATTGAGTGTTGAGGATTGAGGACGAGGACTGAGAGTTGAGGATTGAGGAGTGAGGACCGAGGATTGAGGATTCAGGATTGAAGATTGATGGTTGGGGATTGAGGAACGATGATTGGGGATTGAGGATTGAGGATTGAGGATTGAGGATTGAGGATTGAGGATTGAGTATTGAAGATTGAGGACAGAGGGTTGAGGATTGAGGATTGATGTTTGAGGATTGAGATTTGATGATTGAATATTTTGGATTGAGTATTGTATCCTGAGAATTCAGGATATTGTATTGAATATTGAGAATTGATGGTTGATGGTTGATTATTGAGGATTGACGATTGATGGTAGTGTGTTGAATATTGAGGATTGAGGGTTCAGGATTGAGGATTGAGTATAGAAGGTTGAAAACTGAGGATTGAGGATTGAGGATAGACGATTGAGGATTGAAGTTTGAGTATTGATGATTGATGTTTGAGGATTGAGGATTGAGCGTTGAGGGTTGAGGACGAGGAGTGATGGATGGGGATTGAGGTTTGAGGACTGAGGATTGAGTATTCAGGATTAAGGATTTAGGATTGAGGGTTGAGGATTGAAGATTGGGTATTGGAGATTGAGTATTGAGGATTGAAGATTGAGGGTTAAGGATTGAGGATTGAGGATTGAGGATTGAGGGTTGAGGATTGAAGATTGAGAATTGAGAATCGGGTATTGATGGCTGAGTATTCAGGATTGATGGTTGAGGTCTGTGTGTTGAATATTGAGGATTGAGGACTCAGGGTTGAGGATTGAGCATTGTCGATTGAGGACTGAGTATTGAGGATTGAGGATTGAGGATTGAATATTGTGTATTTATGATTGAAGATTGAGGATTGAGGATTGAGTGTTGAGGATTGAGGACGAGGACTGAGGATAGAGGATTGAGGATTGTGGATTGAGGATTGAGGTTTGAATATTGAGGATTGGGGATTGAGGATTGAGAATTGAAGATTGAGGATTGATGATTGAGGATTGAGGATTGAGGATAGAGGATAGAGGATAGAGGATGAGGACTCAGGGTTGAGGATTGAGGTTTGATGACTGAGGATTGAGGATTGAGGATTGTGGATTGAGGAATGACGTTTGAGGATTGGGGACTGAGGATTGTAGTATTGAAGACGGAGGATTGAGGTTTGATCATTAAGGATAGAGGATTGGGGACTGAGCGTCGAGGACTGAGTATTGAGGATTGAGGATTGAAGACTGAGGATTGGGGATTGAGGATTTAGGACTGAGGATTGAGGATTGAGGATTGCGGATTGAGGATTAACCTTTGAGCATTGAGGATGGAGGATTGAGGATTGAGGATTGAGGATTGAAGATTGAGGATCGAAGATTGAGGATTGAGGATTGAGGATTGAGGAATGTGGATTGAGGATTTAGAAGTGGAGATTGGGTATTGAGGATTGGCGGTTGAGGATTGAGGATTGAGTGTTGAGGATTGAAGATTGAGGATTGAGGATTGAGGATTGAGGACAGAGGATAGAGGATAGAGGATGAGGACTGAGGGTTGAGGATTGAGGTTTGACGACTGAGGATTGAGGATTGAGGATTGTGGATTGAGGAATGACGTTTGAGGTTTGGGGATTGAGGATTGTAGTATTGAAGATGTAGGATTGAACGTTTTGTCATTAAGGATAGAGGATTGGGGACTGAGCGTCGAGGACTGAGTGTTGAGCATTGAGGATTGAAGTCTGAGGATTGGGGATTGAGGATTGAGGACTGAGGATTGAGGATTGAGGATTGAGGATTAACGTTTGAGGATTGAGGATGGAGGATTGAGGATTGAGGACTGAGGGTTGAGGATTGAGGATTGAGTTTTGAATATTGAGGATTGGGGATTGAGGATTGAAGATTGAGGGTTGAGGATTGTGGATTGAGGATTGAGGATTGAGGATTGGAGATTGAGCATTGAGAATTGAAGGTCGATGATTGAGGGTTGAGGACTGAGGACAGAGGATAAAGGATAGGGGATGAGGACTGAGGGTTGAGGATTGAGGATTGTGGATTGAGGAATGACGTTTGAGGATTGGGGATTGAGGATTGTAGTATTGAAGATGGAGGATTGAGGTTTTATCATTAAGGATAGAGGATTGGGGACTGAGCGTCGAGGTCTGAGTATTGAGGATTCGGGATTGAAGTCTGAGGATTGTGGACTGAGGATTGAGGACTGAGGATTGAGGATTGAAGATTGAGGATTGAGGATTGAGGATTGAGGATTGAGGATTGAGGATTGAGGTTTGAATATTGAGGATTGGGGATTGAGGATTGAAGATTGAGGGCTAAGGATTGAGGATTGAGGATTGAGGATTGAGGGTTGAGGATTGAAGATTGAGAATTGAGAATTGGGGATTGATGGTTGAGTATTGAGGATTGATGGTTGAGGTCTGTGTGTTGAATATTGAGGATTGAGGACTCAGGGTTGAAGATTGAGCATTGTAGATTGAGGACTGAGTATTGAGGATTGAGGATTGAGGATTGAAGGTTGTGTATTGATGATTGAAGATTGAGGATTGAGGATTGAGTGCTGAGGATTGAGTACGAGGACTGAGGATTGAGGATTGAGGATTGAGGTTTGAGGATTGAGGATTGAGGATTGAGGATTGAGGTTTGAATATTGAGGATTGGGGATTGAGGATTGAATATTGAGGGTTGAGGATTGTGGATTGAGGATTAAGTATTGAGGATTGGAGATTGAGTATTGAGTATTGAAGGTTGAGGATTGAGGGTTGAGGACTGAGGACAGAGGATAAAGTATAGAGGATGAGGACTGAGGGTTGAGGATTGAGGTTTGACGTCTGAGGATTGACGATTGATGATTGTGGATTGAGGAATGACGTTTGAGGATTGGGGATTGAGGATTGTAGTATTGAAGATGGAGGATTGAGGTTTTATCACTAAGGATAGAGGATTTTGGACTGAGCGTCGAGGACTGAGTATTGAGGATTGAGGATTGAAGTCTGAGGATTGGGGACTGAGATTGAGGCCTGAGGATCGAGGATTGAGGATTGAGGATTGAGGATTAACGTTTGATGGTTGAGGATGGAGGATTGAGGATTGAGGATTGAGGATTGAAGATTGAGGATTGAGGATTGAGGACTCAGGGTTGAAGATTGAGCATTGTAGATTGAGGACTGAGTATTGAGGATTGAGGATTGAGGATTGAAGGTTGTGTATTGATGATTGAAGATTGAGGATTGAGGATTGAGTGCTGAGGATTGAGTACGAGGACTGAGGATTGAGGATTGAGGATTGAGGTTTGAGGATTGAGGATTGAGGATTGAGGATTGAGGTTTGAATATTGAGGATTGGGGATTGAGGATTGAATATTGAGGGTTGAGGATTGTGGATTGAGGATTAAGTATTGAGGATTGGAGATTGAGTATTGAGTATTGAAGGTTGAGGATTGAGGGTTGAGGACTGAGGACAGAGGATAAAGTATAGAGGATGAGGACTGAGGGTTGAGGATTGAGGTTTGACGTCTGAGGATTGACGATTGATGATTGTGGATTGAGGAATGACGTTTGAGGATTGGGGATTGAGGATTGTAGTATTGAAGATGGAGGATTGAGGTTTTATCACTAAGGATAGAGGATTTTGGACTGAGCGTCGAGGACTGAGTATTGAGGATTGAGGATTGAAGTCTGAGGATTGGGGACTGAGGATTGAGGCCTGAGGATCGAGGATTGAGGATTGAGGATTGAGGATTAACGTTTGATGGTTGAGGATGGAGGATTGAGGATTGAGGATTGAGGATTGAAGATTGAGGATTGAGGATTGAGGATTGAGGATTGAGGATTGAGGATTGAGGATTGAGGATTGGGGATTGAAGATAGAGTATTGAGGATTGATGACTGAGTATTGAGGATTGAGGATTGAGGATTGAGGACTGAGCTTTGAGGATTGAGTGTTGAGCACTGAGGATTGAGGATTGAGGATTGAGGATTTTGGACTGAGGATTGACGTTTGAGGATCGAGGATTGAGGATTGAAGATTGAGGTTTAGCGATTGAGGACTGAAGGTTGAGAGTTTAGGATTGAGGATTGATGATGGAGGATGAGGACTGAGGGTTGAGGATTGAGGTTTCAGGACTCAGGATCCAGGATTGTGGTTTGAGGATAGATGATTGAAGATTGAGTATTGAGGATTGAAGATTGAGGAATTAGGTTTGAGTGTTGAGGATTGAGGGCGAGGACTGAGAGTTGAGGATTGAGGAGTGAGGACTGAGGATTGAGGATTCAGGATTGAAGATTGATGGTTGTGGATTGAGGAACGATGATTGGGGATTGAGGATTGAGGATTGAGGATTGAGGATTGAGGATTGAGGATTGAGTATCGAAGATTGAGGACAGAGGGTTGAGGATTGAGGATTGATGTTTGAGGATTGAGATTTGATGATTGAATATTTTGGATTGAGTATTGTATCCTGAGAATTCAGGATATTGTATTGAATATTGAGAATTGATGGTTGATGGTTGATTATTGAGGATTGATGATTGATGGTAGTGTGTTGAATATTGAGGATTGAGGGTTCAGGATTGAGGATTGAGTATAGAAGGTTGAAAACTGAGGATTGAGGATTGAGGATAGACGATTGAGGATTGAAGTTTGAGAATTGATGATTGATGTTTGAGGATTGAGGATTGAGCGTTGAGGGTTGAGTACGAGGAGTGATGGATGGGGATTGAGGTTTGAGGACTGAGGATTGAGTATTCAGGATTGAGGATTTAGGATTGAGGGTTGAGGATTGAAGATTGGGTATTGAGGATTGAAGATTGACGATTGAGGATTGAGGATTGAGGATTGGAGATTGAGTATTGAGGATTGAATATTGAGGGTTAAGGATTGAGGATTGAGGATTGAGGATTGAGGGTTGAGGATTGAAGATTGAGAATTGAGAATTGGGTATTGATGGCTGAGTATTGAGGATTGATGGTTGAGGTCTGTGTGTTGAATATTGAGGATTGAGGACTCAGGGTTGAGGATTGAGCATTGTCGATTGAGGACTGAGTATTGAGGATTGAGGATTGAGGATTGAATATTGTGTATTTATGATTGAAGATTGAGGATTGAGGATTGAGTGTTGAGGATAGAGGATGAGGACTGAGGGTTGAGGATTGAGGTTTGACGACTGAGGATTGAGGATTGAGGATTGTGGATTGAGGAATGACGTTTGAGGTTTGGGGATTGAGGATTGTAGTACTGAAGATGTAGGATTGAACGTTTTGTCATTAAGGATAGAGGATTGGGGACTGAGCGTCGAGGACTGAGTGTTGAGGATTGAGGATTGAAGTCTGAGGATTGGGGATTGAGGATTGAGGACTGAGGATTGAGGATTGAGGATTGAGGATTGAGGATTAACGTTTGAGGATTGAGGATGGAGGATTGAGGATTGAGGATTGAGGGTTGAGGATTGAGGATTGAGTTTTGAATATTGAGGATTGGGGATTGAGGATTGAAGATTGAGGGTTGAGGATTGTGGATTGAGGATTGAGGATTGAGGATTGGAGATTGAGCATTGAGAATTGAAGGTTGATGATTGAGGGTTGAGGACTGAGGACAGAGGATAAAGGATAGAGGATGAGGACTGAGTGTTGAGGATTGAGGATTGAGGATTGTGGATTGAGGAATGACGTTTGAGGATTGGGGATTGAGGATTGTAGTATTGAAGATGGAGGATTGAGGTTTTATCATTAAGGATAGAGGATTGGGGACTGAGCGTCGAGGTCTGAGTATTGAGGATTCGGGATTGAAGTCTGAGGATTGTGGACTGACGATTGAGGACTGAGGATTGAGGATTGAAGATTGAGGATTGAGGATTGAGGATTGAGGATTGAGGATTGAGTATTGAGGTTTGAATATTGAGGATTGGGGATTGAGGATTGAAGATTGAGGGCTAAGGATTGAGGATTGAGGATTGAGGATTGAGGGTTGAGGATTGAAGATTGAGAATTGAGAATTGGGGATTGATGGTAGAGTATTGAGGATTGATGGTTGAGGTCTGTGTGTTGAATATTGAGGATTGAGGACTCAGGGTTGAAGATTGAGCATTGTAGATTGAGGACTGAGTATTGAGGATTGAGGATTGAGGATTGAAGGTTGTGTATTGATGATTGAAGATTGAGGATTGAGGATTGAGTGCTGAGGATTGAGTACGAGGACTGAGGATTGAGGATTGAGGATTGAGGTTTGAGGATTTTGGATTGAGGATTGAGGTTTGAATATTGAGGATTGGGGATTGAGGATTGAATATTGAGGGTTGAGGATTGTGGATTGAGGACTAAGTATTGAGGATTGGAGATTGAGTATTGAGTATTGAAGGTTGAGGATTGAGGGTTGAGGACTGAGGACAGAGGATAAAGGATAGAGGATGAGGACTGAGGGTTGAGGATTGAGGTTTGACGTCTGAGGATTGACGATTGATGATTGTGGATTGAGGAATGACGTTTGAGGATTGGGGATTGAGGATTGTAGTATTGAAGATGGAGGATTGAGGTTTTATCACTAAGGATAGAGGATTTTGGACTGAACGTCGAGGACTGAGTATTGAGGATTGAGGATTGAAGTCTGAGGATTGGGGACTGAGATTGAGGCCTGAGGATCGAGGATTGAGGATTGAGGATTGAGGATTGAGGATTAACGTTTGATGGTTGAGGATGGAGGATTGAGGATTGAGGATTGAGGATTGAAGATTGAGGATTGAGGATTGAGGATTGAGGATTGAGGATTGAGGATTGAGGATTGGGGAATGAAGATAGAGTATTGAGGATTGATGACTGAGTATTGAGGATTGAGGATTGAGGATTGAGGACTGAGCTTTGAGGATTGAGTGTTGAGCACTGAGGATTGAGGATTGAGGATTGAGGATTTTGGACTGAGGATTGACGTTTGAGGATCGAGGATTGAGGATTGAAGATTGAGGTTTAGCGATTGAGGACTGAAGGTTGAGACTTGAGGATTGAGGATTGATGATGGAGGATGAGGACTGAGGGTTGAGGATTGAGGTTTCAGGACTCAGGATCCAGGATTGTGGTTTGAGGATAGATGATTGAAGATTGAGTATTGAGGATTGAAGATTGAGGAATTAGGATTGAGTGTTGAGGATTGAGGACGAGGACTGAGAGTTGAGGATTGAGGAGTGAGGACTGAGGATTGAGGATTCAGGATTGAAGATTGATGGTTGGGGATTGAGGAACGATGATTGGGGATTGAGGATTGAGGATTGAGGATTGAGGATTGAGGATTGAGGATTGAGTATCGCAGATTGAGGACAGAGGGTTGAGGATTGAGGATTGATGTTTGAGGATTGAGATTTGATGATTGAATATTTTGGATTGAGTATTGTATCCTGAGAATTCAGGATATTGTATTGAATATTGAGAATTGATGGTTGATGGTTGATTATTGAGGATTGATGATTGATGGTAGTGTGTTGAATATTGAGGATTGAGGGTTCAGGATTGAGGATTGAGTATAGAAGGTTGAAAACTGAGGATTGAGGATTGAGGATAGACGATTGAGGATTGAAGTTTGAGTATTGATGATTGATGTTTGAGGATTGAGGATTGAGCGTTGAGGGTTGAGGACGAGGAGTGATGGATGGGGATTGAGGTTTGAGGACTGAGGATTGAGTATTCAGGATTGAGGATTTAGGATTGAGGGTTGAGGATTGAAGATTGGGTATTGGGGATTGAAGATTGACGATTGAGGATTGAGGATTGAGGATTGGAGACTGAGTATTGAGGATTGAAGATTGAGGGTTAAGGATTGAGGATTGAGGATTGAGGATTGAGGGTTGAGGATTGAAGATTGAGAAATGAGAATTGGGTATTTCTGGCTGAGCATTGAGGATTGATGGTTGAGGTCTGTGTGTTGAATATTGAGGATTGAGGACTCAGGGTTGAGGATTGAGCATTGTCGATTGAGGACTGAGTATTGAGGATTGAGGATTGAGGATTGAATATTGTGTATTTATGATTGAAGATTGAGGATTGAGGATTGAGTGTTGAGGATTGAGGACGAGGACTGAGGATAGAGGATTGAGGATTGTGGATTGAGGATTGAGGTTTGAATATTGAGGATTGGGGATTGAGGATTGAGAATTGAAGATTGAGCATTGAGGATTGAGGATTGAGGATTGAGGATAGAGGATAGAGCATAGAGGATGAGGACTCAGGGTTGAGGATTGAAGTTTGATGACTGAGGATTGAGGATTGAGGATTGTGGATTGAGGAATGACGTTTGAGGATTGGGGACTGAGGATTGTAGTATTGAAGACGCAGGATTGAGGTTTGATCATTAAGGATAGAGGATTGGGGACTGAGCGTCGAGGACTGAGTATTGAGGATTGAGGATTGAAGACTGAGGATTGGGGATTGAGGATTTAGGACTGAGGATTGAGGATTGAGGATTGCGGATTGAGGATTAACCTTTGAGCATTGAGGATGGAGGATTGAGGATTGAGGATTGAGGATTGAAGATTGAGGATTGAGGATTGAGGATTGAAGATTGAGGATTGAGGATTGAGGATTGAGGATTGAGGATTGAGGATTGGGGATTGAAGATAGAGTATTGAGGATTGATGACTGAGGATTGAGGATCGGGGACTGGGGATTGACGATTGAGGATTGAGGATTGAGGATTGAGGATTGGGGATTGAGTATTGAGTATTGAAGGTTGAGGATTGAGGGTTGAGGACTGAGGACAGAGGATAAAGGATAGAGGATGAGGACTGAGGGTTGAGGATTGAGGTTTGACGTCTGAGGATTGACGATTGATGATTGTGGATTGAGGAATGACGTTTGAGGATTGGGGATTGAGGATTGTAGTATTGAAGATGGAGGATTGAGGTTTTATCACTAAGGATAGAGGATTGGGGACTGAGCGTCGAGGACTGAGTATTGAGGATTGAGGATTGAAGTCTGAGGATTGGGGACTGAGGATTGAGGCCTGAGGATCGAGGATTGAGGATTGAGGATTGAGGATTAACGTTTGATGGTTGAGGATGGAGGATTGAGGATTGAGGATTGAGGATTGAAGATTGAGGATTGAGGATTGAGGATTGAGGATTGAGGATTGAGGATTGGGGATTGAAGATAGAGTATTGAGGATTGATGACTGAGGATTGAGGATCGGGGACTGGGGATTGACGATTGAGGATTGAGGATTGAGGATTGAGGATTGAGGATTGAGGATTGAAGATAGAGTATTGAGGATTGATGACTGAGGATTGACGATTGAGTATTGAGGATTGAGGACTGAGGTTTGAGGATTGAGTGTTGAGCACTGAGGATTGAGGATTGAGGATTGAGGATTTCGGACTGAGGATTGACGTTTGAGGACTGAGGATTGAGGATTGAAGATTGAGGTTTGGCGATTGAGGACTGAAGGTTGAGAGTTGAGTATTGAGGATTGATGATGGAGAATGAGGACTGAGGGTTGAGGATTGAGGTTTCAGGACTCAGGATTCAGGATTGTGGTTTGAGGATAGAGGATTGACGATTGAGTATTGAGGATTGAAGATTGAGGAATTAGGATTGAGGATTGAGGATTGAGGATTGAAGATTGAGTATTGGGTATTGACGGTTGAGGATTGAGGATTGAGTGTTGAGGATTGAGGATTGAGGATCGAAGATTGAGTATTGAGGGTTGAGGATTGAGGATTGTAGATTGAGGATGAGGACTGAGGGTTGAGGATTGAGGTTTGAGGACAGAGGATTGATGATTGATGTTTGATGATTAAGGATTGGAGATTGAGCATTGAGGATTGAAGATTGAGGATTGAGGATTGAGGATTGAGGATTGAGGAATGAAGACTGAGGATTGGGGACTGAGGATTGACGATTGAGGATTGAGGGTTGAGGATTGAGGATTGAGGATTGAGAATTGAAGATTGAGTATTGGGCATTGAAGGTTGAGGATTGAGGATTGAGTGTTGAGGATTGAGGACGAGGACTGAGAGTTGAGGATTGAGGAGTGAGGACCGAGGATTGAGGATTCAGGATTGAAGATTGATGGTTGGGGATTGAGGAACGATGATTGGGGATTGAGGATTGAGGATTGAGGATTGAGGATTGAGGATTGAGGATTGAGTATTGAAGATTGAGGACAGAGGGTTGAGGATTGAGGATTGATGTTTGAGGATTGAGATTTGATGATTGAATATTTTGGATTGAGTATTGTATCCTGAGAATTCAGGATATTGTATTGAATATTGAGAATTGATGGTTGATGGTTGATTATTGAGGATTGACGATTGATGGTAGTGTGTTGAATATTGAGGATTGAGGGTTCAGGATTGAGGATTGAGTATAGAAGGTTGAAAACTGAGGATTGAGGATTGAGGATAGACGATTGAGGATTGAAGTTTGAGTATTGATGATTGATGTTTGAGGATTGAGGATTGAGCGTTGAGGGTTGAGGACGAGGAGTGATGGATGGGGATTGAGGTTTGAGGACTGAGGATTGAGTATTCAGGATTAAGGATTTAGGATTGAGGGTTGAGGATTGAAGATTGGGTATTGGAGATTGAGTATTGAGGATTGAAGATTGAGGGTTAAGGATTGAGGATTGAGGATTGAGGATTGAGGGTTGAGGATTGAAGATTGAGAATTGAGAATCGGGTATTGATGGCTGAGTATTCAGGATTGATGGTTGAGGTCTGTGTGTTGAATATTGAGGATTGAGGACTCAGGGTTGAGGATTGAGCATTGTCGATTGAGGACTGAGTATTGAGGATTGAGGATTGAGGATTGAATATTGTGTATTTATGATTGAAGATTGAGGATTGAGGATTGAGTGTTGAGGATTGAGGACGAGGACTGAGGATAGAGGATTGAGGATTGTGGATTGAGGATTGAGGTTTGAATATTGAGGATTGGGGATTGAGGATTGAGAATTGAAGATTGAGGATTGATGATTGAGGATTGAGGATTGAGGATAGAGGATAGAGGATAGAGGATGAGGACTCAGGGTTGAGGATTGAGGTTTGATGACTGAGGATTGAGGATTGAGGATTGTGGATTGAGGAATGACGTTTGAGGATTGGGGACTGAGGATTGTAGTATTGAAGACGGAGGATTGAGGTTTGATCATTAAGGATAGAGGATTGGGGACTGAGCGTCGAGGACTGAGTATTGAGGATTGAGGATTGAAGACTGAGGATTGGGGATTGAGGATTTAGGACTGAGGATTGAGGATTGAGGATTGAGGATTAACGTTTGAGGATTGAGGATGGAGGATTGAGGATTGAGGACTGAGGGTTGAGGATTGAGGATTGAGTTTTGAATATTGAGGATTGGGGATTGAGGATTGAAGATTGAGGGTTGAGGATTGTGGATTGAGGATTGAGGATTGAGGATTGGAGATTGAGCATTGAGAATTGAAGGTCGATGATTGAGGGTTGAGGACTGAGGACAGAGGATAAAGGATAGGGGATGAGGACTGAGGGTTGAGGATTGAGGATTGTGGATTGAGGATTGAGGTCTGAAGATTGGGGATTCAGGATTGAGGATTCAGGTTTGAAGTTTGAGGACTGAGGATTGAGGATTGAGGATTGAGGATTGAGGATTGAGGATTGAGGATTGAAGATTGAGGGTTGGGTATTGCGGATTGAACATTGTGGATTGAGGGTTGAGGATTGAGTATTGAGGACTGAAGATTGAATATTGATGATTGAAGATTGAGGATTGAGGATTGATTGTTGTGTATTGAGGACGAGGGCTGAGGGTTGAGTATTGATGTTTGAGGTCTGAGGATTGAGGATTGAGGATTGAGAATTGAGGATTGAGGATTGAGAATTGAAGATTGAGTATTGAGGATTGAAGTTTGAGAATTGAGGATTGAGTATTGAGGATTGAGGATTGAAGATTGAGGAATGGGGATTGAGGATTGACGATTGAGTATTGAAGATTGTGGATTCATTACTGAGGATTGAGGATTGAGGATTGAGGATTGAGGATTGAGGATTGAGGACTGAGGATTGTGGATTGGGTATTGAGGATTGAAGAATGAGGATTGAGGATTGAGGATTGAGGATTGAAGATTGAGGATTGAGGATCGAGGATTGAGGTTCTACGATTGGAGATTGATTATTGAGTATTGAAGATTGAGGATTGAGGATTGAGGATTGAGAATTGAGAATTGAGGATGAGAACTGGGGGTTGAGGATTGAGGTTTGAGGAACGAGGATTGAGGTTTGAGGATTGAGGTCTGTGGATTGACGATTGAGTATTGAAGATTGTGGATTCATTACTGAGGATTGAGGATTGAGGATTGAGGATTGAGGATTGAGGATTGAGGATTGAGGATTGACGATTGAGGATTGAGGATTGAGCATTGAGGATTGAGGATTGAGGATTGAGGATAGAGTATTGATGATTGAAGATGGAGGATTGAGGATTGAGTGTTGAAGATTGAGGATTGGGGTCGGAGTGTTGAGGGTTGACTGATGAGTAATGATGTTTGTGGACAGAGGTTTGAAGATTGCAGATTGAGTATTGGGTATTGAAAGCTGTGAATTGATGATATTCTATTGAGGATTGAGAATTGACAACTGATTGTTGAGGACTGAGGTCTGAAGATTGAGGATTGAGGGTTGAGGATTCAGGTTTGAGGTTTGAGGATTGAGGATTGAGGATTGAGGATTGAGGATTGAAGATTGAAGATTGAGGATTGAGGATTGAGGATTGAAGATTGAAGATTGAGGATTGAGGATTGAAGATAGAGGATTGGGTATTGCGGTGTGAACATTGAGGATTGAGGATTGAGGTTTGAGGGTTGAGGATTGAGGATTGAGGATTGAGGACTGAAGACTGAATATTGATGATTGAAGATTGAGGATTGAGGATTGATTGTTGTGGATTGTGGACGAGGACTGAGGGTTGAGCA
Source organism: Calliopsis andreniformis (assembly GCF_051401765.1). Lineage (NCBI taxonomy): Eukaryota > Metazoa > Arthropoda > Insecta > Hymenoptera > Andrenidae > Calliopsis > Calliopsis andreniformis. The sequence continues at coordinate 818,169 of NW_027480450.1, read as the reverse complement.
TTAATGTTTGAGGTCTGAGGATTGAGGATTGAGGATTGAGAATTGAGGATTGAAGATTGAGGATTGAAGATTGAGGATTGGGTATTGAGGATTGATGTATGAGGATTGAGGCTTGAGGATTGAGGATTGAGGATTGAGGATTGAAGATTGAGGATTGAGGATTGAGTGTTGAGGATTGAATATTGAGTATTGAGGATTGAAGATTGAGGATTGAGGATTGAGTGTTGAGGATTGAAGGTTGAGGATTGAGGTCTGAGGATTGAGGATTGAGGATTGAGGATTGTGGATTGAAGATTGAGGATTGGGGATTGATGACTGACGATTGTGTATTGAGTATTAGGGATTGAGTATCGTGGATCGATTATTGAATATAGAGTATTAAGGATTGAAGATTGAGGATTTAGGATTGAGTATTGAGGATTAGGAATGAGTGCTGAGGGTTGAGGGTTGAGGTTTGAGGACTGAGGACTGAGGATTGAGGATTTAGAATTGAGGATTGAGGTTTGAGGATTGAAGATTTAGGATTGGGTATTGAGGATTGAAGTATGAGGATTGAGTGTTGAGGATTGAGGACGAGGACTGACGGCTGAGGCTTGAGGTCTGAGGATTGAGGATTGAGGATTGAGGACTGACGATTTAGGATTCAGGATTGAGCATTGAGGATTGAAGATCGAGGGCTGGGGATTGAGGATAGAAGGTTGAGGATTAAGGATTGAGCATTTGGGATTGAGTATCTGGGATTGGAGATTGTTAATTGAGGTTTGAAGATTGAGGATTGAGGATTGAGGATTGAGAATTGAGAATTGAGGATGAGGACTGAGGGTTGAGGATTGAGGTTTGAGGAACGAGGATTGAGGATTGAGGATTGAGGACTGAGGATTGACGATGGAGTATTGAAGATTGAGGACTGATTACTGAGGATTGAGGATGAGGATTGAGGATTGAGGATGCAGGATTGAGGATTGAAGATTGAGTATTGAGGATTGAAGATTGAGGATTGAGGTCTGAGGATTGAGGATTGAGGATTGAGAATTGAGGATTGTGGATTGAGGATTGAAGATTGAGGATTGGGTATTGAGGATTGAAGAATGAGGATTGAGGATTGAGGATTGCGGATTGAGGATTGCAGATTGAGTATTAAGGATTGAAGGTTGAGGGTTGAGGATTGAGGATTGAGGATTGAGCATTGAGGATTGAGGATTGAGGATTGAGGATTGAAGATTGAGTATTGAGGATTGAAGATTGAGGATTGAGGATTGAGGATTGAGGATGAGGCCTGAGGGTTGAGGATTGAGGTTTGTGGACTGAGGACTGAGGATTGACGATTGAGAACTGACAATTGAGGATTGAGGATTGAAGATTGAGGATTGGGTATTGAGGATTGAAGAATGAGGATTGAGGAATGAGGATTGAGGATTGAGGATTGAAGATTGAGTATTGAGGATTGAAGCCTGACGATTGAGGATTGAGGATTGAGGATTCAGGAGTGAGGATGGAGGATTGAAGATTGAGTATTGAGGACTGAAGATTGAATATTGATGATTGAAGATTGAGGATTGAGGATTGATTGTTGTGTATTGAGGACGAGGGCTGAGGGTTGAGTATTGATGTTTGAGGTCTGAGGATTGAGGATTGAGGATTGAGAATTGAGGATTGAGGATTGAGGATTGAAGATTGAGGATCGGGTATTGAGGATTGAAGAATGAGGATTAAGGATTGAGGGTTGAGGATTGAGGATTGAAGACTGAGTATTGAGGATTGAAGATTGAGGATTGAGGATTGAGGATGAGGATTGAGGGTTGAGGATTGAGGATTGAGGATTGAGGATTGAAGATTGAGTATTGAGGATTGAAGTTTGAGAATTGAGGATTGAGTATTGAGGATTGAGGATTGAAGATTGAGGATTGGGGATTGAGGATTGACGATTGAGTATTGAGTATTGAGGATTGAGAACTGAGGATTGATTATTGAAGATTGAGTATTGAGGATTGAAGATTGAGGATTGAGGATAGAGTATTGGTGACTGAGGATGAGGGCTGAGGGTTGAGGATTGAGGTTTGAGGACTGAGGGCTTAGGATTGAGGTTTGAGGATTGAGGATTGAGGATTGAGGACTGAGGATTGTGGATTGGGTATTGAGGATTGAGGAATGAGGATTGAGGATTGAGGATTGAGGATTGAGGATTGAAGATTGAGGATTGAGGATCGAGGATTGAGGTTCTACGATTGGAGATTGATTATTGAGTATTGAAGATTGAGGATTGAGGATTGAGGATTGAGAATTGAGAATTGAGGATGAGAACTGGGGGTTGAGGATTGAGGTTTGAGGAACGAGGATTGAGGTTTGAGGATTGAGGTCTGTGGCTTGACGATTGAGTATTGAAGATTGTGGATTCATTACTGAGGATTGAGGATTGAGGATTGAGGATTGAGGATTGAGGATTGACGATTGAGGATTGAGGATTGAGCATTGAGGATTGAGGATTGAGGATTGAGGATAGAGTATTGATTATTGAAGATTGAGGATTGAGGATTGAGTGTTGAAGATTGAGGATTGGGGTCGGGGTGTTGAGGGTTGACTGATGAGTATTGATGTTTGTGGACAGAGGTTTGAAGATTGAAGATTGAGTATTGGGTATTGAAAGCTGTGAATTGATCATATTCTATTGAGAATTGAGAATTGACAACTGATTGTTGAGGACTGAGGTCTGAAATTGAGGATTAAGGGTTGAGGATTCAGGTTTGAGGTTTGAGGATTGAGGATTGAGGATTGAGGATTGAGGATTGAGGATTGAGGATTGAAGATTGAGGATTGGGTGTTGAGGATTGAAGATTGAGGCTTGAGGATTGAGGATTGAGGACTGAGGATTGAAGATTGAGTATTGAGGATTGAAGATTGAGGATTGAGGACTGAGGATAGAGGATTGAGGATTGAGAATTGAGGATTGAGGATTGTGGATTGAAGATTGAGGATTAGGTATTGAGGATTGAAGAATTAGGATTGAGGATTGAGGATTGAGGATTGAGGATTGCATTTTGAGTATTGAGGATTGAAGGTTGAGTGTTGAGGATTGAGGGTTGAGGATTGGGGATTGAGGATTGAAGATTGAAGATTGAGGATCGAGGATTGAGGTTCTAGGATTGGAGATTGATTATTGAGTATTGAAGATTGAGGATTCAGGATTGAGAATTGAGAATTGAGAATTGAGAATTGAGGATGAGAACTGGGGGTTGAGGATTGAGGTTTGAGGAACGAGGATTGAGGATTGAGGATTGAGGACTGTGGCTTGACGATTGAGCATAGAAGATTGAGGTTTCATTACTGAGGATTGAGGATTGAGGATTGAGGGTTGAGGATTGAGGATTGAAGATTGAGTATTGAGGGTTGAATATTGAGGATTGAGGATTGAGAATGAGGGCTGAGGGTTGACGGTTGAGATTTGAGTATTGAATCCTGAGAATTCAGGATATTCTATTGAGTATTGAGAACTGAGTATTGATGGTTGAGTATTGAGGATCGAGGATTGAGGATTGAGGATTGAGGATTGAGGATTGAGGGTTGAGGATTGAGGATTGAAGATTGAATATCGATGATTCAAGATTGAGGATCGAGGACTGAGGGTTGTGGATTGAGGACGAGGACTGAGGGTTGTCGTATTGATGTTTGAGGTCTGAGGATGGAGGATTGAGGATTAAGAATTGGGGATTGAGGATTGAGGATTGAAGACTGAGGATTGGTTGTTGAGGATTGAAGAATGAGGATTGAGGATTAAGGATTGAAGACTGAGGATTGAAGATTGAGTTTTGAGGATTGAAGATTGAGGATTGAGGTCTGAGGATTGAGGATTGAGAATTGAGAATTGAGGATTGAGGATTGTGGATTAAAGATTGAGGATTGGGTATTGAGGAATGAAGAATGAGGATTGAGGATTGAGGATTGAGGATTGGGGATTGCAGTTTGAGTATTGAGGATTGAGGATTGAGGGTTGAGGATTGAGGATTGAGGATTGAGCATTGAGGATTGAGGATTGAGGATTGAGGATTGAGGACTGAGGATTGAAGATTGAGTATTGAGGATTGAAGATTGAGGATTGAGGACTGAGGATAGAGGATTGAGGATTGAGAATTGAGGATTGAGGTTTGTGGATTGAAGATTGAGGATTGGGTATTGAGGATTGAAGAATGAGGATTGAGGATTGAGGATTGAGGATTGAGGATTGCAGTTTGAGTATTGAGGATTCAAGGTTGAGTGTTGAGGATTGAGGATTGAGGATTGGGGATTGAGGATTGAAGATTGAGGATTGAGGATCGAGGATTGAGGTTCTAGGATTGGAGATTGATTATTGAGTATGGAAGATTGAGGATTGAGGATTGAGAATTGAGAATTGAGAATTGAGAATTGAGGATGAGAACTGGGCGTTGAGGATTGAGGTTTGAGGAACGAGGATTGAGGATTGAGGACTGTGGCTTGACGATTGAGTATAGAAGATTGAGGATTCATTACTGAGGATTGAGGATTGAGGATTGAGGATTGAGGATTGAGGATTGAAGATTGAGTATTGAGGTTTGAGTATTGAGGATTGAGGATTGAGATTGAGTGCTGAGGGTTGACGTTTGAGGTTTGAGTATCGAATCCTGAGAATTCAGGATATTCTATTGAGTATTGAGAATTGAGGATTGATGGTTGAGTATTGAGGATCGAGGATTGAGGATTGAGGATTGAGGATTGAGGATTGAGGGTTGAGGATTGAGGATTGAAGATTGAATATCGATGATTCAAGATTGAGGATTGAGGACTGAGGGTTGTGGATTGAGGACGAGGACTGAGGGTTGTCGTATTGATGTTTGAGGTCTGAGGATTGAGGATTGAGGATTAAGAATTGGGGATTGAGGATTGAGGATTGAAGATTGAGGATTGGGTGTTGAGGATTGAAGAATGAGGATTGAGGATTGAGGATTGAAGACTGAGGATTGAATATTGAGTATTGAGGATTGAAGATTGAGGATTGAGGATTGAGGATTGAGTGTTGAGGATTGAGGATTGAGGATTGAGGATTGAGGATGAGGGCTGAGGTCTGTGTGTTGAGGTTTGAGTATTGAATCCTGAGAATTCAGGATTTTCTATTGAGTTTGAGAATTGAGGATTGATGGTTGAGTATTGAGGATTGAGGATTGAGGATTGAGTATTGAGTATTGAGGATTGAGGATTGAGGATTGAATATTGAATATTGATGATTGAAGATTGAGGATCGAGGATTGAGTGTTGTGGATCGAGGACGAGGACTGAGGGTTGAGTATTGATGTTTGAGGTCTGAGGATTGAGGATTGAGGATTGAGAATTGAGGATTGAGGATTGAGGATTAAAGATTGACGATTGGGTGTTGGGGCTTGAAGAATGAGGATTGAGGATTGAGGATTGATGATTCAGGATTGAAGATTGAGTATTGAGGATTAAAGATTGAGGATTGATGTCTGAGGATTGAGGATTGAGTATTGAGAATTGAGGATTGATGATTGAGGATTGAAGATTGAGGATTGGGTATTGAGGATTGATGAATGAGGATTCAGGGTTGAGGATTGAGTATTGAGGATTGAAGATTGAGGATTGGGGATTGAGTATTGAGGATTGAGGATTGAGTATTGAGAATTGAGGATTGAGGTTTGAGGACTGAGGACTGAGGATTGAGGATTGAGAATTGAGGATTGAGGATTGAGGATTGAGGATTGAGGATGAGGGCTGAGGGTTGTGCGTTGAGGTTTGAGTATTGAATCCTGAGAATTCAGGATTTTCAATTGAGTTTGAGAATTGAGGATTGATGGTTGAGTATTGAGGATTGAGGATTGAGGATTGAGTATTGAGGATTGAGGATTGAGGATTGAATGTTGAATATTGATGATTGAAGACTGAGGATCGAGGATTGAGGGTGGTGGATTGAGGACGAGGTCTGAGGGTTGAGTATTGATGTTTGAGGTCTGAGGATTGAGGATTGAGGATTGAGAATTGAGGATTGAGGATTGAGGATTGAAGATTGACGATTGGGTGTTGAGGATTGAAGAATGAGGATTGAGGATTGAGGATTGAGGATTGAGAACTGAAGATTGAGTATTGAGGATTGAAGATTGAGGATTGAGGTCTGAGGATTGAGGATTGAGTATTAAGAATTGAGGATTGAGGATTGATGATTGAAGATTGAGGATTGGGTATTGAGGATTGAAGAATGAGGATTGAGGGTTGAGGATTGAGTATTGAGGATTGAAGATTGTGGATTGGGGATTGAGTATTGAGGATTGAGGATTGAGTATTGAGAATTGAGGATTGAGGTTTGAGGACTGAAGACTGAGGATTGAGGATTGCGAATTGAGGATTGAGGATTGAGGATTGAGGATGAGGGCTGAGGGTTGTGTGTTGAGGTTTGAGTATTGTATCCTGAGAATTCAGGATCTTCTATTGAGTTTGAGAATTGAGGATTGATGGTTGAGTATTGAGGATTGAGGATTGAGGTCTGAGTATTGAGGATTGTGGATTGAGGATTGAATATTGAATATTGATGATTGAATATTGAGGATCGAGGATAGAGGGTTGTGGATTGAGGACGAGGACTGAGGGTTGAGTATTGATGTTTGAGGTCTGAGGATTGAGGATTGAGGATTGAGAATTGAGGATTGAGGATTGAGGATTGAAGATTGACGATTGGGTGTTGAGGATTGAAGAATGAGGATTGATGATTGAGGATTGAGGATTTAGCATTGAGGATTGAGGATTGAGGATTGAAGATTGAGGATTGAGGTCTGAGGATTGAGGATTGAGGATTGAGAATTGAGGATTGAGGATTGTGGATTAAAGATTGAGGATTGGGTATTGAGGATTGAAGAATGAGGAATGAGGATTGAGGATTGAGGATTGAGGATTGCAGTTTGAGTATTGAGGATTGAGGATTGGGTCTTGAGGATTGAGGGATGAGGATTGAGGATTGAGGATTGAGGATTGAGGATTGAAGATTGAGTATTGAGGGTTGAATATTGAGGATTGAATATTGAGGATGAGGGCTGAGGGTTGAGGGTTGAGGTTTGAGTATTGAATCCTGAGAATTCAGGATATTCTATTGAGTATTGAGAATTGAGGATTGAGGATTGATGATTGAAGATTGAGGATTGGGTATTGAGGATTGAAGAATGAGGATTGAGGGTTGAGGATTGAGTATTGAGGATTGAAGATTGTGGATTGGGGATTGAGTATTGAGGATTGAGGATTGAGTATTGAGAATTGAGGATTGAGGTTTGAGGACTGAAGACTGAGGATTGAGGATTGCGAATTGAGGATTGAGGATTTAGCATTGAGGATTGAGGATTGAGGATTGAAGATTGAGGATTGAGGTCTGAGGATTGAGGATTGAGGATTGAGAATTGAGGATTGAGGATTGAGGATTGAAGATTGAGGATTGGGTATTGAGGATTGAAGAATGAGGATTGAGGGTTGAGGATTGAGTATTGAGGATTGAAGATTGAGGATTGGGGATTGAGTATTGAGGATTGAGGATTGAGTATTGAGAATTGAGGATTGAGGTTTGAGGACTGAGGACTGAGGATTGAGGATTGAGGATAGAGGGTTGAGGATTGAGGATTGAGGATTGAAGATTGAGGATTGGGGACTGAGTGTTGAGGGTTGAATGATGAGAATTGATGTTTGTGGATAGAGATTTGAAGATTGCAGATTGAGTATTGGGTATTGAAAACTGTGGATTGATGGTATTCTACTGAGGATTGAGAATTGACAGCTGATTGTTGAGGACTGAGGTCTGAAGATTGAGGATTCAGGATTGAGTATTCAGGTATGAGGTTTGAGGTCTGAGGATTGAGGATTGAGGATTGAGGATGGAGGGTTGAGGATTGAGGATTGAGGGTTGAAGGTTGAGGATAGGGTATTGCGGATTGAACATTGAGGATTGAGGATTGAGGGTTGAGGATTGAGGATTGAGGACTGAAGATTGAATATCGATGATTGAATATTGAGGATTGAGGAATGACTGTTGTGGGTTGAGGACGAGGACTGAGGGTTGAGTATTGATTTTTGAGGTCTGAGGATTGAGGGTTGAGGATTGAGAATTGAGGATTGAAGAATGAGGATTGAGTGTTGAGGATTGAGGATTGAGGATTGCAGATTGAGTATTGAGGATTGAAGGTTGAGGGTTGAGGATTGAGGATTGAGGATTGAGCATTGAGGATTGAGGATTGAGGATTGAGGATTGAAGACTGAGTATTGAGGATTGATGATTGAGGATTGAGGATTGAGGATTGAGGATTGAGGATTGAGGATTGAAGATTGAGTATTGAGGATTGAAGATTGAGGATTGAGGATTGAGGATTGAAGATTGAGGATTGGTTATTGAGGATTGAAGAATTAGGATTGAGTGTTGAGGATTGAGGATTGAGGATTGCAGATTGAGTATTGAGGATTGAAGGTTGAGGGTTGAGGATTGAGGATTGAGGATTGAGCATTGAGGATTGAGGATTGAGGATTGAGGATTGAAGACTGAGGATTGAGGATTGAAAATTGAGTATTGAGTATCGAAGATTGAGGATTGGGGATTGAGTATTGAGGATTGAGGATTGAAGATTGAGGATTGAGGATTGAGGATGAGGGCTGAGGGTTGAGGATTGATGTTTGAGGACTGAGGAGTGAGGATTGAGGATCGAGAATTGAGGATTGAGTATTGAGGATTGATGATTGAGGATTGGGTATGGAGGATTGAAGAATGAGGATTGAGGAATGAGGACTGAGGATTGAGGATTGAGGATTGAGGATTGAAGATTGAGGATTGAGGATTGAGGATTAAAGATTTAGGACTGGGTGTTGAGTATTGAAGAATGAGGATTGAGGATTGAGGATTGAGGATTGAGGATTGAGGATTGAAGATTGAGTATTGAGGATTGAAAGTTGAGGATTGAGGTCTGAGGATTGAGGATTGAGGATTGAGAATTGAGGATTGAGGGTTGAGGATTGAAGATTGAGGATTGGTTATTGAGGATTGAAGAATGAGGATTGAGTGTTGAGGATTGAGGATTGAGTATTGCAGATTGAGTATTGAGGATTGAAGGTTGAGGGTTGAGGATTGAGGATTGAGGATTGAGCATTGAGGATTGAGGATTGAGGATTGAGTATTGAAGACTGAGTATTGAGGATTGAGGTTTGAAGATTGAGGATTGGGGATTGAGGATTGACGATTGAGGATTGAGTATTGAGGATTGAGTATTGAGGATTAAATATTGAATATTGATGATTGAATGTTGAGGATCGAGGATTGAGTGTTGTGGATTGAGGACGAGGACTGAGGGTTGAGTATTGATGTTTGAGGTCTGAGGATTGAGGATTGAGGATTGAAAATTGAGGATTGAGGATTGAGGATTGAGGATTGAAAATTGAGGATTGAGGATTGAGGTTTGAAGATTGACGATTGGGTGTTGAGGATTGAAGAATGAGGATTGAGGATTGAGGATTGAGGATTGAGGATTGAAGATTGCGTATTGAGGATTGAAGATTGAGGATTGAGGTCTGAGGATTGAGGATTGAGGATTGAGAATTGAGGATTGAGGATTGAGGATTGAAGATTGAGGATTGGTTATCGAGGATTGAAGAATGAGGATTGAGTGTTGAGGACTGAGGATTGAGGATTGCAGATTGAGTATTGAGGATTGAAGGTTGAGGGTTCAGGATTGAGGATTGAGGATTGAAGATTGAAGATTGAGGTTTCAGGATGAGGGCTGAGGGTTTAGGACTGAGGTTTGAGGACTGAGGACTGAGGATTGAGGATTGAGGATTGAGAACTGAGGATTGAGGATTGAGGATTGAAGATTGAGGATTGAGGATTGAGGGTTGAAGATTGAGTATTGAGGATTGAAGCCTGACGATGGAGGATTGAGGATTGAGGATTGAGGATTGCGGATTGAGTATTGAGGATTGAAGGTTGAGGATTGTGTATTGCGGATTGAACATTGGGGATTGAGGATTGAGGGTTGAGGATTGAGGATTGAGGACAGAAGGTTGAATATTGATGATTGAAGATTGGGGATTGAGGATTGATTGTTGTGGATTGAGGACGAGGAGTGAGGGTAGAGTATTGATGTTTGAGGTCTGAGGATTGAGGATTGAGGATTGAGAATTGAGGATTGAGGTTTGAGGATTGAAGATTGAGGAATGGGTATTGAGGATTGAAGAATGAGGGCTGTGGATTGAGCATTGAGGATTGAGTATTGAAGACTGAGTATTGAGGATTGAAGATTGGGCATTGAGGATTGCGGTTTGAGGATTGAGGATTGAGGATTGAGGATTGAAGATTGAGTATTGAGGATTGAAGATTGAGGATTGAGGATTGAGGATTGAGGATTGAGGTTTGAAGATTGAGGATTGGGGATTGAGGATTGACGATTGAGGATTGAGTATTGAGGGTTGAGAATTGAAGATTGAGGATTGATTACTGAGGATTGAGGATTGAGGATTGAGGATTGAGGATTGAGGATTGAGCATTGAGGATTGAAGGTTGAGGACTGGGGATTGAGGATTGAAGGTTGAGGATTAAGCATTGAGGATTTGGGATTGAGTATCTAGGATTGGAGATTGATTATTGAGGATTGAAGATTGAGGATTGAGGATTGAGCATAGAGAATTGAGAATTGAGAATTGAGGATGAGGACTGAGGGTTGAGGATTGAGTGTTGAGGATTGAGGACGAGGACTGACGGCTGAGGATTGAGGTCCGAGGATTGAGGATTGAGGATTGAGGACTGAGGATTGAGGATTGAGGATTGAGCATTGAGGATTGAAGATTGAGGACTGGGGATTGAGGATTGAAGGTTGATGATTAAGGATTGAGGATTGAGGATTGTGAATTGAGGATTGAAGATTGAGGATTGAGGATTGAGGATTGAGGAATGAATATTGAGTATTGAGGATTGAAGATTGAGGATTGAGGATTGAGTGTTGAGGATTGAGGATTGAGGATTGAGGATTGAAGATGAGGGCTGAGGTCTGTGTGTTGAGGTTTGAGTATTGAATCCTGAGAATTCAGGATTTTCTATTGAGTTTGAGAATTGAGGATTGATGGTTGAGTATTGAGGATTGGGGATTGAGGATTGAGTATTGTGTATTGAGGATTGAGGATTGAGGATTGAATATTGAATATTGATGATTGAAGATTGAGGATCGAGTATTGAGTGTTCTGGATCGACGACGAGGACAGAGGGTTGAGTATTGATGTTTGATGTCTGAGGATTGAGGATTGAGGATTGAGAATTGAGGATTGAGGATTGCGGATTGAAGATTGACGATTGGGTGTTGAGGATTGAAGAATGAGGATTGAGGATTGAGGATTGAGGATTCAGGATTGAAGATTGTGTATTGAGGATTGAAGATTGAGGATTGATGTCTGAGGATTGAGGATTGAGTATTGAGAATTGAGGATTGATGATTGAGGATTGAGAACTGAGGATTGAGGATTGAGGATTGAAGATTGAGGATTGAGGATTGAGGGTTGAAGATTGAGTATTGAGGATTGAAGCCTGACGATGGAGGATTGAGGATTGAGGATTGAGGATTGCGGATGGAGTATTGAGGATTGAAGGTTGAGGATTGTGTATTGCGGATTGAACATTGGGGATTGAGGATTGAGGGTTGAGGATTGAGGATTGAGGACAGAAGGTTGAATATTGATGATTGAAGATTGGGGATTGAGGATTGATTGTTGTGGATTGAGGACGAGGAGTGAGGGTAGAGTATTGATGTTTGAGGTCTGAGGATTGAGGATTGAGGATTGAGAATTGAGGATTGAGGTTTGAGGATTGAAGATTGAGGAATGGGTATTGAGGATTGAAGAATGAGGGTTGTGGATTGAGCATTGAGGATTGAGTATTGAAGACTGAGTATTGAGGATTGAAGATTGGGCATTGAGGATTGCGGTTTGAGGATTGAGGATTGAGGATTGAGGATTGAAGCTTGAGTATTGAGGATTGAAGATTGAGGATTGAGGATTGAGGATTGAGGATTGAGGTTTGAAGATTGAGGATTGGGGATTGAGGATTGACGATTGAGGATTGAGTATTGAGGGTTGAGAATTGAAGATTGAGGATTGATTACTGAGGATTGAGGATTGAGGATTGAGGATTGAGGATTGAGGATTGAGGATTGAGCATTGAGGATTGAAGGTTTAGGACTGGGGATTGAGGATTGAAGGTTGAGGATTAAGCATTGAGGATTTGGGATTGAGTATCTAGGATTGGAGATTGATTATTGAGGATTGAAGATTGAGGATTGAGGATTGAGCATAGAGAATTGAGAATTGAGAATTGAGGATGAGGACTGAGGGTTGAGGATTGAGTGTTGAGGATTGAGGACGAGGACTGACGGCTGAGGATTGAGGTCCGAGGATTGAGGATTGAGGATTGAGGACTGAGGATTGAGGATTGAGGATTGAGCATTGAGGATTGAAGATTGAGGACTGGGGATTGAGGATTGAAGGTTGATGATTAAGGATTGAGGATTGAGGATTGTGAATTGAGGATTGAAGATTGAGGATTGAGGATTGAGGATTGAGGAATGAATATTGAGTATTGAGGATTGAAGATTGAGGATTGAGGATTGAGTGTTGAGGATTGAGGATTGAGGATTGAGGATTGAGGATGAGGGCTGAGGTCTGTGTGTTGAGGTTTGAGTATTGAATCCTGAGAATTCAGGATTTTCTATTGAGTTTGAGAATTGAGGATTGATGGTTGAGTATTGAGGATTGGGGATTGAGGATTGAGTATTGTGTATTGAGGATTGAGGATTGAGGATTGAATATTGAATATTGATGATTGAAGATTGAGGATCGAGTATTGAGTGTTCTGGATCGACGACGAGGACCGAGGGTTGAGTATTGATGTTTGATGTCTGAGGATTGAGGATTGAGGATTGAGAATTGAGGACTGAGGATTGCGGATTGAAGATTGACGATTGGGTGTTGAGGATTGAAGAATGAGGATTGAGGATTGAGGATTGAGGATTCAGGATTGAAGATTGTGTATTGAGGATTGAAGATTGAGGATTGATGTCTGAGGATTGAGGATTGAGTATTGAGAATTGAGGATTGATGATTGAGGATTGAAGATTGAGGACTGGGTATTGAGGATTGATGAATGAGGATTGAGGGTTGAGGATTGAGTATTGAGGATTGAAGATTGAGGATTGGGGATTGAGTATTGAGGATTGAGGATTGAGTATTGAGAATTGAGGATTGAGGTTTGAGGACTGAGGACTGACGATTGAGGATTGAGGATTGAGGATTGAGGATTGAGTATTGAGGTTGAAGTATTGAAGATTGAGTATTGAGGATTGAAGCCTGACGATTGAGGATTGAGGATTGAGAATTGAGGGTTGAGGATTGAGGATTGAAGATTGAGTATTGGGTATGGAGGATTGAAGAATGTGGATTGAGGAATGAGGATTGAGAATTGATGATTGAGGATTGAGGATTGAAGATTGAGGATTGGGTATTGAGGATGGAGGGTTGAGGATTGAGGATTGAGGGTTGAAGGTTGAGGATAGGGTATTCCGGATTGAACATTGAGGATTGAGGATTGAGGGTTGAGGATTGAGGATTGAGGACTGAAGATTGAATATCGATGATTGAATATTGAGGATTGAGGAATGACTGTTGTGGGTTGAGGACGAGGACTGAGGGTTGAGTATTGATTTTTGAGGTCTGAGGATTGAGGGTTGAGGATTGAGAATTGAGGATTGAAGAATGAGGATTGAGTGTTGAGGATTGAGGATTGAGGATTGCAGATTGAGTATTGAGGATTGAAGGTTGAGGGTTGAGGATTGAGGATTGAGGATTGAGCATTGAGGATTGAGGATTGAGGATTGAGGATTGAAGACTGAGTATTGAGGATTGATGATTGAGGATTGAGGATTGAGGATTGAGGAGTGAGGATTGAGGATTGAAGATTGAGTATTGAGGATTGAAGATTGAGGATTGAGGATTGAGGATTGAAGATTGAGGATTGGTTATTGAGGATTGAAGAATGAGGATTGAGTGTTGAGGATTGAGGATTGAGGATTGCAGATTGAGTATTGAGGATTGAAGGTTGAGGGTTGAGGATTGAGGATTGAGGATTCAGCATTGAGGATTGAGGATTGAGGATTGAGGATTGAAGACTGAGGATTGAGGATTGAAAATTGAGTATTGAGTATCGAAGATTGAGGATTGGGGATTGAGTATTGAGGATTGAGGATTGAAGATTGAGGATTGAGGATTGAGGATGAGGGCTGAGGGTTGAGGGTTGATGTTTGAGGACTGAGGAGTGAGGATTGAGGATCGAGAATTGAGGATTGAGTATTGAGGATTGATGATTCAGGATTGGGTATGGAGGATTGAAGAATGAGGATTGAGGAATGAGGACTGAGGATTGAGGATTGAGGATTGAGGATTGAAGATTGAGGATTGAGGATTGAGGATTAAAGATTTAGGACTGGGTGTTGAGTATTGAAGAATGAGGATTGAGGATTGAGGATTGAGGATTGAGGATTGAGGATTGAAGATTGAGTATTGAGGATTGAAGATTGAGGATTGAGGTCTGAGGATTGAGGATTGAGGATTGAGAATTGAGGATTGAGGGTTGAGGATTGAAGATTGAGGATTGGTTATTGAGGATTGAAGAATGAGGATTGAGTGTTGAGGATTGAGGATTGAGTATTGCAGATTGAGTATTGAGGATTGAAGGTTGAGGGTTGAGGATTGAGGATTGAGGATTGAGCATTGAGGATTGAGGATTGAGGATTGAGTATTGAAGACTGAGTATTGAGGATTGAGGTTTGAAGATTGAGGATTGGGGATTGAGGATTGACGATTGAGGATTGAGTATTGAAGATTGAGTATTGAGGATTAAATATTGAATATTGATGATTGAAGGTTGAGGATCGAGGATTGAGTGTTGTGGATTGAGGACGAGGACTGAGGGTTGAGTATTGATGTTTGAGGTCTGAGGATTGAGGATTGAGGATTGAAAATTGAGGATTGAGGATTGAGGTTTGAAGATTGACGATTGGGTGTTGAGGATTGAAGAATGAGGATTGAGGATTGAGGATTGAGGATTGAGGATTGAAGATTGAGTATTGAGGATTGAAGATTGAGGATTGAGGTCTGAGGATTGAGGATTGAGGATTGAGAATTGAGGATTGAGGATTGAGGATTGAAGATTGAGGATTGGTTATCGAGGATTGAAGAATGAGGATTGAGTGTTGAGGACTGAGGATTGAGGATTGCAGATTGAGTATTGAGGATTGAAGGTTGAGGGTTCAGGATTGAGGATTGAGGATTGAAGATTGAAGATTGAGGTTTCAGGATGAGGGCTGAGGGTTGAGGACTGAGGTTTGAGGACTGAGGACTGAGGATTGAGGATTGAGAACTGGGGATTGAGGATTGAGGATTGAAGATTGAGGATTGGGTATGGAGGACTGAAGAATGAGGATTGAGGAATGAGGATTGAGGATTGAGGGTTGAAGATTGAGTATTGAGGATTGAAGCCTGACGATGGAGGATTGAGGATTGAGGATTGAGGATTGCGGATGGAGTATTGAGGATTGAAGGTTGAGGATTGTGTATTGCGGATTGAACATTGGGGATTGAGGATTGAGGGTTGAGGATTGAGGATTGAGGACAGAAGGTTGAATATTGATGATTGAAGATTGGGGATTGAGGATTGATTGTTGTGGATTGAGGACGAGGAGTGAGGGTAGAGTATTGATGTTTGAGGTCTGAGGATTGAGGATTGAGGATTGAGAATTGAGGATTGAGGTTTGAGGATTGAAGATTGAGGAATGGGTACTGAGGATTGAAGAATGAGGGTTGTGGATTGAGCATTGAGGATTGAGTATTGAAGACTGAGTATTGAGGATTGAAGATTGGGCATTGAGGATTGCGGTTTGAGGATTGAGGACTGAGGATTGAGGATTGAAGATTGAGTATTGAGGATTGAAGATTGAGGATTGAGGATTGAGGATTGAGGATTGAGGTTTGAAGATTGAGGATTGGGGATTGAGGATTGACGATTGAGGATTGAGTATTGAGGGTTGAGAATTGAAGATTGAGGATTGATTACTGAGGATTGAGGATTGAGGATTGAGGATTGAGGATTGAGGATTGAGCATTGAGGATTGAAGGTTGAGGACTGGGGATTGAGGATTGAAGGTTGAGGATTAAGCATTGAGGATTTGGGATTGAGTATCTAGGATTGGAGATTGATTATTGAGGATTGAAGATTGAGGATTGAGGATTGAGGATAGAGAATTGAGAATTGAGAATTGAGGATGAGGACTGAGGGTTGAGGATTGAGTGTTGAGGATTGAGGACGAGGACTGACGGCTGAGGATTGAGGTCCGAGGATTGAGGATTGAGGATTGAGGACTGAGGATTGAGGATTGAGGATTGAGCATTGAGGATTGAAGATTGAGGACTGGGGATTGAGGATTGAAGGTTGATGATTAAGGATTGAGGATTGAGGATTGTGAATTGAGGATTGAAGATTGAGGATTGAGGATTGAGGATTGAGGAATGAATATTGAGTATTGAGGATTGAAGATTGAGGATTGAGGATTGAGTGTTGAGGATTGAGGATTGAGGATTGAGGATTGAGGATGAGGGCTGAGGTCTGTGTGTTGAGGTTTGAGTATTGAATCCTGAGAATTCAGGATTTTCTATTGAGTTTGAGAATTGAGGATGGATGGTTGAGTATTGAGGATTGGGGATTAAGGATTGAGTATTGTGTATTGAGGATTGAGGATTGAGGATTGAATATTGAATATTGATGATTGAAGATTGAGGATCGAGTATTGAGTGTTCTGGATCGACGACGAGGACCGAGGGTTGAGTATTGATGTTTGATGTCTGAGGATTGAGGATTGAGGATTGAGAATTGAGGATTGAGGATTGCGGATTGAAGATTGACGATTGGGTGTTGAGGATTGAAGAATGAGGATTGAGGATTGAGGATTGAGGATTCAGGATTGAAGATTGAGTATTGAGGATTGAAGATTGAGGATTGATGTCTGAGGATTGAGGATTGAGTATTGAGAATTGAGGATTGATGATTGAGGATTGAAGATTGAGGACTGGGTATTGAGGATTGATGAATGAGGATTGAGGGTTGAGGATTGAGTATTGAGGATTGAAGATTGAGGATTGGGGATTGAGTATTGAGGATTGAGAATTGAGGATTGAGGATTGAGGATTGAAGATTGAGGATTGGTTATTGAGGATTGAAGAATGAGGATAGAGTGTTGAGGATTGAGGATTGAGGATTGCAGATTGAGTATTGAGGATTGAAGGTTGAGGGTTGAGGATTGAGGATTGAGGTTTGAGCATTGAGGATTGAGGATTGAGGATTGAGGATTGAAGACTGAGTATTGAGGATTGATGATTGAGGATTGAGGATTGAGGATTGAGGATTGAGGATTGAGGATTGAAGATTGGGTATGGAGGATTGAAGAATGAGGATTGAGGAATGAGGACTGAGGATTGAGGATTGAGGATTGAGGATTGAAGATTGAGGATTGAGGATTGAGGATTAAAGATTTAGGACTGGGTGTTGAGTATTGAAGAATGAGGATTGAGGATTGAGGATTGAGGATTGAGGATTGAGGATTGAAGATTGAGTATTGAGGATTGAAGATTGAGGATTGAGGTCTGAGGATTGAGGATTGAGGATTGAGAATTGAGGATTGAGGGTTGAGGATTGAAGATTGAGGATTGGTTATTGAGGATTGAAGAATGAGGATTGAGTGTTGAGGATTGAGGATTGAGTATTGCAGATTGAGTATTGAGGATTGAAGGTTGAGGGTTGAGGATTGAGGATTGAGGATTGAGCATTGAGGATTGAGGATTGAGGATTGAGGATTGAAGACTGAGTATTGAGGATTGAGGTTTGAAGATTGAGGATTGGGGATTGAGGATTGACGATTGAGGATTGAGTATTGAGGATTGAGTATTGAGGATTAAATATTGAATATTGATGATTGAAGGTTGAGGATCGAGGATTGAGTGTTGTGGATTGAGGACGAGGACTGAGGGTTGAGTATTGATGTTTGATGTCTGAGGATTGAGGATTGAGGATTGAGAATTGAGGATTGAGGATTGCGGATTGAAGATTGACGATTGGGTGTTGAGGATTGAAGAATGAGGATTGAGGATTGAGGATTGAGGATTCAGGATTGAAGATTGAGTATTGAGGATTGAAGATTGAGGATTGATGTCTGAGGATTGAGGATTGAGTATTGAGAATTGAGGATTGATGATTGAGGATTGAAGATTGAGGACTGGGTATTGAGGATTGATGAATGAGGATTGAGGGTTGAGGATTGAGTATTGAGGATTGAAGATTGAGGATTGGGGATTGAGTATTGAGGATTGAGGATTGAGTATTGAGAATTGAGGATTGAGGTTTGAGGACTGAGGACTGAGGATTGAGGATTGAGAATTGAGGTTTGAGGATTGAGGATTGAGGATTGAGGATGAGGGCTGAGGGTTGTGTGTTAAGGTTTGAGTATTGAATCCTGAGAATTCAGGATTTTCTATTGAGTTTGAGAATTGAGGGTTGATGGTTGAGTATTGAGGATTGAGGATTGAGGATTGAGTATTGAGGATTGAGGATTGAGGATTGAATGTTGAATATTGATGATTGAATACTGAGGATCGAGGATTGAGGGTTGTGGATTGAGGACGAGGACTGAGGGTTGAGTATTGATGTTTGAGGTCTGAGGATTGAGGATTGAGGATTGAGAATTGAGGATTGAGGATTGAGGATTGAAGATTGACGATTGGGTGTTGAGGATTGAAGAATGAGGATTGAGGATTGAGGATTGAGGATTGAGGATTGAAGATTGAGTATTGAGGATTGAAGATTGAGGATTGAGGTCTGAGGATTGAGGATTGAGTATTGAGAATTGAGGATTGAGGATTGAGGATTGAAGATTGAGGATTGGGTATTGAGGATTGAAGAATGAGGATTGAGGATTGAGGATTGAATATTGAATATTGAGGATGAAAGATTGAGGATTGAGGATTGAGGATTGATGATTGAGGATTGAGGATTGAAGATTGAGTATTGAGGATTGAAGATTGAGGATTGGGGATTGAGTATTGAGTATTGAGGATTGAAGATTGAGGATTGAGGATTGAGGATGAGGGCTGAGGTTTGAGGATTGATGTTTGAGGACTTAGGAGTGAGGATTGGGGATCCAGAATTGAGGATTGAGTATTGAGGATTGAAGATTGAGGATTGGGTATGGAGGATTGAAGAATGAGGATTGAGGAATGAGGATTGAGGATTGAGGATTGAGGATTGAGGATTGAAGATTGAGGATTGAGGATTGAGTGTTCAGAATTGAGGATTGAGGATTGAGGATTGAAGATTGAGGACTGGGTGTTGAGTATTGAAGAATGAGGATTGAGGATTGAGGATTGAGGATTGAGGATTGAAGATTGAGTATTGAGGATTGA
Organism: Calliopsis andreniformis; assembly: GCF_051401765.1. NCBI lineage: Eukaryota > Metazoa > Arthropoda > Insecta > Hymenoptera > Andrenidae > Calliopsis > Calliopsis andreniformis. The sequence goes on along the minus strand of NW_027480450.1, from coordinate 798,648 downwards.
AGATTGACGATTGAGGTCTGAGTATTGAGGATTGAGTATTGAGTATTAAATATTGAATATTGATGATTGAAGATTGAGGATCGAGGATTGAGTGTTGTGGATTGAGGTCGAGGACTGATGGTTGAGTATTGATGTTTGAGGTCTGATGATTGAGGATTGAGGATTGAAAATTGAGGATTGAGGATTGAGGTTTGAAGATTGACGATTGGGTGTTGAGGATTGAAGAATGAGGGTTGAGGATTGAGGATTGAGGATTGAGGATTGAAGATTGAGTATTGGGGATTGAAGATTGAGGATTGAGGTCTGTGGATTGAGGATTGAGGATCGAGGATTGAGGATTGAGTATTGAGGATTGAAGATTGAGGATTGAGGATTGAGTGTTCAGAATTGAGGATTGAGGATTGAGTATTGAACATTGAGGACTGGGTGTTGAGTATTGAAGAATGAGGATTGAGGATTGAGGATTGAGGATTGAGGATTGAAGATTGAGTATTGAGGATTGAAGATTGAGGATTGAGGATTGAAGATTGAGTATTGAGGATTGAAGATTGAGGATTGAGGATTGAGGATTGAAGATTGAGGATTAGTTATTGAGGATTGAAGAATGAGGATTGAGTGTTGAGGATTGAGGATTGAGGATTGCAGATTGAGTATTGAGGATTGAAGGTTGAGGGTTGAGGATTGAGGATTGAGGATTGAGCATTGAGGATTGAGGATTGAGGATTGAGGATTGAAGACTGAGGATTGAGGATTGAAAATTGAGTATTGAGTATTGAAGATTGAGGATTGGGGATTGAGTATTGAGGATTGAGGATTGAAGATTGAGGATTGAGGATTGAGCATGAGGGCTGAGGGTTGAGGATTGATATTTGAGGACTGAGGAGTGAGGATTGAGGTTCGAGAATTGAGGATTGAGTATTGAGGATTGATGATTGAGGATTGGGTATGGAGGATTGAAGAATGAGGATTGAGGAATGAGGACTGAGGATTGAGGATTGAGGATTGAGGATTGAAGATTGAGGATTGAGGATTGAGGATTAAAGATTTAGGACTGGGTGTTGAGTATTGAAGAATGAGGATTGAGGATTGAGGATTGAGGATTGAGGATTGAGGATTGAAGATTGAGTATTGAGGATTGAAGATTGAGGATTGAGGACTGAGGATTCAGGATTGAAGATTGAGTATTGAGGATTGAAGATTGAGGATTGATGTCTGAGGATTGAGGATTGAGTATTGAGAATTGAGGATTGAGTATTGAGAATTGAGGATTGAGGTTTGAGGACTGAGGACTGAGGATTGAGGATTGAGAATTGAGGTTTGAGGATTGAGGATTGAGGATTGAGGATGAGGGCTGAGGGTTGTGTGTTAAGGTTTGAGTATTGAATCCTGAGAATTCAGGATTTTCTATTGAGTTTGAGAATTGAGGGTTGATGGTTGAGTATTGAGGATTGAGGATTGAGGATTGAGTATTGAGGATTGAGGATTGAGGATTGAATGTTGAATATTGATGATTGAATACTGAGGATCGAGGATTGAGGGTTGTGGATTGAGGACGAGGACTGAGGGTTGAGTATTGATGTTTGAGGTCTGAGGATTGAGGATTGAGGATTGAGAATTGAGGATTGAGGATTGAGGATTGAAGATTGACGATTGGGTGTTGAGGATTGAAGAATGAGGATTGAGGATTGAGGATTGAGGATTGAGGATTGAAGATTGAGTATTGAGGATTGAAGATTGAGGATTGAGGTCTGAGGATTGAGGATTGAGTATTGAGAATTGAGGATTGAGGATTGAGGATTGAAGATTGAGGATTGGGTATTGAGGATTGAAGAATGAGGATTGAGGATTGAGGATTGAATATTGAATATTGAGGATGAAAGATTGAGGATTGAGGATTGAGGATTGATGATTGAGGATTGAGGATTGAAGATTGAGTATTGAGGATTGAAGATTGAGGATTGGGGCTTGAGTATTGAGTATTGAGGATTGAAGATTGAGGATTGAGGATTGAGGATGAGGGCTGAGGTTTGAGGATTGATGTTTGAGGACTTAGGAGTGAGGATTGGGGATCCAGAATTGAGGATTGAGTATTGAGGATTGAAGATTGAGGATTGGGTATGGAGGATTGAAGAATGAGGATTGAGGAATGAGGATTGAGGATTGAGGATTGAGGATTGAGGATTGAAGATTGAGGATTGAGGATTGAGTGTTCAGAATTGAGGATTGAGGATTGAGGATTGAAGATTGAGGACTGGGTGTTGAGTATTGAAGAATGAGGATTGAGGATTGAGGATTGAGGATTGAGGATTGAAGATTGAGTATTGAGGATTGAAGATTGACGATTGAGGTCTGAGTATTGAGGATTGAGTATTGAGTATTAAATATTGAATATTGATGATTGAAGATTGAGGATCGAGGATTGAGTGTTGTGGACTGAGGACGAGGACTGATGGTTGAGTATTGATGTTTGAGGTCTGATGATTGAGGATTGAGGATTGAAAATTGAGGATAGAGGATTGAGGTTTGAAGATTGACGATTGGGTGTTGAGGATTGAAGAATGAGGGTTGAGGATTGAGGATTGAGGATTGAGGATTGAAGATTGAGTATTGAGGATTGAAGATTGAGGATTGAGGTCTGTGGATTGAGGATTGAGGATTGAGGATTGAGGATTGAGTATTGAGGATTGAAGATTGAGGATTGAGGATTGAGTGTTCAGAATTGAGGATTGAGGATTGAGTATTGAAGATTGAGGACTGGGTGTTGAGTATTGAAGAATGAGGATTGAGGATTGAGGATTGAGGATTGAGGATTGAAGATTGAGTATTGAGGATTGAAGATTGAGGATTGAGGTCTGAGGATTGAGGATTGAGGACTGAGAATTGAGGATTGAGGATTGAGGATTGAAGATTGAGGATTGGTTATTGAGGATTGAAGAATGAGGATTGAGTGTTGAGGACTGAGGATTGAGGATTGCAGGTTGAGTATTGAGGATTGAAGGTTGAGGGTTCAGGATTGAGGACTGAGGATTGAATATTGAAGATTGAGGTTTGAGGATGAGGGCTGAGGGTTGAGGACTGAGGTTTGAGGACTGAGGACCGAGGATTGAGGATTGAGAACTGAGGATTGAGGATTGAGGATTGAAGATTGAGGATTGGGTATGGAGGATTGAAGAATGAGGATTGAGGAATGAGGATTGAGGATTGAGGGTTGAAGGTTGATTATTGAGGATTGAAGCCTGACGATTGAGGATTGAGGATTGAGGATTGAGGATTGAGGATGGAGTATTGAGGATTGAAGGTTGAGGATTGTGTATTGCGGATTGAACATTGGGGATTGAGGATTGAGGGTTAAGGATTGAGGATTGAGGACAGAAGGTTGAATATTGATGATTGAAGATTGGGGATTGAGGATTGATTGTTGTGGATTGAGGACGAGGAGTGAGGGTAGAGTATTGATGTTTGAGGTCTGAGGATTGAGGATTGAGGATTGAGAATTGAGGATTGAGGTTTGAGGATTGAAGATTGAGGAATGGGTATTGAGGATTGAAGAATGAGGGTTGTGGATTGAGCATTGAGGATTGAGTATTGAAGACTGAGTATTGAGGATTGAAGATTGGGCATTGAGGATTGAGGTTTGAGGATTGAGGATTGAGGATTGAGGATTGAAGATTGAGTATTGAGGATTGAAGATTGAGGATTGAGGAGTGAGGATTGAGGATTGAGGATAGAAGATTGAGGATTGGGGATTGAGGATTGACGATTGAGGATTGAGTATTGAGGGTTGAGAACTGAAGATTGAGGATTGATTACTGAGGATTGAGGATTGAGGATTGAGGATTGAGGATTGAGCATTGAGGATTGAAGGTTGAGGACTGGGGATTGAGGATTGAAGGTTGAGGATTAAGCATTGAGGATTTGGGATTGAGTATCTAGGATTGGAGATTGATTATTGAGGATTGAAGATTGAGGATTGAGGATTGAGGATAGAGGATTGAGAATTGAGAATTGAGGATGAGGACTGAGGGTTGAGGATTGAGTGTTGAGGATTGAGGACGAGGACTGACGGCTGAGGATTGAGGTCTGAGGATTGAGGATTGAGGATTGTGGACTGAGGATTGAGGATTGGGGATTGAGCATTGAGGATTGAAGATTGAGGACTGGGGATTGAGGATTGAAGGTTGAGTATTAAGGATTGAGGAATGAGGATTGTGAATTGAGGATTGAAGATTGAGGATTGAGGATTGAGGATTGAGGATTGAATATTGAGTATTGAGGATTGAAGATTGAGGATTGAGGATTGAGTGTTGAGGATTGAGGATTGAGGATTGAGGATTGAGGATGAGGGCTGAGGTCTGTGTGTTGAGGTTTGAGTATTGAATCCTGAGAATTCAGGATTTTCTATTGAGTTTGAGAATTGAGGATTGATGGTTGAGTATTGAGGATTGAGGATTGAGGATTGAGTATTGAGTATTGAGGATTGAGGATTGAGGATTGGGCATGGAGGATTGAAGAATGAGCATTGAGGAATTAGGATTGAGGATTGAGGATTGAAGACTGAGTATTGAGGATTGAAGCCAGACGATTGTGGATTGAGGATTGATGATTGAGGATTGAGGATGGAGGATTGAAGATTGAGTATTGAGGGTTGAAGGTTGAGGATTGAGGATTGAGGATTGAGGATTGAGGATTGAGGATTGAGGATTGAGCATTGAGGATTGAAGGTTGAGGACTGGGGATTGAAGATTGAAGGTTGAGGATTAAGCATTGAGGATTTGGGATTGAGTATCTAGGATTGGAGATTGATTATTGAGGATTGAAGATTGAGGATTGAGGATTGAGGATAGAGGATTGAGAATTGAGAACTGAGGATGAGGACTGAGTGTTGAGGATTGAGTGTTGAGGATTGAGGACGAGGACTGACGGCTGAGGATTGAGATCTGAGGATTGAGGATTGAGGATTGAGGACTGAGGATTGAGGATTGGGGATTGAGCATTGAGGATTGAAGATTGAGGACTGGGGATTGAGGATTGAAGGTTGAGTATTAGGGATTGAGGATTGAGGACTGTGAATTGAGGATTGAAGACTGAGGATTGAGGATTGAGGATTGAGGATTGAATATTGAGTATTGAGGATTGAAGATTGAGGATTGAGGATTGAGTGTTGAGGATTGAGGATTGAGGATTGAGGATTGAGGATGAGGGCTGAGGTCTGTGTGTTGAGGTTTGAGTATTGAATCCTGAGAATTCAGGATTTTCTATTGAGTTTGAGAATTGAGGATTGATGGTTGGGTATTGAGAATTGAGGATTGAGGATTGAGTATTGAGTATTGAGGATTGAGGATTGAGGATAGAATATTGAATATTGATGATTGAAGATTGAGGATCGAGGATTGAGTGTTGTGGATCGACGACGAGGACCGAGGGTTGAGTATTGATGTTTGATGTCTGAGGATTGAGGATTGAGGATTGAGAATTGAGGATTGAGGATTGAGGATTGAAGATTGACGATTGGGTGTTGAGGATTGAAGAATGAGGATTGAGGATTGAGGATTGAGGATTCAGGATTGAAGATTGAGTATTGAGGATTGAAGATTGAGGATTGATGTCTGAGGATTGAGGATTGAGTATTGACAATTGAGGATTGATGATTGAGGATCGAAGATTGAGGATCGAGGATTGAGTGTTGTGGATCGACGACGAGGACCGAGGGTTGAGTATTGATGTTTGATGTCTGAGGATTGAGGATTGAGGATTGAGAATTGAGAATTGAGGATTGAGGATTGAGGATTGAGGATGAGGGCTGAGGGTTGTGTGTTGAGGTTTGAGTATTGAATCCTGAGAATTCAGGATTTTCTATTGAGTTTGAGAATTGAGGATTGTTGGTTGAGTATTGAGGATTGAGGATTGAGGATTGAGTATTGAGGATTGAGGATTGAGGATTGAATGTTGAATATTGATGATTGATGTCTGAGGATTGAGGATTGAGTATTGACAATTGAGGATTGAGGATTGAGGATTGAGGATTCAGGATTGAAGATTGAGTATTGAGGATTGAAGATTGAGGATTGATGTCTGAGGATTGAGGATTGAGTATTGAGAATTGAGGGTTGATGATTGAGGATTGAAGATTGAGGATTGGGTATTGAGGATTGACGAATGAGGTTTGAGGGTTGAGGATTGAGTTTTGAGGATTGAAGATTGAGGATTGGGGATTGAGTATTGAGGATTGAGGATTGAGTATTGAGAATTGAGGATTGAGGTTTGAGGACTGAGGACTGAGGATTGAGGATTGAGAATTGAGGATTGAGGATTGAGGATTGAGGATTGAGGATGAGGGCTGAGGGTTGTGTGTTGAGGTTTGAGTATTGAATCCTGAGAATTCAGGATTTTCTATTGAGTTTGAGAATTGAGGATTGTTGGTTGAGTATTGAGGATTGAGGATTGAGGATTGAGTATTGAGGATTGAGGATTGAGGATTGAATGTTGAATATTGATGATTGAAGACTGAGGATCGAGGATTGAGGGTTGTGGATTGAGGACGAAGACTGAGGGTTGAGTATTGATGTTTGAGGTCTGAGGATTGAGGATTGAGGATTGAGAATTGAGGATTGAGGATTGAGGATTGAAGATTGACGATTGGGTGTTGAGGATTGAAGAATGAGGATTGAGGATTGAGGATTGAGCATTCAGGATTGAAGATTGAGTATTGAGGATTGAAGATTGAGGATTGATGTCTGAGGATTGAGGATTGAGTATTGAGAATTGAGGATTGATGATTGAGGATTGAAGATTGAGGATTGGGTATTGAGGATTGATGAATGAGGTTTGAGGGTTGAGGATTGAGTTTTGAGGATTGAAGATTGAGGATTGGGGATTGAGTATTGAGGATTGAGGATCGAGTATTGAGAATTGAGGATTGAGGTTTGAGGACTGAGGACTGAGAATTGAGGATTGAGAATTGAGGATTGAGGATTGAGGTCTGAGGATTGAGGATTGAGTATTGAGAATTGAGGATTGAGGATTGAGGATTGAAGATTGAGGATTGGGTATTGAGGATTGAAGAATGAGGATTGAGGATTGTGGATTGAATATTGAATATTGAGGATGAAAGATTGAGGATTGAGGATTGAGGATTGATGATTGAGGATTGAGGATTGAAGATTTAGTATTGAGGATTGAAGATTGAGGATTGGGGATTGAGTATTGAGGATTGAGGATTGAAGATTGAGGATTGAGGATTGAGGATGAGGGCTGAGGGTTGAGGATTGATGTTTGAGGACTGAGGAGTGAGGATTGAGGATCCAGAATTGAGGATTGAGTATTGAGGATTGAAGATTGAGGATTGGGTATGGAGGATTGAAGAATGAGGATTGAGGAATGAGGATTGAGGATTGAGGATTGAGGATTGAGGATTGAAGATTGAGGATTGAGGATTGAGTGTTCAGAATTGAGGATTGATGATTGAGGATTGAAGATTGAGGACTGGGTGTTGAGTATTGAAGAATGAGGATTGAGGATTGAGGATTGAGGATTGAGGATTGAAAATTGAGGATTGAGGATTGAGGTTTGAAGATTGACGATTGGGTGTTGAGGATTGAAGAATGAGGGTTGAGGATTGAGGATTGAGGATTGAGGATTGAAGATTGAGTATTGAGGATTGAAGATTGAGGATTGAGGTCTGTGGATTGAGGATTGAGGATTGAGGATTGAGGATTGAGTATTGAGGATTGAAGATTGAGGATTGAGGATTGAGTGTTCAGAATTAAGGATTGAGGATTGAGTATTGAAGATTGAGGACTGGGTGTTGAGTCGTGAAGAATGAGGATTGAGGATTGAGGATTGAGGATTGAGGATTGAAGATTGAGTATTGAGGATTGAAGATTGAGGATTGAGGTCTGAGGATTGAGGATTGAGGATTGAGCATTGAGGATTGAAGGTTGAGGACTGGGGATTGAGGATTGAAGGTTGAGGATTAAGCATTGAGGATTTGGGATTGAGTATCTAGGATTGGAGATTGATTATTGAGGATTGAAGATTGAGGATTGAGGATTGAGGATAGAGGATTGAGAATTGAGAATTGAGGATGAGGACTGAGGGTTGAGGAATGAGTGTTGAGGATTGAGGACGAGGACTGACGGCTGAGGATTGAGGTCTGAGGATTGAGGATTGAGGATTGTGGACTGAGGATTGAGGATTGGGGATTGAGCATTGAGGATTGAAGATTGAGGACTGGGGATTGAGGATTGAAGGTTGAGTATTAAGGATTGAGGAATGAGGATAGTGAATTGAGGATTGAAGATTGAGGATTGAGGATTGAGGATTGAGGATTGAATATTGAGTATTGAGGATTGAAGATAGAGGATTGAGGATTGAGTGTTGAGGATTGAGGATTGAGGATTGAGGATTGAGGATGAGGGCTGAGGTCTGTGTGTTGAGGTTTGAGTATTGAATCCTGAGAATTCAGGATTTTCTATTAAGTTTGAGAATTGAGGATTGATGGTTGAGTATTGAGGATTGAGGATTGAGGATTGAGTATTGAGTATTGAGGATTGAGGATTGAGGATTGAATATTGAATATTGATGATTGAAGATTGAGGATCGAGGATTGAGTGTTGTGGATCGACGACGAGGACCGAGGGTTGAGTATTGATGTTTGATGTCTGAGGATTGAGGATTGAGGATTGAGAATTGAGGATTGAGGATTGAGGATTGAAGATTGACGATTAGGTGTTGAGGATTGAAGAATGAGGATTGAGGATTGAGGATTGAGGATTCAGGATTGAGGATTGGGTATTGAGGATTGATGAATGAGGTTTGAGGGTTGAGGATTGAGTGTTGAGGATTGAAGGTTGAGGGTTGAGGATTGAGGATTGAGGATTGAGCATTGAGGATTGAGGATTGAGGATTGAGGATTGAAGACTGAGTATTGAGGATTGATGATTGAGGATTGAGGATTGAGGATTGAGGATTGAGGATTGAGGATTGAAGATTGAGTATTGAGGATTGAAGATAGAGGATTGAGGATTGAGTATTGAGGATTGAGGATTGAAGATTGAGGATTGAGGATTGAGGATGAGGGCTGAGGGTTGAGGATTGAGGTTTGAGGACTGAGGACTGAGGATTGAGGATTGAGATCTGAAGATTGAGGATTGAGGATTGAAGATTGAGGATTGGGTATGGAGGATTAAAGAATGAGGATTGAGGAATGAGGATTGAGGATTGAGGATTGAAGATTGAGTATTGAGGATTGAAGCCTGACGATTGAGGATTGGGGATTGAGGATTGAGGATTGAGGATGGAGTATTGAGGATTGAAGGTTGAGGATTGGGTATTGAGGATTGAAGAATGAGGATTGTGGATTGAGCATTGAGGATTGAGGGTTGAAGACTGTGTATTGAGGATTGAAGTTTGGGCATTGAGGATTGAGGATTGAGGATTGAGGATTGAGGATTGAGGATGGAAGATTGAGTATTGAGGATTGAAGATTGAGGATTGAGGATTGAGGATTGAGGGTGAGGGCTGAGGGTTGTGTGTTGTGGTTTGAGTATTGAATCCTGAGAATTCAGGATTTTCTATTGAGTTTGAGAATTGAGGATTGATGGTTGAGTATTGAGGATTGAGGATTGAGGATTGAGTGTTGAGGAATGAGGATTGAGGATTGAATGTTGAATATTGATGATTGAAGACTGAGGATCGAGGATTGAGGGTTGTGGATTGAGGACGAGGACTGAGGGTTGAGTATTGATGTTTGAGGTCTGAGGATTGAGGATTGAGGATTCAGAATTGAGGATTGAGGATTGAGGATTGAAGATTGACGATTGGGTGTTGAGGATTGAAGAATGAGGATTGAGGATTGAGGATTGAGGATTGAGGATTGAAGATTGAGTATTGAGGATTGAAGATTGAGGATTGAGGTCTGAGGATTGAGGATTGAGTATTGAGAATTGAGGATTGAGGATTGAGGATTGAAGATTGATGATTGGGTATTGAGGATTGAAGAATGAGGATTGAGGGTTGAGGATTGAGTATTGAGGATTGAAGATTGTGGATTGGGGATTGAGTATTGAGGATTGAGGATTGAGTATTGAGAATTGAGGATTGAGGTTTGAGGACTGAGGACTGAGGATTGAGGATTGAGAATTGAGGATTGAGGATTGAGGATTGAGGATTGAGGATGAGGACTGAGGGTAGAGTATTGATGTTTGAGGTATGAGGATTGAGGATTGAGTATTGAGAATTGAGGATTCAGGATTGAGGATTGAAGATTGAGGATTGGGTATTGAGGATTGAAGAATGAGGATTGTGGATTGAGCATTGAGGATTGAGGATTGAAGACTGTGTATTGACAATTGAAGTTTGGGCATTGAGGATTGAGGATTGGGGATTGAGGATTGAGGATTGAGGATGGAAGATTGAGTATTGAGGATTGAAGATTGAGGATTCAGGATTGAGGATTGAGGATTGAGGTTTGAAGATTGAGGATTGGGGATTGAGGATTGACGATTAAGGATTGAGTATTGAGGATTGAGAATTGAAGATTGAGGATTGATTACTGAGGATTGAGGATTGAGGATTGAGGATTGAGCATTGAGGATTGAAGATTGAGGACTGGGGATTGAGGGTTGAAGGTTGAGGATTAAGCATTGAGGATTTGGGATTGAGTATCCAGGATTGGAGATTGATTATTGAGGATTGAAGATTAAGGACTGAGGATTGAGGATAGAGAATTGAGAATTGAGAATTGAGAATGAGGACTGAGGGTTGAGGATTGAGGTTTGAGGATCGAGGATTGAGGATTGAGGATTGAGGATTGAGGATTGAGGATTGAGGATTGAAGATTGAGTAATGAGGATTGGTATTGAGGATCGAGGATTGAGGATTGAGGTTTGAGGATTGAGGATGAGGGCTGAATGTTGAGTGTTGAGGTTTGAGTATTGAATCCTGAGAATTCAGGATATTCTATTGTGTATTGAGAATTGAGGATTGATGGTTGAGTATTGAGGATTGAGGATTGAGGACTGCGGATTGAGTTTTGAGGATTGAGGACTGAGGATTGAATATTGAATATTGAGGATTGTAGATTGAGGATTGAGGATTGAGGATTGATGATTGAGGATTGAGGATTGAAGATTGAGTATTGAGGATTGAAGATTGAGGATTGGGGATTGAGTATTGAGGATTGAGGATTGAAGATTGAGGATTGAGGATTGAGGATGAGGGCTGAGGGTTGAGGATTGATGTTTGAGGACTGAGGAGTGAGGATTGAGGATCGAGAATTGAGGATTGAGTATTGAGGATTGAAGATTGAGGATTGGGCATGGAGGATTGAAGAATGAGCATTGAGGAATGAGGATTGAGGATTGAGGATTGAAGATTGAGTATTGAGGATTGAAGCCTGACGATTGAGGATTGAGGATTGAGGATTGAGGATTGAGGATGGAGTATTGAGGATTGAAGGTTGAGGATTGTGTATTGCGGATTGAACATTGGGGATTGAGGATTGAGGGTTAAGGATTGAGGATTGAGGATTGAAGATTGAGTATTGAGGATTGAAGATTGAGGATTGAGGTCTGAGGATTGAGGATTGAGGATTGAGAATTGAGGATTGAGGATTGAGGATTGAAGATTGACGATTGGTTATTGAGGATTGAAGAATGAGGATTGAGTGTTGAGGACTGAGGATTGAGGATTGCAGGTTGAGTATTGAGGATTGAAGGTTGAGGGTTCAGGATTGAGGACTGAGGATTGAATATTGAAGATTGAGGTTTGAGGATGAGGGCTGAGGGTTGAGGACTGAGGTTTGAGGACTGAGGACCGAGGATTGAGGATTGAGAACTGAGGATTGAGGATTGAGGATTGAAGATTGAGGATTGGGTATGGAGGATTGAAGAATCAGGATTGAGGAATGAGGATTGAGGATTGAGGGTTGAAGGTTGATTATTGAGGATTGAAGCCTGACGATTGGGGATTGAGGATTGAGGATTGAGGATTGAGGATGGAGTATTGAGGATTGAAGGTTGAGGATTGTGTATTGCGGATTGAACATTGGGGATTGAGGATTGAGGGTTAAGGATTGAGGATTGAGGACAGAAGGTTGAATATTGATGATTGAAGATTGGGGATTGAGGATTGATTGTTGTGGATTGAGGACGAGGAGTGAGGGTAGAGTATTGATGTTTGAGGTCTGAGGATTGAGGATTGAGGATTGAGAATTGAGGATTGAGGTTTGAGGATTGAAGATTGAGGAATGGGTATTGAGGATTGAAGAATGAGGGTTGTGGATTGAGCATTGAGGATTGAGTATTGAAGACTGAGTATTGAGGATTGAAGATTGGGCATTGAGGATTGAGGTTTGAGGATTGAGGATTGAGGATTGAGGATTGAAGATTGATTTTTGAGGATTGAAGATTGAGGATTGAGGAGTGAGGATTGAGGATTGAGGATAGAAGATTGAGGATTGGGGATTGAGGATTGACGATTGAGGATTGAGTATTGAGGGTTGAGAACTGAAGATTGAGGATTGATTACTGAGGATTGAGGATTGAGGATTGAGGATTGAGGATTGAGCATTGAGGATTGAAGGTTGAGGACTGGGGATTGAGGATTGAAGGTTGAGGATTAAGCATTGAGGATTTGGGATTGAGTATCTAGGATTGGAGATTGATTATTGAGGATTGAAGATTGAGGATTGAGGATTGAGGATAGAGGATTGAGAATTGAGAATTGAGGATGAGGACTGAGGGTTGAGGATTGAGTGTTGAGGATTGAGGACGAGGACTGACGGCTGAGGATTGAGGTCTGAGGATTGAGGATTGAGGATTGTGGACTGAGGATTGAGGATTGGGGATTGAGCATTGAGGATTGAAGATTGAGGACTGGGGATTGAGGATTGAAGGTTGAGTATTAAGGATTGAGGAATGAGGATTGTGAATTGAGGATTGAAGATTGAGGATTGAGGATTGAGGATTGAGGATTGAATATTGAGTATTGAGGATTGAAGATTGAGGATTGAGGATTGAGTGTTGAGGATTGAGGACTGAGGATTGAGGATTGAGGATGAGGGCTGAGGTCTGTGTGTTGAGGTTTGAGTATTGAATCCTGAGAATTCAGGATTTTCTATTGAGTTTGAGAATTGAGGATTGATGGTTGAGTATTGAGGATTGAGGATTGAGGATTGAGTATTGAGTATTGAGGATTGAGGATTGAGGATTGGGCATGGAGGATTGAAGAATGAGCATTGAGGAATTAGGATTGAGGATTGAGGATTGAAGACTGAGTATTGAGGATTGAAGCCAGACGATTGTGGATTGAGGATTGATGATTGAGGATTGAGGATGGAGGATTGAAGATTGAGTATTGAGGGTTGAAGGTTGAGGATTGAGGATTGAGGATTGAGGATTGAGGATTGAGGATTGAGGATTGAGCATTGAGGATTGAAGGTTGAGGACTGGGGATTGAAGATTGAAGGTTGAGGATTAAGCATTGAGGATTTGGGATTGAGTATCTAGGATTGGAGATTGATTATTGAGGATTGAAGATTGAGGATTGAGGATTGAGGATAGAGGATTGAGAATTGAGAATTGAGGATGAGGACTGAGTGTTGAGGATTGAGTGTTGAGGATTGAGGACGAGGACTGACGGCTGAGGATTGAGATCTGAGGATTGAGGATTGAGGATTGAGGACTGAGGATTGAGGATTGGGGATTGAGCATTGAGGATTGAAGATTGAGGACTGGGGATTGAGGATTGAAGGTTGAGTATTAGGGATTGAGGATTGAGGATTGTGAATTGAGGATTGAAGACTGAGGATTGAGGATTGAGGATTGAGGATTGAATATTGAGTATTGAGGATTGAAGATTGAGGATTGAGGATTGAGTGTTGAGGATTGAGGATTGAGGATTGAGGATTGAGGATGAGGGCTGAGGTCTGTGTGTTGAGGTTTGAGTATTGAATCCTGAGAATTCAGGATTTTCTATTGAGTTTGAGAATTGAGGATTGATGGTTGAGTATTGAGAATTGAGGATTGATGATTGAGTATTGAGTATTGAGGATTGAGGATTGAGGATAGAATATTGAATATTCATGATTGAAGATTGAGGATCGAGGATTGAGTGTTGTGGATCGACGACGAGGACCGAGGGTTGAGTATTGATGTTTGATGTCTGAGGATTGAGGATTGAGGATTGAGAATTGAGGATTGAGGATTGAGGATTGAAGATTGACGATTGGGTGTTGAGGATTGAAGAATGAGGATTGAGGATTGAGGATTGAGGATTCAGGATTGAAGATTGAGTATTGAGGATTGAAGATTGAGGATTGATGTCTGAGGATTGAGGATTGAGTATTCACAATTGAGGATTGATGATTGAGGATTGAAGATTGAGGATCGAGGATTGAGTGTTGTGGATCGACGACGAGGACCGAGGGTTGAGTATTGATGTTTGATGTCTGAGGATTGAGGATTGAGGATTGAGAATTGAGAATTGAGGATTGAGGATTGAAGATTGACGATTAGGTGTTGAGGATTGAAGAATGAGGATTGAGGATTGAGGATTGAGGATTCAGGATTGAAGATTGAGTATTGAGGATTGAAGATTGAGGATTGATGTCTGAGGATTGAGGATTGAGTATTGAGAATTGAGGGTTGATGATTGAGGATTGAAGATTGAGGATTGGGTATTGAGGATTGATGAATGAGGTTTGAGGGTTGAGGATTGAGTTTTGAGGATTGAAGATTGAGGATTGGGGATTGAGTATTGAGGATTGAGGATTGAGTATTGAGAATTGAGGATTGAGGTTTGAGGACTGAGGACTGAGGATTGAGGATTGAGAATTGAGGATTGAGGATTGAGGATTGAGGATTGAGGATGAGGGCTGAGGGTTGTGTGTTGAGGTTTGAGTATTGAATCCTGAGAATTCAGGATTTTCTATTGAGTTTGAGAATTGAGGATTGTTGGTTGAGTATTGAGAATTGAGGATTGAGGATTGAGTATTGAGGATTGAGGATTGAGGATTGAGTATTGAGGATTGAAGAATGAGTATTGAGTGTTGAGGATTGAGGATTGAGTATTGCAGATTGAGTGTTGAGGATTGAAGGTTGAGGGTTGAGGATTGAGGATTGAGGATTGAGCATTGAGGATTGAGGATTGAGGATTGAGGATTGAAGACTGAGTATTGAGGATTGATGATTGAGGATTGAGGATTGAGGATTGAGGATTGAGGATTGAGGATTGAAGATTGAGTATTGAGGATTGAAGATAGAGGATAGAGGATTGAGTATTGAGGATTGAGGATTGAAGATTGAGGATTGAGGATTGAGGATGAGGGCTGAGGGTTGAGGATTGAGGTTTGAGGACTGAGGACTGAGGATTGAGGATTGAGATCTGAAGATTGAGGATTGAAGATTGAGTATTGAGGATTGAAGCCTGACGATTGAGGATTGGGGATTGAGGATTGAGGATTGAGGATGGAGTATTGAGGATTGAAGGTTGAGGATTGGGTATTGAGGATTGAAGAATGAGGATTGTGGATTGAGCATTGAGGATTGAGGATTGAAGACTGTGTATTGACAATTGAAGTTTGGGCATTGAGGATTGAGGATTGAGGATTGAGGATGGAAGATTGAGTATTGAGGATTGAAGATAGAGGATTCAGGATTGAGGACTGAGGATTGAGGTTTGAAGATTGAGGATTGGGGATTGAGGATTGACGATTAAGGATTGAGTATTGAGGATTGAGAATTGAAGATTGAGGATTGATTACTGAGGATTGAGGATTGAGGATTGAGGATTGAGCATTGAGGATTGAAGATTGAGGACTGGGGATTGAGGGTTGAAGGTTGAGGATTAAGCATTGAGGATTTGGGATTGAGTATCCAGGATTGGAGATTGATTATTGAGGATTGAAGATTAAGGACTGAGGATTGAGGATAGAGAATTGAGAATTGAGAATTGAGAATGAGGACTGAGGGTTGAGGATTGAGGTTTGAGGATCGAGGATTGAGGATTGAGGATTGAGGACTGAGGATTGACGATTGAGTATCGAAGATTGAGGATTGATTACTGAGGATTGAGGATTGAGGATTGAGGATTGAGGATTGAGGATTGAGGATTGAAGATTGAGTAATGAGGATTGGTATTGAGGATCGAGGATTGAGGATTGAGGATTGAGGATTGAGGATGAGGGCTGAATGTTGAGTGTTGAGGTTTGAGTATTGAATCCTGAGAATTCAGGATATTCTATTGTGTATTGAGAATTGAGGATTGATGGCTGAGTATTGAGGATTGAGTATTGAGGACTGCGGATTGAGTTTTGAGGATTGAGGACTGAGGATTGAATATTGAATATTGATGATTGAAGACTGAGGATCGAGGATTGAGGGTTGTGGATTGAGGACGAAGACTGAGGGTTGAGTATTGATGTTTGAGGTCTGAGGATTGAGGATTGAGGATTGAGAATTGAGGATTGAGGATTGAGGATTGAAGATTGACGATTGGGTGTTGAGGATTGAAGAATGAGGATTGAGGATTGAGGATTGAGGATTGAGGATTGAAGATTGAGTTTTGAGGATTGATGATTGAGGATTGAGGTCTGAGGATTGAGGATTGAGGATTGAGAATTGAGGATTGAGGATTGAGGATTGAAGATTGAGTATTGAGGATTGAAGATTGAGGATTGAGGATTGAGTGTTGAGGATTGAGGATTGAGGATTGAGGATTGAGTATTGAGTATTGAGGATTGAGGATTGAGGATTGAATATTGAATATTGATGATTGAAGATTGAGGATCGAGGATTGAGTGTTGTGGATCGACGACGAGGACCGAGGGTTAAGTATTGATGTTTGATGTCTGAGGATTGAGGATTGAGGATTGAGAATTGAGGATTGAGGATTGAGGATTGAAGATTGACGATTGGGTGTTGAGGATTGAAGAATGAGGATTGAGGATTGAGGATTGAGCATTCAGGATTGAAGATTGAGTATTGAGGATTGAAGATTGAGGATTGATGTCTGAGGATTGAGGATTGAGTATTGAGAATTGAGGATTGAAGATTGAGGATTGAGGATTGAGTGTTGAGGATTGAGGATTGAGGATTGAGGATTGAGGATGAGGGCTGAGGTCTGTGTGTTGAGGTTTGAGTATTGAATCCTGAGAATTCAGGATTTTCTATTGAGTTTGAGAATTGAGGATTGATGGTTGAGTATTGAGGATTGAGGATTGAGGATTGAGTATT
Organism: Calliopsis andreniformis; assembly: GCF_051401765.1. NCBI lineage: Eukaryota > Metazoa > Arthropoda > Insecta > Hymenoptera > Andrenidae > Calliopsis > Calliopsis andreniformis. Next base: position 781,414 of record NW_027480450.1, on the reverse strand, counting down.
GAGTATTGAGGATTGAGGATTGAGGATTGAATATTGAATATTGATGATTGAAGATTGAGGATCGAGGATTGAGTGTTGTGGATCGACGACGAGGACCGAGGGTTAAGTATTGATGTTTGATGTCTGAGGATTGAGGATTGAGGATTGAGAATTGAGGATTGAGGATTGAGGATTGAAGATTGACGATTGGGTGTTGAGGATTGAAGAATGAGGATTGAGGATTGAGGATTGAGCATTCAGGATTGAAGATTGAGTATTGAGGATTGAAGATTGAGGATTGATGTCTGAGGATTGAGGATTGAGTATTGAGAATTGAGGATTGATGATTGAGGATTGAAGATTGAGGATTGGGTATTGAGGATTGATGAATGAGGTTTGAGGGTTGAGGATTGAGTTTTGAGGATTGAAGATTGAGGATTGGGGATTGAGTATTGAGGATTGAGGATCGAGTATTGAGAATTGAGGATTGAGGTTTGAGGACTGAGGACTGAGAATTGAGGATTGAGAATTGAGGATTGAGGATTGAGGTCTGAGGATTGAGGATTGAGTATTGAGAATTGAGGATTGAGGATTGAGGATTGAAGATTGAGGATTGGGTATTGAGGATTGAAGAATGAGGATTGAGGATTGTGGATTGAATATTGAATATTGAGGATGAAAGATTGAGGATTGAGGATTGAGGATTGATGATTGAGGATTGAGGATTGAAGATTTAGTATTGAGGATTGAAGATTGAGGATTGGGGATTGAGTATTGAGGATTGAGGATTGAAGATTGAGGATTGAGGATTGAGGATGAGGGCTGAGGGTTGAGGATTGATGTTTGAGGACTGAGGAGTGAGGATTGAGGATCCAGAATTGAGGATTGAGTATTGAGGATTGAAGATTGAGGATTGGGTATGGAGGATTGAAGAATGAGGATTGAGGAATGAGGATTGAGGATTGAGGATTGAGGATTGAGGATTGAAGATTGAGGATTGAGGATTGAGTGTTCAGAATTGAGGATTGATGATTGAGGATTGAAGATTGAGGACTGGGTGTTGAGTATTGAAGAATGAGGATTGAGGATTGAGGATTGAGGATTGAGGATTGAAAATTGAGGATTGAGGATTGAGGTTTGAAGATTGACGATTGGGTGTTGAGGATTGAAGAATGAGGGTTGAGGATTGAGGATTGAGGATTGAGGATTGAAGATTGAGTATTGAGGATTGAAGATTGAGGATTGAGGTCTGTGGATTGAGGATTGAGGATTGAGGATTGAGGATTGAGTATTGAGGATTGAAGATTGAGGATTGAGGATTGAGTGTTCAGAATTAAGGATTGAGGATTGAGTATTGAAGATTGAGGACTGGGTGTTGAGTCGTGAAGAATGAGGATTGAGGATTGAGGATTGAGGATTGAGGATTGAAGATTGAGTATTGAGGATTGAAGATTGAGGATTGAGGTCTGAGGATTGAGGATTGAGGATTGAGCATTGAGGATTGAAGGTTGAGGACTGGGGATTGAGGATTGAAGGTTGAGGATTAAGCATTGAGGATTTGGGATTGAGTATCTAGGATTGGAGATTGATTATTGAGGATTGAAGATTGAGGATTGAGGATTGAGGATAGAGGATTGAGAATTGAGAATTGAGGATGAGGACTGAGGGTTGAGGAATGAGTGTTGAGGATTGAGGACGAGGACTGACGGCTGAGGATTGAGGTCTGAGGATTGAGGATTGAGGATTGTGGACTGAGGATTGAGGATTGGGGATTGAGCATTGAGGATTGAAGATTGAGGACTGGGGATTGAGGATTGAAGGTTGAGTATTAAGGATTGAGGAATGAGGATAGTGAATTGAGGATTGAAGATTGAGGATTGAGGATTGAGGATTGAGGATTGAATATTGAGTATTGAGGATTGAAGATAGAGGATTGAGGATTGAGTGTTGAGGATTGAGGATTGAGGATTGAGGATTGAGGATGAGGGCTGAGGTCTGTGTGTTGAGGTTTGAGTATTGAATCCTGAGAATTCAGGATTTTCTATTAAGTTTGAGAATTGAGGATTGATGGTTGAGTATTGAGGATTGAGGATTGAGGATTGAGTATTGAGTATTGAGGATTGAGGATTGAGGATTGAATATTGAATATTGATGATTGAAGATTGAGGATCGAGGATTGAGTGTTGTGGATCGACGACGAGGACCGAGGGTTGAGTATTGATGTTTGATGTCTGAGGATTGAGGATTGAGGATTGAGAATTGAGGATTGAGGATTGAGGATTGAAGATTGACGATTAGGTGTTGAGGATTGAAGAATGAGGATTGAGGATTGAGGATTGAGGATTCAGGATTGAGGATTGGGTATTGAGGATTGATGAATGAGGTTTGAGGGTTGAGGATTGAGTGTTGAGGATTGAAGGTTGAGGGTTGAGGATTGAGGATTGAGGATTGAGCATTGAGGATTGAGGATTGAGGATTGAGGATTGAAGACTGAGTATTGAGGATTGATGATTGAGGATTGAGGATTGAGGATTGAGGATTGAGGATTGAGGATTGAAGATTGAGTATTGAGGATTGAAGATAGAGGATTGAGGATTGAGTATTGAGGATTGAGGATTGAAGATTGAGGATTGAGGATTGAGGATGAGGGCTGAGGGTTGAGGATTGAGGTTTGAGGACTGAGGACTGAGGATTGAGGATTGAGATCTGAAGATTGAGGATTGAGGATTGAAGATTGAGGATTGGGTATGGAGGATTAAAGAATGAGGATTGAGGAATGAGGATTGAGGATTGAGGATTGAAGATTGAGTATTGAGGATTGAAGCCTGACGATTGAGGATTGGGGATTGAGGATTGAGGATTGAGGATGGAGTATTGAGGATTGAAGGTTGAGGATTGGGTATTGAGGATTGAAGAATGAGGATTGTGGATTGAGCATTGAGGATTGAGGGTTGAAGACTGTGTATTGAGGATTGAAGTTTGGGCATTGAGGATTGAGGATTGAGGATTGAGGATTGAGGATTGAGGATGGAAGATTGAGTATTGAGGATTGAAGATTGAGGATTGAGGATTGAGGATTGAGGGTGAGGGCTGAGGGTTGTGTGTTGTGGTTTGAGTATTGAATCCTGAGAATTCAGGATTTTCTATTGAGTTTGAGAATTGAGGATTGATGGTTGAGTATTGAGGATTGAGGATTGAGGATTGAGTGTTGAGGAATGAGGATTGAGGATTGAATGTTGAATATTGATGATTGAAGACTGAGGATCGAGGATTGAGGGTTGTGGATTGAGGACGAGGACTGAGGGTTGAGTATTGATGTTTGAGGTCTGAGGATTGAGGATTGAGGATTCAGAATTGAGGATTGAGGATTGAGGATTGAAGATTGACGATTGGGTGTTGAGGATTGAAGAATGAGGATTGAGGATTGAGGATTGAGGATTGAGGATTGAAGATTGAGTATTGAGGATTGAAGATTGAGGATTGAGGTCTGAGGATTGAGGATTGAGTATTGAGAATTGAGGATTGAGGATTGAGGATTGAAGATTGATGATTGGGTATTGAGGATTGAAGAATGAGGATTGAGGGTTGAGGATTGAGTATTGAGGATTGAAGATTGTGGATTGGGGATTGAGTATTGAGGATTGAGGATTGAGTATTGAGAATTGAGGATTGAGGTTTGAGGACTGAGGACTGAGGATTGAGGATTGAGAATTGAGGATTGAGGATTGAGGATTGAGGATTGAGGATGAGGACTGAGGGTAGAGTATTGATGTTTGAGGTATGAGGATTGAGGATTGAGTATTGAGAATTGAGGATTCAGGATTGAGGATTGAAGATTGAGGATTGGGTATTGAGGATTGAAGAATGAGGATTGTGGATTGAGCATTGAGGATTGAGGATTGAAGACTGTGTATTGACAATTGAAGTTTGGGCATTGAGGATTGAGGATTGGGGATTGAGGATTGAGGATTGAGGATGGAAGATTGAGTATTGAGGATTGAAGATTGAGGATTCAGGATTGAGGATTGAGGATTGAGGTTTGAAGATTGAGGATTGGGGATTGAGGATTGACGATTAAGGATTGAGTATTGAGGATTGAGAATTGAAGATTGAGGATTGATTACTGAGGATTGAGGATTGAGGATTGAGGATTGAGCATTGAGGATTGAAGATTGAGGACTGGGGATTGAGGGTTGAAGGTTGAGGATTAAGCATTGAGGATTTGGGATTGAGTATCCAGGATTGGAGATTGATTATTGAGGATTGAAGATTAAGGACTGAGGATTGAGGATAGAGAATTGAGAATTGAGAATTGAGAATGAGGACTGAGGGTTGAGGATTGAGGTTTGAGGATCGAGGATTGAGGATTGAGGATTGAGGATTGAGGATTGAGGATTGAGGATTGAAGATTGAGTAATGAGGATTGGTATTGAGGATCGAGGATTGAGGATTGAGGTTTGAGGATTGAGGATGAGGGCTGAATGTTGAGTGTTGAGGTTTGAGTATTGAATCCTGAGAATTCAGGATATTCTATTGTGTATTGAGAATTGAGGATTGATGGTTGAGTATTGAGGATTGAGGATTGAGGACTGCGGATTGAGTTTTGAGGATTGAGGACTGAGGATTGAATATTGAATATTGAGGATTGTAGATTGAGGATTGAGGATTGAGGATTGATGATTGAGGATTGAGGATTGAAGATTGAGTATTGAGGATTGAAGATTGAGGATTGGGGATTGAGTATTGAGGATTGAGGATTGAAGATTGAGGATTGAGGATTGAGGATGAGGGCTGAGGGTTGAGGATTGATGTTTGAGGACTGAGGAGTGAGGATTGAGGATCGAGAATTGAGGATTGAGTATTGAGGATTGAAGATTGAGGATTGGGCATGGAGGATTGAAGAATGAGCATTGAGGAATGAGGATTGAGGATTGAGGATTGAAGATTGAGTATTGAGGATTGAAGCCTGACGATTGAGGATTGAGGATTGAGGATTGAGGATTGAGGATGGAGTATTGAGGATTGAAGGTTGAGGATTGTGTATTGCGGATTGAACATTGGGGATTGAGGATTGAGGGTTAAGGATTGAGGATTGAGGATTGAAGATTGAGTATTGAGGATTGAAGATTGAGGATTGAGGTCTGAGGATTGAGGATTGAGGATTGAGAATTGAGGATTGAGGATTGAGGATTGAAGATTGACGATTGGTTATTGAGGATTGAAGAATGAGGATTGAGTGTTGAGGACTGAGGATTGAGGATTGCAGGTTGAGTATTGAGGATTGAAGGTTGAGGGTTCAGGATTGAGGACTGAGGATTGAATATTGAAGATTGAGGTTTGAGGATGAGGGCTGAGGGTTGAGGACTGAGGTTTGAGGACTGAGGACCGAGGATTGAGGATTGAGAACTGAGGATTGAGGATTGAGGATTGAAGATTGAGGATTGGGTATGGAGGATTGAAGAATCAGGATTGAGGAATGAGGATTGAGGATTGAGGGTTGAAGGTTGATTATTGAGGATTGAAGCCTGACGATTGGGGATTGAGGATTGAGGATTGAGGATTGAGGATGGAGTATTGAGGATTGAAGGTTGAGGATTGTGTATTGCGGATTGAACATTGGGGATTGAGGATTGAGGGTTAAGGATTGAGGATTGAGGACAGAAGGTTGAATATTGATGATTGAAGATTGGGGATTGAGGATTGATTGTTGTGGATTGAGGACGAGGAGTGAGGGTAGAGTATTGATGTTTGAGGTCTGAGGATTGAGGATTGAGGATTGAGAATTGAGGATTGAGGTTTGAGGATTGAAGATTGAGGAATGGGTATTGAGGATTGAAGAATGAGGGTTGTGGATTGAGCATTGAGGATTGAGTATTGAAGACTGAGTATTGAGGATTGAAGATTGGGCATTGAGGATTGAGGTTTGAGGATTGAGGATTGAGGATTGAGGATTGAAGATTGATTTTTGAGGATTGAAGATTGAGGATTGAGGAGTGAGGATTGAGGATTGAGGATAGAAGATTGAGGATTGGGGATTGAGGATTGACGATTGAGGATTGAGTATTGAGGGTTGAGAACTGAAGATTGAGGATTGATTACTGAGGATTGAGGATTGAGGATTGAGGATTGAGGATTGAGCATTGAGGATTGAAGGTTGAGGACTGGGGATTGAGGATTGAAGGTTGAGGATTAAGCATTGAGGATTTGGGATTGAGTATCTAGGATTGGAGATTGATTATTGAGGATTGAAGATTGAGGATTGAGGATTGAGGATAGAGGATTGAGAATTGAGAATTGAGGATGAGGACTGAGGGTTGAGGATTGAGTGTTGAGGATTGAGGACGAGGACTGACGGCTGAGGATTGAGGTCTGAGGATTGAGGATTGAGGATTGTGGACTGAGGATTGAGGATTGGGGATTGAGCATTGAGGATTGAAGATTGAGGACTGGGGATTGAGGATTGAAGGTTGAGTATTAAGGATTGAGGAATGAGGATTGTGAATTGAGGATTGAAGATTGAGGATTGAGGATTGAGGATTGAGGATTGAATATTGAGTATTGAGGATTGAAGATTGAGGATTGAGGATTGAGTGTTGAGGATTGAGGATTGAGGATTGAGGATTGAGGATGAGGGCTGAGGTCTGTGTGTTGAGGTTTGAGTATTGAATCCTGAGAATTCAGGATTTTCTATTGAGTTTGAGAATTGAGGATTGATGGTTGAGTATTGAGGATTGAGGATTGAGGATTGAGTATTGAGTATTGAGGATTGAGGATTGAGGATTGGGCATGGAGGATTGAAGAATGAGCATTGAGGAATTAGGATTGAGGATTGAGGATTGAAGACTGAGTATTGAGGATTGAAGCCAGACGATTGTGGATTGAGGATTGATGATTGAGGATTGAGGATGGAGGATTGAAGATTGAGTATTGAGGGTTGAAGGTTGAGGATTGAGGATTGAGGATTGAGGATTGAGGATTGAGGATTGAGGATTGAGCATTGAGGATTGAAGGTTGAGGACTGGGGATTGAAGATTGAAGGTTGAGGATTAAGCATTGAGGATTTGGGATTGAGTATCTAGGATTGGAGATTGATTATTGAGGATTGAAGATTGAGGATTGAGGATTGAGGATAGAGGATTGAGAATTGAGAATTGAGGATGAGGACTGAGTGTTGAGGATTGAGTGTTGAGGATTGAGGACGAGGACTGACGGCTGAGGATTGAGATCTGAGGATTGAGGATTGAGGATTGAGGACTGAGGATTGAGGATTGGGGATTGAGCATTGAGGATTGAAGATTGAGGACTGGGGATTGAGGATTGAAGGTTGAGTATTAGGGATTGAGGATTGAGGATTGTGAATTGAGGATTGAAGACTGAGGATTGAGGATTGAGGATTGAGGATTGAATATTGAGTATTGAGGATTGAAGATTGAGGATTGAGGATTGAGTGTTGAGGATTGAGGATTGAGGATTGAGGATTGAGGATGAGGGCTGAGGTCTGTGTGTTGAGGTTTGAGTATTGAATCCTGAGAATTCAGGATTTTCTATTGAGTTTGAGAATTGAGGATTGATGGTTGAGTATTGAGAATTGAGGATTGATGATTGAGTATTGAGTATTGAGGATTGAGGATTGAGGATAGAATATTGAATATTCATGATTGAAGATTGAGGATCGAGGATTGAGTGTTGTGGATCGACGACGAGGACCGAGGGTTGAGTATTGATGTTTGATGTCTGAGGATTGAGGATTGAGGATTGAGAATTGAGGATTGAGGATTGAGGATTGAAGATTGACGATTGGGTGTTGAGGATTGAAGAATGAGGATTGAGGATTGAGGATTGAGGATTCAGGATTGAAGATTGAGTATTGAGGATTGAAGATTGAGGATTGATGTCTGAGGATTGAGGATTGAGTATTCACAATTGAGGATTGATGATTGAGGATTGAAGATTGAGGATCGAGGATTGAGTGTTGTGGATCGACGACGAGGACCGAGGGTTGAGTATTGATGTTTGATGTCTGAGGATTGAGGATTGAGGATTGAGAATTGAGAATTGAGGATTGAGGATTGAAGATTGACGATTAGGTGTTGAGGATTGAAGAATGAGGATTGAGGATTGAGGATTGAGGATTCAGGATTGAAGATTGAGTATTGAGGATTGAAGATTGAGGATTGATGTCTGAGGATTGAGGATTGAGTATTGAGAATTGAGGGTTGATGATTGAGGATTGAAGATTGAGGATTGGGTATTGAGGATTGATGAATGAGGTTTGAGGGTTGAGGATTGAGTTTTGAGGATTGAAGATTGAGGATTGGGGATTGAGTATTGAGGATTGAGGATTGAGTATTGAGAATTGAGGATTGAGGTTTGAGGACTGAGGACTGAGGATTGAGGATTGAGAATTGAGGATTGAGGATTGAGGATTGAGGATTGAGGATGAGGGCTGAGGGTTGTGTGTTGAGGTTTGAGTATTGAATCCTGAGAATTCAGGATTTTCTATTGAGTTTGAGAATTGAGGATTGTTGGTTGAGTATTGAGAATTGAGGATTGAGGATTGAGTATTGAGGATTGAGGATTGAGGATTGAGTATTGAGGATTGAAGAATGAGTATTGAGTGTTGAGGATTGAGGATTGAGTATTGCAGATTGAGTGTTGAGGATTGAAGGTTGAGGGTTGATGATTGAGGATTGAGGATTGAGCATTGAGGATTGAGGATTGAGGATTGAGGATTGAAGACTGAGTATTGAGGATTGATGATTGAGGATTGAGGATTGAGGATTGAGGATTGAGGATTGAGGATTGAAGATTGAGTATTGAGGATTGAAGATAGAGGATAGAGGATTGAGTATTGAGGATTGAGGATTGAAGATTGAGGATTGAGGATTGAGGATGAGGGCTGAGGGTTGAGGATTGAGGTTTGAGGACTGAGGACTGAGGATTGAGGATTGAGATCTGAAGATTGAGGATTGAAGATTGAGTATTGAGGATTGAAGCCTGACGATTGAGGATTGGGGATTGAGGATTGAGGATTGAGGATGGAGTATTGAGGATTGAAGGTTGAGGATTGGGTATTGAGGATTGAAGAATGAGGATTGTGGATTGAGCATTGAGGATTGAGGATTGAAGACTGTGTATTGACAATTGAAGTTTGGGCATTGAGGATTGAGGATTGAGGATTGAGGATGGAAGATTGAGTATTGAGGATTGAAGATAGAGGATTCAGGATTGAGGACTGAGGATTGAGGTTTGAAGATTGAGGATTGGGGATTGAGGATTGACGATTAAGGATTGAGTATTGAGGATTGAGAATTGAAGATTGAGGATTGATTACTGAGGATTGAGGATTGAGGATTGAGGATTGAGCATTGAGGATTGAAGATTGAGGACTGGGGATTGAGGGTTGAAGGTTGAGGATTAAGCATTGAGGATTTGGGATTGAGTATCCAGGATTGGAGATTGATTATTGAGGATTGAAGATTAAGGACTGAGGATTGAGGATAGAGAATTGAGAATTGAGAATTGAGAATGAGGACTGAGGGTTGAGGATTGAGGTTTGAGGATCGAGGATTGAGGATTGAGGATTGAGGACTGAGGATTGACGATTGAGTATCGAAGATTGAGGATTGATTACTGAGGATTGAGGATTGAGGATTGAGGATTGAGGATTGAGGATTGAGGATTGAAGATTGAGTAATGAGGATTGGTATTGAGGATCGAGGATTGAGGATTGAGGATTGAGGATTGAGGATGAGGGCTGAATGTTGAGTGTTGAGGTTTGAGTATTGAATCCTGAGAATTCAGGATATTCTATTGTGTATTGAGAATTGAGGATTGATGGTTGAGTATTGAGGATTGAGGATTGAGGACTGCGGATTGAGTTTTGAGGATTGAGGACTGAGGATTGAATATTGAATATTGAGGATTGAAGATTGAGGATTGAGGATTGAGGATTGATGATTGAGGATTGAGGATTGAAGATTGAGTATTGAGGATTGAAGATTGAGGATTGGGGATTGAGTATTGAGGATTGAGGATTGAAGATTGAGGATTGAGGATTGAGGATGAGGGCTGAGGGTTGAGGATTGATGTTTGAGGACTGAAGAGTGAGGATTGAGGATCGAGAATTGAGGATTGAGTATTGAGGATTGAAGATTGAGGATTGGGCATGGAGGATTGAAGAATGAGCATTGAGGAATGAGGATTGAGGATTGAGGATTGAAGATTGAGTATTGAGGATTGAAGCCAGACGATTGAAGATTGAGGATTGATGATTGAGGATTGAGGATGGAGGATTGAAGATTGAGTATTGAGGGTTGAAGGTTGAGGATTGAGGATTGAGGATTAAGGATTGAGGATTGAAGATTGAGGATTGGGGACTGAGTGTTGAGGGTTGAATGATGAGGATTGATGTTTGTGGATAGACATTTGAAGATTGCTGATTGAGTATTGGGTATTGAAAACTGTGAATTGATGATATTCTATTGAGGATTGAGAATTGACAACTGATTGTTGAGGACTGAGGTCTGAAGATTGAGGGTTCAGGATTGAGGATTGAGGGTTGAGGTTTGAGGATTGAAGATTGAGGATTGATTACTGAGGATTGAGGATTGAGGATTGAGGATTGAGGATTGAGCATTGAGGATTGAAGGTTGAGGACTGGGGATTGAGGATTGAAGGTTGAGGATTAAGCATTGAGGATTTGGGATTGAGTATCTAGGATTGGAGATTGATTATTGAGGATTGAAGATTGAGGATAGAGGATTGAGGATAGAGGATTGAGAATTGAGAGTTGAGGATGAGGACTGAGGGTTGAGGATTGAGTGTTGAGGATTGAGGACGAGGGCTGACGGCTGAGGATTGAGATCTGAGGATTGAGGATTGAGGATTGAGGACTGAGGATTGAGGATTGGGGATTGAGCATTGAGGATTGAAGATTGAGGACTGGGGATTGAGGATTGAAGGTTGAGTATTAAGGATTGAGGATTGAGGATTGTGAATTGAGGATTGAAGACTGAGGATTGAGGATTGAGGATTCAGGATTGAATATTGAGTATTGAGGATTGAAGATTGACGATTGAGGATTGAGTGTTGAGGATTGAGGATTGAGGATTGAGGATTGAGGATGAGGGCTGAGGTCTGTGTGTTGAGGTTTGAGTATTGAATCCTGAGAATTCAGGATTTTCTATTGAGTTTGAGAATTGAGGATTGATGGTTGAGTATTGAGGATTGAGGATTGAGGATTGAGTATTGAGTATTGAGGATTGAGGATTGAGGATTGAATATTGAATATTGATGATTGAAGATTGAGGATCGAGGATTGAGTGTTGTGGATCGACGACGAGGACCGAGGGTTAAGTATTGATGTTTGATGTCTGAGGATTGAGGATTGAGGATTGAGAATTGAGGATTGAGGATTGAGGATTGAAGATTGACGATTGGGTGTTGAGGATTGAAGAATGAGGATTGAGGATTGAGGATTGAGCATTCAGGATTGAAGATTGAGTATTGAGGATTGAAGATTGAGGATTGATGTCTGAGGATTGAGGATTGAGTATTGAGAATTGAGGATTGATGATTGAGGATTGAAGATTGAGGATTGGGTATTGAGGATTGAAGAATGAGGATTGAGGATTGAGGATTGAATATTGAATATTGAGGATGAAAGATTGAGGATTGAGTATTGAGGATTGATGATTGAGGATTGAGGATTGAAGATTTAGTATTGAGGATTGAAGATTGAGGATTGGGGATTGAGTATTGAGGATTGAGGATTGAAGATTGAGGATTGAGGATTGAGGATGAGGGCTGAGGGTTGAGGATTGATGTTTGAGGACTGAGGAGTGAGGATTGAGGATCCAGAATTGAGGATTGAGTATTGAGGATTGAAGATTGAGGATTGGGTATGGAGGATTGAAGAATGAGGATTGAGGAATGAGGATTGAGGATTGAGGATTGAGGATTGAGGATTGAAGATTGAGGATTGAGGATTGAGTGTTCAGAATTGAGGATTGATGATTGAGGATTGAAGATTGAGGACTGGGTGTTGAGTATTGAAGAATGAGGATTGAGGATTGAGGATTGAGGATTCAGGATTGAAGATTGAGTATTGAGGATTGAAGATTGACGATTGAGGTCTGAGTATTGAGGATTGAGTATTGAGTATTAAATATTGAATATTGATGATTGAAGATTGAGGATCGAGGATTGAGTGTTGTGGATTGAGGACGAGGACTGATGGTTGAGTATTGATGTTTGAGGTCTGATGATTGAGGATTGAGGATTGAAAATTGAGGATTGAGGATTGAGGTTTGAAGATTGACGATTGGGTGTTGAGGATTGAAGAATGAGGGTTGAGGATTGAGGATTGAGGATTGAGGATTGAAGATTGAGTATTGAGGATTGAAGATTGAGGATTGAGGTCTGTGGATTGAAGATTGGGCATTGAGGATTGAGGTTTGAGTATTGAGTATTGAGGATTGAGGATTGAGGATTGAATATTGAATATTGATGATTGAAGATTGAGGATCGAGGATTGAGTGTTGTGGATCGACGACGAGGACCGAGGGTTGAGCATTGATGTTTGATGTCTGAGGATTGAGGATTGAGGATTGAGAATTGAGGATTGAGGATTGAGGATTGAAGATTGACGATTAGGTGTTGAGGATTGAAGAATTAGGATTGAGGATTGAGGATTGAGGATTCAGGATTGAAGATTGAGTATTGAGGATTGAAGATTGAGGATTGATGTCTGAGGATTGAGGATTGAGTATTGAGAATTGAGGGTTGATGATTGAGGATTGAAGATTGAGGATTGGGTATTGAGGATTGATGAATGAGGTTTGAGGGTTGAGGATTGAGTGTTGAGGATTGAAGGTTGAGGGTTGAGGATTGAGGATTGAGGATTGAGCATTGAGGATTGAGGATTGAGGATTGAGGATTGAAGACTGAGTATTGAGGATTGATGATTGAGGATTGAGGATTGAGGATTGAGGATTGAGGATTGAGGATTGAGGATTGAAGATTGAGTATTGAGGATTGAAGATAGAGGATTGAGGATTGAGTATTGAGGATTGAGGATTGAAGATTGAGGATTGAGGATTGAGGATGATGGCTGAGGGTTGAGGATTGAGGTTTGAGGACTGAGGACTGAGGATTGAGGATTGAGATCTGAAGATTGAGGATTGAGGATTGAAGATTGAGGATTGGGTATGGAGGATTAAAGAATGAGGATTGAGGAATGAGGATTGAGGATTGAGGATTGAAGATTGAGTATTGAGGATTGAAGCCTGACGATTGAGGATTGGGGATTGAGGATTGAGGATTGAGGATGGAGTATTGAGGATTGAAGGTTGAGGATTGGGTATTGAGGATTGAAGAATGAGGATTGTGGATTGAGCATTGAGGATTGAGGGTTGAAGACTGTGTATTGAGGATTGAAGTTTGGGCATTGAGGATTGAGGATTGAGGATTGAGGATTGAGGATTGAGGATGGAAGATTGAGTATTGAGGATTGAAGATTGAGGATTGAGGATTGAGGATTGAGGGTGAGGGCTGAGGGTTGTGTGTTGTGGTTTGAGTATTGAATCCTGAGAATTCAGGATTTTCTATTGAGTTTGAGAATTGAGGATTGATGGTTGAGTATTGAGGATTGAGGATTGAGGATTGAGTGTTGAGGAATGAGGATTGAGGATTGAATGTTGAATATTGATGATTGAAGACTGAGGATCGAGGATTGAGGGTTGTGGATTGAGGACGAGGACTGAGGGTTGAGTATTGATGTTTGAGGTCTGAGGATTGAGGATTGAGGATTCAGAATTGAGGATTGAGGATTGAGGATTGAAGATTGACGATTGGGTGTTGAGGATTGAAGAATGAGGATTGAGGATTGAGGATTGAGGATTGAGGATTGAAGATTGAGTATTGAGGATTGAAGATTGAGGATTGAGGTCTGAGGATTGAGGATTGAGTATTGAGAATTGAGGATTGAGGATTGAGGATTGAAGATTGAGGATTGGGTATTGAGGATTGAAGAATGAGGATTGAGGGTTGAGGATTGAGTATTGAGTATTGAAGATTGTGGATTGGGGATTGAGTATTGAGGATTGAGGATTGAGTATTGTGAATTGAGGATTGAGGTTTGAGGACTGAGGACTGAGGATTGAGGATTGAGAATTGAGGATTGAGGATTGAGGATTGAGGATTGAGGATGAGGACTGAGGGTAGAGTATTGATGTTTGAGGTCTGAGGATTGAGGATTGAGGATTGAGAATTGAGGATTGAGGTTTGAGGATTGAAGATTGAGGAATGGGTATTGAGGATTGAAGAATGAGGGTTGTGGATTGAGCATTGAGGATTGAGTATTGAAGACTGAGTATTGAGGATTGAAGATTGGGCATTGAGGATTGAGGTTTGAGGATTGAGGATTGAGGATTGAGGATTGAAGATTGATTTTTGAGGATTGAAGATTGAGGATTGAGGAGTGAGGATTGAGGATTGAGGATAGAAGATTGAGGATTGGGGATTGAGGATTGACGATTGAGGATTGAGTATTGAGGGTTGAGAACTGAAGATTGAGGATTGATTACTGAGGATTGAGGATTGAGGATTGAGGATTGAGGATTGAGCATTGAGGATTGAAGGTTGAGGACTGGGGATTGAGGATTGAAGGTTGAGGATTAAGCATTGAGGATTTGGGATTGAGTATCTAGGATTGGAGATTGATTATTGAGGATTGAAGATTGAGGATTGAGGATTGAGGATAGAGGATTGAGAATTGAGAATTGAGGATGAGGACTGAGGGTTGAGGATTGAGTGTTGAGGATTGAGGACGAGGACTGACGGCTGAGGATTGAGGTCTGAGGATTGAGGATTGAGGATTGTGGACTGAGGATTGAGGATTGGGGATTGAGCATTGAGGATTGAAGATTGAGGACTGGGGATTGAGGATTGAAGGTTGAGTATTAAGGATTGAGGAATGAGGATTGTGAATTGAGGATTGAAGATTGAGGATTGAGGATTGAGGATTGAGGATTGAATATTGAGTATTGAGGATTGAAGATTGAGGATTGAGGATTGAGTGTTGAGGATTGAGGATTGAGGATTGAGGATTGAGGATGAGGGCTGAGGTCTGTGTGTTGAGGTTTGAGTATTGAATCCTGAGAATTCAGGATTTTCTATTGAGTTTGAGAATTGAGGATTGATGGTTGAGTATTGAGGATTGAGGATTGAGGATTGAGTATTGAGTATTGAGGATTGAGGATTGAGGATTGGGCATGGAGGATTGAAGAATGAGCATTGAGGAATTAGGATTGAGGATTGAGGATTGAAGACTGAGTATTGAGGATTGAAGCCAGACGATTGTGGATTGAGGATTGATGATTGAGGATTGAGGATGGAGGATTGAAGATTGAGTATTGAGGGTTGAAGGTTGAGGATTGAGGATTGAGGATTGAGGATTGAGGATTGAGGATTGAGGATTGAGCATTGAGGATTGAAGGTTGAGGACTGGGGATTGAAGATTGAAGGTTGAGGATTAAGCATTGAGGATTTGGGATTGAGTATCTAGGATTGGAGATTGATTATTGAGGATTGAAGATTGAGGATTGAGGATTGAGGATAGAGGATTGAGAATTGAGAATTGAGGATGAGGACTGAGTGTTGAGGATTGAGTGTTGAGGATTGAGGACGAGGACTGACGGCTGAGGATTGAGATCTGAGGATTGAGGATTGAGGATTGAGGACTGAGGATTGAGGATTGGGGATTGAGCATTGAGGATTGAAGATTGAGGACTGGGGATTGAGGATTGAAGGTTGAGTATTAGGGATTGAGGATTGAGGATTGTGAATTGAGGATTGAAGACTGAGGATTGAGGATTGAGGATTGAGGATTGAATATTGAGTATTGAGGATTGAAGATTGAGGATTGAGGATTGAGTGTTGAGGATTGAGGATTGAGGATTGAGGATTGAGGATGAGGGCTGAGGTCTGTGTGTTGAGGTTTGAGTATTGAATCCTGAGAATTCAGGATTTTCTATTGAGTTTGAGAATTGAGGATTGATGGTTGAGTATTGAGAATTGAGGATTGATGATTGAGTATTGAGTATTGAGGATTGAGGATTGAGGATAGAATATTGAATATTCATGATTGAAGATTGAGGATCGAGGATTGAGTGTTGTGGATCGACGACGAGGACCGAGGGTTGAGTATTGATGTTTGATGTCTGAGGATTGAGGATTGAGGATTGAGAATTGAGGATTGAGGATTGAGGATTGAAGATTGACGATTGGGTGTTGAGGATTGAAGAATGAGGATTGAGGATTGAGGATTGAGGATTCAGGATTGAAGATTGAGTATTGAGGATTGAAGATTGAGGATTGATGTCTGAGGATTGAGGATTGAGTATTCACAATTGAGGATTGATGATTGAGGATTGAAGATTGAGGATCGAGGATTGAGTGTTGTGGATCGACGACGAGGACCGAGGGTTGAGTATTGATGTTTGATGTCTGAGGATTGAGGATTGAGGATTGAGAATTGAGAATTGAGGATTGAGGATTGAAGATTGACGATTAGGTGTTGAGGATTGAAGAATGAGGATTGAGGATTGAGGATTGAGGATTCAGGATTGAAGATTGAGTATTGAGGATTGAAGATTGAGGATTGATGTCTGAGGATTGAGGATTGAGTATTGAGAATTGAGGGTTGATGATTGAGGATTGAAGATTGAGGATTGGGTATTGAGGATTGATGAATGAGGTTTGAGGGTTGAGGATTGAGTTTTGAGGATTGAAGATTGAGGATTGGGGATTGAGTATTGAGGATTGAGGATTGAGTATTGAGAATTGAGGATTGAGGTTTGAGGACTGAGGACTGAGGATTGAGGATTGAGAATTGAGGATTGAGGATTGAGGATTGAGGATTGAGGATGAGGGCTGAGGGTTGTGTGTTGAGGTTTGAGTATTGAATCCTGAGAATTCAGGATTTTCTATTGAGTTTGAGAATTGAGGATTGTTGGTTGAGTATTGAGAATTGAGGATTGAGGATTGAGTATTGAGGATTGAGGATTGAGGATTGAGTATTGAGGATTGAAGAATGAGTATTGAGTGTTGAGGATTGAGGATTGAGTATTGCAGATTGAGTGTTGAGGATTGAAGGTTGAGGGTTGAGGATTGAGGATTGAGGATTGAGCATTGAGGATTGAGGATTGAGGATTGAGGATTGAAGACTGAGTATTGAGGATTGATGATTGAGGATTGAGGATTGAGGATTGAGGATTGAGGATTGAGGATTGAAGATTGAGTATTGAGGATTGAAGATAGAGGATAGAGGATTGAGTATTGAGGATTGAGGATTGAAGATTGAGGATTGAGGATTGAGGATGAGGGCTGAGGGTTGAGGATTGAGGTTTGAGGACTGAGGACTGAGGATTGAGGATTGAGATCTGAAGATTGAGGATTGAAGATTGAGTATTGAGGATTGAAGCCTGACGATTGAGGATTGGGGATTGAGGATTGAGGATTGAGGATGGAGTATTGAGGATTGAAGGTTGAGGATTGGGTATTGAGGATTGAAGAATGAGGATTGTGGATTGAGCATTGAGGATTGAGGATTGAAGACTGTGTATTGACAATTGAAGTTTGGGCATTGAGGATTGAGGATTGAGGATTGAGGATGGAAGATTGAGTATTGAGGATTGAAGATAGAGGATTCAGGATTGAGGACTGAGGATTGAGGTTTGAAGATTGAGGATTGGGGATTGAGGATTGACGATTAAGGATTGAGTATTGAGGATTGAGAATTGAAGATTGAGGATTGATTACTGAGGATTGAGGATTGAGGATTGAGGATTGAGCATTGAGGATTGAAGATTGAGGACTGGGGATTGAGGGTTGAAGGTTGAGGATTAAGCATTGAGGATTTGGGATTGAGTATCCAGGATTGGAGATTGATTATTGAGGATTGAAGATTAAGGACTGAGGATTGAGGATAGAGAATTGAGAATTGAGAATTGAGAATGAGGACTGAGGGTTGAGGATTGAGGTTTGAGGATCGAGGATTGAGGATTGAGGATTGAGGACTGAGGATTGACGATTGAGTATCGAAGATTGAGGATTGATTACTGAGGATTGAGGATTGAGGATTGAGGATTGAGGATTGAGGATTGAGGATTGAAGATTGAGTAATGAGGATTGGTATTGAGGATCGAGGATTGAGGATTGAGGATTGAGGATTGAGGATGAGGGCTGAATGTTGAGTGTTGAGGTTTGAGTATTGAATCCTGAGAATTCAGGATATTCTATTGTGTATTGAGAATTGAGGATTGATGGTTGAGTATTGAGGATTGAGGATTGAGGACTGCGGATTGAGTTTTGAGGATTGAGGACTGAGGATTGAATATTGAATATTGAGGATTGAAGATTGAGGATTGAGGATTGAGGATTGATGATTGAGGATTGAGGATTGAAGATTGAGTATTGAGGATTGAAGATTGAGGATTGGGGATTGAGTATTGAGGATTGAGGATTGAAGATTGAGGATTGAGGATTGAGGATGAGGGCTGAGGGTTGAGGATTGATGTTTGAGGACTGAAGAGTGAGGATTGAGGATCGAGAATTGAGGATTGAGTATTGAGGATTGAAGATTGAGGATTGGGCATGGAGGATTGAAGAATGAGCATTGAGGAATGAGGATTGAGGATTGAGGATTGAAGATTGAGTATTGAGGATTGAAGCCAGACGATTGAAGATTGAGGATTGATGATTGAGGATTGAGGATGGAGGATTGAAGATTGAGTATTGAGGGTTGAAGGTTGAGGATTGAGGATTGAGGATTAAGGATTGAGGATTGAAGATTGAGGATTGGGGACTGAGTGTTGAGGGTTGAATGATGAGGATTGATGTTTGTGGATAGACATTTGAAGATTGCTGATTGAGTATTGGGTATTGAAAACTGTGAATTGATGATATTCTATTGAGGATTGAGAATTGACAACTGATTGTTGAGGACTGAGGTCTGAAGATTGAGGGTTCAGGATTGAGGATTGAGGGTTGAGGTTTGAGGATTGAAGATTGAGGATTGATTACTGAGGATTGAGGATTGAGGATTGAGGATTGAGGATTGAGCATTGAGGATTGAAGGTTGAGGACTGGGGATTGAGGATTGAAGGTTGAGGATTAAGCATTGAGGATTTGGGACTGAGTATCTAGGATTGGAGATTGATTATTGAGGATTGAAGATTGAGGATAGAGGATTGAGGATAGAGGATTGAGAATTGAGAGTTGAGGATGAGGACTGAGGGTTGAGGATTGAGTGTTGAGGATTGAGGACGAGGGCTGACGGCTGAGGATTGAGATCTGAGGATTGAGGATTGAGGATTGAGGACTGAGGATTGAGGATTGGGGATTGAGCATTGAGGATTGAAGATTGAGGACTGGGGATTGAGGATTGAAGGTTGAGTATTAAGGATTGAGGATTGAGGATTGTGAATTGAGGATTGAAGACTGAGGATTGAGGATTGAGGATTCAGGATTGAATATTGAGTATTGAGGATTGAAGATTGACGATTGAGGATTGAGTGTTGAGGATTGAGGATTGAGGATTGAGGATTGAGGATGAGGGCTGAGGTCTGTGTGTTGAGGTTTGAGTATTGAATCCTGAGAATTCAGGATTTTCTATTGAGTTTGAGAATTGAGGATTGATGGTTGAGTATTGAGGATTGAGGATTGAGGATTGAGTATTGAGTATTGAGGATTGAGGATTGAGGATTGAATATTGAATATTGATGATTGAAGATTGAGGATCGAGGATTGAGTGTTGTGGATCGACGACGAGGACCGAGGGTTAAGTATTGATGTTTGATGTCTGAGGATTGAGGATTGAGGATTGAGAATTGAGGATTGAGGATTGAGGATTGAAGATTGACGATTGGGTGTTGAGGATTGAAGAATGAGGATTGAGGATTGAGGATTGAGCATTCAGGATTGAAGATTGAGTATTGAGGATTGAAGATTGAGGATTGATGTCTGAGGATTGAGGATTGAGTATTGAGAATTGAGGATTGATGATTGAGGATTGAAGATTGAGGATTGGGTATTGAGGATTGAAGAATGAGGATTGAGGATTGAGGATTGAATATTGAATATTGAGGATGAAAGATTGAGGATTGAGTATTGAGGATTGATGATTGAGGATTGAGGATTGAAGATTTAGTATTGAGGATTGAAGATTGAGGATTGGGGATTGAGTATTGAGGATTGAGGATTGAAGATTGAGGATTGAGGATTGAGGATGAGGGCTGAGGGTTGAGGATTGATGTTTGAGGACTGAGGAGTGAGGATTGAGGATCCAGAATTGAGGATTGAGTATTGAGGATTGAAGATTGAGGATTGGGTATGGAGGATTGAAGAATGAGGATTGAGGAATGAGGATTGAGGATTGAGGATTGAGGATTGAGGATTGAAGATTGAGGATTGAGGATTGAGTGTTCAGAATTGAGGATTGATGATTGAGGATTGAAGATTGAGGACTGGGTGTTGAGTATTGAAGAATGAGGATTGAGGATTGAGGATTGAGGATTCAGGATTGAAGATTGAGTATTGAGGATTGAAGATTGACGATTGAGGTCTGAGTATTGAGGATTGAGTATTGAGTATTAAATATTGAATATTGATGATTGAAGATTGAGGATCGAGGATTGAGTGTTGTGGATTGAGGACGAGGACTGATGGTTGAGTATTGATGTTTGAGGTCTGATGATTGAGGATTGAGGATTGAAAATTGAGGATTGAGGATTGAGGTTTGAAGATTGACGATTGGGTGTTGAGGATTGAAGAATGAGGGTTGAGGATTGAGGATTGAGGATTGAGGATTGAAGATTGAGTATTGAGGATTGAAGATTGAGGATTGAGGTCTGTGGATTGAGGATTGAGGATTGAGGATTGAGGATTGAGTATTGAGGATTGAAGATTGAGGATTGAGGATTGAGTGTTCAGAATTAAGGATTGAGGATTGAGTATTGAAGATTGAGGACTGGGTGTTGAGTATTGAAGAATGAGGATTGAGGATTGAGGATTGAGGATTGAGGATTGAAGATTGAGTATTGAGGATTGAAGATTGAGGATTGAGGTCTGAGGATTGAGGATTGAGGATTGAGAATTGAGGATTGAGGATTGAGGATTGAAGATTGAGGATTGGTTATTGAGGATTGAAGAATGAGGATTGAGTGTTGAGGACTGAGGATTGAGGATTGCAGGTTGAGTATTGAGGATTGAAGGTTGAGGGTTCAGGATTGAGGACTGAGGATTGAATATTGAAGATTGAGGTTTGAGGATGAGGGCTGAGGGTTGAGGACTGAGGTTTGAGGACTGAGGACTGATGATTGAGGATTGAGAACTGAGGATTGAGGATTGAGGATTGAAGATTGAGGATTGGGTATGGAGGATTGAAGAATGAGGATTGAGGAATGAGGATTGAGGATTGAGGGTTGAAGGTTGATTATTGAGGATTGAAGCCTGACGATTGAGGATTGAGGATTGAGGATTGAGGATTGAGGATGGAGTATTGAGGATTGAAGGTTGAGGATTGTGTATTGCGGATTGAACATTGGGGATTGAGGATTGAGGGTTAAGGATTGAGGATTGAGGACAGAAGGTTGAATATTGATGATTGAAGATTGGGGATTGAGGATTGATTGTTGTGGATTGAGGACGAGGTGTGAGGGTAGAGTATTGATGTTTGAGGTCTGAGGATTGAGGATTGAGGATTGAGAATTGAGGATTGAGGTTTGAGGATTGAAGATTGAGGAATGGGTATTGAGGATTGAAGAATGAGGGTTGTGGATTGAGCATTGAGGATTGAGTATTGAAGACTGACTATTGTGGATTGAAGATTGGGCATTGAGGATTGAGGTTTGAGGATTGAGGTTTGAGGATTGAGGATTGAAGATTGAGTATTGAGGATTGAAGATTGAGGATTGAGGAGTAAGGATTGAGGATTGAGGATTGAAGATTGAGGATTGGGGATTGAGGATTGACGATTGAGGATTGAGTATTGAGGGTTGAGAACTGAAGATTGAGGATTGATTACTGAGGATTGAGGATTGAGGATTGAGGATTGAGGATTGAGCATTGAGGATTGAAGGTTGAGGACTGGGGATTGAGGATTGAAGGTTGAGGATTAAGCATTGAGGATTTGGGATTGAGTATCTAGGATTGGAGATTGATTATTGAGGATTGAAGATTGAGGATTGAGGATTGAGGATAGAGGATTGAGAATTGAGAATTGAGGATGAGGACTGAGGGTTGAGGAATGAGTGTTGAGGATTGAGGACGAGGACTGACGGCTGAGGATTGAGGTCTGAGGATTGAGGATTGAGGATTGTGGACTGAGGATTGAGGATTGGGGATTGAGCATTGAGGATTAAAGATTGAGGACTGGGGATTGAGGATTGAAGGTTGAGTATTAAGGATTGAGGAATGAGGATAGTGAATTGAGGATTGAAGATTGAGGATTGAGGATTGAGGATTGAGGATTGAATATTGAGTATTGAGGATTGAAGATAGAGGATTGAGGATTGAGTGTTGAGGATTGAGGATTGAGGATTGAGGATTGAGGATGAGGGCTGAGGTCTGTGTGTTGAGGTTTGAGTATTGAATCCTGAGAATTCAGGATTTTCTATTGAGTTTGAGAATTGAGGATTGATGGTTGAGTATTGAGGATTGAGGATTGAGGATTGAGTATTGAGTATTGAGGATTGAGGATTGAGGATTGAATATTGAATATTGATGATTGAAGATTGAGGATCGAGGATTGAGTGTTGTGGATCGACGACGAGGACCGAGGGTTGAGCATTGATGTTTGATGTCTGAGGATTGAGGATTGAGGATTGAGAATTGAGGATTGAGGATTGAGGATTGAAGATTGACGATTAGGTGTTGAGGATTGAAGAATTAGGATTGAGGATTGAGGATTGAGGATTCAGGATTGAAGATTGAGTATTGAGGATTGAAGATTGAGGATTGATGTCTGAGGATTGAGGATTGAGTATTGAGAATTGAGGGTTGATGATTGAGGATTGAAGATTGAGGATTGGGTATTGAGGATTGATGAATGAGGTTTGAGGGTTGAGGATTGAGTGTTGAGGATTGAAGGTTGAGGGTTGAGGATTGAGGATTGAGGATTGAGTATTGAGGATTGATGATTGAGGATTGAGGATTGAGTATTGAGGATTGATGATTGAGGATTGAGGATTGAAGATTTAGTATTGAGGATTGAAGATTGAGGATTGGGGATTGAGTATTGAGGATTGAGGATTGAAGATTGAGGATTGAGGATTGAGGATGAGGGCTGAGGGTTGAGGATTGATGTTTGAGGACTGAGGAGTGAGGATTGAGGATCCAGAATTGAGGATTGAGTATTGAGGATTGAAGATTGAGGATTGGGTATGGAGGATTGAAGAATGAGGATTGAGGAATGAGGATTGAGGATTGAGGATTGAGGATTGAGGATTGAAGATTGAGGATTGAGGATTGAGTGTTCAGAATTGAGGATTGATGATTGAGGATTGAAGATTGAGGACTGGGTGTTGAGTATTGAAGAATGAGGATTGAGGATTGAGGATTGAGGATTCAGGATTGAAGATTGAGTATTGAGGATTGAAGATTGACGATTGAGGTCTGAGTATTGAGGATTGAGTATTGAGTATTAAATATTGAATATTGATGATTGAAGATTGAGGATCGAGGATTGAGTGTTGTGGATTGAGGACGAGGACTGATGGTTGAGTATTGATGTTTGAGGTCTGATGATTGAGGATTGAGGATTGAAAATTGAGGATTGAGGATTGAGGTTTGAAGATTGACGATTGGGTGTTGAGGATTGAAGAATGAGGGTTGAGGATTGAGGATTGAGGATTGAGGATTGAAGATTGAGTATTGAGGATTGAAGATTGAGGATTGAGGTCTGTGGATTGAGGATTGAGGATTGAGGATTGAGGATTGAGTATTGAGGATTGAAGATTGAGGATTGAGGATTGAGTGTTCAGAATTAAGGATTGAGGATTGAGTATTGAAGATTGAGGACTGGGTGTTGAGTATTGAAGAATGAGGATTGAGGATTGAGGATTGAGGATTGAGGATTGAAGATTGAGTATTGAGGATTGAAGATTGAGGATTGAGGTCTGAGGATTGAGGATTGAGGATTGAGAATTGAGGATTGAGGATTGAGGATTGAAGATTGAGGATTGGTTATTGAGGATTGAAGAATGAGGATTGAGTGTTGAGGACTGAGGATTGAGGATTGCAGGTTGAGTATTGAGGATTGAAGGTTGAGGGTTCAGGATTGAGGACTGAGGATTGAATATTGAAGATTGAGGTTTGAGGATGAGGGCTGAGGGTTGAGGACTGAGGTTTGAGGACTGAGGACTGATGATTGAGGATTGAGAACTGAGGATTGAGGATTGAGGATTGAAGATTGAGGATTGGGTATGGAGGATTGAAGAATGAGGATTGAGGAATGAGGATTGAGGATTGAGGGTTGAAGGTTGATTATTGAGGATTGAAGCCTGACGATTGAGGATTGAGGATTGAGGATTGAGGATTGAGGATGGAGTATTGAGGATTGAAGGTTGAGGATTGTGTATTGCGGATTGAACATTGGGGATTGAGGATTGAGGGTTAAGGATTGAGGATTGAGGACAGAAGGTTGAATATTGATGATTGAAGATTGGGGATTGAGGATTGATTGTTGTGGATTGAGGACGAGGTGTGAGGGTAGAGTATTGATGTTTGAGGTCTGAGGATTGAGGATTGAGGATTGAGAATTGAGGATTGAGGTTTGAGGATTGAAGATTGAGGAATGGGTATTGAGGATTGAAGAATGAGGGTTGTGGATTGAGCATTGAGGATTGAGTATTGAAGACTGACTATTGTGGATTGAAGATTGGGCATTGAGGATTGAGGTTTGAGGATTGAGGTTTGAGGATTGAGGATTGAAGATTGAGTATTGAGGATTGAAGATTGAGGATTGAGGAGTAAGGATTGAGGATTGAGGATTGAAGATTGAGGATTGGGGATTGAGGATTGACGATTGAGGATTGAGTATTGAGGGTTGAGAACTGAAGATTGAGGATTGATTACTGAGGATTGAGGATTGAGGATTGAGGATTGAGGATTGAGCATTGAGGATTGAAGGTTGAGGACTGGGGATTGAGGATTGAAGGTTGAGGATTAAGCATTGAGGATTTGGGATTGAGTATCTAGGATTGGAGATTGATTATTGAGGATTGAAGATTGAGGATTGAGGATTGAGGATAGAGGATTGAGAATTGAGAATTGAGGATGAGGACTGAGGGTTGAGGAATGAGTGTTGAGGATTGAGGACGAGGACTGACGGCTGAGGATTGAGGTCTGAGGATTGAGGATTGAGGATTGTGGACTGAGGATTGAGGATTGGGGATTGAGCATTGAGGATTAAAGATTGAGGACTGGGGATTGAGGATTGAAGGTTGAGTATTAAGGATTGAGGAATGAGGATAGTGAATTGAGGATTGAAGATTGAGGATTGAGGATTGAGGATTGAGGATTGAATATTGAGTATTGAGGATTGAAGATAGAGGATTGAGGATTGAGTGTTGAGGATTGAGGATTGAGGATTGAGGATTGAGGATGAGGGCTGAGGTCTGTGTGTTGAGGTTTGAGTATTGAATCCTGAGAATTCAGGATTTTCTATTGAGTTTGAGAATTGAGGATTGATGGTTGAGTATTGAGGATTGAGGATTGAGGATTGAGTATTGAGTATTGAGGATTGAGGATTGAGGATTGAATATTGAATATTGATGATTGAAGATTGAGGATCGAGGATTGAGTGTTGTGGATCGACGACGAGGACCGAGGGTTGAGCATTGATGTTTGATGTCTGAGGATTGAGGATTGAGGATTGAGAATTGAGGATTGAGGATTGAGGATTGAAGATTGACGATTAGGTGTTGAGGATTGAAGAATTAGGATTGAGGATTGAGGATTGAGGATTCAGGATTGAAGATTGAGTATTGAGGATTGAAGATTGAGGATTGATGTCTGAGGATTGAGGATTGAGTATTGAGAATTGAGGGTTGATGATTGAGGATTGAAGATTGAGGATTGGGTATTGAGGATTGATGAATGAGGTTTGAGGGTTGAGGATTGAGTGTTGAGGATTGAAGGTTGAGGGTTGAGGATTGAGGATTGAGGATTGAGCATTGAGGATTGAGGATTGAGGATTGAGGATTGAAGACTGAGTATTGAGGATTGATGATTGAGGATTGAGGATTGAGGATTGAGGATTGAGGATTGAGGATTGAGGATTGAAGATTGAGTATTGAGGATTGAAGATAGAGGATTGAGGATTGAGTATTGAGGATTGAGGATTGAAGATTGAGGATTGAGGATTGAGGATGATGGCTGAGGGTTGAGGATTGAGGTTTGAGGACTGAGGACTGAGGATTGAGGATTGAGATCTGAAGATTGAGGATTGAGGATTGAAGATTGAGGATTGGGTATGGAGGATTAAAGAATGAGGATTGAGGAATGAGGATTGAGGATTGAGGATTGAAGATTGAGTATTGAGGATTGAAGCCTGACGATTGAGGATTGGGGATTGAGGATTGAGGATTGAGGATGGAGTATTGAGGATTGAAGGTTGAGGATTGGGTATTGAGGATTGAAGAATGAGGATTGTGGATTGAGCATTGAGGATTGAGGGTTGAAGACTGTGTATTGAGGATTGAAGTTTGGGCATTGAGGATTGAGGATTGAGGATTGAGGATTGAGGATTGAGGATGGAAGATTGAGTATTGAGGATTGAAGATTGAGGATTGAGGATTGAGGATTGAGGGTGAGGGCTGAGGGTTGTGTGTTGTGGTTTGAGTATTGAATCCTGAGAATTCAGGATTTTCTATTGAGTTTGAGAATTGAGGATTGATGGTTGAGTATTGAGGATTGAGGATTGAGGATTGAGTGTTGAGGAATGAGGATTGAGGATTGAATGTTGAATATTGATGATTGAAGACTGAGGATCGAGGATTGAGGGTTGTGGATTGAGGACGAGGACTGAGGGTTGAGTATTGATGTTTGAGGTCTGAGGATTGAGGATTGAGGATTCAGAATTGAGGATTGAGGATTGAGGATTGAAGATTGACGATTGGGTGTTGAGGATTGAAGAATGAGGATTGAGGATTGAGGATTGAGGATTGAGGATTGAAGATTGAGTATTGAGGATTGAAGATTGAGGATTGAGGTCTGAGGATTGAGGATTGAGTATTGAGAATTGAGGATTGAGGATTGAGGATTGAAGATTGAGGATTGGGTATTGAGGATTGAAGAATGAGGATTGAGGGTTGAGGATTGAGTATTGAGTATTGAAGATTGTGGATTGGGGATTGAGTATTGAGGATTGAGGATTGAGTATTGTGAATTGAGGATTGAGGTTTGAGGACTGAGGACTGAGGATTGAGGATTGAGAATTGAGGATTGAGGATTGAGGACTGAGGATTGAGGATTGAGAATTGAGGATTGAGGATTGAGGATTGAGGATTGAGGATGAGGACTGAGGGTAGAGTATTGATGTTTGAGGTATGAGGATTGAGGATTGAGTATTGAGAATTGAGGATTCAGGATTGAGGATTGAAGATTGAGGATTGGGTATTGAGGATTGAAGAATGAGGATTGTGGATTGAGCATTGAGGAATGAGGATTGAAGACTGTGTATTGACAATTGAAGTTTGGGCTTTGAGGATTGAGGATTGAGGATTGAGAATTGAGGATTGAGGATGGAAGATTGAGTATTGAGGATTGAAGATTGAGGATTCAGGATTGAGGATTGAGGATTGAGGTTTGAAGATTGAGGATTGGGGATTGAGGATTGACGATTAAGGATTGAGTATTGAGGATTGAGAATTGAAGATTGAGGATTGATTACTGAGGATTGAGGATTGAGGATTGAGGATTGAGCATTGAGGATTGAAGATTGAGGACTGGGGATTGAGGGTTGAAGGTTGAGGATTAAGCATTGAGGATTTGGGATTGAGTATCCAGGATTGGAGATTGATTATTGAGGACTGAAGATTAAGGACTGAGGATTGAGGATAGAGAATTGAGAATTGAGAATTGAGAATGAGGACTGAGGGTTGAGGATTGAGGTTTGAGGATCGAGGATTGAGGATTGAGGATTGAGGATTGAGGATTGAGGATTGAGGATTGAAGATTGAGTAATGAGGATTGGTATTGAGGATCGAGGATTGAGGATTGAGGATTGAGGATTGAGGATGAGGGCTGAATGTTGAGTGTTGAGGTTTGAGTATTGAATCCTGAGAATTCAGGATATTCTATTGTGTATTGAGAATTGAGGATTGATGGTTGAGTATTGAGGATTGAGGATTGAGGACTGCGGATTGAGTTTTGAGGATTGAGGACTGAGGATTGAATATTGAATATTGAGGATTGAAGATTGAGGATTGAGGATTGAGGATTGATGATTGAGGATTGAGGATTGAAGATTGAGTATTGAGGATTGAAGATTGAGGATTGGGGATTGAGTATTGAGGATTGAGGATTGAAGATTGAGGATTGAGGATTGAGGATGAGGGCTGAGGGTTGAGGATTGATGTTTGAGGACTGAGGAGTGAGGATTGAGGATCGAGAATTGAGGATTGAGTATTGAGGATTGAAGATTGAGGATTGGGCATGGAGGATTGAAGAATGAGCATTGAGGAATGAGGATTGAGGATTGAGGATTGAAGATTGAGTATTGAGGATTGAAGCCAGACGATTGAGGATTGAGGATTGATGATTGAGGATTGAGGATGGAGGATTGAAGATTGAGTATTGAGGGTTGAAGGTTGAGGATTGAGGATTGAGGATTAAGGATTGAGGATTGAAGATTGAGGATTGGGGACTGAGTGTTGAGGGTTGAATGATGAGGATTGATGTTTGTGGATAGACATTTGAAGATTGCTGATTGAGTATTGGGTATTGAAAACTGTGAATTGATGATATTCTATTGAGGATTGACAATTGACAACTGATTGTTGAGGACTGAGGTCTGAAGATTGAGGATTCAGGATTGAGGATTGAGGGTTGAGGTTTGAGGATTGAAGATTGAGGATTGAGGATTGAGGATTGAGGATTGAGGATTGAAGATTGAGGATTGGGGATTGAGGATTGACGATTGAGGATTGAGTATTGAGGGTTGAGAACTGAAGATTGAGGATTGAGGATTCAGGATTGAAGATTGAGTATTGAGGATTGAAGATTGAGGATTGAAGATTGAGGATTGAGGATTGAGTATTGAGAATTGAGGATTGAGAATTGAAGATTGAGGATTGAGGATTGAGCATTGAGGATTGAAGGTTGAGGACTGGGGATTGAGGATTGAAGGTTGAGGATTAAGCATTGAGGATTTGGGATTGAGTATCTAGGATTGGAGATTGATTATTGAGGATTGAAGATTGAGGATTGAGGATTGAGCATAGAGAATTGAGAATTGAGAATTGAGGATGAGGACTGAGGGTTGAGGATTGAGTGTTGAGGATTGAGGACGAGGACTGACGGCTGAGGATTGAGGTCCGAGGATTGAGGATTGAGGATTGAGGACTGAGGATTGAGGATTGAGGATTGAGCATTGAGGATTGAAGATTGAGGACTGGGGATTGAGGATTGAAGGTTGATGATTAAGGATTGAGGATTGAGGATTGTGAATTGAGGATTGAAGATTGAGGATTGAGGATTGAGGATTGAGGAATGAATATTGAGTATTGAGGATTGAAGATTGAGGATTGAGGATTGAGTGTTGAGGATTGAGGATTGAGGATTGAGGATTGAGGATGAGGGCTGAGGTCTGTGTGTTGAGGTTTGAGTATTGAATCCTGAGAATTCAGGATTTTCTATTGAGTTTGAGAATTGAGGATTGATGGTTGAGTATTGAGGATTGAGGATTGAGGATTGAGTATTGTGTTTTGAGGATTGAGGATTGAGGATTGAATATTGAATATTGATGATTGAAGATTGAGGATCGAGGATTGAGTGTTGTGGATCGACGACGAGGACCGAGGGTTAAGTATTGATGTTTGATGTCTGAGGATTGAGGATTGAGGATTGAGAATTGAGGATTGAAGATTGAGGATTGAAGATTGACGATTGGGTGTTGAGGATTGAAGAATGAGGATTGAGGATTGAGGATTGAGGATTCAGGATTGAAGATTGAGTATTGAGGATTGAAGATTGAGGATTGATGTCTGAGGATTGAGGATTGAGTATTGAGAATTGAGGATTGATGATTGAGGATTGAAGATTGAGGATTGGGTATTGAGGATTGATGAATGAGGTTTGAGGGTTGAGGATTGAGTTTTGAGGATTGAAGATTGAGGATTGAGGATTGAGGATTGAGGATTGAGGATTGAAGATTGAGTATTGAGGATTGAAGATTGAGGATTGAGGTCTGAGGATTGAGGATTGAGGATTGAGAATTGAGGATTGAGGATTGAGGATTGAAGATTGAGGATTGGTTATTGAGGATTGAAGAATGAGGATTGAGTGTTGAGGACTGAGGATTGAGGATTGCAGGTTGAGTATTGAGGATTGAAGGTTGAGGGTTCAGGATTGAGGACTGAGGATTGAATATTGAAGATTGAGGTTTGAGGATGAGGGCTGAGGGTTGAGGACTGAGGTTTGAGGACTGAGGACTGATGATTGAGGATTGAGAACTGAGGATTGAGGATTGAGGATTGAAGATTGAGGATTGGGTATGGAGGATTGAAGAATGAGGATTGAGGAATGAGGATTGAGGATTGAGGGTTGAAGGTTGATTATTGAGGATTGAAGCCTGACGATTGAGGATTGAGGATTGAGGATTGAGGATTGAGGATGGAGTATTGAGGATTGAAGGTTGAGGATTGTGTATTGCGGATTGAACATTGGGGATTGAGGATTGAGGGTTAAGGATTGAGGATTGAGGACAGAAGGTTGAATATTGATGATTGAAGATTGGGGATTGAGGATTGATTGTTGTGGATTGAGGACGAGGTGTGAGGGTAGAGTATTGATGTTTGAGGTCTGAGGATTGAGGATTGAGGATTGAGAATTGAGGATTGAGGTTTGAGGATTGAAGATTGAGGAATGGGTATTGAGGATTGAAGAATGAGGGTTGTGGATTGAGCATTGAGGATTGAGTATTGAAGACTGACTATTGTGGATTGAAGATTGGGCATTGAGGATTGAGGTTTGAGGATTGAGGTTTGAGGATTGAGGATTGAAGATTGAGTATTGAGGATTGAAGATTGAGGATTGAGGAGTGAGGATTGAGGATTGAGGATTGAAGATTGAGGATTGGGGATTGAGGATTGACGATTGAGGATTGAGTATTGAGGGTTGAGAACTGAAGATTGAGGATTGATTACTGAGGATTGAGGATTGAGGATTGAGGATTGAGGATTGAGCATTGAGGATTGAAGGTTGAGGACTGGGGATTGAGGATTGAAGGTTGAGGATTAAGCATTGAGGATTTGGGATTGAGTATCTAGGATTGGAGATTGATTATTGAGGATTGAAGATTGAGGATTGAGGATTGAGGATAGAGGATTGAGAATTGAGAATTGAGGATGAGGACTGAGGGTTGAGGAATGAGTGTTGAGGATTGAGGACGAGGACTGACGGCTGAGGATTGAGGTCTGAGGATTGAGGATTGAGGATTGTGGACTGAGGATTGAGGATTGGGGATTGAGCATTGAGGATTAAAGATTGAGGACTGGGGATTGAGGATTGAAGGTTGAGTATTAAGGATTGAGGAATGAGGATAGTGAATTGAGGATTGAAGATTGAGGATTGAGGATTGAGGATTGAGGATTGAATATTGAGTATTGAGGATTGAAGATAGAGGATTGAGGATTGAGTGTTGAGGATTGAGGATTGAGGATTGAGGATTGAGGATGAGGGCTGAGGTCTGTGTGTTGAGGTTTGAGTATTGAATCCTGAGAATTCAGGATTTTCTATTGAGTTTGAGAATTGAGGATTGATGGTTGAGTATTGAGGATTGAGGATTGAGGATTGAGTATTGAGTATTGAGGATTGAGGATTGAGGATTGAATATTGAATATTGATGATTGAAGATTGAGGATCGAGGATTGAGTGTTGTGGATCGACGACGAGGACCGAGGGTTGAGCATTGATGTTTGATGTCTGAGGATTGAGGATTGAGGATTGAGAATTGAGGATTGAGGATTGAGGATTGAAGATTGACGATTAGGTGTTGAGGATTGAAAAATTAGGATTGAGGATTGAGGATTGAGGATTGAAGATTGAGTATTGAGGATTGAAGCCAGACGATTGAGGATTGAGGATTGATGATTGAGGATTGAGGATGGAGGATTGAAGATTGAGTATTGAGGGTTGAAGGTTGAGGATTGAGGATTGAGGATTAAGGATTGAGGATTGAAGATTGAGGATTGGGGACTGAGTGTTGAGGGTTGAATGATGAGGATTGATGTTTGTGGATAGACATTTGAAGATTGCTGATTGAGTATTGGGTATTGAAAACTGTGAATTGATGATATTCTATTGAGGATTGAGAATTGACAACTGATTGTTGAGGACTGAGGTCTGAAGATTGAGGATTCAGGATTGAGGATTGAGGGTTGAGGTTTGAGGATTGAAGATTGAGGATTGAGGATTGAGGATTGAGGATTGAGGATTGAAGATTGAGGATTGGGGATTGAGGATTGACGATTGAGGATTGAGTATTGAGGATTGAAGGTTGAGGGTTGAGAATCGAGGATTGAGGATTGAGCATTGAGGATTGAGGATTGAGGATTGAGGATTGAAGACCGAGTATTGAGGATTGATGATTGAGTATTGAGGATTGAGGATTGAGGATTGAGGATTGAAGATTGAGTATTGAGGATTGATGATTGAGGATTGAGCTCTGAGTATTGAGGATTGAGGATTGAGACTTGAGGATTGAGGATTGAGGATTGAGGATTGAGGATGAGGGCTGAGGTCTGTGTGTTGAGGTTTGAGTATTGAATCCTGAGAATTCAGGATTTTCTATTGAGTTTGAGAATTGAGGATTGATGGTTGAGTATTGAGGATTGAGGATTGAGGATTGAGGATTGAGTATTGAGGATTGAGGATTGAGGATTGAATGTTGAATATTGATGATTGAAGACTGAGGATCGAGGATTGAGGGTTGTGGATTGAGGACGAGGACTGAGGGTTGAGTATTGATGTTTGAGGTCTGAGGATTGAGGATTGAGGATTGAGAATTGAGGATTGAGGATTGAGGATTGAAGATTGACGATTGGGTGTTGAGGATTGAAGAATGAGGATTGAGGATTGAGGATTGAGGATTGAGGATTGAAGATTGAGTATTGAGGATTGATGATTGAGGATTGAAGGTTGAGGGTTGAGGATTGAGGATTGAGGATTGAGTATTGAGGATTGAGGATTGAGGATTGAATGTTGAATATTGATGATTGAAGACTGAGGATCGAGGATTGAGGGTTGTGGATTGAGGACGAGGACTGAGGGTTGAGTATTGATGTTTGAGGTCTGAGGATTGAGGATTGAGGATTGAGAATTGAGGATTGAGGATTGAGGATTGAAGATTGACGATTGGGTGTTGAGGATTGAAGAATGAGGATTGAGGATTGAGGATTGAGGATTGAGGATTGAAGATTGAGTATTGAGGATTGATGATTGAGGATTGAGCTCTGAGTATTGAGGATTGAGGATTGAGACTTGAGGATTGAGGATTGAGGATTGAAGATTGAGGATTGGTTATTGAGGATTGAAGAATGAGTATTGAGTGTTGAGGATTGAGGATTGAGGATCGCAGATTGAGTATTGAGGATTGAAGGTTGAGGGTTGAGAATCGAGGATTGAGGATTGAGCATTGAGGATTGAGGATTGAGGATTGAGGATTGAAGACCGAGTATTGAGGATTGATGATTGAGTATTGAGGATTGAGGATTGAGGATTGAGGATTGAGGATTGAAGATTGAGTATTGAGG
Organism: Calliopsis andreniformis; assembly: GCF_051401765.1. NCBI lineage: Eukaryota > Metazoa > Arthropoda > Insecta > Hymenoptera > Andrenidae > Calliopsis > Calliopsis andreniformis. Next base: position 747,398 of record NW_027480450.1, on the reverse strand, counting down.
ATTGAAGATAGAGGATTGAGGATTGAGTATTGAGGATTGAGGATTGAAGATTGAGGATTGAGGATTGAGGATGAGGGCTGAGGGTTGAGGATTGAGGTTTGAGGACTGAGGACTGAGGATTGAGGATTGAGAACTGAAGATTGAGGATTGAGGATTGAAGATTGAGGATTGGGTATGGAGGATTAAAGAATGAGGATTGAGGAATGAGGATTGAGGATTGAGGATTGAAGATTGAGTATTGAGGATTGAAGCCTGACGATTGAGGATTGGGGATTGAGGATTGAGGATTGAGGATGGAGTATTGAGGATTGAAGGTTGAGGATTGGGTATTGAGGATTGAAGAATGAGGATTGTGGATTGAGCATTGAGGATTGAGGATTGAAGACTGTGTATTGAGGATTGAGTTTGGGCATTGAGGATTGAGGATTGAGGATTGAGGATTGAGGATTGAGGATGGAAGATTGAGTATTGAGGATTGAAGATTGAGGATTGAGGATTGAGGATTCAGGATGAGGGCTGAGGGTTGTGTGTTGAGGTTTGAGTATTGAATCCTGAGAATTCAGGATTTTCTATTGAGTTTGAGAGTTGAGGATTGATGGTTGAGTATTGAGGATGGAGGATTGAGGATTGAGTATTGAGGATTGAGGATTGAGGATTGAATGTTGAATATTGATGATTGAAGACTGAGGATCGAGGATTGAGGGTTGTGGATTGAGGACGAGGACTGAGGGTTGAGTATTGATGTTTGAGGTCTGAGGATTGAGCATTGAGGATTGAGAATTGAGGATTGAGGATTGAGGATTGAAGATTGACGATTGGGTGTTGAGGATTGAAGAATGAGGATTGAGGATTGAGGATTGAGGATTGAGGATTGAAGATTGAGTATTGAGGATTGAAGATTGAGGATTGAGGTCTGAGGATTGAGGATTGAGTATTGAGAATTGAGGATTGAGGATTGAGGATTGAGGATTGAAGATTGAGGATTGGGTATTGAGGATTGAAGAATGAGGATCGAGGGTTGAGGATTGAGTATTGAGGATTGAAGATTGTGGATTGGGGATTGAGTATTGAGGATTGGGGATTGAGTATTGAGAATTGAGGATTGAGGTTTGAGGACTGAGGACTGAGGATTGAGGATTGAGAATTGAGGATTGAGGATTGAGGATTGAGGATTGAGGATGAGGGCTGAGGGTTGTGTGTTGAGGTTTGAGTATTGTATCCTGAGAATTCAGGATCTTCTATTGAGTTTGAGAATTGAGGATTGATGGTTGAGTATTGAGGATTGAGGATTGAGGACTGAGTATTGAGGATTGAGGATTGAGGATTGAATATTGAATATTGATGATTGAATATTGAGGATCGAGGATTGAGGGTTGTGGATTGAGGACGAGGACTGAGGGTTGAGTATTGATGTTTGGGGTCTGAGGATTGAGGATTGAGGATTGAGAATTGAGGATTGAGGATTGAGGATTGAAGATTGACGATTGGGTGTTGAGGATTGAAGAATGAGGATTGAGGATTGAGGATTGAGGATTGAGGATTGAAGATTGAGTATTGAGTATTGAAGATTGAGGATTGAGGTCTGAGGATTGAGGATTGAGGATTGAGGATTGAGGATTGAGGATTGAAGATTGAGGATTGAGGATTGAGTGTTCAGAATTGAGGATTGAGGATTGAGGATTGAAGATTGAGGACTGGGTGCTGAGTATTGAAGAATGAGGATTGAGGATTGAGGAATGAGGATTGAGGATTGAAGATTGAGTATTGAGGATTGATGATTGAGGATTGCGGTCTGAGGATTGAGGATTGAGGATTGAGAATTGAGGATTGAGGATTGAGGATTGAAGATTGAGGATTGGTTATTGAGGATTGAAGAATGAGGATTGAGTGTTCAGGATTGAGGATTGAGGATTGCAGATTGAGTATTGAGGATTGAAGATTGAGGGTTGAGGATTGAGGATTGAGGATTGAGCATTGAGGATTGAGGATTGAGGATTGAGGATTGAAGACTGAGTATTGAGGATTGATGATTGAGGATTGAGGATTGAGGATTGAGGATTGAGGATTGAGGATTGAGGATTGAGGATGGAGTATTGAGGATTGAAGGTTGAGGATTGTGTATTGCGTAATGAACATTGAGGATTGAGGATTAAGGGTTGAGGATTGAGGATTGAGGACTGAAGATTGAATATTGATGATTGAAGATTGAGGATTGAGGATTGATTGTTGTGGATTGAGGACGAGGACTGAGGGTAGAGTATTGATGTTTGAGGTACGAGGATTGAGGATTGAGTATTGAGAATTGAGGATTCAGGATTGAGGATTGAAGATTGAGGATTGGGTATTGAGGATTGAAGATTGAGGATTCAGGATTGAGGATTGAGGATTGAGGTTTGAAGATTGAGGATTGGGGATTGAGGATTGACGATTAAGGATTGAGTATTGAGGATTGAGAATTGAAGATTGAGGATTGATTACTGAGGATTGAGGATTGAGGATTGAGGATTGAGCATTGAGGATTGAAGATTGAGGACTGGCGATTGAGGGTTGAAGGTTGAGGATTAAGCATTGAGGATTTGGGATTGAGTATCCAGGATTGGAGATTGATTATTGAGGATTGAAGATTAAGGATTGAGGATTGAGGATAGAGAATTGAGAATTGAGAAATGAGAATGAGGACTGAGGGTTGAGGATTGAGGTTTGAGGATCGAGGATTGAGGATTGAGGATTGAGGACTGAGGATTGACGATTGAGTATTGAAGATTGAGGATTGATTACTGAGGATTGAGGATTGAGGATTGAGGATTGAGGATTGAGGATTGAGGATTGAAGATTGAGGATTGAAGATTGAGGATTGAGGATTGAGGATGAGGGCTGAGGGTTGAGGATTGAGGTTTGAGGACTGAGGACTGAGGATTGAGGATTGAGAACTGAAGACTGAGGATTGAGGATTGAAGATTGAGGATTGGGTATGGAGGATTAAAGAATGAGGATTGAGGAATGAGGATTGAGGTTTGAGGACTGAGGACTGAGGATTGAGGATTGAGAACTGAAGATTGAGGATTGAGGATTGAAGATCGAGGATTGGGGACTGAGTGTTGAGTGTTGAATGATGAGAATTGATGTTTGTGGATAGAGATTTGAAGATTGCAGATTGAGTATTGGGTATTGAAAACTGTGAGTTGGTGATATTCTATTGAGGATTGAGAATTGACAGCTGATTGTTGAGGACTGAGGTCTGAAGATTGAGGATTCAGGATTGAGTATTCAGGTATGAGGTTTGAGGTCTGAGGATTGAGGATTGAGGATTGAGGATTGAGGATTGAGGATTGAGGATTGAGGGTTGAAGGTTGAGGATAGGGTATTGCGGATTGAACACTGAGGATTGAGTGTTGAGGGTTGAGGGTTGAGGATTGAGGACTGAAGATTGAGGATTGAGGATTGAGGATTGAGGACTGAGGATTGAAGATTGAGGATTGGGGATTGAGGATTGACTATTGAGGATTGAGTATTGAGGATTGAGGGTTGAGGGTTGATTATTGAAGATTGAGTATTGATGATTGAAGATTGAGAATTGAGAATTGAGTATTGAGGACTGAGGATGAGGGCTGAGGGTTGAGGATTGAGGTTTGAGGACAGAGGACTGAGGATTGAGGTTTGAGGTTTAAGGATTGAGGATTGAGGACTGAGGATTGAGGATTGGGTATTGAGGATTGAAGAATGAGGATTGAGGATTGAGGATTGATGGTTGAGGACTGATGATTGAGGGTTGAGGATTGAGGATTGTATCCTGAGAATTCAGGATCTTCTATTGAGTTTGAGAATTGAGGATTGATGGTTGAGTATTGAGGATTGAGGATTGTGGACTGAGTATTGAGGATTGAGGATTGAGGATTGGATATTGAATATTGATGATTGAATATTGAGGATCGAGGATTGAGGGTTGTGGATTGAGGAGGAGGACTGAGGGTTGAGTATTGATCTTTGAGGTCTGAGGATTGAGGATTGAGGATTGAGAATTGAGGATTGAGGATTGAGGATTGAAGATTGACGATTGGGTGTTGAGGATTGAAGAATGAGGATTGAGGATTGAGGATTGAGGATTGAGGATTGAAGATTGAGTATTGAGTATTGAAGATTGAGGAATGAGGTCTGAGGATTGAGGATTGAGGATTGAGGATTGAGGATTGAGGATTGAAGATTGAGGATTGAGGATTTAGTGTTCAGAATTGAGGATTGAGGATTGAGGATTGAAGATTGAGGACTGGGTGTTGAGTATTGAAGAATGAGGATTGAGGATTGAGGATTGAGGATTGAGGATTGAAGATTGAGTATTGAGGATTGATGATTGAGGATTGAGGTCTGAGGATTGAGGATTGAGGATTGAGAATTGAGGATTGAGGATTGAGGATTGGGTATGGAGGATTGAAGAATGTGGATTGAGGAATGAGGATTGAGGATTGAGGATTGAAGATTGAGTATTGAGGATTGAAGCATGACGATTGAGGATTGAGGATTGAGGATTGAGGATTGAGGATGAAGTATTGAAAATTGAGTATTGAGGATTGAAACCTGACGATTGAGGATTGAGGATTGAGGATTGAGGGTGGAGGATTGAAGATTGAGGACTGAGGATTGAGGATTGAGGATTGAGGATTGAAGATCGAGGATTGGGGACTGAGTGTTGAGTGTTGAATGATGAGAATTGATGTTTGTGGATAGAGATTTGAAGATTGAAGATTGAGTATTGAGTATTGAAGATTGAGGACTGAGGTCTGAGGATTGAGGATTGAGGATTGAGGATTGAGGATTGAAGATTGAGGATTGAGGATTGAGTGTTCAGAATTGAGGATTGCGGATTGAGGATTGAGGATTGAAGATTGAGGACTGGGTGTTGAGTATTGAAGAATGAGGATTGAGGATTGAGGATTGAGGATTGAGGATTGAAGATTGAAGATTGAGTATTGAGGATTGATGATTGAGGATTGAGGTCTGAGGATTGAGGATTGAGGATTGAGAATTGAGGATTGAGGATTGAGGATTGAAGATTGAGGATTGGTTATTGAGGATTGAAGAATGAGGATTGAGTGTTGAGGATTGAGGATTGAGGATTGCAGATTGAGTATTGAGGATTCAAGGTTGAGGGTTGAGGATTGAGGATTGAGGATTGAGCATTGAGGATTGAAGATTGAGGATTGAGGATTGAAGACTGAGTATTGAGGATTGATGATTGAGGATTGAGGATTGAGGATTGAGGATTGAGGATTGAAGATTGAGTATTGAGGATTGAAGATTGAGGATTGAGGATTGAGTATTGTGGATTGAGGATTGAAGATTGAGGATTGAGGATTGAGGATTGAGGATGAGGGCTGAGGGCTGAGGGCTGAGGATTGAGGTTTGAGGACTGAGGACTGAGGATTGAGGATTGAGAACTGAAGATTGAGGATTGAGGATTGAAGATTGAGGATTGTGTATGGAGGATTAAAGAATGAGGATTGAGGAATGAGGATTGAGGATTGAGGATTGAAGATTGAGTATTGAGGATTGAAGCCTGACGATTGAGGATTGAGGATTGAGGATTGAGGATGGAGTATTGAGGATTGAAGGTTGAGGATTGTGTATTGCGGATTGAACATTGAGGATTGAGGATTGAGGGTTGAGGATTGAGGATTGAGGACTGAAGATTGAATATTGATGATTGAAGATTGAGGATTGAGGATTGATTGTTGTGGATTGAGAACGAGGACTGAGGGTAGAGTATTGATGTTCGAGGTATGAGGATTGAGGATTGAGTATTGAGAATGGAGGATTCAGGATTGAGGATTGAAGATTGAGGATTGGGTATTGAGGATTGAAGAATGAGGATTGTGGATTGAGCATTGAGGATTGAGGATTGAAGACTGTGTATTGAGGATTGAAGTTTGGGCATTGAGGATTGAGGATTGAGGATTGAAGATCGAGGATTGGGGACTGAGTGTTGAGTGTTGAATGATGAGAATTGATGTTTGTGGATAGAGATTTGAAGATTGCAGATTGAGTATTGGGTATTGAAAACTGTGAGTTGGTGATATTCTATTGAGGATTGAGAATTGACAGCTGATTGTTGAGGACTGAGGTCTGAAGATTGAGGATTCATTATTGAGTATTCAGGTATGAGGTTTGAGGTCTGACGATTGAGGATTGAGGATTGAGGATTGAGGATTGAGGATTGAGGATTGAGGGTTGAAGGTTGAGGATAGGGTATTGCGGATTGAACATTGAGGATTGAGTATTGAGGGTTGAGGATTGAGTATTGAGGACTGAAGATTGAATATTGATGATTGAAGATTGAGGATTGAGGAATGACTGTTGTGGGTTGAGGACGAGGACTGAGGGTTGAGTATTGATTTTTGAGGTCTGAGGGTTGATTATTGAAGATTGAGTATTGATGATTGAAGATTGAGAATTGAGGATTGAGTATTGAGGACTGAGGATGAGGGCTGAGGGTTGAGGATTGAGGTTTGAGGACAGAGGACTGAGGATTGAGGTTTGAGGTTTAAGGATTGAGGATTGAGGACTGAGGATTGAGGATTGTGTATTGAGGATTGAAGAATGAGGATTGAGGATTGAGGATTGATGGTTGAGGACTGAAGATTGAGGGTTGAGGATTGAGGATTGAGGATCTAGGAATGAGGATTGAAGGTTGAAGATTGAGTATTGAGGATTGAAGATTGAGGATTGAAGATTGAGGATTGAGGATTGAGGATTGAGGATTGAGAATTGAGAATTGAGGATGAGGACTGAGGATTGAGGTTTGAGGTTTGAGGATTGAGGGTTGAGGACTGAGGATTGAGGATTGGGTATTGAGGATTGAAGAATGAGGATTGAGGATTGAGGATTGAGAGTTGAGGATTGAAGATTGAAGATTGAGGATTGGGTGTGGAAGCCAGACGATTGAGGATTGAGGATTGAGGATTGAGGACTGAGGATGGAGGATTGAATATTGAGTATTGAGGATTGAAGATTGAGGATTGAGGATTGAGTGTTGAGGATTGAGCATTGAGGATTGAGGATTGAGGATTGAGGATTGAAGACTGAGTATTGAGGATTGATGATTGAGGATTGAGGATTGAGGATTGAGGATTGAGGATTGAGGATTGAGGATTGAAGATTGAGTATTGAGGATTGAAGATAGAGGATTGAGGATTGAGTATTGAGGATTGAGGATTGAGGATTGAGGATTGAGGATTGAGGATGAGCGCTGAGGGTTGAGGATTGAGGTTTGAGGACTGAGGACTGAGGATTGAGGATTGAGAACTGAAGATTGAGGATTGAGGATTGAAGATTGAGGATTGGGTATGGAGGATTAAAGAATGAGGATTGAGGAATGAGGATTGAGGATTGAGGATTGAAGATTGAGTATTGAGGATTGAAGCCTGACGATTGAGGATTGGGGATTGAGGATTGAGGATTGAGAATGGAGTATTGAGGATTGAAGGTTGAGGATTGGGTATTGAGGATTGAAGAATGAGGATTGTGGATTGAGCATTGAGGATTGAGGATTGAAGACTGTGTATTGAGGATTGAAGTTTGGGCATTGAGGATTGAGCATTGAGGATTGAGGATTGAGGATTGAGGATTGAAGACTGAGTATTGAGGATTGATGATTGAGGATTGAGGATTGAGGATTGAGGATTGAGGATTGAGGATTGAGGATTGAGGATTGAAGATTGAGTATTGAGGATTGAAGATTGAGGATTGAGGATTGAGTGTTGTGGATTGAGGATTGAAGATTGAGGATTGAGGATTGAGGATGAGGGCTGAGGGCTGAGGATTGAGGTTTGAGGACTGAGGACTGAGGATTGGGGATTGAGAACTGAAGATTGAGGATTGAGGATTGAAGATTGAGGATTGGGTATGGAGGATTAAAGAATGAGGATTGAGGAATGAGGATTGAGGATTGAGGATTGAGGATTGAAGATTGAGTATTGAGGATTGAAGCCTGACGATTGAGGATTGAGGATTGAGGATTAAGGATTGAGGATGGAGTATTGAGGATTGAAAGTTGAGGATTGTGTATTGCGGATTGAACATTGAGTATTGAGGATTGAGGGTTGAGGATTGAGGATTGAGGACTGAAGATTGAATATTGATGATTGAAGATTGAGGATTGAGGATTGATTGTTGTGGATTGAGGACGTAGACTGAGGGTAGAGTATTGATGTTTGAGGTATGAGGATTGAGGATTGAGTATTGAGAATTGAGGATTCAGGATTGAGGATTGAAGATTGAGGATTGGGTATTGAGGATTGAAGAATGAGGATTGTGGATTGAGCATTGAGGATTGAGGATTGAAGACTGTGTATTGAGGATTGAAGTTTGGGCATTGAGGATTGAGGATTGAGGATTGAGGATTGAGGATTGAGGATGGAAGATTGAGTATTGAGGATTGAAGATTGAGGATTGGGTATTGAGGATTGAAGAATGAGGATTGAGGGTTGAGGATTGAGTATTGAGGATTGAAGATTGAGGATTGGGGATTGAGTGTTGAGGATTGAGGATTGAGTATTGAGGATTGAGGATTGAAGATTGAGGATTGGGGACTGAGTGTTGAGGGTTGAATGATGAGAATTGATGTTTGTGGATAGAGATTTGAAGGTTGCAGATTGAGTATTGGGTATTGAAAACTGTGGATTGATGATATTCTTCTGAGGATTGAGGATTTGACAACTGATTGTTGAGGACTGAGGATTGAGGATTGAGAATTGAGGATTGAGGATTGAGGATTGAAGATTGAGGATTGGGTATGGAGGATTGAAGAATGTGGATTGAGGAATGAGGATTGAGGATTGAGGATTGAAGATTGAGTATTGAGGATTGAAGCATGACGATTGCGGATTGAGGATTGAGGATTGAGGATTGAGGATGAAGTATTGAAAATTGAGTATTGAGGATTGAAACCTGACGATTGAGGATTGAGGATTGAGGATTGAGGGTGCAGGATTGAAGATTGAGGTCTGAGGATTGAAGATTGAGGATTGAGGATTGAGGATGAGGGCTGAGGGCTGAGGATTGAGGTTTGAGGACTGAGGACTGAGGATTGAGGATTGAGAACTGAAGATTGAGGATTGAGGATTGAAGATCGAGGATTGGGGACTGAGTGTTGAGTGTTGAATGATGAGAATTGATGTTTGTGGATAGAGATTTGAAGATTGCAGATTGAGTATTGGGTATTGAAAACTGTGAGTTGGTGATATTCTATTGAGGATTGAGAATTGACAGCTGATTGTTGAGGACTGAGGTCTGAAGATTGAGGATTCAGGATTGAGTATTCAGGTATGAGGTTTGAGGTCTGAGGATTGAGGATTGAAGATTGAGGATTGAGGATTGAGGATTGAGGATTGAGGGTTGAAGGTTGAGGATAGGGTATTGCGGATTGAACACTGAGGATTGAGGATTGAGGGTTGAGGATTGAGGATTGAGGACTGAAGATTGAATATTGATGATTGAAGATTGAGGATTGAGGAATGACTGTTGTGGGTTGAGGACGAGGACTGAGGGTTGAGTATTGATTTTTGTGGTCTGAGGGTTGAGGGTTGAGGATTGAGAATTGAGGATTGAGGTTTGAGGATTGAAGATTGAGGATTGGGTGTTGAGGATTGAAGAATGAGGATTGAGGATTGAGGATTGAGGATTGAGGATTGAAGACGGAGTATTGAGGATTGAAGATTGAGGACTGAGGATTGAGGATTTAGGATTGAGGATTGAGGATTGAGTATTAAAGATTGAGTATTCAGTATTGAAGATTGAGGATTGAGGATTGAGGATTCAGGACTGAGGATTGAAGATTGAGGATTGGGGATTGAGGATTGACTATTGAGGATTGAGTATTGAGGATTGAGGGTTGAGGGTTGATTATTGAAGATTGAGTATTGATGATTGAAGATTGAGAATTGAGAATTGAGTATTGAGGACTGAGGATGAGGGCTGAGGGTTGAGGATTGAGGTTTGAGGACAGAGGACTGAGGATTGAGGTTTGAGGTTTAAGGATTGAGGATTGAGGACTGAGGATTGAGGATTGGGTATTGAGGATTGAAGAATGAGGATTGAGGATTGAGGATTGATGGTTGAGGACTGAAGATTTAGGGTTGAGGATTGAGGATTGTATCCTGAGAATTCAGGATCTTCTATTGAGTTTGAGAATTGAGGATTGATGGTTGAGTATTGAGGATTGAGGATTGTGGACTGAGTATTGAGGATTGAGGATTGAGGATTGAATATTGAATATTGATGATTGAATATTGAGGATCGAGGATTGAGGGTTGTGGATTGAGGACGAGGACTGAGGGTTGAGTATTGATCTTTGAGGTCTGAGGATTGAGGATTGAGGATTGAGAATTGAGGATTGAGGATTGAGGATTGAAGATTGACGATTGGGTGTTGAGGATTGAAGAATGAGGATTGAGGATTGAGGATTGAGGATTGAGGATTGAAGATTGAGTATTGAGTATTGAAGATTGAGGATTGAGGTCTGAGGATTGAGGATTGAGGATTGAGGATTGAGGATTGAGGATTGAAGATTGAGGATTGAGGATTGAGTGTTCAGAATTGAGGATTGAGGATTGAGGATTGAAGATTGAGGACTGGGTGTTGAGTATTGAAGAATGAGGATTGAGGATTGAGGATTGAGGATTGAGGATTGAAGATTGAGTATTGAGGATTGATGATTGAGGATTGAGGTCTGAGGATTGAGGATTGAGGATTGAGAATTGAGGATTGAGGATTGAGGATTGAAGATTGAGGATTGGTTATTGAGGATTGAAGAATGAGGATTGAGTGTTGAGGATTGAGGATTGAGGATTGCAGATTGAGTATTGAGGATTGAAGGTTGAGGGTTGAGGATTGAGGATTGAGGATTGAGCATTGAGGATTGAGGATTGAGGATTGAGGATTGAAGACTGAGTATTGAGGATTGATGATTGAGGATTGAGGATTGAGGATTGAGGATTGAGGATTGAGGATTGAAGATTGAGTATTGAGGATTGAAGATTGAGGATTGAGGATTGAGGATAGAGGATTGAGAATTGAGAATTGAGGATGAGGACTGAGGGTTGAGGATTGGGTGTTGAGGATTGAGGACGAGGAATGACGGCTGAGGATTGAGGTCTGAGGATTGAGGATTGAGGATTGAGGACTGAGGATTGAGGATTGGGGATTGAGCATTGAGGATTGAAGATTGAGGACTGGGGATTGAGGATTGAAGGTTGAGTATTAAGGATTGAGGATTGAGGATTGTGAATTGAGGATTGAAGATTGAGGATTGAGGATTGAGGATTGAGGATTGAATATTGAGTATTGAGGATTGAAGATTGAGGATTGAGGATTGAGTGTTGAGGATTGAGGATTGAGGATTGAGGATTGAGGATGAGGGCTGAGGTCTGTGTGTTGAGGTTTGAGTATTGAATCCTGAGAATTCAGGATTTTCTATTGAGTTTGAGAATTGAGGATTGATGGTTGAGTATTGAGGATTGAGGATTGAGGATTGAGTATTGAGTATTGAGGATTGAGGATGAGGGCTGAGGTCTGTGTGTTGAGGTTTGAGTATTGAATCCTGAGAATTCAGGATTTTCTATTGAGTTTGAGAATTGAGGATTGATGGTTGAGTATTGAGGATTGAGGATTGAGGATTGAGTATTGAGTATTGAGGATTGAGGATTGAGGATTGAATATTGAATATTGATGATTGAAGATTGAGGATCGAGGATTGAGTGTTGTGGATCGACGACGAGGACCGAGGGTTGAGTATTGATGTTTGATGTCTGAGGATTGAGGATTGAGGATTGAGAATTGAGGATTGAGGATTGAGGATTGAAGATTGACGATTGGGTGTTGAGGATTGAAGAATGAGGATTGAGGATTGAGGATTGAGGATGCAGGATTGAAGATTGAGTATTGAGGATTGAAGATTGAGGATTGATGTCTGAGGATTGAGGATTGAGTGTTGAGAATTGAGGATTGATGATTGAGGATTGAAGATTGAGGATTGGGTATTGAGGATTGATGAATGAGGTTTGAGGGTTGAGGATTGAGTTTTGAGGATTGAAGATAGAGGATTGGGGATTGAGTATTGAGGATTGAGGATTGAGTATTGAGAATTGAGGATTGAGGTTTGAGGACTGAGGACTGAGGATTGAGGATTGAGAATTGAGGATTGAGGATTGAGGATTGAGGATTGAGGATGAGGGCTGAGGGTTGTGTGTTGAGGTTTGAGTATTGAATCCTGAGAATTCAGGATTTTCTATTGAGTTTGAGAATTGAGGATTGATGGTTGAGTATTGAGGATTGAGGATTGAGGATGGAGTATTGAGGATTGAGGATTGAGGATTGAATGTTGAATATTGATGATTGAAGACTGAGGATCGAGGATTGAGGGTTGTGGATTGAGGACGAGGACTGAGGGTTGAGTATTGATGTTTGAGGTCTGAGGATTGAGGATTGAGGATTGAGAATTGAGGATTGAGGATTGAGGATTGAAGATTGACGATTGGGTGTTGAGGATTGAAGAATGAGGATTGAGGATTGAGGATTGAGGATGGAGGATTGAAGATTGAGTATTGAGGATTGATGATTGAGGATTGAGGTCTGAGGATTGAGGATTGAGGATTGAGAATTGAGGATTGAGGATTGAGGATTGAAGATTGAGGATTGGTTATTGAGGATTGAAGAATGAGTATTGAGTGTTGAGGATTGAGGATTGAGGATTGCAGATTGAGTATTGAGGATTGAAGGTTGAGGGTTGAGGATTGAGGATTGAGGATTGAGCATTGAGGATTGAGGATTGAGGATTGAGGATTGAATACTGAGTATTGAGGATTGATGATTGAGGATTGAGGATTGAGGATTGAGGATTTAGGATTGAGGATTGAAGATTGAGTATTGAGGATTGAAGATAGAGGATTGAGGATTGAGTATTGAGGATTGAGGATTGAAGATTGAGGATTGAGGATTGAGGATGAGGGCTGAGGGTTGAGGATTGAGGTTTGAGACCTGAGGACTGAGGATTGAGGATTGAGAACTGAAGATTGAGGATTGAGGATTGAAGATTGAGGATTGGGTATGGAGGATTAAAGAATGAGGATTGAGGAATGAGGATTGAGGATTGAGGATTAAAGATTGAGTATTGAGGATTGAAGCCTGACGATTGAGGATTGGGGATTGAGGATTGTGGATTGAGGATGGAGTATTGAGGATTGAAGGTTGAGGATTGGGTATTGAGGATTGAAGAATGAGGATTGTGGATTGAGCATTGAGGATTGAGTATTGAAGACTGTGTATTGAGGATTGAAGTTTGGGCATTGAGGATTGAGGATTGAGGATTGAGGATTGAGGATTGAGGATGGAAGATTGAGTATTGAGGATTGAAGATTGAGGATTGAGGATTGAGGATTGAGGATGAGGGCTGAGGGTTGTGTGTTGAGGTTTGAGTATTGAATCCTGAGAATTCAGGATTTTCTATTGAGTTTGAGAATTGAGGATTGATGGTTGAGTATTGAGGATTGAGGATTGAGGACTGAGTATTGTGGATTGAGGATTGACGATTGAATATTGAATATTGATGATTGAATATTGAGGATCGAGGATTGAGGGTTGTGGATTGAGGACGAGGACTGAGGGTTGAGTATTGATGTTTGAGGTCTGAGGATTGAGGATTGAGGATTGAGAATTGAGGATTGAGGATTGAGGATTGAAGATTGACGATTGGGTGTTGAGGATTGAAGAATGAGGATTGAGGATTGAGGATTGAGGATTGAGGATTGAAGATTGAGTATTGAGTATTGAAGATTGAGGATTGAGGTCTGAGGATTGAGGATTGAGGATTGAGGATTGAGGATTGAGGATTGAAGATTGAGGATTGAGGATTGAGTGTTCAGAATTGAGGATTGAGGATTGAGGATTGAGGATTGAAGATTGAGGACTGGGTGTTGAGTATTGAAGAATGAGGATTGAGGATTGAGGATTGAGGATTGAAGATTGAAGATTGAGTATTGAGGATTGATGATTGAGGATTGAGGTCTGAGGATTGAGGATTGAGGATTGAGAATTGAGGATTGAGGATTGAGGATTGAAGATTGAGGATTGGTTATTGAGGATTGAAGAATGAGGATTGAGTGTTGAGGATTGAGGATTGAGGATTGCAGATTGAGTATTGAGGATTTAAGGTTGAGGGTTGAGGATTGAGGATTGAGGATTGAGCATTGAGGATTGAGGATTGAGGATTGAGGATTGAAGACTGAGTATTGAGGATTGATGATTGAGGATTGAGGATTGAGGATTGAGGATTGAGGATTGAGGATTGAAGATTGAGTATTGAGGATTGAAGATTGAGGATTGAGGATTGAGTATTGTGGATTGAGGATTGAAGATTGAGGATTGAGGATTGAGGATTGAGGATGAGGGCTGAGGGCTGAGGGCTGAGGATTGAGGTTTGAGGACTGAGGACTGAGGATTGAGGATTGAGAACTGAAGATTGAGGATTGAGGATTGAAGATTGAGGATTGTGTATGGAGGATTAAAGAATGAGGATTGAGGAATGAGGATTGAGGATTGAGGATTGAAGATTGAGTATTGAGGATTGAAGCCTGACGATTGAGGATTGAGGATTGAGGATTGAGGATTGAGGATGGAGTATTGAGGATTGAAGGTTGAGGATTGTGTATTGCGGATTGAACATTGAGGATTGAGGATTGAGGGTTGAGGATTGAGGATTGAGGACTGAAGATTGAATATTGATGATTGAAGATTGAGGATTGAGGATTGATTGTTGTGGATTGAGAACGAGGACTGAGGGTAGAGTATTGATGTTCGAGGTATGAGGATTGAGGATTGAGTATTGAGAATTGAGGATTCAGGATTGAGGATTGAAGATTGAGGATTGGGTATTGAGGATTGAAGAATGAGGATTGTGGATTGAGCATTGAGGATTGAGGATTGAAGACTGTGTATTGAGGATTGAAGTTTGGGCATTGAGGATTGAGGATTGAGGATTGAGGATTGAGGATTGAGGATGGAAGATTGAGTATTGAGGATTGAAGATTGAGGATTCAGGATTGAGGATTGAGGATTGAGGTTTGAAGATTGAGGATTGGGGATTGAGGATTGACGATTAAGGATTGAGTATTGAGGATTGAGAATAGAAGATTGAGAATTGATTACTGAGGATTGAGGATTGAGGATTGAGGATTGAGCATTGAGGATTGAAGATTGAGGACTGGGGATTGAGGGTTGAAGGTTGAGGATTAAGCATTGAGGATTTGGGATTGAGTATCCAGGATTGGAGATTGATTATTGAGGATTGAAGATTAAGGATTGAGGATTGAGGATAGAGAATTGAGAATTGAGAATTGAGGATGAGGACTGAGGGTTGAGGATTGAGGTTTGAGGATCGAGGATTGAGGATTGAGGATTGAGGACTGAGGATTGACGATTGAGTATTGAAGATTGAGGATTGATTACTGAGGATTGAGGATTGAGGATTGAGGATTGAGGATTGAGGATTGAGGATTGAAGATTGAGTAATGAGGATTGGTATTGAGGATCGAGGATTGAGGATTGAGGATTGAGGATGAGGGCTGAATGTTGAGTGTTGAGGTTTGAGTATTGAATCCTGAGAATTCAGGATATTCTATTGTGCATTGAGAATTGAGGATTGATGGTTGAGTATTGAGGATTGAGGATTGAGGACTGCGGATTGAGTTTTGAGGATTGAGGATTGAGGATTGAGGATTGAATATTGAATATTGAGGATTGAAGATTGAAGATTGAGGATTGAGGATTGATGATTGAGGATTGAGGATTGAAGATTGAGTATTGAGGATTGAAGATTGAGGATTGGGGATTGAGTATTGAGGATTGAGGATTGAAGATTGAGGATTGAGGATTGAGGATGAGGGCTGAGGGTTGAGGATTGATGTTTGAGGACAGAGGAGTGAGGATTGAGGATCGAGAATTGAGGATTGAGTATTGAGGATTGAAGATTGAGGATTGGGTATGGAGGATTGAAGAATGAGGATTGAGGAATGAGGATTGAGGATTGAGGATTGAAGATTGAGTATTGAGGATTGAAGCCAGACGATTGAGGATTGAGGATTGATGATTGAGGATTGAGGATGGAGGATTGAAGATTGAGTATTGAGGGTTGAAGGTTGAGGATTGAGGATTGAGGATTGAGGATTGAAGATTGAGGATTGGGGACTGAGTGTTGAGGGTTGAATGATGAGGATTGATGTTTGTGGATAGACATTTGAAGATTGCTGATTGAGTATTGGGTATTGAAAACTGTGAATTGATGATATTCTATTGAGGATTGAGAATTGACAACTGATTGTTGAGGACTGAGGTCTGAAGATTGAGGATTCAGGATTGAGGATTCAGGTTTGAGGTTTGAGGACTGAGGATTGAGGATTGAGTATTGAAGATTGAGGACTGGGTATGGAGGATTGAAGAATGAGGACTGAGGAATGAGGATTGACGATTGACGATTGAAGATTGAGTATTGAGGATTGAAGCCTGACGATTGAGGATTGAGGATTGAGGATTGAGTATTGAGGTTGAAGTATTGAAGATTGAGTATTGAGGATTGAAGCCTGACAATTGAGGATTGAGGATTGAGAATTGAGGGTTGAGGATTGAGGATTGAAGATTAAGTATTGGGTATGGAGGATTGAAGAATGTGGATTGAGGAATGAGGATTGAGAATTGAGGATTGAGGATTGAGGATTGAAGATTGAGGATTGGGTATTGAGGATTGAAGAATGAGGATTGAGGGTTGAGGATTGAGTATTGAGGATTGAAGATTGAGGATTGGGGATTGAGTATTGAGGATTGAGGATTGAGTATTGAGAATTGAGGATTGAGGTTTGAGGACTGAGGATTGAGGATTGAAGATTGAGGATTGGGGACTGAGTGTTGAGGGTTGAATGATGAGAATTGATGTTTGTGGATAGAGATTTGAAGATTGCAGATTGAGTATTGGGTATTGAAAACTGTGGATTGATGATATTCAACTGAGGATTGAGGATTTGACAACTGATTGTTGAGGACTGAGGATTGAGGATTGAGAATTGAGGATTGAGGATTGAGGTTTGAAGATTGAGGATTGGGTATGGAGGATTGAAGAATGTGGATTGAGGAATGAGGATTGAGGATTGAGGATTGAAGATTGAGTATTGAGGATTGAAGCCTGACGATTGAGGATTGGGGATTGAGGATTGAGGATTGAGAATGGAGTATTGAGGATTGAAGGTTGAGGATTGGGTATTGAGGATTGAAGAATGAGGATTGTGGATTGAGCATTGAGGATTGAGGATTGAAGACTGTGTATTGAGGATTGAAGTTTGGGCATTGAGGATTGAGGATTGAGGATTGAGGATTGAGGATTGAGGATGGAAGATTGAGTATTGAGGATTGAAGATTGAGGATTGAGGATTGAGGATTGAGGATGAGGGCTGAGGGTTGTGTGTTGAGGTTTGAGTATTGAATCCTGAGAATTCAGGATTTTCTATTGAGTTTGAGAATTGAGGATTGATGGTTGAGTATTGAGGATTGAGGATTGAGGATTGAGTATTGAGGATTGAGGATTGAGTATTGAATGTTGAATATTGATGATTGAAGACTGAGGATCGAGGATTGAGGGTTGTGGATTGAGGACGAGGACTGAGGGTTGAGTATTGATGTTTGAGGTCTGAGGATTGAGGATTGAGGATTGAGAATTGAGGATTGAGGATTGAGGATTGAAGATTGACGATTGGGTGTTGAGGATTGAAGAATGAGGATTGAGGATTGAGGATTGAGGATTGAGGATTGAAGATTGAGTATTGAGGATTGAAGATTGAGGATTGAGGTCTGAGGATTGAGGATTGAGTATTGAGAATTGAGGATTGAGGATTGAGGATTGAAGATTGAGGATTGGGTATTGAGGATTGAAGAATGAGGATTGAGGGTTGAGGATTGAGTATTGAGGATTGAAGATTGTGGATTGGGGATTGAGTATTGAGGATTGAGGATTGAGTATTGAGAATTGAGGATTGAGGTTTGAGGACTGAGGACTGAGGATGGAGGATTGAGAATTGAGGATTGAGGATTGCGGATTGAGGATTGAGGATGAGGGCTGAGGGTTGTGTGTTGAGGTTTGAGTATTGTATCCTGAGAATTCTGGATCTTCTATTGAGTTTGAGAATTGAGGATTGATGGTTGAGTATTGAGGATTGAGGATTGAGGACTGAGTATTGAGGATTGAGGATTGACGATTGAATATTGAATATTGATGATTGAATATTGAGGATCGAGGATTGAGGGTTGTGGATTGAGGACGAGGACTGAGAGTTGAGTATTGATGTTTGAGGTCTGAGGATTGAGGATTGAGGATTGAGAATTGAGGATTGAGGATTGAGGATTGAAGATTGACGATTGGGTGTTGAGGATTGAAGAATGAGGATTGAGGATTGAGGATTGAGGATTGAGGATTGAAGATTGAGTGTTGAGTATTGAAGATTGAGGATTGAGGTCTGAGGATTGAGGATTGAGGATTGAGGATTGAGGATTGAGGATTGAAGATTGAGGATTGAGGATTGAGTGTTCAGAATTGAGGATTGAGGATTGAGGATTGAGGATTGAAGATTGAGGACTGGGTGTTGAGTATTGAAGAATGAGGATTGAGGATTGAGGATTGAGGATTGAAGATTGAAGATTGAGTATTGAGGATTGATGATTGAGGATTGAGGTCTGAGGATTGAGGATTGAGGATTGAGAATTGAGGATTGAGGATTGAGGATTGAAGATTGAGGATTGGTTATTGAGGATTGAAGAATGAGGATTGAGTGTTGAGGATTGAGGATTGAGGATTGCAGATTGAGTATTGAGGATTTAAGGTTGAGGGTTGAGGATTGAGGATTGAGGATTGAGCATTGAGGATTGAGGATTGAGGATTGAGGATTGAAGACTGAGTATTGAGGATTGATGATTGAGGATTGAGGATTGAGGATTGAGGATTGAGGATTGAGGATTGAAGATTGAGTATTGAGGATTGAAGATTGAGGATTGAGGATTGAGTATTGTGGATTGAGGATTGAAGATTGAGGATTGAGGATTGAGGATGAGGGCTGAGGGCTGAGGGCTGAGGATTGAGGTTTGAGGACCGAGGACTGAGGATTGAGGATTGAGAACTGAAGATTGAGGATTGAGGATTGAAGATTGAGGATTGGGCATGGAGGATTAAAGAATGAGGATTGAGGAATGAGGATTGAGGATTGAGGATTGAAGATTGAGTATTGAGGATTGAAGCCTGACGATTGAGGATTGAGGATTGAGGATTGAGGATTGAGGATGGAGTATTGAGGATTGAAGGTTGAGGATTGTGTATTGCGGATTGTACATTGAGGATTGTGGATTGAGGGTTGAGGATTGAGGATTGAGGACTGAAGATTGAATATTGATGATTGAAGATTGAGGATTGAGGATTGATTGTTGTGGATTGAGAACGAGGACTGAGGGTAGAGTATTGATGTTTGAGGTATGAGGATTGAGGATTGAGTATTGAGAATTGAGGATTCAGGATTGAGGATTGAAGATTGAGGATTGGGTATTGAGGATTGAAGAATGAGGATTGTGGATTGAGCATTGAGGATTGAGGATTGAAGACTGTGTATTGAGGATTGAAGTTTGGGCATTGAGGATTGAGGATTGAGGATTGAGGATTGAGGATTGAGGATGGAAGATTGAGTATTGAGGATTGAAGATTGAGGATTCAGGATTGAGGATTGAGGATTGAGGTTTGAAGATTGAAGATTGGGGATTGAGGATTGACGATTAAGGATTGAGTATTGAGGATTGAGAATTGAAGATTGAGGATTGATTACTGAGGATTGAGGATTGAGGATTGAGGATTGAGCATTGAGGATTGAAGATTGAGGACTGGGGATTGAGGGTTGAAGGTTGAGGATTAAGCATTGAGGATTTGGGATTGAGTATCCAGGATTGGAGATTGATTATTGAGGATTGAAGATTAAGGATTGAGGATTGAGGATAGAGAATTGAGAATTGAGAATTGAGGATGAGGACTGAGGGTTGAGGATTGAGGTTTGAGGATCGAGGATTGAGGATTGAGGATTGAGGACTCAGGATTGACGATTGTGTATTGAAGATTGAGGATTGATTACTGAGGATTGAGGATTGAGGATTGAGGATTGAGGATTGAGGATTGAGGATTGAAGATTGAGTAATGAGGATTGGTATTGAGGATCGAGGATTGAGGATTGAGGATTGAGGATTGAGGATGAGGGCTGAATGTTGAGTGTTGAGGTTTGAGTATTGAATCCTGAGAATTCAGGATATTCTATTGTGTATTGAGAATTGAGGATTGATGGTTGAGTATTGAGGATTGAGGATTGAGGACTGCGGATTGAGTTTTGAGGATTGAGGATTGAGGATTGAGGATTGAATATTGAATATTGAGGATTGAAGATTGAAGATTGAGGATTGAGGATTGATGATTGAGGATTGAGGATTGAAGATTGAGTATTGAGGATTGAAGATTGAGGATTGGGGATTGAGTATTGAGGATTGAGGATTGAAGATTGAGGATTGAGGATTGAGGATGAGGGCTGAGGGTTGAGGATTGATGTTCGAGGACTGAGGAGTGAGGATTGAGGATCGAGAATTGAGGATTGAGTATTGAGGATTGAAGATTGAGGATTGGGTATGGAGGATTGAAGAATCAGGATTGAGGAATGAGGATTGAGGATTGAGGATTGAAGATTGAGTATTGAGGATTGAAGCCAGACGATTGAGGATTGAGGATTGATGATTGAGGATTGAGGATGGAGGATTGAAGATTGAGTATTGAGGGTTGAAGGTTGATGATTGAGGATTGAGGATTGAGGATTGAGGATTGAAGATTGAGGATTGGGGACTGAGTGTTGAGGGTTGAATAATGAGGATTGATGTTTGTGGATAGACATTTGAAGATTGCTGATTGAGTATTGGGTATTGAAAACTGTGAATTGATGATATTCTATTGAGGATTGAGAATTGACAACTGATTGTTGAGGACTGAGGTCTGAAGATTGAGGATTCAGGATTGAGGATTCAGGTTTGAGGTTTGAGGACTGAGGATTGATGATTGAGTATTGAAGATTGAGGACTGGGTATGGAGGATTGAAGAATGAGGACTGAGGAATGAGGATTGACGACTGACGATTGAAGATTGAGTATTGAGGATTGAAGCCTGACGATTGAGGATTGAGGATTGAGGATTGAGTATTGAGGTTGAAGTATTGAAGATTGAGTATTGAGGATTGAAGCCTGACGATTGAGGATTGAGGATTGAGAATTGAGGGTTGAGGATTGAGGATTGAAGATTGAGTATTGGGTATTGAGGATTGAAGAATGTGGATTGAGGAATGAGGATTGAGAATTGAGGATTGAGGATTGAGGATTGAAGATTGAGGATTGGGTATTGAGGATTGAAGAATGAGGATTGAGGATTGAGGATTGAGGATTGAGGATTGAGGATGAAGTATTGAAAATTGAGTATTCAGGATTGAAGCCTGACGATTGAGGATTGAGGATTGAGGATTGAGGATTGAGGATTGAGGATCGAGGATTGGGGACTGAGTGTTGAGTGTTGAATGATGAGAATTGATGTTTGTGGATAGAGATTTGAAGATTGCAGATTGAGTATTGGGTATTGAAAACTGTGAGTTGGTGATATTCTATTGAGGATTGAGAATTGACAGCTGATTGTTGAGGACTGAGGTCTGAAGATTGAGGATTCAGTATTGAGTATTCAGGTATGAGGTTTGAGGTCTGACGATTGAGGATTGAGGATTGAGGATTGAGGATTGAGGATTGAGGATTGAGGGATGAAGGTTGAGGATAGGGTATTGCGGATTGAACATTGAGGATTGAGGATTGAGGGTTGAGGATTGAGGATTGAGGACTGAAGATTGAATATTGATGATTGAAGATTGAGGATTGAGGAATGACTGTTGTGGGTTGAGGACGAGGACTGAGGGTTGAGTATTGATTTTTGAGGTCTGAGGATTGAGGGTTGAGGATTGAGAATTGAGGATTGAGGATTGAGGATTGAAGATTGAGAATTGGGTGTTGAGGATTGAGGATTGAGGATTGATGGTTGAGGACTGCAGATTGAGGGTTGAGGATAGAGGATTGAGGATCTAGGAATGAGGATTGAAGGTTGAAGATTGAGTATTGAGGATTGAAGATTGAGGATTGAAGATTGAGGATTGAGGATTGAGGATTGAGGATTGAGAATTGAAGATTGAGGACTGGGTATGGAGGATTGAAGAATGAGGACTGAGGAATGAGGATTGACGATTGACGATTGAAGATTGAGTATTGAGGATTGAAGCCTGACGATTGAGGATTGAGGATTGAGGATTGAGTATTGAGGTTGAAGTATTGAAGATTGAGTATTGAGGATTGAAGCCTGACGATTGAGGATTGAGGATTGAGGATTTAGGTTTGAGGACAGAGGACTGAGGATTGAGGTTTGAGAACTGAAGATTGAGGATTGAGGATTGAAGATTGAGGATTGGGTATGGAGGATTAAAGAATGAGGATTGAGGAATGAGGATTGAGGATTGAGGATTGAAGATTGAGTATTGAGGATTGAAGCCTGACGATTGAGGATTGGGGATTGAGGATTGAGGATTGAGAATGGAGTATTGAGGATTGAAGGTTGAGGATTGGGTATTGAGGATTGAAGAATGAGGATTGTGGATTGAGCATTGAGGATTGAGGATTGAAGACTGTGTATTGAGGATTGAAGTTTGGGCATTGAGGATTGAAGATTGAGGATTGAGGATTGAGGATTTAGGTTTGAGGACAGAGGACTGAGGATTGAGGTTTGAGGTTTGAGGATTGAGGGTTGAGGACTGAGGATTGAGGATTGGGTATTGAGGATTGAAGAATGAGGATTGAGGATTGAGGATTGAGAGTTGAGGATTGAAGATTGAAAATTGAGGATTGGGTGTGGAGGATTGAAGAATGAGGATTGAGGAATGAGGATTGAGGATTGAGGGTTGAAGATTGAGTATTGAGGATTGAAGCCAGACGATTGAGGATTGAGGATTGAGGATTGAGGATTGAGGATGGAGGATTGAATATTGATTATTGAGGATTGAAGATTGAGGATTGAGGATTGAGTGTTGAGGATTGAGGATTGAGGATTGAGGATTGAGGATGAGGGCTGAGGTCTGTGTGTTGAGGTTTGAGTATTGAATCCTGAGAATTCAGGATTTTCTATTGAGTTTGAGAATTGAGGATTGATGGTTGAGTATTGAGGATTGAGGATTGAGGATTGAGTATTGAGTATTGAGGATTGAGGATTGAGGATTGAATATTGAATATTGATGATTGAAGATTGAGGATCGAGGATTGAGTGTTGTGGATCGACGACGAGGACCGAGGGTTGAGTATTGATGTTTGATGTCTGAGGATTGAGGTTTGAGGATTGAGAATTGAGGATTGAGGATTGAGGATTGAAGATTGACGATTGGGTGTTGAGGATTAAAGAATGAGGATTGAGGATTGAGGATTGAGGATTCAGGATTGAAGATTGAGTATTGAGGATTGATGATTGAGGATTGAGGTCTGAGGATTGAGGATTGAGGATTGAGAATTGAGGATTGAGGTTTGAGGATTGAAGATTGAGGATTGGTTATTGAGGATTGAAGAATGAGTATTGAGTGTTGAGGATTGAGGATTGAGGATTGCAGATTGTGTATTGAGGATTGAAGGTTGAGGGTTGAGGATTGAGGATTGAGGATTGAGCATTGAGGATTGAGGATTGAGGATTGAGGATTGAAGACTGAGTATTGAGGATTGATGATTGAGGATTGAGGATTGAGGATTGAGGATTGAGGATTGAGGATTGAAGATTGAGTATTGAGGATTGAAGAATGAGTATTGAGTGTTGAGGATTGAGGATTGAGGATTGCAGATTGTGTATTGAGGATTGAAGGTTGAGGGTTGAGGATTGAGGATTGAGGATTGAGCATTGAGGATTGAGGATTGAGGATTGAGAACTGAAGATTGAGGATTGAGGATTGAAGATTGAGGATTGGGTATGGAGGATTAAAGAATGAGGATTGAGGAATGAGGATTGAGGATTGAGGATTGAAGATTGAGTATTGAGGATTGAAGCCTGACGATTGAGGATTGGGGATTGAGGATTGAGGATTGAGAATGGAGTATTGAGGATTGAAGGTTGAGGATTGGGTATTGAGGATTGAAGAATGAGGATTGTGGATTGAGCATTGAGGATTGAGGATTGAAGACTGTGTATTGAGGATTGAAGTTTGGGCATTGAGGATTGAGGATTGAGGATTGAGGATTGAGGATTGAGGATGGAAGATTGAGTATTGAGGATTGAAGATTGAGGATTGAGGATTGAGGATTGAGGATGAGGGCTGAGGGTTGTGTGTTGAGGTTTGAGTATTGAATCCTGAGAATTCAGGATTTTCTATTGAGTTTGAGAATTGAGGATTGATGGTTGAGTATTGAGGATTGAGGATTGAGGACTGCGGATTGAGTTTTGAGGATTGAGGATTGAGGATTGAGGATTGAATATTGAATATTGAGGATTGAAGATTGAAGATTGAGGATTGAGGATTGATGATTGAGGATTGAGGATTGAAGATTGAGTATTGAGGATTGAAGATTGAGGATTGGGGATTGAGTATTGAGGATTGAGGATTGAAGATTGAGGATTGAGGATTGAGGATGAGGGCTGAGGGTTGAGGATTGATGTTCGAGGACTGAGGAGTGAGGATTGAGGATCGAGAATTGAGGATTGAGTATTGAGGATTGAAGATTGAGGATTGGGTATGGAGGATTGAAGAATCAGGGTTGAGGAATGAGGATTGAGGATTGAGGATTGAAGATTGAGTATTGAGGATTGAAGCCAGACGATTGAGGATTGAGGATTGATGATTGAGGATTGAGGATGGAGGATTGAAGATTGAGTATTGAGGGTTGAAGGTTGATGATTGAGGATTGAGGATTGAGGATTGAGGATTGAAGATTGAGGATTGGGGACTGAGTGTTGAGGGTTGAATGATGAGGATTGATGTTTGTGGATAGACATTTGAAGATTGCTGATTGAGTATTGGGTATTGAAAACTCTGAATTGATGATATTCTATTGAGGATTGAGAATTGACAACTGATTGTTGAGGACTGAGGTCTGAAGATTGAGGATTCAGGATTGAGGATTCAGGTTTGAGGTTTGAGGACTGAGTTTTGAGGATTGAGTATTGAAGATTGAGGACTGGGTATGGAGGATTGAAGAATGAGGACTGAGGAATGAGGATTGACGACTGACGATTGAAGATTGAGTATTGAGGATTGAAGCCTGACGATTGAGGATTGAGGATTGAGGATTGAGTATTGAGGTTGAAGTATTGAAGATTGAGTATTGAGGATTGAAGCCTGACGATTGAGGATTGAGGATTGAGAATTGAGGGTTGAGGATTGAGGATTGAAGATTGAGTATTGGGTATTGAGGATTGAAGAATGTGGATTGAGGAATGAGGATTGAGAATTGAGGATTGAGGATTGAGGATTGAAGATTGAGGATTGGGTATTGAGGATTGAAGAATGAGGATTGAGGGTTGAGGATTGAGTATTGAGGATTGAAGATTGAGGATTGGGGATTGAGTATTGAGGATTGAGGATTGAGTATTGAGAATTGAGGATTGAGGTTTGAGGACTGAGGACTGAGGATTGAGGATTGAGGATAGAGGGTTGAGGATTGAGGATTGAGGATTGAAGCATGACGATTGAGGATTGAGGATTGAGGATTGAGGATTGAGGATGAAGTATTGAAAATTGAGTATTCAGGATTGAAACCTGACGATTGAGGATTGAGGATTGAGGATTGAGGATTGAGGATTGAGGATCGAGGATTGGGGACTGAGTGTTGAGTGTTGAATGATGAGAATTGATGTTTGTGGATAGAGATTTGAAGATTGCAGATTGAGTATTGGGTATTGAAAACTGTGAGTTGGTGATATTCTATTGAGGATTGAGAATTGACAGCTGATTGTTGAGGACTGAGGTCTGAAGATTGAGGATTCAGGATTGAGTATTCAGGTATGAGGTTTGAGGTCTGACGATTGAGGATTGAGGATTGAGGATTGAGGATTGAGGATTGAGGATTGAGGGATGAAGGTTGAGGATAGGGTATTGCGGATTGAACATTGAGGATTGAGGATTGAGGGTTGAGGATTGAGGATTGAGGACTGAAGATTGAATATTGATGATTGAAGATTGAGGATTGAGGAATGACTGTTGTGGGTTGAGGACGAGGACTGAGGGTTGAGTATTGATGTTTGAGGTCTGAGGATTGAGGATTGAGGATTGAGAATTGAGGATTGAGGATTGAGGATTGAAGATTGACGATTGGGTGTTGAGGATTGAAGAATGAGGATTGAGGATTGAGGATTGAGGATTGAGGATGGAAGATTGAGTATTGAGGATTGAAGATTGAGGATTGAGGTCTGAGGATTGAGGATTGAGTATTGAGAATTGAGGATTGAGGATTGAGGATTGAAGATTGAGGATTGGGTATTGAGGATTGAAGAATGAGGATTGAGGGTTGAGGATTGAGTATTGAGGATTGAAGATTGTGGATAGGGGATTGAGTATTGAGGATTGAGGATTGAGTATTGAGAATTGAGGATTGAGGTTTGAGGACTGAGGACTGAGGATTGAGGATTGAGAATTGAGGATTGAGGATTGCGGATTGAGGATTGAGGATGAGGGCTGAGGGTTGTGTGTTGAGGTTTGAGTATTGTATCCTGAGAATTCTGGATCTTCTATTGAGTTTGAGAATTGAGGATTGATGGTTGAGTATTGAGGATTGAGGATTGAGGACTGAGTATTGAGGATTGAGGATTGACGATTGAATATTGAATATTGATGATTGAATATTGAGGATCGAGGATTGAGGGTTGTGGATTGAGGACGAGGACTGAGGGTTGAGTATTGATGTTTGAGGTCTGAGGATTGAGGATTGAGGATTGAGAATTGAGGATTGAGGATTGAGGATTGAAGATTGACGATTGGGTGTTGAGGATTGAAGAATGAGGATTGAGGATTGAGGATTGAGGATTGAGGATTGAAGATTGAGTGTTGAGTATTGAAGATTGAGGATTGAGGTCTGAGGATTGAGGATTGAGGATTGAGGATTGAGGATTGAAGATTGAGGATTGAGGATTGAGTGTTCAGAATTGAGGATTGAGGATTGAGGATTGAGGATTGAAGATTGAGGACTGGGTGTTGAGTATTGAAGAATGAGGATTGAGGATTGAGGATTGAGGATTGAAGATTGAAGATTGAGTATTGAGGATTGATGATTGAGGATTGAGGTCTGAGGATTGAGGATTGAGGATTGAGAATTGAGGATTGAGGATTGAGGATTGAAGATTGAGGATTGGTTATTGAGGATTGAAGAATGAGGATTGAGTGTTGAGGATTGAGGATTGAGGATTGCAGATTGAGTATTGAGGATTTAAGGTTGAGGGTTGAGGATTGAGGATTGAGGATTGAGCATTGAGGATTGAGGATTGAGGATTGAGGATTGAAGACTGAGTATTGAGGATTGATGATTGAGGATTGAGGATTGAGGACTGAGGATTGAGGATTGAGGATTGAAGATTGAGTATTGAGGATTGAAGATTGAGGATTGAGGATTGAGTATTGTGGATTGAGGATTGAAGATTGAGGATTGAGGATTGAGGATGAGGGCTGAGGGCTGAGGGCTGAGGATTGAGGTTTGAGGACTGAGGACTGAGGATTGAGGATTGAGAACTGAAGATTGAGGATTGAGGATTGAAGATTGAGGATTGGGCATGGAGGATTAAAGAATGAGGATTGAGGAATGAGGATTGAGGATTGAGGATTGAAGATTGAGTATTGAGGATTGAAGCCTGACGATTGAGGATTGAGGATTGAGGATTGAGGATTGAGGATGGAGTATTGAGGATTGAAGGTTGAGGATTGTGTATTGCGGATTGTACATTGAGGATTGAGGATTGAGGGTTGAGGATTGAGGATTGAGGACTGAAGATTGAATATTGATGATTGAAGATTGAGGATTGAGGATTGATTGTTGTGGATTGAGAACGAGGACTGAGGGTAGAGTATTGATGTTTGAGGTATGAGGATTGAGGATTGAGTATTGAGAATTGAGGATTCAGGATTGAGGATTGAAGATTGAGGATTGGGTATTGAGGATTGAAGAATGAGGATTGTGGATTGAGCATTGAGGATTGAGGATTGAAGACTGTGTATTGAGGATTGAAGTTTGGGCATTGAGGATTGAGGATTGAGGATTGAGGATTGAGGATTGAGGATGGAAGATTGAGTATTGAGGATTGAAGATTGAGGATTCAGGATTGAGGATTGAGGATTGAGGTTTGAAGATTGAAGATTGGGGATTGAGGATTGACGATTAAGGATTGAGTATTGAGGATTGAGAATTGAAGATTGAGGATTGATTACTGAGGATTGAGGATTGAGGATTGAGGATTGAGCATTGAGGATTGAAGATTGAGGACTGGGGATTGAGGGTTGAAGGTTGAGGATTAAGCATTGAGGATTTGGGATTGAGTATCCAGGATTGGAGATTGATTATTGAGGATTGAAGATTAAGGATTGAGGATTGAGGATAGAGAATTGAGAATTGAGAATTGAGGATGGAAGATTGAGTATTGAGGATTGAAGATTGAGGATTGAGGATTGAGGATTGAGGATGAGGGCTGAGGGTTGTGTGTTGAGGTTTGAGTATTGAATCCTGAGAATTCAGGATTTTCTATTGATTTTGAGAATTGAGGATTGATGGTTGAGTATTGAGGATTGAGGATTGAGGATTGAGTATTGAGGATCGAGGATTGAGGATTGAATGTTGAATATTGATGATTGAAGACTGAGGATCGAGGATTGAGGGTTGTGGATTGAGGACGAGGACTGAGGGTTGAGTATTGATGTTTGAGGTCTGAGGATTGAGGATTGAGGATTGAGAATTGAGGATTGAGGAATGAGGGTTGAAGATTGACGATTGTGTGTTGAGGACTGAAGAATGAGGATTGAGGATTGAGGATTGAGGATTGAGGATTGAAGATTGTGTATTGAGGATTGAAGATTGAGGATTGAGGTCTGAGGATTGAGGATTGAGTATTGAGAATTGAGGATTGAGGATTGAGGATTGAAGATTGAGGATTGGGTATTGAGGATTGAAGAATGAGGATTGAGGGTTGAGGATTGAGTATTGAGGATTCAAGATTGTGGATTGGGGATTGAGTATTGAGGATTGAGGATTGAGTATTGAGAATTGAGGATTGAGGTTTGAGGACTGAGGACTGAGGATTGAGGATTGAGAATTGAGGATTGAGGATTGAGGATTGAGGATTGAGGATGAGGGCTGAGGGTTGTGTGTTTAGGTTTGAGTATTGTATCCTGAGAATTCAGGATCTTCTATTGAGTTTGAGAATTGAGGATTGATGCTTGAGTATTGAGGATTGAGGATTGAGGACTGAGTATTGAGGATTGAGGATTGAGGATAGAATATTGAATATTGATGATTGAATATTGAGGATCGAGGATTGAGGGTTGTGGATTGAGGACGAGGACTGAGGGTTGAGTATTGATGTTTGAGGTCTGAGGATTGAGGATTGAGGATTGAGAATTGAGGATTGAGGATTGAGGATTGAAGATTGACGATTGGGTGTTGAGGATTGAAGAATGAGGATTGAGGATTGAGGATTGAGGATTGAGGATTGAAGATTGAGTATTGAGTATTGAAGATTGAGGATTGAGGTCTGAGGATTGAGGATTGAGTATTGAGAATTGAGGATTGAGGATTGAGGATTGAAGATTGAGGATTGGGTATTGAGGATTGAAGAATGAGGATTGAGGGTGGAGGATTGAGTATTGAGGATTCAAGATTGTGGATTGGGGATTGAGTATTGAGGATTGAGGATTGAGTATTGAGAATTGAGGATTGAGGTTTGAGGACTGAGGACTGTGGATTGAGGATTGAGAATTGAGGATTGAGGATTGAGGATTGAGGATTGAGGATGAGGGCTGAGGGTTGTGTGTTTAGGTTTGAGTATTGTATCCTGAGAATTCAGGATCTTCTATTGAGTTTGAGAATTGAGGATTGATGCTTGAGTATTGAGGATTGAGGATTGAGGACTGAGTATTGAGGATTGAGGATTGAGGATTGAATATTGAATATTGATGATTGAATATTGAGGATCGAGAATTGAGGGTTGTGGATTGAGGACGAGGACTGAGGGTTGAGTATTGATGTTTGAGGTCTGAGGATTGAGGATTGAGGATTGAGAATTGAGGATTGAGGATTGAGGATTGAAGATTGACGATTGGGTGTTGAGGATTGAAGAATGAGAATTGAGGATTGAGGATTGAGGATTGAGGATTGAAGATTGAGTATTGAGTATTGAAGATTGAGGATTGAGGTCTGAGGATTGAGGATTGAGGATTGAGGATTCAGGATTGAGGATTGAGGATTGAGGTTTGAAGATTGAGGATTGGGGATTGAGGATTGACGATTAAGGATTGAGTATTGAGGATTGAGAATTGAAGATTGAGGATTGATTACTGAGGATTGAGGATAGAGGATTGAGGATTGAGCATTGAGGATTGAAGATTGAGGACTGGGGATTGAGGGTTGAAGGTTGAGGATTAAGCATTGAGGATTTGGGATTGAGTATCCAGGATTGGAGATTGATTATTGAGGATTGAAGATTAAGGATTGACGATTGAGGATAGAGAATTGAGAATTGAGAATTGAGAATGAGGACTGAGGGTTGAGGATTGAGGTTTGAGGATCGAGGATTGAGGATTGAGGATTGAGGACTGAGGATTGACGATTGAGTATTGAAGATTGAGGGTTGATTACTGAGGATTGAGGATTGAGGATTGAGGATTGAGGATTGAGGATTGAGGATTGAGGATTGAAGATTGAGTAATGAGGATTGGTATTGAGGATCGAGGATTGAGGATTGAGGATTGAGGATTGAGGATGAGGGCTGAATGTTGAGTGTTGAGGTTTGAGTATTGAATCCTGAGAATTCAGGATATTCTATTGTGTATTGAGAATTGAGGATTGATGGTTGAGTATTGAGGATTGAGGACTGAGGACTGCGGATTGAGTTTTGAGGATTGAGGATTGAGGATTGAATATTGAATATTGAGGATTGAAGATTGAGGATTGAGGATTGAGGATTGATGATTGAGGATTGAGGATTGAAGATTGAGTATTGAGGATTGAAGATTGAGGATTGGGGATTGAGTATTGAGGATTGAGGATTGAAGATTAAGGATTGCGGATTGAGGATGAGGGCTGAGGCTTGAGGATTGATGTTCGAGGACTGAGGAGTGAGGATTGAGGATCGAGAATTGAGGATTGAGTATTGAGGATTGAAGATTGAGGTTTGGGTATGGAGGATTGAAGAATGAGGATTGAGGAATGAGGATTGAGGATTGAGGATTGAAGATTGAGTATTGAGGATTGAAGCCAGACGATTGAGGATTGAGGATTGATGATTGAGGATTGAGGATGGAGGATTGAAGATTGAGTATTAAGGGTTGAAGGTTGAGGATTGAGGATTGAGGATTGAGGATTGAGGATTGAAGATTGAGGATTGGGGACTGAGTGTTGAGGGTTGAATGATGAGGATTGATGTTTGTGGATAGACATTTGAAGATTGCTGATTGAGTATTGGGTATTGAAAACTGTGAATTGATGATATTCTATTGAGGATTGAGAATTGACAACTGATTGTTGAGGACTGAGGTCTGAAGATTGAGGATTCAGGATTGAGGATTCAGGTTTGAGGTTTGAGGACTGAGGATTGAGGATTGAGTATTGAAGATTGAGGACTGGGTATGGAGGGTTGAAGAATGAGGACTGAGGAATGAGGATTGACGATTGACGATTGAAGATTGAGTATTGAGGATTGAAGCCTGACGATTGAGGATTGAGGATTGAGGATTGAGTATTGAGGTTGAAGTATTGAAGATTGAGTATTGAGGATTGAAGCCTGACGATTGAGGATTGAGGATTGAGAATTGAGGGTTGAGGATTGAGGATTGAAGATTGAGTATTGGGTATGGAGGATTGAGGAATGTGGATTGAGGAATGAGGATTGAGAATTGTGGATTGAGGATTGAGGATTGAAGATTGAGGATTGGGTATTGAGGATTGAAGATGAGGATTGAGTGTTGAGGATTGAGTATTGAGGATTGAAGATTGAGGATTGGGGATTGAGTATTGAGGATTGAGGATTGAGTATTGAGAATTGAGGATTGAGGTTTGAGGACTGAGGACTGAGGATTGAGGATTGAGGATAGAGGGTTGAGGATTGAGGATTGAGGATTGAAGATTGAGGATTGGGGACTGAGTGTTGAGGGTTGAATGATGAGAATTGATGTTTGTGGATAGAGATTTGAAGATTGCAGATTGAGTATTGGGTATTGAAAACTGTGGATTGATGATATTCTACTGAGGATTGAGGATTTGACAACTGATTGTTGAGGACTGAGGATTGAGGATTGATAATTGGGGATTGAGGATTGAGGATTGAAGATTGAGGATTGGGTATGGAGGATTGAAGAATGTGGATTGAGGAATGAGGATTGAGGATTGAGGATTGAAGATTGAGTATTGAGGATTGAAGCATGACGATTGAGGATTGAGGATTGAGGATTGAGGATTGAGGATGAAGTATTGAAAATTGAGTATTGAGGATTGAAACCTGACGATTGAGGATTGAGGATTGAGGATTGAGGGTGGAGGATTGAAGATTGAGGACTGAGGATTGAGGATTGAGGATTGAGGATTGAAGATCGAGGATTGGGGACTGAGTGTTGAGTGTTGAATGATGAGAATTGATGTTTGTGGATAGAGATTTGAAGATTGCTGATTGAGTATTGGGTATGGAAAACTGTGAGTTGGTGATATTCTATTGAGGATTGAGAATTGACAGCTGATTGTTGAGGACTGAGGTCTGAAGATTGAGGATTCAGGATTGAGTATTCAGGTATGAGGTTTGAGGTCTGAGGATTGAGGATTGAGGATTGAGGATTGAGGATTGAGGATTGAGGATTGAGGGTTGAAGGTTGAGGATAGGGTATTGCGGATTGAACATTGAGGATTGAGGATTGAGGGTTAAGGATTGAGGATTGAGGACTGAAGATTGAATATTGATGATTGAAGATTGAGGATTGAGGAATGACTGTTGTGGGTTGAGGACGAGGACTGAGGGTTGAGTATTGATTTTTGAGGTCTGAGGATTGAGGGTTGAGGATTGAGAATTGAGGATTGAGGTTTGAGGATTGAAGATTGAGGATTGGGTGTTGAGGATTGAAGAATGAGGATTGAGGATTGAGGATTGAGGATTGAGGATTGAAGACGGAGTATTGAGGATTGAAGGTTGAGGACTGAGGATTGAGGATTTAGGATTGAGGATTGAAGGTTGAAGATTGAGTATTGAGGATTGAAGATTGAGGATTGAAGATTGAGGATTGAGGATTGAGGATTGAGGATTGAGGATTGAGTATTGAGGATTGAGGATTGAGTATTGAATGTTGAATATTGATGATTGAAGTCTGAGGATTGAGGTTTGAGGTTTATGGATTGAGGATTGAGGACTGAGGATTGAGGATTGGGTATTGAGGATTGAAGAATGAGGATTGAGGATTGAGGATTGATGGTTGAGGACTGAAGATTGAGGGTTGAGGATTGAGGATTGAGGATTGAGTATTGAGAATTGAGGATTGAGGATTGAGGATTGAAGATTGAGGATTGGGTATTGAGGATTGAAGAATGAGGATTGAGGGTTGAGGATTGAGTATTGAGGATTGAAGATTGTGGATTGGGGAATGAGTATTGAGGATTGAGGATTGAGTATTGAGAATTGAGGATTGAGGTTTGAGGACTGAGGACTGAGGATTGAGGATTGAGAATTGAGGATTGAGGATTGCGGATTGAGGATTGAGGATGAGGGCTGAGGGTTGTGTGTTGAGGTTTGAGTATTGTATCCTGAGAATTCAGGATCTTCTATTGAGTTTGAGAATTGAGGATTGATGGTTGAGTATTGAGGATTGAGGATTGAGGACTGAGTATTGTGGATTGAGGATTGACGATTGAATATTGAATATTGATGATTGAATATTGAGGATCGAGGATTGAGGGTTGTGGATTGAGGACGAGGACTGAGGGTTGAGTATTGATGTTTGAGGTCTGAGGATTGAGGATTGAGGATTGAGAATTGAGGATTGAGGATTGAGGATTGAAGATTGACGATTGGGTGTTGAGGATTGAAGAATGAGGATTGAGGATTGAGGATTGAGGATTGAGGATTGAAGATTGAGTATTGAGTATTGAAGATTGAGGATTGAGGTCTGAGGATTGAGGATTGAGGATTGAGGATTGAGGATTGAGGATTGAAGATTGAGGATTGAGGATTGAGTGTTCAGAATTGAGGATTGAGGATTGAGGATTGAGGATTGAAGATTGAGGACTGGGTGTTGAGTATTGAAGAATGAGGATTGAGGATTGAGGATTGAGGATTGAAGATTGAAGATTGAGTATTGAGGATTGATGATTGAGGATTGAGGTCTGAGGATTGAGGATTGAGGATTGAGAATTGAGGATTGAGGATTGAGGATTGAAGATTGAGGATTGGTTATTGAGGATTGAAGAATGAGGATTGAGTGTTGAGGATTGAGGATTGAGGATTGCAGATTGAGTATTGAGGATTTAAGGTTGAGGGTTGAGGATTGAGGATTGAGGATTGAGCATTGAGGATTGAGGATTGAGGATTGAGGATTGAAGACTGAGTATTGAGGATTGATGATTGAGGATTGAGGATTGAGGATTGAGGATTGAGGATTGAGGATTGAAGATTGAGTATTGAGGATTGAAGATTGAGGATTGAGGATTGAGTATTGTGGATTGAGGATTGAAGATTGAGGATTGAGGATTGAGGATTGAGGATGAGGGCTGAGGGCTGAGGGCTGAGGATTGAGGTTTGAGGACTGAGGACTGAGGATTGAGGATTGAGAACTGAAGATTGAGGATTGAGGATTGAAGATTGAGGATTGTGTATGGAGGATTAAAGAATGAGGATTGAGGAATGAGGATTGAGGAGTGAGGATTGAAGATTGAGTATTGAGGATTGAAGCCTGACGATTGAGGATTGAGGATTGAGGATTGAGGATTGAGGATGGAGTATTGAGGATTGAAGGTTGAGGATTGTGTATTGCGGATTGAACATTGAGGATTGAGGATTGAGGGTTGAGGATTGAGGATTGAGGACTGAAGATTGAATATTGATGATTGAAGATTGAGGATTGAGGATTGATTGTTGTGGATTGAGAACGAGGACTGAGGGTAGAGTATTGATGTTCGAGGTATGAGGATTGAGGATTGAGTATTGAGAATTGAGGATTCAGGATTGAGGATTGAAGATTGAGGATTGGGTATTGAGGATTGAAGAATGAGGATTGTGGATTGAGCATTGAGGATTGAGGATTGAAGACTGTGTATTGAGGATTGAAGTTTGGGCATTGAGGATTGAGGATTGAGGATTGAGGATTGAGGATTGAGGATGGAAGATTGAGTATTGAGGATTGAAGATTGAGGATTCAGGATTGAGGATTGAGGATTGAGGTTTGAAGATTGAGGATTGGGGATTGAGGATTGACGATTAAGGATTGAGTATTGAGGATTGAGAATAGAAGATTGAGAATTGATTACTGAGGATTGAGGATTGAGGATTGAGGATTGAGCATTGAGGATTGAAGATTGAGGACTGGGGATTGAGGGTTGAAGGTTGAGGATTAAGCATTGAGGATTTGGGATTGAGTATCCAGGATTGGAGATTGATTATTGAGGATTGAAGATTAAGGATTGAGGATTGAGGATAGAGAATTGAGAATTGAGAATTGAGGATGAGGACTGAGGGTTGAGGATTGAGGTTTGAGGATCGAGGATTGAGGATTGAGGATTGAGGACTGAGGATTGACGATTGAGTATTGAAGATTGAGGATTGATTACTGAGGATTGAGGATTGAGGATTGAGGATTGAGGATTGAGGATTGAGGATTGAAGATTGAGTAATGAGGATTGGTATTGAGGATCGAGGATTGAGGATTGAGGATTGAGGATGAGGGCTGAATGTTGAGTGTTGAGGTTTGAGTATTGAATCCTGAGAATTCAGGATATTCTATTGTGCATTGAGAATTGAGGATTGATGGTTGAGTATTGAGGATTGAGGATTGAGGATTGAGGACTGCGGATTGAGTTTTGAGGATTGAGGATTGAGGATTGAGGATTGAATATTGAATATTGAGGATTGAAGATTGAAGATTGAGGATTGAGGATTGATGATTGAGGATTGAGGATTGAAGATTGAGTATTGAGGATTGAAGATTGAGGATTGGGGATTGAGTATTGAGGATTGAGGATTGAAGATTGAGGATTGAGGATTGAGGATGAGGGCTGAGGGTTGAGGATTGATGTTTGAGGACAGAGGAGTGAGGATTGAGGATCGAGAATTGAGGATTGAGTATTGAGGATTGAAGATTGAGGATTGGGTATGGAGGATTGAAGAATGAGGATTGAGGAATGAGGATTGAGGATTGAGGATTGAAGATTGAGTATTGAGGATTGAAGCCAGACGATTGAGGATTGAGGATTGATGATTGAGGATTGAGGATGGAGGATTGAAGATTGAGTATTGAGGGTTGAAGGTTGAGGATTGAGGATTGAGGATTGAGGATTGAGGATTGAAGATTGAGGATTGGGGACTGAGTGTTGAGGGTTGAATGATGAGGATTGATGTTTGTGGATAGACATTTGAAGATTGCTGATTGAGTATTGGGTATTGAAAACTGTGAATTGATGATATTCTATTGAGGATTGAGAATTGACAACTGATTGTTGAGGACTGAGGTCCGAAGATTGAGGATTCAGGATTGAGGATTCAGGTTTGAGGTTTGAGGACTGAGGATTGAGGATTGAGTATTGAAGATTGAGGACTGGGTATGGAGGATTGAAGAATGAGGACTGAGGAATGAGGATTGACGATTGACGATTGAAGATTGAGTATTGAGGATTGAAGCCTGACGATTGAGGATTGAGGATTGAGGATTGAGTATTGAGGTTGAAGTATTGAAGATTGAGTATTGAGGATTGAAGCCTGACGATTGAGGATTGAGGATTGAGAATTGAGGGTTGAGGATTGAGGATTGAAGATTAAGTATTGGGTATGGAGGATTGAAGAATGTGGATTGAGGAATGAGGATTGAGAATTGAGGATTGAGGATTGAGGATTGAAGATTGAGGATTGGGTATTGAGGATTGAAGAATGAGGATTGAGGGTTGAGGATTGAGTATTGAGGATTGAAGATTGAGGATTGGGGATTGAGTATTGAGGATTGAGGATTGAGTATTGAGAATTGAGGATTGAGGTTTGAGGACTGAGGATTGAGGATTGAAGATTGAGGATTGGGGACTGAGTGTTGAGGGTTGAATGATGAGAATTGATGTTTGTGGATAGAGATTTGAAGATTGCAGATTGAGTATTGGGTATTGAAAACTGTGGATTGATGATATTCTACTGAGGATTGAGGATTTGACAACTGATTGTTGAGGACTGAGGATTGAGGATTGAGAATTGAGGATTGAGGATTGAGGTTTGAAGATTGAGGATTGGGTATGGAGGATTGAAGAATGTGGATTGAGGAATGAGGATTGAGGATTGAGGATTGAAGATTGAGTATTGAGGATTGAAGCCTGACGATTGAGGATTGGGGATTGAGGATTGAGGATTGAGAATGGAGTATTGAGGATTGAAGGTTGAGGATTGGGTATTGAGGATTGAAGAATGAGGATTGTGGATTGAGCATTGAGGATTGAGGATTGAAGACTGTGTATTGAGGATTGAAGTTTGGGCATTGAGGATTGAGGATTGAGGATTGAGGATTGAGGATTGAGGATGGAAGATTGAGTATTGAGGATTGAAGATTGAGGATTGAGGATTGAGGATTGAGGATGAGGGCTGAGGGTTGTGTGTTGAGGTTTGAGTATTGAATCCTGAGAATTCAGGATTTTCTATTGAGTTTGAGAATTGAGGATTGATGGTTGAGTATTGAGGATTGAGGATTGAGGATTGAGTATTGAGGATTGAGGATTGAGTATTGAATGTTGAATATTGATGATTGAAGACTGAGGATCGAGGATTGAGGGTTGTGGATTGAGGACGAGGACTGAGGGTTGAGTATTGATGTTTGAGGTCTGAGGATTGAGGATTGAGGATTGAGAATTGAGGATTGAGGATTGAGGATTGAAGATTGACGATTGGGTGTTGAGGATTGAAGAATGAGGATTGAGGATTGAGGATTGAGGATTGAGGATTGAAGATTGAGTATTGAGGATTGAAGATTGAGGATTGAGGTCTGAGGATTGAGGATTGAGTATTGAGAATTGAGGATTGAGGATTGAGGATTGAAGATTGAGGATTGGGTATTGAGGATTGAAGAATGAGGATTGAGGGTTGAGGATTGAGTATTGAGGATTGAAGATTGTGGATTGGGGATTGAGTATTGAGGATTGAGGATTGAGTATTGAGAATTGAGGATTGAGGTTTGAGGACTGAGGACTGAGGATGGAGGATTGAGAATTGAGGATTGAGGATTGCGGATTGAGGATTGAGGATGAGGGCTGAGGGTTGTGTGTTGAGGTTTGAGTATTGTATCCTGAGAATTCTGGATCTTCTATTGAGTTTGAGAATTGAGGATTGATGGTTGAGTATTGAGGATTGAGGATTGAGGACTGAGTATTGAGGATTGAGGATTGACGATTGAATATTGAATATTGATGATTGAATATTGAGGATCGAGAATTGAGGGTTGTGGATTGAGGACGAGGACTGAGGGTTGAGTATTGATGTTTGAGGTCTGAGGATTGAGGATTGAGGATTGAGAATTGAGGATTGAGGATTGAGGATTGAAGATTGACGATTGGGTGTTGAGGATTGAAGAATGAGGATTGAGGATTGAGGATTGAGGATTGAGGATTGAAGATTGAGTGTTGAGTATTGAAGATTGAGGATTGAGGTCTGAGGATTGAGGATTGAGGATTGAGGATTGAGGATTGAGGATTGAAGATTGAGGATTGAGGATTGAGTGTTCAGAATTGAGGATTGAGGATTGAGGATTGAGGATTGAAGATTGAGGACTGGGTGTTGAGTATTGAAGAATGAGGATTGAGGATTGAGGATTGAGGATTGAAGATTGAAGATTGAGTATTGAGGATTGATGATTGAGGATTGAGGTCTGAGGATTGAGGATTGAGGATTGAGAATTGAGGATTGAGGATTGAGGATTGAAGATTGAGGATTGGTTATTGAGGATTGAAGAATGAGGATTGAGTGTTGAGGATTGAGGATTGAGGATTGCAGATTGAGTATTGAGGATTTAAGGTTGAGGGTTGAGGATTGAGGATTGAGGATTGAGCATTGAGGATTGAGGATTGAGGATTGAGGATTGAAGACTGAGTATTGAGGATTGATGATTGAGGATTGAGGATTGAGGATTGAGGATTGAGGATTGAGGATTGAAGATTGAGTATTGAGGATTGAAGATTGAGGATTGAGGATTGAGTATTGTGGATTGAGGATTGAAGATTGAGGATTGAGGATTGAGGATGAGGGCTGAGGGCTGAGGGCTGAGGATTGAGGTTTGAGGACTGAGGACTGAGGATTGAGGATTGAGAACTGAAGATTGAGGATTGAGGATTGAAGATTGAGGATTGGGCATGGAGGATTAAAGAATGAGGATTGAGGAATGAGGATTGAGGATTGAGGATTGAAGATTGAGTATTGAGGATTGAAGCCTGACGATTGAGGATTGAGGATTGAGGATTGAGGATTGAGGATGGTGTATTGAGGATTGAAGGTTGAGGATTGTGTATTGCGGATTGTACATTGAGGATTGAGGATTGAGGGTTGAGGATTGAGGATTGAGGACTGAAGATTGAAGATTGATGATTGAAGATTGAGGATTGAGGATTGATTGTTGTGGATTGAGAACGAGGACTGAGGGTAGAGTATTGATGTTTGAGGTATGAGGATTGAGGATTGAGTATTGAGAATTGAGGATTCAGGATTGAGGATTGAAGATTGAGGATTGGGTATTGAGGATTGAAGAATGAGGATTGTGGATTGAGCATTGAGGATTGAGGATTGAAGACTGTGTATTGAGGATTGAAGTTTGGGCATTGAGGATTGAGGATTGAGGATTGAGGATTGAGGATTGAGGATGGAAGATTGAGTATTGAGGATTGAAGATTGAGGATTCAGGATTGAGGATTGAGGATTGAGGTTTGAAGATTGAAGATTGGGGATTGAGGATTGACGATTAAGGATTGAGTATTGAGGATTGAGAATTGAAGATTGAGGATTGATTACTGAGGATTGAGGATTGAGGATTGAGGATTGAGCATTGAGGATTGAAGATTGAGGACTGGGGATTGAGGGTTGAAGGTTGAGGATTAAGCATTGAGGATTTGGGATTGAGTATCCAGGATTGGAGATTGATTATTGAGGATTGAAGATTAAGGATTGAGGATTGAGGATAGAGAATTGAGAATTGAGAATTGAGGATGAGGACTGAGGGTTGAGGATTGAGGTTTGAGGATCGAGGATTGAGGATTGAGGATTGAGGACTCAGGATTGACGATTGGGTATTGAAGATTGAGGATTGATTACTGAGGATTGAGGATTGAGGATTGAGGATTGAGGATTGAGGATTGAGGATTGAGGATTGAAGATTGAGTAATGAGGATTGGTATTGAGGATCGAGGATTGAGGATTGAGGATTGAGGATTGAGGATGAGGGCTGAATGTTGAGTGTTGAGGTTTGAGTATTGAATCCTGAGAATTCAGGATATTCTATTGTGTATTGAGAATTGAGGATTGATGGTTGAGTATTGAGGATTGAGGATTGAGGACTGCGGATTGAGTTTTGAGGATTGAGGATTGAGGATTGAGGATTGAATATTGAATATTGAGGATTGAAGATTGAAGATTGAGGATTGAGGATTGATGATTGAGGATTGAGGATTGAAGATTGAGTATTGAGGATTGAAGATTGAGGATTGGGGATTGAGTATTGAGGATTGAGGATTGAAGATTGAGGATTGAGGATTGAGGATGAGGGCTGAGGGTTGAGGATTGATGTTCGAGGACTGAGGAGTGAGGATTGAGGATCGAGAATTGAAGATTGAGTATTGAGGATTGAAGATTGAGGATTGGGTATGGAGGATTGAAGAATCAGGATTGAGGAATGAGGATTGAGGATTGAGGATTGAAGATTGAGTATTGAGGATTGAAGCCAGACGATTGAGGATTGAGGATTGATGATTGAGGATTGAGGATGGAGGATTGAAGATTGAGTATTGAGGGTTGAAGGTTGATGATTGAGGATTGAGGATTGAGGATTGAGGATTGAAGATTGAGGATTGGGGACTGAGTGTTGAGGGTTGAATGATGAGGATTGATGTTTGTGGATAGACATTTGAAGATTGCTGATTGAGTATTGGGTATTGAAAACTGTGAATTGATGATATTCTATTGAGGATTGAGAATTGACAACTGATTGTTGAGGACTGAGGTCTGAAGATTGAGGATTCAGGATTGAGGATTCAGGTTTGAGGTTTGAGGACTGAGGATTGAGGATTGAGTATTGAAGATTGAGAATAGAAGATTGAGAATTGATTACTGAGGATTGAGGATTGAGGATTGAGGATTGAGCATTGAGGATTGAAGATTGAGGACTGGGGATTGAGGGTTGAAGGTTGAGGATTAAGCATTGAGGATTTGGGATTGAGTATCCAGGATTGGAGATTGATTATTGAGGATTGAAGATTAAGGATTGAGGATTGAGGATAGAGAATTGAGAATTGAGAATTGAGGATGAGGACTGAGGGTTGAGGATTGAGGTTTGAGGATCGAGGATTGAGGATTGAGGATTGAGGACTGAGGATTGACGATTGAGTATTGAAGATTGAGGATTGATTACTCAGGATTGAGGATTGAGGATTGAGGATTGAGGATTGAGGATTGAGGATTGAAGATTGAGTAATGAGGATTGGTATTGA
The DNA here is from genome assembly GCF_051401765.1 of Calliopsis andreniformis. Lineage (NCBI taxonomy): Eukaryota > Metazoa > Arthropoda > Insecta > Hymenoptera > Andrenidae > Calliopsis > Calliopsis andreniformis. The sequence continues at coordinate 705,149 of NW_027480450.1, read as the reverse complement.
GGATCGAGGATTGAGGATTGAGGATTGAGGATGAGGGCTGAATGTTGAGTGTTGAGGTTTGAGTATTGAATCCTGAGAATTCAGGATATTCTATTGTGCATTGAGAATTGAGGATTGATGGTTGAGTATTGAGGATTGAGGATTGAGGACTGCGGATTGAGTTTTGAGGATTGAGGATTGAGGATTGAGGATTGAATATTGAATATTGAGGATTGAAGATTGAAGATTGAGGATTGAGGATTGATGATTGAGGATTGAGGATTGAAGATTGAGTATTGAGGATTGAAGATTGAGGATTGGGGATTGAGTATTGAGGATTGAGGATTGAAGATTGAGGATTGAGGATTGTGGATGAGGGCTGAGGGTTGAGGATTGATGTTTGAGGACAGAGGAGTGAGGATTGAGGATCGAGAATTGAGGATTGAGTATTGAGGATTGAAGATTGAGGATTGGGTATGGAGGATTGAAGAATGAGGATTGAGGAATGAGGATTGAGGATTGAGGATTGAAGATTGAGTATTGAGGATTGAAGCCAGACGATTGAGGATTGAGGATTGATGATTGAGGATTGAGGACGGAGGATTGAAGATTGAGTATTGAGGGTTGAAGGTTGAGGATTGAGGATTGAGGATTGAGGATTGAGGATTGAAGATTGAGGATTGGGGACTGAGTGTTGAGGGTTGAATGATGAGGATTGATGTTTGTGGATAGACATTTGAAGATTGCTGATTGAGTATTGGGTATTGAAAACTGTGAATTGATGATATTCTATTGAGGATTGAGAATTGACAACTGATTGTTGAGGACTGAGGTCTGAAGATTGAGGATTCAGGATTGAGGATTCAGGTTTGAGGTTTGAGGACTGAGGATTGAGGATTGAGTATTGAAGATTGAGGACTGGGTATGGAGAATTGAAGAATGAGGACTGAGGAATGAGGATTGACGATTGACGATTGAAGATTGAGTATTGAGGATTGAAGCCTGACGATTGAGGATTGAGGATTGAGGATTGAGTATTGAGGTTGAAGTATTGAAGATTGAGTATTGAGGATTGAAGCCTGACGATTGAGGATTGAGGATTGAGAATTGAGGGTTGAGGATTGAGGATTGAAGATTAAGTATTGGGTATGGAGGATTGAAGAATGTGGATTGAGGAATGAGGATTGAGAATTGAGGATTGAGGATTGAGGATTGAAGATTGAGGATTGGGTATTGAGGATTGAAGAATGAGGATTGAGGGTTGAGGATTGAGTATTGAGGATTGAAGATTGAGGATTGGGGATTGAGTATTGAGGATTGAGGATTGAGTATTGAGAATTGAGGATTGTGGTTTGAGGACTGAGGATTGAGGATTGAAGATTGAGGATTGGGGACTGAGTGTTGAGGGTTGAATGATGAGAATTGATGTTTGTGGATAGAGATTTGAAGATTGCAGATTGAGTATTGGGTATTGAAAACTGTGGATTGATGATATTCTACTGAGGATTGAGGATTTGACAACTGATTGTTGAGGACTGAGGATTGAGGATTGAGAATTGAGGATTGAGGATTGAGGTTTGAAGATTGAGGATTAGGTATGGAGGATTGAAGAATGTGGATTGAGGAATGAGGATTGAGGATTGAGGATTGAAGATTGAGTATTGAGGATTGAAGCCTGACGATTGAGGATTGGGGATTGAGGATTGAGGATTGAGAATGGAGTATTGAGGATTGAAGGTTGAGGATTGGGTATTGAGGATTGAAGAATGAGGATTGTGGATTGAGCATTGAGGATTGAGGATTGAAGACTGTGTATTGAGGATTGAAGTTTGGGCATTGAGGATTGAGGATTGAGGATTGAGGATTGAGGATTGAGGATGGAAGATTGAGTATTGAGGATTGAAGATTGAGGATTGAGGATTGAGGATTGAGGATGAGGGCTGAGGGTTGTGTGTTGAGGTTTGAGTATTGAATCCTGAGAATTCAGGATTTTCTATTGAGTTTGAGAATTGAGGATTGATGGTTGAGTATTGAGGATAGAGGATTGAGGATTGAGTATTGAGAATTGAGGATTGAGGTTTGAGGACTGAGGACTGAGGATTGAGGATTGAGAATTGAGGATTGAGGATTGCGGATTGAGGATTGAGGATGAGGGCTGAGGGTTGTGTGTTGAGGTTTGAGTATTGTATCCTGAGAATTCTGGATCTTCTATTGAGTTTGAGAATTGAGGATTGATGGTTGAGTATTGAGGATTGAGGATTGAGGACTGAGTATTGAGGATTGAGGATTGACGATTGAATATTGAATATTGATGATTGAATATTGAGGATCGAGGATTGAGGGTTGTGGATTGAGGACGAGGACTGAGGGTTGAGTATTGATGTTTGAGGTCTGAGGATTGAGGATTGAGGATTGAGAATTGAGGATTGAGGATTGAGGATTGAAGATTGACGATTGGGTGTTGAGGATTGAAGAATGAGGATTGAGGATTGAGGATTGAGGATTGAGGATTGAAGATTGAGTGTTGAGTATTGAAGATTGAGGATTGAGGTCTGAGGATTGAGGATTGAGGATTGAGGATTGAGGATTGAGGATTGAAGATTGAGGATTGAGGATTGAGTGTTCAGAATTGAGGATTGAGGATTGAGGATTGAGGATTGAAGATTGAGGACTGGGTGTTGAGTATTGAAGAATGAGGATTGAGGATTGAGGATTGAGGATTGAAGATTGAAGATTGAGTATTGAGGATTGATGATTGAGGATTGAGGTCTGAGGATTGAGGATTGAGGATTGAGAATTGAGGATTGAGGATTGAGGATTGAAGATTGAGGATTGGTTATTGAGGATTGAAGAATGAGGATTGAGTGTTGAGGATTGAGGATTGAGGATTGCAGATTGAGTATTGAGGATTTAAGGTTGAGGGTTGAGGATTGAGGATTGAGGATTGAGCATTGAGGATTGAGGATTGAGGATTGAGGATTGAAGACTGAGTATTGAGGATTGATGATTGAGGATTGAGGATTGAGGATTGAGGATTGAGGATTGAGGATTGAAGATTGAGTATTGAGGATTGAAGATTGAGGATTGAGGATTGAGTATTGTGGATTGAGGATTGAAGATTGAGGATTGAGGATTGAGGATGAGGGCTGAGGGCTGAGGGCTGAGGATTGAGGTTTGAGGACTGAGGACTGAGGATTGAGGATTGAGAACTGAAGATTGAGGATTGAGGATTGAAGATTGAGGATTGGGCATGGAGGATTAAAGAATGAGGATTGAGGAATGAGGATTGAGGATTGAGGATTGAAGATTGAGTATTGAGGATTGAAGCCTGACGATTGAGGATTGAGGATTGAGGATTGAGGATTGAGGATGGAGTATTGAGGATTGAAGGTTGAGGATTGTGTATTGCGGATTGTACATTGAGGATTGAGGATTGAGGGTTGAGGATTGAGGATTGAGGACTGAAGATTGAATATTGATGATTGAAGATTGAGGATTGAGGATTGATTGTTGTGGATTGAGAACGAGGACTGAGGGTAGAGTATTGATGTTTGAGGTATGAGGATTGAGGATTGAGTATTGAGAATTGAGGATTCAGGATTGAGGATTGAAGATTGAGGATTGGGTATTGAGGATTGAAGAATGAGGATTGTGGATTGAGCATTGAGGATTGAGGATTGAAGACTGTGTATTGAGGATTGAAGTTTGGGCATTGAGGATTGAGGATTGAGGATTGAGGATTGAGGATTGAGGATGGAAGATTGAGTATTGAGGATTGAAGGTTGAGGATTCAGGATTGAGGATTGAGGATTGAGGTTTGAAGATTGAAGATTGGGGATTGAGGATTGACGATTAAGGATTGAGTATTGAGGATTGAGAATTGAAGATTGAGGATTGATTACTGAGGATTGAGGATTGAGGATTGAGGATTGAGCATTGAGGATTGAAGATTGAGGACTGGGGATTGAGGGTTGAAGGTTGAGGATTAAGCATTGAGGATTTGGGATTGAGTATCCAGGATTGGAGATTGATTATTGAGGATTGAAGATTAAGGATTGAGGATTGAGGATAGAGAATTGAGAATTGAGAATTGAGGATGAGGACTGAGGGTTGAGGATTGAGGTTTGAGGATCGAGGATTGAGGATTGAGGATTGAGGACTCAGGATTGACGATTGTGTATTGAAGATTGAGGATTGATTACTGAGGATTGAGGATTGAGGATTGAGGATTGAGGATTGAGGATTGAGGATTGAAAATTGAGTAATGAGGATTGGTATTGAGGATCGATGATTGAGGATTGAGGATTGAGGATTGAGGATGAGGGCTGAATGTTGAGTGTTGAGGTTTGAGTATTGAATCCTGAGAATTCAGGATATTCTATTGTGTATTGAGAATTGAGGATTGATGGTTGAGTATTGAGGATTGAGGATTGAGGACTGCGGATTGAGTTTTGAGGATTGAGGATTGAGGATTGAGGATTGAATATTGAATATTGAGGATTGAAGATTGAAGATTGAGGATTGAGGATTGATGATTGAGGATTGAGGATTGAAGATTGAGTATTGAGGATTGAAGATTGAGGATTGGGAATTGAGTATTGAGGATTGAGGATTGAAGATTGAGGATTGAGGATTGAGGATGAGGGCTGAGGGTTGAGGATTGATGTTCGAGGACTGAGGAGTGAGGATTGAGGATCGAGAATTGAGGATTGAGTATTGAGGATTGAAGATTGAGGATTGGGTATGGAGGATTGAAGAATCAGGATTGAGGAATGAGGATTGAGGATTGAGGATTGAAGATTGAGTATTGAGGATTGAAGCCAGACGATTGAGGATTGAGGATTGATGATTGAGGATTGAGGATGGAGGATTGAAGATTGAGTATTGAGGGTTGAAGGTTGATGATTGAGGATTGAGGATTGAGGATTGAGGATTGAAGATTGAGGATTGGGGACTGAGTGTTGAGGGTTGAATGATGAGGATTGATGTTTGTGGATAGACATTTGAAGATTGCTGATTGAGTATTGGGTATTGAAAACTGTGAATTGATGATATTCTATTGAGGATTGAGAATTGACAACTGATTGTTGAGGACTGAGGTCTGAAGATTGAGGATTCAGGATTGAGGATTCAGGTTTGAGGTTTGAGGACTGAGGATTGAGGATTGAGTATTGAAGATTGAGGACTGGGTATGGAGGATTGAAGAATGAGGACTGAGGAATGAGGATTGACGACTGACGATTGAAGATTGAGTATTGAGGATTGAAGCCTGACGATTGAGGATTGAGGATTGAGGATTGAGTATTGAGGTTGAAGTATTGAAGATTGAGTATTGAGGATTGAAGCCTGACGATTGAGGATTGAGGATTGAGAATTGAGGGTTGAGGATTGAGGATTGAAGATTGAGTATTGGGTATTGAGGATTGAAGAATGTGGATTGAGGAATGAGGATTGAGAATTGAGGATTGAGGATTGAGGATTGAAGATTGAGGATTGGGTATTGAGGATTGAAGAATGAGGATTGAGGATTGAGGATTGAGGATTGAGGATTGAGGATGAAGTATTGAAAATTGAGTATTCAGGATTGAAACCTGACGATTGAGGATTGAGGATTGAGGATTGAGGATTGAGGATTGAGGATCGAGGATTGGGGACTGAGTGTTGAGTGTTGAATGATGAGAATTGATGTTTGTGGATAGAGATTTGAAGATTGCAGATTGAGTATTGGGTATTGAAAACTGTGAGTTGGTGATATTCTATTGAGGATTGAGAATTGACAGCTGATTGTTGAGGACTGAGGTCTGAAGATTGAGGATTCAGGATTGAGTATTCAGGTATGAGGTTTGAGGTCTGACGATTGAGGATTGAGGATTGAGGATTGAGGATTGAGGATTGAGGATTGAGGGATGAAGGTTGAGGATAGGGTATTGCGGATTGAACATTGAGGATTGAGGATTGAGGGTTGAGGATTGAGGATTGAGGACTGAAGATTGAATATTGATGATTGAAGATTGAGGATTGAGGAATGACTGTTGTGGGTTGAGGACGAGGACTGAGGGTTGAGTATTGATTTTTGAGGTCTGAGGATTGAGGGTTGAGGATTGAGAATTGAGGATTGAGGATTGAGGATTGAAGATTGAGAATTGGGTGTTGAGGATTGAGGATTGAGGATTGATGGTTGAGGACTGCAGATTGAGGGTTGAGGATAGAGGATTGAGGATCTAGGAATGAGGATTGAAGGTTGAAGATTGAGTATTGAGGATTGAAGATTGAGGATTGAAGATTGAGGATTGAGGATTGAGGATTGAGGATTGAGAATTGAAGATTGAGGACTGGGTATGGAGGATTGAAGAATGAGGACTGAGGAATGAGGATTGACGATTGACGATTGAAGATTGAGTATTGAGGATTGAAGCCTGACGATTGAGGATTGAGGATTGAGGATTGAGTATTGAGGTTGAAGTATTGAAGATTGAGTATTGAGGATTGAAGCCTGACGATTGAGGATTGAGGATTGAGGATTTAGGTTTGAGGACAGAGGACTGAGGATTGAGGTTTGAGAACTGAAGATTGAGGATTGAGGATTGAAGATTGAGGATTGGGTATGGAGGATTAAAGAATGAGGATTGAGGAATGAGGATTGAGGATTGAGGATTGAAGATTGAGTATTGAGGATTGAAGCCTGACGATTGAGGATTGGGGATTGAGGATTGAGGATTGAGAATGGAGTATTGAGGATTGAAGGTTGAGGATTGGTTATTGAGGATTGAAGAATGAGGATTGTAGATTGAGCATTGAGGATTGAGGATTGAAGACTGTGTATTGAGGATTGAAGTTTGGGCATTGAGGATTGAGGATTGAGGATTGAGTATTGAAGACTGAGTATTGAGGATTGAAGATTGAGGATTGAGGATTGAGGATTTAGGTTTGAGGACAGAGGACTGAGGATTGAGGTTTGAGGTTTGAGGATTGAGGGTTGAGGACTGAGGATTGAGGATTGGGTATTGAGGATTGAAGAATGAGGATTGAGGATTGAGGATTGAGAGTTGAGGATTGAAGATTGAAAATTGAGGATTGGGTGTGGAGGATTGAAGAATGAGGATTGAGGAATGAGGATTGAGGATTGAGGGTTGAAGATTGAGTATTGAGGATTGAAGCCAGACGATTGAGGATTGAGGATTGAGGATTGAGGATTGAGGATGGAGGATTGAATATTGATTATTGAGGATTGAAGATTGAGGATTGAGGATTGAGTGTTGAGGATTGAGGATTGAGGATTGAGGATTGAGGATGAGGGCTGAGGTCTGTGTGTTGAGGTTTGAGTATTGAATCCTGAGAATTCAGGATTTTCTATTGAGTTTGAGAATTGAGGATTGATGGTTGAGTATTGAGGATTGAGGATTGAGGATTGAGTATTGAGTATTGAGGATTGAGGATTGAGGATTGAATATTGAATATTGATGATTGAAGATTGAGGATCGAGGATTGAGTGTTGTGGATCGACGACGAGGACCGAGGGTTGAGTATTGATGTTTGATGTCTGAGGATTGAGGTTTGAGGATTGAGAATTGAGGATTGAGGATTGAGGATTGAAGATTGACGATTGGGTGTTGAGGATTAAAGAATGAGGATTGAGGATTGAGGATTGAGGATTCAGGATTGAAGATTGAGTATTGAGGATTGATGATTGAGGATTGAGGTCTGAGGATTGAGGATTGAGGATTGAGAATTGAGGATTGAGGTTTGAGGATTGAAGATTGAGGATTGGTTATTGAGGATTGAAGAATGAGTATTGAGTGTTGAGGATTGAGGATTGAGGATTGCAGATTGTGTATTGAGGATTGAAGGTTGAGGGTTGAGGATTGAGGATTGAGGATTGAGCATTGAGGATTGAGGATTGAGGATTGAGGATTGAAGACTGAGTATTGAGGATTGATGATTGAGGATTGAGGATTGAGGATTGAGGATTGAGGATTGAGGATTGAAGATTGAGTATTGAGGATTGAAGAATGAGTATTGAGTGTTGAGGATTGAGGATTGAGGATTGCAGATTGTGTATTGAGGATTGAAGGTTGAGGGTTGAGGATTGAGGATTGAGGATTGAGCATTGAGGATTGAGGATTGAGGATTGAGAACTGAAGATTGAGGCTTGAGGATTGAAGATTGAGGATTGGGTATGGAGGATTAAAGAATGAGGATTGAGGAATGAGGATTGAGGATTGAGGATTGAAGATTGAGTATTGAGGATTGAAGCCTGACGATTGAGGATTGGGGATTGAGGATTGAGGATTGAGAATGGAGTATTGAGGATTGAAGGTTGAGGATTGGGTATTGAGGATTGAAGAATGAAGATTGTGGATTGAGCATTGAGGATTGAGGATTGAAGACTGTGTATTGAGGATTGAAGTTTGGGCATTGAGGATTGAGGATTGAGGATTGAGGATTGAGGATTGAGGATGGAAGATTGAGTATTGAGGATTGAAGATTGAGGATTGAGGATTGAGGATTGAGGATGAGGGCTGAGGGTTGTGTGTTGAGGTTTGAGTATTGAATCCTGAGAATTCAGGATTTTCTATTGAGTTTGAGAATTGAGGATTGATGGTTGAGTATTGAGGATTGAGGATTGAGGACTGCTGATTGAGTTTTGAGGATTGAGGATTGAGGATTGAGGATTGAATATTGAATATTGAGGATTGAAGATTGAAGATTGAGGATTGAGGATTGATGATTGAGGATTGAGGATTGAAGATTGAGTATTGAGGATTGAAGATTGAGGATTGGGGATTGAGTATTGAGGATTGAGGATTGAAGATTGAGGATTGAGGATTGAGGATGAGGGCTGAGGGTTGAGGATTGATGTTCGAGGACTGAGGAGTGAGGATTGAGGATCGAGAATTGAGGATTGAGTATTGAGGATTGAAGATTGAGGATTGGGTATGGAGGATTGAAGAATCAGGATTGAGGAATGAGGATTGAGGATTGAGGATTGAAGATTGAGTATTGAGGATTGAAGCCAGACGATTGAGGATTGAGGATTGATGATTGAGGATTGAGGATGGAGGATTGAAGATTGAGTATTGAGGGTTGAAGGTTGATGATTGAGGATTGAGGATTGAGGATTGAGGATTGAAGATTGAGGATTGGGGACTGAGTGTTGAGGGTTGAATGATGAGGATTGATGTTTGTGGATAGACATTTGAAGATTGCTGATTGAGTATTGGGTATTGAAAACTCTGAATTGATGATATTCTATTGAGGATTGAGAATTGACAACTGATTGTTGAGGACTGAGGTCTGAAGATTGAGGATTCAGGATTGAGGATTCAGGTTTGAGGTTTGAGGACTGAGGATTGAGGATTGAGTATTGAAGATTGAGGACTGGGTATGGAGGATTGAAGAATGAGGACTGAGGAATGAGGATTGACGACTGACGATTGAAGATTGAGTATTGAGGATTGAAGCCTGACGATTGAGGATTGAGGATTGAGGATTGAGTATTGAGGTTGAAGTATTGAAGATTGAGTATTGAGGATTGAAGCCTGACGATTGAGGATTGAGGATTGAGAATTGAGGGTTGAGGATTGAGGATTGAAGATTGAGTATTGGGTATTGAGGATTGAAGAATGTGGATTGAGGAATGAGGATTGAGAATTGAGGATTGAGGATTGAGGATTGAAGATTGAGGATTGGGTATTGAGGATTGAAGAATGAGGATTGAGGGTTGAGGATTGAGTATTGAGGATTGAAGATTGAGGATTGGGGATTGAGTATTGAGGATTGAGGATTGAGTATTGAGAATTGAGGATTGAGGTTTGAGGACTGAGGACTGAGGATTGAGGATTGAGGATAGAGGGTTGAGGATTGAGGATTGAGGATTGAAGCATGACGATTGAGGATTGAGGATTGAGGATTGAGGATTGAGGATGAAGTATTGAAAATTGAGTATTCAGGATTGAAACCTGACGATTGAGGATTGAGGATTGAGGATTGAGGATTGAGGATTGAGGATCGAGGATTGGGGACTGAGTGTTGAGTGTTGAATGATGAGAATTGATGTTTGTGGATAGAGATTTGAAGATTGCAGATTGAGTATTGGGTATTGAAAACTGTGAGTTGGTGATATTCTATTGAGGATTGAGAATTGACAGCTGATTGTTGAGGACTGAGGTCTGAAGATTGAGGATTCAGGATTGAGTATTCAGGTATGAGGTTTGAGGTCTGACGATTGAGGATTGAGGATTGAGGATTGAGGATTGAGGATTGAGGATTGAGGGATGAAGGTTGAGGATAGGGTATTGCGGATTGAACATTGAGGATTGAGGATTGAGGGTTGAGGATTGAGGATTGAGGACTGAAGATTGAATATTGATGATTGAAGATTGAGGATTGAGGAATGACTGTTGTGGGTTGAGGACGAGGACTGAGGGTTGAGTATTGATTTTTGAGGTCTGAGGATTGAGGGTTGAGGATTGAGAATTGAGGATTGAGGATTGAGGATTGAAGATTGAGAATTGGGTGTTGAGGATTGAGGATTGAGGATTGATGGTTGAGGACTGCAGATTGAGGGTTGAGGATAGAGGATTGAGGATCTAGGAATGAGGATTGAAGGTTGAAGATTGAGTATTGAGGATTGAAGATTGAGGATTGAAGATTGAGGATTGAGGATTGAGGATTGAGGATTGAGAATTGAAGATTGAGGACTGGGTATGGAGGATTGAAGAATGAGGACTGAGGAATGAGGATTGACGATTGACGATTGAAATTGAGTATTGAGGATTGAAGCCTGACGATTGAGGATTGAGGATTGAGGATTGAGTATTGAGGTTGAAGTATTGAAGATTGAGTATTGAGGATTGAAGCCTGACGATTGAGGATTGAGGATTGAGGATTTAGGTTTGAGGACAGAGGACTGAGGATTGAGGTTTGAGAACTGAAGATTGAGGATTGAGGATTGAAGATTGAGGATTGGGTATGGAGGATTAAAGAATGAGGATTGAGGAATGAGGATTGAGGATTGAGGATTGAAGATTGAGTATTGAGGATTGAAGCCTGACGATTGAGGATTGGGGATTGAGGATTGAGGATTGAGAATGGAGTATTGAGGATTGAAGGTTGAGGATTGGGTATTGAGGATTGAAGAATGAGGATTGTGGATTGAGCATTGAGGATTGAGGATTGAAGACTGTGTATTGAGGATTGAAGTTTGGGCATTGAGGATTGAGGATTGAGGATTGAGTATTGAAGACTGAGTATTGAGGATTGAAGATTGAGGATTGAGGATTGAGGATTTAGGTTTGAGGACAGAGGACTGAGGATTGAGGTTTGAGGTTTGAGGATTGAGGGTTGAGGACTGAGGATTGAGGATTGGGTATTGAGGATTGAAGAATGAGGATTGAGGATTGAGGATTGAGAGTTGAGGATTGAAGATTGAAGATTGAGGATTGGGTGTGGAGGATTGAAGAATGAGGATTGAGGAATGAGGATTGAGGATTGAGGGTTGAAGATTGAGTATTGAGGATTGAAGCCAGACGATTGAGGATTGAGGATTGAGGATTGAGGATTGAGGATGGAGGATTGAATATTGAGTATTGAGGATTGAAGATTGAGGATTGAGGATTGAGTGTTGAGGATTGAGGATTGAGGATTGAGGATTGAGGATGAGGGCTGAGGTCTGTGTGTTGAGGTTTGAGTATTGAATCCTGAGAATTCAGGATTTTCTATTGAGTTTGAGAATTGAGGATTGATGGTTGAGTATTGAGGATTGAGGATTGAGGATTGAGTATTGAGTATTGAGGATTGAGGATTGAGGATTGAATATTGAATATTGATGATTGAAGATTGAGGATCGAGGATTGAGTGTTGTGGATCGACGACGAGGACCGAGGGTTGAGTATTGATGTTTGATGTCTGAGGATTGAGGTTTGAGGATTGAGAATTGAGGATTGAGGATTGAGGATTGAAGATTGACGATTGGGTGTTGAGGATTAAAGAATGAGGATTGAGGATTGAGGATTGAGGATTCAGGATTGAAGATTGAGTATTGAGGATTGATGATTGAGGATTGAGGTCTGAGGATTGAGGATTGAGGATTGAGAATTGAGGATTGAGGTTTGAGGATTGAAAATTGAGGATTGGTTATTGAGGATTGAAGAATGAGTATTGAGTGTTGAGGATTGAGGATTGAGGATTGCAGATTGTGTATTGAGGATTGAAGGTTGAGGGTTGAGGATTGAGGATTGAGGATTGAGCATTGAGGATTGAGGATTGAGGATTGAGGATTGAAGACTGAGTATTGAGGATTGATGATTGAGGATTGAGGATTGAGGATTGAGGATTGAGGATTGAGGATTGAAGATTGAGTATTGAGGATTGAAGAATGAGTATTGAGTGTTGAGGATTGAGGATTGAGGATTGCAGATTGTGTATTGAGGATTGAAGGTTGAGGGTTGAGGATTGAGGATTGAGGATTGAGCATTGAGGATTGAGGATTGAGGATTGAGAACTGAAGATTGAGGATTGAGGATTGAAGATTGAGGATTGGGTATGGAGGATTAAAGAATGAGGATTGAGGAATGAGGATTGAGGATTGAGGATTGAAGATTGAGTATTGAGGATTGAAGCCTGACGATTGAGGATTGGGGATTGAGGATTGAGGATTGAGAATGGAGTATTGAGGATTGAAGGTTGAGGATTGGGTATTGAGGATTGAAGAATGAGGATTGTGGATTGAGCATTGAGGATTGAGGATTGAAGACTGTGTATTGAGGATTGAAGTTTGGGCATTGAGGATTGAGGATTGAGGATTGAGGATTGAGGATTGAGGATGGAAGATTGAGTATTGAGGATTGAAGATTGAGGATTGAGGATTGAGGATTGTGGATGAGGGCTGAGGGTTGTGTGTTGAGGTTTGAGTATTGAATCCTGAGAATTCAGGATTTTCTATTGAGTTTGAGAATTGAGGATTGATGGTTGAGTATTGAGGATTGAGGATTGAGGATTGAGTATTGAGGATTGAGGATTGAGTATTGAATGTTGAATATTGATGATTGAAGACTGAGGATCGAGGATTGAGGGTTGTGGATTGAGGACGAGGACTGAGGGTTGAGTATTGATGTTTGAGGTCTGAGGATTGAGGATTGAGGATTGAGAATTGAGGATTGAGGATTGAGGATTGAAGATTGACGATTGGGTGTTGAGGATTGAAGAATGAGGATTGAGGATTGAGGATTGAGGATTGAGGATGGAAGATTGAGTATTGAGGATTGAAGATTGAGGATTGAGGTCTGAGGATTGAGGATTGAGTATTGAGAATTGAGGATTGAGGATTGAGGATTGAAGATTGAGGATTGGGTATTGAGGATTGAAGAATGAGGATTGAGGGCTGAGGATTGAGTATTGAGGATTGAAGATTGTGGATAGGGGATTGAGTATTGAGGATTGAGGATTGAGTATTGAGAATTGAGGATTGAGGTTTGAGGACTGAGGACTGAGGATTGAGGATTGAGAATTGAGGATTGAGGATTGCGGATTGAGGATTGAGGATGAGGGCTGAGGGTTGTGTGTTGAGGTTTGAGTATTGTATCCTGAGAATTCTGGATCTTCTATTGAGTTTGAGAATTGAGGATTGATGGTTGAGTATTGAGGATTGAGGATTGAGGACTGAGTATTGAGGATTGAGGATTGACGATTGAATATTGAATATTGATGATTGAATATTGAGGATCGAGGATTGAGGGTTGTGGATTGAGGACGAGGACTGAGGGTTGAGTATTGATGTTTGAGGTCTGAGGATTGAGGATTGAGGATTGAGAATTGAGGATTGAGGATTGAGGATTGAAGATTGACGATTGGGTGTTGAGGATTGAAGAATGAGGATTGAGGATTGAGGATTGAGGATTGAGGATTGAAGATTGAGTGTTGAGTATTGAAGATTGAGGATTGAGGTCTGAGGATTGAGGATTGAGGATTGAGGATTGAGGATTGAAGATTGAGGATTGAGGATTGAGTGTTCAGAATTGAGGATTGAGGATTGAGGATTGAGGATTGAAGATTGAGGACTGGGTGTTGAGTATTGAAGAATGAGGATTGAGGATTGAGGATTGAGGATTGAAGATTGAAGATTGAGTATTGAGGATTGATGATTGAGGATTGAGGTCTGAGGATTGAGGATTGAGGATTGAGAATTGAGGATTGAGGATTGAGGATTGAAGATTGAGGATTGGTTATTGAGGATTGAAGAATGAGGATTGAGTGTTGAGGATTGAGGATTGAGGATTGCAGATTGAGTATTGAGGATTTAAGGTTGAGGGTTGAGGATTGAGGATTGAGGATTGAGCATTGAGGATTGAGGATTGAGGATTGAGGATTGAAGACTGAGTATTGAGGATTGATGATTGAGGATTGAGGATTGAGGACTGAGGATTGAGGATTGAGGATTGAAGATTGAGGATTGGGTATTGAGGATTGAAGAATGAGGATTGTGGATTGAGCATTGAGGATTGAGGATTGAAGACTGTGTATTGAGGATTGAAGTTTGGGCATTGAGGATTGAGGATTGAGGATTGAGGATTGAGGATTGAGGATGGAAGATTGAGTATTGAGGATTGAAGATTGGGGATTGAGGATTGACGATTAAGGATTGAGTATTGAGGATTGAGAATTGAAGATTGAGGATTGATTACTGAGGATTGAGGATTGAGGATTGAGGATTGAGCATTGAGGATTGAAGATTGAGGACTGGGGATTGAGGGTTGAAGGTTGAGGATTAAGCATTGAGGATTTGGGATTGAGTATCCAGGATTGGAGATTGATTATTGCGGATTGAAGATTAAGGATTGAGGATTGAGGATAGAGAATTGAGAATTGAGAATTGAGGATGAGGACTGAGGGTTGAGGATTGAGGTTTGAGGATCGAGGATTGAGGATTGAGGATTGAGGACTCAGGATTGACGATTGAGTATTGAAGATTGAGGATTGATTACTGAGGATTGAGGATTGAGGATTGAGGATTGAGGATTGAGGATTGAGGATTGAAGATTGAGTAATGAGGATTGGTATTGAGGATCGAGGATTGAGGATTGAGGATTGAGGATTGAGGATGAGGGCTGAATGTTGAGTGTTGAGGTTTGAGTATTGAATCCTGAGAATTCAGGATATTCTATTGTGTATTGAGAATTGAGGATTGATGGTTGAGTATTGAGGATTGAGGATTGAGGACTGCGGATTGAGTTTTGAGGATTGAGGATTGAGGATTGAGGATTGAATATTGAATATTGAGGATTGAAGATTGAAGATTGAGGATTGAGGATTTAGGTTTGAGGGCAGAGGACTGAGGATTGAGGTTTGAGGTTTGAGGATTGAGGGTTGAGGACTGAGGATTGAGGATTGGGTATTGGGGATTGAAGAATGAGGATTGAGGATTGAGGATTGAGAGTTGAGGATTGAAGATTGAAGATTGAGGATTGGGTGTGGAGGATTGAAGAATGAGGATTGAGGAATGAGGATTGAGGATTGAGGGTTGAAGATTGAGTATTGAGGATTGAAGCCAGACGATTGAGGACTGAGGATTGAGGATTGAGGATTGAGGATGGAGGATTGAATATTGAGTATTGAGGATTGAAGATTGAGGATTGAGGATTGAGTGTTGAGGATTGAGGATTGAGGATTGAGGATTGAGGATGAGGGCTGAGGTCTGTGTGTTGAGGTTTGAGTATTGAATCCTGAGAATTCAGGATTTTCTATTGAGTTTGAGAATTGAGGATTGATGGTTGAGTATTGAGGATTGAGGATTGAGGATTGAGTATTGAGGATTGAGGATTGAGTATTGAATGTTGAATATTGATGATTGAAGACTGAGGATCGAGGATTGAGGGTTGTGGATTGAGGACGAGGACTGAGGGTTGAGTATTGATGTTTGAGGTCTGAGGATTGAGGATTGAGGATTGAGAATTGAGGATTGAGGATTGAGGATTGAAGATTGACGATTGGGTGTTGAGGATTGAAGAATGAGGATTGAGGATTGAGGATTGAGGATTGAGGATGGAAGATTGAGTATTGAGGATTGAAGATTGAGGATTGAGGTCTGAGGATTGAGGATTGAGTATTGAGAATTGAGGATTGAGGATTGAGGATTGAAGATTGAGGATTGGGTATTGAGGATTGAAGAATGAGGATTGAGGGTTGAGGATTGAGTATTGAGGATTGAAGATTGTGGATAGGGGATTGAGTATTGAGGATTGAGGATTGAGTATTGAGAATTGAGGATTGAGGTTTGAGGACTGAGGACTGAGGATTGAGGATTGAGAATTGAGGATTGAGGATTGCGGATTGAGGATTGAGGATGAGGGCTGAGGGTTGTGTGTTGAGGTTTGAGTATTGTATCCTGAGAATTCTGGATCTTCTATTGAGTTTGAGAATTGAGGATTGATGGTTGAGTATTGAGGATTGAGGATTGAGGACTGAGTATTGAGGATTGAGGATTGACGATTGAATATTGAATATTGATGATTGAATATTGAGGATCGAGGATTGAGGGTTGTGGATTGAGGACGAGGACTGAGGGTTGAGTATTGATGTTTGAGGTCTGAGGATTGAGGATTGAGGATTGAGAATTGAGGATTGAGGATTGAGGATTGAAGATTGACGATTGGGTGTTGAGGATTGAAGAATGCGGATTGAGGATTGAGGATTGAGGATTGAGGATTGAAGATTGAGTGTTGAGTATTGAAGATTGAGGATTGAGGTCTGAGGATTGAGGATTGAGGATTGAGGATTGAGGATTGAGGATTGAAGATTGAGGATTGAGGATTGAGTGTTCAGAATTGAGGATTGAGGATTGAGGATTGAGGATTGAAGATTGAGGACTGGGTGTTGAGTATTGAAGAATGAGGATTGAGGATTGAGGATTGAGGATTGAAGATTGAAGATTGAGTATTGAGGATTGATGATTGAGGATTGAGGTCTGAGGATTGAGGATTGAGGATTGAGAATTGAGGATTGAGGATTGAGGATTGAAGATTGAGGATTGGTTATTGAGGATTGAAGAATGAGGATTGAGTGTTGAGGATTGAGGATTGAGGATTGCAGATTGAGTATTGAGGATTTAAGGTTGAGGGTTGAGGATTGAGGATTGAGGATTGAGCATTGAGGATTGAGGATTGAGGATTGAGGATTGAAGACTGAGTATTGAGGATTGATGATTGAGGATTGAGGATTGAGGACTGAGGATTGAGGATTGAGGATTGAAGATTGAGTATTGAGGATTGAAGATTGAGGATTGAGGATTGAGTATTGTGGATTGAGGATTGAAGATTGAGGATTGAGGATTGAGGATGAGGGCTGAGGGCTGAGGGCTGAGGATTGAGGTTTGAGGACTGAGGACTGAGGATTGAGGATTGAGAACTGAAGATTGAGGATTGAGGATTGAAGATTGAGGATTGGGCATGGAGGATTAAAGAATGAGGATTGAGGAATGAGGATTGAGGATTGAGGATTGAAGATTGAGTATTGAGGATTGAAGCCTGACGATTGAGGATTGAGGATTGAGGATTGAGGATTGAGGATGGAGTATTGAGGATTGAAGGTTGAGGATAGTGTATTGCGGATTGTACATTGAGGATTGAGGATTGAGGGTTGAGGATTGAGGATTGAGGACTGAAGATTGAATATTGATGATTGAAGATTGAGGATTGAGGATTGATTGTTGTGGATTGAGAACGAGGACTGAGGGTAGAGTATTGATGTTTGAGGTATGAGGATTGAGGATTGAGTATTGAGAATTGAGGATTCAGGATTGAGGATTGAAGATTGAGGATTGGGTATTGAGGATTGAAGAATGAGGATTGTGGATTGAGCATTGAGGATTGAGGATTGAAGACTGTGTATTGAGGATTGAAGTTTGGGCATTGAGGATTGAGGATTGAGGATTGAGGATTGAGGATTGAGGATGGAAGATTGAGTTTTGAGGATTGAAGATTGAGGATTCAGGATTGAGGATTGAGGATTGAGGTTTGAAGATTGAAGATTGGGGATTGAGGATTGACGATTAAGGATTGAGTATTGAGGATTGAGAATTGAAGATTGAGGATTGATTACTGAGGATTGAGGATTGAGGATTGAGGATTGAGCATTGAGGATTGAAGATTGAGGACTGGGGATTGAGGGTTGAAGGTTGAGGATTAAGCATTGAGGATTTGGGATTGAGTATCCAGGATTGGAGATTGATTATTGAGGATTGAAGATTAAGGATTGAGGATTGAGGATAGAGAATTGAGAATTGAGAATTGAGGATGAGGACTGAGGGTTGAGGATTGAGGTTTGAGGATCGAGGATTGAGGATTGAGGATTGAGGACTCAGGATTGACGATTGAGTATTGAAGATTGAGGATTGATTACTGAGGATTGAGGATTGAGGATTGAGGATTGAGGATTGAGGATTGAGGATTGAAGATTGAGTAATGAGGATTGGTATTGAGGATCGAGGATTGAGGATTGAGGATTGAGGATTGAGGATGAGGGCTGAATGTTGAGTGTTGAGGTTTGAGTATTGAATCCTGAGAATTCAGGATATTCTATTGTGTATTGAGAATTGAGGATTGATGGTTGAGTATTGAGGATTGAGGATTGAGGACTGCGGATTGAGTTTTGAGGATTGAGGATTGAGGATTGAGGATTGAATATTGAATATTGAGGATTGAAGATTGAAGATTGAGGATTGAGGATTGATGATTGAGGATTGAGGATTGAAGATTGAGTATTGAGGATTGAAGATTGAGGATTGGGGATTGAGTATTGAGGATTGAGGATTGAAGATTGAGGATTGAGGATTGAGGATGAGGGCTGAGGGTTGAGGATTGATGTTTGAGGACTGAGGAGTGAGGATTGAGGATCGAGAATTGAGGATTGAGTATTGAGGATTGAAGATTGAGGATTGGGTATGGAGGATTGAAGAATCAGGATTGAGGAATGAGGATTGAGGATTGAGGATTGAAGATTGAGTATTGAGGATTGAAGCCAGACGATTGAGGATTGAGGATTGATGATTGAGGATAGAGGATGGAGGATTGAAGATTGAGTATTGAGGGTTGAAGGTTGATGATTGAGGATTGAGGATTGAGGATTGAGGATTGAAGATTGAGGATTGGGGACTGAGTGTTGAGGGTTGAATGATGAGAATTGATGTTTGTGGATAGAGATTTGAAGATTGCAGATTGAGTATTGGGTATTGAAAACTGTGAGTTGGTGATATTCTATTGAGGATTGAGAATTGACAGCTGATTGTTGAGGACTGAGGTCTGAAGATTGAGGATTCAGGATTGAGTATTCAGGTATGAGGTTTGAGGTCTGACGATTGAGGATTGAGGATTGAGGATTGAGGATTGAGGATTGAGGATTGAGGGATGAAGGTTGAGGATAGGGTATTGCGGATTGAACATTGAGGATTGAGGATTGAGGGTTGAGGATTGAGGGTTGAGGACTGAAGATTGAATATTGATGATTGAAGATTGAGGATTGAGGAATGACTGTTGTGGGTTGAGGACGAGGACTGAGGGTTGAGTATTGATTTTTGAGGTCTGAGGATTGAGGGTTGAGGATTGAGAATTGAGGATTGAGGATTGAGGATTGAAGATTGAGAATTGGGTGTTGAGGATTGAGGATTGAGGATTGATGGTTGAGGACTGCAGATTGAGGGTTGAGGATAGAGGATTGAGGATCTAGGAATGAGGATTGAAGGTTGAAGATTGAGTATTGAGGATTGAAGATTGAGGATTGAAGATTGAGGATTGAGGATTGAGGATTGAGGATTGAGAATTGAGAATTGAGGATGAGGACTGAGGGTTGAGGATTGAGGTTTGAGGAACGAGGATTGAGGATTGAGGATTGAGGACTGAGGCTTGACGATTGAGTGTTGAAGATTGCGGATTCATAACTGAGGATTGAGGATTGAGGATTGAGGATTGAGGATTAAAGACTGAGTATTGAGGATTGAAGATTGAGGATTGAGGATTGAGGATTTAGGTTTGAGGACAGAGGACTGAGGATTGAGGTTTGAGGTTTGAGGATTGAGGGTTGAGGACTGAGGATTGAGGATTGGGTATTGAGGATTGAAGAATGAGGATTGAGGATTGAGGATTGAGGGTTGAGGATTCAAGATTGAAGATTGAGGATTGGGTGTGGAGGATTGAAGAATGAGGATTGAGGAATGAGGATTGAGGATTGAGGGTTGAAGATTGAGTATTGAGGATTGAAGCCAGACGATTGAGGATTGAGGATTGAGGATTGAGGATTGAGGATGGAGGATTGAAGATTGAGTATTGAGGGTTGAAGATTGAGGATTGAGGATTGAGGATTGAGGATTGAGGATTGAAGATTGAGGATTGGGGACTGAGTGTTGAGGGTTGAATGATGAGAATTGATGTTTGTGGATAGAGATTTGAAGATTGCTGATTGAGCATTGGGTATTGAAAACTGTGAATTGATGATATTCTATTGAGGATTGAGAATTGACAACTGATTGTTGAGGACTGAGGTCTGAAGATTGAGGATTCAGGATTGAGGATTCAGGTTTGAGGTTTGTGGACTGAGGATTGAGGATTGAGGATTGAAGATTGAGGACTGGGTATGGAGGATTGAAGAATGAGGATTGAGGAATGAGGATTGACGATTGAGGATTGAAGATTGAGTATTGAGGATTGATGATTGAGGATTGAGGTCTGAGGATTGAGGATTGAGGATTGAGAATTGACGATTGAGGATTGAGGATTGAAGATTGAGGATTGGTTATTGAGGATTGAAGAATGAGGACTGAGTGTTGAGGATTGAGGAATGAGGATTGCAGATTGAGTATTGAGGATTGAAGGTTGAGGGTTGAGGATTGACGATTGAGGATTGAGCATTGAGGATTGAGGATTGAGGATTGAGGATTGAAGACAGAGTATTGAGGATTGATGATTGAGGATTGAGGATTGAGGATTGAGGATTGAGGATTGAAGATTGAGGATTGGGTATGGAGGATTAAAGAATGAGGATTGAGGAATGAGGATTGAGGATTGAGGATTGAAGATTGAGTATTGAGGATTGAAGCCTGACGATTGAGGATTGGGGATTGAGGATTGAGGATTGAGAATGGAGTATTGAGGATTGAAGGTTGAGGATTGGGTATTGAGGATTGAAGAATGAGGATTGTGGATTGAGCATTGAGGATTGAGGATTGAAGACTGTGTATTGAGGATTGAAGTTTGGGCATTGAGGATTGAGGATTGAGGGTTGAGGATTGAGGATTGAGGATGGAAGATTGAGTATTGAGGATTGAAGATTGAGGATTGAGGATTGAGGATTGAGGATGAGGGCTGAGGGTTGTGTGTTGAGGTTTGAGTATTGAATCCTGAGAATTCAGGATTTTCTATTGAGTTTGGGAATTGAGGATTGATGGTTGAGTATTGAGGATTGAGGATTGAGGATTGAGTATTGAGGATTGAGGATTGAGTATTGAATGTTGAATATTGATGATTGAAGACTGAGGATCGAGGATTGAGGGGTGTGGATTGAGGACGAGGACTGAGGGTTGAGTATTGATGTTTGAGGTCTGAGGATTGAGGATTGAGGATTGAGAATTGAGGATTGAGGATTGAGGATTGAAGATTGACGATTGGGTGTTGAGGATTGAAGAATGAGGATTGAGGATTGAGGATTGAGGATTGAGGATTGAAGATTGAGTATTGAGGATTGAAGATTGATGATTGAGGTCTGAGGATTGAGGATTGAGTATTGAGAATTGAGGATTGAGGATTGAGGATTGAAGATTGAGGATTGGGTATTGAGGATTGAAGAATGAGGATTGAGGGTTGAGGATTGAGTATTGAGTATTGAAGATTGTGGATTGGGGATTGAGTATTGAGGATTGAGGATTGAGAATTGAGATTTGAGGATTGAGGTTTGAGGACTGAGGACTGAGGATTGAGGATTGAGAATTGAGGATTGAGGATTGCGGATTGAGGTTTGAGGACAGAGGACTGAGGATTGAGGTTTGAGGTTTAAGGATTGAGGATTGAGGACTGAGGATTGAGGATTGTGTATTGAGGATTGAAGAATGAGAATTGAGGATTGAGGATTGATGGTTGAGGACTGAAGATTGAGGGTTGAGGATTGAGGATTGAGGATCTAGGAATGAGGATTGAAGGTTGAAGATTGAGTATTGAGGATTGAAGATTGAGGATTGAAGATTGAGGATTGAGGATTGAGGATTGAGGATTGAGAATTGAGAGTTGAGGATGAGGACTGAGGGTTGAGGATTGAGGTTTGAGGAACGAGGATTGAGGATTGGGTATTGAGGATTGAAGAATGAGGATTGAGGATTGAGGATTGAGAGTTGATGATTGAAGATTGAAGATTGAGGATTGGGTGTGGAGAATTGAAGAATGAGGATTGAGGAATGAGGATTGAGGATTGAGGGTTGAAGATTGAGTATTGAGGATTGAAGCCAGACGATTGAGGATTGAGGATTGAGGATTGAGGACTGAGGATGGAGGATTGAATATTGAGTATTGAGGATTGATGATTGAGGATTGAGGATTGAGTGTTGAGGATTGAGGATTGAGGATTGAGGATTGAGGATGAGGGCTGAGGTCTGTGTGTTGAGGTTTGAGTATTGAATCCTGAGAATTCAGGATTTTCTATTGAGTTTGAGAATTGAGGATTGATGGTTGAGTATTGAGGATTGAGGATTGAGGATTGAGTATTGAGTATTGAGGATTGAGGATTGAGGATTGAATATTGAATATTGATGATTGAAGATTGAGGATCGAGGATTGAGTGTTGTGGATCGACGACGAGGACCGAGGGTTGAGTATTGATGTTTGATGTCTGAGGATTGAGGTTTGAGGATTGAGAATTGAGGATTGAGGATTGAGGATTGAAGATTGACGATTGGGTGTTGAGGATTAAAGAATGAGGATTGAGGATTGAGGATTGAGGATTCAGGATTGAAGATTGAGTATTGAGGATTGATGATTGAGGATTGAGGTCTGAGGATTGAGGATTGAGGATTGAGAATTGAGGATTGAGGATTGAGGATTGAAGATTGAGGATTGGTTATTGGGGATTGAAGAATGAGTATTGAGTGTTGAGGATTGAGGATTGAGGATTGCAGATTGTGTATTGAGGATTGAAGGTTGAGGGTTGAGGATTGAGGATTGAGGATTGAGCATTGAGGATTGAGGATTGAGGATTGAGGATTGAAGACTGAGTATTGAGGATTGATGATTGAGGATTGAGGATTGAGGATTGAGGATTGAGGATTGAGGATTGAAGATTGAGTATTGAGGATTGAAGATAGAGGATTGAGGATTGAGTATTGAGGATTGAGGATTGAGGATTGAGGATTGAGGATTGAGGATGAGGGCTGAGGGTTGAGGGTTGAGGTTTGAGGACTGAGGACTGAGGATTGAGGATTGAGAACTGAAGATTGAGGATTGAGGATTGAAGATTGAGGATTGGGTATGGAGGATTAAAGAATGAGGATTGAGGAATGAGGATTGAGGATTGAGGATTGAAGATTGAGTATTGAGGATTGAAGCCTGACGATTGAGGATTGGGGATTGAGGATTGAGGATTGAGAATGGAGTATTGAGGATTGAAGGTTGAGGATTGGGTATTGAGGATTGAAGAATGAGGATTGTGGATTGAGCATTGAGGATTGAGGATTGAAGACTGTGTATTGAGGATTGAAGTTTGGGCATTGAGGATTGAGGATTGAGGATTGAGTATTGAAGACTGAGTATTGAGGATTGAAGATTGAGGATTGAGGATTGAGGATTTAGGTTTGAGGACAGAGGACTGAGGATTGAGGTTTGAGGTTTGAGGATTGAGGGTTGAGGACTGAGGATTGAGGATTGGGTATTGAGGATTGAAGAATGAGGATTGAGGATTGAGGATTGAGAGTTGAGGATTGAAGATTGAAGATTGAGGATTGGGTGTGGAGGATTGAAGAATGAGGATTGAGGAATGAGGATTGAGGATTGAGGGTTGAAGATTGAGTATTGAGGATTGAAGCCAGACGATTGAGGATTGAGGATTGAGGATTGAGGATTGAGGATGGAGGATTGAATATTGAGTATTGAGGATTGAAGATTGAGGATTGAGGATTGAGTGTTGAGGATTGAGGATTGAGGATTGAGGATTGAGGATGAGGGCTGAGGTCTGTGTGTTGAGGTTTGAGTATTGAATCCTGAGAATTCAGGATTTTCTATTGAGTTTGAGAATTGAGGATTGATGGTTGAGTATTGAGGATTGAGGATTGAGGATTGAGTATTGAGGATTGAGGATTGAGTATTGAATGTTGAATATTGATGATTGAAGACTGAGGATCGAGGATTGAGGGTTGTGGATTGAGGACGAGGACTGAGGGTTGAGTATTGATGTTTGAGGTCTGAGGATTGAGGATTGAGGATTGAGAATTGAGGATTGAGGATTGAGGATTGAAGATTGACGATTGGGTGTTGAGGATTGAAGAATGAGGATTGAGGATTGAGGATTGAGGATTGAGGATTGAAGATTGAGTATTGAGGATTGAAGATTGAGGATTGAGGTCTGAGGATTGAGGATTGAGTATTGAGAATTGAGGATTGAGGATTGAGGATTGAAGATTGAGGATTGGGTATTGAGGATTGAAGAATGAGGATTGAGGGTTGAGGATTGAGTATTGAGGATTGAAGATTCTGGATTGGGGATTGAGTATTGAGGATTGAGGATTGAGTATTGAGAATTGAGGATTGAGGTTTGAGGACTGAGGACTGAGGATTGAGGATTGAGAATTGAGGATTGAGGATTGCGGATTGAGGATTGAGGATGAGGGCTGAGGGTTGTGTGTTGAGGTTTGAGTATTGTATCCTGAGAATTCTGGATCTTCTATTGAGTTTGAGAATTGAGGATTGATGGTTGAGTATTGAGGATTGAGGATTGAGGACTGAGTATTGAGGATTGAGGATTGTCGATTGAATATTGAATATTGATGATTGAATATTGAGGATCGAGGATTGAGGGTTGTGGATTGAGGACGAGGACTGAGGGTTGAGTATTGATGTTTGAGGTCTGAGGATTGAGGATTGAGGATTGAGAATTGAGGATTGAGGATTGAGGATTGAAGATTGACGATTGGGTGTTGAGGATTGAAGAATGAGGATTGAGGATTGAGGATTGAGGATTGAGTATTGAAGATTGAGTATTGAGTATTGAAGATTGAGGATTGAGGTCTGAGGATTGAGGATTGAGGATTGAGGATTGAGGATTGAGGATTGAAGATTGAGGATTGAGGATTGAGTGTTCAGAATTGAGGATTGAGGATTGAGGATTGAGGATTGAAGATTGAGGACTGGGTGTTGAGTATTGAAGAATGAGGATTGAGGATTGAGGATTGAGGATTGAAGATTGAAGATTGAGTATTGAGGATTGATGATTGAGGATTGAGGTCTGAGGATTGAGGATTGAGGATTGAGAATTGAGGATTGAGGATTGAGGATTGAAGATTGAGGATTGGTTATTGAGGATTGAAGAATGAGGATTGAGTGTTGAGGATTGAGGATTGAGGATTGCAGATTGTGTATTGAGGATTTAAGGTTGAGGGTTGAGGATTGAGGATTGACGATTGAGCATTGAGGATTGAGGATTGAGGATTGAGGATTGAAGACTGAGTATTGAGGATTGATGATTGAGGATTGAGGATTGAGGATTGAGGATTGAGGATTGAGGATTGAAGATTGAGTATTGAGGATTGAAGATTGAGGATTGAGGATTGAGTATTGTGGATTGAGGATTGAAGATTGAGGATTGAGGATTGAGGATGAGGGCTGAGGGCTGAGGGCTGAGGATTGAGGTTTGAGGACTGAGGACTGAGGATTGAGGATTGAGAACTGAAGATTGAGGATTGAGGATTGAAGATTGAGGATTGGGCATGGAGGATTAAAGAATGAGGATTGAGGAATGAGGATTGAGGATTGAGGATTGAAGATTGAGTATTGAGGATTGAAGCCTGACGATTGAGGATTGAGGATTGAGGATTGAGGATTGAGGATGGAGTATTGAGGATTGAAGGTTGAGGATTGTGTATTGCGGATTGAACATTGAGGATTGAGGATTGAGGGTTGAGGATTGAGGATTGAGGACTGAAGATTGAATATTGATGATTGAAGATTGAGGATTGAGGATTGATTGTTGTGGATTGAGAACGAGGACTGAGGGTAGAGTATTGATGTTTGAGGTATGAGGATTGAGGATTGAGTATTGAGAATTGAGGATTCAGGATTGAGGATTGAAGATTGAGGATTGGGTATTGAGGATTGAAGAATGAGGATTGTGGATTGAGCATTGAGGATTGAGGATTGAAGACTGTGTATTGAGGATTGAAGTTTGGGCATTGAGGATTGAGGATTGAGGATTGAGGATTGAGGATTGAGGATGGAAGATTGAGTATTGATGATTGAAGATTGAGGATTCAGGATTGAGGATTGAGGATTGAGGTTTGAAGATTGAAGATTGGGGATTGAGGATTGACGATTAAGGATTGAGTATTGAGGATTGAGAATTGAAGATTGAGGATTGATTACTGAGGATTGAGGATTGAGGATTGAGGATTGAGCATTGAGGATTGAAGATTGAGGACTGGGGATTGAGGGTTGAAGGTTGAGGATTAAGCATTGAGGATTTGGGATTGAGTATCCAGGATTGGAGATTGATTATTGAGGATTGAAGATTAAGGATTGAGGATTGAGGATAGAGAATTCAGAATTGAGAATTGAGGATGAGGACTGAGGGTTGAGGATTGAGGTTTGAGGATCGAGGATTGAGGATTGAGGATTGAGGACTGAGGATTGACGATTGAGTATTGAAGATTGAGGATTGATTACTGAGGATTGAGGATTGAGGATTGAGGATTGAGGATTGAGGATTGAGGATTGAGGATTGAAGATTGAGTAATGAGGATTGGTATTGAGGATCGAGGATTGAGGATTGAGGATTGAGGATTGAGGATGAGGGCTGAATGTTGAGTTTTGAGGTTTGAGTATTGAATCCTGAGAATTCAGGATATTCTATTGTGTATTGAGAATTGAGGATTGATGGTTGAGTATTGAGGATTGAGGATTGAGGACTGCGGATTGAGTTTTGAGGGTTGAGGATTGAGGATTGAGGATTGAATATTGAATATTGAGGATTGAAGATTGAAGATTGAGGATTGAGGATTGATGATTGAGGATTGAGGATTGAAGGTTGAGTATTGAGGATTGAAGATTGAGGATTGGGGATTGAGTATTGAGGATTGAGGATTGAAGATTGAGGATTGAGGATTGAGGATGAGGGCTGAGGGTTGAGGATTGATGTTTGAGGACTGAGGAGTGAGGATTGAGGATCGAGAATTGAGGATTGAGTATTGAGGATTGAAGATTGAGGATTGCGTATGGAGGATTGAAGAATCAGGATTGAGGAATGAGGAATGAGGATTGAGGATTGAGGGTTGAAGATTGAGTATTGAGGATTGAAGCCAGACGATTGAGGATTGAGGATTGAGGATTGAGGATTGAGGATGGAGGATTGAAGATTGAGTATTGAGGGTTGAATATTGAGGATTGAGGATTGAGGATTGAGGATTGAGGATTGAAGATTGAGGATTGGGGACTGAGTGTTGAGGGTTGAATGATGAGAATTGATGTTTGTGGATAGAGATTTGAAGATTGCTGATTGAGCATTGGGTATTGAAAACTGTGAATTGATGATATTCTATTGAGGATTGAGAATTGACAACTGATTGTTGAGGACTGAGGTCTGAAGATTGAGGATTCAGGATTGAGGATTCAGGTTTGAGGTTTGTGGACTGAGGATTGAGGATTGAGGATTGAAGATTGAGGACTGGGTATGGAGGATTGAAGAATGAGGATTGAGGAATGAGGATTGACGATTGAGGATTGAAGATTGAGTATTGAGGATTGAAGCCTGACGATTGAGTATTGAGGATTGAGGATTGAGTATTGAGGTTGAAGTATTGAAGATTGAGTATTGAGGATTGAAGCCTGACGATTGAGGATTGAGGATTGAGGATTGAAGATTGAGGATTGAGGATTGTGGATGAGGGCTGAGGGTTGAGGATTGAGGTTTGAGGACTGAGGACAGAGGACTGAGGATTGAGAATTGAGGATTGAGGATTGAGGATTGAAGATTGAGGATTGGGTATGGAGGATTGAAGAATGTGGATTGAGGAATGAGGATTGAGGATGAAGTATTGAAGCTTGAGTATTGAGGATTGAAGCCTGACGATTGAGGACTGAGGATTGAGGATTGAGGATTTAGGGTGGAGGATTGAAGATTGAGGATTGATGATTGAGGATTGAGGATTGAGGATTGAAGATTGAGGATTGGGGACTGAGTGTTGAGTGTTGAATGATGAGAATTGATGTTTGTGGATAGAGATTTGAAGATTGCAGATTCAGTATTGGGTATTGAAAACTGTGAGTTGATGATATTCTATTGAGAATTGAGAATTGACAACTGATTGTTGAGGACTGAGTTCTGAAGATTGAGGATTCAGGATTGAGTATTCAGGTATGAGGTTTGAGGTCTGAGGATTGAGGATTGAGGATTGAGGATTGAGGGTTGAGGATTGAGGGTTGAAGGTTGAAGATTGAGTATTGAGGATTGAAGCCAGACGATGGAGGATTCAGGATTGAGGATTCAGGTTGGAGGTTTGTGGACTGAGGATTGAGGATTGAGGTTTGAAGATTGAGGACTGGGTATGGAGGATTGAAGAATGAGGATTGAGGAATGAGGATTGACGATTGAGGATTGAAGATTGAGTATTGAGGATTGAAGCCTGACGATTGAGTATTGAGGATTGAGGATTGAGTATTGAGGTTGAAGTATTGAAGATTGAGTATTGAGGATTGAAGCCTGACGATTGAGGATTGAGGATTGAGGATTGAAGATTGAGGATTGAGGATTGAGGATGAGGGCTGAGGGTTGAGGATTGAGGTTTGAGGACTGAGGACAGAGGACTGAGGATTGAGAATTGAGGATTGAGGATTGAGGATTGAAGATTGAGGATTGGGTATGGAGGATTGAAGAATGTGGATTCAGGAATGAGGATTGAGGATGAAGTATTGAAGCTTGAGTATTGAGGATTGAAGCCTGACGATTGAGGATTGAGTATTGAGGATTGAGGATTTAGGGTGGAGGATTGAAGATTGAGGATTGATGATTGAGGATTGAGGATTGAGGATTGAAGATTGAGGATTGGGGACTGAGTGTTGAGTGTTGAATGATGAGAATTGATGTTTGTGGATAGAGATTTGAAGATTGCAGATTCAGTATTGGGTATTGAAAACTGTGAGTTGATGATATTCTATTGAGAATTGAGAATTGACAACTGATTGTTGAGGACTGAGTTCTGAAGATTGAGGATTCAGGATTGAGTATTCAGGTATGAGGTTTGAGGTCTGAGGATTGAGGATTGAGGATTCAGGATTGAGTGTTGAGGATTGAGGGTTGAAGGTTGAAGATTGAGTATTGAGGATTGAAGCCAGACGATTGAGGATTGAGGATTGAGGATTGAGGATTGAGGATGGAGGATTGAAGATTGAGTATTGAGGGTTGAAGATTGAGGATTGAGGATTGAGGATTGAGGATTGAGGATTGAAAATTGAGGATTGAGTACTGAGAATTGAGGATTGAGGATTGAGGATTGAAGATTGAGGATTGGGTATTGAGGATTGAGGATTGAGGATTGAGTATTGAGGATCGAGGATTGAGGATTGAATGTTGAATATTGATGATTGATGACTGAGGATCGAGGATTGAGCGTTGTGGATTGAGGACGAGGACTGAGGGTTGAGTATTGATGTTTGAGGTCTGACGATTGAGGATTGAGGATTGAGAATTGAGGATTGAGGAATGAGGGTTGAAGATTGACGATTGGGAGTTGAGGACTGAAGAATGAGGATTGAGGATTGAGGATTGAGGATTGAGGATTGAAGATTGAGTATTGAGGATTGAAGATTGAGGATTGAGGTCTGAGGATTGAGGATTGAGTATTGAGAATTGAGGATTGAGGATTGAGGATTGAAGATTGAGGATTGGGTATTGAGGATTGAAGAATGAGGATTGAGGGTTGAGGATTGAGTATTGAGTATTGAAGATTGTGGATTGGGGATTGAGTATTGAGGATTGAGGATTGAGTATTGAGAATTGAGGATTGAGGTTTGAGGACTGAGGACTGAGGATTGAGGATTGAGAATTGAGGATTGAGGATTGCGGATTGAGGTTTG
The DNA here is from genome assembly GCF_051401765.1 of Calliopsis andreniformis. Classification (NCBI taxonomy): domain Eukaryota; kingdom Metazoa; phylum Arthropoda; class Insecta; order Hymenoptera; family Andrenidae; genus Calliopsis; species Calliopsis andreniformis. The sequence goes on along the minus strand of NW_027480450.1, from coordinate 674,868 downwards.
AGGACAGAGGACTGAGGATTGAGGTTTGAGGTTTAAGGATTGAGGATTGAGGACTGAGGATTGAGGATTGTGTATTGAGGATTGAAGAATGAGAATTGAGGATTGAGGATTGATGGTTGAGGACTGAAGATTGAGGGTTGAGGATTGAGGATTGAGGATCTAGGAATGAGGATTGAAGGTTGAAGATTGAGTATTGAGGATTGAAGATTGAGGATTGAAGATTGAGGATTGAGGATTGAGGATTGAGGATTGAGAATTGAGAGTTGAGGATGAGGACTGAGGGTTGAGGATTGAGGTTTGAGGAACGAGGATTGAGGATTGGGTATTGAGGATTGAAGAATGAGGATTGAGGATTGAGGATTGAGAGTTGAGGATTGAAGATTGAAGATTGAGGATTGGGTGTGGAGAATTGAAGAATGAGGATTGAGGAATGAGGATTGAGGATTGAGGGTTGAAGATTGAGTATTGAGGATTGAAGCCAGACGATTGAGGATTGAGGATTGAGGATTGAGGACTGAGGATGGAGGATTGAATATTGAGTATTGAGGATTGATGATTGAGGATTGAGGATTGAGTGTTGAGGATTGAGGATTGAGGATTGAGGATTGAGGATGAGGGCTGAGGTCTGTGTGTTGAGGTTTGAGTATTGAATCCTGAGAATTCAGGATTTTCTATTGAGTTTGAGAATTGAGGATTGATGGTTGAGTATTGAGGATTGAGGATTGAGGATTGAGTATTGAGTATTGAGGATTGAGGATTGAGGATTGAATATTGAATATTGATGATTGAAGATTGAGGATCGAGGATTGAGTGTTGTGGATCGACGACGAGGACCGAGGGTTGAGTATTGATGTTTGATGTCTGAGGATTGAGGTTTGAGGATTGAGAATTGAGGATTGAGGATTGAGGATTGAAGATTGACGATTGGGTGTTGAGGATTAAAGAATGAGGATTGAGGATTGAGGATTGAGGATTCAGGATTGAAGATTGAGTATTGAGGATTGATGATTGAGGATTGAGGTCTGAGGATTGAGGATTGAGGATTGAGAATTGAGGATTGAGGATTGAGGATTGAAGATTGAGGATTGGTTATTGGGGATTGAAGAATGAGTATTGAGTGTTGAGGATTGAGGATTGAGGATTGCAGATTGTGTATTGAGGATTGAAGGTTGAGGGTTGAGGATTGAGGATTGAGGATTGAGCATTGAGGATTGAGGATTGAGGATTGAGGATTGAAGACTGAGTATTGAGGATTGATGATTGAGGATTGAGGATTGAGGATTGAGGATTGAGGATTGAGGATTGAAGATTGAGTATTGAGGATTGAAGATAGAGGATTGAGGATTGAGTATTGAGGATTGAGGATTGAGGATTGAGGATTGAGGATTGAGGATGAGGGCTGAGGGTTGAGGGTTGAGGTTTGAGGACTGAGGACTGAGGATTGAGGATTGAGAACTGAAGATTGAGGATTGAGGATTGAAGATTGAGGATTGGGTATGGAGGATTAAAGAATGAGGATTGAGGAATGAGGATTGAGGATTGAGGATTGAAGATTGAGTATTGAGGATTGAAGCCTGACGATTGAGGATTGGGGATTGAGGATTGAGGATTGAGAATGGAGTATTGAGGATTGAAGGTTGAGGATTGGGTATTGAGGATTGAAGAATGAGGATTGTGGATTGAGCATTGAGGATTGAGGATTGAAGACTGTGTATTGAGGATTGAAGTTTGGGCATTGAGGATTGAGGATTGAGGATTGAGTATTGAAGACTGAGTATTGAGGATTGAAGATTGAGGATTGAGGATTGAGGATTTAGGTTTGAGGACAGAGGACTGAGGATTGAGGTTTGAGGTTTGAGGATTGAGTGTTGAGGACTGAGGATTGAGGATTGGGTATTGAGGATTGAAGAATGAGGATTGAGGATTGAGGATTGAGAGTTGAGGATTGAAGATTGAAGATTGAGGATTGGGTGTGGAGGATTGAAGAATGAGGATTGAGGAATGAGGATTGAGGATTGAGGGTTGAAGATTGAGTATTGAGGATTGAAGCCAGACGATTGAGGATTGAGGATTGAGGATTGAGGATTGAGGATGGAGGATTGAATATTGAGTATTGAGGATTGAAGATTGAGGATTGAGGATTGAGTGTTGAGGATTGAGGATTGAGGATTGAGGATTGAGGATGAGGGCTGAGGTCTGTGTGTTGAGGTTTGAGTATTGAATCCTGAGAATTCAGGATTTTCTATTGAGTTTGAGAATTGAGGATTGATGGTTGAGTATTGAGGATTGAGGATTGAGGATTGAGTATTGAGGATTGAGGATTGAGTATTGAATGTTGAATATTGATGATTGAAGACTGAGGATCGAGGATTGAGGGTTGTGGATTGAGGACGAGGACTGAGGGTTGAGTATTGATGTTTGAGGTCTGAGGATTGAGGATTGAGGATTGAGAATTGAGGATTGAGGATTGAGGATTGAAGATTGACGATTGGGTGTTGAGGATTGAAGAATGAGGATTGAGGATTGAGGATTGAGGATTGAGGATTGAAGATTGAGTATTGAGGATTGAAGATTGAGGATTGAGGTCTGAGGATTGAGGATTGAGTATTGAGAATTGAGGATTGAGGATTGAGGATTGAAGATTGAGGATTGGGTATTGAGGATTGAAGAATGAGGATTGAGGGTTGAGGATTGAGTATTGAGGATTGAAGATTCTGGATTGGGGATTGAGTATTGAGGATTGAGGATTGAGTATTGAGAATTGAGGATTGAGGTTTGAGGACTGAGGACTGAGGATTGAGGTTTGAGAATTGAGGATTGAGGATTGCGGATTGAGGATTGAGGATGAGGGCTGAGGGTTGTGTGTTGAGGTTTGAGTATTGTATCCTGAGAATTCTGGATCTTCTATTGAGTTTGAGAATTGAGGATTGATGGTTGAGTATTGAGGATTGAGGATTGAGGACTGAGTATTGAGGATTGAGGATTGTCGATTGAATATTGAATATTGATGATTGAATATTGAGGATCGAGGATTGAGGGTTGTGGATTGAGGACGAGGACTGAGGGTTGAGTATTGATGTTTGAGGTCTGAGGATTGAGGATTGAGGATTGAGAATTGAGGATTGAGGATTGAGGATTGAAGATTGACGATTGGGTGTTGAGGATTGAAGAATGAGGATTGAGGATTGAGGATTGAGGATTGAGTATTGAAGATTGAGTATTGAGTATTGAAGATTGAGGATTGAGGTCTGAGGATTGAGGATTGAGGATTGAGGATTGAGGATTGAGGATTGAAGATTGAGGATTGAGGATTGAGTGTTCAGAATTGAGGATTGAGGATTGAGGATTGAGGATTGAAGATTGAGGACTGGGTGTTGAGTATTGAAGAATGAGGATTGAGGATTGAGGATTGAGGATTGAAGATTGAAGATTGAGTATTGAGGATTGATGATTGAGGATTGAGGTCTGAGGATTGAGGATTGAGGATTGAGAATTGAGGATTGAGGATTGAGGATTGAAGATTGAGGATTGGTTATTGAGGATTGAAGAATGAGGATTGAGTGTTGAGGATTGAGGATTGAGGATTGAGGATTGAGGATTGAGGATGGAAGATTGAGTATTGATGATTGAAGATTGAGGATTCAGGATTGAGGATTGAGGATTGAGGTTTGAAGATTGAAGATTGGGGATTGAGGATTGACGATTAAGGATTGAGTATTGAGGATTGAGAATTGAAGATTGAGGATTGATTACTGAGGATTGAGGATTGAGGATTGAGGATTGAGCATTGAGGATTGAAGATTGAGGACTGGGGATTGAGGGTTGAAGGTTGAGGATTAAGCATTGAGGATTTGGGATTGAGTATCCAGGATTGGAGATTGATTATTGAGGATTGAAGATTAAGGATTGAGGATTGAGGATAGAGAATTGAGAATTGAGAATTGAGGATGAGGACTGAGGGTTGAGGATTGAGGTTTGAGGATCGAGGATTGAGGATTGAGGATTGAGGACTGAGGATTGACGATTGAGTATTGAAGATTGAGGATTGATTACTGAGGATTGAGGATTGAGGATTGAGGATTGAGGATTGAGGATTGAGGATTGAGGATTGAAGATTGAGTAATGAGGATTGGTATTGAGGATCGAGGATTGAGGATTGAGGATTGAGGATTGAGGATGAGGGCTGAATGTTGAGTTTTGAGGTTTGAGTATTGAATCCTGAGAATTCAGGATATTCTATTGTGTATTGAGAATTGAGGATTGATGGTTGAGTATTGAGGATTGAGGATTGAGGACTGCGGATTGAGTTTTGAGGGTTGAGGATTGAGGATTGAGGATTGAATATTGAATATTGAGGATTGAAGATTGAAGATTGAGGATTGAGGATTGATGATTGAGGATTGAGGATTGAAGATTGAGTATTGAGGATTGAAGATTGAGGATTGGGGATTGAGTATTGAGGATTGAGGATTGAAGATTGAGGATTGAGGATTGAGGATGAGGGCTGAGGGTTGAGGATTGATGTTTGAGGACTGAGGAGTGAGGATTGAGGATCGAGAATTGAGGATTGAGTATTGAGGATTGAAGATTGAGGATTGCGTATGGAGGATTGAAGAATCAGGATTGAGGAATGAGGAATGAGGATTGAGGATTGAGGGTTGAAGATTGAGTATTGAGGATTGAAGCCAGACGATTGAGGATTGAGGATTGAGGATTGAGGATTGAGGATGGAGGATTGAAGATTGAGTATTGAGGGTTGAATATTGAGGATTGAGGATTGAGGATTGAGGATTGAGGATTGAAGATTGAGGATTGGGGACTGAGTGTTGAGGGTTGAATGATGAGAATTGATGTTTGTGGATAGAGATTTGAAGATTGCTGATTGAGCATTGGGTATTGAAAACTGTGAATTGATGATATTCTATTGAGGATTGAGAATTGACAACTGATTGTTGAGGACTGAGGTCTGAAGATTGAGGATTCAGGATTGAGGATTCAGGTTTGAGGTTTGTGGACTGAGGATTGAGGATTGAGGATTGAAGATTGAGGACTGGGTATGGAGGATTGAAGAATGAGGATTGAGGAATGAGGATTGACGATTGAGGATTGAAGATTGAGTATTGAGGATTGAAGCCTGACGATTGAGTATTGAGGATTGAGGATTGAGTATTGAGGTTGAAGTATTGAAGATTGAGTATTGAGGATTGAAGCCTGACGATTGAGGATTGAGGATTGAGGATTGAAGATTGAGGATTGAGGATTGAGGATGAGGGCTGAGGGTTGAGGATTGAGGTTTGAGGACTGAGGACAGAGGACTGAGGATTGAGAATTGAGGATTGAGGATTGAGGATTGAAGATTGAGGATTGGGTATGGAGGATTGAAGAATGTGGATTGAGGAATGAGGATTGAGGATGAAGTATTGAAGCTTGAGTATTGAGGATTGAAGCCTGACGATTGAGTATTGAGGATTGAGGATTGAGTATTGAGGTTGAAGTATTGAAGATTGAGTATTGAGGATTGAAGCCTGACGATTGAGGATTGAGGATTGAGGATTGAAGATTGAGGATTGAGGATTGAGGATGAGGGCTGAGGGTTGAGGATTGAGGTTTGAGGACTGAGGACAGAGGACTGAGGATTGAGAATTGAGGATTGAGGATTGAGGATTGAAGATTGAGGATTGGGTATGGAGGATTGAAGAATGTGGATTCAGGAATGAGGATTGAGGATGAAGTATTGAAGCTTGAGTATTGAGGATTGAAGCCTGACGATTGAGGATTGAGTATTGAGGATTGAGGATTTAGGGTGGAGGATTGAAGATTGAGGATTGATGATTGAGGATTGAGGATTGAGGATTGAAGATTGAGGATTGGGGACTGAGTGTTGAGTGTTGAATGATGAGAATTGATGTTTGTGGATAGAGATTTGAAGATTGCAGATTCAGTATTGGGTATTGAAAACTGTGAGTTGATGATATTCTATTGAGAATTGAGAATTGACAACTGATTGTTGAGGACTGAGTTCTGAAGATTGAGGATTCAGGATTGAGTATTCAGGTATGAGGTTTGAGGTCTGAGGATTGAGGATTGAGGATTGAGGATTGAGTGTTGAGGATTGAGGGTTGAAGGTTGAAGATTGAGTATTGAGGATTGAAGCCAGACGATTGAGGATTGAGGATTGAGGATTGAGGATTGAGGATGGAGGATTGAAGATTGAGTATTGAGGGTTGAAGATTGAGGATTGAGGATTGAGGATTGAGGATTGAGGATTGAAAATTGAGGATTGAGTACTGAGAATTGAGGATTGAGGATTGAGGATTGAAGATTGAGGATTGGGTATTGAGGATTGAGGATTGAGGATTGAGTATTGAGGATCGAGGATTGAGGATTGAATGTTGAATATTGATGATTGAAGACTGAGGATCGAGGATTGAGGGTTGTGGATTGAGGACGAGGACTGAGGGTTGAGTATTGATGTTTGAGGTCTGACGATTGAGGATTGAGGATTGAGAATTGAGGATTGAGGAATGAGGGTTGAAGATTGACGATTGGGAGTTGAGGACTGAAGAATGAGGATTGAGGATTGAGGATTGAGGATTGAGGATTGAAGATTGAGTATTGAGGATTGAAGATTGAGGATTGAGGTCTGAGGATTGAGGATTGAGTATTGAGAATTGAGGATTGAGGATTGAGGATTGAAGATTGAGGATTGGGTATTGAGGATTGAAGAATGAGGATTGAGGGTTGAGGATTGAGTATTGAGGATTCAAGATTGTGGATTGGGGATTGAGTATTGAGGATTGAGGATTGAGTATTGAGAATTGAGGATTGAGGTTTGAGGACTGAGGACTGAGGATTGAGGATTGAGAATTGAGGATTGAGGATTGAGGATTGAGGATTGAGGATGAGGGCTGAGGGTTGTGTGTTTAGGTTTGAGTATTGTATCCTGAGAATTCAGGATCTTCTATTGAGTTTGAGAATTGAGGATTGATGCTTGAGTATTGAGGATTGAGGATTGAGGACTGAGTATTGAGGATTGAGGATTGAGGATTGAATATTGAATATTGATGATTGAATATTGAGGATCGAGGATTGAGGGTTGTGGATTGAGGACGAGGACTGAGGGTTGAGTATTGATGTTTGAGGTCTGAGGATTGAGGATTGAGGATTGAGAATTGAGGATTGAGGATTGAGGATTGAAGATTGACGATTGGGTGTTGAGGATTGAAGAATGAGGATTGAGGATTGAGGATTGAGGGTTGAGGATTGAAGATTGAGTATTGAGTATTGAAGATTGAGGATTGAGGTCTGAGGATTGAGGATTGAGGATTGAGGATTGAGGATTGAGGATTGAAGATTGAGGATTGAGGATTGAGTGTTCAGAATTGAGGATTGAGGATTGAGGATTGAAGATTGAGGACTGGGTGTTGAGTATTGAAGAATGAGGATTGAGGATTGAGGATTGAGGATTGAGGATTGAAGATTGAGTATTGAGGATTGATGATTGAGGATTGAGGTCTGAGGATTGAGGATTGAGGATTGAGAATTGACGATTGAGGATTGAGGATTGAAGATTGAGGATTGGTTATTGAGGATTGAAGAATGAGGATTGAGTGTTGAGGATTGAGGATTGAGGATTGCAGATTGAGTATTGAGGATTGAAGGTTGAGGGTTGAGGATTGACGATTGAGGATTGAGCATTGAGGATTGAGGATTGAGGATTGAGGATTGAAGACAGAGTATTGAGGATTGATGATTGAGGATTGAGGATTGAGGATTGAGGATTGAGGATTGAGGATTGAAGATTGAGTATTGAGGATTGAAGATTGAGGATTTAGGATTGAGTATTGTGGATTGAGGATTGAAGATTGAGGATTGAGGATTGAGGATGAGGGCTGAGGGCTGAGGATTTAGGTTTGAGGACTGAGGACTGAGGGTTGAGGATTGAGAACTGAAGATTGAGGATTGAGGATTGAAGATTGAGGATTGGGTATGGAGGATTAAAGAATGAGGATTGAGGAATGAGGATTGAGGATTGAGGATTGAAGATTGAGTATTGAGGATTGAAGCCTGACGATTGAGGATTGAGGATTGAGGATTGAGGATTGAGGATGGAGTATTGAGGATTGAAGGTTGAGGATTGTGTATTGCGGATTGAACATTGAGGATTGAGGATTGAGGGTTGAGGATTGAGGATTGAGGACTGAAGATTGAATATTGATGATTGAAGATTGAGGATTGAGGATTGATTGTTGTGGATTGAGAACGAGGACTGAGGGTAGAGTATTGATGTTCGAGGTATGAGGATTGAGGATTGAGTATTGAGAATTGAGGATTCAGGATTGAGGATTGAAGATTGAGGATTGGGTATTGAGGATTGAAGAATGAGGATTGTGGATTGAGCATTGAGGATTGAGGATTGAAGACTGTGTATTGAGGATTGAAGTTTGGGCATTGAGGATTGAGGATTGAGGATTGAGGATTGAGGATTGAGGATGGAAGATTGAGTATTGATGATTGAAGATTGAGGATTGAGGATTGATTGTTGTGGATTGAGAACGAGGACTGAGGGTTGAGTATTGATGTTTGAGGTCTGACGATTGAGGATTGAGGATTGAGAATTGAGGATTGAGGAATGAGGGTTGAAGATTGACGATTGGGAGTTGAGGACTGAAGAATGAGGATTGAGGATTGAGGATTGAGGATTGAGGATTGAAGATTGAGTATTGAGGATTGAAGATTGAGGATTGAGGTCTGAGGATTGAGGATTGAGTATTGAGAATTGAGGATTGAGGATTGAGGATTGAAGATTGAGGATTGGGTATTGAGGATTGAAGAATGAGGATTGAGGGTTGAGGATTGAGTATTGAGGATTCAAGATTGTGGATTGGGGATTGAGTATTGAGGATTGAGGATTGAGTATTGAGAATTGAGGATTGAGGTTTGAGGACTGAGGACTGAGGATTGAGGATTGAGAATTGAGGATTGAGGATTGAGGATTGAGGATTGAGGATGAGGGCTGAGGGTTGTGTGTTTAGGTTTGAGTATTGTATCCTGAGAATTCAGGATCTTCTATTGAGTTTGAGAATTGAGGATTGATGCTTGAGTATTGAGGATTGAGGATTGAGGACTGAGTATTGAGGATTGAGGATTGAGGATTGAATATTGAATATTGATGATTGAATATTGAGGATCGAGGATTGATGGTTGTGGATTGAGGACGAGGACTGAGGGTTGAGTATTGATGTTTGAGGTCTGAGGATTGAGGATTGAGGATTGAGAATTGAGGATTGAGGATTGAGGATTGAAGATTGACGATTGGGTGTTGAGGATTGAAGAATGAGGATTGAGGATTGAGGATTGAGGGTTGAGGATTGAAGATTGAGTATTGAGTATTGAAGATTGAGGATTGAGGTCTGAGGATTGAGGATTGAGGATTGAGGATTGAGGATTGAGGATTGAAGATTGAGGACTGGGTGTTGAGTATTGAAGAATGAGGATTGAGGATTGAGGATTGAGGATTGAGGATTGAAGATTGAGTATTGAGGATTGATGATTGAGGATTGAGGTCTGAGGATTGAGGATTGAGGATTGAGAATTGACGATTGAGGATTGAGGATTGAAGATTGAGGATTGGTTATTGAGGATTGAAGAATGAGGATTGAGTGTTGAGGATTGAGGATTGAGGATTGCAGATTGAGTATTGAGGATTGAAGGTTGAGGGTTGAGGATTGACGATTGAGGATTGAGCATTGAGGATTGAGGATTGAGGATTGAGCATTGAGGATTGAGGATTGAGGATTGAGGATTGAAGACTGAGTATTGAGGATTGAAGATTGAGTATTGAGGATTGAAGATTGAGGATTTAGGATTGAGTATTGTGGATTGAGGATTGAAGATTGAGGATTGAGGATTGAGTGTTCAGAATTGAGGATTGAGGATTGAGGATTGAGGATTGAAGATTGAGGACTGGGTGTTGAGTATTGAAGAATGAGGATTGAGGATTGAGGATTGAGGATTGAAGATTGAAGATTGAGTATTGAGGATTGATGATTGAGGATTGAGGTCTGAGGATTGAGGATTGAGGATTGAGAATTGAGGATTGAGGATTGAGGATTGAAGATTGAGGATTGGTTATTGAGGATTGAAGAATGAGGATTGAGTGTTGAGGATTGAGGATTGAGGATTGCAGATTGAGTATTGAGGATTTAAGGTTGAGGGTTGAGGATTGAGGATTGAGGATTGAGCATTGAGGATTGAGGATTGAGGATTGAGGATTGAAGACTGAGTATTGAGGATTGATGATTGAGGATTGAGGATTGAGGATTGAGGATTGAGGATTGAGGATTGAGGATTGAGGATTGAGGATTGAAGATTGAGGATTGGTTATTGAGGATTGAAGAATGAGGATTGAGTGTTGAGGATTGAGGATTGAGGATTGCAGATTGAGTATTGAGGATTGAAGGTTGAGGGTTGAGGATTGACGATTGAGGATTGAGCATTGAGGATTGAGGATTGAGGATTGAGGATTGAAGACAGAGTATTGAGGATTGATGATTGAGGATTGAGGATTGAGGATTGAGGATTGAGGATTGAGGATTGAAGATTGAGTATTGAGGATTGAAGATTGAGGATTTAGGATTGAGTATTGTGGATTGAGGATTGAAGATTGAGGATTGAGGATTGAGGATGAGGGCTGAGGGCTGAGGATTGAGGTTTGAGGACTGAGGACTGAGGGTTGAGGATTGAGAACTGAAGATTGAGGATTGAGGATTGAAGATTGAGGATTGGGTATGGAGGATTAAAGAATGAGGATTGAGGAATGAGGATTGAGGATTGAGGATTGAAGATTGAGTATTGAGGATTGAAGCCTGACGATTGAGGATTGAGGATTGAGGATTGAGGATTGAGGATGGAGTATTGAGGATTGAAGGTTGAGGATTGTGTATTGCGGATTGAACATTGAGGATTGAGGATTGAGGGTTGAGGATTGAGGATTGAGGACTGAAGATTGAATATTGATGATTGAAGATTGAGGATTGAGGATTGATTGTTGTGGATTGAGAACGAGGACTGAGGGTAGAGTATTGATGTTCGAGGTATGAGGATTGAGGATTGAGTATTGAGAATTGAGGATTCAGGATTGAGGATTGAAGATTGAGGATTGGGTATTGAGGATTGAAGAATGAGGATTGTGGATTGAGCATTGAGGATTGAGGATTGAAGACTGTGTATTGAGGATTGAAGTTTGGGCATTGAGGATTGAGGATTGAGGATTGAGGATTGAGGATTGAGGATGGAAGATTGAGTATTGAGGATTAAAGATTGAGGATTCAGGATTGAGGATTGAGGATTGAGGATTGAGGATGAGGGCTGAGGGTTGAGGATTGAGGTTTGAGGACTGAGGACTGAGGATTGAGGATTGAGAACTGAAGATTGAGGATTGAGGATTGAAGATTGAGGATTGGGTATGGAGGATTAAAGAATGAGGATTGAGGAATGAGGATTGAGGATTGAGGATTGAAGATTGAGTATTGAGGATTGAAGCCTGACGATTGAGGATTGGGGATTGAGGATTGAGGATTGAGAATGGAGTATTGAGGATTGAAGGTTGAGGACTGGGTATTGAGGATTGAAGAATGAGGATTGTGGATTGAGCATTGAGGATTGAGGATTGAAGACTGTGTATTGAGGATTGAAGTTTGGGCATTGAGGATTGAGGATTGAGGGTTGAGGATTGAGGATTGAGGATGGAAGATTGAGTATTGAGGATTGAAGATTGAGGATTGAGGATTGAGGATTGAGGATGAGGGCTGAGGGTTGTGTGTTGAGGTTTGAGTATTGAATCCTGAGAATTCAGGATTTTCTATTGAGTTTGAGAATTGAGGATTGATGGTTGAGTATTGAGGATTGAGGATTGAGGATTGAGTATTGAGAATTGAGGATTGAGTATTGAATGTTGAATATTGATGATTGAAGACTGAGGATCGAGGATTGAGGGTTGTGGATTGAGGACGAGGACTGAGGGTTGAGTATTGATGTTTGAGGTCTGAGGATTGAGGATTGAGGATTGAGAATTGAGGATTGAGGATTGAGGATTGAAGATTGACGATTGGGTGTTGAGGATTGAAGAATGAGGATTGAGGATTGAGGATTGAGGATTGAGGATTGAAGATTGAGTATTGAGGATTGAAGATTGAGGATTGAGGTCTGAGGATTGAGGATTGAGTATTGAGAATTGAGGATTGAGGATTGAGGATTGAAGATTGAGGATTGGGTATTGAGGATTGAAGAATGAGGATTGAGGGTTGAGGATTGAGTATGAGGAAGATTGAGGATTGGAGTATTGAGGATTGAGGATTGAGGATTGATGGATTGAGACTGAGGATGAGGATGAGATTGAGGGATTGAGGATTGAGGATTGAGGATTGAGGATGAGGATGAGGGTGTGGTGTGTGTTAGGTTTGAGTATTGATGGGGCGGCTGGATCAGGTGGTATGAGGATGTATCCTGAGAATTCAGGATCTTCTATTGAGTTTGGGAATTGAGGATTGATGCTTGAGTATTGAGGATTGAGGATTGAGGACTGAGTATTGAGGATTGAGGATTGAGGATTGAATATTGAATATTGATGATTGAATATTGAGGATCGAGGATTGAGGGTTGTGGATTGAGGACGAGGACTGAGGGTTGAGTATTGATGTTTGAGGTCTGAGGATTGAGGATTGAGGATTGAGAATTGAGGATTGAGGATTGAGGATTGAAGATTGACGATTGGGTGTTGAGGATTGAAGAATGAGGATTGAGGATTGAGGATTGAGGATTGAGGATTGAAGATTGAGTATTGAGTATTGAAGATTGAGGATTGAGGTCTGAGGATTGAGGATTGAGGATTGAGGATTGAGGATTGAGGATTGAAGATTGAGGATTGAGGATTGAGTGTTCAGAATTGAGGATTGAGGATTGAGGATTGAAGATTGAGGACTGGGTGTTGAGTATTGAAGAATGAGGATTGAGGATTGAGGATTGAGGATTGAGGATTGAAGATTGAGTATTGAGGATTGATGATTGAGGATTGAGGTCTGAGGATTGAGGATTGAGGATTGAGAATTGACGATTGAGGATTGAGGATTGAAGATCGAGGATTGGTTATTGAGGATTGAAGAATGAGGATTGAGTGTTGAGGATTGAGGATTGAGGATTGCAGATTGAGTATTGAGGATTGAAGGTTGAGGGTTGAGGATTGACGATTGAGGATTGAGCATTGAGGATTGAGGATTGAGGATTGAGGATTGAAGACTGAGTATTGAGGATTGATGATTGAGGATTGAGGATTGAGGATTGAGTATTGAGGATTGAAGATTGAGTATTGAGGATTGAAGATTGAGGATTGAGGATTGAGTATTGTGGATTGAGGATTGAAGATTGAGGATTGAGGATTGAGGATGAGGGCTGAGGGCTGAGGATTGAGGTTTGAGGACTGAGGACTGAGGATTGAGGATTGAGAACTGAAGATTGAGGATTGAGGATTGAAGATTGAGGATTGGGTATGGAGGATTAAAGAATGAGGATTGAGGAATGAGGATTGAGGATTGAGGATTGAAGATTGAGTATTGAGGATTGAAGCCTGACGATTGAGGATTGAGGATTGAGTATTGAGAATTGAGGATTCAGGATTGAGGATTGAAGATTGAGGATTGGGTATTGAGGATTGAAGACTGTGTATTGAGGATTGAAGTTTGGGCATTGAGGATTGAGGATTGAGGATTGAGGATTGAGGATTGAGGATGGAAGATTGAGTATTGAGGATTGAAGATTGAGGATTCAGGATTGAGGATTGAGGATTGAGGTTTGAAGATTGAGGATTGGGGATTGAGGATTGACGATTAAGGATTGAGTATTGAGGATTGAGAATTGAAGATTGAGGATTGATTACTGAGGATTGAGGATTGAGGATTGAGGATTGAGCATTGAGGATTGAAGATTGAGGACTGGGGATTGAGGGTTGAAGGTTGAGGATTAAGCATTGAGGATTTGGGATTGAGTATCCAGGATTGGAGATTGATTATTGAGGATTGAAGATTAAGGATTGAGGATTGAGGGTAGAGAATTGAGAATTGAGAATTGAGGATGAGGACTGAGGGTTGAGGATTGAGGTTTGAGGATCGAGGATTGAGGATTGAGGATTGAGGACTGAGGATTGACGATTGAGTATTGAAGATTGAGGATTGATTACTGAGGATTGAGGATTGAGGATTGAGGATTGAGGATTGAGGATTGAGGATTGAAGATTGAGTAATGAGGATTGGTATTGAGGATCGACGATTGAGGATTGAGGATTGAGGATTGAGGATGAGGGCTGAATGTTGAGTGTTGAGGTTTGAGTATTGAATCCTGAGAATTCAGGATATTCTATTGTGTATTGAGAATTGAGGATTGATGGTTGAGTATTGAGGATTGAGGATTGAGGACTGCGGATTGAGTTTTGAGGATTGAGGATTGAGGATTGAGGATTGAATATTGAATATTGAGGATTGAAGATTGAAGATTGAGGATTGAGGATTGATGATTGAGGATTGAGGATTGAAGATTGAGTATTGAGGATTGAAGATTGAGGATTGGGGATTGAGTATTGAGGATTGAGGATTGAAGATTGAGGATTGAGGATTGAGGATTGAGGATTGAGGATTGAAGATTGAGGATTGGGGACTGAGTGTTGAGGGTTGAATGATGAGAATTGATGTTTGTGGATAGAGATTTGAAGATTGCAGATTGAGTATTGGGTATTGAAAACTGTGGATTGATGATATTCTACTGAGGATTGAGGATTTGACAACTGATTGTTGAGGACTGAGGATTGAGGATTGAGAATTGAGGATTGAGGATTGAGGATTGTAGATTGAGGATTGGGTATGGAGGATTGAAGAATGTGGATTGAGGAATGAGGATTCAGGATTGAGGATTGAAGATTGAGTATTGAGGATTGAAGCATGACGATTGAGGATTGAGGATTGAGGATTGAGGATTGTGGATGAAGTATTGAAAATTGAGTATTCAGGATTGAAACCTGACGATTGAGGATTGAGGATTGAGGATTGAGGGTGAGGGATTGAAGATTGAGGACTGAGGATTGAGGATTGAGGATTGAGGATTGAGGATCGAGGATTGGGGACTGAGTGTTGAGTGTTGAATGATGAGAATTGATGTTTGTGGATAGAGATTTGAAGATTGCAGATTGAGTATTGGGTATTGAAAACTGTGAGTTGGTGATATTCTATTGAGGATTGAGAATTGACAGCTGATTGTTGAGGACTGAGGTCTGAAGATTGAGGATTCAGGATTGAGTATTCAGGTATGAGGTTTGAGGTCTGACGATTGAGGATTGAGGATTGAGGATTGAGGATTGAGGATTGAGGATTGAGGGATGAAGGTTGAGGATAGGGTATTGCGGATTGAACATTGAGGATTGAGGATTGAGGGTTGAGGATTGAGGATTGAGGACTGAAGATTGAATATTGATGATTGAAGATTGAGGATTGAGGAATGACTGTTGTGGGTTGAGGACGAGGACTGAGGGTTGAGTATTGATTTTTGAGGTCTGAGGATTGAGGGTTGAGGATTGAGAATTGAGGATTGAGGATTGAGGATTGAAGATTGAGAATTGGGTGTTGAGGATTGAAGAATGAGGTTTGAGGATTGAGGATTGAGGATTGAGGATTGAATACGGAGTATTGAGGATTGAAGATTGAGGACTGAGGATTGAGGATTTAGGATTGAGGATTGAGGATTGAGGATTAAAGATTGAGTATTGAGTATTGAAGATTGAGGATTGAGGATTGAGGATTGAGGACTGAGGATTGAAGATTGAGGATTGGGGATTGAGGATTGACTATTGAGGATTGAGTATTGAGGATTGAGGGTTGAGGGTTGATTATTGAAGATTGAGTATTGATGATTGAAGATTGAGAATTGAGGATTGAGTATTGAGGACTGAGGATGAGGGCTGAGGGTTGAGGATTGAGGTTTGAGGACAGAGGACTGAGGATTGAGGTTTGAGGTTTAAGGATTGAGGATTGAGGACTGAGGATTGAGGATTGGGTATTGAGGATTGAAGAATGAGGATTGAGGATTGAGGATTGATGGTTGAGGACTGCAGATTGAGGGTTGAGGATAGAGGATTGAGGATCTAGGAATGGGGATTGAAGGTTGAAGATTGAGTATTGAGGATTGAAGATTGAGGATTGAAGATTGAGGATTGAGGATTGGGGATTGAGGATTGAGAATTGAGAATTGAGGATGAGGACTGAGGGTTGAGGATTGAGGTTTGAGGAACGAGGATTGAGGATTGAGGATTGAGGACTGAGGCTTGACGATTGAGTGTTGAAGATTGCGGATTCATAACTGAGGATTGAGGATTGAGGATTGAGGATTGAGGATTAAAGACTGAGTATTGAGGATTGAAGATGGAGGATTGAGGATTGAGGATTTAGGTTTGAGGACAGAGGACTGAGGATTGAGGATTGAGGTTTGAGGATTGAGGGTTGAGGACTGAGGATTGAGGATTGGGCATTGAGGATTGAAGAATGAGGATTGAGGATTGAGGATTGAGGGTTGAGGATTGAAGATTGAAGATTGAGGATTGGGTGTGGAGGATTGAAGAATGAGGATTGAGGAATGAGGATTGAGGATTGAGGGTTGAAGATTGAGTATTGAGGATTGAAGCCAGACGATTGAGGATTGAGGATTGAGGATTGAGGATTGAGGATGGAGGATTGAAGATTGAGTATTGAGGGTTGAATATTGAGGATTGAGGATTGAGGATTGAGGATTGAGGATTGAAGATTGAGGATTGGGGACTGAGTGTTGAGGGTTGAATGATGAGAATTGATGTTTGTGGATAGAGATTTGAAGATTGCTGATTGAGCATTGGGTATTGAAAACTGTGAATTGATGATATTCTATTGAGGATTGAGAATTGACAACTGATTGTTGAGGACTGAGGTCTGAAGATTGAGGATTCAGGATTGAGGATTCAGGTTTGAGGTTTGTGGACTGAGGATTGAGGATTGAGGATTGAAGATTGAGGACTGGGTATGGAGGATTGAAGAATGAGGATTGAGGAATGAGGATTGACGATTGAGGATTGAAGATTGAGTATTGAGGATTGAAGCCTGACGATTGAGTATTGAGGATTGAGGATTGAGTATTGAGGTTGAAGTATTGAAGATTGAGTATTGAGGATTGAAGCCTGACGATTGAGGATTGAGGATTGAGGATTGAAGATTGAGGATTGAGGATTGAGGATGAGGGCTGAGGGTTGAGGATTGAGGTTTGAGGACTGAGGACAGAGGACTGAGGATTGAGAATTGAGGATTGAGGATTGAGGATTGAAGATTGAGGATTGGGTATGGAGGATTGAAGAATGTGGATTGAGGAATGAGGATTGAGGATGAAGTATTGAAGCTTGAGTATTGAGGATTGAAGCCTGACGATTGAGGATTGAGGATTGAGGATTGAGGATTTAGGGTGGAGGATTGAAGATTGAGGATTGATGATTGAGGATTGAGGATTGAGGATTGAAGATTGAGGATTGGGGACTGAGTGTTGAGTGTTGAATGATGAGAATTGATGTTTGTGGATAGAGATTTGAAGATTGCAGATTCAGTATTGGGTATTGAAAACTGTGAGTTGATGATATTCTATTGAGAATTGAGAATTGACAACTGATTGTTGAGGACTGAGTTCTGAAGATTGAGGATTCAGGATTGAGTATTCAGGTATGAGGTTTGAGGTCTGAGGATTGAGGATTGAGGATTGAGGATTGAGGGTTGAGGATTGAGGGTTGAAGGTTGAAGATTGAGTATTGAGGATTGAAGCCAGACGATTGAGGATTCAGGATTGAGGATTCAGGTTTGAGGTTTGTGGACTGAGGATTGAGGATTGAGGTTTGAAGATTGAGGACTGGGTATGGAGGATTGAAGAATGAGGATTGAGGAATGAGGATTGACGATTGAGGATTGAAGATTGAGTATTGAGGATTGAAGCCTGACGATTGAGTATTGAGGATTGAGGATTGAGTATTGAGGTTGAAGTATTGAAGATTGAGTATTGAGGATTGAAGCCTGACGATTGAGGATTGAGGATTGAGGATTGAAGATTGAGGATTGAGGATTGAGGATGAGGGCTGAGGGTTGAGGATTGAGGTTTGAGGACTGAGGATTGAGGATTGAGGATTGAAGATTGAGGATTGGGTATGGAGGATTGAAGAATGTGGATTGAGGAATGAGGATTGAGGATGAAGTATTGAAGCTTGAGTATTGAGGATTGAAGCCTGACGATTGAGGATTGAGTATTGAGGATTGAGGATTTAGGGTGGAGGATTGAAGATTGAGGATTGATGATTGAGGATTGAGGATTGAGGATTGAAGATTGAGGATTGGGGACTGAGTGTTGAGTGTTGAATGATGAGAATTGATGTTTGTGGATAGAGATTTGAAGATTGCAGATTCAGTATTGGGTATTGAAAACTGTGAGTTGATGATATTCTATTGAGAATTGAGAATTGACAACTGATTGTTGAGGACTGAGTTCTGAAGATTGAGGATTCAGGATTGAGTATTCAGGTATGAGGTTTGAGGTTTGAGGATTGAGGATTGAGGATTGAGGATTGAGTGTTGAGGATTGAGGGTTGAAGGTTGAAGATTGAGTATTGAGGATTGAAGCCAGACGATTGAGGATTGAGGATTGAGGATTGAGGATTGAAGATGGAGGATTGAAGATTGAGTATTGAGGGTTGAAGATTGAGGATTGAGGATTGAGGATTGAGGATTGAGGATTGAAAATTGAGGATTGAGTACTGAGAATTGAGGATTGAGGATTGAGGATTGAAGATTGAGGATTGGGTATTGAGGATTGAGGATTGAGGATTGAGTATTGAGGATCGAGGATTGAGGATTGAATGTTGAATATTGATGATTGAAGACTGAGGATCGAGGATTGAGGGTTGTGGATTGAGGACGAGGACTGAGGGTTGAGTATTGATGTTTGAGGTCTGACGATTGAGGATTGAGGATTGAGAATTGAGGATTGAGGAATGAGGGTTGAAGATTGACGATTGGGAGTTGAGGACTGAAGAATGAGGATTGAGGATTGAGGATTGAGGATTGAGGATTGAAGATTGAGTATTGAGGATTGAAGATTGAGGATTGAGGTCTGAGGATTGAGGATTGAGTATTGAGAATTGAGGATTGAGGATTGAGGATTGAAGATTGAGGATTGGGTATTGAGGATTGAAGAATGAGGATTGAGGGTTGAGGATTGAGTATTGAGGATTCAAGATTGTGGATTGGGGATTGAGTATTGAGGATTGAGGATTGAGTATTGAGAATTGAGGATTGAGGTTTGAGGACTGAGGTCTGAGGATTGAGGATTGAGAATTGAGGATTGAGGATTGAGGATTGAGGATTGAGGATGAGGGCTGAGGGTTGTGTGTTTAGGTTTGAGTAATGTATCCTGAGAATTCAGGATCTTCTATTGAGTTTGAGAATTGAGGATTGATGCTTGAGTATTGAGGATTGAGGATTGAGGACTGAGTATTGAGGATTGAGGATTGAGGATTGAATATTGAATATTGATGATTGAATATTGAGGATCGAGGATTGAGGGTTGTGGATTGAGGACGAGGACTGAGGGTTGAGTATTGATGTTTGAGGTCTGAGGATTGAGGATTGAGGATTGAGAATTCAGGATTGAGGATTGAGGATTGAGGATTGAGGATTGAGAATTGACGATTGAGGATTGAGGATTGAAGATTGAGGATTGGTTATTGAGGATTGAAGAATGAGGATTGAGTGTTGAGGATTGAGGATTGAGGATTGCAGATTGAGTATTGAGGATTGAAGGTTGAGGGTTGAGGATTGACGATTGAGGATTGAGCATTGAGGATTGAGGATTGAGGATTGAGGATTGAAGACAGAGTATTGAGGATTGATGATTGAGGATTGAGGATTGAGGATTGAGGATTGAGTATTGAGGATTGAAGCCTGACGATTGAGGATTGAGGATTGAGGATTGAGGATTGAGGATGGAGTATTGAGGATTGAAGGTTGAGGATTGTGTATTGCGGATTGAACATTGAGGATTGAGGATTGAGGGTTGAGGATTGAGGATTGAGGACTGAAGATTGAATATTGATGATTGAAGATTGAGGATTGAGGATTGATTGTTGTGGATTGAGAACGAGGACTGAGGGTAGAGTATTGATGTTCGAGGTATGAGGATTGAGGATTGAGTATTGAGAATTGAGGATTCAGGATTGAGGATTGAAGATTGAGGATTGGGTATTGAGGATTGAAGAATGAGGATTGTGGATTGAGCATTGAGGATTGAGAATTGAAGACTGTGTATTGAGGATTGAAGTTTGGGCATTGAGGATTGAGGATTGAGGATTGAGGATTGAGGATTGAGGATGGAAGATTGAGTATTGAGGATTGAAGATTGAGGATTCAGGATTGAGGATTGAGGATTGAGGATTGAGGATGAGGGCTGAGGGTTGAGGATTGAGGTTTGAGGACTGAGGACTGAGGATTGAGGATTGAGAACTGAAGATTGAGGATTGAGGATTGAAGATTGAGGATTGGGTATGGAGGATTAAAGAATGAGGATTGAGGAATGAGGATTGAGGATTGAGGATTGAAGATTGAGTATTGAGGATTGAAGCCTGACGATTGAGGATTGGGGATTGAGGATTGAGGATTGAGAATGGAGTATTGAGGATTGAAGGTTGAGGATTGGGTATTGAGGATTGAAGAATGAGGATTGTGGATTGAGCATTGAGGATTGAGGATTGAAGACTGTGTACTGAGGATTGAAGTTTGGGCATTGAGGATTGAGGATTGAGGGTTGAGGATTGAGGATTGAGGATGGAAGATTGAGTATTGAGGATTGAAGATTGAGGATTGAGGATTGAGGATTGAGGATGAGGGCTGAGGGTTGTGTGTTGAGGTTTGAGTATTGAATCCTGAGAATTCAGGATTTTCTATTGAGTTTGAGAATTGAGGATTGATGGTTGAGTATTGAGGATTGAGGATTGAGGATTGAGTATTGAGGATTGAGGATTGAGTATTGAATGTTGAATATTGATGATTGAAGACTGAGGATCGAGGATTGAGGGTTGTGGATTGAGGACGAGGACTGAGGGTTGAGTATTGATGTTTGAGGTCTGAGGACTGAGGATTGAGGATTGAGAATTGAGGATTGAGGATTGAGGATTGAAGATTGACGATTGGGTGTTGAGGATTGAAGAATGAGGATTGAGGATTGAGGATTGAGGATTGAGGATTGAAGATTGAGTATTGAGGATTGAAGATTGAGGATTGAGGTCTGAGGATTGAGGATTGAGTATTGAGAATTGAGGATTGAGGATTGAGGATTGAAGATTGAGGATTGGGTATTGAGGATTGAAGAATGAGGATTGCGGGTTGAGGATTGAGTATTGAGGATTGAAGATTGTGGATTGGGGATTGAGTATTGAGGATTGAGGATTGAGTATTGAGAATTGAGGATTGAGGTTTGAGGACTGAGGACTGAGGATTGAGGATTGAGAATTGAGGATTGAGGATTGAGGATTGAGGATTGAGGATGAGGGCTGAGGGTTGTGTGTTTAGGTTTGAGTAATGTATCCTGAGAATTCAGGATCTTCTATTGAGTTTGAGAATTGAGGATTGATGCTTGAGTATTGAGGATTGAGGATTGAGGACTGAGTATTGAGGATTGAGGATTGAGGATTGAATATTGAATATTGATGATTGAATATTGAGGATCGAGGATTGAGGGTTGTGGATTGAGGACGAGGACTGAGGGTTGAGTATTGATGTTTGAGGTCTGAGGATTGAGGATTGAGGATTGAGAATTCAGGATTGAGGATTGAGGATTGAGGATTGAGGATTGAAGATTGAGGATTGAGGATTGAGTGTTCAGAATTGAGGATTGAGGATTGAGGATTGAAGATTGAGGACTGGGTGTTGAGTATTGAAGAATGAGGATTGAGGATTGAGGATTGAGGATTGAGGATTGAAGATTGAGTATTGAGGATTGATGATTGAGGATTGAGGTCTGAGGATTGAGGATTGAGGATTGAGAATTGACGATTGAGGATTGAGGATTGAAGATTGAGGATTGGTTATTGAGGATTGAAGAATGAGGATTGAGTGTTGAGGATTGAGGATTGAGGATTGCAGATTGAGTATTGAGGATTGAAGGTTGAGGGTTGAGGATTGACGATTGAGGATTGAGCATTGAGGATTGAGGATTGAGGATTGAGGATTGAAGACAGAGTATTGAGGATTGATGATTGAGGATTGAGGATTGAGGATTGAGGATTGAGGATTGAGGATTGAGGAATGAGGATTGACGACTGACGATTGAAGATTGAGTATTGAGGATTGAAGCCTGACGATTGAGGATTGAGGATTGAGGATTGAGTATTGAGGTTGAAGTATTGAAGATTGAGTATTGAGGATTGAAGCCTGACGATTGAGGATTGAGGATTGAGAATTGAGGGTTGAGGATTGAGGATCGAGGATTGGGGACTGAGTGTTGAGTGTTGAATGATGAGAATTGATGTTTGTGGATAGAGATTTGAAGATTGCAGATTGAGTATTGGGTATTGAAAACTGTGAGTTGGTGATATTCTATTGAGGATTGAGAATTGACAGCTGATTGTTGAGGACTGAGGTCTGAAGATTGAGGATTCAGGATTGAGTATTCAGGTATGAGGTTTGAGGTCTGACGATTGAGGATTGAGGATTGAGGATTGAGGATTGAGGATTGAGGATTGAGGGATGAAGGTTGAGGATAGGGTATTGCGGATTGAACATTGAGGATTGAGGATTGAGGGTTGAGGATTGAGGATTGAGGACTGAAGATTGAATATTGATGATTGAAGATTGAGGATTGAGGAATGACTGTTGTGGGTTGAGGACGAGGACTGAGGGTTGAGTATTGATTTTTGAGGTCTGAGGATTGAGGGTTGAGGATTGAGAATTGAGGATTGAGGATTGAGGATTGAAGATTGAGAATTGGGTGTTGAGGATTGAGGATTGAGGATTGATGGTTGAGGACTGCAGATTGAGGGTTGAGGATAGAGGATTGAGGATCTAGGATTGAGGATTGAAGGTTGAAGATTGAGTATTGAGGATTGAAGATTGAGGATTGAAGATTGAGGATTGAGGATTGAGGATTGAGGATTGAGAATTGAAGATTGAGGACTGGGTATGGAGGATTGAAGAATGAGGACTGAGGAATGAGGATTGACGATTGACGATTGAAATTGAGTATTGAGGATTGAAGCCTGACGATTGAGGATTGAGGATTGAGGATTGAGTATTGAGGTTGAAGTATTGAAGATTGAGTATTGAGGATTGAAGCCTGACGATTGAGGATTGAGGATTGAGGATTTAGGTTTGAGGACAGAGGACTGAGGATTGAGGTTTGAGAACTGAAGATTGAGGATTGAGGATTGAAGATTGAGGATTGGGTATGGAGGATTAAAGAATGAGGATTGAGGAATGAGGATTGAGGATTGAGGATTGAAGATTGAGTATTGAGGATTGAAGCCTGACGATTGAGGATTGGGGATTGAGGATTGAGGATTGAGAATGGAGTATTGAGGATTGAAGGTTGAGGATTGGGTATTGAGGATTGAAGAATGAGGATTGTGGATTGAGCATTGAGGATTGAGGATTGAAGACTGTGTATTGAGGATTGAAGTTTGGGCATTGAGGATTGAGGATTGAGGATTGAGTATTGAAGACTGAGTATTGAGGATTGAAGATTGAGGATTGAGGATTGAGGATTTAGGTTTGAGGACAGAGGACTGAGGATTGAGGTTTGAGGTTTGAGGATTGAGGGTTGAGGACTGAGGATTGAGGATTGGGTATTGAGGATTGAAGAATGAGGATTGAGGATTGAGGATTGAGAGTTGAGGATTGAAGATTGAAGATTGAGGATTGGGTGTGGAGGATTGAAGAATGAGGATTGAGGAATGAGGATTGAGGATTGAGGGTTGAAGATTGAGTATTGAGGATTGAAGCCAGACGATTGAGGATTGAGGATTGAGGATTGAGGATTGAGGATGGAGGATTGAATATTGAGTATTGAGGATTGAAGATTGAGGATTGAGGATTGAGTGTTGAGGATTGAGGATTGAGGATTGAGGATTGAGGATGAGGGCTGAGGTCTGTGTGTTGAGGTTTGAGTATTGAATCCTGAGAATTCAGGATTTTCTATTGAGTTTGAGAATTGAGGATTGATGGTTGAGTATTGAGGATTGAGGATTGAGGATTGAGTATTGAGTATTGAGGATTGAGGATTGAGGATTGAATATTGAATATTGATGATTGAAGATTGAGGATCGAGGATTGAGTGTTGTGGATCGACGACGAGGACCGAGGGTTGAGTATTGATGTTTGATGTCTGAGGATTGAGGTTTGAGGATTGAGAATTGAGGATTGAGGATTGAGGATTGAAGATTGACGATTGGGTGTTGAGGATTAAAGAATGAGGATTGAGGATTGAGGATTGAGGATTCAGGATTGAAGATTGAGTATTGAGGATTGATGATTGAGGATTGAGGTCTGAGGATTGAGGATTGAGGATTGAGAATTGAGGATTGAGGTTTGAGGATTGAAGATTGAGGATTGGTTATTGAGGATTGAAGAATGAGTATTGAGTGTTGAGGATTGAGGATTGAGGATTGCAGATTGTGTATTGAGGATTGAAGGTTGAGGGTTGAGGATTGAGGATTGAGGATTGAGCATTGAGGATTGAGGATTGAGGATTGAGGATTGAAGACTGAGTATTGAGGATTGATGATTGAGGATTGAGGATTGAGGATTGAGGATTGAGGATTGAGGATTGAAGATTGAGTATTGAGGATTGAAGAATGAGTATTGAGTGTTGAGGATTGAGGATTGAGGATTGCAGATTGTGTATTGAGGATTGAAGGTTGAGGGTTGAGGATTGAGGATTGAGGATTGAGCATTGAGGATTGAGGATTGAGGATTGAGAACTGAAGATTGAGGATTGAGGATTGAAGATTGAGGATTGGGTATGGAGGATTAAAGAATGAGGATTGAGGAATGAGGATTGAGGATTGAGGATTGAAGATTGAGTATTGAGGATTGAAGCCTGACGATTGAGGATTGGGGATTGAGGATTGAGGATTGAGAATGGAGTATTGAGGATTGAAGGTTGAGGATTGGGTATTGAGGATTGAAGAATGAGGATTGTGGATTGAGCATTGAGGATTGAGGATTGAAGACTGTGTATTGAGGATTGAAGTTTGGGCATTGAGGATTGAGGATTGAGGATTGAGGATTGAGGATTGAGGATGGAAGATTGAGTATTGAGGATTGAAGATTGAGGATTGAGGATTGAGGATTGTGGATGAGGGCTGAGGGTTGTGTGTTGAGGTTTGAGTATTGTATCCTGAGAATTCTGGATCTTCTATTGAGTTTGAGAATTGAGGATTGATGGTTGAGTATTGAGGATTGAGGATTGAGGACTGAGTATTGAGGATTGAGGATTGACGATTGAATATTGAATATTGATGATTGAATATTGAGGATCGAGGATTGAGGGTTGTGGATTGAGGACGAGGACTGAGGGTTGAGTATTGATGTTTGAGGTCTGAGGATTGAGGATTGAGGATTGAGAATTGAGGATTGAGGATTGAGGATTGAAGATTGACGATTGGGTGTTGAGGATTGAAGAATGAGGATTGAGGATTGAGGATTGAGGATTGAGGATTGAAGATTGAGTGTTGAGTATTGAAGATTGAGGATTGAGGTCTGAGGATTGAGGATTGAGGATTGAGGATTGAGGATTGAAGATTGAGGATTGAGGATTGAGTGTTCAGAATTGAGGATTGAGGATTGAGGATTGAGGATTGAAGATTGAGGACTGGGTGTTGAGTATTGAAGAATGAGGATTGAGGATTGAGGATTGAGGATTGAAGATTGAAGATTGAGTATTGAGGATTGATGATTGAGGATTGAGGTCTGAGGATTGAGGATTGAGGATTGAGAATTGAGGATTGAGGATTGAGGATTGAAGATTGAGGATTGGTTATTGAGGATTGAAGAATGAGGATTGAGTGTTGAGGATTGAGGATTGAGGATTGAGGATTGAGGATTGAGGATGGAGGATTGAATATTGAGTATTGAGGATTGAAGATTGAGGATTGAGGATTGAGTGTTGAGGATTGAGGATTGAGGATTGAGGATTGAGGATGAGGGCTGAGGTCTGTGTGTTGAGGTTTGAGTATTGAATCCTGAGAATTCAGGATTTTCTATTGAGTTTGAGAATTGAGGATTGATGGTTGAGTATTGAGGATTGAGGATTGAGGATTGAGTATTGAGTATTGAGGATTGAGGATTGAGGATTGAATATTGAATATTGATGATTGAAGATTGAGGATCGAGGATTGAGTGTTGTGGATCGACGACGAGGACCGAGGGTTGAGTATTGATGTTTGATGTCTGAGGATTGAGGTTTGAGGATTGAGAATTGAGGATTGAGGATTGAGGATTGAAGATTGACGATTGGGTGTTGAGGATTAAAGAATGAGGATTGAGGATTGAGGATTGAGGATTCAGGATTGAAGATTGAGTATTGAGGATTGATGATTGAGGATTGAGGTCTGAGGATTGAGGATTGAGGATTGAGAATTGAGGATTGAGGTTTGAGGATTGAAGATTGAGGATTGGTTATTGAGGATTGAAGAATGAGTATTGAGTGTTGAGGATTGAGGATTGAGGATTGCAGATTGTGTATTGAGGATTGAAGGTTGAGGGTTGAGGATTGAGGATTGAGGATTGAGCATTGAGGATTGAGGATTGAGGATTGAGGATTGAAGACTGAGTATTGAGGATTGATGATTGAGGATTGAGGATTGAGGATTGAGGATTGAGGATTGAGGATTGAAGATTGAGTATTGAGGATTGAAGATTGAGGATTGGGTATTGAGGATTGAAGAATGAGGATTGTGGATTGAGCATTGAGGATTGAGGATTGAAGACTGTGTATTGAGGATTGAAGTTTGGGCATTGAGGATTGAGGATTGAGGATTGAGGATTGAGGATTGAGGATGGAAGATTGAGTATTGAGGATTGAAGATTGAGGATTGAGGATTGAGGATTGAGGATGAGGGCTGAGGGTTGTGTGTTGAGGTTTGAGTATTGAATCCTGAGAATTCAGGATTTTCTATTGAGTTTGAGAATTGAGGATTGATGGTTGAGTATTGAGGATTGAGGATTGAGGATTGAGTATTGAGGATTGAGGATTGAGTATTGAATGTTGAATATTGATGATTGAAGACTGAGGATCGAGGATTGAGGGTTGTGGATTGAGGACGAGGACTGAGGGTTGAGTATTGATGTTTGAGGTCTGAGGATTGAGGATTGAGGATTGAGAATTGAGGATTGAGGATTGAGGATTGAAGATTGACGATTGGGTGTTGAGGATTGAAGAATGAGGATTGAGGATTGAGGATTGAGGATTGAGGATTGAAGATTGAGTATTGAGGATTGAAGATTGAGGATTGAGGTCTGAGGATTGAGGATTGAGTATTGAGAATTGAGGATTGAGGATTGAGGATTGAAGATTGAGGATTGGGTATTGAGGATTGAAGAATGAGGATTGAGGGTTGAGGATTGAGTATTGAGGATTGAAGATTGTGGATAGGGGATTGAGTATTGAGGATTGAGGATTGAGTATTGAGAATTGAGGATTGAGGTTTGAGGACTGAGGACTGAGGATTGAGGATTGAGAATTGAGGATTGAGGATTGCGGATTGAGGATTGAGGATGAGGGCTGAGGGTTGTGTGTTGAGGTTTGAGTATTGTATCCTGAGAATTCTGGATCTTCTATTGAGTTTGAGAATTGAGGATTGATGGTTGAGTATTGAGGATTGAGGATTGAGGACTGAGTATTGAGGATTGAGGATTGACGATTGAATATTGAATATTGATGATTGAATATTGAGGATCGAGGATTGAGGGTTGTGGATTGAGGACGAGGACTGAGGGTTGAGTATTGATGTTTGAGGTCTGAGGATTGAGGATTGAGGATTGAGAATTGAGGATTGAGGATTGAGGATTGAAGATTGACGATTGGGTGTTGAGGATTGAAGAATGCGGATTGAGGATTGAGGATTGAGGATTGAGGATTGAAGATTGAGTGTTGAGTATTGAAGATTGAGGATTGAGGTCTGAGGATTGAGGATTGAGGATTGAGGATTGAGGATTGAGGATTGAAGATTGAGGATTGAGGATTGAGTGTTCAGAATTGAGGATTGAGGATTGAGGATTGAGGATTGAAGATTGAGGACTGGGTGTTGAGTATTGAAGAATGAGGATTGAGGATTGAGGATTGAGGATTGAAGATTGAAGATTGAGGATTGGTTATTGAGGATTGAAGAATGAGGATTGAGTGTTGAGGATTGAGGATTGAGGATTGCAGATTGAGTATTGAGGATTTAAGGTTGAGGGTTGAGGATTGAGGATTGAGGATTGAGCATTGAGGATTGAGGATTGAGGATTGAGGATTGAAGACTGAGTATTGAGGATTGATGATTGAGGATTGAGGATTGAGGACTGAGGATTGAGGATTGAGGATTGAAGATTGAGTATTGAGGATTGAAGATTGAGGATTGAGGATTGAGTATTGTGGATTGAGGATTGAAGATTGAGGATTGAGGATTGAGGATGAGGGCTGAGGGCTGAGGGCTGAGGATTGAGGTTTGAGGACTGAGGACTGAGGATTGAGGATTGAGAACTGAAGATTGAGGATTGAGGATTGAAGATTGAGGATTGGGCATGGAGGATTAAAGAATGAGGATTGAGGAATGAGGATTGAGGATTGAGGATTGAAGATTGAGTATTGAGGATTGAAGCCTGACGATTGAGGATTGAGGATTGAGGATTGAGGATTGAGGATGGAGTATTGAGGATTGAAGGTTGAGGATAGTGTATTGCGGATTGTACATTGAGGATTGAGGATTGAGGGTTGAGGATTGAGGATTGAGGACTGAAGATTGAATATTGATGATTGAAGATTGAGGATTGAGGATTGATTGTTGTGGATTGAGAACGAGGACTGAGGGTAGAGTATTGATGTTTGAGGTATGAGGATTGAGGATTGAGTATTGAGAATTGAGGATTCAGGATTGAGGATTGAAGATTGAGGATTGGGTATTGAGGATTGAAGAATGAGGATTGTGGATTGAGCATTGAGGATTGAGGATTGAAGACTGTGTATTGAGGATTGAAGTTTGGGCATTGAGGATTGAGGATTGAGGATTGAGGATTGAGGATTGAGGATGGAAGATTGAGTATTGAGGATTGAAGATTGAGGATTCAGGATTGAGGATTGAGGATTGAGGTTTGAAGATTGAAGATTGGGGATTGAGGATTGACGATTAAGGATTGAGTATTGAGGATTGAGAATTGAAGATTGAGGATTGATTACTGAGGATTGAGGATTGAGGATTGAGGATTGAGCATTGAGGATTGAAGATTGAGGACTGGGGATTGAGGGTTGAAGGTTGAGGATTAAGCATTGAGGATTTGGGATTGAGTATCCAGGATTGGAGATTGATTATTGAGGATTGAAGATTAAGGATTGAGGATTGAGGATAGAGAATTGAGAATTGAGAATTGAGGATGAGGACTGAGGGTTGAGGATTGAGGTTTGAGGATCGAGGATTGAGGATTGAGGATTGAGGACTCAGGATTGACGATTGAGTATTGAAGATTGAGGATTGATTACTGAGGATTGAGGATTGAGGATTGAGGATTGAGGATTGAGGATTGAGGATTGAAGATTGAGTAATGAGGATTGGTATTGAGGATCGAGGATTGAGGATTGAGGATTGAGGATTGAGGATGAGGGCTGAATGTTGAGTGTTGAGGTTTGAGTATTGAATCCTGAGAATTCAGGATATTCTATTGTGTATTGAGAATTGAGGATTGATGGTTGAGTATTGAGGATTGAGGATTGAGGACTGCGGATTGGGTTTTGAGGATTGAGGATTGAGGATTGAGGATTGAATATTGAATATTGAGGATTGAAGATTGAAGATTGAGGATTGAGGATTGATGATTGAGGATTGAGGATTGAAGATTGAGTATTGAGGATTGAAGATTGAGGATTGGGGATTGAGTATTGAGGATTGAGGATTGAAGATTGAGGATTGAGGATTGAGGATGAGGGCTGAGGGTTGAGGATTGATGTTTGAGGACTGAGGAGTGAGGATTGAGGATCGAGAATTGAGGATTGAGTATTGAGGATTGAAGATTGAGGATTGGGTATGGAGGATTGAAGAATCAGGATTGAGGAATGAGGATTGAGGATTGAGGATTGAAGATTGAGTATTGAGGATTGAAGCCAGACGATTGAGGATTGAGGATTGATGATTGAGGATAGAGGATGGAGGATTGAAGATTGAGTATTGAGGGTTGAAGGTTGATGATTGAGGATTGAGGATTGAGGATTGAGGATTGAAGATTGAGGATTGGGGACTGAGTGTTGAGGGTTGAATGATGAGAATTGATGTTTGTGGATAGAGATTTGAAGATTGCAGATTGAGTATTGGGTATTGAAAACTGTGAGTTGGTGATATTCTATTGAGGATTGAGAATTGACAGCTGATTGTTGAGGACTGAGGTCTGAAGATTGAGGATTCAGGATTGAGTATTCAGGTATGAGGTTTGAGGTCTGACGATTGAGGATTGAGGATTGAGGATTGAGGATTGAGGATTGAGGATTGAGGGATGAAGGTTGAGGATAGGGTATTGCGGATTGAACATTGAGGATTGAGGATTGAGGGTTGAGGATTGAGGGTTGAGGACTGAAGATTGAATATTGATGATTGAAGATTGAGGATTGAGGAATGACTGTTGTGGGTTGAGGACGAGGACTGAGGGTTGAGTATTGATTTTTGAGGTCTGAGGATTGAGGGTTGAGGATTGAGAATTGAGGATTGAGGATTGAGGATTGAAGATTGAGAATTGGGTGTTGAGGATTGAGGATTGAGGATTGATGGTTGAGGACTGCAGATTGAGGGTTGAGGATAGAGGATTGAGGATCTAGGAATGAGGATTGAAGGTTGAAGATTGAGTATTGAGGATTGAAGATTGAGGATTGAAGATTGAGGATTGAGGATTGAGGATTGAGGATTGAGAATTGAGAATTGAGGATGAGGACTGAGGGTTGAGGATTGAGGTTTGAGGAACGAGGATTGAGGATTGAGGATTGAGGACTGAGGCTTGACGATTGAGTGTTGAAGATTGCGGATTCATAACTGAGGATTGAGGATTGAGGATTGAGGATTGAGGATTAAAGACTGAGTATTGAG
The DNA here is from genome assembly GCF_051401765.1 of Calliopsis andreniformis. Taxonomy (NCBI): domain Eukaryota; kingdom Metazoa; phylum Arthropoda; class Insecta; order Hymenoptera; family Andrenidae; genus Calliopsis; species Calliopsis andreniformis. The sequence goes on along the minus strand of NW_027480450.1, from coordinate 643,454 downwards.
GATTGAAGATTGAGGATTGAGGATTGAGGATTTAGGTTTGAGGACAGAGGACTGAGGATTGAGGTTTGAGGTTTGAGGATTGAGGGTTGAGGACTGAGGATTGAGGATTGGGTATTGAGGATTGAAGAATGAGGATTGAGGATTGAGGATTGAGGGTTGAGGATTCAAGATTGAAGATTGAGGATTGGGTGTGGAGGATTGAAGAATGAGGATTGAGGAATGAGGATTGAGGATTGAGGGTTGAAGATTGAGTATTGAGGATTGAAGCCAGACGATTGAGGATTGAGGATTGAGGATTGAGGATTGAGGATGGAGGATTGAAGATTGAGTATTGAGGGTTGAAGATTGAGGATTGAGGATTGAGGATTGAGGATTGAGGATTGAAGATTGAGGATTGGGGACTGAGTGTTGAGGGTTGAATGATGAGAATTGATGTTTGTGGATAGAGATTTGAAGATTGCTGATTGAGCATTGGGTATTGAAAACTGTGAATTGATGATATTCTATTGAGGATTGAGAATTGACAACTGATTGTTGAGGACTGAGGTCTGAAGATTGAGGATTCAGGATTGAGGATTCAGGTTTGAGGTTTGTGGACTGAGGATTGAGGATTGAGGATTGAAGATTGAGGACTGGGTATGGAGGATTGAAGAATGAGGATTGAGGAATGAGGATTGACGATTGAGGATTGAAGATTGAGTATTGAGGATTGATGATTGAGGATTGAGGTCTGAGGATTGAGGATTGAGGATTGAGAATTGACGATTGAGGATTGAGGATTGAAGATTGAGGATTGGTTATTGAGGATTGAAGAATGAGGACTGAGTGTTGAGGATTGAGGAATGAGGATTGCAGATTGAGTATTGAGGATTGAAGGTTGAGGGTTGAGGATTGACGATTGAGGATTGAGCATTGAGGATTGAGGATTGAGGATTGAGGATTGAAGACAGAGTATTGAGGATTGATGATTGAGGATTGAGGATTGAGGATTGAGGATTGAGGATTGAAGATTGAGGATTGGGTATGGAGGATTAAAGAATGAGGATTGAGGAATGAGGATTGAGGATTGAGGATTGAAGATTGAGTATTGAGGATTGAAGCCTGACGATTGAGGATTGGGGATTGAGGATTGAGGATTGAGAATGGAGTATTGAGGATTGAAGGTTGAGGATTGGGTATTGAGGATTGAAGAATGAGGATTGTGGATTGAGCATTGAGGATTGAGGATTGAAGACTGTGTATTGAGGATTGAAGTTTGGGCATTGAGGATTGAGGATTGAGGGTTGAGGATTGAGGATTGAGGATGGAAGATTGAGTATTGAGGATTGAAGATTGAGGATTGAGGATTGAGGATTGAGGATGAGGGCTGAGGGTTGTGTGTTGAGGTTTGAGTATTGAATCCTGAGAATTCAGGATTTTCTATTGAGTTTGAGAATTGAGGATTGATGGTTGAGTATTGAGGATTGAGGATTGAGGATTGAGTATTGAGGATTGAGGATTGAGTATTGAATGTTGAATATTGATGATTGAAGACTGAGGATCGAGGATTGAGGGGTGTGGATTGAGGACGAGGACTGAGGGTTGAGTATTGATGTTTGAGGTCTGAGGATTGAGGATTGAGGATTGAGAATTGAGGATTGAGGATTGAGGATTGAAGATTGACGATTGGGTGTTGAGGATTGAAGAATGAGGATTGAGGATTGAGGATTGAGGATTGAGGATTGAAGATTGAGTATTGAGGATTGAAGATTGATGATTGAGGTCTGAGGATTGAGGATTGAGTATTGAGAATTGAGGATTGAGGATTGAGGATTGAAGATTGAGGATTGGGTATTGATGATTGAAGAATGAGGATTGAGGGTTGAGGATTGAGTATTGAGTATTGAAGATTGTGGATTGGGGATTGAGTATTGAGGATTGAGGATTGAGTATTGAGAATTGAGGATTGAGGTTTGAGGACTGAGGACTGAGGATTGAGGATTGAGAATTGAGGATTGAGGATTGCGGATTGAGGTTTGAGGACAGAGGACTGAGGATTGAGGTTTGAGGTTTAAGGATTGAGGATTGAGGACTGAGGATTGAGGATTGTGTATTGAGGATTGAAGAATGAGAATTGAGGATTGAGGATTGATGGTTGAGGACTGAAGATTGAGGGTTGAGGATTGAGGATTGAGGATCTAGGAATGAGGATTGAAGGTTGAAGATTGAGTATTGAGGATTGAAGATTGAGGATTGAAGATTGAGGATTGAGGATTGAGGATTGAGGATTGAGAATTGAGAGTTGAGGATGAGGACTGAGGGTTGAGGATTGAGGTTTGAGGAACGAGGATTGAGGATTGGGTATTGAGGATTGAAGAATGAGGATTGAGGATTGAGGATTGAGAGTTGAGGATTGAAGATTGAAGATTGAGGATTGGGTGTGGAGAATTGAAGAATGAGGATTGAGGAATGAGAATTGAGGATTGAGGGTTGAAGATTGAGTATTGAGGATTGAAGCCAGACGATTGAGGATTGAGGATTGAGGATTGAGGACTGAGGATGGAGGATTGAATATTGAGTATTGAGGATTGATGATTGAGGATTGAGGATTGAGTGTTGAGGATTGAGGATTGAGGATTGAGGATTGAGGATGAGGGCTGAGGTCTGTGTGTTGAGGTTTGAGTATTGAATCCTGAGAATTCAGGATTTTCTATTGAGTTTGAGAATTGAGGATTGATGGTTGAGTATTGAGGATTGAGGATTGAGGATTGAGTATTGAGTATTGAGGATTGAGGATTGAGGATTGAATATTGAATATTGATGATTGAAGATTGAGGATCGAGGATTGAGTGTTGTGGATCGACGACGAGGACCGAGGGTTGAGTATTGATGTTTGATGTCTGAGGATTGAGGTTTGAGGATTGAGAATTGAGGATTGAGGATTGAGGATTGAAGATTGACGATTGGGTGTTGAGGATTAAAGAATGAGGATTGAGGATTGAGGATTGAGGATTCAGGATTGAAGATTGAGTATTGAGGATTGATGATTGAGGATTGAGGTCTGAGGATTGAGGATTGAGGATTGAGAATTGAGGATTGAGGATTGAGGATTGAAGATTGAGGATTGGTTATTGGGGATTGAAGAATGAGTATTGAGTGTTGAGGATTGAGGATTGAGGATTGCAGATTGTGTATTGAGGATTGAAGGTTGAGGGTTGAGGATTGAGGATTGAGGATTGAGCATTGAGGATTGAGGATTGAGGATTGAGGATTGAAGACTGAGTATTGAGGATTGATGATTGAGGATTGAGGATTGAGGATTGAGGATTGAGGATTGAGGATTGAAGATTGAGTATTGAGGATTGAAGATAGAGGATTGAGGATTGAGTATTGAGGATTGAGGATTGAGGATTGAGGATTGAGGATTGAGGATGAGGGCTGAGGGTTGAGGGTTGAGGTTTGAGGACTGAGGACTGAGGATTGAGGATTGAGAACTGAAGATTGAGGATTGAGGATTGAAGATTGAGGATTGGGTATGGAGGATTAAAGAATGAGGATTGAGGAATGAGGATTGAGGATTGAGGATTGAAGATTGAGTATTGAGGATTGAAGCCTGACGATTGAGGATTGGGGATTGAGGATTGAGGATTGAGAATGGAGTATTGAGGATTGAAGGTTGAGGATTGGGTATTGAGGATTGAAGAATGAGGATTGTGGATTGAGCATTGAGGATTGAGGATTGAAGACTGTGTATTGAGGATTGAAGTTTGGGCATTGAGGATTGAGGATTGAGGATTGAGTATTGAAGACTGAGTATTGAGGATTGAAGATTGAGGATTGAGGATTGAGGATTTAGGTTTGAGGACAGAGGACTGAGGATTGAGGTTTGAGGTTTGAGGATTGAGGGTTGAGGACTGAGGATTGAGGATTGGGTATTGAGGATTGAAGAATGAGGATTGAGGATTGAGGATTGAGAGTTGAGGATTGAAGATTGAAGATTGAGGATTGGGTGTGGAGGATTGAAGAATGAGGATTGAGGAATGAGGATTGAGGATTGAGGGTTGAAGATTGAGTATTGAGGATTGAAGCCAGACGATTGAGGATTGAGGATTGAGGATTGAGGATTGAGGATGGAGGATTGAATATTGAGTATTGAGGATTGAAGATTGAGGATTGAGGATTGAGTGTTGAGGATTGAGGATTGAGGATTGAGGATTGAGGATGAGGGCTGAGGTCTGTGTGTTGAGGTTTGAGTATTGAATCCTGAGAATTCAGGATTTTCTATTGAGTTTGAGAATTGAGGATTGATGGTTGAGTATTGAGGATTGAGGATTGAGGATTGAGTATTGAGGATTGAGGATTGAGTATTGAATGTTGAATATTGATGATTGAAGACTGAGGATCGAGGATTGAGGGTTGTGGATTGAGGACGAGGACTGAGGGTTGAGTATTGATGTTTGAGGTCTGAGGATTGAGGATTGAGGATTGAGAATTGAGGATTGAGGATTGAGGATTGAAGATTGACGATTGGGTGTTGAGGATTGAAGAATGAGGATTGAGGATTGAGGATTGAGGATTGAGGATTGAAGATTGAGTATTGAGGATTGAAGATTGAGGATTGAGGTCTGAGGATTGAGGATTGAGTATTGAGAATTGAGGATTGAGGATTGAGGATTGAAGATTGAGGATTGGGTATTGAGGATTGAAGAATGAGGATTGAGGGTTGAGGATTGAGTATTGAGGATTGAAGATTCTGGATTGGGGATTGAGTATTGAGGATTGAGGATTGAGTATTGAGAATTGAGGATTGAGGTTTGAGGACTGAGGACTGAGGATTGAGGATTGAGAATTGAGGATTGAGGATTGCGGATTGAGGATTGAGGATGAGGGCTGAGGGTTGTGTGTTGAGGTTTGAGTATTGTATCCTGAGAATTCTGGATCTTCTATTGAGTTTGAGAATTGAGGATTGATGGTTGAGTATTGAGGATTGAGGATTGAGGACTGAGTATTGAGGATTGAGGATTGTCGATTGAATATTGAATATTGATGATTGAATATTGAGGATCGAGGATTGAGGGTTGTGGATTGAGGACGAGGACTGAGGGTTGAGTATTGATGTTTGAGGTCTGAGGATTGAGGATTGAGGATTGAGAATTGAGGATTGAGGATTGAGGATTGAAGATTGACGATTGGGTGTTGAGGATTGAAGAATGAGGATTGAGGATTGAGGATTGAGGATTGAGTATTGAAGATTGAGTATTGAGTATTGAAGATTGAGGATTGAGGTCTGAGGATTGAGGATTGAGGATTGAGGATTGAGGATTGAGGATTGAAGATTGAGGATTGAGGATTGAGTGTTCAGAATTGAGGATTGAAGATTGAGGATTGAGGATTGAAGATTGAGGACTGGGTGTTGAGTATTGAAGAATGAGGATTGAGGATTGAGGATTGAGGATTGAAGATTGAAGATTGAGTATTGAGGATTGATGATTGAGGATTGAGGTCTGAGGATTGAGGATTGAGGATTGAGAATTGAGGATTGAGGATTGAGGATTGAAGATTGAGGATTGGTTATTGAGGATTGAAGAATGAGGATTGAGTGTTGAGGATTGAGGATTGAGGATTGCAGATTGTGTATTGAGGATTTAAGGTTGAGGGTTGAGGATTGAGGATTGAGGATTGAGCATTGAGGATTGAGGATTGAGGATTGAGGATTGAAGACTGAGTATTGAGGATTGATGATTGAGGATTGAGGATTGAGGATTGAGGATTGAGGATTGAGGATTGAAGATTGAGTATTGAGGATTGAAGATTGAGGATTGAGGATTGAGTATTGTGGATTGAGGATTGAAGATTGAGGATTGAGGATTGAGGATGAGGGCTGAGGGCTGAGGGCTGAGGATTGAGGTTTGAGGACTGAGGACTGAGGATTGAGGATTGAGAACTGAAGATTGAGGATTGAGGATTGAAGATTGAGGATTGGGCATGGAGGATTAAAGAATGAGTATTGAGAATTGAGGATTCAGGATTGAGGATTGAAGATTGAGGATTGGGTATTGAGGATTGAAGAATGAGGATTGTGGATTGAGCATTGAGGATTGAGGATTGAAGACTGTGTATTGAGGATTGAAGTTTGGGCATTGAGGATTGAGGATTGAGGATTGAGGATTGAGGATTGAGGATGGAAGATTGAGTATTGATGATTGAAGATTGAGGATTCAGGATTGAGGATTGAGGATTGAGGTTTGAAGATTGAAGATTGGGGATTGAGGATTGACGATTAAGGATTGAGTATTGAGGATTGAGAATTGAAGATTGAGGATTGATTACTGAGGATTGAGGATTGAGGATTGAGGATTGAGCATTGAGGATTGAAGATTGAGGACTGGGGATTGAGGGTTGAAGGTTGAGGATTAAGCATTGAGGATTTGGGATTGAGTATCCAGGATTGGAGATTGATTATTGAGGATTGAAGATTAAGGATTGAGGATTGAGGATAGAGAATTCAGAATTGAGAATTGAGGATGAGGACTGAGGGTTGAGGATTGAGGTTTGAGGATCGAGGATTGAGGATTGAGGATTGAGGACTGAGGATTGACGATTGAGTATTGAAGATTGAGGATTGATTACTGAGGATTGAGGATTGAGGATTGAGGATTGAGGATTGAGGATTGAGGATTGAGGATTGAAGATTGAGTAATGAGGATTGGTATTGAGGATCGAGGATTGAGGATTGAGGATTGAGGATTGAGGATGAGGGCTGAATGTTGAGTTTTGAGGTTTGAGTATTGAGTCCTGAGAATTCAGGATATTCTATTGTGTATTGAGAATTGAGGATTGATGGTTGAGTATTGAGGATTGAGGATTGAGGACTGCGGATTGAGTTTTGAGGGTTGAGGATTGAGGATTGAGGATTGAATATTGAATATTGAGGATTGAAGATTGAAGATTGAGGATTGAGGATTGATGATTGAGGATTGAGGATTGAAGGTTGAGTATTGAGGATTGAAGATTGAGGATTGGGGATTGAGTATTGAGGATTGAGGATTGAAGATTGAGGATTGAGGATTGAGGATGAGGGCTGAGGGTTGAGGATTGATGTTTGAGGACTGAGGAGTGAGGATTGAGGATCGAGAATTGAGGATTGAGTATTGAGGATTGAAGATTGAGGATTGCGTATGGAGGATTGAAGAATCAGGATTGAGGAATGAGGAATGAGGATTGAGGATTGAGGGTTGAAGATTGAGTATTGAGGATTGAAGCCAGACGATTGAGGATTGAGGATTGAGGATTGAGGATTGAGGATGGAGGATTGAAGATTGAGTATTGAGGGTTGAATATTGAGGATTGAGGATTGAGGATTGAGGATTGAGGATTGAAGATTGAGGATTGGGGACTGAGTGTTGAGGGTTGAATGATGAGAATTGATGTTTGTGGATAGAGATTTGAAGATTGCTGATTGAGCATTGGGTATTGAAAACTGTGAATTGATGATATTCTATTGAGGATTGAGAATTGACAACTGATTGTTGAGGACTGAGGTCTGAAGATTGAGGATTCAGGATTGAGGATTCAGGTTTGAGGTTTGTGGACTGAGGATTGAGGATTGAGGATTGAAGATTGAGGACTGGGTATGGAGGATTGAAGAATGAGGATTGAGGAATGAGGATTGACGATTGAGGATTGAAGATTGAGTATTGAGGATTGAAGCCTGACGATTGAGTATTGAGGATTGAGGATTGAGTATTGAGGTTGAAGTATTGAAGATTGAGTATTGAGGATTGAAGCCTGACGATTGAGGATTGAGGATTGAGGATTGAAGATTGAGGATTGAGGATTGAGGATGAGGGCTGAGGGTTGAGGATTGAGGTTTGAGGACTGAGGACAGAGGACTGAGGATTGAGAATTGAGGATTGAGGATTGAGGATTGAAGATTGAGGATTGGGTATGGAGGATTGAAGAATGTGGATTGAGGAATGAGGATTGAGGATGAAGTATTGAAGCTTGAGTATTGAGGATTGAAGCCTGACGATTGAGGATTGAGGATTGAGGATTGAGGATTTAGGGTGGAGGATTGAAGATTGAGGATTGATGATTGAGGATTGAGGATTGAGGATTGAAGATTGAGGATTGGGGACTGAGTGTTGAGTGTTGAATGATGAGAATTGATGTTTGTGGATAGAGATTTGAAGATTGCAGATTCAGTATTGGGTATTGAAAACTGTGAGTTGATGATATTCTATTGAGAATTGAGAATTGACAACTGATTGTTGAGGACTGAGTTCTGAAGATTGAGGATTCAGGATTGAGTATTCAGGTATGAGGTTTGAGGTCTGAGGATTGAGGATTGAAAATTGAGGATTGAGTACTGAGAATTGAGGATTGAGGATTGAGGATTGAAGATTGAGGATTGGGTATTGAGGATTGAGGATTGAGGATTGAGTATTGAGGATCGAGGATTGAGGATTGAATGTTGAATATTGATGATTGAAGACTGAGGATCGAGGATTGAGGGTTGTGGATTGAGGACGAGGACTGAGGGTTGAGTATTGATGTTTGAGGTCTGACGATTGAGGATTGAGGATTGAGAATTGAGGATTGAGGAATGAGGGTTGAAGATTGACGATTGGGAGTTGAGGACTGAAGAATGAGGATTGAGGATTGAGGATTGAGGATTGAGTATTGAGAATTGAGGATTGAGGTTTGAGGACTGAGGACTGAGGATTGAGGATTGAGAATTGAGGATTGAGGATTGCGGATTGAGGTTTGAGGACAGAGGACTGAGGATTGAGGTTTGAGGTTTAAGGATTGAGGATTGAGGACTGAGGATTGAGGATTGTGTATTGAGGATTGAAGAATGAGAATTGAGGATTGAGGATTGATGGTTGAGGACTGAAGATTGAGGGTTGAGGATTGAGGATTGAGGATCTAGGAATGAGGATTGAAGGTTGAAGATTGAGTATTGAGGATTGAAGATTGAGGATTGAAGATTGAGGATTGAGGATTGAGGATTGAGGATTGAGAATTGAGAGTTGAGGATGAGGACTGAGGGTTGAGGATTGAGGTTTGAGGAACGAGGATTGAGGATTGGGTATTGAGGATTGAAGAATGAGGATTGAGGATTGAGGATTGAGAGTTGAGGATTGAAGATTGAAGATTGAGGATTGGGTGTGGAGAATTGAAGAATGAGGATTGAGGAATGAGGATTGAGGATTGAGGGTTGAAGATTGAGTATTGAGGATTGAAGCCAGACGATTGAGGATTGAGGATTGAGGATTGAGGACTGAGGATGGAGGATTGAATATTGAGTATTGAGGATTGATGATTGAGGATTGAGGATTGAGTGTTGAGGATTGAGGATTGAGGATTGAGGATTGAGGATGAGGGCTGAGGTCTGTGTGTTGAGGTTTGAGTATTGAATCCTGAGAATTCAGGATTTTCTATTGAGTTTGAGAATTGAGGATTGATGGTTGAGTATTGAGGATTGAGGATTGAGGATTGAGTATTGAGTATTGAGGATTGAGGATTGAGGATTGAATATTGAATATTGATGATTGAAGATTGAGGATCGAGGATTGAGTGTTGTGGATCGACGACGAGGACCGAGGGTTGAGTATTGATGTTTGATGTCTGAGGATTGAGGTTTGAGGATTGAGAATTGAGGATTGAGGATTGAGGATTGAAGATTGACGATTGGGTGTTGAGGATTAAAGAATGAGGATTGAGGATTGAGGATTGAGGATTCAGGATTGAAGATTGAGTATTGAGGATTGATGATTGAGGATTGAGGTCTGAGGATTGAGGATTGAGGATTGAGAATTGAGGATTGAGGATTGAGGATTGAAGATTGAGGATTGGTTATTGGGGATTGAAGAATGAGTATTGAGTGTTGAGGATTGAGGATTGAGGATTGCAGATTGTGTATTGAGGATTGAAGGTTGAGGGTTGAGGATTGAGGATTGAGGATTGAGCATTGAGGATTGAGGATTGAGGATTGAGGATTGAAGACTGAGTATTGAGGATTGATGATTGAGGATTGAGGATTGAGGATTGAGGATTGAGGATTGAGGATTGAAGATTGAGTATTGAGGATTGAAGATAGAGGATTGAGGATTGAGTATTGAGGATTGAGGATTGAGGATTGAGGATTGAGGATTGAGGATGAGGGCTGAGGGTTGAGGGTTGAGGTTTGAGGACTGAGGACTGAGGATTGAGGATTGAGAACTGAAGATTGAGGATTGAGGATTGAAGATTGAGGATTGGGTATGGAGGATTAAAGAATGAGGATTGAGGAATGAGGATTGAGGATTGAGGATTGAAGATTGAGTATTGAGGATTGAAGCCTGACGATTGAGGATTGGGGATTGAGGATTGAGGATTGAGAATGGAGTATTGAGGATTGAAGGTTGAGGATTGGGTATTGAGGATTGAAGAATGAGGATTGTGGATTGAGCATTGAGGATTGAGGATTGAAGACTGTGTATTGAGGACTGAAGTTTGGGCATTGAGGATTGAGGATTGAGGATTGAGTATTGAAGACTGAGTATTGAGGATTGAAGATTGAGGATTGAGGATTGAGGATTTAGGTTTGAGGACAGAGGACTGAGGATTGAGGTTTGAGGTTTGAGGATTGAGTGTTGAGGACTGAGGATTGAGGATTGGGTATTGAGGATTGAAGAATGAGGATTGAGGATTGAGGATTGAGAGTTGAGGATTGAAGATTGAAGATTGAGGATTGGGTGTGGAGGATTGAAGAATGAGGATTGAGGAATGAGGATTGAGGATTGAGGGTTGAAGATTGAGTATTGAGGATTGAAGCCAGACGATTGAGGATTGAGGATTGAGGATTGAGGATTGAGGATGGAGGATTGAATATTGAGTATTGAGGATTGAAGATTGAGGATTGAGGATTGAGTGTTGAGGATTGAGGATTGAGGATTGAGGATTGAGGATGAGGGCTGAGGTCTGTGTGTTGAGGTTTGAGTATTGAATCCTGAGAATTCAGGATTTTCTATTGAGTTTGAGAATTGAGGATTGATGGTTGAGTATTGAGGATTGAGGATTGAGGATTGAGTATTGAGGATTGAGGATTGAGTATTGAATGTTGAATATTGATGATTGAAGACTGAGGATCGAGGATTGAGGGTTGTGGATTGAGGACGAGGACTGAGGGTTGAGTATTGATGTTTGAGGTCTGAGGATTGAGGATTGAGGATTGAGAATTGAGGATTGAGGATTGAGGATTGAAGATTGACGATTGGGTGTTGAGGATTGAAGAATGAGGATTGAGGATTGAGGATTGAGGATTGAGGATTGAAGATTGAGTATTGAGGATTGAAGATTGAGGATTGAGGTCTGAGGATTGAGGATTGAGTATTGAGAATTGAGGATTGAGGATTGAGGATTGAAGATTGAGGATTGGGTATTGAGGATTGAAGAATGAGGATTGAGGGTTGAGGATTGAGTATTGAGGATTGAAGATTCTGGATTGGGGATTGAGTATTGAGGATTGAGGATTGAGTATTGAGAATTGAGGATTGAGGTTTGAGGACTGAGGACTGAGGATTGAGGATTGAGAATTGAGGATTGAGGATTGCGGATTGAGGATTGAGGATGAGGGCTGAGGGTTGTGTGTTGAGGTTTGAGTATTGTATCCTGAGAATTCTGGATCTTCTATTGAGTTTGAGAATTGAGGATTGATGGTTGAGTATTGAGGATTGAGGATTGAGGACTGAGTATTGAGGATTGAGGATTGTCGATTGAATATTGAATATTGATGATTGAATATTGAGGATCGAGGATTGAGGGTTGTGGATTGAGGACGAGGACTGAGGGTTGAGTATTGATGTTTGAGGTCTGAGGATTGAGGATTGAGGATTGAGAATTGAGGATTGAGGATTGAGGATTGAAGATTGACGATTGGGTGTTGAGGATTGAAGAATGAGGATTGAGGATTGAGGATTGAGGATTGAGTATTGAAGATTGAGTATTGAGTATTGAAGATTGAGGATTGAGGTCTGAGGATTGAGGATTGAGGATTGAGGATTGAGGATTGAGGATTGAAGATTGAGGATTGAGGATTGAGTGTTCAGAATTGAGGATTGAGGATTGAGGATTGAGGATTGAAGATTGAGGACTGGGTGTTGAGTATTGAAGAATGAGGATTGAGGATTGAGGATTGAGGATTGAAGATTGAAGATTGAGTATTGAGGATTGATGATTGAGGATTGAGGTCTGAGGATTGAGGATTGAGGATTGAGAATTGAGGATTGAGGATTGAGGATTGAAGATTGAGGATTGGTTATTGAGGATTGAAGAATGAGGATTGAGTGTTGAGGATTGAGGATTGAGGATTGAGGATTGAGGATTGATGATGGAAGATTGAGTATTGATGATTGAAGATTGAGGATTCAGGATTGAGGATTGAGGATTGAGGTTTGAAGATTGAAGATTGGGGATTGAGGATTGACGATTAAGGATTGAGTATTGAGGATTGAGAATTGAAGATTGAGGATTGATTACTGAGGATTGAGGATTGAGGATTGAGGATTGAGCATTGAGGATTGAAGATTGAGGACTGGGGATTGAGGGTTGAAGGTTGAGGATTAAGCATTGAGGATTTGGGATTGAGTATCCAGGATTGGAGATTGATTATTGAGGATTGAAGATTAAGGATTGAGGATTGAGGATAGAGAATTGAGAATTGAGAATTGAGGATGAGGACTGAGGGTTGAGGATTGAGGTTTGAGGATCGAGGATTGAGGATTGAGGATTGAGGACTGAGGATTGACGATTGAGTATTGAAGATTGAGGATTGATTACTGAGGATTGAGGATTGAGGATTGAGGATTGAGGATTGAGGATTGAGGATTGAGGATTGAAGATTGAGTAATGAGGATTGGTATTGAGGATCGAGGATTGAGGATTGAGGATTGAGGATTGAGGATGAGGGCTGAATGTTGAGTTTTGAGGTTTGAGTATTGAATCCTGAGAATTCAGGATATTCTATTGTGTATTGAGAATTGAGGATTGATGGTTGAGTATTGAGGATTGAGGATTGAGGACTGCGGATTGAGTTTTGAGGGTTGAGGATTGAGGATTGAGGATTGAATATTGAATATTGAGGATTGAAGATTGAAGATTGAGGATTGAGGATTGATGATTGAGGATTGAGGATTGAAGATTGAGTATTGAGGATTGAAGATTGAGGATTGGGGATTGAGTATTGAGGATTGAGGATTGAAGATTGAGGATTGAGGATTGAGGATGAGGGCTGAGGGTTGAGGATTGATGTTTGAGGACTGAGGAGTGAGGATTGAGGATCGAGAATTGAGGATTGAGTATTGAGGATTGAAGATTGAGGATTGCGTATGGAGGATTGAAGAATCAGGATTGAGGAATGAGGAATGAGGATTGAGGATTGAGGGTTGAAGATTGAGTATTGAGGATTGAAGCCAGACGATTGAGGATTGAGGATTGAGGATTGAGGATTGAGGATGGAGGATTGAAGATTGAGTATTGAGGGTTGAATATTGAGGATTGAGGATTGAGGATTGAGGATTGAGGATTGAAGATTGAGGATTGGGGACTGAGTGTTGAGGGTTGAATGATGAGAATTGATGTTTGTGGATAGAGATTTGAAGATTGCTGATTGAGCATTGGGTATTGAAAACTGTGAATTGATGATATTCTATTGAGGATTGAGAATTGACAACTGATTGTTGAGGACTGAGGTCTGAAGATTGAGGATTCAGGATTGAGGATTCAGGTTTGAGGTTTGTGGACTGAGGATTGAGGATTGAGGATTGAAGATTGAGGACTGGGTATGGAGGATTGAAGAATGAGGATTGAGGAATGAGGATTGACGATTGAGGATTGAAGATTGAGTATTGAGGATTGAAGCCTGACGATTGAGTATTGAGGATTGAGGATTGAGTATTGAGGTTGAAGTATTGAAGATTGAGTATTGAGGATTGAAGCCTGACGATTGAGGATTGAGGATTGAGGATTGAAGATTGAGGATTGAGGATTGAGGATGAGGGCTGAGGGTTGAGGATTGAGGTTTGAGGACTGAGGACAGAGGACTGAGGATTGAGAATTGAGGATTGAGGATTGAGGATTGAAGATTGAGGATTGGGTATGGAGGATTGAAGAATGTGGATTGAGGAATGAGGATTGAGGATGAAGTATTGAAGCTTGAGTATTGAGGATTGAAGCCTGACGATTGAGGATTGAGGATTGAGGATTGAGGATTTAGGGTGGAGGATTGAAGATTGAGGATTGATGATTGAGGATTGAGGATTGAGGATTGAAGATTGAGGATTGGGGACTGAGTGTTGAGTGTTGAATGATGAGAATTGATGTTTGTGGATAGAGATTTGAAGATTGCAGATTCAGTATTGGGTATTGAAAACTGTGAGTTGATGATATTCTATTGAGAATTGAGAATTGACAACTGATTGTTGAGGACTGAGTTCTGAAGATTGAGGATTCAGGATTGAGTATTCAGGTATGAGGTTTGAGGTCTGAGGATTGAGGATTGAGGATTGAGGATTGAGGGTTGAGGATTGAGGGTTGAAGGTTGAAGATTGAGTATTGAGGATTGAAGCCAGACGATTGAGGATTCAGGATTGAGGATTGAGTATTGAGAATTGAGGATTGAGGTTTGAGGACTGAGGACTGAGGATTGAGGATTGAGAATTGAGGATTGAGGATTGAGGATTGAGGATTGAGGATGAGGGCTGAGGGTTGTGTGTTTAGGTTTGAGTATTGTATCCTGAGAATTCAGGATCTTCTATTGAGTTTGAGAATTGAGGATTGATGCTTGAGTATTGAGGATTGAGGATTGAGGACTGAGTATTGAGGATTGAGGATTTAGGATTGAATATTGAATATTGATGATTGAATATTGAGGATCGAGGATTGAGGGTTGTGGATTGAGGACGAGGACTGAGGGTTGAGTATTGATGTTTGAGGTCTGAGGATTGAGGATTGAGGATTGAGAATTGAGGATTGAGGATTGAGGATTGAAGATTGACGATTGGGTGTTGAGGATTGAAGAATGAGGATTGAGGATTGAGGATTGAGGGTTGAGGATTGAAGATTGAGTATTGAGTATTGAAGATTGAGGATTGAGGTCTGAGGATTGAGGATTGAGGATTGAGGATTGAGGATTGAGGATTGAAGATTGAGGATTGAGGATTGAGTGTTCAGAATTGAGGATTGAGGATTGAGGATTGAAGATTGAGGACTGGGTGTTGAGTATTGAAGAATGAGGATTGAGGATTGAGGATTGAGGATTGAGGATTGAAGATTGAGTATTGAGGATTGATGATTGAGGATTGAGGTCTGAGGATTGAGGATTGAGGATTGAGAATTGACGATTGAGGATTGAGGATTGAAGATTGAGGATTGGTTATTGAGGATTGAAGAATGAGGATTGAGTGTTGAGGATTGAGGATTGAGGATTGCAGATTGAGTATTGAGGATTGAAGGTTGAGGGTTGAGGATTGACGATTGAGGATTGAGCATTGAGGATTGAGGATTGAGGATTGAGGATTGAAGACAGAGTATTGAGGATTGATGATTGAGGATTGAGGATTGAGGATTGAGGATTGAGGATTGAGGATTGAGGATTGAAGATTGAGTATTGAGGATTGAAGATTGAGGATTTAGGATTGAGTATTGTGGATTGAGGATTGAAGATTGAGGATTGAGGATTGAGGATGAGGGCTGAGGGCTGAGGATTTAGGTTTGAGGACTGAGGACTGAGGGTTGAGGATTGAGAACTGAAGATTGAGGATTGAGGATTGAAGATTGAGGATTGGGTATGGAGGATTAAAGAATGAGGATTGAGGAATGAGGATTGAGGATTGAGGATTGAAGATTGAGTATTGAGGATTGAAGCCTGACGATTGAGGATTGAGGATTGAGGATTGAGGATTGAGGATGGAGTATTGAGGATTGAAGGTTGAGGATTGTGTATTGCGGATTGAACATTGAGGATTGAGGATTGAGGGTTGAGGATTGAGGATTGAGGACTGAAGATTGAATATTGATGATTGAAGATTGAGGATTGAGGATTGATTGTTGTGGATTGAGAACGAGGACTGAGGGTAGAGTATTGATGTTCGAGGTATGAGGATTGAGGATTGAGTATTGAGAATTGAGGATTCAGGATTGAGGATTGAAGATTGAGGATTGGGTATTGAGGATTGAAGAATGAGGATTGTGGATTGAGCATTGAGGATTGAGGATTGAAGACTGTGTATTGAGGATTGAAGTTTGGGCATTGAGGATTGAGGACTGAGGATTGAGGATTGAGGATTGAGGATGGAAGATTGAGTATTGATGATTGAAGATTGAGGATTGAGGATTGATTGTTGTGGATTGAGAACGAGGACTGAGGGTTGAGTATTGATGTTTGAGGTCTGACGATTGAGGATTGAGGATTGAGAATTGAGGATTGAGGAATGAGGGTTGAAGATTGACGATTGGGAGTTGAGGACTGAAGAATGAGGATTGAGGATTGAGGATTGAGGATTGAGGATTGAAGATTGAGTATTGAGGATTGAAGATTGAGGATTGAGGTCTGTGGATTGAGGATTGAGTATTGAGAATTGAGGATTGAGGATTGAGGATTGAAGATTGAGGATTGGGTATTGAGGATTGAAGAATGAGGATTGAGGGTTGAGGATTGAGTATTGAGGATTCAAGATTGTGGATTGGGGATTGAGTATTGAGGATTGAGGATTGAGTATTGAGAATTGAGGATTGAGGTTTGAGGACTGAGGACTGAGGATTGAGGATTGAGAATTGAGGATTGAGGATTGAGGATTGAGGATTGAGGATGAGGGCTGAGGGTTGTGTGTTTAGGTTTGAGTATTGTATCCTGAGAATTCAGGATCTTCTATTGAGTTTGAGAATTGAGGATTGATGCTTGAGTATTGAGGATTGAGGATTGAGGACTGAGTATTGAGGATTGAGGATTGAGGATTGAATATTGAATATTGATGATTGAATATTGAGGATCGAGGATTGATGGTTGTGGATTGAGGACGAGGACTGAGGGTTGAGTATTGATGTTTGAGGTCTGAGGATTGAGGATTGAGGATTGAGAATTGAGGATTGAGGATTGAGGATTGAAGATTGACGATTGGGTGTTGAGGATTGAAGAATGAGGATTGAGGATTGAGGATTGAGGGTTGAGGATTGAAGATTGAGTATTGAGTATTGAAGATTGAGGATTGAGGTCTGAGGATTGAGGATTGAGGATTGAGGATTGAGGATTGAGGATTGAAGATTGAGGACTGGGTGTTGAGTATTGAAGAATGAGGATTGAGGATTGAGGATTGAGGATTGAGGATTGAAGATTGAGTATTGAGGATTGATGATTGAGGATTGAGGTCTGAGGATTGAGGATTGAGGATTGAGAATTGACGATTGAGGATTGAGGATTGAAGATTGAGGATTGGTTATTGAGGATTGAAGAATGAGGATTGAGTGTTGAGGATTGAGGATTGAGGATTGCAGATTGAGTATTGAGGATTGAAGGTTGAGGGTTGAGGATTGACGATTGAGGATTGAGCATTGAGGATTGAGGATTGAGGATTGAGGATTGAAGACAGAGTATTGAGGATTGATGATTGAGGATTGAGGATTGAGGATTGAGGATTGAGGATTGAGGATTGAAGATTGAGTATTGAGGATTGAAGATTGAGGATTTAGGATTGAGTATTGTGGATTGAGGATTGAAGATTGAGGATTGAGGATTGAGGATGAGGGCTGAGGGCTGAGGATTGAGGTTTGAGGACTGAGGACTGAGGGTTGAGGATTGAGAACTGAAGATTGAGGATTGAGGATTGAAGATTGAGGATTGGGTATGGAGGATTAAAGAATGAGGATTGAGGAATGAGGATTGAGGATTGAGGATTGAAGATTGAGTATTGAGGATTGAAGCCTGACGATTGAGGATTGAGGATTGAGGATTGAGGATTGAGGATGGAGTATTGAGGATTGAAGGTTGAGGATTGTGTATTGCGGATTGAACATTGAGGATTGAGGATTGAGGGTTGAGGATTGAGGATTGAGGACTGAAGATTGAATATTGATGATTGAAGATTGAGGATTGAGGATTGATTGTTGTGGATTGAGAACGAGGACTGAGGGTAGAGTATTGATGTTCGAGGTATGAGGATTGAGGATTGAGTATTGAGAATTGAGGATTCAGGATTGAGGATTGAAGATTGAGGATTGGGTATTGAGGATTGAAGAATGAGGATTGTGGATTGAGCATTGAGGATTGAGGATTGAAGACTGTGTATTGAGGATTGAAGTTTGGGCATTGAGGATTGAGGATTGAGGATTGAGGATTGAGGATTGAGGATGGAAGATTGAGTATTGAGGATTAAAGATTGAGGATTCAGGATTGAGGGTTGAGGATTGAGGATTGAGGATGAGGGCTGAGGGTTGAGGATTGAGGTTTGAGGACTGAGGACTGAGGATTGAGGATTGAGAACTGAAGATTGAGGATTGAGGATTGAAGATTGAGGATTGGGTATGGAGGATTAAAGAATGAGGATTGAGGAATGAGGATTGAGGATTGAGGATTGAAGATTGAGTATTGAGGATTGAAGCCTGACGATTGAGGATTGGGGATTGAGGATTGAGGATTGAGAATGGAGTATTGAGGATTGAAGGTTGAGGATTGGGTATTGAGGATTGAAGAATGAGGATTGTGGATTGAGCATTGAGGATTGAGGATTGAAGACTGTGTATTGAGGATTGAAGTTTGGGCATTGAGGATTGAGGATTGAGGGTTGAGGATTGAGGATTGAGGATGGAAGATTGAGTATTGAGGATTGAAGATTGAGGATTGAGGATTGAGGATTGAGGATGAGGGCTGAGGGTTGTGTGTTGAGGTTTGAGTATTGAATCCTGAGAATTCAGGATTTTCTATTGAGTTTGAGAATTGAGGATTGATGGTTGAGTATTGAGGATTGAGGATTGAGGATTGAGTATTGAGAATTGAGGATTGAGTATTGAATGTTGAATATTGATGATTGAAGACTGAGGATCGAGGATTGAGGGTTGTGGATTGAGGACGAGGACTGAGGGTTGAGTATTGATGTTTGAGGTCTGAGGATTGAGGATTGAGGATTGAGAATTGAGGATTGAGGATTGAGGATTGAAGATTGACGATTGGGTGTTGAGGATTGAAGAATGAGGATTGAGGATTGAGGATTGAGGATTGAGGATTGAAGATTGAGTATTGAGGATTGAAGATTGAGGATTGAGGTCTGAGGATTGAGGATTGAGTATTGAGAATTGAGGATTGAGGATTGAGGATTGAAGATTGAGGATTGGGTATTGAGGATTGAAGAATGAGGATTGAGGGTTGAGGATTGAGTATTGAGGATTGAAGATTGTGGATTGGGGATTGAGTATTGAGGATTGAGGATTGAGTATTGAGAATTGAGGATTGAGGTTTGAGGACTGAGGACTGAGGATTGAGGATTGAGAATTGAGGATTGAGGATTGCGGATTGAGGATTGAGGATGAGGGCTGAGGGTTGTGTGTTGAGGTTTGAGTATTGTATCCTGAGAGTTCAGGATCTTCTATTGAGTTTGAGAATTGAGGATTGATGGTTGAGTATTGAGGATTGAGGATTGAGGACTGAGTATTGAGGATTGAGGATTGACGATTGAATATTGAATATTGATGATTGAATATTGAGGATCGAGGATTGAGGGTTGTGGATCGAGGACGAGGACTGAGGGTTGAGTGTTGATGTTTGAGGTCTGAGGATTGAGGATTGAGGATTGAGAATTGAGGATTGAGGATTGAGGATTGAAGATTGACGATTGGGTGTTGAGGATTGAAGAATGAGGATTGAGGATTGAGGATTGAGGATTGAGGATTGAAGATTGAGTATTGAGTATTGAAGATTGAGGATTGAGGTCTGAGGATTGAGGATTGAGGATTGAGGATTGAGGATTGAGGATTGAAGATTGAGGATTGAGGATTGAGTGTTCAGAATTGAGGATTGAGGATTGAGGATTGAGGATTGAAGATTGAGGACTGGGTGTTGAGTATTGAAGAATGAGGATTGAGGATTGAGGATTGAGGATTGAAGATTGAAGATTGAGTATTGAGGATTGATGATTGAGGATTGAGGTCTGAGGATTGAGGATTGAGGATTGAGAATTGAGGATTGAGGATTGAGGATTGAAGATTGAGGATTGGTTATTGAGGATTGAAGAATGAGGATTGAGTGTTGAGGATTGAGGATTGAGGATTGAGGATTGAGGATTGATGATGGAAGATTGAGTATTGATGATTGAAGATTGAGGATTCAGGATTGAGGATTGAGGATTGAGGTTTGAAGATTGAAGATTGGGGATTGAGGATTGACGATTAAGGATTGAGTATTGAGGATTGAGAATTGAAGATTGAGGATTGATTACTGAGGATTGAGGATTGAGGATTGAGGATTGAGCATTGAGGATTGAAGATTGAGGACTGGGGATTGAGGGTTGAAGGTTGAGGATTAAGCATTGAGGATTTGGGATTGAGTATCCAGGATTGGAGATTGATTATTGAGGATTGAAGATTAAGGATTGAGGATTGAGGATAGAGAATTGAGAATTGAGAATTGAGGATGAGGACTGAGGGTTGAGGATTGAGGTTTGAGGATCGAGGATTGAGGATTGAGGATTGAGGACTGAGGATTGACGATTGAGTATTGAAGATTGAGGATTGATTACTGAGGATTGAGGATTGAGGATTGAGGATTGAGGATTGAGGATTGAGGATTGAGGATTGAAGATTGAGTAATGAGGATTGGTATTGAGGATCGAGGATTGAGGATTGAGGATTGAGGATTGAGGATGAGGGCTGAATGTTGAGTTTTGAGGTTTGAGTATTGAATCCTGAGAATTCAGGATATTCTATTGTGTATTGAGAATTGAGGATTGATGGTTGAGTATTGAGGATTGAGGATTGAGGACTGCGGATTGAGTTTTGAGGGTTGAGGATTGAGGATTGAGGATTGAATATTGAATATTGAGGATTGAAGATTGAAGATTGAGGATTGAGGATTGATGATTGAGGATTGAGGATTGAAGATTGAGTATTGAGGATTGAAGATTGAGGATTGGGGATTGAGTATTGAGGATTGAGGATTGAAGATTGAGGATTGAGGATTGAGGATGAGGGCTGAGGGTTGAGGATTGATGTTTGAGGACTGAGGAGTGAGGATTGAGGATCGAGAATTGAGGATTGAGTATTGAGGATTGAAGATTGAGGATTGCGTATGGAGGATTGAAGAATCAGGATTGAGGAATGAGGAATGAGGATTGAGGATTGAGGGTTGAAGATTGAGTATTGAGGATTGAAGCCAGACGATTGAGGATTGAGGATTGAGGATTGAGGATTGAGGATGGAGGATTGAAGATTGAGTATTGAGGGTTGAATATTGAGGATTGAGGATTGAGGATTGAGGATTGAGGATTGAAGATTGAGGATTGGGGACTGAGTGTTGAGGGTTGAATGATGAGAATTGATGTTTGTGGATAGAGATTTGAAGATTGCTGATTGAGCATTGGGTATTGAAAACTGTGAATTGATGATATTCTATTGAGGATTGAGAATTGACAACTGATTGTTGAGGACTGAGGTCTGAAGATTGAGGATTCAGGATTGAGGATTCAGGTTTGAGGTTTGTGGACTGAGGATTGAGGATTGAGGATTGAAGATTGAGGACTGGGTATGGAGGATTGAAGAATGAGGATTGAGGAATGAGGATTGACGATTGAGGATTGAAGATTGAGTATTGAGGATTGAAGCCTGACGATTGAGTATTGAGGATTGAGGATTGAGTATTGAGGTTTAAGTATTGAAGATTGAGTATTGAGGATTGAAGCCTGACGATTGAGGATTGAGGATTGAGGATTGAAGATTGAGGATTGAGGATTGAGGATGAGGGCTGAGGGTTGAGGATTGAGGTTTGAGGACTGAGGACAGAGGACTGAGGATTGAGAATTGAGGATTGAGGATTGAGGATTGAAGATTGAGGATTGGGTATGGAGGATTGAAGAATGTGGATTGAGGAATGAGGATTGAGGATGAAGTATTGAAGCTTGAGTATTGAGGATTGAAGCCTGACGATTGAGGATTGAGGATTGAGGATTGAGGATTTAGGGTGGAGGATTGAAGATTGAGGATTGATGATTGAGGATTGAGGATTGAGGATTGAAGATTGAGGATTGGGGACTGAGTGTTGAGTGTTGAATGATGAGAATTGATGTTTGTGGATAGAGATTTGAAGATTGCAGATTCAGTATTGGGTATTGAAAACTGTGAGTTGATGATATTCTATTGAGAATTGAGAATTGACAACTGATTGTTGAGGACTGAGTTCTGAAGATTGAGGATTCAGGATTGAGTATTCAGGTATGAGGTTTGAGGTCTGAGGATTGAGGATTGAGGATTGAGGATTGAGGGTTGAGGATTGAGGGTTGAAGGTTGAAGATTGAGTATTGAGGATTGAAGCCAGACGATTGAGGATTCAGGATTGAGGATTGAGTATTGAGAATTGAGGATTGAGGTTTGAGGACTGAGGACTGAGGATTGAGGATTGAGAATTGAGGATTGAGGATTGAGGATTGAGGATTGAGGATGAGGGCTGAGGGTTGTGTGTTTAGGTTTGAGTATTGTATCCTGAGAATTCAGGATCTTCTATTGAGTTTGAGAATTGAGGATTGATGCTTGAGTATTGAGGATTGAGGATTGAGGACTGAGTATTGAGGATTGAGGATTTAGGATTGAATATTGAATATTGATGATTGAATATTGAGGATCGAGGATTGAGGGTTGTGGATTGAGGACGAGGACTGAGGGTTGAGTATTGATGTTTGAGGTCTGAGGATTGAGGATTGAGGATTGAGAATTGAGGATTGAGGATTGAGGATTGAAGATTGACGATTGGGTGTTGAGGATTGAAGAATGAGGATTGAGGATTGAGGATTGAGGGTTGAGGATTGAAGATTGAGTATTGAGTATTGAAGATTGAGGATTGAGGTCTGAGGATTGAGGATTGAGGATTGAGGATTGAGGATTGAGGATTGAAGATTGAGGATTGAGGATTGAGTGTTCAGAATTGAGGATTGAGGATTGAGGATTGAAGATTGAGGACTGGGTGTTGAGTATTGAAGAATGAGGATTGAGGATTGAGGATTGAGGATTGAGGATTGAAGATTGAGTATTGAGGATTGATGATTGAGGATTGAGGTCTGAGGATTGAGGATTGAGGATTGAGAATTGACGATTGAGGATTGAGGATTGAAGATTGAGGATTGGTTATTGAGGATTGAAGAATGAGGATTGAGTGTTGAGGATTGAGGATTGAGGATTGCAGATTGAGTATTGAGGATTGAAGGTTGAGGGTTGAGGATTGACGATTGAGGATTGAGCATTGAGGATTGAGGATTGAGGATTGAGGATTGAAGACAGAGTATTGAGGATTGATGATTGAGGATTGAGGATTGAGGATTGAGGATTGAGGATTGAGGATTGAAGATTGAGTATTGAGGATTGAAGATTGAGGATTTAGGATTGAGTATTGTGGATTGAGGATTGAAGATTGAGGATTGAGGATTGAGGATGAGGGCTGAGGGCTGAGGATTTAGGTTTGAGGACTGAGGACTGAGGGTTGAGGATTGAGAACTGAAGATTGAGGATTGAGGATTGAAGATTGAGGATTGGGTATGGAGGATTAAAGAATGAGGATTGAGGAATGAGGATTGAGGATTGAGGATTGAAGATTGAGTATTGAGGATTGAAGCCTGACGATTGAGGATTGAGGATTGAGGATTGAGGATTGAGGATGGAGTATTGAGGATTGAAGGTTGAGGATTGTGTATTGCGGATTGAACATTGAGGATTGAGGATTGAGGGTTGAGGATTGAGGATTGAGGACTGAAGATTGAATATTGATGATTGAAGATTGAGGATTGAGGATTGATTGTTGTGGATTGAGAACGAGGACTGAGGGTAGAGTATTGATGTTCGAGGTATGAGGATTGAGGATTGAGTATTGAGAATTGAGGATTCAGGATTGAGGATTGAAGATTGAGGATTGGGTATTGAGGATTGAAGAATGAGGATTGTGGATTGAGCATTGAGGATTGAGGATTGAAGACTGTGTATTGAGGATTGAAGTTTGGGCATTGAGGATTGAGGACTGAGGATTGAGGATTGAGGATTGAGGATGGAAGATTGAGTATTGATGATTGAAGATTGAGGATTGAGGATTGATTGTTGTGGATTGAGAACGAGGACTGAGGGTTGAGTATTGATGTTTGAGGTCTGACGATTGAGGATTGAGGATTGAGAATTGAGGATTGAGGAATGAGGGTTGAAGATTGACGATTGGGAGTTGAGGACTGAAGAATGAGGATTGAGGATTGAGGATTGAGGATTGAGGATTGAAGATTGAGTATTGAGGATTGAAGATTGAGGATTGAGGTCTGTGGATTGAGGATTGAGTATTGAGAATTGAGGATTGAGGATTGAGGATTGAAGATTGAGGATTGGGTATTGAGGATTGAAGAATGAGGATTGAGGGTTGAGGATTGAGTATTGAGGATTCAAGATTGTGGATTGGGGATTGAGTATTGAGGATTGAGGATTGAGTATTGAGAATTGAGGATTGAGGTTTGAGGACTGAGGACTGAGGATTGAGGATTGAGAATTGAGGATTGAGGATTGAGGATTGAGGATTGAGGATGAGGGCTGAGGGTTGTGTGTTTAGGTTTGAGTATTGTATCCTGAGAATTCAGGATCTTCTATTGAGTTTGAGAATTGAGGATTGATGCTTGAGTATTGAGGATTGAGGATTGAGGACTGAGTATTGAGGATTGAGGATTGAGGATTGAATATTGAATATTGATGATTGAATATTGAGGATCGAGGATTGATGGTTGTGGATTGAGGACGAGGACTGAGGGTTGAGTATTGATGTTTGAGGTCTGAGGATTGAGGATTGAGGATTGAGAATTGAGGATTGAGGATTGAGGATTGAAGATTGACGATTGGGTGTTGAGGATTGAAGAATGAGGATTGAGGATTGAGGATTGAGGGTTGAGGATTGAAGATTGAGTATTGAGTATTGAAGATTGAGGATTGAGGTCTGAGGATTGAGGATTGAGGATTGAGGATTGAGGATTGAGGATTGAAGATTGAGGACTGGGTGTTGAGTATTGAAGAATGAGGATTGAGGATTGAGGATTGAGGATTGAGGATTGAAGATTGAGTATTGAGGATTGATGATTGAGGATTGAGGTCTGAGGATTGAGGATTGAGGATTGAGAATTGACGATTGAGGATTGAGGATTGAAGATTGAGGATTGGTTATTGAGGATTGAAGAATGAGGATTGAGTGTTGAGGATTGAGGATTGAGGATTGCAGATTGAGTATTGAGGATTGAAGGTTGAGGGTTGAGGATTGACGATTGAGGATTGAGCATTGAGGATTGAGGATTGAGGATTGAGGATTGAAGACAGAGTATTGAGGATTGATGATTGAGGATTGAGGATTGAGGATTGAGGATTGAGGATTGAGGATTGAAGATTGAGTATTGAGGATTGAAGATTGAGGATTTAGGATTGAGTATTGTGGATTGAGGATTGAAGATTGAGGATTGAGGATTGAGGATGAGGGCTGAGGGCTGAGGATTGAGGTTTGAGGACTGAGGACTGAGGGTTGAGGATTGAGAACTGAAGATTGAGGATTGAGGATTGAAGATTGAGGATTGGGTATGGAGGATTAAAGAATGAGGATTGAGGAATGAGGATTGAGGATTGAGGATTGAAGATTGAGTATTGAGGATTGAAGCCTGACGATTGAGGATTGAGGATTGAGGATTGAGGATTGAGGATGGAGTATTGAGGATTGAAGGTTGAGGATTGTGTATTGCGGATTGAACATTGAGGATTGAGGATTGAGGGTTGAGGATTGAGGATTGAGGACTGAAGATTGAATATTGATGATTGAAGATTGAGGATTGAGGATTGATTGTTGTGGATTGAGAACGAGGACTGAGGGTAGAGTATTGATGTTCGAGGTATGAGGATTGAGGATTGAGTATTGAGAATTGAGGATTCAGGATTGAGGATTGAAGATTGAGGATTGGGTATTGAGGATTGAAGAATGAGGATTGTGGATTGAGCATTGAGGATTGAGGATTGAAGACTGTGTATTGAGGATTGAAGTTTGGGCATTGAGGATTGAGGATTGAGGATTGAGGATTGAGGATTGAGGATGGAAGATTGAGTATTGAGGATTAAAGATTGAGGATTCAGGATTGAGGGTTGAGGATTGAGGATTGAGGATGAGGGCTGAGGGTTGAGGATTGAGGTTTGAGGACTGAGGACTGAGGATTGAGGATTGAGAACTGAAGATTGAGGATTGAGGATTGAAGATTGAGGATTGGGTATGGAGGATTAAAGAATGAGGATTGAGGAATGAGGATTGAGGATTGAGGATTGAAGATTGAGTATTGAGGATTGAAGCCTGACGATTGAGGATTGGGGATTGAGGATTGAGGATTGAGAATGGAGTATTGAGGATTGAAGGTTGAGGATTGGGTATTGAGGATTGAAGAATGAGGATTGTGGATTGAGCATTGAGGATTGAGGATTGAAGACTGTGTATTGAGGATTGAAGTTTGGGCATTGAGGATTGAGGATTGAGGGTTGAGGATTGAGGATTGAGGATGGAAGATTGGGTATTGAGGATTGAAGATTGAGGATTGAGGATTGAGGATTGAGGATGAGGGCTGAGGGTTGTGTGTTGAGGTTTGAGTATTGAATCCTGAGAATTCAGGATTTTCTATTGAGTTTGAGAATTGAGGATTGATGGTTGAGTATTGAGGATTGAGGATTGAGGATTGAGTATTGAGAATTGAGGATTGAGTATTGAATGTTGAATATTGATGATTGAAGACTGAGGATCGAGGATTGAGGGTTGTGGATTGAGGACGAGGACTGAGGGTTGAGTATTGATGTTTGAGGTCTGAGGATTGAGGATTGAGGATTGAGAATTGAGGATTGAGGATTGAGGATTGAAGATTGACGATTGGGTGTTGAGGATTGAAGAATGAGGATTGAGGATTGAGGATTGAGGATTGAGGATTGAAGATTGAGTATTGAGGATTGAAGATTGAGGATTGAGGTCTGAGGATTGAGGATTGAGTATTGAGAATTGAGGATTGAGGATTGAGGATTGAAGATTGAGGATTGGGTATTGAGGATTGAAGAATGAGGATTGAGGGTTGAGGATTGAGTATTGAGGATTGAAGATTGTGGATTGGGGATTGAGTATTGAGGATTGAGGATTGAGTATTGAGAATTGAGGATTGAGGTTTGAGGACTGAGGACTGAGGATTGAGGATTGAGAATTGAGGATTGAGGATTGCGGATTGAGGATTGAGGATGAGGGCTGAGGGTTGTGTGTTGAGGTTTGAGTATTGTATCCTGAGAGTTCAGGATCTTCTATTGAGTTTGAGAATTGAGGATTGATGGTTGAGTATTGAGGATTGAGGATTGAGGACTGAGTATTGAGGATTGAGGATTGACGATTGAATATTGAATATTGATGATTGAATATTGAGGATCGAGGATTGAGGGTTGTGGATCGAGGACGAGGACTGAGGGTTGAGTGTTGATGTTTGAGGTCTGAGGATTGAGGATTGAGGATTGAGAATTGAGGATTGAGGATTGAGGATTGAAGATTGACGATTGGGTGTTGAGGATTGAAGAATGAGGATTGAGGATTGAGGATTGAGGATTGAGGATTGAAGATTGAGTATTGAGTATTGAAGATTGAGGATTGAGGTCTGAGGATTGAGGATTGAGGATTGAGGATTGAGGATTGAGGATTGAAGATTGAGGATTGAGGATTGAGTGTTCAGAATTGAGGATTGAGGATTGAGGATTGAGGATTGAAGATTGAGGACTGGGTGTTGAGTATTGAAGAATGAGGATTGAGGATTGAGGATTGAGGATTGAAGATTGAAGATTGAGTATTGAGGATTGATGATTGAGGATTGAGGTCTGAGGATTGAGGATTGAGGATTGAGAATTGAGGATTGAGGATTGAGGATTGAAGATTGAGGATTGGTTATTGAGGATTGAAGAATGAGGATTGAGTGTTGAGGATTGAGGATTGAGGATTGCAGATTGAGTATTGAGGATTTAAGGTTGAGGGTTGAGGATTGAGGATTGAGGATTGAGCATTGAGGATTGAGGATTGAGGATTGAGGATTGAAGACTGAGTATTGAGGATTGATGATTGAGGATTGAGGATTGAGGATTGAGGATTGAGGATTGAGGATTGAGGATTGAGGATTGAGGATTGAAGATTGAGGATTGGTTATTGAGGATTGAAGAATGAGGATTGAGTGTTGAGGATTGAGGATTGAGGATTGCAGATTGAGTATTGAGGATTGAAGGTTGAGGGTTGAGGATTGACGATTGAGGATTGAGCATTGAGGATTGAGGATTGAGGATTGAGGATTGAAGACAGAGTATTGAGGATTGATGATTGAGGATTGAGGATTGAGGATTGAGGATTGAGGATTGAGGATTGAAGATTGAGTATTGAGGATTGAAGATTGAGGATTTAGGATTGAGTATTGTGGATTGAGGATTGAAGATTGAGGATTGAGGATTGAGGATGAGGGCTGAGGGCTGAGGATTGAGGTTTGAGGACTGAGGACTGAGGGTTGAGGATTGAGAACTGAAGATTGAGGATTGAGGATTGAAGATTGAGGATTGGGTATGGAGGATTAAAGAATGAGGATTGAGGAATGAGGATTGAGGATTGAGGATTGAAGATTGAGTATTGAGGATTGAAGCCTGACGATTGAGGATTGAGGATTGAGGATTGAGGATTGAGGATGGAGTATTGAGGATTGAAGGTTGAGGATTGTGTATTGCGGATTGAACATTGAGGATTGAGGATTGAGGGTTGAGGATTGAGGATTGAGGACTGAAGATTGAATATTGATGATTGAAGATTGAGGATTGAGGATTGATTGTTGTGGATTGAGAACGAGGACTGAGGGTAGAGTATTGATGTTCGAGGTATGAGGATTGAGGATTGAGTATTGAGAATTGAGGATTCAGGATTGAGGATTGAAGATTGAGGATTGGGTATTGAGGATTGAAGAATGAGGATTGTGGATTGAGCATTGAGGATTGAGGATTGAAGACTGTGTATTGAGGATTGAAGTTTGGGCATTGAGGATTGAGGATTGAGGATTGAGGATTGAGGATTGAGGATGGAAGATTGAGTATTGAGGATTAAAGATTGAGGATTCAGGATTGAGGATTGAGGATTGAGGATTGGGGATGAGGGCTGAGGGTTGAGGATTGAGGTTTGAGGACTGAGGACTGAGGATTGAGGATTGAGAACTGAAGATTGAGGATTGAGGATTGAAGATTGAGGATTGGGTATGGAGGATTAAAGAATGAGGATTGAGGAATGAGGATTGAGGATTGAGGATTGAAGATTGAGTATTGAGGATTGAAGCCTGACGATTGAGGATTGGGGATTGAGGATTGAGGATTGAGAATGGAGTATTGAGGATTGAAGGTTGAGGATTGGGTATTGAGGATTGAAGAATGAGGATTGTGGATTGAGCATTGAGGATTGAGGATTGAAGACTGTGTATTGAGGATTGAAGTTTGGGCATTGAGGATTGAGGATTGAGGGTTGAGGATTGAGGATTGAGGATGGAAGATTGAGTATTGAGGATTGAAGATTGAGGATTGAGGATTGAGGATTGAGGATGAGGGCTGAGGGTTGTGTGTTGAGGTTTGAGTATTGAATCCTGAGAATTCAGGATTTTCTATTGAGTTTGAGAATTGAGGATTGATGGTTGAGTATTGAGGATTGAGGATTGAGGATTGAGTATTGAGAATTGAGGATTGAGTATTGAATGTTGAATATTGATGATTGAAGACTGAGGATCGAGGATTGAGGGTTGTGGATTGAGGACGAGGACTGAGGGTTGAGTATTGATGTTTGAGGTCTGAGGATTGAGGATTGAGGATTGAGAATTGAGGATTGAGGATTGAGGATTGAAGATTGACGATTGGGTGTTGAGGATTGAAGAATGAGGATTGAGGATTGAGGATTGAGGATTGAGGATTGAAGATTGAGTATTGAGGATTGAAGATTGAGGATTGAGGTCTGAGGATTGAGGATTGAGTATTGAGAATTGAGGATTGAGGATTGAGGATTGAAGATTGAGGATTGGGTATTGAGGATTGAAGAATGAGGATTGAGGGTGGAGGATTGAGTATTGAGGATTGAAGATTGTGGATTGGGGATTGAGTATTGAGGATTGAGGATTGAGTATTGAGAATTGAGGATTGAGGTTTGAGGACTGAGGACTGAGGATTGAGGATTGAGAATTGAGGATTGAGGATTGCGGATTGAGGATTGAGGATGAGGGCTGAGGGTTGTGTGTTGAGGTTTGAGTATTGTATCCTGAGAGTTCAGGATCTTCTATTGAGTTTGAGAATTGAGGATTGATGGTTGAGTATTGAGGATTGAGGATTGAGGACTGAGTATTGAGGATTGAGGATTGACGATTGAATATTGAATATTGATGATTGAATATTGAGGATCGAGGATTGAGGGTTGTGGATCGAGGACGAGGACTGAGGGTTGAGTGTTGATGTTTGAGGTCTGAGGATTGAGGATTGAGGATTGAGAATTGAGGATTGAGGATTGAGGATTGAAGATTGACGATTGGGTGTTGAGGATTGAAGAATGAGGATTGAGGATTGAGGATTGAGGATTGAGGATTGAAGATTGAGTATTGAGTATTGAAGATTGAGGATTGAGGTCTGAGGATTGAGGATTGAGGATTGAGGATTGAGGATTGAGGATTGAAGATTGAGGATTGAGGATTGAGTGTTCAGAATTGAGGATTGAGGATTGAGGATTGAGGATTGAAGATTGAGGACTGGGTGTTGAGTATTGAAGAATGAGGATTGAGGATTGAGGATTGAGGATTGAAGATTGAAGATTGAGTATTGAGGATTGATGATTGAGGATTGAGGTCTGAGGATTGAGGATTGAGGATTGAGAATTGAGGATTGAGGATTGAGGATTGAAGATTGAGGATTGGTTATTGAGGATTGAAGAATGAGGATTGAGTGTTGAGGATTGAGGATTGAGGATTGCAGATTGAGTATTGAGGATTTAAGGTTGAGGGTTGAGGATTGAGGATTGAGGATTGAGCATTGAGGATTGAGGATTGAGGATTGAGGATTGAAGACTGAGTATTGAGGATTGATGATTGAGGATTGAGGATTGAGGATTGAGGATTGAGGATTGAGGATTGAGGATTGAAGATTGAGTATTGAGGATTGAAGATTGAGGATTGAGGATTGAGTATTGTGGATTGAGGATTGAAGATTGAGGATTGAGGATTGAGGATGAGGGCTGAGGGCTGAGGGCTGAGGATTGAGGTTTGAGGACTGAGGACTGAGGATTGAGGATTGAGAACTGAAGATTGAGGATTGAGGATTGAAGATTGAGGATTGGGTATGGAGGATTAAAGAATGAGGATTGAGGAATGAGGATTGAGGATTGAGGATTGAAGATTGAGTATTGAGGATTGAAGCCTGACGATTGAGGATTGAGGATTGAGGATTGAGGATTGAGGATGGAGTATTGAGGATTGAAGGTTGAGGATTGTGTATTGCGGATTGAGCATTGAGGATTGAGGATTGAGGGTTGAGGATTGAGGAGTGAGGACTGAAGATTGAATATTGATGATTGAAGATTGAGGATTGAGGATTGATTGTTGTGGATTGAGAACGAGGACTGAGGGTAGAGTATTGATGTTCGAGGTATGAGGATTGAGGATTGAGTATTGAGAATTGAGGATTCAGGATTGAGGATTGAGCATTGAGGATTGAAGATTGAGGACTGGGGATTGAGGGTTCAAGGTTGAGGATTAAGCATTGAGGATTTGGGATTGAGTATCCAGGATTGGAGATTGATTATTGAGGATTGAAGATTAAGGATTGAGGATTGAGGATAGAGAATTGAGAATTGAGAATTGAGGATGAGGGCTGAGGGTTGAGGATTGAGGTTTGAGGATCGAGGATTGAGGATTGAGGATTGAGGACTGAGGATTGACGATTGAGTATTGAAGATTGAGGATTGATTACTGAGGATTGAGGATTGAGGATTGAGGATTGAGGATTGAGGATTGAGGATTGAGGATTGAAGATTGAGTAATGAGGATTGGTATTGAGGATCGAGGATTGAGGATTGAGGATTGAGGATTGAGGATGAGGGCTGAATATTGAGCGTTGAGGTTTGAGTATTGAATCCTGAGAATTCAGGATATTCTATTGTGTATTGAGAATTGAGGATTGATGGTTGAGTATTGAGGATTGAGGATTGAGGACTGCGGATTGAGTTTTGAGGATTGAGGATTGAGGATTGAGGATTGAATATTGAATATTGAGGATTGAAGATTGAAGATTGAGGATTGAGGATTGATGATTGAGGATTGAGGATTGAAGATTGAGTATTGAGGATTGAAGATTGAGGATTGGGGATTGAGTATTGAGGATTGAGGATTGAAGATTGAGGATTGAGGATTGAGGATGAGGGCTGAGGGTTGAGGATTGATGTTTGAGGACTGAGGAGTGAGGATTGAGGATCGAGAATTGAGGATTGAGTATTGAGGATTGAAGATTGAGGATTGGGTATGGAGGATTGAAGAATCAGGATTGAGGAATGAGGATTGAGGATTGAGGATTGAAGATTGAGTATTGAGGATTGAAGCCAGACGATTGAGGATTGAGGATTGATGATTGAGGATTGAGGATGGAGGATTGAAGATTGAGTATTGAGGGTTGAAGGTTGATGATTGAGGATTGAGGATTGAGGATTGAGGATTGAAGACGGAGTATTGAGGATTGAAGATTGAGGACTGAGGATTGAGGATTTAGGATTGAGGATTGAGGATTGAGGATTAAAGATTGAGTATTGAGTATTGAAGATTGAGGATTGAGGATTGAGGATTGAGGATTGAGGATTGAGGACTGAGGATTGAAGATTGAGGATTGGGGTTTGAGGATTGACTATTGAGGATTGAGTATTGAGGATTGAGGGTTGAGGGTTGATTATTGAAGATTGAGTATTGATGATTGAAGATTGAGAATTGAGGATTGAGTATTGAGGACTGAGGATGAGGGCTGAGGGTTGAGGATTGAGGTTTGAGGACAGAGGACTGAGGATTGAGGTTTGAGGTTTAAGGATTGAGGATTGAGGACTGAGGATTGAGGATTGGGTATTGAGGATTGAAGAATGAGGATTGAGGATTGAGGATTGAGGGTTGAGGATTGAAGATTGAAGATTGAGGATTGGGTGTGGAGGATTGAAGAATGAGGATTGAGGAATGAGGATTGAGGATTGAGGGTTGAAGATTGAGTATTGAGGATTGAAGCCAGACGATTGAGGATTGAGGATTGAGGATTGAGGATTGAGGATGGAGGATTGAAGATTGAGTATTGAGGGTTGAAGATTGAGGATTGAGGATTGAGGATTGAGGATTGAGGATTGAAGATTGAGGATTGGGGACTGAGTGTTGAGGGTTGAATGATGAGAATTGATGTTTGTGGATAGAGATTTGTAGATTGCTGATTGAGCATTGGGTATTGAAAACTGTGAATTGATGATATTCTATTGAGGATTGAGAATTGACAACTGATTGTTGAGGACTGAGGTCTGAAGATTGAGGATTCAGGATTGAGGATTCAGGTTTGAGGTTTGTGGACTGAGGATT
This sequence comes from Calliopsis andreniformis, assembly GCF_051401765.1. Classification (NCBI taxonomy): domain Eukaryota; kingdom Metazoa; phylum Arthropoda; class Insecta; order Hymenoptera; family Andrenidae; genus Calliopsis; species Calliopsis andreniformis. The sequence continues at coordinate 609,594 of NW_027480450.1, read as the reverse complement.
GAGGATTGAGGATTGAAGATTGAGGACTGGGTATGGAGGATTGAAGAATGAGGATTGAGGAATGAGGATTGACGATTGAGGATTGAAGATTGAGTATTGAGGATTGAAGCCTGACGATTGAGTATTGAGGATTGAGGATTGAGTATTGAGGTTGAAGTATTGAAGATTGAGTATTGAGGATTGAAGCCTGACGATTGAGGATTGAGGATTGAGGATTGAAGATTGAGGATTGAGGATTGAGGATGAGGGCTGAGGGTTGAGGATTGAGGTTTGAGGACTGAGGACAGAGGACTGAGGATTGAGAATTGAGGATTGAGGATTGAGGATTGAAGATTGAGGATTGGGTATGGAGGATTGAAGAATGTGGATTGAGGAATGAGGATTGAGGATGAAGTATTGAAGCTTGAGTATTGAGGATTGAAGCCTGACGATTGAGGATTGAGTATTGAGGATTGAGGATTTAGGGTGGAGGATTGAAGATTGAGGATTGATGATTGAGGATTGAGGATTGAGGATTGAAGATTGAGGATTGGGGACTGAGTGTTGAGTGTTGAATGATGAGAATTGATGTTTGTGGATAGAGATTTGAAGATTGCAGATTCAGTATTGGGTATTGAAAACTGTGAGTTGATGATATTCTATTGAGAATTGAGAATTGACAACTGATTGTTGAGGACTGAGTTCTGAAGATTGAGGATTCAGGATTGAGTATTCAGGTATGAGGTTTGAGGTCTGAGGATTGAGGATTGAGGATTGAGGATTGTGGATTGAAGATTGAGTATTGAGGATTGAAGATTGAGGATTGAGGTCTGAGGATTGAGGATTGAGTATTGAGAATTGAGGATTGAGGATTGAGGATTGAAGATTGAGGATTGGGTATTGAGGATTGAAGAATGAGGATTGAGGGTTGAGGATTGAGTATTGAGGAATCAAGATTGTGGATTGGGGATTGAGTATTGAGGATTGAGGATTGAGTATTGAGAATTGAGGATTGAGGTTTGAGGACTGAGGACTGAGGATTGAGGATTGAGAATTGAGGATTGAGGATTGAGGATTGAGGATTGAGGATGAGGGCTGAGGGTTGTGTGTTTAGGTTTGAGTATTGTATCCTGAGAATTCAGGATCTTCTATTGAGTTTGGGAATTGAGGATTGATGCTTGAGTATTGAGGATTGAGGATTGAGGACTGAGTATTGAGGATTGAGGATTGAGGATTGAATATTGAATATTGATGATTGAATATTGAGGATCGAGGATTGAGGGTTGTGGATTGAGGACGAGGACTGAGGGTTGAGTATTGATGTTTGAGGTCTGAGGATTGAGGATTGAGGATTGAGAATTGAGGATTGAGGATTGAGGATTGAAGATTGACGATTGGGTGTTGAGGATTGAAGAATGAGGATTGAGGATTGAGGATTGAGGATTGAGGATTGAAGATTGAGTATTGAGTATTGAAGATTGAGGATTGAGGTCTGAGGATTGAGGATTGAGGATTGAGGATTGAGGATTGAGGATTGAAGATTGAGGATTGAGGATTGAGTGTTCAGAATTGAGGATTGAGGATTGAGGATTGAAGATTGAGGACTGGGTGTTGAGTATTGAAGAATGAGGATTGAGGATTGAGGATTGAGGATTGAAGATTGAAGATTGAGTATTGAGGATTGATGATTGAGGATTGAGGTCTGAGGATTGAGGATTGAGGATTGAGAATTGAGGATTGAGGATTGAGGATTGAAGATTGAGGATTGGTTATTGAGGATTGAAGAATGAGGATTGAGTGTTGAGGATTGAGGATTGAGGATTGCAGATTGAGTATTGAGGATTTAAGGTTGAGGGTTGAGGATTGAGGATTGAGGATTGAGCATTGAGGATTGAGGATTGAGGATTGAGGATTGAAGACTGAGTATTGAGGATTGATGATTGAGGATTGAGGATTGAGGATTGAGGATTGAGGATTGAGGATTGAGGATTGAAGATTGAGTATTGAAGATTGAAGATTGAGGATTGAGGATTGAGTATTGTGGATTGAGGATTGAAGATTGAGGATTGAGGATTGAGGATGAGGGCTGAGGGCTGAGGGCTGAGGATTGAGGTTTGAGGACTGAGGACTGAGGATTGAGGATTGAGAACTGAAGATTGAGGATTGAGGATTGAAGATTGAGGATTGGGTATGGAGGATTAAAGAATGAGGATTGAGGAATGAGGATTGAGGATTGAGGATTGAAGATTGAGTATTGAGGATTGAAGCCTGACGATTGAGGATTGAGGATTGAGGATTGAGGATTGAGGATGGAGTATTGAGGATTGAAGGTTGAGGATTGTGTATTGCGGATTGAGCATTGAGGATTGAGGATTGAGGGTTGAGGATTGAGGAGTGAGGACTGAAGATTGAATATTGATGATTGAAGATTGAGGATTGAGGATTGATTGTTGTGGATTGAGAACGAGGACTGAGGGTAGAGTATTGATGTTCGAGGTATGAGGATTGAGGATTGAGTATTGAGAATTGAGGATTCAGGATTGAGGATTGAGCATTGAGGATTGAAGATTGAGGACTGGGGATTGAGGGTTCAAGGTTGAGTATTAAGCATTGAGGATTTGGGATTGAGTATCCAGGATTGGAGATTGATTATTGAGGATTGAAGATTAAGGATTGAGGATTGAGGATAGAGAATTGAGAATTGAGAATTGAGGATGAGGGCTGAGGGTTGAGGATTGAGGTTTGAGGATCGAGGATTGAGGATTGAGGATTGAGGACTGAGGATTGACGATTGAGTATTGAAGATTGAGGATTGATTACTGAGGATTGAGGATTGAGGATTGAGGATTGAGGATTGAGGATTGAGGATTGAAGATTGAGTAATGAGGATTGGTATTGAGGATCGAGGATTGAGGATTGAGGATTGAGGATTGAGGATGAGGGCTGAATATTGAGCGTTGAGGTTTGAGTATTGAATCCTGAGAATTCAGGATATTCTATTGTGTATTGAGAATTGAGGATTGATGGTTGAGTATTGAGGATTGAGGATTGAGGACTGCGGATTGAGTTTTGAGGATTGAGGATTGAGGATTGAGGATTGAATATTGAATATTGAGGATTGAAGATTGAAGATTGAGGATTGAGGATTGATGATTGAGGATTGAGGATTGAAGATTGAGTATTGAGGATTGAAGATTGAGGATTGGGGATTGAGTATTGAGGATTGAGGATTGAAGATTGAGGATTGAGGATTGAGGATGAGGGCTGAGGGTTGAGGATTGATGTTTGAGGACTGAGGAGTGAGGATTGAGGATCGAGAATTGAGGATTGAGTATTGAGGATTGAAGATTGAGGATTGGGTATGGAGGATTGAAGAATCAGGATTGAGGAATGAGGATTGAGGATTGAGGATTGAAGATTGAGTATTGAGGATTGAAGCCAGACGATTGAGGATTGAGGATTGATGATTGAGGATTGAGGATGGAGGATTGAAGATTGAGTATTGAGGGTTGAAGGTTGATGATTGAGGATTGAGGATTGAGGATTGAGGATTGAAGACGGAGTATTGAGGATTGAAGATTGAGGACTGAGGATTGAGGATTTAGGATTGAGGATTGAGGATTGAGGATTAAAGATTGAGTATTGAGTATTGAAGATTGAGGATTGAGGATTGAGGATTGAGGATTGAGGATTGAGGACTGAGGATTGAAGATTGAGGATTGGGGTTTGAGGATTGACTATTGAGGATTGAGTATTGAGGATTGAGGGTTGAGGGTTGATTATTGAAGATTGAGTATTGATGATTGAAGATTGAGAATTGAGGATTGAGTATTGAGGACTGAGGATGAGGGCTGAGGGTTGAGGATTGAGGTTTGAGGACAGAGGACTGAGGATTGAGGTTTGAGGTTTAAGGATTGAGGATTGAGGACTGAGGATTGAGGATTGGGTATTGAGGATTGAAGAATGAGGATTGAGGATTGAGGATTGAGGGTTGAGGATTGAAGATTGAAGATTGAGGATTGGGTGTGGAGGATTGAAGAATGAGGATTGAGGAATGAGGATTGAGGATTGAGGGTTGAAGATTGAGTATTGAGGATTGAAGCCAGACGATTGAGGATTGAGGATTGAGGATTGAGGATTGAGGATGGAGGATTGAAGATTGAGTATTGAGGGTTGAAGATTGAGGATTGAGGATTGAGGATTGAGGATTGAGGATTGAAGATTGAGGATTGGGGACTGAGTGTTGAGGGTTGAATGATGAGAATTGATGTTTGTGGATAGAGATTTGTAGATTGCTGATTGAGCATTGGGTATTGAAAACTGTGAATTGATGATATTCTATTGAGGATTGAGAATTGACAACTGATTGTTGAGGACTGAGGTCTGAAGATTGAGGATTCAGGATTGAGGATTCAGGTTTGAGGTTTGTGGACTGAGGATTGAGGATTGAGGATTGAAGATTGACGATTGAGTATTGAAGATTGAGGATTGATTACTGAGGATTGAGGATTGAGGATTGAGGATTGAGGATTGAGGATTGAGGATTGAAGATTGAGTAATGAGGATTGGTATTGAGGATCGAGGATTGAGGATTGAGGATTGAGGATTGAGGATGAGGGCTGAATATTGAGCGTTGAGGTTTGAGTATTGAATCCTGAGAATTCAGGATATTCTATTGTGTATTGAGAATTGAGGATTGATGGTTGAGTATTGAGGATTGAGGATTGAGGACTGCGGATTGAGTTTTGAGGATTGAGGATTGAGGATTGAGGATTGAATATTGAATATTGAGGATTGAAGATTGAAGATTGAGGATTGAGGATTGATGATTGAGGATTGAGGATTGAAGATTGAGTATTGAGGATTGAAGATTGAGGATTGGGGATTGAGTATTGAGGATTGAGGATTGAAGATTGAGGATTGAGGATTGAGGATGAGGGCTGAGGGTTGAGGATTGATGTTTGAGGACTGAGGAGTGAGGATTGAGGATCGAGAATTGAGGATTGAGTATTGAGGATTGAAGATTGAGGATTGGGTATGGAGGATTGAAGAATCAGGATTGAGGAATGAGGATTGAGGATTGAGGATTGAAGATTGAGTATTGAGGATTGAAGCCAGACGATTGAGGATTGAGGATTGATGATTGAGGATTGAGGATGGAGGATTGAAGATTGAGTATTGAGGGTTGAAGGTTGATGATTGAGGATTGAGGATTGAGGATTGAGGATTGAAGACGGAGTATTGAGGATTGAAGATTGAGGACTGAGGATTGAGGATTTAGGATTGAGGATTGAGGATTGAGGATTAAAGATTGAGTATTGAGTATTGAAGATTGAGGATTGAGGATTGAGGATTGAGGATTGAGGATTGAGGACTGAGGATTGAAGATTGAGGATTGGGGTTTGAGGATTGACTATTGAGGATTGAGTATTGAGGATTGAGGGTTGAGGGTTGATTATTGAAGATTGAGTATTGATGATTGAAGATTGAGAATTGAGGATTGAGTATTGAGGACTGAGGATGAGGGCTGAGGGTTGAGGATTGAGGTTTGAGGACAGAGGACTGAGGATTGAGGTTTGAGGTTTAAGGATTGAGGATTGAGGACTGAGGATTGAGGATTGGGTATTGAGGATTGAAGAATGAGGATTGAGGATTGAGGATTGAGGGTTGAGGATTGAAGATTGAAGATTGAGGATTGGGTGTGGAGGATTGAAGAATGAGGATTGAGGAATGAGGATTGAGGATTGAGGGTTGAAGATTGAGTATTGAGGATTGAAGCCAGACGATTGAGGATTGAGGATTGAGGATTGAGGATTGAGGATGGAGGATTGAAGATTGAGTATTGAGGGTTGAAGATTGAGGATTGAGGATTGAGGATTGAGGATTGAGGATTGAAGATTGAGGATTGGGGACTGAGTGTTGAGGGTTGAATGATGAGAATTGATGTTTGTGGATAGAGATTTGTAGATTGCTGATTGAGCATTGGGTATTGAAAACTGTGAATTGATGATATTCTATTGAGGATTGAGAATTGACAACTGATTGTTGAGGACTGAGGTCTGAAGATTGAGGATTCAGGATTGAGGATTCAGGTTTGAGGTTTGTGGACTGAGGATTGAGGATTGAGGATTGAAGATTGAGGACTGGGTATGGAGGATTGAAGAATGAGGATTCAGGAATGAGGATTGACGATTGAGGATTGAAGATTGAGTATTGAGGATTGAAGCCTGACGATTGAGTATTGAGGATTGAGGATTGAGTATTGAGGTTGAAGTATTGAAGATTGAGTATTGAGGATTGAAGCCTGACGATTGAGGATTGAGGATTGAGGATTGAAGATTGAGGATTGAGGATTGAGGATGAGGGCTGAGGGTTGAGGATTGAGGTTTGAGGACTGAGGACAGAGGACTGAGGATTGAGAATTGAGGATTGAGGATTGAGGATTGAAGATTGAGGATTGGGTATGGAGGATTGAAGAATGTGGATTGAGGAATGAGGATTGAGGATGAAGTATTGAAGCTTGAGTATTGAGGATTGAAGCCTGACGATTGAGGATTGAGTATTGAGGATTGAGGATTTAGGGTGGAGGATTGAAGATTGAGGATTGATGATTGAGGATTGAGGATTGAGGATTGAAGATTGAGGATTGGGGACTGAGTGTTGAGTGTTGAATGATGAGAATTGATGTTTGTGGATAGAGATTTGAAGATTGCAGATTCAGTATTGGGTATTGAAAACTGTGAGTTGATGATATTCTATTGAGAATTGAGAATTGACAACTGATTGTTGAGGACTGAGTTCTGAAGATTGAGGATTCAGGATTGAGTATTCAGGTATGAGGTTTGAGGTCTGAGGATTGAGGATTGAGGATTGAGGATTGTGGATTGAAGATTGAGTATTGAGGATTGAAGATTGAGGATTGAGGTCTGAGGATTGAGGATTGAGTATTGAGAATTGAGGATTGAGGATTGAGGATTGAAGATTGAGGATTGGGTATTGAGGATTGAAGAATGAGGATTGAGGGTTGAGGATTGAGTATTGAGGAATCAAGATTGTGGATTGGGGATTGAGTATTGAGGATTGAGGATTGAGTATTGAGAATTGAGGATTGAGGTTTGAGGACTGAGGACTGAGGATTGAGGATTGAGAATTGAGGATTGAGGATTGAGGATTGAGGATTGAGGATGAGGGCTGAGGGTTGTGTGTTTAGGTTTGAGTATTGTATCCTGAGAATTCAGGATCTTCTATTGAGTTTGGGAATTGAGGATTGATGCTTGAGTATTGAGGATTGAGGATTGAGGACTGAGTATTGAGGATTGAGGATTGAGGATTGAATATTGAATATTGATGATTGAATATTGAGGATCGAGGATTGAGGGTTGTGGATTGAGGACGAGGACTGAGGGTTGAGTATTGATGTTTGAGGTCTGAGGATTGAGGATTGAGGATTGAGAATTGAGGATTGAGGATTGAGGATTGAAGATTGACGATTGGGTGTTGAGGATTGAAGAATGAGGATTGAGGATTGAGGATTGAGGATTGAGGATTGAAGATTGAGTATTGAGTATTGAAGATTGAGGATTGAGGTCTGAGGATTGAGGATTGAGGATTGAGGATTGAGGATTGAGGATTGAAGATTGAGGATTGAGGATTGAGTGTTCAGAATTGAGGATTGAGGATTGAGGATTGAAGATTGAGGACTGGGTGTTGAGTATTGAAGAATGAGGATTGAGGATTGAGGATTGAGGATTGAGGATTGAAGATTGAGTATTGAGGATTGATGATTGAGGATTGAGGTCTGAGGATTGAGGATTGAGGATTGAGAATTGACGATTGAGGATTGAGGATTGAAGATCGAGGATTGGTTATTGAGGATTGAAGAATGAGGATTGAGTGTTGAGGATTGAGGATTGAGGATTGCAGATTGAGTATTGAGGATTGAAGGTTGAGGGTTGAGGATTGACGATTGAGGATTGAGCATTGAGGATTGAGGATTGAGGATTGAGGATTGAAGACTGAGTATTGAGGATTGATGATTGAGGATTGAGGATTGAGGATTGAGTATTGAGGATTGAAGATTGAGTATTGAGGATTGAAGATTGAGGATTGAGGATTGAGTATTGTGGATTGAGGATTGAAGATTGAGGATTGAGGATTGAGGATGAGGGCTGAGGGCTGAGGATTGAGGTTTGAGGACTGAGGACTGAGGATTGAGGATTGAGAACTGAAGATTGAGGATTGAGGATTGAAGATTGAGGATTGGGTATGGAGGATTAAAGAATGAGGATTGAGGAATGAGGATTGAGGATTGAGGATTGAAGATTGAGTATTGAGGATTGAAGCCTGACGATTGAGGATTGAGGATTGAGTATTGAGAATTGAGGATTCAGGATTGAGGATTGAAGATTGAGGATTGGGTATTGAGGATTGAAGAATGAGGATTGTGGATTGAGCATTGAGGATTGAGGATTGAAGACTGTGTATTGAGGATTGAAGTTTGGGCATTGAGGATTGAGGATTGAGGATTGAGGATTGAGGATTGGGGATGGAAGATTGAGTATTGAGGATTGAAGATTGAGGATTCAGGATTGAGGATTGAGGATTGGGGTTTGAAGATTGAGGATTGGGGATTGAGGATTGACGATTAAGGATTGAGTATTGAGGATTGAGAATTGAAGATTGAGGATTGATTACTGAGGATTGAGGATTGAGGATTGAGGATTGAGCATTGAGGATTGAAGATTGAGGACTGGGGATTGAGGGTTGAAGGTTGAGGATTAAGCATTGAGGATTTGGGATTGAGTATCCAGGATTGGAGATTGATTATTGAGGATTGAAGATTAAGGATTGAGGATTGAGGGTAGAGAATTGAGAATTGAGAATTGAGGATGAGGACTGAGGGTTGAGGATTGAGGTTTGAGGATCGAGGATTGAGGATTGAGGATTGAGGACTGAGGATTGACGATTGAGTATTGAAGATTGAGGATTGATTACTGAGGATTGAGGATTGAGGATTGAGGATTGAGGATTGAGGATTGAGGATTGAAGATTGAGTAATGAGGATTGGTATTGAGGATCGACGATTGAGGATTGAGGATTGAGGATTGAGGATGAGGGCTGAATGTTGAGTGTTGAGGTTTGAGTATTGAATCCTGAGAATTCAGGATATTCTATTGTGTATTGAGAATTGAGGATTGATGGTTGAGTATTGAGGATTGAGGATTGAGGACTGCGGATTGAGTTTTGAGGATTGAGGATTGAGGATTGAGGATTGAATATTGAATATTGAGGATTGAAGATTGAAGATTGAGGATTGAGGATTGATGATTGAGGATTGAGGATTGAAGATTGAGTATTGAGGATTGAAGATTGAGGATTGGGGATTGAGTATTGAGGATTGAGGATTGAAGATTGAGGATTGAGGATTGAGGATTGAGGATTGAGGATTGAAGATTGAGGATTGGGGACTGAGTGTTGAGGGTTGAATGATGAGAATTGATGTTTGTGGATAGAGATTTGAAGATTGCAGATTGAGTATTGGGTATTGAAAACTGTGGATTGATGATATTCTACTGAGGATTGAGGATTTGACAACTGATTGTTGAGGACTGAGGATTGAGGATTGAGAATTGAGGATTGAGGATTGAGGATTGTAGATTGAGGATTGGGTATGGAGGATTGAAGAATGTGGATTGAGGAATGAGGATTCAGGATTGAGGATTGAAGATTGAGTATTGAGGATTGAAGCATGACGATTGAGGATTGAGGATTGAGGATTGAGGATTGTGGATGAAGTATTGAAAATTGAGTATTCAGGATTGAAACCTGACGATTGAGGATTGAGGATTGAGGATTGAGGGTGAGGGATTGAAGATTGAGGACTGAGGATTGAGGATTGAGGATTGAGGATTGAGGATCGAGGATTGTGGACTGAGTGTTGAGTGTTGAATGATGAGAATTGATGTTTGTGGATAGAGATTTGAAGATTGCAGATTGAGTATTGGGTATTGAAAACTGTGAGTTGGTGATATTCTATTGAGGATTGAGAATTGACAGCTGATTGTTGAGGACTGAGGTCTGAAGATTGAGGATTCAGGATTGAGTATTCAGGTATGAGGTTTGAGGTCTGACGATTGAGGATTGAGGATTGAGGATTGAGGATTGAGGATTGAGGATTGAGGGATGAAGGTTGAGGATAGGGTATTGCGGATTGAACATTGAGGATTGAGGATTGAGGGTTGAGGATTGAGGATTGAGGACTGAAGATTGAATATTGATGATTGAAGATTGAGGATTGAGGAATGACTGTTGTGGGTTGAGGACGAGGACTGAGGGTTGAGTATTGATTTTTGAGGTCTGAGGATTGAGGGTTGAGGATTGAGAATTGAGGATTGAGGATTGAGGATTGAAGATTGAGAATTGGGTGTTGAGGATTGAAGAATGAGGTTTGAGGATTGAGGATTGAGGATTGAGGATTGAAGACGGAGTATTGAGGATTGAAGATTGAGGACTGAGGATTGAGGATTTAGGATTGAGGATTGAGGATTGAGGATTAAAGATTGAGTATTGAGTATTGAAGATTGAGGATTGAGGATTGAGGATTGAGGACTGAGGATTGAAGATTGAGGATTGGGGATTGAGGATTGACTATTGAGGATTGAGTATTGAGGATTGAGGGTTGAGGGTTGATTATTGAAGATTGAGTATTGATGATTGAAGATTGAGAATTGAGGATTGAGTATTGAGGACTGAGGATGAGGGCTGAGGGTTGAGGATTGAGGTTTGAGGACAGAGGACTGAGGATTGAGGTTTGAGGTTTAAGGATTGAGGATTGAGGACTGAGGATTGAGGATTGGGTATTGAGGATTGAAGAATGAGGATTGAGGATTGAGGATTGATGGTTGAGGACTGCAGATTGAGGGTTGAGGATAGAGGATTGAGGATCTAGGAATGGGGATTGAAGGTTGAAGATTGAGTATTGAGGATTGAAGATTGAGGATTGAAGATTGAGGATTGAGGATTGGGGATTGAGGATTGAGAATTGAGAATTGAGGATGAGGACTGAGGGTTGAGGATTGAGGTTTGAGGAACGAGGATTGAGGATTGAGGATTGAGGACTGAGGCTTGACGATTGAGTGTTGAAGATTGCGGATTCATAACTGAGGATTGAGGATTGAGGATTGAGGATTGAGGATTAAAGACTGAGTATTGAGGATTGAAGATGGAGGATTGAGGATTGAGGATTTAGGTTTGAGGACAGAGGACTGAGGATTGAGGATTGAGGTTTGAGGATTGAGGGTTGAGGACTGAGGATTGAGGATTGGGCATTGAGGATTGAAGAATGAGGATTGAGGATTGAGGATTGAGGGTTGAGGATTGAAGATTGAAGATTGAGGATTGGGTGTGGAGGATTGAAGAATGAGGATTGAGGAATGAGGATTGAGGATTGAGGGTTGAAGATTGAGTATTGAGGATTGAAGCCAGACGATTGAGGATTGAGGATTGAGGATTGAGGATTGAGGATGGAGGATTGAAGATTGAGTATTGAGGGTTGAATATTGAGGATTGAGGATTGAGGATTGAGGATTGAGGATTGAAGATTGAGGATTGGGGACTGAGTGTTGAGGGTTGAATGATGAGAATTGATGTTTGTGGATAGAGATTTGAAGATTGCTGATTGAGCATTGGGTATTGAAAACTGTGAATTGATGATATTCTATTGAGGATTGAGAATTGACAACTGATTGTTGAGGACTGAGGTCTGAAGATTGAGGATTCAGGATTGAGGATTCAGGTTTGAGGTTTGTGGACTGAGGATTGAGGATTGAGGATTGAAGATTGAGGACTGGGTATGGAGGATTGAAGAATGAGGATTGAGGAATGAGGATTGACGATTGAGGATTGAAGATTGAGTATTGAGGATTGAAGCCTGACGATTGAGTATTGAGGATTGAGGATTGAGTATTGAGGTTGAAGTATTGAAGATTGAGTATTGAGGATTGAAGCCTGACGATTGAGGATTGAGGATTGAGGATTGAAGATTGAGGATTGAGGATTGAGGATGAGGGCTGAGGGTTGAGGATTGAGGTTTGAGGACTGAGGACAGAGGACTGAGGATTGAGAATTGAGGATTGAGGATTGAGGATTGAAGATTGAGGATTGGGTATGGAGGATTGAAGAATGTGGATTGAGGAATGAGGATTGAGGATGAAGTATTGAAGCTTGAGTATTGAGGATTGAAGCCTGACGATTGAGGATTGAGGATTGAGGATTGAGGATTTAGGGTGGAGGATTGAAGATTGAGGATTGATGATTGAGGATTGAGGATTGAGGATTGAAGATTGAGGATTGGGGACTGAGTGTTGAGTGTTGAATGATGAGAATTGATGTTTGTGGATAGAGATTTGAAGATTGCAGATTCAGTATTGGGTATTGAAAACTGTGAGTTGATGATATTCTATTGAGAATTGAGAATTGACAACTGATTGTTGAGGACTGAGTTCTGAAGATTGAGGATTCAGGATTGAGTATTCAGGTATGAGGTTTGAGGTCTGAGGATTGAGGATTGAGGATTGAGGATTGAGGGTTGAGGATTGAGGGTTGAAGGTTGAAGATTGAGTATTGAGGATTGAAGCCAGACGATTGAGGATTCAGGATTGAGGATTCAGGTTTGAGGTTTGTGGACTGAGGATTGAGGATTGAGGTTTGAAGATTGAGGACTGGGTATGGAGGATTGAAGAATGAGGATTGAGGAATGAGGATTGACGATTGAGGATTGAAGATTGAGTATTGAGGATTGAAGCCTGACGATTGAGTATTGAGGATTGAGGATTGAGTATTGAGGTTGAAGTATTGAAGATTGAGTATTGAGGATTGAAGCCTGACGATTGAGGATTGAGGATTGAGGATTGAAGATTGAGGATTGAGGATTGAGGATGAGGGCTGAGGGTTGAGGATTGAGGTTTGAGGACTGAGGATTGAGGATTGAGGATTGAAGATTGAGGATTGGGTATGGAGGATTGAAGAATGTGGATTGAGGAATGAGGATTGAGGATGAAGTATTGAAGCTTGAGTATTGAGGATTGAAGCCTGACGATTGAGGATTGAGTATTGAGGATTGAGGATTTAGGGTGGAGGATTGAAGATTGAGGATTGATGATTGAGGATTGAGGATTGAGGATTGAAGATTGAGGATTGGGGACTGAGTGTTGAGTGTTGAATGATGAGAATTGATGTTTGTGGATAGAGATTTGAAGATTGCAGATTCAGTATTGGGTATTGAAAACTGTGAGTTGATGATATTCTATTGAGAATTGAGAATTGACAACTGATTGTTGAGGACTGAGTTCTGAAGATTGAGGATTCAGGATTGAGTATTCAGGTATGAGGTTTGAGGTTTGAGGATTGAGGATTGAGGATTGAGGATTGAGTGTTGAGGATTGAGGGTTGAAGGTTGAAGATTGAGTATTGAGGATTGAAGCCAGACGATTGAGGATTGAGGATTGAGGATTGAGGATTGAAGATGGAGGATTGAAGATTGAGTATTGAGGGTTGAAGATTGAGGATTGAGGATTGAGGATTGAGGATTGAGGATTGAAAATTGAGGATTGAGTACTGAGAATTGAGGATTGAGGATTGAGGATTGAAGATTGAGGATTGGGTATTGAGGATTGAGGATTGAGGATTGAGTATTGAGGATCGAGGATTGAGGATTGAATGTTGAATATTGATGATTGAAGACTGAGGATCGAGGATTGAGGGTTGTGGATTGAGGACGAGGACTGAGGGTTGAGTATTGATGTTTGAGGTCTGACGATTGAGGATTGAGGATTGAGAATTGAGGATTGAGGAATGAGGGTTGAAGATTGACGATTGGGAGTTGAGGACTGAAGAATGAGGATTGAGGATTGAGGATTGAGGATTGAGGATTGAAGATTGAGTATTGAGGATTGAAGATTGAGGATTGAGGTCTGAGGATTGAGGATTGAGTATTGAGAATTGAGGATTGAGGATTGAGGATTGAAGATTGAGGATTGGGTATTGAGGATTGAAGAATGAGGATTGAGGGTTGAGGATTGAGTATTGAGGATTCAAGATTGTGGATTGGGGATTGAGTATTGAGGATTGAGGATTGAGTATTGAGAATTGAGGATTGAGGTTTGAGGACTGAGGTCTGAGGATTGAGGATTGAGAATTGAGGATTGAGGATTGAGGATTGAGGATTGAGGATGAGGGCTGAGGGTTGTGTGTTTAGGTTTGAGTAATGTATCCTGAGAATTCAGGATCTTCTATTGAGTTTGAGAATTGAGGATTGATGCTTGAGTATTGAGGATTGAGGATTGAGGACTGAGTATTGAGGATTGAGGATTGAGGATTGAATATTGAATATTGATGATTGAATATTGAGGATCGAGGATTGAGGGTTGTGGATTGAGGACGAGGACTGAGGGTTGAGTATTGATGTTTGAGGTCTGAGGATTGAGGATTGAGGATTGAGAATTCAGGATTGAGGATTGAGGATTGAGGATTGAGGATTGAAGATTGAGGATTGAGGATTGAGTGTTCAGAATTGAGGATTGAGGATTGAGGATTGAAGATTGAGGACTGGGTGTTGAGTATTGAAGAATGAGGATTGAGGATTGAGGATTGAGGATTGAGGATTGAAGATTGAGTATTGAGGATTGATGATTGAGGATTGAGGTCTGAGGATTGAGGATTGAGGATTGAGAATTGACGATTGAGGATTGAGGATTGAAGATTGAGGATTGGTTATTGAGGATTGAAGAATGAGGATTGAGTGTTGAGGATTGAGGATTGAGGATTGCAGATTGAGTATTGAGGATTGAAGGTTGAGGGTTGAGGATTGACGATTGAGGATTGAGCATTGAGGATTGAGGATTGAGGATTGAGGATTGAAGACAGAGTATTGAGGATTGATGATTGAGGATTGAGGATTGAGGATTGAGGATTGAGTATTGAGGATTGAAGCCTGACGATTGAGGATTGAGGATTGAGGATTGAGTATTGAGGTTGAAGTATTGAAGATTGAGTATTGAGGATTGAAGCCTGACGATTGAGGATTGAGGATTGAGGATTGAAGATTGAGGATTGAGGATTGAGGATGAGGGCTGAGGGTTGAGGATTGAGGTTTGAGGACTGAGGACAGAGGACTGAGGATTGAGAATTGAGGATTGAGGATTGAGGATTGAAGATTGAGGATTGGGTATGGAGGATTGAAGAATGTGGATTGAGGAATGAGGATTGAGGATGAAGTATTGAAGCTTGAGTATTGAGGATTGAAGCCTGACGATTGAGGATTGAGGATTGAGGATTGAGGATTTAGGGTGGAGGATTGAAGATTGAGGATTGATGATTGAGGATTGAGGATTGAGGATTGAAGATTGAGGATTGGGGACTGAGTGTTGAGTGTTGAATGATGAGAATTGATGTTTGTGGATAGAGATTTGAAGATTGCAGATTCAGTATTGGGTATTGAAAACTGTGAGTTGATGATATTCTATTGAGAATTGAGAATTGACAACTGATTGTTGAGGACTGAGTTCTGAAGATTGAGGATTCAGGATTGAGTATTCAGGTATGAGGTTTGAGGTCTGAGGATTGAGGATTGAGGATTGAGGATTGAGGGTTGAGGATTGAGGGTTGAAGGTTGAAGATTGAGTATTGAGGATTGAAGCCAGACGATTGAGGATTCAGGATTGAGGATTCAGGTTTGAGGTTTGTGGACTGAGGATTGAGGATTGAGGTTTGAAGATTGAGGACTGGGTATGGAGGATTGAAGAATGAGGATTGAGGAATGAGGATTGACGATTGAGGATTGAAGATTGAGTATTGAGGATTGAAGCCTGACGATTGAGTATTGAGGATTGAGGATTGAGTATTGAGGTTGAAGTATTGAAGATTGAGTATTGAGGATTGAAGCCTGACGATTGAGGATTGAGGATTGAGGATTGAAGATTGAGGATTGAGGATTGAGGATGAGGGCTGAGGGTTGAGGATTGAGGTTTGAGGACTGAGGATTGAGGATTGAGGATTGAAGATTGAGGATTGGGTATGGAGGATTGAAGAATGTGGATTGAGGAATGAGGATTGAGGATGAAGTATTGAAGCTTGAGTATTGAGGATTGAAGCCTGACGATTGAGGATTGAGTATTGAGGATTGAGGATTTAGGGTGGAGGATTGAAGATTGAGGATTGATGATTGAGGATTGAGGATTGAGGATTGAAGATTGAGGATTGGGGACTGAGTGTTGAGTGTTGAATGATGAGAATTGATGTTTGTGGATAGAGATTTGAAGATTGCAGATTCAGTATTGGGTATTGAAAACTGTGAGTTGATGATATTCTATTGAGAATTGAGAATTGACAACTGATTGTTGAGGACTGAGTTCTGAAGATTGAGGATTCAGGATTGAGTATTCAGGTATGAGGTTTGAGGTTTGAGGATTGAGGATTGAGGATTGAGGATTGAGTGTTGAGGATTGAGGGTTGAAGGTTGAAGATTGAGTATTGAGGATTGAAGCCAGACGATTGAGGATTGAGGATTGAGGATTGAGGATTGAAGATGGAGGATTGAAGATTGAGTATTGAGGGTTGAAGATTGAGGATTGAGGATTGAGGATTGAGGATTGAGGATTGAAAATTGAGGATTGAGTACTGAGAATTGAGGATTGAGGATTGAGGATTGAAGATTGAGGATTGGGTATTGAGGATTGAGGATTGAGGATTGAGTATTGAGGATCGAGGATTGAGGATTGAATGTTGAATATTGATGATTGAAGACTGAGGATCGAGGATTGAGGGTTGTGGATTGAGGACGAGGACTGAGGGTTGAGTATTGATGTTTGAGGTCTGACGATTGAGGATTGAGGATTGAGAATTGAGGATTGAGGAATGAGGGTTGAAGATTGACGATTGGGAGTTGAGGACTGAAGAATGAGGATTGAGGATTGAGGATTGAGGATTGAGGATTGAAGATTGAGTATTGAGGATTGAAGATTGAGGATTGAGGTCTGAGGATTGAGGATTGAGTATTGAGAATTGAGGATTGAGGATTGAGGATTGAAGATTGAGGATTGGGTATTGAGGATTGAAGAATGAGGATTGAGGGTTGAGGATTGAGTATTGAGGATTCAAGATTGTGGATTGGGGATTGAGTATTGAGGATTGAGGATTGAGTATTGAGAATTGAGGATTGAGGTTTGAGGACTGAGGTCTGAGGATTGAGGATTGAGAATTGAGGATTGAGGATTGAGGATTGAGGATTGAGGATGAGGGCTGAGGGTTGTGTGTTTAGGTTTGAGTAATGTATCCTGAGAATTCAGGATCTTCTATTGAGTTTGAGAATTGAGGATTGATGCTTGAGTATTGAGGATTGAGGATTGAGGACTGAGTATTGAGGATTGAGGATTGAGGATTGAATATTGAATATTGATGATTGAATATTGAGGATCGAGGATTGAGGGTTGTGGATTGAGGACGAGGACTGAGGGTTGAGTATTGATGTTTGAGGTCTGAGGATTGAGGATTGAGGATTGAGAATTCAGGATTGAGGATTGAGGATTGAGGATTGAGGATTGAAGATTGAGGATTGAGGATTGAGTGTTCAGAATTGAGGATTGAGGATTGAGGATTGAAGATTGAGGACTGGGTGTTGAGTATTGAAGAATGAGGATTGAGGATTGAGGATTGAGGATTGAGGATTGAAGATTGAGTATTGAGGATTGATGATTGAGGATTGAGGTCTGAGGATTGAGGATTGAGGATTGAGAATTGACGATTGAGGATTGAGGATTGAAGATTGAGGATTGGTTATTGAGGATTGAAGAATGAGGATTGAGTGTTGAGGATTGAGGATTGAGGATTGCAGATTGAGTATTGAGGATTGAAGGTTGAGGGTTGAGGATTGACGATTGAGGATTGAGCATTGAGGATTGAGGATTGAGGATTGAGGATTGAAGACAGAGTATTGAGGATTGATGATTGAGGATTGAGGATTGAGGATTGAGGATTGAGTATTGAGGATTGAAGCCTGACGATTGAGGATTGAGGATTGAGGATTGAGGATTGAGGATGGAGTATTGAGGATTGAAGGTTGAGGATTGTGTATTGCGGATTGAACATTGAGGATTGAGGATTGAGGGTTGAGGATTGAGGATTGAGGACTGAAGATTGAATATTGATGATTGAAGATTGAGGATTGAGGATTGATTGTTGTGGATTGAGAACGAGGACTGAGGGTAGAGTATTGATGTTCGAGGTATGAGGATTGAGGATTGAGTATTGAGAATTGAGGATTCAGGATTGAGGATTGAAGATTGAGGATTGGGTATTGAGGATTGAAGAATGAGGATTGTGGATTGAGCATTGAGGATTGAGAATTGAAGACTGTGTATTGAGGATTGAAGTTTGGGCATTGAGGATTGAGGATTGAGGATTGAGGATTGAGGATTGAGGATGGAAGATTGAGTATTGAGGATTGAAGATTGAGGATTCAGGATTGAGGATTGAGGATTGAGGATTGAGGATGAGGGCTGAGGGTTGAGGATTGAGGTTTGAGGACTGAGGACTGAGGATTGAGGATTGAGAACTGAAGATTGAGGATTGAGGATTGAAGATTGAGGATTGGGTATGGAGGATTAAAGAATGAGGATTGAGGAATGAGGATTGAGGATTGAGGATTGAAGATTGAGTATTGAGGATTGAAGCCTGACGATTGAGGATTGGGGATTGAGGATTGAGGATTGAGAATGGAGTATTGAGGATTGAAGGTTGAGGATTGGGTATTGAGGATTGAAGAATGAGGATTGTGGATTGAGCATTGAGGATTGAGGATTGAAGACTGTGTATTGAGGATTGAAGTTTGGGCATTGAGGATTGAGGATTGAGGGTTGAGGATTGAGGATTGAGGATGGAAGATTGAGTATTGAGGATTGAAGATTGAGGATTGAGGATTGAGGATTGAGGATGAGGGCTGAGGGTTGTGTGTTGAGGTTTGAGTATTGAATCCTGAGAATTCAGGATTTTCTATTGAGTTTGAGAATTGAGGATTGATGGTTGAGTATTGAGGATTGAGGATTGAGGATTGAGTATTGAGGATTGAGGATTGAGTATTGAATGTTGAATATTGATGATTGAAGACTGAGGATCGAGGATTGAGGGTTGTGGATTGAGGACGAGGACTGAGGGTTGAGTATTGATGTTTGAGGTCTGAGGACTGAGGATTGAGGATTGAGAATTGAGGATTGAGGATTGAGGATTGAAGATTGACGATTGGGTGTTGAGGATTGAAGAATGAGGATTGAGGATTGAGGATTGAGGATTGAGGATTTAGGGTGGAGGATTGAAGATTGAGGATTGATGATTGAGGATTGAGGATTGAGGATTGAAGATTGAGGATTGGGGACTGAGTGTTGAGTGTTGAATGATGAGAATTGATGTTTGTGGATAGAGATTTGAAGATTGCAGATTCAGTATTGGGTATTGAAAACTGTGAGTTGATGATATTCTATTGAGAATTGAGAATTGACAACTGATTGTTGAGGACTGAGTTCTGAAGATTGAGGATTCAGGATTGAGTATTCAGGTATGAGGTTTGAGGTCTGAGGATTGAGGATTGAGGATTGAGGATTGAGGGTTGAGGATTGAGGGTTGAAGGTTGAAGATTGAGTATTGAGGATTGAAGCCAGACGATTGAGGATTCAGGATTGAGGATTCAGGTTTGAGGTTTGTGGACTGAGGATTGAGGATTGAGGTTTGAAGATTGAGGACTGGGTATGGAGGATTGAAGAATGAGGATTGAGGAATGAGGATTGACGATTGAGGATTGAAGATTGAGTATTGAGGATTGAAGCCTGACGATTGAGTATTGAGGATTGAGGATTGAGTATTGAGGTTGAAGTATTGAAGATTGAGTATTGAGGATTGAAGCCTGACGATTGAGGATTGAGGATTGAGGATTGAAGATTGAGGATTGAGGATTGAGGATGAGGGCTGAGGGTTGAGGATTGAGGTTTGAGGACTGAGGATTGAGGATTGAGGATTGAAGATTGAGGATTGGGTATGGAGGATTGAAGAATGTGGATTGAGGAATGAGGATTGAGGATGAAGTATTGAAGCTTGAGTATTGAGGATTGAAGCCTGACGATTGAGGATTGAGTATTGAGGATTGAGGATTTAGGGTGGAGGATTGAAGATTGAGGATTGATGATTGAGGATTGAGGATTGAGGATTGAAGATTGAGGATTGGGGACTGAGTGTTGAGTGTTGAATGATGAGAATTGATGTTTGTGGATAGAGATTTGAAGATTGCAGATTCAGTATTGGGTATTGAAAACTGTGAGTTGATGATATTCTATTGAGAATTGAGAATTGACAACTGATTGTTGAGGACTGAGTTCTGAAGATTGAGGATTCAGGATTGAGTATTCAGGTATGAGGTTTGAGGTTTGAGGATTGAGGATTGAGGATTGAGGATTGAGTGTTGAGGATTGAGGGTTGAAGGTTGAAGATTGAGTATTGAGGATTGAAGCCAGACGATTGAGGATTGAGGATTGAGGATTGAGGATTGAAGATGGAGGATTGAAGATTGAGTATTGAGGGTTGAAGATTGAGGATTGAGGATTGAGGATTGAGGATTGAGGATTGAAAATTGAGGATTGAGTACTGAGAATTGAGGATTGAGGATTGAGGATTGAAGATTGAGGATTGGGTATTGAGGATTGAGGATTGAGGATTGAGTATTGAGGATCGAGGATTGAGGATTGAATGTTGAATATTGATGATTGAAGACTGAGGATCGAGGATTGAGGGTTGTGGATTGAGGACGAGGACTGAGGGTTGAGTATTGATGTTTGAGGTCTGACGATTGAGGATTGAGGATTGAGAATTGAGGATTGAGGAATGAGGGTTGAAGATTGACGATTGGGAGTTGAGGACTGAAGAATGAGGATTGAGGATTGAGGATTGAGGATTGAGGATTGAAGATTGAGTATTGAGGATTGAAGATTGAGGATTGAGGTCTGAGGATTGAGGATTGAGTATTGAGAATTGAGGATTGAGGATTGAGGATTGAAGATTGAGGATTGGGTATTGAGGATTGAAGAATGAGGATTGTGGATTGAGCATTGAGGATTGAGGATTGAAGACTGTGTATTGAGGATTGAAGTTTGGGCATTGAGGATTGAGGATTGAGGGTTGAGGATTGAGGATTGAGGATGGAAGATTGAGTATTGAGGATTGAAGATTGAGGATTGAGGATTGAGGATTGAGGATGAGGGCTGAGGGTTGTGTGTTGAGGTTTGAGTATTGAATCCTGAGAATTCAGGATTTTCTATTGAGTTTGAGAATTGAGGATTGATGGTTGAGTATTGAGGATTGAGGATTGAGGATTGAGTATTGAGGATTGAGGATTGAGTATTGAATGTTGAATATTGATGATTGAAGACTGAGGATCGAGGATTGAGGGTTGTGGATTGAGGACGAGGACTGAGGGTTGAGTATTGATGTTTGAGGTCTGAGGACTGAGGATTGAGGATTGAGAATTGAGGATTGAGGATTGAGGATTGAAGATTGACGATTGGGTGTTGAGGATTGAAGAATGAGGATTGAGGATTGAGGATTGAGGATTGAGGATTGAAGATTGAGTATTGAGGATTGAAGATTGAGGATTGAGGTCTGAGGATTGAGGATTGAGTATTGAGAATTGAGGATTGAGGATTGAGGATTGAAGATTGAGGATTGGGTATTGAGGATTGAAGAATGAGGATTGAGGGTTGAGGATTGAGTATTGAGGATTGAAGATTGTGGATTGGGGATTGAGTATTGAGGATTGAGGATTGAGTATTGAGAATTGAGGATTGAGGTTTGAGGACTGAGGACTGAGGATTGAGGATTGAGAATTGAGGATTGAGGATTGAGGATTGAGGATTGAGGATGAGGGCTGAGGGTTGTGTGTTTAGGTTTGAGTAATGTATCCTGAGAATTCAGGATCTTCTATTGAGTTTGAGAATTGAGGATTGATGCTTGAGTATTGAACATTGAGGATTGAGGATTGAGGGTTGAGGATTGAGGATTGAGGACTGAAGATTGAATATTGATGATTGAAGATTGAGGATTGAGGATTGATTGTTGTGGATTGAGAACGAGGACTGAGGGTAGAGTATTGATGTTCGAGGTATGAGGATTGAGGATTGAGTATTGAGAATTGAGGATTCAGGATTGAGGATTGAAGATTGAGGATTGGGTATTGAGGATTGAAGAATGAGGATTGTGGATTGAGCATTGAGGATTGAGGATTGAAGACTGTGTATTGAGGATTGAAGTTTGGGCATTGAGGATTGAGGATTGAGGATTGAGGATTGAGGATTGAGGATGGAAGATTGAGTATTGAGGATTGAAGATTGAGGATTCAGGATTGAGGATTGAGGATTGAGGATTGAGGATGAGGGCTGAGGGTTGAGGATTGAGGTTTGAGGACTGAGGACTGAGGATTGAGGATTGAGAACTGAAGATTGAGGATTGAGGATTGAAGATTGAGGATTGGGTATGGAGGATTAAAGAATGAGGATTGAGGAATGAGGATTGAGGATTGAGGATTGAAGATTGAGTATTGAGGATTGAAGCCTGACGATTGAGGATTGGGGATTGAGGATTGAGGATTGAAGCCTGACGATTGAGGATTGGGGATTGAAGAATGAGGATTGTGGATTGAGCATTGAGGATTGAGGATTGAAGACTGTGTATTGAGGATTGAAGTTTGGGCATTCAGGATTGAGGATTGAGGATTGAGGATTGAGGATTGAGGATGGAAGATTGAGTATTGAGGATTGAAGATTGAGGATTCAGGATTGAGGATTGAGGATTGAGGTTTGAAGATTGAAGATTGGGGATTGAGGATTGACGATTTAGGATTGAGTATTGAGGATTGAGAATTAAAGATTGAGGATTGATTACTGAGGATTGAGGATTGAGGATTGAGGATTGAGCATTGAGGATTGAAGATTGAGGACTGGGGATTGAGGGTTCAAGGTTGAGGATTAAGCATTGAGGATTTGGGATTGAGTATCCAGGATTGGAGATTGATTATTGAGGATTGAAGATTAAGGATTGAGGATTGAGGATAGAGAATTGAGAATTGAGAATTGAGGATGAGGGCTGAGGGTTGAGGATTGAGGTTTGAGGATCGAGGATTGAGGATTGAGGATTGAGGACTGAGGATTGACGATTGAGTATTGAAGATTGAGGATTGATTACTGAGGATTGAGGATTGAGGATTGAGGATTGAGGATTGAGGATTGAGGATTGAAGATTGAGTAATGAGGATTGGTATTGAGGATCGAGGATTGAGGATTGAGGATTGAGGATTGAGGATGAGGGCTGAATATTGAGCGTTGAGGTTTGAGTATTGAATCCTGAGAATTCAGGATGTTCTATTGTGTATTGAGAATTGAGGATTGATGGTTGAGTATTGAGGATTGAGGATTGAGGACTGCGGATTGAGTTTTGAGGATTGAGGATTGAGGATTGAGGATTGAATATTGAATATTGAGGATTGAAGATTGAAGATTGAGGATTGAGGATTGATGATTGAGGATTGAGGATTGAAGATTGAGTATTGAGGATTGAAGATTGAGGATTGGGGATTGAGTATTGAGGATTGAGGATTGAAGATTGAGGATTGAGGATTGAGGATGAGGGCTGAGGGTTGAGGATTGATGTTTGAGGACTGAGGAGTGAGGATTGAGGATCGAGAATTGAGGATTGAGTATTGAGGACTGAAGATTGAGGATTGGGTATGGAGGATTGAAGAATCAGGATTGAGGAATGAGGATTGAGGATTGAGGATTGAAGATTGAGTATTGAGGATTGAAGCCAGACGATTGAGGATTGAGGATTGATGATTGAGGATTGAGGATGGAGGATTGAAGATTGAGTATTGAGGGTTGAAGGTTGATGATTGAGGATTGAGGATTGAGGATTGAGGATTGAAGATTGAGGATTGGGGACTGAGTGTTGAGGGTTGAATGATGAGGATTGATGTTTGTGGATAGACATTTGAAGATTGCTGATTGAGTATTGGGTATTGAAAACTGTGAATTGATGATATTCTATTGAGGATTGAGAATTGACAACTGATTGTTGAGGACTGAGGTCTGAAGATTGAGGATTCAGGATTGAGGATTCAGGTTTGAGGTTTGAGGACTGAGGATTGAGGATTGAGTATTGAAGATTGAGGACTGGGTATGGAGGATTGAAGAATGAGGACTGAGGAATGAGGATTGACGATTGACGATTGAAGATTGAGTATTGAGGATTGAAGCCTGACGATTGAGGATTGAGGATTGAGGATTGAGTATTGAGGTTGAAGTATTGAAGATTGAGTATTGAGGATTGAAGCCTGACGATTGAGGATTGAGGATTGAGAATTGAGGGTTGAGGATTGAGGATTGAAGATTGAGTATTGGGTATGGAGGATTGAAGAATGTGGATTGAGGAATGAGGATTGAGAATTGAGGATTGAGGATTGAGGATTGAAGATTGAGGATTGGGTATTGAGGATTGAAGAATGAGGATTGAGGGTTGAGGATTGAGTATTGAGGATTGAAGATTGAGGATTGGGGATTGAGTATTGAGGATTGAGGATTGAGTATTGAGAATTGAGGATTGAGGTTTGAGGACTGAGGACTGAGGATTGAGGATTGAGGATAGAGGGTTGAGGATTGAGGATTGAGGATTGAAGATTGAGGATTGGGGACTGAGTGTTGAGGGTTGAATGATGAGAATTGATGTTTGTGGATAGAGATTTGAAGATTGCAGATTGAGTATTGGGTATTGAAAACTGTGGATTGATGATATTCTACTGAGGATTGAGGATTTGACAACTGATTGTTGAGGACTGAGGATTGAGGATTGAGAATTGAGGATTGAGGATTGAGGATTGTAGATTGAGGATTGGGTATGGAGGATTGAAGAATGTGGATTGAGGAATGAGGATTCAGGATTGAGGATTGAAGATTGAGTATTGAGGATTGAAGCATGACGATTGAGGATTGAGGATTGAGGATTGAGGATTGAGGATGAAGTATTGAAAATTGAGTATTGAGGATTGAAACCTGACGATTGAGGATTGAGGATTGAGGATTGAGGGTGAGGGATTGAAGATTGAGGACTGAGGATTGAGGATTGAGGATTGAGGATTGAAGATCGAGGATTGGGGACTGAGTGTTGAGTGTTGAATGATGAGAATTGATGTTTGTGGATAGAGATTTGAAGATTGCAGATTGAGTATGGGGTATTGAAAACTGTGAGTTGGTGATATTCTATTGAGGATTGAGAATTGACAGCTGATTGTTGAGGACTGAGGTCTGAAGATTGAGGATTCAGGATTGAGTATTCAGGTATGAGGTTTGAGGTCTGAGTATTGAGGATTGAGGATTGAGGATTGTGGATTGAAGATTGAGTATTGAGGATTGAAGATTGAGGATTGAGGTCTGAGGATTGAGGATTGAGTATTGAGAATTGAGGATTGAGGATTGAGGATTGAAGATTGAGGATTGGGTATTGAGGATTGAAGAATGAGGATTGAGGGTTGAGGATTGAGTATTGAGGATTCAAGATTGTGGATTGGGGATTGAGTATTGAGGATTGAGGATTGAGTATTGAGAATTGAGGATTGAGGTTTGAGGACTGAGGACTGAGGATTGAGGATTTAGAATTGAGGATTGAGGATTGAGGATTGAGGATTGAGGATGAGGGCTGAGGGTTGTGTGTTTAGGTTTGAGTATTGTATCCTGAGAATTCAGGATCTTCTATTGAGTTTGGGAATTGAGGATTGATGCTTGAGTATTGAGGATTGAGGATTGAGGACTGAGTATTGAGGATTGAGGATTGAGGATTGAATATTGAATATTGATGATTGAATATTGAGGATCGAGGATTGAGGGTTGTGGATTGAGGACGAGGACTGAGGGTTGAGTATTGATGTTTGAGGTCTGAGGATTGAGGATTGAGGATTGAGAATTGAGGATTGAGGATTGAGGATTGAAGATTGACGATTGGGTGTTGAGGATTGAAGAATGAGGATTGAGGATTGAGGATTGAGGATTGAGGATTGAAGATTGAGTATTGAGTATTGAAGATTGAGGATTGAGGTCTGAGGATTGAGGATTGAGGATTGAGGATTGAGGATTGAGGATTGAAGATTGAGGATTGAGGATTGAGTGTTCAGAATTGAGGATTGAGGATTGACGATTGAAGATTGAGGACTGGGTGTTGAGTATTGAAGAATGAGGATTGAGGATTGAGGATTGACGATTGAGGATTGAAGATTGAGTATTGAGGATTGATGATTGAGGATTGAGGTCTGAGGATTGAGGATTGAGGATTGAGAATTGACGATTGAGGATTGAGGATTGAAGATCGAGGATTGGTTATTGAGGATTGAAGAATGAGGATTGAGTGTTGAGGATTGAGGATTGAGGATTGCAGATTGAGTATTGAGGATTGAAGGTTGAGGGTTGAGGATTGACGATTGAGGATTGAGCATTGAGGATTGAGGATTGAGGATTGAGGATTGAAGACTGAGTATTGAGGATTGATGATTGAGGATTGAGGATTGAGGATTGAGGATTGAGGATTGAGGATTGAAGATTGAGTATTGAGGATTGAAGATTGAGGATTGAGGATTGAGTATTGTGGATTGAGGATTGAAGATTGAGGATTGAGGATTGAGGATGAGGGCTGAGGGCTGAGGATTGAGGTTTGAGGACTGAGGACTGAGGATTGAGGATTGAGAACTGAAGATTGAGGATTGAGGATTGAAGATTGAGGATTGGGTATGGAGGATTAAAGAATGAGGATTGAGGAATGAGGATTGAGGATTGAGGATTGAAGATTGAGTATTGAGGATTGAAGCCTGACGATTGAGGATTGAGGATTGAGGATTGAGGATTGAGGATGGAGTATTGAGGATTGAAGGTTGAGGATTGTGTATTGCGGATTGAACATTGAGGATTGAGGATTGAGGGTTGAGGATTGAGGAGTGAGGACTGAAGATTGAATATTGATGATTGAAGATTGAGGATTGAGGATTGATTGTTGTGGATTGAGAACGAGGACTGAGGGTAGAGTATTGATGTTCGAGGTATGAGGATTGAGGATTGAGTATTGAGAATTGAGGATTCAGGATTGAGGATTGAAGATTGAGGATTGGGTATTGAGGATTGAAGAATGAGGATTGTGGATTGAGCATTGAGGATTGAGGATTGAAGACTGTGTATTGAGGATTGAAGTTTGGGCATTGAGGATTGAGGATTGAGGATTGAGGATTGAGGATTGAGGATGGAAGATTGAGTATTGAGGATTGAAGATTGAGGATTCAGGATTGAGGATTGAGGATTGAGGTTTGAAGATTGAGGATTGGGGATTGAGGATTGACGATTAAGGATTGAGTATTGAGGATTGAGAATTGAAGATTGAGGATTGATTACTGAGGATTGAGGATTGAGGATTGAGGATTGAGCATTGAGGATTGAAGATTGAGGACTGGGGATTGAGGGTTGAGGGTTGAGGATTAAGCATTGAGGATTTGGGATTGAGTATCCAGGATTGGAGATTGATTATTGAGGATTGAAGATTAAGGATTGAGGATTGAGGATAGAGAATTGAGAATTGAGAATTGAGGATGAGGACTGAGGGTTGAGGATTGAGGTTTGAGGATCGAGGATTGAGGATTGAGGATTGAGGACTGAGGATTGACGATTGAGAATTGAAGATTGAGGATTGATTACTGAGAATTGAGGATTGAGGATTGAGGATTGAGGATTGAGGATGAGGGCTGAATGTTGAGTGTTGAGGTTTGAGTATTGAATCCTGAGAATTCAGGATATTCTATTGTGTATTGAGAATTGAGGATTGATGGTTGAGTATTGAGGATTGAGGATTGAGGACTGCGGATTGAGTTTTGAGGATTGAGGATTGAGGATTGAGGATTGAATATTGAATATTGAGGATTGAAGATTGAAGATTGAGGATTGAGGATTGATGATTGAGGATTGAGGATTGAAGATTGAGTATTGAGGATTGAAGATTGAGGATTGGGGATTGAGTATTGAGGATTGAGGATTGAAGATTGAGGATTGAGGATTGAGGATGAGGGCTGAGCGTTGAGGATTGATGTTTGAGGACTGATGAGTGAGGATTGAGGATCGAGAATTGAGGATTGAGTATTGAGGATTGAAGATTGAGGATTGGGTATGGAGGATTGAAGAATGAGGATTGAGGAATGAGGATTGAGGATTGAGGATTGAAGATTGAGTATTGAGGATTGAAGCCAGACGATTGAGGATTGAGGATTGATGATTGAGGATTGAGGATGGAGGATTGAAGATTGAGTATTGAGGGTTGAAGGTTGAGGATTGAGGATTGAGGA
Source organism: Calliopsis andreniformis (assembly GCF_051401765.1). Classification (NCBI taxonomy): domain Eukaryota; kingdom Metazoa; phylum Arthropoda; class Insecta; order Hymenoptera; family Andrenidae; genus Calliopsis; species Calliopsis andreniformis. The sequence goes on along the minus strand of NW_027480450.1, from coordinate 581,168 downwards.
TTGAGGATTGAGGATTGAAGATTGAGGATTGGGGACTGAGTGTTGAGGGTTGAATGATGAGGATTGATGTTTGTGGATAGACATTTGAAGATTGCTGATTGAGTATTGGGTATTGAAAACTGTGAATTGATGATATTCTATTGAGGATTGAGAATTGACAACTGATTGTTGAGGACTGAGTTCTGAAGATTGAGGATTCAGGCTTGAGGATTCAGGTTTGAGGTTTGAGGACTGAGGATTGAGGATTGAGTATTGAAGATTGAGGACTGGGTATGGAGGATTGAAGAATGAGGACTGAGGAATGAGGATTGACGATTGACGATTGAAGATTGAGTATTGAGGATTGAAGCCTGACGATTGAGGATTGAGGATTGAGGATTGAGTATTGAGGTTGAAGTATTGAAGATTGAGTATTGAGGATTGAAGCCTGACGATTGAGGATTGAGGATTGAGAATTGAGGGTTGAGGATTGAGGATTGAAGATTGAGTATTGGGTATGGAGGATTGAAGAATGTGGATTGAGGAATGAGGATTGAGAATTGAGGATTGAGGATTGAGGATTGAAGATTGAGGATTGGGTATTGAGGATTGAAGAATGAGGATTGAGGGTTGAGGATTGAGTATTGAGGATTGAAGATTGAGGATTGGGGATTGAGTATTGAGGATTGAGGATTGAGTATTGAGAATTGAGGATTGAGGTTTGAGGACTGAGGATTGAGGATTGAAGATTGAGGATTGGGGACTGAGTGTTGAGGGTTGAATGATGAGAATTGATGTTTGTGGATAGAGATTTGAAGATTGCAGATTGAGTATTGGGTATTGAAAACTGTGAGTTGGTGATATTCTATTGAGGATTGAGAATTGACAGCTGATTGTTGAGGACTGACGTCTGAAGATTGAGGATTCAGGATTGAGTATTCAGGTATGAGGTTTGAGGTCTGACGGTTGAGGATTGAGGATTGAGGATTGAGGATTGAGGATTGAGGATTGAGGGTTGAAGGTTGAGGATAGGGTATTGCGGATTGAACATTGAGGATTGAGGATTGAGGGTTGAGGATTGAGGATTGAGGACTGAAGATTGAATATTGATGATTGAAGATTGAGGATTGAGGAATGACTCTTGTGGGTTGAGGACGAGGACTGAGGGTTGAGTATTGATTTTTGAGGTCTGAGGGTTGATTATTGAAGATTGAGTATTGATGATTGAAGATTGAGAATTGAGGATTGAGTATTGAGGACTGAGGATGAGGGCTGAGGGTTGAGGATTGAGGTTTGAGGACAGAGGACTGAGGATTGAGGTTTGAGGTTTAAGGATTGAGGATTGAGGACTGAGGATTGAGGATTGGGTATTGAGGATTGAAGAATGAGGATTGAGGATTGAGGATTGATGGTTGAGGACTGTAGATTGAGGGTTGAGGATTGAGGATTGAGGATCTAGGAATGAGGATTGAAGGTTGAAGATTGAGTATTGAGGATTGAAGATTGAGGATTGAAGATTGAGGATTGAGGAATGAGGATTGAGGATTGAGGGTTGAAGATTGAGTATTGAGGATTGAAGCCAGACGATTGAGGATTGAGGATTGAGGATTGAGGATTGAGGATGGAGGATTGAATATTGAGTATTGAGGATTGAATATTGAGGATTGAGGATTGAGTGTTGAGGATTGAGGATTGAGGATTGAGGATTGAGGATGAGGGCTGAGGTCTGTGTGTTGAGGTTTGAGTATTGAATCCTGAGAATTCAGGATTTTCTATTGAGTTTGAGAATTGAGGATTGATGGTTGAGTATTGAGGATTGAGGATTGAGGATTGGGTATTGAGTATTGAGGATTGATGATTGAGGATTGAATATTGAATATTGATGATTGAAGATTGAGGATCGAGGATTGAGTGTTGTGGATCGACGACGAGTACCGAGGGTTGAGTATTGATGTTTGATGTCTGAGGATTGAGGATTGAGGATTGAGAATTGAGGATTGAGGATTGAGGATTGAAGATTGACGATTGGGTGTTGAGGATTAAAGAATGATGATTGAGAATTGAGGATTGAGGATTCAGGATTGAAGATTGAGTATTGAGGATTGAAGATTGAGGATTGATGTCTGAGGATTGAGGATTGAGTATTGAGAATTGAGGATTGATGATTGAGGATTGAAGATTGAGGATTGGGTATTGAGGATTGATGAATGAGGTTTGAGGGTTGAGGATTGAGTTTTGAGGATTGAAGATTGAGGATTGGGGATTGAGTATTGAGGATTGAGGATTGAGTATTGAGAATTGAGGATTGAGGTTTGAGGACTGAGGACTGAGGATTGAGGATTGAGAATTGAGGATTGAGGATTGAGGATTGAGGATTGAGGATGAGGGCTGAGGGTTGTGTGTTGAGGTTTGAGTATTGAATCCTGAGAATTCAGGATTTTCTATTGAGTTTGAGAATTGAGGATTGATGGTTGAGTATTGAGGATTGAGGATTGAGGATTGAGTATTGAGGATTGAGGATTGAGGATTGAATGTTGAATATTGATGATTGAAGACTGAGGATCGACGATTGAGGGTTGTGGATTGAGGACGAGGACTGAGGGTTGAGTATTGATGTTTGAGGTCTGAGGATTGAGGATTGAGGATTGAGAATTGAGGATTGAGGATTGAGGATTGAAGATTGACGATTGGGTGTTGAGGATTGAAGAATGAGGATTGAGGATTGAGGATTGAGGATTGAGGATTGAAGATTGAGTATTGAGGATTGATGATTGAGGATTGAGGTCTGAGGATTGAGGATTGAGGATTGAGAATTGAGGATTGAGGATTGAGGATTGAAGATTGATGATTGGTTATTGAGGATTGAAGAATGAGTATTGAGTGTTGAGGATTGAGGATTGAGGATTGCAGATTGTGTATTGAGGATTGAAGGTTGAGGGTTGAGGATTGAGGATTGAGGATTGAGCATTGAGGATTGAGGATTGAGGATTGAGGATTGAAGACTGAGTATTGATTATTGATGATTGAGGATTGAGGATTGAGGATTGAGGATTGAGGATTGAGGATTGAAGATTGAGTATTGAGGATTGAAGATAGAGGATTGAGGATTGAGTATTGAGGATTGAGGATTGAGGATTGAGGATTGAGGATTGAGGATGAGGGCTGAGGGCTGAGGATTGAGGTTTGAGGACTGAGGACTGAGGATTGAGGATTGAGAACTGAAGATTGAGGATTGAGGATTGAAGATTGAGGATTGGGTATGGAGGATTAAAGAATGAGGATTGAGGAATGAGGATTGAGGATTGAGGATTGAAGATTGAGTATTGAGGATTGAAGCCTGACGATTGAGGATTGAGGATTGAGGATTGAGGATTGAGGATGGAGTATTGAGGATTGAAGGTTGAGGATTGTGTATTGCGGATTGAACATTGAGGATTGAGGATTGAGGGTTGAGGATTGAGGAGTGAGGACTGAAGATTGAATATTGATGATTGAAGATTGAGGATTGAGGATTGATTGTTGTGGATTGAGAACGAGGACTGAGGGTAGAGTATTGATGTTCGAGGTATGAGGATTGAGGATTGAGTATTGAGAATTGAGGATTCAGGATTGAGGATTGAAGATTGAGGATTGGGTATTGAGGATTGAAGAATGAGGATTGTGGATTGAGCATTGAGGATTGAGGATTGAAGACTGTGTATTGAGGATTGAAGTTTGGGCATTGAGGATTGAGGATTGAGGATTGAGGATTGAGGATTGAGGATGGAAGATTGAGTATTGAGGATTGAAGATTGAGGATTCAGGATTGAGGATTGAGGATTGAGGTTTGAAGATTGAGGATTGGGGATTGAGGATTGACGATTAAGGATTGAGTATTGAGGATTGAGAATTGAAGATTGAGGATTGATTACTGAGGATTGAGGATTGAGGATTGAGGATTGAGCATTGAGGATTGAAGATTGAGGACTGGGGATTGAGGGTTGAAGGTTGAGGATTAAGCATTGAGGATTTGGGATTGAGTATCCAGGATTGGAGATTGATTATTGAGGATTGAAGATTAAGGATTGAGGATTGAGGATAGAGAATTGAGAATTGAGAATTGAGGATGAGGACTGAGGGTTGAGGATTGAGGTTTGAGGATCGAGGATTGAGGATTGAGGATTGAGGACTGAGGATTGACGATTGAGAATTGAAGATTGAGGATTGATTACTGAGAATTGAGGATTGAGGATTGAGGATTGAGGATTGAGGATGAGGGCTGAATGTTGAGTGTTGAGGTTTGAGTATTGAATCCTGAGAATTCAGGATATTCTATTGTGTATTGAGAATTGAGGATTGATGGTTGAGTATTGAGGATTGAGGATTGAGGACTGCGGATTGAGTTTTGAGGATTGAGGATTGAGGATTGAGGATTGAGGATTGAATATTGAATATTGAGGATTGAAGATTGAAGATTGAGGATTGAGGATTGATGATTGAGGATTGAGGATTGAAGATTGAGTATTGAGGATTGAAGATTGAGGATTGGGGATTGAGTATTGAGGATTGAGGATTGAAGATTGAGGATTGAGGATTGAGGATGAGGGCTGAGCGTTGAGGATTGATGTTTGAGGACTGATGAGTGAGGATTGAGGATCGAGAATTGAGGATTGAGTATTGAGGATTGAAGATTGAGGATTGGGTATGGAGGATTGAAGAATGAGGATTGAGGAATGAGGATTGAGGATTGAGGATTGAAGATTGAGTATTGAGGATTGAAGCCAGACGATTGAGGATTGAGGATTGATGATTGAGGATTGAGGATGGAGGATTGAGTATTGAGAATTGAGGATTGAGGTTTGAGGATTGAGGATTGAGTATTGAAGATTGAGGACTGGGTATGGAGGATTGAAGAATGAGGACTGAGGAATGAGGATTGACGATTGACGATTGAAGATTGAGTATTGAGGATTGAAGCCTGACGATTGAGGATTGAGGATTGAGGATTGAGTATTGAGGTTGAAGTATTGAAGATTGAGTATTGAGGATTGAAGCCTGACGATTGAGGATTGAGGATTGAGAATTGAGGGTTGAGGATTGAGGATTGAAGATTGAGTATTGGGTATGGAGGATTGAAGAATGTGGATTGAGGAATGAGGATTGAGAATTGAGGATTGAGGATTGAGGATTGAAGATTGAGGATTGGGTATTGAGGATTGAAGAATGAGGATTGAGGGTTGAGGATTGAGTATTGAGGATTGAAGATTGAGGATTGGGGATTGAGTATTGAGGATTGAGGATTGAGTATTGAGAATTGAGGATTGAGGTTTGAGGACTGAGGATTGAGGATTGAAGATTGAGGATTGGGGACTGAGTGTTGAGGGTTGAATGATGAGAATTGATGTTTGTGGATAGAGATTTGAAGATTGCAGATTGAGTATTGGGTATTGAAAACTGTGAGTTGGTGATATTCTATTGAGGATTGAGAATTGACAGCTGATTGTTGAGGACTGACGTCTGAAGATTGAGGATTCAGGATTGAGTATTCAGGTATGAGGTTTGAGGTCTGACGATTGAGGATTGAGGATTGAGGATTGAGGATTGAGGATTGAGGATTGAGGGTTGAAGGTTGAGGATAGGGTATTGCGGATTGAACATTGAGGATTGAGGATTGAGGGTTGAGGATTGAGGATTGAGGACTGAAGATTGAATATTGATGATTGAAGATTGAGGATTGAGGAATGACTCTTGTGGGTTGAGGACGAGGACTGAGGGTTGAGTATTGATTTTTGAGGTCTGAGGGTTGATTATTGAAGATTGAGTATTGATGATTGAAGATTGAGAATTGAGGATTGAGTATTGAGGACTGAGGATGAGGGCTGAGGGTTGAGGATTGAGGTTTGAGGACAGAGGACTGAGGATTGAGGTTTGAGGTTTAAGGATTGAGGATTGAGGACTGAGGATTGAGGATTGGGTATTGAGGATTGAAGAATGAGGATTGAGGATTGAGGATTGATGGTTGAGGACTGAAGATTGAGGGTTGAGGATTGAGGATTGAGGATCTAGGAATGAGGATTGAAGGTTGAAGATTGAGTATTGAGGATTGAAGATTGAGGATTGAAGATTGAGGATTGAGGAATGAGGATTGAGGATTGAGGGTTGAAGATTGAGTATTGAGGATTGAAGCCAGACGATTGAGGATTGAGGATTGAGGATTGAGGATTGAGGATGGAGGATTGAATATTGAGTATTGAGGATTGAATATTGAGGATTGAGGATTGAGTGTTGAGGATTGAGGATTGAGGATTGAGGATTGAGGATGAGGGCTGAGGTCTGTGTGTTGAGGTTTGAGTATTGAATCCTGAGAATTCAGGATTTTCTATTGAGTTTGAGAATTGAGGATTGATGGTTGAGTATTGAGGATTGAGGATTGAGGATTGGGTATTGAGTATTGAGGATTGATGATTGAGGATTGAATATTGAATATTGATGATTGAAGATTGAGGATCGAGGATTGAGTGTTGTGGATCGACGACGAGTACCGAGGGTTGAGTATTGATGTTTGATGTCTGAGGATTGAGGATTGAGGATTGAGAATTGAGGATTGAGGATTGAGGATTGAAGATTGACGATTGGGTGTTGAGGATTAAAGAATGATGATTGAGAATTGAGGATTGAGGATTCAGGATTGAAGATTGAGTATTGAGGATTGAAGATTGAGGATTGATGTCTGAGGATTGAGGATTGAGTATTGAGAATTGAGGATTGATGATTGAGGATTGAAGATTGAGGATTGGGTATTGAGGATTGATGAATGAGGTTTGAGGGTTGAGGATTGAGTTTTGAGGATTGAAGATTGAGGATTGGGGATTGAGTATTGAGGATTGAGGATTGAGTATTGAGAATTGAGGATTGAGGTTTGAGGACTGAGGACTGAGGATTGAGGATTGAGAATTGAGGATTGAGGATTGAGGATTGACGATTGAGGATGAGGGCTGAGGGTTGTGTGTTGAGGTTTGAGTATTGAATCCTGAGAATTCAGGATTTTCTATTGAGTTTGAGAATTGAGGATTGATGGTTGAGTATTGAGGATTGAGGATTGAGGATTGAGTATTGAGGATTGAGGATTGAGGATTGAATGTTGAATATTGATGATAGAAGACTGAGGATCGACGATTGAGGGTTGTGGATTGAGGACGAGGACTGAGGGTTGAGTATTGATGTTTGAGGTCTGAGGATTGAGGATTGAGGATTGAGAATTGAGGATTGAGGATTGAGGATTGAAGATTGACGATTGGGTGTTGAGGATTGAAGAATGAGGATTGAGGATTGAGGATTGAGGATTGAGGATTGAAGATTGAGTATTGAGGATTGATGATTGAGGATTGAGGTCTGAGGATTGAGGATTGAGGATTGAGAATTGAGGATTGAGGATTGAGGATTGAAGATTGATGATTGGTTATTGAGGATTGAAGAATGAGTATTGAGTGTTGAGGATTGAGGATTGAGGATTGCAGATTGTGTATTGAGGATTGAAGGTTGAGGGTTGAGGATTGAGGATTGAGGATTGAGCATTGAGGATTGAGGATTGAGGATTGAGGATTGAAGACTGAGTATTGATTATTGATGATTGAGGATTGAGGATTGAGGATTGAGGATTGAGGATTGAGGATTGAAGATTGAGTATTGAGGATTGAAGATAGAGGATTGAGGATTGAGTATTGAGGATTGAGGATTGAGGATTGAGGATTGAGGATTGAGGATGAGGGCTGAGGGTTGAGGATTGAGGTTTGAGGACTGAGGACTGAGGATTGAGGATTGAGAACTGAAGATTGAGGATTGAGGATTGAAGATTGAGGATTGGGTATGGAGGATTAAAGAATGAGGATTGAGGAATGAGGATTGAGGATTGAGGATTGAAGATTGAGCATTGAGGATTGAAGCCTGACGATTGAGGATTGGGGATTGAGGATTGAGGATTGAGAATGGAGTATTGAGGATTGAAGGTTGAGGATTGGGTATTGAGGATTGAAGAATGAGGATTGTGGATTGAGCATTGAGGATTGAGGATTGAAGACTGTGTATTGAGGATTGAAGATTGACGATTGGGTGTTGAGGATTGAAGAATGAGGATTGAGGATTGAGGATTGAAGATTGAGGATTGAAGATTGAGTATTGAGGATTGATGATTGAGGATTGAGGATTGAAGATTGAGGATTGGGTATTGAGGATTGAAGAATGAGGATTGTGGATTGAGTATTGAGGATTGAGGATTGAGTATTGAATGTTGAATATTGATGATTGAAGACTGAGGATCGAGGATTGAGGGTTGTGGATTGAGGACGAGGACTGAGGGTTGAGTATTGATGTTTGAGGTCTGAGGATTGAGGATTGAGAATTGAGGATTGAGGATTGAGGATTGAAGATTGACGATTGGGTGTTGAGGATTGAAGAATGAGGATTGAGGATTGAGGATTGAGGGTTGAGGATTGAAGATTGAGTATTGAGGATTGAAGATTGAGGATTGAGGTCTGAGGATTGAGGATTGAGTATTGAGAATTGAGGATTGAGGATTGAGGATTGAAGATTGAGGATTGGGTATTGAGGATTGAAGAATGAGGATTGAGGGTTGATGATTGAGTATTGAGGATTGAAGATTGTGGATTGGGGATTGAGTATTGAGGATTGAGGATTGAGTATTGAGAATTGAGGATTGAGGTTTGAGGACTGAGGACTGAGGATTGAGGATTGAGAATTGAGGATTGAGGATTGCGGATTGAGGATTGAGGATGAGGGCTGAGTGTTGTGTGTTGAGGTTTGAGTATTGTATCCTGAGAATTCAGGATCTTCTATTGAGTTTGAGAATCGAGGATTGATGGTTGAGTATTGAGGATTGAGGATTGAGGACTGAGTATTGAGGATTGAGAATTGACGATTGAATATTGAATATTGATGATTGAATATTGAGGATCGAGGATTGAGGGTTGTGGATTGAGGACGAGGACTGAGGGTTGAGTATTGATGTTTGAGGTCTGAGGATTGAGGATTGAGGATTGAGAATTGAGGATTGAGGATTGAGGATTGAAGATTGACGATTGGGTGTTGAGGATTGAAGAATGAGGATTGAGGATTGAGGATAGAGGATTGAGGATTGAAGATTGAGTATTGAGTATTGAAGATTGAGGATTGAGGTCTGAGGATTGAGGATTTAGGATTGAGGATTGAGGATTGAGGATTGAAGATTGAGGATTGAGGATTGAGTGTTCAGAATTGAGGATTGAGGATTGAGGATTTAGGATTGAAGATTGAGGACTGGGTGTTGAGTATTGAATAATGAGGATTGAGGATTGAGGATTGAGGATTGAAGATTGAAGATTGAGTATTGAGGATTGATGATTGAGGATTGAGGTCTGAGGATTGAGGATTGAGGATTGAGAATTGAGGATTGAGGATTGAGGATTGAAGATTGAGGATTGGTTATTGAGGATTGAAGAATGAGGATTGAGTGTTGAGGATTGAGGATTGAGGATTGCAGATTGAGTATTGAGGATTTAAGGTTGAGGGTTGAGGATTGAGGATTGAGGATTGAGCATTGAGGATTGAGGATTGAGGATTGAGGATTGAAGACTGAGTATTGAGGATTGATGATTGAGGATTGAGGATTGAGGATTGAGGATTGAGGATTGAGGATTGAGGATTGAAGATTGAGTATTGAGGATTGAAGATTGAGGATTGAGGATTGAGTATTGTGGATTGAGGATTGAAGATTGAGGATTGAGGATTGAGGATGAGGGCTGAGGGCTGAGGGCTGAGGATTGAGGTTTGAGGACTGAGGACTGAGGATTGAGGATTGAGAACTGAAGATTGAGGATTGAGGATTGAAGATTGAGGATTGGGTATGGAGGATTAAAGAATGAGGATTGAGGAATGAGGATTGAGGATTGAGGATTGAAGATTGAGTATTGAGGATTGAAGCCTGACGATTGAGGATTGAGGATTGAGGATTGAGGATTGAGGATGGAGTATTGAGGATTGCAGGTTGAGGATTGTGTATTGCGGATTGAACATTGAGGATTGAGGATTGAGGGTTGAGGATTGAGGATTGAGGACTGAAGATTGAATATTGATGATTGAAGATTGAGGATTGAGGATTGATTGTTGTGGATTGAGAACGAGGACTGAGGGTAGAGTATTGATGTTTGAGGTATGAGGATTGAGGATTGAGTATTGAGTATTGAGAATTGAGGATTCAGGATTGAGGATTGAAGATTGAGGATTGGGTATTGAGGATTGAAGAATGAGGATTGTGGATTGAGCATTGAGGATTGAGGATTGAAGACTGTGTATTGAGGATTGAAGTTTGGGCATTGAGGATTGAGGATTGAGGATTGAGGATTGAGGATTGAGGATGGAAGATTGAGTATTGAGGATTGAAGATCGAGGATTGTGGATTGAGCATTGAGGATTGAGGATTGAAGACTGTGTATTGAGGATTGAAGTTTGGGCATTGAGGATTGAGGATTGAGGACTGAGGATTGACGATTGAGTATTGAAGATTGAGGATTGATTACTGAGGATTGAGGATTGAGGATTGAGGATTGAGGATTGAGGATTGAGGATTGAAGATTGAGTAATGAGGATTGGTATTGAGGATCGAGGATTGAGGATTGAGGATTGAGGATTGAGGATGAGGGCTGAATGTTGAGTGTTGAGGTTTGAGTATTGAATCCTGAGAATTCAGGATATTCTATTGTGTATTGAGAATTGAGGATTGATGGTTGAGTATTGAGGATTGAGGATTGAGGACTGCGGATTGAGTTTTGAGGATTGAGGATTGAGGATTGAGGATTGAATATTGAATATTGAGGATTGAAGATTGAAGATTGAGGATTGAGGATTGATGATTGAGGATTGAGGATTGAAGATTGAGTATTGAGGATTGAAGATTGAGGATTGGGGATTGAGTATTGAGGATTGAGGATTGAAGATTGAGGATTGAGGATTGAGGATGAGGGCTGAGGTTTGAGGATTGAAGATTGAGGATTGAGGAATGAGGATTGAGGATTGAGGGTTGAAGATTGAGTATTGAGGATTGAAGCCAGACGATTGAGGATTGAGGATTGAGGATTGAGGATTGAGGATGGAGGATTGAATATTGAGTATTGAGGATTGAATATTGAGGATTGAGGATTGAGTGTTGAGGATTGAGGATTGAGGATTGAGGATTGAGGATGAGGGCTGAGGTCTGTGTGTTGAGGTTTGAGTATTGAATCCTGAGAATTCAGGATTTTCTATTGAGTTTGAGAATTGAGGATTGATGGTTGAGTATTGAGGATTGAGGATTGAGGATTGGGTATTGAGTATTGAGGATTGATGATTGAGGATTGAATATTGAATATTGATGATTGAAGATTGAGGATCGAGGATTGAGTGTTGTGGATCGACGACGAGTACCGAGGGTTGAGTATTGATGTTTGATGTCTGAGGATTGAGGATTGAGGATTGAGAATTGAGGATTGAGGATTGAGGATTGAAGATTGACGATTGGGTGTTGAGGATTAAAGAATGATGATTGAGAATTGAGGATTGAGGATTCAGGATTGAAGATTGAGTATTGAGGATTGAAGATTGAGGATTGATGTCTGAGGATTGAGGATTGAGTATTGAGAATTGAGGATTGATGATTGAGGATTGAAGATTGAGGATTGGGTATTGAGGATTGATGAATGAGGTTTGAGGGTTGAGGATTGAGTTTTGAGGATTGAAGATTGAGGATTGGGGATTGAGTATTGAGGATTGAGGATTGAGTATTGAGAATTGAGGATTGAGGTTTGAGGACTGAGGACTGAGGATTGAGGATTGAGAATTGAGGATTGAGGATTGAGGATTGAGGATTGAGGATGAGGGCTGAGGGTTGTGTGTTGAGGTTTGAGTATTGAATCCTGAGAATTCAGGATTTTCTATTGAGTTTGAGAATTGAGGATTGATGGTTGAGTATTGAGGATTGAGGATTGAGGATTGAGTATTGAGGATTGAGGATTGAGGATTGAATGTTGAATATTGATGATTGAAGACTGAGGATCGACGATTGAGGGTTGTGGATTGAGGACGAGGACTGAGGGTTGAGTATTGATGTTTGAGGTCTGAGGATTGAGGATTGAGGATTGAGAATTGAGGATTGAGGATTGAGGATTGAAGATTGACGATTGGGTGTTGAGGATTGAAGAATGAGGATTGAGGATTGAGGATTGAGGATTGAGGATTGAAGATTGAGTATTGAGGATTGATGATTGAGGATTGAGGTCTGAGGATTGAGGATTGAGGATTGAGAATTGAGGATTGAGGATTGAGGATTGAAGATTGATGATTGGTTATTGAGGATTGAAGAATGAGTATTGAGTGTTGAGGATTGAGGATTGAGGATTGCAGATTGTGTATTGAGGATTGAAGGTTGAGGGTTGAGGATTGAGGATTGAGGATTGAGCATTGAGGATTGAGGATTGAGGATTGAGGATTGAAGACTGAGTATTGATTATTGATGATTGAGGATTGAGGATTGAGGATTGAGGATTGAGGATTGAGGATTGAAGATTGAGTATTGAGGATTGAAGATAGAGGATTGAGGATTGAGTATTGAGGATTGAGGATTGACGATTGAGGATTGAGGATTGAGGATGAGGGCTGAGGGTTGAGGATTGAGGTTTGAGGACTGAGGACTGAGGATTGAGGATTGAAAACTGAAGATTGAGGATTGAGGATTGAAGATTGAGGATTGGGTATGGAGGATTAAAGAATGAGGATTGAGGAATGAGGATTGAGGATTGAGGATTGAAGATTGAGTATTGAGGATTGAAGCCTGACGATTGAGGATTGGGGATTGAGGATTGAGGATTGAGAATGGAGTATTGAGGATTGAAGGTTGAGGATTGGGTATTGAGGATTGAAGAATGAGGATTGTGGATTGAGCATTGAGGATTGAGGATTGAAGACTGTGTATTGAGGATTGAAGATTGACGATTGGGTGTTGAGGATTGAAGAATGAGGATTGAGGATTGAGGATTGAAGATTGAGGATTGAAGATTGAGTATTGAGGATTGATGATTGAGGATTGAGGATTGAAGATTGAGGATTGGGTATTGAGGATTGAAGAATGAGGATTGTGGATTGAGTATTGAGGATTGAGGATTGAGTATTGAATGTTGAATATTGATGATTGAAGACTGAGGATCGAGGATTGAGGGTTGTGGATTGAGGACGAGGACTGAGGGTTGAGTATTGATGTTTGAGGTCTGAGGATTGAGGATTGAGAATTGAGGATTGAGGATTGAGGATTGAAGATTGACGATTGGGTGTTGAGGATTGAAGAATGAGGATTGAGGATTGAGGATTGAGGGTTGAGGATTGAAGATTGAGTATTGAGGATTGAAGATTGAGGATTGAGGTCTGAGGATTGAGGATTGAGTATTGAGAATTGAGGATTGAGGATTGAGGATTGAAGATTGAGGATTGGGTATTGAGGATTGAAGAATGAGGATTGAGGGTTGATGATTGAGTATTGAGGATTGAAGATTGTGGATTGGGGATTGAGTATTGAGGATTGAGGATTGAGTATTGAGAATTGAGGATTGAGGTTTGAGGACTGAGGACTGAGGATTGAGGATTGAGAATTGAGGATTGAGGATTGCGGATTGAGGATTGAGGATGAGGGCTGAGTGTTGTGTGTTGAGGTTTGAGTATTGTATCCTGAGAATTCAGGATCTTCTATTGAGTTTGAGAATCGAGGATTGATGGTTGAGTATTGAGGATTGAGGATTGAGGACTGAGTATTGAGGATTGAGAATTGACGATTGAATATTGAATATTGATGATTGAATATTGAGGATCGAGGATTGAGGGTTGTGGATTGAGGACGAGGACTGAGGGTTGAGTATTGATGTTTGAGGTCTGAGGATTGAGGATTGAGGATTGAGAATTGAGGATTGAGGATTGAGGATTGAAGATTGACGATTGGGTGTTGAGGATTGAAGAATGAGGATTGAGGATTGAGGATAGAGGATTGAGGATTGAAGATTGAGTATTGAGTATTGAAGATTGAGGATTGAGGTCTGAGGATTGAGGATTTAGGATTGAGGATTGAGGATTGAGGATTGAAGATTGAGGATTGAGGATTGAGTGTTCAGAATTGAGGATTGAGGATTGAGGATTTAGGATTGAAGATTGAGGACTGGGTGTTGAGTATTGAATAATGAGGATTGAGGATTGAGGATTGAGGATTGAAGATTGAAGATTGAGTATTGAGGATTGATGATTGAGGATTGAGGTCTGAGGATTGAGGATTGAGGATTGAGAATTGAGGATTGAGGATTGAGGATTGAAGATTGAGGATTGGTTATTGAGGATTGAAGAATGAGGATTGAGTGTTGAGGATTGAGGATTGAGGATTGCAGATTGAGTATTGAGGATTTAAGGTTGAGGGTTGAGGATTGAGGATTGAGGATTGAGCATTGAGGATTGAGGATTGAGGATTGAGGATTGAAGACTGAGTATTGAGGATTGATGATTGAGGATTGAGGATTGAGGATTGAGGATTGAGGATTGAGGATTGAGGATTGAAGATTGAGTATTGAGGATTGAAGATTGAGGATTGAGGATTGAGTATTGTGGATTGAGGATTGAAGATTGAGGATTGAGGATTGAGGATGAGGGCTGAGGGCTGAGGGCTGAGGATTGAGGTTTGAGGACTGAGGACTGAGGATTGAGGATTGAGAACTGAAGATTGAGGATTGAGGATTGAAGATTGAGGATTGGGTATGGAGGATTAAAGAATGAGGATTGAGGAATGAGGATTGAGGATTGAGGATTGAAGATTGAGTATTGAGGATTGAAGCCTGACGATTGAGGATTGAGGATTGAGGATTGAGGATTGAGGATGGAGTATTGAGGATTGCAGGTTGAGGATTGTGTATTGCGGATTGAACATTGAGGATTGAGGATTGAGGGTTGAGGATTGAGGATTGAGGACTGAAGATTGAATATTGATGATTGAAGATTGAGGATTGAGGATTGATTGTTGTGGATTGAGAACGAGGACTGAGGGTAGAGTATTGATGTTTGAGGTATGAGGATTGAGGATTGAGTATTGAGTATTGAGAATTGAGGATTCAGGATTGAGGATTGAAGATTGAGGATTGGGTATTGAGGATTGAAGAATGAGGATTGTGGATTGAGCATTGAGGATTGAGGATTGAAGACTGTGTATTGAGGATTGAAGTTTGGGCATTGAGGATTGAGGATTGAGGATTGAGGATTGAGGATTGAGGATGGAAGATTGAGTATTGAGGATTGAAGATCGAGGATTGTGGATTGAGCATTGAGGATTGAGGATTGAAGACTGTGTATTGAGGATTGAAGTTTGGGCATTGAGGATTGAGGATTGAGGACTGAGGATTGACGATTGAGTATTGAAGATTGAGGATTGATTACTGAGGATTGAGGATTGAGGATTGAGGATTGAGGATTGAGGATTGAGGATTGAAGATTGAGTAATGAGGATTGGTATTGAGGATCGAGGATTGAGGATTGAGGATTGAGGATTGAGGATGAGGGCTGAATGTTGAGTGTTGAGGTTTGAGTATTGAATCCTGAGAATTCAGGATATTCTATTGTGTATTGAGAATTGAGGATTGATGGTTGAGTATTGAGGATTGAGGATTGAGGACTGCGGATTGAGTTTTGAGGATTGAGGATTGAGGATTGAGGATTGAATATTGAATATTGAGGATTGAAGATTGAAGATTGAGGATTGAGGATTGATGATTGAGGATTGAGGATTGAAGATTGAGTATTGAGGATTGAAGATTGAGGATTGGGGATTGAGTATTGAGGATTGAGGATTGAAGATTGAGGATTGAGGATTGAGGATGAGGGCTGAGGTTTGAGGATTGATGTTTGAGGACTGAGGAGTGAGGATTGAGGATCGAGAATTGAGGATTGAGTATTGAGGATTGAAGATTGAGGATTGGGTATGGAGGATTGAATAATCAGGATTGAGGAATGAGGATTGAGGATTGAGGATTGAAGATTGAGTATTGAGGATTGAAGCCAGACGATTGAGGGTTGAGGATTGATGATTGAGGATTGAGGATGGAGGATTGAAGATTGAGTATTGAGGGTTGAAGGTTGATGATTGAGGATTGAGGATTGAGGATTGAGGATTGAAGATTGAGGATTGGGGACTGAGTGTTGAGGGTTGAATGATGAGGATTGATGTTTGTGGATAGACATTTGAAGATTGCTGATTGAGTATTGGGTATTGAAAACTGTGAATTGATGATATTCTCTTGAGGATTGAGAATTGACAACTGATTGTTGAGGACTGAGGTCTGAAGATTGAGGATTCAGGATTGAGGATTCAGGTTTGAGGTTTGAGGACTGAGGATTGAGGATTGAGTATTGAAGATTGAGGACTGGGTATGGAGGATTGAAGAATGAGGACTGAGGAATGAGGATTGACGATTGACGATTGAAGATTGAGTATTGAGGATTGAAGCCTGACGATTGAGGATTGAGGGTTGAGGATTGAGTATTGAGGTTGAAGTATTGAAGATTGAGTATTGAGGATTGAAGCCTGACGATTGAGGATTGAGGATTGAGAATTGAGGGTTGAGGAATGAGGATTGAAGATTGAGTATTGGGTATGGAGGATTGAAGAATGTGGATTGAGGAATGAGGATTGAGAATTGAGGATTGAGGATTGAGGATTGAAGATTGAGGATTGGGTATTGAGGATTGAAGAATGAGGATTGAGGGTTGAGGATTGAGTATTGAGGATTGAAGATTGAGGATTGGGGATTGAGTATTGAGGATTGATGAATGAGGTTTGAGGGTTGAGGATTGAGTTTTGAGGATTGAAGATTGAGGATTGGGGATTGAGTATTGAGGATTGAGGATTGAGTATTGAGAATTGAGGATTGAGGTTTGAGGACTGAGGACTGAGGATTGCAGATTGTGTATTGAGGATTGAAGGTTGAGGGTTGAGGATTGAGGATTGAAGATTGAGGATTGGGGATTGAGTATTGAGGATTGATGAATGAGGTTTGAGGGTTGAGGATTGAGTTTTGAGGATTGAAGATTGAGGATTGGGGATTGAGTATTGAGGATTGAGGATTGAGTATTGAGAATTGAGGATTGAGGTTTGAGGACTGAGGACTGAGGATTGCAGATTGTGTATTGAGGATTGAAGGTTGAGGGTTGAGGATTGAGGATTGAGGATTGAGCATTGAGGATTGAGGATTGAGGATTGAGGATTGAAGACTGAGTATTGAGGATTGAGGATTGAGGATTGAGGATTGAGGATTGAGGATGAGGGCTGAGGGTTGAGGATTGAGGTTTGAGGACTGAGGACTGAGGATTGAGGATTGAGAACTGAAGATTGAGGATTGAGGATTGAAGATTGAGGATTGGGTATGGAGGATTAAAGAATGAGGATTGAGGAATGAGGATTGAGGACTGAGGATTGAAGATTGAGTATTGAGGATTGAAGCCTGACGATTGAGGATTGGGGATTGAGGATTGAGGATTGAGAATGGAGTATTGAGGATTGAAGGTTGAGGATTGGGTATTGAGGATTGAAGAATGAGGATTGTGGATTGAGCATTGAGGATTGAGGATTGAAGACTGTGTATTGAGGATTGAAGATTGACGATTGAATATTGAATATTGATGATTGAATATTGAGGATCGAGGATTGAGGGTTGTGGATTGAGGACGAGGACTGAGGGTTGAGTATTGATGTTTGAGGTCTGAGGATTGAGGATTG
The DNA here is from genome assembly GCF_051401765.1 of Calliopsis andreniformis. NCBI lineage: Eukaryota > Metazoa > Arthropoda > Insecta > Hymenoptera > Andrenidae > Calliopsis > Calliopsis andreniformis. The sequence goes on along the minus strand of NW_027480450.1, from coordinate 563,392 downwards.
AGGATTGAGAATTGAGGATTGAGGATTGAGGATTGAAGATTGACGATTGGGTGTTGAGGATTGAAGAATGAGGATTGAGGATTGAGGATAGAGGATTGAGGATTGAAGATTGAGTATTGAGTATTGAAGATTGAGGATTGAGGTCTGAGGATTGAGGATTTAGGATTGAGGATTGAGGATTGAGGATTGAAGATTGAGGATTGAGGATTGAGTGTTCAGAATTGAGGATTGAGGATTGAGGATTGAGGATTGAAGATTGAGGACTGGGTGTTGAGTATTGAATAATGAGGATTGAGGATTGAGGATTGAGGATTGAGGATTGCAGATTGAGTATTGAGGATTTAAGGTTGAGGGTTGAGGATTGAGGATTGAGGATTGAGCATTGAGGATTGAGGATTGAGGATTGAGGATTGAAGACTGAGTATTGAGGATTGATGATTGAGGATTGAGGATTGAGGATTGAGGATTGAGGATTGAGGATTGAGGATTGAAGATTGAGTATTGAGGATTGAAGATTGAGGATTGAGGATTGAGTATTGTGGATTGAGGATTGAAGATTGAGGATTGAGGATTGAGGATGAGGGCTGAGGGCTGAGGGCTGAGGATTGAGGTTTGAGGACTGAGGACTGAGGATTGAGGATTGAGAATTGAAGATTGAGGATTGAGGATTGAAGATTGAGGATTGGGTATGGAGGATTAAAGAATGAGGATTGAGGAATGAGGATTGAGGATTGAGGATTGAAGATTGAGTATTGAGGATTGAAGCCTGACGATTGAGGATTGAGGATTCAGGATTGAGGATTGAGGATGGAGTATTGAGGATTGTAGGTTGAGGATTGTGTATTGCGGATTGAACATTGAGGATTGAGGATTGAGGGTTGAGGATTGAGGATTGAGGACTGAAGATTGAATATTGATGATTGAAGATTGAGGATTGAGGATTGATTGTTGTGGATTGAGAACGAGGACTGAGGGTAGAGTATTGATGTTTGAGGTATGAGGATTGAGGATTGAGTATTGAGTATTGAGAATTGAGGATTCAGGATTGAGGATTGAAGACTGAGGATTGGGTATTGAGGATTGAAGAATGAGGATTGTGGGTTGAGCATTGAGGATTGAGGATTGAAGACTGTGTATTGAGGATTGAAGTTTGGGCATTGAGGATTGAGGATTGAGGATTGAGGATTGAGGATTGAGGATGGAAGATTGAGTATTGAGGATTGAAGATTGAGGATTCAGGATTGAGGATTGAGGATTGAGGTTTGAAGATTGAGGATTGGGGATTGAGGATTGACGATTAAGGATTGAGTATTGAGGATTGAGAATTGAAGATTGAGGATTGATTACTGAGGATTGAGGATTGAGGATTGAGGATTGAGCATTGAGGATTGAATATTGAGGACTGGGGATTGAGGGTTGAAGGTTGAGGATTAAGCATTGAGGATTTGGGAATGAGTATCCAGGATTGGAGATTGATTATTGAGGATTGAAGATTAAGGATTGAGGATTGAGGATAGAGAATTGAGAATTGAGAATTGAGGATGAGGACTGAGGGTTGAGGATTGAGGTTTGAGGATCGAGGATTGAGGATTGAGGATTGAGGACTGAGGATTGACGATTGAGTATTGAAGATTGAGGATTGATTACTGAGGATTGAGGATTGAGGATTGAGGATTGAGGATTGAGGATGAGGGCTGAATGTTGAGTGTTGAGGTTTGAGTATTGAATCCTGAGAATTCAGGATATTCTATTGTGTATTGAGAATTGAGGATTGATGGTTGAGTATTGAGGATTGAGGATTGAGGACTGCGGATTGAGTTTTGAGGATTGAGGATTGAGGATTGAGGATTGAATATTGAATATTGAGGATTGAAGATTGAAGATTGAGGATTGAGGATTGATGATTGAGGATTGAGGATTGAAGATTGAGTATTGAGGATTGAAGATTGAGGATTGGGGATTGAGTATTGAGGATTGAGGATTGAAGATTGAGGATTGAGGATTGAGGATGAGGGCTGAGGGTTGAGGATTGATGTTTGAGGACTGAGGAGTGAGGATTGAGGATCGAGAATTGAGGATTGAGTATTGAGGATTGAAGATTGAGGATTGGGTATGGAGGATTGAAGAATCAGGATTGAGGAATGAGGATTGAGGATTGAGGATTGAAGATTGAGTATTGAGGATTGAAGCCAGACGATTGAGGGTTGAGGATTGATGATTGAGGATTGAGGATGGAGGATTGAAGATTGAGTATTGAGGGTTGAAGGTTGATGATTGAGGATTGAGGATTGAGGATTGAGGATTGAAGATTGAGGATTGGGGACTGAGTGTTGAGGGTTGAATGATGAGGATTGATGTTTGTGGATAGACATTTGAAGATTGCTGATTGAGTATTGGGTATTGAAAACTGTGAATTGATGATATTCTATTGAGGATTGAGAATTGACAACTGATTGTTGAGGACTGAGGTCTGAAGATTGAGGATTCAGGATTGAGGATTCAGGTTTGAGGTTTGAGGACTGAGGATTGAGGATTGAGTATTGAAGATTGAGGACTGGGTATGGAGGATTGAAGAATGAGGACTGAGGAATGAGGATTGACGATTGACGATTGAAGATTGAGTATTGAGGATTGAAGCCTGACGATTGAGGATTGAGGATTGAGGATTGAGTATTGAGGTTGAAGTATTGAAGATTGAGTATTGAGGATTGAAGCCTGACGATTGAGGATTGAGGATTGAGAATTGAGGGTTGAGGAATGAGGATTGAAGATTGAGTATTGGGTATGGAGGATTGAAGAATGTGGATTGAGGAATGAGGATTGAGAATTGAGGATTGAGGATTGAGGATTGAAGATTGAGGATTGGGTATTGAGGATTGAAGAATGAGGATTGAGGGTTGAGGATTGAGTATTGAGGATTGAAGATTGAGGATTGGGGATTGAGTATTGAGGATTGAGGATTGAGTATTGAGAATTGAGGATTGAGGTTTGAGGACTGAGGACTGAGGATTGAGGATTGAGGATAGAGGGTTGAGGATTGAGGATTGAGGATTGAAGATTGAGGATTGGGGACTGAGTGTTGAGGGTTGAATGATGAGAATTGATGTTTGTGGATAGAGATTTGAAGATTGCAGATTGAGTATTGGGTATTGAAAACTGTGGATTGATGATATTCTACTGAGGATTGAGGATTTGACAACTGATTGTTGAGGACTGAGGATTGAGGATTGAGAATTGAGGATTGAGGATTGAGGATTGAAGATTGAGGATTGGGTATGGAGGATTGAAGAATGTGGATTGAGGAATGAGGATTCAGGATTGAGGATTGAAGATTGAGTATTGAGGATTGAAGCATGACGATTGAGGATTGAGGATTGAGGATTTAGGTTTGAGGACAGAGGACTGAGGATTGAGGTTTGAGGTTTGAGGGTTGAGGGTTGAGGACTGAGGATTGAGGATTGGGTATTGAGGATTGAAGAATGAGGATTGAGGATTGAGGATTGAGAGTTGAGGATTGAAGATTGAAGATTGAGGATTGGGTGTGGAGGGTTGAAGAATGAGGATTGAGGAATGAGGATTGAGGATTGAGGGTTGAAGATTGAGTATTGAGGATTGAAGCCAGACGATTGAGGATTGAGGATTGAGGATTGAGGATTGAGGATGGAGGATTGAATATTGAGTATTGAGGATTGAAGATTGAGGATTGAGGATTGAGTGTTGAGGATTGAGGATTGAGGATTGAGGATTGAGGATGAGGGCTGAGGTCTGTGTGTTGAGGTTTGAGTATTGAATCCTGAGAATTCAGGATTTTCTATTGAGTTTGAGAATTGAGGATTGATGGTTGAGTATTGAGGATTGAGGATTGAGGATTGAGTATTGAGTATTGAGGATTGAGGATTGAGGATTGAATATTGAATATTGATGATTGAAGATTGAGGATCGAGGATTGAGTGTTGTGGATCGACGACGAGGACCGAGGGTTGAGTATTGATGTTTGATGTCTGAGGATTGAGGATTGAGGATTGAGAATTGAGGATTGAGGATTGAGGATTGAAGATTGACGATTGGGTGTTGAGGATTAAAGAATGAGGATTGAGGATTGAGGATTGAGGATTCAGGATTGAAGATTGAGTATTGAGGATTGAAGATTGAGGATTGATGTCTGAGGATTGAGGATTGAGTATTGAGAATTGAGGATTGATGATTGAGGATTGAAGATTGAGGATTGGGTATTGAGGATTGATGAATGAGGTTTGAGGGTTGAGGATTGAGTTTTGAGGATTGAAGATTGAGGATTGGGGATTGGGGATTGAGTATTGAGGATTGAGGATTGAGTATTGAGAATTGAGGATTGAGGTTTGAGGACTGAGGACTGAGGATTGAGGATTGAGAATTGAGGATTGAGGATTGAGGATTGAGGATTGAGGATGAGGGCTGAGGGTTGTGTGTTGAGGTTTGAGTATTGAATCCTGAGAATTCAGGATTTTCTATTGAGTTTGAGAATTGAGGATTGATGGTTGAGTATTGAGGATTGAGGATTGAGGATTGTGTATTGAGGATTGAGGATTGAGGATTGAATGTTGAATATTGATGATTGAAGACTGAGGATCGAGGATTGAGGGTTGTGGATTGAGGACGAGGACTGAGGGTTGAGTATTGATGTTTGAGGTCTGAGGATTGAGGATTGAGGATTGAGAATTGAGGATTGAGGATTGAGGATTGAAGATTGACGATTGGGTGTTGAGGATTGAAGAATGAGGATTGAGGATTGAGGATTGAGGATTGAGGATTGAAGATTGAGTATTGAGGATTGATGATTGAGGATTGAGGTCTGAGGATTGAGGATTGAGGATTGAGAATTGAGGATTGAGGATTGAGGATTGAAGATTGAGGATTGGTTATTGAGGATTGAAGAATGAGTATTGAGTGTTGAGGATTGAGGATTGAGGATTGCAGATTGTGTATTGAGGATTGAAGGTTGAGGGTTGAGGATTGAGGATTGAGGATTGAGCATTGAGGATTGATGATTGAGGATTGAGGATTGAAGACTGAGTATTGAGGATTGATGATTGAGGATTGAGGATTGAGGATTGAGGATTGAGGATTGAAGATTGAGTATTGAGGATTGAAGATAGAGGATTGAGGATTGAGTATTGAGGATTGAGGATTGAGGATTGAGGATTGAGGATTGAGGATGAGGGCTGAGGGTTGAGGATTGAGGTTTGAGGACTGAGGACTGAGGATTGAGGATTGAGAACTGAAGATTGAGGATTGAGGATTGAAGATAGAGGATTGGGTATGGAGGATTAAAGAATGAGGATTGAGGAATGAGGATTGAGGATTCAGGATTGAAGATTGAGTATTGAGGATTGAAGCCTGACGATTGAGGATTGGGGATTGAGGATTGAGGATTGAGAATGGAGTATTGAGGATTGAAGGTTGAGGATTGGGTATTGAGGATTGAAGAATGAGGATTGTGGACTGAGCATTGAGGATTGAGGATTGAAGACTGTGTATTGAGGATTGAAGTTTGGGCATTGAGGATTGAGGATTGAGGATTGAGGATTGAGGATTGAGGATGGAAGATTGAGTATTGAGGATTGAAGATTGAGGATTGAGGATGGAGGATTGAGGATGAGGGCTGAGGGTTGTGTGTTGAGGTTTGAGTATTGAATCCTGAGAATTCAGGATTTTCTATTGAGTTTGAGAATTGAGGATTGATGGTTGAGTATTGAGGATTGAGGATTGAGGATTGAGTATTGAGGATTGAGGATTGAGTATTGAATGTTGAATATTGATGATTGAAGACTGAGGATCGAGGATTGAGGGTTGTGGATTGAGGACTAGGACTGAGGGTTGAGTATTGATGTTTGAGTTCTGAGGATTGAGGATTGAGGATTGAGAATTGAGGATTGAGGATTGAGGATTGAAGATTGACGATTGGGTGTTGAGGATTGAAGAATGAGGATTGAGGATTGAGGATTGAGGATTGAGGATTGAAGATTGAGTATTGAGGATTGAAGATTGAGGATTGAGGTCTGAGGATTGAGGATTGAGTATTGAGAATTGAGGATTGAGGATTGAGGATTGAAGATTGAGGATTGGGTATTGAGGATTGAAGAATGAGGATTGAGGGTTGAGGATTGAGTATTGAGGATTGAAGATTGTGGATTGGGGATTGAGTATTGAGGATTGAGGATAGAGTATTGAGAATTGAGGATTGAGGTTTGAGGACTGAGGACTGTGGATTGAGGATTGAGAATTGAGGATTGAGGATTGCGGATTTAGGATTGAGGATGAGGGCTGAGGGTTGTGTGTTGAGGTTTGAGTATTGTATCCTAAGAATTCAGGATCTTCTATTGAGTTTGAGAATTGAGGATTGATGGTTGAGTATTGAGGATTGAGGATTGAGGACTGAGTATTGAGGATTGACGATTGAATATTGAATATTGATGATTGAATATTGAGGATCGAGGATTGAGGGTTGTGGATTGAGGACGAGGACTGAGGGTTGAGTATTGATGTTTGAGGTCTGAGGATTGAGGATTGAGGATTGAGAATTGAGGATTGAGGATTGAGGATTGAAGATTGACGATTGGGTGTTGAGGATTGAAGAATGAGGATTGAGGATTGAGGATTGAGGATTGAGGATTGAAGATTGAGTATTGAGTATTGAAGATTGAGGATTGAGGTCTGAGGATTGATGATTGAGGATTGAGGATTGAGGATTGAGGATTGAAGATTGAGGATTGAGGATTGAGTGTTCAGAATTGAGGATTGAGGATTAAGGATTGAGGATTGAAGATTGAGGACTGGGTGTTGAGTATTGAAGAATGAGGATTGAGGATTGAGGATTGAGGATTGAAGATTGAAGATTGAGTATTGAGGATTGATGATTGAGGATTGAGGTCTGAGGATTGAGGATTGAGGATTGAGAATTGAGGATTGAGGATTGAGGATTGAAGATTGAGGATTGGTTATTGAGGATTGAAGAATGAGGATTGAGTGTTGAGGATTGAGGATTGAGGATTGCAGATTGAGTATTGAGGATTTAAGGTTGAGGGTTGAGGATTGAGGATTGAGGATTGAGCATTGAGGATTGAGGATTGAGGATTGAGGATTGAAGACTGAGTATTGAGGATTGATGATTGAGGATTGAGGATTGAGGATTGAGGATTGAGGATTGAGGATTGAAGATTGAGTATTGAGGATTGAAGATTGAGGATTGAGGATTGAGTATTGTGGATTGAGGATTGAAGATTGAGGATTGAGGATTGAGGATGAGGGCTGAGGGCTGAGGGCTGAGGATTGAGGTTTGAGGACTGAGGACTGAGGATTGAGGTTTGAGAACTGAAGATTGAGGATTGAGGATTGAAGATTGAGGATTGGGTATGGAGGATTAAAGAATGAGGATTGAGGAATGAGGATTGAGGATTGAGGATTGACGATTGAGTATTGAAGATTGAGGATTGATTACTGAGGATTGAGGATTGAGGATTGAGGATTGAGGATTGAGGATTGAGGATTGAAGATTGAGTAATGAGGATTGGTATTGAGGATCGAGGATTGAGGATTGAGGATTGAGGATTGAGGATTGAGAATTGAGGATTGAGGATTGAGGATTGAAGATTGAGGATTGGTTATTGAGGATTGAAGAATGAGGATTGAGTGTTGAGGATTGAGGATTGAGGATTGCAGATTGAGTATTGAGGATTTAAGGTTGAGGGTTGAGGATTGAGGATTGAGGATTGAGCATTGAGGATTGAGGATTGAGTTTTGAGGATTGAAGATTGAGGATTGGGGATTGAGTATTGAGGATTGAGGATTGAGTATTGAGAATTGAGGATTGAGGTTTGAGGACTGAGGACTGAGGATTGAGGATTGAGAATTGAGGATTGAGGATTGAGGATTGAGGATTGAGGATGAGGGCTGAGGGTTGTGTGTTGAGGTTTGAGTATTGAATCCTGAGAATTCAGGATTTTCTATTGAGTTTGAGAATTGAGGATTGATGGTTGAGTATTGAGGATTGAGGATTGAGGATTGAGTATTGAGGATTGAGGATTGAGGATTGAATGTTGAATATTGATGATTGAAGACTGAGGATCGACGATTGAGGGTTGTGGATTGAGGACGAGGACTGAGGGTTGAGTATTGATGTTTGAGGTCTGAGGATTGAGGATTGAGGATTGAGAATTGAGGATTGAGGATTGAGGATTGAAGATTGACGATTGGGTGTTGAGGATTGAAGAATGAGGATTGAGGATTGAGGATTGAGGATTGAGGATTGAAGATTGAGTATTGAGGATTGATGATTGAGGATTGAGGTCTGAGGATTGAGGATTGAGGATTGAGAATTGAGGATTGAGGATTGAGGATTGAAGATTGATGATTGGTTATTGAGGATTGAAGAATGAGTATTGAGTGTTGAGGATTGAGGATTGAGGATTGCAGATTGTGTATTGAGGATTGAAGGTTGAGGGTTGAGGATTGAGGATTGAGGATTGAGCATTGAGGATTGAGGATTGAGGATTGAGGATTGAAGACTGGGTATTGATTATTGATGATTGAGGATTGAGGATTGAGGATTGAGGATTGAGGATTGAGGATTGAAGATTGAGTATTGAGGATTGAAGATAGAGGATTGAGGATTGAGTATTGAGGATTGAGGATTGAGGATTGAGGATTGAAGAATGAGGATTGTGGATTGAGCATTGAGGATTGAGGATTGAAGACTGTGTATTGAGGATTGAAGTTTGGGCATTCAGGATTGAGGATTGAGGATTGAGGATTGAGGATTGAGGATGGAAGATTGAGTATTGAGGGTTGAAGATTGAGGATTCAGGATTGAGGATTGAGGATTGAGGTTTGAAGATTGAAGATTGGGGATTGAGGATTGACGATTTAGGATTGAGTATTGAGGATTGAGAATTAAAGATTGAGGATTGATTACTGAGGATTGAGGATTGAGGATTGAGGATTGAGCATTGAGGATTGAAGATTGAGGACTGGGGATTGAGGGTTCAAGGTTGAGGATTAAGCATTGAGGATTTGGGATTGAGTATCCAGGATTGGAGATTGATTATTGAGGATTGAAGATTAAGGATTGAGGATTGAGGATAGAGAATTGAGAATTGAGAATTGAGGATGAGGGCTGAGGGTTGAGGATTGAGGTTTGAGGATCGAGGATTGAGGATTGAGGATTGAGGACTGAGGATTGACGATTGAGTATTGAAGATTGAGGATTGATTACTGAGGATTGAGGATTGAGGATTGAGGATTGAGGATTGAGGATTGAGGATTGAAGATTGAGTAATGAGGATTGGTATTGAGGATCGAGGATTGAGGATTGAGGATTGAGGATTGAGGATGAGGGCTGAATATTGAGCGTTGAGGTTTGAGTATTGAATCCTGAGAATTCAGGATATTCTATTGTGTATTGAGAATTGAGGATTGATGGTTGAGTATTGAGGATTGAGGATTGAGGACTGCGGATTGAGTTTTGAGGATTGAGGATTGAGGATTGAGGATTGAGGATTGAATATTGAATATTGAGGATTGAAGATTGAAGATTGAGGATTGAGGATTGATGATTGAGGATTGAGGATTGAAGATTGAGTATTGAGGATTGAAGATTGAGGATTGGGGATTGAGTATTGAGGATTGAGGATTGAAGATTGAGGATTGAGGATTGAGGATGAGGGCTGAGGGTTGAGGATTGATGTTTGAGGACTGAGGATTGAGGATTGAGGATAGAGGGTTGAGGATTGAGGATTGAGGATTGAAGATTGAGGATTGGGGACTGAGTGTTGAGGGTTGACTGATGAGAATTGATGTTTGTGGATAGAGATTTGAAGATTGCAGATTGAGTATTGGGTATTGAAAACTGTGGATTGATGATATTCTACTGAGGATTGAGGATTTGACAACTGATTGTTGAGGACTGAGGATTGAGGATTGAGAATTGAGGATTGAGGATTGAGGATTGTAGATTGAGGATTGGGTATGGAGGATTGAAGAATGTGGATTGAGGAATGAGGATTCAGGATTGAGGATTGAAGATTGAGTATTGAGGATTGAAGCATGACGATTGAGGATTGAGGATTGAGGATTGAGGATTGAGGATGAAGTATTGAAAATTGAGTATTGAGGATTGAAACCTGACGATTGAGGATTGAGGATTGAGGATTGAGGGTGAGGGATTGAAGATTGAGGACTGAGGATTGAGGATTGAGGATTGAGGATTGAAGATCGAGGATTGGGGACTGAGTGTTGAGTGTTGAATGATGAGAATTGATGTTTGTGGATAGAGATTTGAAGATTGCAGATTGAGTATGGGGTATTGAAAACTGTGAGTTGGTGATATTCTATTGAGGATTGAGAATTGACAGCTGATTGTTGAGGACTGAGGTCTGAAGATTGAGGATTCAGGATTGAGTATTCAGGTATGAGGTTTGAGGTCTGAGTATTGAGGATTGAGGATTGAGGATTGTGGATTGAAGATTGAGTATTGAGGATTGAAGATTGAGGATTGAGGTCTGAGGATTGAGGATTGAGTATTGAGAATTGAGGATTGAGGATTGAGGATTGAAGATTGAGGATTGGGTATTGAGGATTGACGAATGAGGATTGAGGGTTGAGGATTGAGTATTGAGGATTCAAGATTGTGGATTGGGGATTGAGTATTGAGGATTGAGGATTGAGTATTGAGAATTGAGGATTGAGGTTTGAGGACTGAGGACTGAGGATTGAGGATTTAGAATTGAGGATTGAGGATTGAGGATTGAGGATTGAGGATGAGGGCTGAGGGTTGTGTGTTTAGGTTTGAGTATTGTATCCTGAGAATTCAGGATCTTCTATTGAGTTTGGGAATTGAGGATTGATGCTTGAGTATTGAGGATTGAGGATTGAGGACTGAGTATTGAGGATTGAGGATTGAGGATTGAATATTGAATATTGATGATTGAATATTGAGGATCGAGGATTGAGGGTTGTGGATTGAGGACGAGGACTGAGGGTTGAGTATTGATGTTTGAGGTCTGAGGATTGAGGATTGAGGATTGAGAATTCAGGATTGAGGATTGAGGATTGAAGATTGACGATTGGGTGTTGAGGATTGAAGAATGAGGATTGAGGATTGAGGATTGAGGATTGAGGATTGAAGATTGAGTATTGAGTATTGAAGATTGAGGATTGAGGTCTGAGGATTGAGGATTGAGGATTGAGGATTGAGGATTGAGGATTGAAGATTGAGGATTGAGGATTGAGTGTTCAGAATTGAGGATTGAGGATTGACGATTGAAGATTGAGGACTGGGTGTTGAGTATTGAAGAATGAGGATTGAGGATTGAGGATTGACGATTGAGGATTGAAGATTGAGTATTGAGGATTGATGATTGAGGATTGAGGTCTGAGGATTGAGGATTGAGGATTGAGAATTGACGATTGAGGATTGAGGATTGAAGATCGAGGATTGGTTATTGAGGATTGAAGAATGAGGATTGAGTGTTGAGGATTGAGGATTGAGGATTGCAGATTGAGTATTGAGGATTGAAGGTTGAGGGTTGAGGATTGACGATTGAGGATTGAGCATTGAGGATTGAGGATTGAGGATTGAGGATTGAAGACTGAGTATTGAGGATTGATGATTGAGGATTGAGGATTGAGGATTGAGGATTGAGGATTGAGGATTGAAGATTGAGTATTGAGGATTGAAGATTGAGGATTGAGGATTGAGTATTGTGGATTGAGGATTGAAGATTGAGGATTGAGGATTGAGGATGAGGGCTGAGGGCTGAGGATTGAGGTTTGAGGACTGAGGACTGAGGATTGAGGATTGAGAACTGAAGATTGAGGATTGAGGATTGAAGATTGAGGATTGGGTATGGAGGATTAAAGAATGAGGATTGAGGAATGAGGATTGAGGATTGAGGATTGAAGATTGAGTATTGAGGATTGAAGCCTGACGATTGAGGATTGAGGATTGAGGATTGAGGATTGAGGATGGAGTATTGAGGATTGAAGGTTGAGGATTGTGTATTGCGGATTGAACATTGAGGATTGAGGATTGAGGGTTGAGGATTGAGGAGTGAGGACTGAAGATTGAATATTGATGATTGAAGATTGAGGATTGAGGATTGATTGTTGTGGATTGAGAACGAGGACTGAGGGTAGAGTATTGATGTTCGAGGTATGAGGATTGAGGATTGAGTATTGAGAATTGAGGATTCAGGATTGAGGATTGAAGATTGAGGATTGGGTATTGAGGATTGAAGAATGAGGATTGTGGATTGAGCATTGAGGATTGAGGATTGAAGACTGTGTATTGAGGATTGAAGTTTGGGCATTGAGGATTGAGGATTGAGGATTGAGGATTGAGGATTGAGGATGGAAGATTGAGTATTGAGGATTGAAGATTGAGGATTCAGGATTGAGGATTGAGGATTGAGGTTTGAAGATTGAGGATTGGGGATTGAGGATTGACGATTAAGGATTGAGTATTGAGGATTGAGAATTGAAGATTGAGGATTGATTACTGAGGATTGAGGATTGAGGATTGAGGATTGAGCATTGAGGATTGAAGATTGAGGACTGGGGATTGAGGGTTGAAGGTTGAGGATTAAGCATTGAGGATTTGGGATTGAGTATCCAGGATTGGAGATTGATTATTGAGGATTGAAGATTAAGGATTGAGGATTGAGGATAGAGAATTGAGAATTGAGAATTGAGGATAAGGACTGAGGGTTGAGGATTGAGGTTTGAGGATCGAGGATTGAGGATTGAGGATTGAGGACTGAGGATTGACGATTGAGAATTGAAGATTGAGGATTGATTACTGAGAATTGAGGATTGAGGATTGAGGATTGAGGATTGAGGATGAGGGCTGAATGTTGAGTGTTGAGGTTTGAGTATTGAATCCTGAGAATTCAGGATATTCTATTGTGTATTGAGAATTGAGGATTGATGGTTGAGTATTGAGGATTGAGGATTGAGGACTGCGGATTGAGTTTTGAGGATTGAGGATTGAGGATTGAGGATTGAATATTGAATATTGAGGATTGAAGATTGAAGATTGAGGATTGAGGATTGATGATTGAGGATTGAGGATTGAAGATTGAGTATTGAGGATTGAAGATTGAGGATTGGGGATTGAGTATTGAGGATTGAGGATTGAAGATTGAGGATTGAGGATTGAGGATGAGGGCTGAGCGTTGAGGATTGATGTTTGAGGACTGATGAGTGAGGATTGAGGATCGAGAATTGAGGATTGAGTATTGAGGATTGAAGATTGAGGATTGGGTATGGAGGATTGAAGAATGAGGATTGAGGAATGAGGATTGAGGATTGAGGATTGAAGATTGAGTATTGAGGATTGAAGCCAGACGATTGAGGATTGAGGATTGATGATTGAGGATTGAGGATGGAGGATTGAAGATTGAGTATTGAGGGTTGAAGGTTGAGGATTGAGGATTGAGGATTGAGGATTGAGGATTGAAGATTGAGGATTGGGGACTGAGTGTTGAGGGTTGAATGTTGAGGATTGATGTTTGTGGATAGACATTTGAAGATTGCTGATTGAGTATTGGGTATTGAAAACTGTGAATTGATGATATTCTATTGAGGATTGAGAATTGACAACTGATTGTTGAGGACTGAGGTCTGAAGATTGAGGATTCAGGCTTGAGGATTCAGGTTTGAGGTTTGAGGACTGAGGATTGAGGATTGAGTATTGAAGATTGAGGACTGGGTATGGAGGATTGAAGAATGAGGACTGAGGAATGAGGATTGACGATTGACGATTGAAGATTGAGTATTGAGGATTGAAGCCTGACGATTGAGGATTGAGGATTGAGGATTGAGTATTGAGGTTGAAGTATTGAAGATTGAGTATTGAGGATTGAAGCCTGACGATTGAGGATTGAGGATTGAGAATTGAGGGTTGAGGATTGAGGATTGAAGATTGAGTATTGGGTATGGAGGATTGAAGAATGTGGATTGAGGAATGAGGATTGAGAATTGAGGATTGAGGATTGAGGATTGAAGATTGAGGATTGGGTATTGAGGATTGAAGAATGAGGATTGAGGGTTGAGGATTGAGTATTGAGGATTGAAGATTGAGGATTGGGGATTGAGTATTGAGGATTGAGGATTGAGTATTGAGAATTGAGGATTGAGGTTTGAGGACTGAGGATTGAGGATTGAAGATTGAGGATTGGGGACTGAGTGTTGAGGGTTGAATGATGAGAATTGATGTTTGTGGATAGAGATTTGAAGATTGCAGATTGAGTATTGGGTATTGAAAACTGTGAGTTGGTGATATTCTATTGAGGATTGAGAATTGACAGCTGATTGTTGAGGACTGACGTCTGAAGATTGAGGATTCAGGATTGAGTATTCAGGTATGAGGTTTGAGGTCTGACGATTGAGGATTGAGGATTGAGGATTGAGGATTGAGGATTGAGGATTGAGGGTTGAAGGTTGAGGATAGGGTATTGCGGATTGAACATTGAGGATTGAGGATTGAGGGTTGAGGATTGAGGATTGAGGACTGAAGATTGAATATTGATGATTGAAGATTGAGGATTGAGGAATGACTCTTGTGGGTTGAGGACGAGGACTGAGGGTTGAGTATTGATTTTTGAGGTCTGAGGGTTGATTATTGAAGATTGAGTATTGATGATTGAAGATTGAGAATTGAGGATTGAGTATTGAGGACTGAGGATGAGGGCTGAGGGTTGAGGATTGAGGTTTGAGGACAGAGGACTGAGGATTGAGGTTTGAGGTTTAAGGATTGAGGATTGAGGACTGAGGATTGAGGATTGGGTATTGAGGATTGAAGAATGAGGATTGAGGATTGAGGATTGATGGTTGAGGACTGAAGATTGAGGGTTGAGGATTGAGGATTGAGGATCTAGGAATGAGGATTGAAGGTTGAAGATTGAGTATTGAGGATTGAAGATTGAGGATTGAAGATTGAGGATTGAGGAATGAGGATTGAGGATTGAGGGTTGAAGATTGAGTATTGAGGATTGAAGCCAGACGATTGAGGATTGAGGATTGAGGATTGAGGATTGAGGATGGAGGATTGAATATTGAGTATTGAGGATTGAGTATTGAGGATTGAGGATTGAGTGTTGAGGATTGAGGATTGAGGATTGAGGATTGAGGATGAGGGCTGAGGTCTGTGTGTTGAGGTTTGAGTATTGAATCCTGAGAATTCAGGTTTTTCTATTGAGTTTGAGAATTGAGGATTGATGGTTGAGTATTGAGGATTGAGGATTGAGGATTGGGTATTGAGTATTGAGGATTGATGATTGAGGATTGAATATTGAATATTGATGATTGAAGATTGAGGATCGAGGATTGAGTGTTGTGGATCGACGACGAGTACCGAGGGTTGAGTATTGATGTTTGATGTCTGAGGATTGAGGATTGAGGATTGAGAATTGAGGATTGAGGATTGAGGATTGAAGATTGACGATTGGGTGTTGAGGATTAAAGAATGATGATTGAGAATTGAGGATTGAGGATTCAGGATTGAAGATTGAGTATTGAGGATTGAAGATTGAGGATTGATGTCTGAGGATTGAGGATTGAGTATTGAGAATTGAGGATTGATGATTGAGGATTGAAGATTGAGGATTGGGTATTGAGGATTGATGAATGAGGTTTGAGGGTTGAGGATTGAGTTTTGAGGATTGAAGATTGAGGATTGGGGATTGAGTATTGAGGATTGAGGATTGAGTATTGAGAATTGAGGATTGAGGTTTGAGGACTGAGGACTGAGGATTGAGGATTGAGAATTGAGGATTGAGGATTGAGGATTGAGGATTGAGGATGAGGGCTGAGGGTTGTGTGTTGAGGTTTGAGTATTGAATCCTGAGAATTCAGGATTTTCTATTGAGTTTGAGAATTGAGGATTGATGGTTGAGTATTGAGGATTGAGGATTGAGGATTGAGTATTGAGGATTGAGGATTGAGGATTGAATGTTGAATATTGATGATTGAAGACTGAGGATCGACGATTGAGGGTTGTGGATTGAGGACGAGGACTGAGGGTTGAGTATTGATGTTTGAGGTCTGAGGATTGAGGATTGAGGATTGAGAATTGAGGATTGAGGATTGAGGATTGAAGATTGACGATTGGGTGTTGAGGATTGAAGAATGAGGATTGAGGATTGAGGATTGAGGATTGAGGATTGAAGATTGAGTATTGAGGATTGATGATTGAGGATTGAGGTCTGAGGATTGAGGATTGAGGATTGAGAATTGAGGATTGAGGATTGAGGATTGAAGATTGATGATTGGTTATTGAGGATTGAAGAATGAGTATTGAGTGTTGAGGATTGAGGATTGAGGATTGCAGATTGTGTATTGAGGATTGAAGGTTGAGGGTTGAGGATTGAGGATTGAGGATTGAGCATTGAGGATTGAGGATTGAGGATTGAGGATTGAAGACTGAGTATTGATTATTGATGATTGAGGATTGAGGATTGAGGATTGAGGATTGAGGATTGAGGATTGAAGATTGAGTATTGAGGATTGAAGATAGAGGATTGAGGATTGAGTATTGAGGATTGAGGATTGAGGATTGAGGATTGAGGATTGAGGATGAGGGCTGAGGGTTGAGGATTGAGGTTTGAGGACTGAGGACTGAGGATTGAGGATTGAGAACTGAAGATTGAGGATTGAGGATTGAAGATTGAGGATTGGGTATGGAGGATTAAAGAATGAGGATTGAGGAATGAGGATTGAGGATTGAGGATTGAAGATTGAGTATTGAGGATTGAAGCCTGACGATTGAGGATTGGGGATTGAGGATTGAGGATTGAGAATGGAGTATTGAGGATTGAAGGTTGAGGATTGGGTATTGAGGATTGAAGAATGAGGATTGTGGATTGAGCATTGAGGATTGAGGATTGAAGACTGTGTATTGAGGATTGAAGATTGACGATTGGGTGTTGAGGATTGAAGAATGAGGATTGAGGATTGAGGATTGAAGATTGAGGATTGAAGATTGAGTATTGAGGATTGATGATTGAGGATTGAGGATTGAAGATTGAGGATTGGGTATTGAGGATTGAAGAATGAGGATTGTGGATTGAGTATTGAGGATTGAGGATTGAGTATTGAATGTTGAATATTGATGATTGAAGACTGAGGATCGAGGATTGAGGGTTGTGGATTGAGGACGAGGACTGAGGGTTGAGTATTGATGTTTGAGGTCTGAGGATTGAGGATTGAGAATTGAGGATTGAGGATTGAGGATTGAAGATTGACGATTGGGTGTTGAGGATTGAAGAATGAGGATTGAGGATTGAGGATTGAGGGTTGAGGATTGAAGATTGAGTATTGAGGATTGAAGATTGAGGATTGAGGTCTGAGGATTGAGGATTGAGTATTGAGAATTGAGGATTGAGGATTGAGGATTGAAGATTGAGGATTGGGTATTGAGGATTGAAGAATGAGGATTGAGGGTTGATGATTGAGTATTGAGGATTGAAGATTGTGGATTGGGGATTGAGTATTGAGGATTGAGGATTGAGTATTGAGAATTGAGGATTGAGGTTTGAGGACTGAGGACTGAGGATTGAGGATTGAGAATTGAGGATTGAGGATTGCGGATTGAGGATTGAGGATGAGGGCTGAGTGTTGTGTGTTGAGGTTTGAGTATTGTATCCTGAGAATTCAGGATCTTCTATTGAGTTTGAGAATCGAGGATTGATGGTTGAGTATTGAGGATTGAGGATTGAGGACTGAGTATTGAGGATTGAGAATTGACGATTGAATATTGAATATTGATGATTGAATATTGAGGATCGAGGATTGAGGGTTGTGGATTGAGGACGAGGACTGAGGGTTGAGTATTGATGTTTGAGGTCTGAGGATTGAGGATTGAGGATTGAGAATTGAGGATTGAGGATTGAGGATTGAAGATTGACGATTGGGTGTTGAGGATTGAAGAATGAGGATTGAGGATTGAGGATAGAGGATTGAGGATTGAAGATTGAGTATTGAGTATTGAAGATTGAGGATTGAGGTCTGAGGATTGAGGATTTAGGATTGAGGATTGAGGATTGAGGATTGAAGATTGAGGATTGAGGATTGAGTGTTCAGAATTGAGGATTGAGGATTGAGGATTTAGGATTGAAGATTGAGGACTGGGTGTTGAGTATTGAATAATGAGGATTGAGGATTGAGGATTGAGGATTGAGGATTGAAGATTGAAGATTGAGTATTGAGGATTGATGATTGAGGATTGAGGTCTGAGGATTGAGGATTGAGGATTGAGAATTGAGGATTGAGGATTGAGGATTGAAGATTGAGGATTGGTTATTGAGGATTGAAGAATGAGGATTGAGTGTTGAGGATTGAGGATTGAGGATTGCAGATTGAGTATTGAGGATTTAAGGTTGAGGGTTGAGGATTGAGGATTGAGGATTGAGCATTGAGGATTGAGGATTGAGGATTGAGGATTGAAGACTGAGTATTGAGGATTGAAGATTGAGGATTGAGGATTGAGGATTGAGGATTGAGGATTGAGGATTGAGGATTGAAGATTGAGTATTGAGGATTGAAGATTGAGGATTGAGGATTGAGTATTGTGGATTGAGGATTGAAGATTGAGGATTGAGGATTGAGGATGAGGGCTGAGGGCTGAGGGCTGAGGATTGAGGTTTGAGGACTGAGGACTGAGGATTGAGGATTGAGAACTGAAGATTGAGGATTGAGGATTGAAGATTGAGGATTGGGTATGGAGGATTAAAGAATGAGGATTGAGGAATGAGGATTGAGGATTGAGGATTGAAGATTGAGTATTGAGGATTGAAGCCTGACGATTGAGGATTGAGGATTGAGGATTGAGGATTGAGGATGGAGTATTGAGGATTGCAGGTTGAGGATTGTGTATTGCGGATTGAACATTGAGGATTGAGGATTGAGGGTTGAGGATTGAGGATTGAGGACTGAAGATTGAATATTGATGATTGAAGATTGAGGATTGAGGATTGATTGTTGTGGATTGAGAACGAGGACTGAGGGTAGAGTATTGATGTTTGAGGTATGAGGATTGAGGATTGAGTATTGAGTATTGAGAATTGAGGATTCAGGATTGAGGATTGAAGATTGAGGATTGGGTATTGAGGATTGAAGAATGAGGATTGTGGATTGAGCATTGAGGATTGAGGATTGAAGACTGTGTATTGAGGATTGAAGTTTGGGCATTGAGGATTGAGGATTGAGGATTGAGGATTGAGGATTGAGGATGGAAGATTGAGTATTGAGGATTGAAGATCGAGGATTGTGGATTGAGCATTGAGGATTGAGGATTGAAGACTGTGTATTGAGGATTGAAGTTTGGGCATTGAGGATTGAGGATTGAGGACTGAGGATTGACGATTGAGTATTGAAGATTGAGGATTGATTACTGAGGATTGAGGATTGAGGATTGAGGATTGAGGATTGAGGATTGAGGATTGAAGATTGAGTAATGAGGATTGGTATTGAGGATCGAGGATTGAGGATTGAGGATTGAGGATTGAGGATGAGGGCTGAATGTTGAGTGTTGAGGTTTGAGTATTGAATCCTGAGAATTCAGGATATTCTATTGTGTATTGAGAATTGAGGATTGATGGTTGAGTATTGAGGATTGAGGATTGAGGACTGCGGATTGAGTTTTGAGGATTGAGGATTGAGGATTGAGGATTGAATATTGAATATTGAGGATTGAAGATTGAAGATTGAGGATTGAGGATTGATGATTGAGGATTGAGGATTGAAGATTGAGTATTGAGGATTGAAGATTGAGGATTGGGGATTGAGTATTGAGGATTGAGGATTGAAGATTGAGGATTGAGGATTGAGGATGAGGGCTGAGGTTTGAGGATTGAAGATTGAGGATTGAGGAATGAGGATTGAGGATTGAGGGTTGAAGATTGAGTATTGAGGATTGAAGCCAGACGATTGAGGATTGAGGATTGAGGATTGAGGATTGAGGATGGAGGATTGAATATTGAGTATTGAGGATTGAATATTGAGGATTGAGGATTGAGTGTTGAGGATTGAGGATTGAGGATTGAGGATTGAGGATGAGGGCTGAGGTCTGTGTGTTGAGGTTTGAGTATTGAATCCTGAGAATTCAGGATTTTCTATTGAGTTTGAGAATTGAGGATTGATGGTTGAGTATTGAGGATTGAGGATTGAGGATTGGGTATTGAGTATTGAGGATTGATGATTGAGGATTGAATATTGAATATTGATGATTGAAGATTGAGGATCGAGGATTGAGTGTTGTGGATCGACGACGAGTACCGAGGGTTGAGTATTGATGTTTGATGTCTGAGGATTGAGGATTGAGGATTGAGAATTGAGGATTGAGGATTGAGGATTGAAGATTGACGATTGGGTGTTGAGGATTAAAGAATGATGATTGAGAATTGAGGATTGAGGATTCAGGATTGAAGATTGAGTATTGAGGATTGAAGATTGAGGATTGATGTCTGAGGATTGAGGATTGAGTATTGAGAATTGAGGATTGATGATTGAGGATTGAAGATTGAGGATTGGGTATTGAGGATTGATGAATGAGGTTTGAGGGTTGAGGATTGAGTTTTGAGGATTGAAGATTGAGGATTGGGGATTGAGTATTGAGGATTGAGGATTGAGTATTGAGAATTGAGGATTGAGGTTTGAGGACTGAGGACTGAGGATTGAGGATTGAGAATTGAGGATTGAGGATTGAGGATTGAGGATTGAGGATGAGGGCTGAGGGTTGTGTGTTGAGGTTTGAGTATTGAATCCTGAGAATTCAGGATTTTCTATTGAGTTTGAGAATTGAGGATTGATGGTTGAGTATTGAGGATTGAGGATTGAGGATTGAGTATTGAGGATTGAGGATTGAGGATTGAATGTTGAATATTGATGATTGAAGACTGAGGATCGACGATTGAGGGTTGTGGATTGAGGACGAGGACTGAGGGTTGAGTATTGATGTTTGAGGTCTGAGGATTGAGGATTGAGGATTGAGAATTGAGGATTGAGGATTGAGGATTGAAGATTGACGATTGGGTGTTGAGGATTGAAGAATGAGGATTGAGGATTGAGGATTGAGGATTGAGGATTGAAGATTGAGTATTGAGGATTGATGATTGAGGATTGAGGTCTGAGGATTGAGGATTGAGGATTGAGAATTGAGGATTGAGGATTGAGGATTGAAGATTGATGATTGGTTATTGAGGATTGAAGAATGAGTATTGAGTGTTGAGGATTGAGGATTGAGGATTGCAGATTGTGTATTGAGGATTGAAGGTTGAGGGTTGAGGATTGAGGATTGAGGATTGAGCATTGAGGATTGAGGATTGAGGATTGAGGATTGAAGACTGAGTATTGATTATTGATGATTGAGGATTGAGGATTGAGGATTGAGGATTGAGGATTGAGGATTGAAGATTGAGTATTGAGGATTGAAGATAGAGGATTGAGGATTGAGTATTGAGGATTGAGGATTGAGGATTGAGGATTGAGGATTGAGGATGAGGGCTGAGGGTTGAGGATTGAGGTTTGAGGACTGAGGACTGAGGATTGAGGATTGAGAACTGAAGATTGAGGATTGAGGATTGAAGATTGAGGATTGGGTATGGAGGATTAAAGAATGAGGATTGAGGAATGAGGATTGAGGATTGAGGATTGAAGATTGAGTATTGAGGATTGAAGCCTGACGATTGAGGATTGGGGATTGAGGATTGAGGATTGAGAATGGAGTATTGAGGATTGAAGGTTGAGGATTGGGTATTGAGGATTGAAGAATGAGGATTGTGGATTGAGCATTGAGGATTGAGGATTGAAGACTGTGTATTGAGGATTGAAGATTGACGATTGGGTGTTGAGGATTGAAGAATGAGGATTGAGGATTGAGGATTGAAGATTGAGGATTGAAGATTGAGTATTGAGGATTGATGATTGAGGATTGAGGATTGAAGATTGAGGATTGGGTATTGAGGATTGAAGAATGAGGATTGTGGATTGAGTATTGAGGATTGAGGATTGAGTATTGAATGTTGAATATTGATGATTGAAGACTGAGGATCGAGGATTGAGGGTTGTGGATTGAGGACGAGGACTGAGGGTTGAGTATTGATGTTTGAGGTCTGAGGATTGAGGATTGAGAATTGAGGATTGAGGATTGAGGATTGAAGATTGACGATTGGGTGTTGAGGATTGAAGAATGAGGATTGAGGATTGAGGATTGAGGGTTGAGGATTGAAGATTGAGTATTGAGGATTGAAGATTGAGGATTGAGGTCTGAGGATTGAGGATTGAGTATTGAGAATTGAGGATTGAGGATTGAGGATTGAAGATTGAGGATTGGGTATTGAGGATTGAAGAATGAGGATTGAGGGTTGATGATTGAGTATTGAGGATTGAAGATTGTGGATTGGGGATTGAGTATTGAGGATTGAGGATTGAGTATTGAGAATTGAGGATTGAGGTTTGAGGACTGAGGACTGAGGATTGAGGATTGAGAATTGAGGATTGAGGATTGCGGATTGAGGATTGAGGATGAGGGCTGAGTGTTGTGTGTTGAGGTTTGAGTATTGTATCCTGAGAATTCAGGATCTTCTATTGAGTTTGAGAATCGAGGATTGATGGTTGAGTATTGAGGATTGAGGATTGAGGACTGAGTATTGAGGATTGAGAATTGACGATTGAATATTGAATATTGATGATTGAATATTGAGGATCGAGGATTGAGGGTTGTGGATTGAGGACGAGGACTGAGGGTTGAGTATTGATGTTTGAGGTCTGAGGATTGAGGATTGAGGATTGAGAATTGAGGATTGAGGATTGAGGATTGAAGATTGACGATTGGGTGTTGAGGATTGAAGAATGAGGATTGAGGATTGAGGATAGAGGATTGAGGATTGAAGATTGAGTATTGAGTATTGAAGATTGAGGATTGAGGTCTGAGGATTGAGGATTTAGGATTGAGGATTGAGGATTGAGGATTGAAGATTGAGGATTGAGGATTGAGTGTTCAGAATTGAGGATTGAGGATTGAGGATTTAGGATTGAAGATTGAGGACTGGGTGTTGAGTATTGAATAATGAGGATTGAGGATTGAGGATTGAGGATTGAAGATTGAAGATTGAGTATTGAGGATTGATGATTGAGGATTGAGGTCTGAGGATTGAGGATTGAGGATTGAGAATTGAGGATTGAGGATTGAGGATTGAAGATTGAGGATTGGTTATTGAGGATTGAAGAATGAGGATTGAGTGTTGAGGATTGAGGATTGAGGATTGCAGATTGAGTATTGAGGATTTAAGGTTGAGGGTTGAGGATTGAGGATTGAGGATTGAGCATTGAGGATTGAGGATTGAGGATTGAGGATTGAAGACTGAGTATTGAGGATTGATGATTGAGGATTGAGGATTGAGGATTGAGGATTGAGGATTGAGGATTGAGGATTGAAGATTGAGTATTGAGGATTGAAGATTGAGGATTGAGGATTGAGTATTGTGGATTGAGGATTGAAGATTGAGGATTGAGGATTGAGGATGAGGGCTGAGGGCTGAGGGCTGAGGATTGAGGTTTGAGGACTGAGGACTGAGGATTGAGGATTGAGAACTGAAGATTGAGGATTGAGGATTGAAGATTGAGGATTGGGTATGGAGGATTAAAGAATGAGGATTGAGGAATGAGGATTGAGGATTGAGGATTGAAGATTGAGTATTGAGGATTGAAGCCTGACGATTGAGGATTGAGGATTGAGGATTGAGGATTGAGGATGGAGTATTGAGGATTGCAGGTTGAGGATTGTGTATTGCGGATTGAACATTGAGGATTGAGGATTGAGGGTTGAGGATTGAGGATTGAGGACTGAAGATTGAATATTGATGATTGAAGATTGAGGATTGAGGATTGATTGTTGTGGATTGAGAACGAGGACTGAGGGTAGAGTATTGATGTTTGAGGTATGAGGATTGAGGATTGAGTATTGAGTATTGAGAATTGAGGATTCAGGATTGAGGATTGAAGATTGAGGATTGGGTATTGAGGATTGAAGAATGAGGATTGTGGATTGAGCATTGAGGATTGAGGATTGAAGACTGTGTATTGAGGATTGAAGTTTGGGCATTGAGGATTGAGGATTGAGGATTGAGGATTGAGGATTGAGGATGGAAGATTGAGTATTGAGGATTGAAGATCGAGGATTGTGGATTGAGCATTGAGGATTGAGGATTGAAGACTGTGTATTGAGGATTGAAGTTTGGGCATTGAGGATTGAGGATTGAGGACTGAGGATTGACGATTGAGTATTGAAGATTGAGGATTGATTACTGAGGATTGAGGATTGAGGATTGAGGATTGAGGATTGAGGATTGAGGATTGAAGATTGAGTAATGAGGATTGGTATTGAGGATCGAGGATTGAGGATTGAGGATTGAGGATTGAGGATGAGGGCTGAATGTTGAGTGTTGAGGTTTGAGTATTGAATCCTGAGAATTCAGGATATTCTATTGTGTATTGAGAATTGAGGATTGATGGTTGAGTATTGAGGATTGAGGATTGAGGACTGCGGATTGAGTTTTGAGGATTGAGGATTGAGGATTGAGGATTGAATATTGAATATTGAGGATTGAAGATTGAAGATTGAGGATTGAGGATTGATGATTGAGGATTGAGGATTGAAGATTGAGTATTGAGGATTGAAGATTGAGGATTGGGGATTGAGTATTGAGGATTGAGGATTGAAGATTGAGGATTGAGGATTGAGGATGAGGGCTGAGGTTTGAGGATTGATGTTTGAGGACTGAGGAGTGAGGATTGAGGATCGAGAATTGAGGATTGAGTATTGAGGATTGAAGATTGAGGATTGGGTATGGAGGATTGAATAATCAGGATTGAGGAATGAGGATTGAGGATTGAGGATTGAAGATTGAGTATTGAGGATTGAAGCCAGACGATTGAGGGTTGAGGATTGATGATTGAGGATTGAGGATGGAGGATTGAAGATTGAGTATTGAGGGTTGAAGGTTGATGATTGAGGATTGAGGATTGAGGATTGAGGATTGAAGATTGAGGATTGGGGACTGAGTGTTGAGGGTTGAATGATGAGGATTGATGTTTGTGGATAGACATTTGAAGATTGCTGATTGAGTATTGGGTATTGAAAACTGTGAATTGATGATATTCTCTTGAGGATTGAGAATTGACAACTGATTGTTGAGGACTGAGGTCTGAAGATTGAGGATTCAGGATTGAGGATTCAGGTTTGAGGTTTGAGGACTGAGGATTGAGGATTGAGTATTGAAGATTGAGGACTGGGTATGGAGGATTGAAGAATGAGGACTGAGGAATGAGGATTGACGATTGACGATTGAAGATTGAGTATTGAGGATTGAAGCCTGACGATTGAGGATTGAGGGTTGAGGATTGAGTATTGAGGTTGAAGTATTGAAGATTGAGTATTGAGGATTGAAGCCTGACGATTGAGGATTGAGGATTGAGAATTGAGGGTTGAGGAATGAGGATTGAAGATTGAGTATTGGGTATGGAGGATTGAAGAATGTGGATTGAGGAATGAGGATTGAGAATTGAGGATTGAGGATTGAGGATTGAAGATTGAGGATTGGGTATTGAGGATTGAAGAATGAGGATTGAGGGTTGAGGATTGAGTATTGAGGATTGAAGATTGAGGATTGGGGATTGAGTATTGAGGATTGATGAATGAGGTTTGAGGGTTGAGGATTGAGTTTTGAGGATTGAAGATTGAGGATTGGGGATTGAGTATTGAGGATTGAGGATTGAGTATTGAGAATTGAGGATTGAGGTTTGAGGACTGAGGACTGAGGATTGCAGATTGTGTATTGAGGATTGAAGGTTGAGGGTTGAGGATTGAGGATTGAAGATTGAGGATTGGGGATTGAGTATTGAGGATTGATGAATGAGGTTTGAGGGTTGAGGATTGAGTTTTGAGGATTGAAGATTGAGGATTGGGGATTGAGTATTGAGGATTGAGGATTGAGTATTGAGAATTGAGGATTGAGGTTTGAGGACTGAGGACTGAGGATTGCAGATTGTGTATTGAGGATTGAAGGTTGAGGGTTGAGGATTGAGGATTGAGGATTGAGCATTGAGGATTGAGGATTGAGGATTGAGGATTGAAGACTGAGTATTGAGGATTGAGGATTGAGGATTGAGGATTGAGGATTGAGGATGAGGGCTGAGGGTTGAGGATTGAGGTTTGAGGACTGAGGACTGAGGATTGAGGAT
The DNA here is from genome assembly GCF_051401765.1 of Calliopsis andreniformis. NCBI lineage: Eukaryota > Metazoa > Arthropoda > Insecta > Hymenoptera > Andrenidae > Calliopsis > Calliopsis andreniformis. The sequence continues at coordinate 537,121 of NW_027480450.1, read as the reverse complement.
TGAGAACTGAAGATTGAGGATTGAGGATTGAAGATTGAGGATTGGGTATGGAGGATTAAAGAATGAGGATTGAGGAATGAGGATTGAGGACTGAGGATTGAAGATTGAGTATTGAGGATTGAAGCCTGACGATTGAGGATTGGGGATTGAGGATTGAGGATTGAGAATGGAGTATTGAGGATTGAAGGTTGAGGATTGGGTATTGAGGATTGAAGAATGAGGATTGTGGATTGAGCATTGAGGATTGAGGATTGAAGACTGTGTATTGAGGATTGAAGATTGACGATTGAATATTGAATATTGATGATTGAATATTGAGGATCGAGGATTGAGGGTTGTGGATTGAGGACGAGGACTGAGGGTTGAGTATTGATGTTTGAGGTCTGAGGATTGAGGATTGAGGATTGAGAATTGAGGATTGAGGATTGAGGATTGAAGATTGACGATTGGGTGTTGAGGATTGAAGAATGAGGATTGAGGATTGAGGATAGAGGATTGAGGATTGAAGATTGAGTATTGAGTATTGAAGATTGAGGATTGAGGTCTGAGGATTGAGGATTTAGGATTGAGGATTGAGGATTGAGGATTGAAGATTGAGGATTGAGGATTGAGTGTTCAGAATTGAGGATTGAGGATTGAGGATTGAGGATTGAAGATTGAGGACTGGGTGTTGAGTATTGAATAATGAGGATTGAGGATTGAGGATTGAGGATTGAGGATTGCAGATTGAGTATTGAGGATTTAAGGTTGAGGGTTGAGGATTGAGGATTGAGGATTGAGCATTGAGGATTGAGGATTGAGGATTGAGGATTGAAGACTGAGTATTGAGGATTGATGATTGAGGATTGAGGATTGAGGATTGAGGATTGAGGATTGAGGATTGAGGATTGAGGATTGAAGATTGAGTATTGAGGATTGAAGATTGAGGATTGAGGATTGAGTATTGTGGATTGAGGATTGAAGATTGAGGATTGAGGATTGAGGATGAGGGCTGAGGGCTGAGGGCTGAGGATTGAGGTTTGAGGACTGAGGACTGAGGATTGAGGATTGAGAACTGAAGATTGAGGATTGAGGATTGAAGATTGAGGATTGGGTATGGAGGATTAAAGAATGAGGATTGAGGAATGAGGATTGAGGGTTGAGGATTGAGGATTGAGGACTGAAGATTGAATATTGATGATTGAAGATTGAGGATTGAGGATTGATTGTTGTGGATTGAGAACGAGGACTGAGGGTAGAGTATTGATGTTTGAGGTATGAGGATTGAGGATTGAGTATTGAGTATTGAGAATTGAGGATTCAGGATTGAGGATTGAAGACTGAGGATTGGGTATTGAGGATTGAAGAATGAGGATTGTGGGTTGAGCATTGAGGATTGAGGATTGAAGACTGTGTATTGAGGATTGAAGTTTGGGCATTGAGGATTGAGGATTGAGGATTGAGGATTGAGGATTGAGGATGGAAGATTGAGTATTGAGGATTGAAGATTGAGGATTCAGGATTGAGGATTGAGGATTGAGGTTTGAAGATTGAGGATTGGGGATTGAGGATTGACGATTAAGGATTGAGTATTGAGGATTGAGAATTGAAGATTGAGGATTGATTACTGAGGATTGAGGATTGAGGATTGAGGATTGAGCATTGAGGATTGAATATTGAGGACTGGGGATTGAGGGTTGAAGGTTGAGGATTAAGCATTGAGGATTTGGGATTGAGTATCCAGGATTGGAGATTGATTATTGAGGATTGAAGATTAAGGATTGAGGATTGAGGATAGAGAATTGAGAATTGAGAATTGAGGATGAGGACTGAGGGTTGAGGATTGAGGTTTGAGGATCGAGGATTGAGGATTGAGGATTGAGGACTGAGGATTGACGATTGAGTATTGAAGATTGAGGATTGATTACTGAGGATTGAGGATTGAGGATTGAGGATTGAGGATTGAGGATGAGGGCTGAATGTTGAGTGTTGAGGTTTGAGTATTGAATCCTGAGAATTCAGGATATTCTATTGTGTATTGAGAATTGAGGATTGATGGTTGAGTATTGAGGATTGAGGATTGAGGACTGCGGATTGAGTTTTGAGGATTGAGGATTGAGGATTGAGGATTGAATATTGAATATTGAGGATTGAAGATTGAAGATTGAGGATTGAGGATTGATGATTGAGGATTGAGGATTGAAGATTGAGTATTGAGGATTGAAGATTGAGGATTGGGGATTGAGTATTGAGGATTGAGGATTGAAGATTGAGGATTGAGGATTGAGGATGAGGGCTGAGGGTTGAGGATTGATGTTTGAGGACTGAGGAGTGAGGATTGAGGATCGAGAATTGAGGATTGAGTATTGAGGATTGAAGATTGAGGATTGGGTATGGAGGATTGAAGAATCAGGATTGAGGAATGAGGATTGAGGATTGAGGATTGAAGATTGAGTATTGAGGATTGAAGCCAGACGATTGAGGGTTGAGGATTGATGATTGAGGATTGAGGATGGAGGATTGAAGATTGAGTATTGAGGGTTGAAGGTTGATGATTGAGGATTGAGGATTGAGGATTGAGGATTGAAGATTGAGGATTGGGGACTGAGTGTTGAGGGTTGAATGATGAGGATTGATGTTTGTGGATAGACATTTGAAGATTGCTGATTGAGTATTGGGTATTGAAAACTGTGAATTGATGATATTCTATTGAGGATTGAGAATTGACAACTGATTGTTGAGGACTGAGGTCTGAAGATTGAGGATTCAGGATTGAGGATTCAGGTTTGAGGTTTGAGGACTGAGGATTGAGGATTGAGTATTGAAGATTGAGGACTGGGTATGGAGGATTGAAGAATGAGGACTGAGGAATGAGGATTGACGATTGACGATTGAAGATTGAGTATTGAGGATTGAAGCCTGACGATTGAGGATTGAGGATTGAGGATTGAGTATTGAGGTTGAAGTATTGAAGATTGAGTATTGAGGATTGAAGCCTGACGATTGAGGATTGAGGATTGAGAATTGAGGGTTGAGGAATGAGGATTGAAGATTGAGTATTGGGTATGGAGGATTGAAGAATGTGGATTGAGGAATGAGGATTGAGAATTGAGGATTGAGGATTGAGGATTGAAGATTGAGGATTGGGTATTGAGGATTGAAGAATGAGGATTGAGGGTTGAGGATTGAGTATTGAGGATTGAAGATTGAGGATTGGGGATTGAGTATTGAGGATTGAGGATTGAGTATTGAGAATTGAGGATTGAGGTTTGAGGACTGAGGACTGAGGATTGAGGGTTGAGGATAGAGGGTTGAGGATTGAGGATTGAGGATTGAAGATTGAGGATTGGGGACTGAGTGTTGAGGGTTGAATGATGAGAATTGATGTTTGTGGATAGAGATTTGAAGATTGCAGATTGAGTATTGGGTATTGAAAACTGTGGATTGATGATATTCTACTGAGGATTGAGGATTTGACAACTGATTGTTGAGGACTGAGGATTGAGGATTGAGAATTGAGGATTGAGGATTGAGGATTGAAGATTGAGGATTGGGTATGGAGGATTGAAGAATGTGGATTGAGGAATGAGGATTCAGGATTGAGGATTGAAGATTGAGTATTGAGGATTGAAGCATGACGATTGAGGATTGAGGATTGAGGATTTAGGTTTGAGGACAGAGGACTGAGGATTGAGGTTTGAGGTTTGAGGGTTGAGGGTTGAGGACTGAGGATTGAGGATTGGGTATTGAGGATTGAAGAATGAGGATTGAGGATTGAGGATTGAGAGTTGAGGATTGAAGATTGAAGATTGAGGATTGGGTGTGGAGGGTTGAAGAATGAGGATTGAGGAATGAGGATTGAGGATTGAGGGTTGAAGATTGAGTATTGAGGATTGAAGCCAGACGATTGAGGATTGAGGATTGAGGATTGAGGATTGAGGATGGAGGATTGAATATTGAGTATTGAGGATTGAAGATTGAGGATTGAGGATTGAGTGTTGAGGATTGAGGATTGAGGATTGAGGATTGAGGATGAGGGCTGAGGTCTGTGTGTTGAGGTTTGAGTATTGAATCCTGAGAATTCAGGATTTTCTATTGAGTTTGAGAATTGAGGATTGATGGTTGAGTATTGAGGATTGAGGATTGAGGATTGAGTATTGAGTATTGAGGATTGAGGATTGAGGATTGAATATTGAATATTGATGATTGAAGATTGAGGATCGAGGATTGAGTGTTGTGGATCGACGACGAGGACCGAGGGTTGAGTATTGATGTTTGATGTCTGAGGATTGAGGATTGAGGATTGAGAATTGAGGATTGAGGATTGAGGATTGAAGATTGACGATTGGGTGTTGAGGATTAAAGAATGAGGATTGAGGATTGAGGATTGAGGATTCAGGATTGAAGATTGAGTATTGAGGATTGAAGATTGAGGATTGATGTCTGAGGATTGAGGATTGAGTATTGAGAATTGAGGATTGATGATTGAGGATTGAAGATTGAGGATTGGGTATTGAGGATTGATGAATGAGGTTTGAGGGTTGAGGATTGAGTTTTGAGGATTGAAGATTGAGGATTGGGGATTGGGGATTGAGTATTGAGGATTGAGGATTGAGTATTGAGAATTGAGGATTGAGGTTTGAGGACTGAGGACTGAGGATTGAGGATTGAGAATTGAGGATTGAGGATTGAGGATTGAGGATTGAGGATGAGGGCTGAGGGTTGTGTGTTGAGGTTTGAGTATTGAATCCTGAGAATTCAGGATTTTCTATTGAGTTTGAGAATTGAGGATTGATGGTTGAGTATTGAGGATTGAGGATTGAGGATTGTGTATTGAGGATTGAGGATTGAGGATTGAATGTTGAATATTGATGATTGAAGACTGAGGATCGAGGATTGAGGGTTGTGGATTGAGGACGAGGACTGAGGGTTGAGTATTGATGTTTGAGGTCTGAGGATTGAGGATTGAGGATTGAGAATTGAGGATTGAGGATTGAGGATTGAAGATTGACGATTGGGTGTTGAGGATTGAAGAATGAGGATTGAGGATTGAGGATTGAGGATTGAGGATTGAAGATTGAGTATTGAGGATTGATGATTGAGGATTGAGGTCTGAGGATTGAGGATTGAGGATTGAGAATTGAGGATTGAGGATTGAGGATTGAAGATTGAGGATTGGTTATTGAGGATTGAAGAATGAGTATTGAGTGTTGAGGATTGAGGATTGAGGATTGCAGATTGTGTATTGAGGATTGAAGGTTGAGGGTTGAGGATTGAGGATTGAGGATTGAGCATTGAGGATTGATGATTGAGGATTGAGGATTGAAGACTGAGTATTGAGGATTGATGATTGAGGATTGAGGATTGAGGATTGAGGATTGAGGATTGAAGATTGAGTATTGAGGATTGAAGATAGAGGATTGAGGATTGAGTATTGAGGATTGAGGATTGAGGATTGAGGATTGAGGATTGAGGATGAGGGCTGAGGGTTGAGGATTGAGGTTTGAGGACTGAGGACTGAGGATTGAGGATTGAGAACTGAAGATTGAGGATTGAGGATTGAAGATAGAGGATTGGGTATGGAGGATTAAAGAATGAGGATTGAGGAATGAGGATTGAGGATTCAGGATTGAAGATTGAGTATTGAGGATTGAAGCCTGACGATTGAGGATTGGGGATTGAGGATTGAGGATTGAGAATGGAGTATTGAGGATTGAAGGTTGAGGATTGGGTATTGAGGATTGAAGAATGAGGATTGTGGACTGAGCATTGAGGATTGAGGATTGAAGACTGTGTATTGAGGATTGAAGTTTGGGCATTGAGGATTGAGGATTGAGGATTGAGGATTGAGGATTGAGGATGGAAGATTGAGTATTGAGGATTGAAGATTGAGGATTGAGGATGGAGGATTGAGGATGAGGGCTGAGGGTTGTGTGTTGAGGTTTGAGTATTGAATCCTGAGAATTCAGGATTTTCTATTGAGTTTGAGAATTGAGGATTGATGGTTGAGTATTGAGGATTGAGGATTGAGGATTGAGTATTGAGGATTGAGGATTGAGTATTGAATGTTGAATCTTGATGATTGAAGACTGAGGATCGAGGATTGAGGGTTGTGGATTGAGGACTAGGACTGAGGGTTGAGTATTGATGTTTGAGTTCTGAGGATTGAGGATTGAGGATTGAGAATTGAGGATTGAGGATTGAGGATTGAAGATTGACGATTGGGTGTTGAGGATTGAAGAATGAGGATTGAGGATTGAGGATTGAGGATTGAGGATTGAAGATTGAGTATTGAGGATTGAAGATTGAGGATTGAGGTCTGAGGATTGAGGATTGAGTATTGAGAATTGAGGATTGAGGATTGAGGATTGAAGATTGAGGATTGGGTATTGAGGATTGAAGAATGAGGATTGAGGGTTGAGGATTGAGTATTGAGGATTGAAGATTGTGGATTGGGGATTGAGTATTGAGGATTGAGGATAGAGTATTGAGAATTGAGGATTGAGGTTTGAGGACTGAGGACTGTGGATTGAGGATTGAGAATTGAGGATTGAGGATTGCGGATTTAGGATTGAGGATGAGGGCTGAGGGTTGTGTGTTGAGGTTTGAGTATTGTATCCTAAGAATTCAGGATCTTCTATTGAGTTTGAGAATTGAGGATTGATGGTTGAGTATTGAGGATTGAGGATTGAGGACTGAGTATTGAGGATTGACGATTGAATATTGAATATTGATGATTGAATATTGAGGATCGAGGATTGAGGGTTGTGGATTGAGGACGAGGACTGAGGGTTGAGTATTGATGTTTGAGGTCTGAGGATTGAGGATTGAGGATTGAGAATTGAGGATTGAGGATTGAGGATTGAAGATTGACGATTGGGTGTTGAGGATTGAAGAATGAGGATTGAGGATTGAGGATTGAGGATTGAGGATTGAAGATTGAGTATTGAGTATTGAAGATTGAGGATTGAGGTCTGAGGATTGATGATTGAGGATTGAGGATTGAGGATTGAGGATTGAAGATTGAGGATTGAGGATTGAGTGTTCAGAATTGAGGATTGAGGATTAAGGATTGAGGATTGAAGATTGAAGACTGGGTGTTGAGTATTGAAGAATGAGGATTGAGGATTGAGGATTGAGGATTGAAGATTGAAGATTGAGTATTGAGGATTGATGATTGAGGATTGAGGTCTGAGGATTGAGGATTGAGGATTGAGAATTGAGGATTGAGGATTGAGGATTGAAGATTGAGGATTGGTTATTGAGGATTGAAGAATGAGGATTGAGTGTTGAGGATTGAGGATTGAGGATTGCAGATTGAGTATTGAGGATTTAAGGTTGAGGGTTGAGGATTGAGGATTGAGGATTGAGCATTGAGGATTGAGGATTGAGGATTGAGGATTGAAGACTGAGTATTGAGGATTGATGATTGAGGATTGAGGATTGAGGATTGAGGATTGAGGATTGAGGATTGAAGATTGAGTATTGAGGATTGAAGATTGAGGATTGAGGATTGAGTATTGTGGATTGAGGATTGAAGATTGAGGATTGAGGATTGAGGATGAGGGCTGAGGGCTGAGGGCTGAGGATTGAGGTTTGAGGACTGAGGACTGAGGATTGAGGATTGAGAACTGAAGATTGAGGATTGAGGATTGAAGATTGAGGATTGGGTATGGAGGATTAAAGAATGAGGATTGAGGAATGAGGATTGAGGATTGAGGATTGACGATTGAGTATTGAAGATTGAGGATTGATTACTGAGGATTGAGGATTGAGGATTGAGGATTGAGGATTGAGGATTGAGGATTGAAGATTGAGTAATGAGGATTGGTATTGAGGATCGAGGATTGAGGATTGAGGATTGAGGATTGAGGATGAGGGCTGAATGTTGAGTGTTGAGGTTTGAGTATTGAATCCTGAGAATTCAGGATATTCTATTGTGTATTCAGAATTGAGGATTGATGGTTGAGTATTGAGGATTGAGGATTGAGGACTGCGGATTGAGTTTTGAGGATTGAGGATTGAGGATTGAGGATTGAATATTGAATATTGAGGATTGAAGATTGAAGATTGAGGATTGAGGATTGATGATTGAGGATTGAGGATTGAAGATTGAGTATTGAGGATTGAAGATTGAGGATTGGGGATTGAGTATTGAGGATTGAGGATTGAAGATTGAGGATTGGGTATGGAGGATTGAAGAATCAGATTTGAGGAATGAGGATTGAGGATTGAGGATTGAAGATTGAGTATTAGGGATTGAAGCCAGACGATTGAGGGTTGAGGATTGATGATTGAGGATTCAGGATGGAGGATTGAAGATTGAGTATTGAGGGTTGAAGGTTGATGATTGAGGATTGAGGTTTGAGGATTGAGGATTGAAGATTGAGGATTGGGGACTGAGTGTTGAGGGTTGAATGATGAGGATTGATGTTTGTGGATAGACATTTGAAGATTGCTGATTGAGTATTGGGTATTGAAAACTGTGAATTGATGATATTCTATTGAGGATTGAGAATTGACAACTGATTGTTGAGGACTGAGGTCTGAAGATTGAGGATTCAGGATTGAGGATTCAGGTTTGAGGTTTGAGGACTGAGGATTGAGGATTGAGTATTGAAGATTGAGGGCTGGGTATGGAGGATTGAAGAATGAGGACTGAGGAATGAGGATTGACGATTGACGATTGAAGATTGAGTATTGAGGATTGAAGCCTGACGATTGAGGATTGAGGATTGAGGATTGAGTATTGAGGTTGAAGTATTGAAGATTGAGTATTGAGGATTGAAGCCTGACGATTGAGGATTGAGGATTGAGAATTGAGGGTTGAGGAATGAGGATTGAAGATTGAGTATTGGGTATGGAGGATTGAAGAATGTGGATTGAAGATTGAGGATTGAGGATTGATGATTGAGGATTGAGGATTGAAGATTGAGTATTGAGGATTGAAGATTGAGGATTGGGGATTGAGTATTGAGGATTGAGGATTGAAGATTGAGGATTGGGTATGGAGGATTGAAGAATCAGGTTTGAGGAATGAGGATTGAGGATTGAGGATTGAAGATTGAGTATTAGGGATTGAAGCCAGACGATTGAGGGTTGAGGATTGATGATTGAGGATTGAGGATGGAGGATTGAAGATTGAGTATTGAGGGTTGAAGGTTGATGATTGAGGATTGAGGATTGAGGATTGAGGATTGAAGATTGAGGATTGGGGACTGAGTGTTGAGGGTTGAATGATGAGGATTGATGTTTGTGGATAGACATTTGAAGATTGCTGATTGAGTATTGGGTATTGAAAACTGTGAATTGATGATATTCTATTGAGGATTGAGAATTGACAACTGATTGTTGAGGACTGAGGTCTGAAGATTGAGGATTCAGGATTGAGGATTCAGGTTTGAGGTTTGAGGACTGAGGATTGAGGATTGAGTATTGAAGATTGAGGACTGGGTATGGAGGATTGAAGAATGAGGACTGAGGAATGAGGATTGACGATTGACGATTGAAGATTGTGTATTGAGGATTGAAGCCTGACGATTGAGGATTGAGGATTGAGGATTGAGTATTGAGGTTGAAGTATTGAAGATTGAGTATTGAGGATTGAAGCCTGACGATTGAGGATTGAGGATTGAGAATTGAGGGTTGAGGAATGAGGATTGAAGATTGAGTATTGGGTATGGAGGATTGAAGAATGTGGATTGAGGAATGAGGATTGAGAATTGAGGATTGAAGATTGAGGATTGGGTATTGAGGATTGAAGAATGAGGATTGAGGGTTGAGGATTGAGTATTGAGGATTGAAGATTGAGGATTGGGGATTGAGTATTGAGGATTGAGGATTGAGTATTGAGAATTGAGGATTGAGGTTTGAGGACTGAGGACTGAGGATTGAGCATTGAGGATAGAGGGTTGAGGCTTGAGGATTGAGAATTGAAGATTGAGGATTGGGGACTGAGTGTTGAGGGTTGAATGATGAGAATTGATGTTTGTGGATAGAGATTTGAAGATTGCAGATTGAGTATTGGGTATTGAAAACTGTGGATTGATGATATTCTACTGAGGATTGAGGATTTGACAACTGATTGTTGAGGACTGAGGATTGAGGATTGAGAATTGAGGATTGAGGATTGAGGATTGAAGATTGAGGATTGGGTATGGAGGATTGAAGAATGTGGATTGAGGAATGAGGATTCAGGATTGAGGATTGAAGATTGAGTATTGAGGATTGAAGCATGACGATTGAGGATTGAGGATTGAGGATTGAGGATTGAGGATGAAGTATTGAAAATTGAGTATTGAGGATTGAAACCTGACGATTGAGGATTGAGGATTGAGGATTGAGGGTGAGGGATTGAAGATTGAGGACTGAGGATTGAGGATTGAGGATTGAGGATTGAAGATCGAGGATTGGGGACTGAGTGTTGAGTGTTGAATGATGAGAATTGATGTTTGTGGATAGAGATTTGAAGATTGCAGATTGAGTATTGGGTATTGAAAACTGTGAGTTGGTGATATTCTATTGAGGATTGAGAATTGACAGCTGATTGTTGAGGACTGAGGTCTGAAGATTGAGGATTCAGGATTGAGTATTCAGGTATGAGGTTTGAGGTCTGACGATTGAGGATTGAGGATTGAGGATTGAGGATTGAGGATTGAGGATTGAGGGTTGAAGGTTGAGGATAGGGTATTGCGGATTGAACATTGAACATTGAGGATTGAGGGTTGAGGATTGAGGATTGAGGACTGAAGATTGAATATTGATGATTGAAGATTGAGGATTGAGGAATGACTGTTGTGGGTTGAGGACGAGGACTGAGGGTTGAGTATTGCTTTTTGAGGTCTGAGGGTTGATTATTGAAGATTGAGTATTGATGATTGAAGATTGAGAATTGAGGATTGAGTATTGAGGACTGAGGATGAGGGCTGAGGGTTGAGGATTGAGGTTTGAGGACAGAGGACTGAGGATTGAGGTTTGAGGTTTAAGGATTGAGGATTGAGGACTGAGGATTGAGGATTGGGTATTGAGGATTGAAGAATGAGGATTGAGGATTGAGGATTGATGGTTGAGGACTGAAGATTGAGGGTTGAGGATTGAGGATTGAGGTTTGAGGAACGAGGATTGAGGATTGAGGATTGAGGACTGAGGCTTGACGATTGAGTGTTGAAGATTGCGGATTCATAACTGAGGATTGAGGATTGAGGATTGAGGATTGAGGATTAAAGACTGAGTATTGAGGATTGAAGATTGAGGATTGAGGATTGAGGATTTAGGTTTGAGGACAGAGGACTGAGGATTGAGGTTTGAGGACTGAGGATTGAGGATTGGGTATTGAGGATTGAAGAATGAGGATTGAGGATTGAGGATTGAGGGTTGAGGATTGAAGATTGAAGATTGAGGATTGGGTGTGGAGGATTGAGAATGAGGATTGAGGAATGAGGATTGAGGATTGATGGTTGAAGATTGAGTATTGAGGATTGAAGCCAGACGATTGAGGATTGAGGATTGAGGATTGAGGATTGAGGATGGAGGATTGAAGATTGAGTATTGAGGGTTGAAGATTGAGGATTGAGGATTGAGGATTGAGGATTGAGGATTGAAGATTGAGGATTGGGGACTGAGTGTTGAGGGTTGAATGATGAGAATTGATGTTTGTGGATAGAGATTTGAAGATTGCTGATTGAGCATTGGGTATTGAAAACTGTGAATTGATGATATTCTATTGAGGATTGAGAATTGACAACTGATTGTTGAGGACTGAGGTCTGAAGATTGAGGATTCAGGATTGAGGATTCAGGTTTGAGGTTTGTGGACTGAGGATTGAGGATTGAGGATTGAAGATTGAGGACTGGGTATGGAGGATTGAAGAATGAGGATTGAGGAATGAGGATTGACGATTGAGGATTGAAGATTGAGTATTGAGGATTGAAGCCTGACGATTGAGTATTGAGGATTGAGGATTGAGTATTGAGGTTGAAGTATTGAAGATTGAGTTTTGAGGATTGAAGCCTGACGATTGAGGATTGAGGATTGAGGATTGAGGAATGATTGTTGTGGATTGAGGACGAGGACTGAGGGTTGAGTATTGATGTTTGATGTCTGAGGATTGAGGGTTGAGGATTGAGAATTGAGGATTGAGGATCGAGGATTGAGGATAGAGGATTGAGGATTGAGGATTGAAGGTTGAGGATTGGGTATTGCGGATTGAACATTGAGGATTGAGGATTGAGTGTTAAGGATTGAGGATTGAGGACTGAAGATTGAATATTGATGATTGAAGATTGAGGATTGAGGAATGATTGTTGTGGATTGAGGACGAGGACTGAGGGTTGAGTATTGATGTTTGATGTCTGAGGATTGAGGGTTGAGGATTGAGAATTGAGGATTGAGGATTGAGGATTGAAGATTGAGGATTGGGTGTTGAGGATTGATGAATGAGGATTGAGAATTGAGGATTGAGGATTGAGGATTGAAGACTGAGTATTGAGGATTGAAGATTGAGGATTGAGGATTGAGTATTTAGGATTGAGGATTGAGGATTAAAGATTGAGTATTGAGGAATGAAGATTGAGGATTGAGGATTGAGGATTGAGGATTGAGGATTGAAGATTGAGGATTGGGGATTGAGGATTGAGTATTGAGGATTGAGAATTGAGGGTTGATTATTGAAGATTGAGAATTGATGATTGAAGATTGAGAATTGAGGATAGAGTATTGAGGACTGAGGATGAGGGCTGAGGGTTGATGGTTGAGGTTTGAGGACAGAGGACTGAGGGTTGAGGTTTGAGGTTTGAGGATTGAGGATTGAGGACTGAGGATTGAGGATTGGGTAATGAGGATTGAAGAATGAGGATTGAGGATTGAGGATTGAGGGTTGAGGATTGAAGATTGAGGGTTGGGGATTGAGGATTGAGGATCTAGGATTGAGGGTTGGGGATTGAGGATTGGCTATTGAGGATTGAGTAATGAGGATTGAGGATTGAGGGTTGATTATTGAAGATTGAGTATTGATGATTGAAGATTGAGAATTGAGGATTGAGTATTGAGGACTGAGGATGAGGGCTGAGGGTTGAGGATTGAGGTTTGAGGACAGAGGACTGAGGATTGAGGTTTGTGGTTTAAGGATTGAGGATTGAGGACTGAGGATTGAGGGTTGGGTATTGAGGATTGAAGAATGAGGATTGAAGATAGAGGATTGAAGATTGAGGATTGAGGATTGAGGATTGAGGATTGAGAATTGAGAATTGAGGATGAGGACTGAGGGTTGAGGATTGAGGTTTGAGGAACGAGGATAGAGGGTTGAGGATTGAGGACTGAGGCTTGACGATTGAGCGTTGAAGATTGCGGATTCATTACTGAGGATTGAGGATTGAGGATTGAGGATTGAGTATTGAAGACTGAGTATTGAGGATTGAAGATTGAGGATTGAGGATTGAGGATTTAGGTTTGAGGAGAGAGGACTGAGGATTGAGGTTTGAGGTTTGAGGATTGACGGTTGAGGACTGAGGATTGAGGATTGGGTATTGAGGATTGAAGAATGAGGATTGAGGATTGAGGATTGAGAGTTGAGGATTGAAGATTGAAGATTGAGGATTGGGTGTGGAGGATTGAAGAATGAGGATTGAGGAATGAGGATTGAGGATTGAGGGTTGAAGATTGAGTATTGAGGATTGAAGCCAGACGATTGAAGATTGAGGATTGAGGATTGAGGATTGAGGATGGAGGATTGAATATTGAGTATTGAGGATTGAAGATTGAGGATTGAGGATTGAGTGTTGAGGATTGAGGATTGAGGATTGAGGATTGAGGATGAGGGCTGATGTCTGTGTGTTGAGGTTTGAGTATTGAATACTGAGAATTCAGGATTTTCTATTGAGTTTGAGAATTGAGGATTGATGGTTGAGTATTGAGGATTGAGGATTGAGGATTGAGTATTGAGTATTGAGGATTGAGGATTGAGGATTGAATATTGAATATTGATGATTGAAGATTGAGGATCGAGGATTGAGTGTTGTGGATCGACGACGAGGACCGAGGGCTGAGTATTGATGTTTGATGTCTGAGAATTGAGGATTGAGGATTGAGAATTGAGGATTGAGGATTGAGGATTGAAGATTGACGATTGGGTTTTGAGGATTAAAGAATGAGGATTGAGTATTGAGGATTGAGGATTGAGGGTTGATTATTGAAGATTGAGTATTGATGATTGAAGATTGAGAATTGAGGATTGAGTATTGAGGACTGAGGATGAGGGCTGAGGGTTGAGGATTGAGGTTTGAGGACAGAGGACTGAGGATTGAGGTTTGTGGTTTAAGGATTGAGGATTGAGGACTGAGGATTGAGGATTGGGTATTGAGGATTGAAGAATGAGGATTGAGGATTGAGGATTGAGGGTTGAGGACTGAAGATTGAGGGTTGAGGATTGAGGATTGAGGAACTAGGAATGAGGATTGAAGGTTGAAGATTGAGTATTGAGGATTGAAGATTGAGGATTGAAGATTGAGGATTGAGGATTGAGGATTGAGGATTGAGATTGAGAATTGAGGATGAGGACTGAGGGTTGAGGATTGAGGTTTGAGGAACGAGGATTGAGGATTGAGGATTGAGGACTGAGGCTTGACGATTGAGTGTTGAAGATTGCGGATTCATTACTGAGGATTGAGGATTGAGGATTGAGGATTGAGGATTGAAGACTGAGTATTGAGGATTGAAGCCTGACGATTGAGGATTGAGGATTGAGGATTGAGGATTGAGGATGGAGTATTGAGGATTGAAGGTTGAGGATTGTGTATTGCGGATTGAACATTGAGGATTGAGGATTGAGGGTTGAGGATTGAGGATTGAGGACTGAAGATTGAATATTGATGATTGAAGATTGAGGATTGAGGATTGGTAGTTGTGGATTGAGAACGAGGACTGAGGGTAGAGTATTGATGTTCGAGGTATGAGGATTGAGGATTGAGTATTGAGAATTGAGGATTCAGGATTGAGGATTGAAGATTGAGGATTGGGTATTGAGGATTGAAGAATGAGGATTGTGGATTGAGCATTGAGGATTGAGGATTGAAGACTGTGTATTGAGGATTGAAGTTTGGGCATTGAGGATTGAGGATTGAGGATTGAGGATTGAGGATTGAGGATGAAGATTGAGTATTGAGGATTGAAGATTGAGGATTCAGGATTGAGGATTGAGGATTGAGGTTTGAAGATTGAGGATTGGGGATTGAGGATTGACGATTAAGGATTGAGTATTGAGGATTGAGAATTGAAGATTGAGGATTGATTACTGAGGATTGAGGATTGAGGATTGAGGATTGAGCATTGAGGATTGAAGATTGAGGACTGGGGATTGAGGGTTGAAGGTTGAGGATTAAGCATTGAGGATTTGGGATTGAGTATCCAGGATTGGAGATTGATTAGTGAGGATTGAAGATTAAGGATTGAGGATTGAGGATAGAGAATTGAGAATTGAGAATTGAGGATGAGGACTGAGGGTTGAGGATTGAGGTTTGAGGATCGAGGATTGAGGATTGAAGATTGAGGATTGAGGATTGAGGATGAGGGCTGAGGGTTGAGGATTGATGTTTGAGGACTGAGGAGTGAGGATTGAGGATCGAGAATTGAGGATTGAGTATTGAGGATTGAAGATTGAGGATTGGGTATGGAGGATTGAAGAATGAGGATTGAGGAATGAGGATTGAGGATTGAGGATTGAAGATTGAGTATTGAGGATTGAAGCCAGACGATTGAGGATTGAGGATTGATGATTGAGGATTGAGGATGGAGGATTGAAGATTGAGTATTGAGGGTTGAAGGTTGAGGATTGAGGATTGAGGGTTGAGGATTGAGGATTGAAGATTGAGGATTGGGGACTGAGTGTTGAGGGTTGAATGATGAGGATTGATGTTTGTGGATAGACATTTGAAGATTGCTGATTGAGTATTGGGTATTGAAAACTGTGAATTGATGATATTCTATTGAGGATTGAGAATTGACAACTGATTGTTGAGGACTGAGGTCTGAAGATTGAGGATTCAGGATTGAGGATTCAGGTTTGAGGTTTGAGGACTGAGGATTGAGGATTGAGTATTGAAGATTGAGGACTGGGTATGGAGGATTGAAGAATGAGGACTGCGGAATGAGGATTGACGATTGACGATTGAAGATTGAGTATTGAGGATTGAAGAATGAGGACTGCGGAATGAGGATTGACGATTGACGATTGAAGATTGAGTATTGAGGATTGAAGCCTGACGATTGAGGATTGAGGATTGAGGATTGAGTATTGAGGTTGAAGTATTGAAGATTGAGTATTGAGGATTGAAGCCTGACGATTGAGGATTGAGGATTGAGAATTGAGGGTTGAGGATTGAGGATTGAAGATTGAGTATTGGGTATGGAGGATTGAAGAATGTGGATTGAGGAATGAGGATTGAGAATTGAGGATTGAGTATTGAGGATTGAAGATTGAGGATTGGGTATTGAGGATTGAAGAATGAGGATTGAGGGTTGAGGATTGAGTATTGAGGATTGAAGATTGAGGATTGGGGATTGAGTATTGAGGATTGAGGATTGAGTATTGAGAATTCAGGATTGAGGTTTGAGGACTGAGGATTGAGGATTGAAGATTGAGGATTGGGGACTGAGTGTTGAGGGTTGAATGATGAGAATTGATGTTTGTGGATAGAGATTTGAAGATTGCAGATTGAGTATTGGGTATTGAAAACTGTGGATTGATGATATTCTACTGAGGATTGAGGATTTGACAACTGATTGTTGAGGACTGAGGATTGAGGATTGAGAATTGAGGATTGAGGATTGAGGATTGAAGATTGAGGATTGGGTATGGAGGATTGAAGAATGTGGATTGAGGAATGAGGATTCAGGATTGAGGATTGAAGATTGAGTATTGAGGATTGAAGCATGACGATTGAGGATTGAGGATTGAGGATTGAGGATTGAGGATTGAGGATTGAGGATGAAGTATTGAAAATTGAGTATTGAGGATTGAAACCTGACGATTGAGGATTGAGGATTGAGGATTGAGGGATAGGGATTGAAGATTGAGGACTGAGGATTGAGGATTGAGGATTGAAGATCGAGGATTGGGGACTGAGTGTTGAGTGTTGAATGATGAGAATTGATGTTTGTGGATAGAGATTTGAAGATTGCAGATTGAGTATTGGGTATTGAAAACTGTGAGTTGGTGATATTCTATTGAGGATTGAGAATTGACAGCTGATTGTTGAGGACTGAGGTCTGAAGATTGAGGATTCAGGATTGAGTATTCAGGTATGAGGTTTGAGGTCTGACGATTGAGGATTGAGGATTGAGGATTGAGGATTGAGGATTGAGGATTGAGGGTTGAAGGTTGAGGATAGGGTATTGCGGATTGAACATTGAGGATTGAGGATTGAGGGTTGAGGATTGAGGCTTGAGGACTGAAGATTGAATATTGATGATTGAAGATTGAGGATTGAGGAATGACTGTTGTGGGTTGAGGACGAGGACTGAGGGTTGAGTATTGATTTTTGAGGTCTGAGGGTTGATTATTGAAGATTGAGTATTGATGATTGAAGATTGAGAATTGAGGATTGAGTATTGAGGACTGAGGATGAGGGCTGAGGGTTGAGGATTGAGGTTTGAGAACAGAGGACTGAGGATTGAGGTTTGAGGTTTAAGGATTGAGGATTGAGGACTGAGGATTGAGGATTGGGTATTGAGGATTGAAGAATGAGGATTGAGGATTGAGGATTGATGGTTGAGGACTGAAGATTGAGGGTTGAGGATTGAGGATTGAGGATCTAGGAATGAGGATTGAAGGTTGAAGATTGAGTATTGAGGATTGAAGATTGAGGATTGAAGATTGAGGATTGAGGATTGAGGATTGAGGATTGAGAATTGAGAATTGAGGATGAGGACTGAGGGTTGAGGATTGAGGTTTGAGGAACGAGGATAGAGGATTGAGGATTGAGGACTGAGGCTTGACGATTGAGCGTTGAAGATTGCGGATTCATTACTGAGGATTGAGGATTGAGGATTGAGGATTGAGTATTGAAGACTGAGTATTGAGGATTGAAGATTGAGGATTGAGGATTGAGGATTTAGGTTTGAGGACAGAGGACTGAGGATTGAGGTTTGAGGTTTGAGGATTGACGGTTGAGGACTGAGGATTGAGGATTGGGTATTGAGGATTGAAGAATGAGGATTGAGTATTGAGGATTGAGAGTTGAGGATTGAAGATTGAAGATTGACGATTGGGTGTTGAGGATTAAAGAATGAGGATTGAGGATTGAGGATTGAGGATTCAGGATTGAAGATTGAGTATTGAGGATTGAAGATTGAGGATTGATGTCTGAGGATTGAGGATTGAGTATTGAGAATTGAGGATTGATGATTGAGGATTGAAGATTGAGGATTGGGTATTGAGGATTGATGAATGAGGTTTGAGGGTTGAGGATTGAGTTTTGAGGATTGAAAATTGAGGATTGGGGATTGAGTATTGAGGATTGAGGATTGAGTATTGAGAATTGAGGATTGAGGTTTGAGGACTGAGGACTGAGGATTGAGGATTGAGAATTGAGGATTGAGGATTGAGGATTGAGGATTGAGGATTGAGGATGAGGGCTGAGGGTTGTGTGTTGAGGTTTGAGTATTGAATCCTGAGAATTCAGGATTTTCTATTGAGTTTGAGAATTGAGGATTGATGGTTGAGTATTGAGGATTGAGGATTGAGGATTGAGTATTGAGGATTGAGGATTGAGGATTGAATGTTGAATATTGATGATTGAAGACAGAGGATCGAGGATTGAGGGTTGTGGATTGAGGACGAGGACTGAGGGTTGAGTATTGATGTTTGAGGTCTGAGGATTGAGGATTGAGGATTGAGAATTGAGGATTGAGGATTGAGGATTGAAGATTGACGATTGGGTGTTGAGGATTGAAGAATGAGGATTGAGGATTGAGGATTGAGGATTGAGGATTGAAGATTGAGTATTGAGGATTGATGATTGAGGATTGAGGTCTGAGGATTGAGGATTGAGGATTGAGAATTGAGGATTGAGGATTGAGGATTGAAGATTGAGGATTGGTTATTGAGGATTGAAGAATGACTATTGAGTGTTGAGGATTGAGGATTGAGGATTGCAGATTGTGTATTGAGGATTGAAGGTTGAGGGCTGAGGATTGAGGATTGAGGATTGAGTATTGAGGATTGAGGATTGAGGATTGAGGATTGAAGACTGAGTATTGAGGATTGATGATTGAGGATTGAGGATTGAGGATTGAGGATTGAGGATTGAGGATTGAAGATTGAGTATTGAGGATTGAAGATAGAGGATTGAGGATTGAGTATTGAGGATTGAGGATTGAGGATTGAGGATTGAGGATTGAGGATGAGGGCTGAGGGTTGAGGATTGAGGTTTGAGGACTGAGGACTGAGGATTGAGGATTGAGAACTGAAGATTGAGGATTGAGGATTGAAGATTGAGGATTGGGTATGGAGGACTAAAGAATGAGGATTGAGGAATGAGGATTGAGGATTGAGGATTGAAGATGGAGTATTGAGGATTGAAGCCTGACGATTGAGGATTGGGGATTGAGGAATGAGGATTGAGAATGGAGTATTGAGGATTGAAGGTTGAGGATTGGGTATTGAGGATTGAAGAATGAGGATTGTGGATTGAGCATTGAGGATTGAGGATTGAAGACTGTGTATTGAGGATTGAAGTTTGGGCATTGAGGATTGAGGATTGAGGATTGAGGATTGAGGGTTGAGGATTGAGAATTGAGGATTGAGGATTGAGGATTGAAGATTGAGGATTGGGTGTTGGCGATTGATGAATGAGGATTGAGAATTGAGGATTGAGGATTGAGGATTGAAGACTGCGTATTGAGGATTGAAGATTGAGGATTGAGGATTGAGGATTTAGGATTGAGGATTGAGGATTGAGGATTGAGGATTAAAGATTGAGTATTGAGGAATGAAGATTGAGGATTGAGGATTGAGGATTGGGGATTGAGGATTGAGTATTGAGGATTGAGAATTGAGGGTTGATTATTGAAGATTGAGAATTGATGATTGAAGATTGAGAATTGAGGATTGAGTATTGAGGACTGAGGATGAGGGCTGAGGGTTGATGGTTGAGGTTTGAGGACAGAGGACTGAGGGTTGAGGTTTGAGGTTTGAGGATTGAGGATTGAGGACTGAGGATTGAGGATTGGGTAATGAGGATTGAAGAATGAGGATTGAGGATTGAGGATTGAGGGTTGAGGATTGAAGATTGAGGGTTGGGGATTGAGGATTTAGGATCTAGGATTGAGGGTTGGGGATTGAGGATTGGCTATTGAGGATTGAGTATTGAGGATTGAGGATTGAGGGTTGATTATTGAAGATTGAGTATTGATGATTGAAGATTGAGAATTGAGGATTGAGTATTGAGGACTGAGGATGAGGGCTGAGGGTTGAGGATTGAGGTTTGAGGACAGAGGACTGAGGATTGAGGTTTGTGGTTTAAGGATTGAGGATTGAGGACTGAGGATTGAGGATTGGGTATTGAGGATTGAAGAATGAGGATTGAGGATTGAGGATTGAGTGTTGAGGACTGAAGATTGAGGGTTGAGGATTGAGGATTGAGGATCTAGGAATGAGGATTGAAGGTTGAAGATTGAGTATTGAGGATTGAAGGTTGAGGATTGAAGATTGAGGATTGAGGATTGAGGACTGAGGATTGAGAATTGAGAATTGAGGATGAGGACTGAGGGTTGAGGATTGAGGTTTGAGGAACGAGGATTGAGTATTGAGGACTGAGGATGAGGGCTGAGGATTGAGTATTGAGAATTGAGGATTCAGGATTGAGGATTGAAGATTGAGGATTGGGTATTGAGGATTGAAGAATGAGGATTGTGGATTGAGCATTGAGGATTGAGGATTGAAGACTGTGTATTGAGGATTGAAGTTTGGGCATTGAGGATTGAGGATTGAGGATTGAGGATTGAGGATTGAGGATGAAGATTGAGTATTGAGGATTGAAGATTGAGGATTCAGGATTGAGGATTGAGGATTGAGGTTTGAAGATTGAGGATTGGGGATTGAGGATTGACGATTAAGGATTGAGTATTGAGGATTGAGAATTGAAGATTGAGGATTGATTACTGAGGATTGAGGATTGAGGATTGAGGATTGAGCATTGAGGATTGAAGATTGAGGACTGGGGATTGAGGGTTGAAGGTTGAGGATTAAGCATTGAGGATTTGGGATTGAGTATCCAGGATTGGAGATTGATTAGTGAGGATTGAAGATTAAGGATTGAGGATTGAGGATAGAGAATTGAGAATTGAGAATTGACGATGAGGACTGAGGGTTGAGGATTGAGGTTTGAGGATCGAGGATTGAGGATTGAAGATTGAGGATTGAGGATTGAGGATGAGGGCTGAGGGTTGAGGATTGATGTTTGAGGACTGAGGAGTGAGGATTGAGGATCGAGAATTGAGGATTGAGTATTGAGGATTGAAGATTGAGGATTGGGTATGGAGGATTGAAGAATGAGGATTGAGGAATGAGGATTGAGGATTGAGGATTGAAGATTGAGTATTGAGGATTGAAGCCAGACGATTGAGGATTGAGGATTGATGATTGAGGATTGAGGATGGAGGATTGAAGATTGAGTATTGAGGGTTGAAGGTTGAGGATTGAGGATTGAGGGCTGAGGATTGAGGATTGAAGATTGAGGATTGGGGACTGAGTGTTGAGGGTTGAATGATGAGGATTGATGTTTGTGGATAGACATTTGAAGATTGCTGATTGAGTATTGGGTATTGAAAACTGTGAATTGATGATATTCTATTGAGGATTGAGAATTGACAACTGATTGTTGAGGACTGAGGTCTGAAGATTGAGGATTCAGGATTGAGGATTCAGGTTTGAGGTTTGAGGACTGAGGATTGAGGATTGAGTATTGAAGATTGAGGACTGGGTATGGAGGATTGAAGAATGAGGACTGCGGAATGAGGATTGACGATTGACGATTGAAGATTGAGTATTGAGGATTGAAGCCTGACGATTGAGGATTGAGGATTGAGGATTGAGTATTGAGGTTGAAGTATTGAAGATTGAGTATTGAGGATTGAAGCCTGACGATTGAGGATTGAGGATTGAGAATTGAGGGTTGAGGATTGAGGATTGAAGATTGAGTATTGGGTATGGAGGATTGAAGAATGTGGATTGAGGAATGAGGATTGAGAATTGAGGATTGAGGATTGAGGATTGAAGATTGAGGATTGGTTATTGAGGATTGAAGAATGACTATTGAGTGTTGAGGATTGAGGATTGAGGATTGCAGATTGTGTATTGAGGATTGAAGGTTGAGGGCTGAGGATTGAGGATTGAGGATTGAGTATTGAGGATTGAGGATTGAGGATTGAGGATTGAAGACTGAGTATTGAGGATTGATGATTGAGGATTGAGGATTGAGGATTGAGGATTGAGGATTGAGGATTGAAGATTGAGTATTGAGGATTGAAGATAGAGGATTGAGGATTGAGTATTGAGGATTGAGGATTGAGGATTGAGGATTGAGGATTGAGGATGAGGGCTGAGGGTTGAGGATTGAGGTTTGAGGACTGAGGACTGAGGATTGAGGATTGAGAACTGAAGATTGAGGATTGAGGATTGAAGATTGAGGATTGGGTATGGAGGACTAAAGAATGAGGATTGAGGAATGAGGATTGAGGATTGAGGATTGAAGATGGAGTATTGAGGATTGAAGCCTGACGATTGAGGATTGGGGATTGAGGAATGAGGATTGAGAATGGAGTATTGAGGATTGAAGGTTGAGGATTGGGTATTGAGGATTGAAGAATGAGGATTGTGGATTGAGCATTGAGGATTGAGGATTGAAGACTGTGTATTGAGGATTGAAGTTTGGGCATTGAGGATTGAGGATTGAGGATTGAGGATTGAGGGTTGAGGATTGAGAATTGAGGATTGAGGATTGAGGATTGAAGATTGAGGATTGGGTGTTGACGATTGATGAATGAGGATTGAGAATTGAGGATTGAGGATTGAGGATTGAAGACTGCGTATTGAGGATTGAAGATTGAGGATTGAGGATTGAGGATTTAGGATTGAGGATTGAGGATTGAGGATTGAGGATTAAAGATTGAGTATTGAGGAATGAAGATTGAGGATTGAGGATTGAGGATTGAGGATTGAGGATTGAGTATTGAGGATTGAGAATTGAGGGTTGATTATTGAAGATTGAGAATTGATGATTGAAGATTGAGAATTGAGGATTGAGTATTGAGGACTGAGGATGAGGGCTGAGGGTTGATGGTTGAGGTTTGAGGACAGAGGACTGAGGGTTGAGGTTTGAGGTTTGAGGATTGAGGATTGAGGACTGAGGATTGAGGATTGGGTAATGAGGATTGAAGAATGAGGATTGAGGATTGAGGATTGAGGGTTGAGGATTGAAGATTGAGGGTTGGG
The DNA here is from genome assembly GCF_051401765.1 of Calliopsis andreniformis. Lineage (NCBI taxonomy): Eukaryota > Metazoa > Arthropoda > Insecta > Hymenoptera > Andrenidae > Calliopsis > Calliopsis andreniformis. The sequence goes on along the minus strand of NW_027480450.1, from coordinate 513,657 downwards.
GATTGAGGATTTAGGATCTAGGATTGAGGGTTGGGGATTGAGGATTGGCTATTGAGGATTGAGTATTGAGGATTGAGGATTGAGGGTTGATTATTGAAGATTGAGTATTGATGATTGAAGATTGAGAATTGAGGATTGAGTATTGAGGACTGAGGATGAGGGCTGAGGGTTGAGGATTGAGGTTTGAGGACAGAGGACTGAGGATTGAGGTTTGTGGTTTAAGGATTGAGGATTGAGGACTGAGGATTGAGGATTGGGTATTGAGGATTGAAGAATGAGGATTGAGGATTGAGGATTGAGTGTTGAGGACTGAAGATTGAGGGTTGAGGATTGAGGATTGAGGATCTAGGAATGAGGATTGAAGGTTGAAGATTGAGTATTGAGGATTGAAGGTTGAGGATTGAAGATTGAGGATTGAGGATTGAGGACTGAGGATTGAGAATTGAGAATTGAGGATGAGGACTGAGGGTTGAGGATTGAGGTTTGAGGAACGAGGATTGAGTATTGAGGACTGAGGATGAGGGCTGAGGATTGAGTATTGAGAATTGAGGATTCAGGATTGAGGATTGAAGATTGAGGATTGGGTATTGAGGATTGAAGAATGAGGATTGTGGATTGAGCATTGAGGATTGAGGATTGAAGACTGTGTATTGAGGATTGAAGTTTGGGCATTGAGGATTGAGGATTGAGGATTGAGGATTGAGGATTGAGGATGAAGATTGAGTATTGAGGATTGAAGATTGAGGATTCAGGATTGAGGATTGAGGATTGAGGTTTGAAGATTGAGGATTGGGGATTGAGGATTGACGATTAAGGATTGAGTATTGAGGATTGAGAATTGAAGATTGAGGATTGATTACTGAGGATTGAGGATTGAGGATTGAGGATTGAGCATTGAGGATTGAAGATTGAGGACTGGGGATTGAGGGTTGAAGGTTGAGGATTAAGCATTGAGGATTTGGGATTGAGTATCCAGGATTGGAGATTGATTAGTGAGGATTGAAGATTAAGGATTGAGGATTGAGGATAGAGAATTGAGAATTGAGAATTGACGATGAGGACTGAGGGTTGAGGATTGAGGTTTGAGGATCGAGGATTGAGGATTGAAGATTGAGGATTGAGGATTGAGGATGAGGGCTGAGGGTTGAGGATTGATGTTTGAGGACTGAGGAGTGAGGATTGAGGATCGAGAATTGAGGATTGAGTATTGAGGATTGAAGATTGAGGATTGGGTATGGAGGATTGAAGAATGAGGATTGAGGAATGAGGATTGAGGATTGAGGATTGAAGATTGAGTATTGAGGATTGAAGCCAGACGATTGAGGATTGAGGATTGATGATTGAGGATTGAGGATGGAGGATTGAAGATTGAGTATTGAGGGTTGAAGGTTGAGGATTCAGGATTGAGGGCTGAGGATTGAGGATTGAAGATTGAGGATTGGGGACTGAGTGTTGAGGGTTGAATGATGAGGATTGATGTTTGTGGATAGACATTTGAAGATTGCTGATTGAGTATTGGGTATTGAAAACTGTGAATTGATGATATTCTATTGAGGATTGAGAATTGACAGCTGATTGTTGAGGACTGAGGTCTGAAGATTGAGGATTCAGGATTGAGGATTCAGGTTTGAGGTTTGAGGACTGAGGATTGAGGATTGAGTATTGAAGATTGAGGACTGGGTATGGAGGATTGAAGAATGAGGACTGCGGAATGAGGATTGACGATTGACGATTGAAGATTGAGTATTGAGGATTGAAGCCTGACGATTGAGGATTGAGGATTGAGGATTGAGTATTGAGGTTGAAGTATTGAAGATTGAGTATTGAGGATTGAAGCCTGACGATTGAGGATTGAGGATTGAGAATTGAGGGTTGAGGATTGAGGATTGAAGATTGAGTATTGGGTATGGAGGATTGAAGAATGTGGATTGAGGAATGAGGATTGAGAATTGAGGATTGAGGATTGAGGATTGAAGATTGAGGATTGGGTATTGAGGATTGAAGAATGAGGATTGAGGGTTGAGGATTGAGTATTGAGGATTGAAGATTGAGGATTGGGGATTGAGTATTGAGGATTGAGGATTGAGTATTGAGAATTGAGGATTGAGGTTTGAGGACTGAGGATTGAGGATTGAAGATTGAGGATTGGGGACTGAGTGTTGAGGGTTGAATGATGAGGATTGATGTTTGTGGATAGAGATTTGAAGATTGCAGATTGAGTATTGGGTATTGAAAACTGTGGATTGATGATATTCTACTGAGGATTGAGGATTTGACAACTGATTGTTGAGGACTGAGGATTGAGGATTGAGAATTGAGGATTGAGGATTGAGGATTGAAGATTGAGGATTGGGTATGGAGGATTGAAGAATGTGGATTGAGGAATGAGGATTCAGGATTGAGGATTGAAGATTGAGTATTGAGGATTGAAGCATGACGATTGAGGATTGAGGATTGAGGATTGAGGATTGAGGATGAAGTATTGAAAATTGAGTATTGAGGATTGAAACCTGACGATTGAGGATTGAGGATTGAGGATTGAGGGATAGGGATTGAAGATTGAGGACTGAGGATTGAGGATTGAGGATTGAAGATCGAGGATTGGGGACTGAGTGTTGAGTGTTGAATGATGAGAATTGATGTTTGTGGATAGAGATTTGAAGATTGCAGATTGAGTATTGGGTATTGAAAACTGTGAGTTGGTGATATTCTATTGAGGATTGAGAATTGACAGCTGATTGTTGAGGACTGAGGTCTGAAGATTGAGGATTCAGGATTGAGTATTCAGGTATGAGGTTTGAGGTCTGACGATTGAGGATTGAGGATTGAGGATTGAGGATTGAGGATTGAGGGTTGAAGGTTGAGGATAGGGTATTGCGGATTGAACATTGAGGATTGAGGATTGAGGGTTGAGGATTGAGGATTGAGGACTGAAGATTGAATATTGATGATTGAAGATTGAGGATTGAGGAATGACTGTTGTGGGTTGAGGACGAGGACTGAGGGTTGAGTATTGATTTTTGAGGTCTGAGGGTTGATTATTGAAGATTGAGTATTGATGATTGAAGATTGAGAATTGAGGATTGAGTATTGAGGACTGAGGATGAGGGCTGAGGGTTGAGGATTGAGGTTTGAGGACAGAGGACTGAGGATTGAGGTTTGAGGTTTAAGGATTGAGGATTGAGGACTGAGGATTGAGGATTGGGTATTGAGGATTGAAGAATGAGGATTGAGGATTGAGGATTGAGGATTGAGGATTGAGGGTTGAGGACTGAAGATTAAGGGTTGAGGATTGAGGATTGAGGATCTAGGATTGAGGATTGAAGATTGAAGATTGAGTATTGAGGATTGAAGATTGAGGATTGAAGGTTGAGGATTGAGGATTGAGGATTGAGGATTGAGAATTGAGAATTGAGGATGAGGACTGAGGGTTGAGGATTGAGGTTTGAGGAACGAGGATTGAGGATTGAGGATTGAGGACTGAGGCTTGACGATTGAGTGTTGAAGATTGCGGATTCATTACTGAGGATTGAGGATTGAGGATTGAGGATTGAGGATTGAAGGTTTAGAATTGAGGATTGATGATGAGGGCTGAGGGTTGAGGATTGAGGTTTGAGGACTGAGGACTGAGGATTGAGGATTGAGGATTGAGAATTGAGGATTGAGGATTGAGGATTGAAGATTGAGGATTGGGTATGGAGGATTGGAAAATGAGGATTGAGGAATGAGGATTGAGGATTGAGGGTTGAAGATTGAGTATTGAGGATTGAAGCCTGACGATTGAGGATTGATGATTGAGGATTGAGGATTGAGGATGGAGTATTGAAGATTGAGAATTGAGGATTGAAGCCTGACGATTGAGGATTGTGGATAGAGGATTGAGGATTGAGGATGGAGGATTGAAAATTCAGTATTGAGGATTTGGGATTGAGTATCCAGGATTGGAGATTGATTATTGAGGATTGAAGATTGAGGATTGAGGATTGAGGATAGAGAATTGAGAATTGAGAATTGAGGATGAGGACTGAGGGTTGAGGATTGAGGTTTGAGGAACGAGGATTGAGGATTGAGGATTGAGGACTGAGGATTGACGATTGAGTATTGAAGATTGACGATTGATTACCGAAGATTGAGGATTGAGGATTGAGGATTGAGGATTCAGGATTGAAGATTGAGTATTGAGGATTGAAGATTGAGGATTGATTTCTGAGAATTGAGGACTGAGTATTGAGAATTGAGGATTGATGATTGAGGATTGAAGATTGAGGATTGGGTATTGAGGATTGATGAATGAGGATTGAGGGTTGAGGATTGAGTATTGAGGATTGAAGCTTGAGGATTGGGGATTGAGTATTGAGGATTGAGGATTGAGTATTGAGAATTGAGGATTGAGGTTTGAGGACTGAGGACTGAGGATTGAGGATTGAGAATTGAGGAGTGAGGATTGAGGATTGAGGATTGAGGATGAGGGCTGAGGGTTGTGTGTTGAGGTTTGAGTATTGAATCCTGAGAATTCAGGATTTTCTATGGAGTTTGAGAATTGAGGATTGATGGTTGCGTATTGAGGATTGAGGATTGAGGATTGAGTATTGAGGATTGAGGATTGAGGATTGAATGTTGAATATTGATGATTGAAGACTGAGGATCGAGGATTGAGGGTTGTGGATTGAGGACGAGGACTGAGGGTTGAGTATTGATGTTTGAGGTCTGAGGATTGAGGGTTGAGGATTGAGAATTGAGGATTGAGGATTGAGGATTGAAGATTGACGATTGGGTGTTGAGGATCGAAGAATGAGGATTGAGGATTGAGGATTGAGGATTGAGGATTGAGGATTGAGGATTGAGGATTGAAGATTGAGTAATGAGGATTGATATTGAGGATCGAGGATTGAGGATTGAGGATTGAGGATTGAGGATGAGGGCTGAATGTTGAGTGTTGAGGTTTGAGTATTGAATCCTGAGAATTCAGGATATTCTATTGTGTATTGAGAATTGAGGATTGATGGTTGAGTGTTGAGGATTGAGGATTGAGTACTGAGGATTGAGTTTTGAGGATTGAGGATTGAGGATTGAATATTGAATATTGAGGATTGAAGATTGAGGATTGAGGATTGAGGATTGAGAATAGAGGATTGAGGATTGAGGATTGAAGATTGAGGATTTGGTATTGAGGATTGAACAATGTGTATTGAGTATTGAGGATTGAGGACTGAGGATTGAAGACTGAGGATTGGGTATTGAGTATTGATCATTGAGGATTGAGGGTTGAGGATTGAGGATTGAGGATTGAGGATTGAAGATTGAATATTGATGATTGATGATTGAGGATTGACGATTGAGTGTTGTGGATTGAGGACGAGGACTGAGAGTTTAGTATTGGTGTTTGAAGTCTGAGGATTGAGGATTGAGGGTTGAGAATAGAGGATTGAGGATTGAGGATTCAAGATTGAGGATTTGGTATTGAGGATTGAACAATGTGTATTGAGGATTGAGGATTGAGGATTGAGGATTGAAGATTGAGTATTGGGGATTGAAGATTGAGGATTGAGGATTGAGTATTGAGGATTGATTACTGAGGATTGAGGATTGAGGATTGGGGATTGAGGGTTGAGGATTGAAGATTGAGTATTGAGGATTGAATATTGAGGATTGAGGATTGAGGATTGAGGAATGAGGATGAGGGCTGAGGGTTGTGTGTTGAGGTTTGAGTATTGAATCCTGAGAATTCAGGATTTTCTATTGAGTTCGAGAATTGAGGATTGATGGTTGAGTATTGAGGATTGAGGATTGAGAACTGAGTATTGAGGATTGAGTATTGAGGATTGAATATTGAATATTGATGATTGAAGATTGAGGATCGAGGATTGAGGCTTGTGGATCGAGGACGAGGACTGAGGGGTGAGTATTTATGTTTGAGGTCTGAGGATTGAGGATTGAGGATTGAGAATTGAGGATTGAGGATTGAGGATTGAAGATTGACGATTGGGTGTTGAGGATTGAAGAATGAGGATTGAGGATTGAGGATTGAGGATTGAGGATTGAAGATTGAGTATTGAGGATAGAGGATTGAGGATTGATGTCTGAGGATTGAGGATTGAGTATTGAGAATTGAGGATTGAGGATTGAGGATTGAAGATTGAGGATTGGGTATTGAGGATTGAAGAATGAGGTTTGAGGGTTGAGGATTAAGTATTGAGGATTGAAGATTGTGGATTGGGGATTGAGTATTGAGGATTGAGGATTGAGTATTGAGAATTGAGGGTTGAGGTTTGAGGACTGAGGACTGAGGATTGAGGTTTGAGAATTGAGGATTGAGTATTGAGGATTGAGGATTGAGGATGAGGGCTGAGGGTTACGTGTTGAGGTTTGAGTATTGAATCCTGAGTATTCAGGATTTCCTATTGAGTTTGAGAATTGAGGATTGATGGTTGAGTATTGAGGACTGAGGATTGATGATTGAGTATTGAGGATTGATGATTGAGGATTGAGGATTGAAGATTGAGTATTGAGGATTGAAGATTGAGTATTGAGGATTGAAGATTGAGGATTGGGGATTGAGTATTGAGGATTGAGGATTGAAGATTGAGGATTGAGTATTGAGGATGAGGGCTGAGGGTTGAGGATTGAGGTTTGAGGACTGAGGACTGAGGATTGAGGATTGAGAATTGAGGATTGAGGATTGAGGATTGAAGATTGAGGATTGGGTATGGATGATTGAAGAATGAGAATTGAGGAATGTGGACTGATGATTGAGGATTGAAGATTGAGAATTGAGGATTGATTATTGAACATTGAGTATTGAGGATTGAAGATTGAGGATTGAGGATAGAGGATTGAGGTTTGTGGATTGAGGACGAGGACTGTGGGTTGAATATTGATGTTTGAGGTCTGATGATTGAGGATTGAGGATTGAGGATTGAGAATTGAGGATTGAGGGTTGAGGATTGAGGAATGTGGATTGAGAGATGAGGATTGAGGATTGAGGATTGAAGATTGAGTATTGAGGATTGAAGAATGTCGATTGGGGATTCAGGATTGAGGATTGAGGATTGAGGATGAAGTATTGAAGCTTGAGTATTGAGGATTGAAGCCTGACGATTGAGCATTGAGGATTGAGGATTGAGGATTTAGGGCGGAGGATTGAAGATTGATGATTGAGGATTGTGGATTGAGGATTGAGGATTGAAGATTGAGGATTGGGGACTGAGTGTTGAGTGTTGAATGATGAGAATTGATGTTTGTGGATAGAGATTTGAAGATTGCAGATTGAGTATTCGGTATTGAAAACTGTGAGTTGATGATATTCTATGGAGAGTAGAGAATTGACAACTGATTGTTGAGGACTGAGGTCTGAAGATTGAGGATTCAGGATTGAGTATTCAGGTATGAGGTTTGAGGTCTGAGGATTGAGGATTGAGGCTTGAGGATTGAGGATTGAGGATTGAGGATTGAAGGTTGAGGATTGGGTATTGCGGATTGAACATTGAGGATTGAGGATTGAGGGTTAAGGAGTGAGGATTGAGGACTGAAGATTGAATACTGATGATTGAAGATTGAGGATTGAGGAATGATTGTTGTGGATTGAGGACGAGGACTGAGGGTTGAGTATTGATGTTTGATGTCTGAGGATTGAGGGTTGAGGATGGAGAATTGAGGATTGAGGATTGAGGATTGAAGATTGAGGATTGGATGTTGAGGATTGAAGAATGAGGATTGAGAATTGAGGATTGAGGATTAAGGATTGAAGACTGAGTATTGAGGATTGAAGATTGAGGATTGAGTATTGAGGATTTAGGATTGAGGATTGAGGATTGAGGATTAAAGATTGAGTATTGAGGAATGAACATTGAGGATTGAGGATTGAGGATTGAAGATTGAGGATTGGATGTTGAGGATTGAAGAATGAGGATTGAGAATTGAGGATTGAGGATTAAGGATTGAAGACTGAGTATTGAGGATTGAAGATTGAGGATTGAGTATTGAGGATTTAGGATTGAGGATTGAGGATTGAGGATTAAAGATTGAGTATTGAGGAATGAACATTGAGGGTTGAGGATTGAGGTTTGAGGACAGAGGACTGAGGGTTGAGGTTTGAGGTTTGAGGATTGAGGATTGAGGACTGAGGATTGAGGATTGGGTAATGAGGATTGAAGAATGAGGATTGAGGATTGAGGATTGAGGGTTGAGGATTGAAGATTGAGGGTTGGGGATTGAGGATTGAGGATCTAGGATTGAGGGTTGAGGATTGAAAATTGAGTATTGAGGATTGAAGATTGAGGATTGAAGATTGATTATTGAGGATTGCGGATTGAGGATTGAGAATTGAGAATTGCGGATGAGGATTGAGGGTTGAGGATTGAGGTTTGAGGAACGAGGATTGAGGATTGAGGATTGAGGACAGAGGCTTGACGATTGTGTATTGAAGATTGCGGATTTATTACTGAGGATTGAGGATTGAGGATTGAGGATTGAGGATTGAAGGTTGAGGATTGAGGATTTATTACTGAGGATTGAGGATTGAGGATTGAGGATTGAGGATTGAAGGTTGAGGATTGAGGATTGATGATGAGGGCTGAGGTTTGAGGATTGAGGTTTGAGGACTGAGGACTGAGGATTGAGGATTGAGAATTGAGGACTGAGGATGAGGATTGAAGATTGAGGATTGGGTATGGAGGATTGAAGAATGAGGTTTGAGGAATGAGGATTGATGATTGAGGATTGAAGATTGAGTATTGAGGATTGAAGCCTGACGATTGAGTATTGATGATTGAGTATTGTGGATTGAGGATGGAGTATTGAAGATTGAGAATTGGGGATTGAAGCCTGACGATTGAGGATTGTGGGTTGAGGATTGAGGTTTGAGGATGGAGGATTGAAGACTGAGGATTGGGTATTGAGTATTGATCATTGAGGATTGAGGGTTGAGGATTGAGGATTGAGGATTGAGGATTGAAGATTGAATATTGATGATTGATGATTGAGGATTTACGATTGAGTGTTGTGGTTTGAGGACGAGGACTGAGGGTTTAGTATTGATGTTTGGAGTCTGAGGATTGAGGATTGAGGGTTGAGAATAGAGGATTGAGGATTGAGGATTGAAGAAGGAGGATTGAGGGTTGAGGATTGAGTATTGAGGATTGAAGATTGTGGATTGGGGATTGAGGTCTGAGAATTGAGGATTGAGTAATGAGAATTGAGGATTGAGGATTGAGGATTGAAGATTGAGGATTGGGTATTGAGGATTGAAGGAGGAGGATTGAGGGTTGAGGATTGAGTATTGAGGATGGAAGATTGTGGATTGGGGATTGAGTATTGAGGATTGAGGATTGAGTATTGAGAATTGAGGATTGAGGTTTGAGGACTGAGGACTGAGGATTGAGGATTGAGAATTGAGGATTGAGGATTGAGGTTTGAGGATGAGGGCTGAGGCTTGTGCGTTGAGGTTTGAGTATTGAATCCTGAGAATTCAGGATTCCCTATTGAGTTTGAGAATTGAGGATTGATGGTTGAGTATTGAGGATTGAGGATTGATTATTGAGTATTGAGTATTGAGGATTGAGGATTGAATATTGAATATTGATGATTGAAGGTTGAGGATTGAGGATTGAGGATTGAGAATTGAGAATTGAGGACTGAGGATTGAGGATTGAGAATTGAGCATTGAGGATTGAGGATTGATGATTGAGGATTGGGTATTGAGGATTGAAGAATGAGGATTGAGTATTGAGGGTTGAGGATTGAGAATTGAGGATTGAGGATTAAACATTGCGGACTGAGTGCTGAGGGTTGAGTGGTGAAAATTGACGTTTGTGGATACAGGTTGGAAGATTGCAGATTGAGTATTGAGTATTGAAAGCAGTGAATTGAGGATATTCTATTGAGGATTGGGTAATGACAACTGATTGTTGAGGACTGAGGGCTGAAGATTGAGGATTCAGGATTGAGGATTCAGAATTGAGGTTTGAGGACTGAGGATTGAGGATTGAAGATTGAGCATTGAGGATTGAAGATTGAAGGTTGAGGATTGAGGATTGAGAATTGAGTATTGAGTATTGGGGATTGAGGATTGAAGATTGAGTATTGAGGATTGAAGGCTGACGATTGAGGATTGAGGATTGAGGATTGAAGATTGAGGATTGAGGATTGAAGACTGAGTATTGAGGATTGAAGATTGAGTATTGAGGATTGAGGATTTAGGATTGAGGATTGAGGATTGAGGATTAAAGATTGAGTATTGAGGATTGAAGATTGAGAATTGAGTATTGAGTATTGGGGATTGAGGATTGAAGATTGAGTATTGAGGATTGAAGGCTGACGATTGAGGATTGAGGATTGAGGATTGAAGATTGAGGATTGAGGATTGAAGACTGAGTATTGAGGATTGAAGATTGAGTATTGAGGATTGAGGATTGAGGATTGAGGATTGAGGATTGAGGATTGAAGATTGAGTATTGAGGATTGAAGGTTGACGATTGAGGATTGAGGATTGAGGATCGAGGACTGAGGATTGAGCATTGAGGATTGAATGTTGAGGGTTGGGGATTGAGGGTTGAGGATTGAGGATTGAAGATTGAGTAATGAGGATTGAAGATTGAGGATTGGGGTTTGAGGATTGAGGATTGAAGGTTGAGGATTGGGGACTGAGTGTTGAGGGTTGAGTGATGAGGATTGATGTTTGTGGATAGAGATTTGAAGATTGCAGATTGAGTATTGAGTATTGAAAACTGTGAATTGAGGATATTCTATTGATGATTGAGGATTGACAACTGATTGTTGAGGACTCAGGGCTGAAGATTGAGGATCCAGGATTGAGGATTCAGGATTGATGTTTGAGGACTGAGGATTGAGGATTGAGGATTGCGGATTGAGGATTGAGGATTGAAGACTGAGGATTGGGTATTGGGGATTGATCATTGAGGATTGAGGGTTGAGGATTGAGGATTGAGGATTGAGGATTGAAGATTGAATATTGATGATTGATGATTGAGGATTGACGATTGAGTGTTGTGGATTGAAGATTGAGTGTTGAGGATTGAGGATTGAGGATTGAGCATTGAGGATTGAGGATTGGGGATTGAGGATTGGAGATTGAGTATTGAGGATTGAAGATTGAGGATTGAGGATTGAGGATTGAGGATTGAGGATTGAAGATTGAGGATTGGGTATTGAGGGTTGAAGAATGAGGATTGAGGATTGAGGATTGAAGATTGCAGATTGAGTATTGAGGATTGAAGATTGAGTGTTGAGGATTGAGGGTTGAGGATTGAGCATTGAGGATTGAGGATTAAATATTGAGTATTGAGGATTGAAGATTGAGGATTGAGGATAGAGGATTGAGGATTGAGGATTGAAGATTGAGGATTGGGTATTGAGGGTTGAAGAATGAGGATTGAGGATTGAGGATTGAAGATTGCAGATTGAGTATTGAGGACTGAAGAGTGAGTGTTGAGGATTGAGGATTGAGGATTGAGCATTGAGGATAGAGGATTGGGGATTGAGGATTGAAGATTGAGTATTGAGGATTGAAGATTGAGGATTGAGGATTGAGGGCAGAGGATTGGGGATTGAAGATTGAGGATTGGGGACTGAAGGTTGGCGATTGAGTATTGAGTATTGAGGAGTGAGATTTGAGGATTGAGGATTGAAGATTGAGGATTGAGGCTTGAAGATTGACTATTGGTGATTGAAGATTGAGGATTGAGGATTGAGTGTTGAAGGTTGAGGATTGGGGACGGAGTGTTGAGGGTTGAGTGATGAGAATTGATGTTTGTGGATAGAGATTTGAAGATTGCAGGTTGAGTGTTGAGTATTGAAAGCTGTGAATTGAGGATATTCTATTGAGGATTGAGGAATGACAACTGATTGTTGAGGACTGAGGGTTGAAGATTGAGGATTCAGGATTGAGGATTCAGAATTGAGGTTTGAGTACTGAGGATTGAGGATTGAAGATTGAGTATTGAGGATTGAGGATTGAAGATTGAGGATTGAGGATTGAGGATTGAGGATTCAGTATTGAGGATTGACGATTAAGGTTTAAAGATTGAGTATTGAGGATTGAGGATTGAGGATTGAGCATAGAGGATAGAGGATAGAGAATTGAAGATTGAGGATTGAGGATTGTGGATTGAGGATTGCGTATTGAGGATTGAAAATTGAATATTGATGATTGAAGATTGAGGATTGAGGATTGAGGTTTGTGGATTGAGGACGAGGACTGAGGGTTGAATATTGATGTCTGAGGTCTGAAGATTGAGGATTGAGGATTGAGGATTGATAATTGAGGATTGAGGATTGAGGATTGAAGATTGAGGATTGGGTATTGAGGATTGAAGAATGAGGTTTGAGGATTGAAGATTGAGGATTGAGGATCGAGGATTGAAGATTCAGTATTGAGGATCGAAGATTGAGAATTGAGGATTGAGGATTGAACATTGAGGACTGAGTGCTGCGGGTTGAGTGCTGAAAATTGATGTTTGTGGATACAGGTTGGAAGATTGCAGATTGAGTATTGAGTATTGAAATCTGTGAATTGAGGATATTCTATTGAGGATTGGGGAATGACAACTGATTGTTGAGGACTGAGGGCTGAATATTGAGGATTCAGGATTGGGGATTCAGAATTGAGGTTTGAGGACTGAGGATTGAGGATTGAAGATTGAGTACTGAGGATTGAAGATTGAATGTTGAGGATTGAGGATTGAGGATTGAGGATTGAGGATTGAAGATTGACGATTGGGTGTTGAGGATTGAAGAATGAGGATTGAGGATTGAGGTTTGAGGATTGAGGATTGAAGATTGAGTATTGAGGATTGAGGATTGAGGATTGAGGTCTGAGGATTGAGGATTGAGTATTGAGAATTGAGGATTGAGGATTGAGGACTGAAGATTGAGGATTGCGTATTGAGGATTGAAGAATGAGGATTGAGGGTTGAGGATTGAGTATTGAGGATTGAAGATTGAGGATTGGGGATTGAATATTGAGGATTGAGGATTGAGTATTGAGAACTGAGGATTGAGGTTTGAGGACTGAGGACTGAGGATTGAGGATTGAGAATTGAGGATTGAGGATTGAGGATTGAGGTTTGAGGACTGAGGATTGACGACTGAGTATTGAAGATTGAGGATTGATTACTGAGGATTGAGGATTGAGGATTGGGGATTGAGGATTGAGGATTGAAGATTGAGTATTGAGGATTGAATATTGGGGATTGAGGATTGAGGATTGAGGATTGAGGATGAGGGCTGAGGGTTGTGTTTTGAGGTTTGAGTATTGAATCCTGAGAACTCAGGATTTTCTGTTGAGTTCGAGAATTGAGGATTGATGGTTGAGTATTGAGGATTGAGGGTTGAGGACTGAGTATTGAGGATTGAGGATTGAGGATTGAATATTGAATATTGATGATTGAAGGTTGAGGATCGAGGATTGAGGGTTGTGGATCGAGGACGAGGACTGAGGGTTGAGTATTTATGTTTGAGGTCTGAGGATTGAGGATTGAGGATTGAGAATTGAGGATTGAGGATTGAGGATTGAAGATTGACGATTGGGTGTTGAGGATTGGAGAATGAGGATTGAGGATTGAGGATTGAGGATTGAGGATTGAAGATTGAGTATTGAGGATTGAGGATTGTGGATTGAGGTCTGAGGATTGAGGATTGAGGATTGAGGATTGAGGATTGAGGGTTGAGGATTGAAGATTGAGGATTGAGGATTGAGTGTTCAGAATTGAGGATTGAGGATTGAGGATTGAAGATTGAGGACTGGGTGTTGAGTATTGAAGAATGAGGATTGAGGATTGAGGATTGAGGATTGAGGATTGAAGATTGAGTATTGAGGATTGAAGATTGAGGATTGAGGTCTGAGGATTGAGGATTGAGGATTCAGAATTGAGGATTGAGGATTGAGGATTGAAGATTGAGGATTGGTTATTGAGGATTGAAGAATGAGGATTGAGTGTTGAGGATTGAGGATTGAGGATTGCAGATTGAGTATTGAGGATTGAAGGTTGAGGGTTGAGGATTGAGGATTGAGGATTGAGCATTGAGGATTGAGGATTGAGGATTGAGGATTGAAGATTGAGTATTGAGGATTGATGATTGAGGATTGAGGATTGAGGATTGAGCTTTGAGGATTGAGGATTGAAGATTGAGTATTGAGGATTGAAGATTGAGGATTGAGGATTGAGTATTGAGGATTGAGGATTGAAGATTGAGGATTGAGGATTGAGGATGAGGGCTGAGTGTTGAGGATTGAGGTTTGAGGACTGAGGACTGAGGATTGAGGATTGAGAACTGAGGATTGAGGATTGAGGATTGAAGATTGAGGATTGGGTATAGAGGATTGAAGAATGAGGATTGAGTGTTGAGGATTGAGGACGAGGACTGACGGCTGAGGGGTGAGGTCTGAGGATTGAGGATTGAGGATTGAGGACTGAGGATTGAGGATTGAGGACTGAGCATTGAGGATTGAAGATTGAGGACTGGGGATTGAGGATTGAAGGTTGAGGATTAAGGATTGAGGATTTGGGATTGAGTATCTAGGATTGGAGATTGATTATTGAGGATTGTAGATTGAGGATTGAGGATTGAGGATTGAGAATTGAGAATTGAGGATGAGGACTGAGGGTTGAGGATTGAGGTTTGAGGAACGAGGATTGAGGGTTGAGGATTGAGGACTGAGGATTGACGACTGAGTATTGAAGATTGAGGATTGATTACTGAGGACTGAGAATTGAGGATTGAGGATTTAGGATTGAGGATTGAAGATTGAGTACTGATGATTGAATATTGAGGATTGAGGATTGAGGATTGAGGATTGAGGATGAGGGCTGAGGGTTGTGTGCTGAGGTTTGAGTATTGAATCCTGAGAATTCAGGATTTTCTGTTGAGTTCGAGAATTGAGGATTGATGGTTGAGTATTGAGGATTGAGGATTGAGGACTGAGTGTTGAGGATTGAGGATTGAGGATTGAATATTGAATATTGATGATTGAAGATTGAGGATCGAGGATTGAGGGTTGTGGATCGAGGACGAGGACTGAGGGTTGAGTATTTATGTTTGAGATCTGAGGATTGAGGATTGAGGATTGAAGATTGAGGATTGATTTCTGAGGATTGAGGATTGAGTATTGAGAATTGAGGATTGAGGATTGAGGATTGAGGTTTGAGGATGAGGGCTGAGGGTTGTGTGTTGAGGTTTGAGTACTGAATCCTGAGAATTCAGGATTTTCTATTGAGTTTGAGAATTGAGGATTGATGGTTGTGTATTGAGGATAGAGGATTGAGGACTGAGTGTTGAGGATTGAGGATTGAGTATTGAATATTGAATATTGATGATTGAAGATTGAGGATCGAGGTTTGAGGGTTGTGGATTGAGGACGAGGACTGAGGATTGAGTATTGATGTTTGAGGTCTGAGCATTGAGGATTGAGGATTGAGAATTGAGGATTGAGGATTGAGGATTGAGGATTGAGGATTGAAGAAGTGAGTGTTGAGGATTGAAGATTGAGGATTGAGGATTGAGCTTTGAGGATTGAGGATTGAAGATTGAGTATTGAGGATTGAAGATTGAGGATCGAGGTTTGAGGGTTGTGGATTGAGGATTGAGGATTGAGGATTGAAGATTGAGGACTGGGTGTTGAGTATTGAAGAATGAGGATTGAGGACTGAGGATTGAGGATTGAGGATTGAAGATTGAGTATTGAGGATTGAAGATTGAGGATTGAGGTCTGAGGATTGAGGATTGAGGATTGAGAATTGAGGATTGAGGATTGAGGATTGAAGATTGGGGATTGGTTATTGAGGATTGAAGAATGAGGATTGAGTGTTGAGGATTGAGGATTGAGGATTGCAGATTGAGTATTGAGGATTGAAAGTTGAGGGTTGAGGATTGAGGATTGAGGATTGAGCATTGAGGATTGAGGATTGAGGATTGAGGATTGAAGATTGAGTATTGAGGATTGATGATTGAGGATTGAGGATTGAGGATTGAGCTTTGAGGATTGAGGATTGAAGATTGAGTATTGAGGATTGAAGATTGAGGATTGAGGATTGAGTATTGAGGATTGAGGATTGAAGATTGAAGATTGAGGATTGAGGATTGAGGATGAGGGCTGAGTGTTGAGGATTGAGGTTTGAGGACTGAGGACTGAGGATTGAGGATTGAGAATTGAGGATTGAGGATTGAGGATTGAAGATTGAGGATTGTGTATAGAGGATTGAAGAATGAGGATTGAGTGTTGAGGATTGAGGACGAGGACTGACGGCTGAGGGTTGAGGTCTGAGGATTGAGGATTGAGGATTGAGGACTGAGGATTGAGGATTGAGGGCTGAGCATTGAGGATTGAAGATTGAGGACTGGGGATTGAGGATTGAAGGTTGAGGAATAAGGATTGAGGATTTGGGATTGAGTATCTAGGATTGGAGATTGATTATTGAGGATTGAAGATTGAGGATTGAGGATTGAGGATTGAGAATTGAGAATTGAGGATGAGGACTGAGGGTTGAGGATTGAGGTTTGAGGAACGAGGATTGAGGGTTGAGGATTGAGGACTGAGGATTGACGACTGAGTATTGAAGATTGAGGATTGATTACTGAGGATTGAGGATTGAGGATTGGGGATTGAGGATTGAGGATTGAAGATTGAGTACTGATGATTGAATATTGAGGATTGAGGATTGAGGATTGAGGATTGAGGATGAGGGCTGAGGGTTGTGTGCTGAGGTTTGAGTATTGAATCCTGAGAATTCAGGGTTTTCTATTGAGTTTGAGAATTGAGGATTGATGGTTGTGTATTGAGGATAGAGGATTGAGGACTGAGGGTTGAGGATTGAGGATTGAGTATTGAATATTGAATATTGATGATTGAAGATTGAGGATCGAGGTTTGAGGGTTGTGGATTGAGGACGAGGACTGAGGATTGAGTATTGATGTTTGAGGTCTGAGCATTGAGGATTGAGGATTGAGAATTGAGGATTGAGGATTGAGGATTGAAGATTGACGATTGGGTGTTGAGGATTGAAGAATGAGGATTGAGTATTGAGGATTGAGGATTGAGGATTGAGGATTGAAGAAGTGAGTGTTGAGGATTGAAGATTGAGGATTGAGGATTGAGGATTGAGGATTGAGGATTGAAGATTGACGATTGGGTGTTGAGGATTGAAGAATGAGGATTGAGGATTGAGGATTGAGGGTTGAGGATTGAATATTGAGTATTGAGGATTGAGAATTGAGGTTTGAGGATTGAGGATTGAAAATTGAGGATTGGTTATTGAGGATTGAAGAATGAGGATTGAGTGTTGAGGATTGAGGATTGAGGATTGCAGATTGAGTATTGAGGATTGAAGGTTGAGGGTTGAGGATTGAGGATTGAGGATTGAGCATTGAGGATTGAGGATTAAGGATTGAGGATTGAAGATCGAGTATTGAGGATTGATGATTGAGGATTGAGGATTGAGGATTGAGCTTTGAGGATTGAGGATTGAAGACTGAGTATTGTGGATTGAAGATTGAGGATTGAGGATTGAGTATTGAGGATTGAGGATTGAAGATTGAGGATTGAGGATTGAGGATGAGGGCTGAGGGTTGAGGATTGAGGTTTGAGGACTGAGGACTGAGGATTGAGGATTGAGGATTGAAGACTGAGGATTGGGTATTGAGGATTGATCATTGAGGATTGAGGGTTGAGGATTGAGGATTGAGGATTGAGGATTGAAGACTGAATATTGATGATTGATGATTGAGGATTGACGATTGAGTGTTGTGGATTGAGG
Source organism: Calliopsis andreniformis (assembly GCF_051401765.1). Lineage (NCBI taxonomy): Eukaryota > Metazoa > Arthropoda > Insecta > Hymenoptera > Andrenidae > Calliopsis > Calliopsis andreniformis. Next base: position 495,889 of record NW_027480450.1, on the reverse strand, counting down.
ACGAGGACTGAGGGTTTAGTATTGATGTTTGAAGTCTGAGGATTGAGGATTGAGGATTGACAATAGAGGATTGAGGATTGAGGATTGAAGATTGAGGACTGGGTGTTGAGTATTGAAGAATGAGGATTGAGTATTGAGGACTGAGGATTGAGGATTGAAGATTGAGTATTGAGGATTGAAGATTGATGATTGAGGTCTGAGGATTGAGGATTGAGGATTGAGAATTGAGGATTGAGGATTGAGGACTGAAGATTGAGGATTGGTTATTGAGGATTGAAGAATGAGGATTGAGTGTTGAGGATTGAGGATTGAGGATTGCAGATTGAGTATTCAGGATTGAAGGTTGAGGGTTGAGGATTGAGGATTGAGGATTGAGCATTGAGGATTGAGAATTGAGGATTGAGGATTGAAGATTGAGTATTGAGGATTGATGACTGAGGATTGAGGATTGAGGATTGAGCTTTGAGGATTGAGGATTGAAGATTGAGTATTGAGGATTGAAGATTGAGGATTGAGGATTGAGTATTGAGGATTGAGGATTGAAGATTGAGGATTGAGGATTGAGGATGAGGGCTGAGGGTTGAGGATTGAGGTTTGAGGACTGAGGACTGAGGATTGAGGATTGAGTACTGAGGATTGAGGATTGAGGATTGAAGATTGAGGATTGGGTATAGAGGATTGAAGAACGAGGATTGAGTGTTGAGGATTGAGGACGAGGACTGACGGCTGAGGGTTGAGGTCTGAGGATTGAGGATTGAGGATTGAGGACTGAGGATTGAGGATTGAGGACTGAGCATTGAGGATTGAAGATTGAGGACTGGGCATTGAGGATTGAAGGTTGAGGATTAAGGATTGAGGATTTGGGATTGAGTATCTAGGATTGGAGATTGATTATTGAGGATTGAAGATTGAGGATTGAGGATTGAGGATTGAGAATTGAGAATTGAGAATTGAGGATGAGGACTGAGGGTTGAGGACTGAGGTTTGAGGAACGAGGATTGTAGGTTGAGGATTGAGGACTGAGGATTGACGGCTGAGTATTGAAGATTGAGGATTGATTACTGAGGATTGAGGATTGAGGATTGGGGATTGAGGATTGAGGATTGAAGATTGAGTACTGATGATTGAATATTGAGGATTGAGGATTGAGGATTGAGGATTGAGGATGAGGGCTGAGGGTTGTGTGCTGAGTTTTGAGTATTGAATCCTGAGAATTCAGGATTTTCTATTGAGTTCGAGAATTGAGGATTGATGGTTGAGCATTGAGGATTGAGGATTGAGGACTGAGTGTTGAGGATTGAGGATTGAGGATTGAATATCGAATATTGATGATTGAAGATTGAGGATCGAGGATTGAGGGTTGTGGATCGAGGACGAGGACTGAGGGTTGAGTATTTATGTTTGAGATCAGAGGATTGAGGATTGAGGATTGAGGATTGAGGACTGAGGATAGAGTATTGATGATTGAAGATTGAGGATTGTGGATTGAGTGTTGAAGATTGAGGATTGGGGACGGAGTGTTGAGGGTTGAGTGATGAGAACTGATGTTTGTGGACAGAGATTTGAAGGTTGCACATTGAGTATTGGGTATTGAAAACTGTGAATTGATGATATTCTATTGAGGATTGAGAATTGACAACTGATTCTTGAGGACTGAGGTCTGAAGATTGAGGATTCAGGATTGAGGATTCAGGTTTGAGGTTTGAGGGCTGAGGATTGAGGATTGAGGATTGAGGATTGAAGACTGAGGATTGGGTATTGAGGATTGATCATTGAGGATTGAGGGTTGAGGATTGAGGATTGAGGATTGAGGATTGAAGACTGAATATTGATGATTGATGATTGAGGATTGACGATTGAGTGTTGTGGATTGAGGACGAGGACTGAGGGTTTAGTATTGATGTTTGAAGTCTGAGGATTGAGGATTGAGGATTGACAATAGAGGATTGACGATTGAGGATTGAAGATTGAGGACTGGGTGTTGAGTATTGAAGAATGAGGATTGAGTATTGAGGACTGAGGATTGAGGATTGAAGATTGAGTATTGAGGATTGAAGATTGATGATTGAGGTCTGAGGATTGAGGATTGAGGATTGAGAATTGAGGATTGAGGATTGAGGACTGAAGATTGAGGATTGGTTATTGAGGATTGAAGAATGAGGATTGAGTGTTGAGGATTGAGGATTGAGGATTGCAGATTGAGTATTCAGGATTGAAGGTTGAGGGTTGAGGATTGAGGATTGAGGATTGAGCATTGAGGATTGAGAATTGAGGATTGAGGATTGAAGATTGAGTATTGAGGATTGATGATTGAGGATTGAGGATTGAGGATTGAGCTTTGAGGATTGAGGATTGAAGATTGAGTATTGAGGATTGAAGATTGAGGATTGAGGATTGAGTATTGAGGATTGAGGATTGAAGATTGAGGATTGAGGATTGAGGATGAGGGCTGAGGGTTGAGGATTGAGGTTTGAGGACTGAGGACTGAGGATTGAGGATTGAGTACTGAGGATTGAGGATTGAGGATTGAAGATTGAGGATTGGGTATAGAGGATTGAAGAATGAGGATTGAGTGTTGAGGATTGAGGACGAGGACTGACGGCTGAGGGTTGAGGTCTGAGGATTGAGGATTGAGGATTGAGGACTAAGGATTGAGGATTGAGGACTGAGCATTGAGGATTGAAGATTGAGGACTGGGGATTGAGGATTGATGGTTGAGGATTAAGGATTGAGGATTTGGGATTGAGTATCTAGGATTGGATATTGATTATTGAGGATTGAAGATTGAGGATTGAGGATTGAGGATTGAGAATTGAGAATTGAGGATGAGGACTGAGGGTTGAGGATTGAGGTTTGAGGAACGAGGATTGAGGGTTGAGGATTGAGGACTGAGGATTGACGACTGAGTATTGAAGATTGAGGATTGATTACTGAGGATTGAGGGTTGAGGATTGGGGATTGAGGATTGAGGATTGAAGATTGAGTACTGATGATTGAATATTGAGGATTGAGGATTGAGGATTGAGGATTGAGGATGAGGGCTGAGGGTTGTGTGCTGAGGTTTGAGTATTGAATCCTGAGAATTCAGGATTTTCTATTGTGTTCGAGAATTGAGGATTGATGGTTGAGTATTGAGGATTGAGGATTGAGGACTGAGTGTTGAGGATTGAGGATTGAGGATTGAATATTGAATATTGATGATTGAAGATTGAGGATCGAGGATTGAGGGTTGTGGATCGAGGACGAGGACTGAGGGTTGAGTATTTATGTTTGAGATCTGAGGATTGAGGATTGAGGATTGAGGATTGAGGACTGAGGATAGAGTATTGATGATTGAAGATTGAGGATTGTGGAATGAGTGTTGAAGATTGAGGATTGGGGACGGAGTGTTGAGGGTTGAGTGATGAGAATTGATGTTTGTGGACAGAGATTTGAAGGTTGCAGATTGAGTATTGGGTATTGAAAACTGTGAATTGATGATATTCTATGGAGGATTGAGAATTGACAACTGATTCTTGAGGACTGAGGTCTGAAGATTGAGGATTCAGTATTGAGGATTCAGGTTTGAGGTTTGAGGGCTGAGGACTGAGGATTGAGGATTGAGGATTGAAGACTGAGGATTGGGTATTGAGGATTGATCATTGAGGATTGAGGATTGAGTATTGAGGATTGATTACTGAGGATTGAGGATTGAGGATTGGGGATTGAGGGTTGAGGATTGAAGATTGAGTATTGAGGATTGAATATTGAGGATTGAGGATTGAGGATTGAGGAATGAGGATGAGGGCTGAGGGTTGTGTGTTGAGGTTTGAGTATTGAATCCTGAGAATTCAGGATTTTCTATTGAGCTCGAGAATTGAGGATTGATGGTTGAGTATTGAGGATTGAGGATTGAGAACAGAGTATTGAGGATTGAGGATTGAGGATTGAATATTGAATATTGATGATTGAAGATTGAGGATCGAGGATTGAGGGTTGTGGATCGAGGACGAGGACTGAGGGTTGAGTATTTATGTTTGAGGTCTGAGGATTGAGGATTGAGGATTGAGAATTGAGGATTGAGGATTGAGGATTGAAGATTGACGATTGGGTGTTGAGGATTGAAGAATGAGGATTGAGGATTGAGGATTGAGGATTGAGGATTGAAGATTGAGTATTGAGGATTGAGGATTGAGGATTGAGGTCTGAGAATTGAGGATTGAGTAATGAGGATTGAGGATTGAGGATTGAGGATTGAAGATTGAGGATTGGGTATTGAGGATTGAAGAAGGAGGATCGAGGGTTGAGGATTGAGTATTGAGGATTGAAGATTGTGGATTGGGGATTGAGTATTGAGGATTGAGGATTGAGTATTGAGAATTGAGGATTGAGGTTTGAGGACTGAGGCCTGAGGATTGAGGATTGAGAATTAAGGATTGAGGATTGAAGATTGAGTATTGAGGATTGAGGATTGAGGATTGAGGTCTGATAATTGAGGATTGAGTAATGAGAATTGAGGATTGGGGATTGAGGATTGAAGATTGAGGATTGGGTATTGAGGATTGACGAATGAGGATTGAGGGTTGAGGATTGAGTATTGAGGATTGAAGATTGTGGATTGGGGATTGTGTATTGAGGATTGAGGATTGAGTGTTGAGAATTGAGGATTGAGGTTTGAGGACTGAGGTCTGAGGATTGAGGATTGAGAATTGAGGATTGAGGATTGAGGATTGAGGATTGAGGATGAGGGCTGAGGGTCTTGTGTTGAGGATTGAGTATTGAATCCTGAGAATTCAGGATTTTCTATTGAGTTTGAGAATTGAGGATTGATGGTTGAGTATTGAGGACTGAGGATTGAGGATTGAGTATTGAGGATTGAGGATTGAGGATTGAATATTGAATATTGATGATTGAAGATTGAGGATCGAGGATTGAGGGTTGTGGATCGAGGATGAGGACTGAGGGTTGAGTATTGATGTTTGAGGTCTGAGGATTGAGGATTGAGGATTGAGAATTGAGGATTGAGGATTGAGGATTGAAGATTGACGATTGGGTGTTGAGGATCGAAGAATGAGGATTGAGGATTGAGGTTTGAGGATTGAGGATTGAAGATTGAGTATTGAGGATTGAAGATTGAGGATTGAGGTCTGAGGATTGAGGATTGAGTATTGAGAATTGAGGATTGAGGATTGAGGACTGAAGATTGAGGATTGTGTATTGAGGATTGAAGAATGAGGATTGAGGGTTGAGGATTGAGTATTGAGGATTGAAGATTGAGGATTGGGGATTGAATATTGAGGAATGAGGATTGAGTATTGAGAATTGAGGATTGAGGTTTGAGGACTGAGGACTGAGGATTGAGGATTGAGAATTGAGGATTGAGGATTGAGGATTGAGGTTTGAGGACTGAGGATTGACGACTGAGTATTGAAGACTGAGGATTGATTACTGAGGATTGAGGATTGAGGATTGGGGATTGAGGATTGAGGATTGAAGATTGAGTATTGAGGATTGAATATTGGGGATTGAGGATTGAGGATTGAGGATTGAGGATGAGGGCTGAGGGTTGTGTTTTGAGGTTTGAGTATTGAATCCTGAGAACTCAGGATTTTCTGTTGAGTTCGAGAATTGAGGATTGATGGTTGAGTATTGAGGATTGAGGGTTGAGGACTGAGTATTGAGGATTGAGGATTGAGGATTGAATATTGAATATTGATGATTGAATATTGAGGATCGAGGATTGAGGGTTGTGGATCGAGGACGAGGACTGAGGGTTGAGTATTTATGTTTGAGGTCTGAGGATTGAGGATTGAGGATTGAGAATTGAGGATTGAGGATTGAGGATTGAAGATTGACGATTGGGTGTTGAGGATTGAAGAATGAGGATTGAGGATTGAGGATTGAGGATTGAGGGTTGAAGATTGAGTATTGAGGATTGAGGATTGAGGATTGAGGTCTGAGAATTGAGGATTGAGTAATGAGAATTGAGGATTGAGGATTGAGGATTGAAGATTGAGGATTGCGTATTGAGGATTGAAGAATGAGTATTGAGGGTTGAGGATTGAGTATTGATGATTGAAGATTGAGGATTGGGGATTGAATATTGAGGATTGAGGATTGAGTATTGAGAATTGAGGATTGAGGTTTGAGGACTGAGGACTGAGGATTGAGGATTGAGAATTGAGGATTGAGGATTGAGGATTGAGGTTTGAGTATGAGGGCTGAGGGTTGTGTGTTGAGGTTTGAGTACTGAATCCTGAGAATTCAGGATTTTCTATTGAGTTTGAGAATTGAGGATTGATGGTTGTGTATTGAGGATAGAGGATTGAGGACTGAGTGTTGAGGATTGAGGATTGAGTATTGAATATTGAATATTGATGATTGAAGATTGAGGATCGAGGTTTGAGGGTTGTGGATTGAGGACGAGGACTGAGGATTGAGTATTGATGTTTGAGGTCTGAGGATTGAGGATTGAGGATTGAGAATTGAGGATTGAGGATTGAGGATTGAAGATTGACGATTGGGTGTTGAGGATTGAAGAATGAGGATTGAGGATTGAGGATTGTGGATTGAGGATTGAAGATTGAGTATTGAGGATTGAAGATTGAGGATTGAGGTCTGAGGATTGAGGATTGAGGATTGAGGATTGAGGATTGAGGGTTGAGGATTGAAGATTGAGGATTGAGGATTGAGTGTTCAGAATTGAGGATTGAGGATTGAGGATTGAAGATTGAGGACTGGGTGTTGAGTATTGAAGAATGAGGATTGAGGATTGAGGATTGAGGATTGAGGATTGAAGATTGAGTATTGAGGATTGAAGATTGAGGATTGAGGTCTGAGGATTGAGGATTGAGGATTGAGAATTGAGGATTGAGGATTGAGGATTGAAGATTGAGGATTGGTTATTGAGGATTGAAGAATGAGGATTGAGTGTTGAAGATTGAAGATTGAGGATTGCAGATTGAGTATTGAGGATTGAAGGTTGAGGGTTGAGGATTGAGGATTGAGGATTGAGCATTGAGGATTGAGGATTGAGGATTGAGGATTGAAGATTGAGTATTGAGGATTGATGATTGAGGATTGAGGATTGAGGATTGAGCTTTGAGGATTGAGGATTGAAGATTGAGTATTGAGGATTGAAGATTGAGGGTTGAGGATTGAGTATTGAGGATTGAGGATTGAAGATTGAGGATTGAGGATTGAGGATGAGGGCTGAGTGTTGAGGATTGAGGTTTGAGGACTGAGGACTGAGGATTGAGGATTGAGAACTGAGGATTGAGGATTGAGGATTGAAGATTGAGGATTGGGTATAGAGGATTGAAGAATGAGGATTGAGTGTTGAGGATTGAGGACAAGGACTGACGGCTGAGGGTTGAGGTCTGAGGATTGAGGATTGAGGATTGAGGACTGAGGATTGAGGATTGAGGACTGAGCATTGAGGATTGAAGATTGAGGACTGGGGATTGAGGATTGAAGGTTGAGGATTAAGGATTGAGGATTTGGGATTGAGTATCTAGGATTGGAGATTGATTATTGAGGATTGAAGGTTGAGGATTGAGGATTGAGGATTGAGAATTGAGAATTGAGGATGAGGACTGAGGGTTGAGGATTGAGGTTTGAGGGACGAGGATTGAGGGTTGAGGATTGAGGACTGAGGATTGACGACTGAGTATTGAAGATTGAGGATTGATTACTGACGATTGAGGATTGAGGATTGGGGATTGAGGATTGAGGATTGAAGATTGAGTACTGATGATTGAATATTGAGGATTGAGGATTGAGGATTGAGGATTGAGGATGAGGGCTGAGGGTTGTGTGCTGAGGTTTGAGTATTGAATCCTGAGAATTCAGGATTTTCTATTGAGTTCGAGAATTGAGGATTGATGGTTGAGTATTGAGGATTGAGGATTGAGGACTGAGTGTTGAGGATTGAGGATTGAGGATTGAATATTGAATATTGATGATTGAAGATTGAGGATCGAGGATTGAGGGTTGTGGATCGAGGACGAGGACTGAGGGTTGAGTATTTATGTTTGAGATCTGAGGATTGAGGATTGAGGATTGAGGATTGAGGACTGAGGATAGAGTATTGATGATTGAAGATTGAGGATTGTGGATTGAGTGTTGAAGATTGAGGATTGGGGACGGAGTGTTGAGGGTTGAGTGATGAGAATTGATGTTTGTGGACAGAGATTTGAAGGTTGCAGATTGAGTATTGGGTATTGAAAACTGTGAATTGATGATATTCTATTGAGGATTGAGAATTGACAACTGATTCTTGAGGACTGAGGTCTGAAGATTGAGGATTCAGGATTGAGGATTCAGGTTTGAGGTTTGAGGGCTGAGGATTGAGGATTGAGGATTGAGGATTGAAGACTGAGGATTGGGCATTGAGGATTGATCATTGAGGATTGAGGGTTGAGGATTGAGGATTGAGGATTGAGGATTGAAGACTGAATATTGATGATTGATGATTGAGGATTGACGATTGAGTGTTGTGGATTGAGGACGAGGACTGAGGGTTTAGTATTGATGTTTGAAGTCTGAGGATTGAGGATTGAGGATTGACAATAGAGGATTGAGGATTGAGGATTGAAGATTGAGGATTTGGTATTGAGGATTGAACAATGTGTATTGAGGATTGAGGATTGAGGATTGAGGATTGAAGACTGAGGATTGGGTATTGAGAATTGATCATTGAGGATTGAGGGTTGAGGATTGAGGATTGAGGATTGAGGATTGAAGATTGAATATTGATGATTGATGATTGAGGATTGACGATTGAGTGTTGTGGATTGAGGACGTGGACTGAGGGTTTAGTATTGATGTTTGAAGTCTGAGGATTGAGGATTGAGGGTTGAGAATAGAGGATTGAGGATTGAGGATTGAAGATTGAGGATTTGGTATTGAGGATTGAACAATGTGTATTGAGGATTGAGGATTGAGGATTGAGGATTGAAGATTGAGTATTGGGGATTGAAGATTGAGGATTGGGGATTGAGTATTGAGGATTGATTACTGAGGATCGAGGATTGAGTATTGAGGATTGAGGATTGAGGATTGAGGATTGAAGAAGTGAGTGTTGAGGATTGAAGATTGAGGATTGAGGATTGAGGATTGAGGATTGAGGATTGAAGATTGACGATTGGGTGTTGAGGATTGAAGAATGAGGATTGAGGATTGAGGATTGAGGGTTGAGGATTGAATATTGAGTATTGAGGATTGAGAATTGAGGTTTGAGGATTGAGGATTGAAGATTGAGGATTGGTTATTGAGGATTGAAGAATGAGGATTGAGTGTTGAGGATTGAGGATTGAGGATTGCAGATTGAGTATTGAGGATTGAAGGTTGAGGGTTGAGCATTGAGGATTGAGGATTGAGCATTGAGGATTGAGGATTGAGGATTGAGGATTGAAGATCGAGTATTGAGGATTGATGATTGAGGATTGAGGATTGAGGATTGAGCTTTGAGGATTGAGGATTGAAGATTGAGTATTGAGGATTGAAGATTGAGGATTGAGGATTGAGTGTTCAGAATTGAGGATTGAGGATTGAGGATTGAAGATTGAGGACTGGGTGTTGAGTATTGAAGAATGAGGATTGAGGATTGAGGATTGAGGATTGAAGATTGAGTATTGAGGATTGAAGATTGAGGATTGAGGTCTGAGGATTGAGGATTGAGGATTGAGAATTGAGGATTGAGGATTGAGGATTGAAGATTGAGGATTGGTTATTGAGGATTGAAGAATGAGGATTGAGTGTTGAGTATTGAGGATTGAGGATTGCAGACTGAGTATTGAGGATTGAAGGTTGAGGGTTGAGAATTGAGGATTGAGGATTGAGCATTGAGGATTGAGGATTGAGGATTGAGGATTGAAGATTGAGTATTGAGGATTGATGATTGAGGATTGAGGATTGAGGATTGAGCTTTGAGGATTGAGGATTGAAGATTGAGTATTGAGGATTGAAGATTGAGGATTGAGGATTGAGTATTGAGGATTGAGGATTGAAGATTGAGGATTGAGGATTGAGGATGAGGGCTGAGTGTTGAGGATTGAGGTTTGAGGACTAAGGACTGAGGATTGAGGATTGAGAAGTGAGGATTGAGGATTGAGGATTGAAGATTGAGGATTGGGTATAGAGGATTGAAGAATGAGGATTGAGTGTTGAGGATTGAGGACGAGGACTGACGGCTGAGGGTTGAGGTCTGAGGATTGAGGATTGAGGATTGAGGACTGAGGGTTGAGGATTGAGGACTGAGTATTGAGGATTGAAGATTGAGGACTGGGGATTGAGGATTGAAGGTTGAGAATTAAGTATTGAGGATTTGGGATTGAGTATCTAGGATTGGAGATTGATTATTGAGGATTGAAGATTGAGGATTGAGGATTGAGGATTGAGAATTGAGAATTGAGGATGAGGACTGAGGGTTGAGGATTGAGGTTTGAGGAACGAGGACTGAGGGTTGAGGATTGAGGACTGAGGATTGACGACTGAGTATTGAAGATTGAGGATTGATTACTGAGGACTGAGGATTGAGGATTGGGGATTGAGGATTGAGGATTGAAGATTGAGTACTGATGATTGAATATTGAGGATTGAGGATTGAGGATTGAGGATTGAGGATGAGGGCTGAGGGTTGTGTGCTGAGGTTTGAGTATTGAATCCTGAGAATTCAGGATTTTCTATTGAGTTCGAGAATTGAGGATTGATGGTTGAGTATTGAGGATTGAGGATTGAGGACTGAGTGTTGAGGATTGAGGATTGAGGATTGAATATTGAATATTGATGATTGAAGATTGAGGATCGAGGATTGAGGGTTGTGGATCGAGGACGAGGACTGAGGGATGAGTATTTATGTTTGAGGTCTGAGGATTGAGGATTGAGGATTGAGAATTGAGGATTGAGGATTGAGGATTGAAGATTGACGATTGGGTGTTGAGGATTGAAGAATGAGGATTGAGGTTTGAGGATTGAGGATTGAGGATTGAAGATTGAGTATTGAGGATTGAGGATTGAGGATTGAGGTCTGAGAATTGAGGATTGAGTAATGAGAATTGAGGATTGAGGATTGAGGATTGAAGATTGAGGATTGCGTATTGAGGATTGAAGAATGAGGATTGAGGGTTGAGGATTGAGTATTGATGATTGAAGATTGAGGATTGGGGATTGAATATTGAGGAATGAGGATTGAGTATTGAGAATTGAGGGTTGAGGTTTGAGGACTGAGGACTGAGGATTGAGGATTGAGAATTGAGGATTGAGGATTGAGGATTGAGGTTTGAGGATGAGGGCTGAGGGTTGTGTGTTGAGGTTTGAGTACTGAATCCTGAGAATTCAGGATTTTCTATTGAGTTTGAGAATTGAGGATTGATGGTTGTGTATTGAGGATAGAGGATTGAGGACTGAGTGTTGAGGATTGAGGATTGAGTATTGAATATTGAATATTGATGATTGAAGATTGAGGATCGAGGTTTGAGGGTTGTGGATTGAGGACGAGGACTGAGGATTGAGTATTGATGTTTGAGGTCTGAGGATTGAGGATTGAGGATTGAGAATTGAGGATTGAGGATTGAGGATTGAAGATTGACGATTGGGTGTTGAGGATTGAAGAATGAGGATTGAGGATTGAGGATTGTGGATTGAGGATTGAAGATTGAGTATTGAGCATTGAAGATTGAGGATTGAGGTCTGAGGATTGAGGATTGAGGATTGAGGATTGAGGATTGAGGGTTGAGGATTGAAGATTGAGGATTGAGGATTGAGTGTTCAGAATTGAGGATTGAGGATTGAGGATTGAAGATTGAGGACTGGGTGTTGAGTATTGAAGAATGAGGATTGAGGATTGAGGATTGAGGATTGAGGATTGAAGATTGAGTATTGAGGATTGAAGATTGAGGATTGAGGTCTGAGGATTGAGGATTGAGGATTGAGAATTGAGGATTGAGGATTGAGGATTGAAGATTGGGGATTGGTTATTGAGGATTGAAGAATGAGGATTGAGTGTTGAGGATTGAGGATTGAGGATTGCAGATTGAGTATTGAGGATTGAAGGTTGAGGGTTGAGGATTGAGGATTGAGGATTGAGCATTGAGGATTGAGGATTGAGGATTGAGGATTGAAGATTGAGTATTGAGGATTGATGATTGAGGATTGAGGATTGAGGATTGAGCTTTGAGGATTGAGGATTGAAGATTGAGTATTGAGGATTGAAGATTGAGGATTGAGCATTGAGTATTGAGGATTGAGGATTGAAGATTGAGGATTGAGGATTGAGGATGAGGGCTGAGTGTTGAGGATTGAGGTTTGAGGACTGAGGACTGAGGATTGAGGATTGAGAACTGAGGATTGAGGATTGAGGATTGAAGATTGAGGATTGGGTATAGAGGATTGAAGAATGAGGATTGAGTGTTGAGGATTGAGGACGAGGACTGACGGCTGAGGGTTGAGGTCTGAGGATTGAGGATTGAGGATTGAGGACTGAGGATTGAGGATTGAGGACTGAGCATTGAGGATTGAAGATTGAGGACTGGGGATTGAGGATTGAAGGTTGAGGATTAAGGATTGAGGATTTGGGATTGAGTATCTAGGATTGGAGATTGATTATTGAGGATTGAAGATTGAGGATTGAGGATTGAGGATTGAGAATTAAGAATTGAGGATGAGGACTGAGGGTTGAGGATTGAGGTTTGAGGAACGAGGATTGAGGGTTGAGGATTGAGGACTGAGGATTGACGACTGAGTATTGAAGATTGAGGATTGATTACTGAGGATTGAGGATTGAGGATTGGGGATTGAGGATTGAGGATTGAAGATTGAGTACTGATGATTGAATATTGAGGATTGAGGATTGAGGATTGAGGATTGAGGATGAGGGCTGAGGGTTGTGTGCTGAGGTTTGAGTATTGAATCCTGAGAATTCAGGATTTTCTAGTGAGTTCGAGAATTGAGGATTGATGGTTGAGTATTGAGGATTGAGGATTGAGGACTGAGTGTTGAGGATTGAGGATTGAGGATTGAATATTGAATATTGATGATTGAAGATTGAGGATCGAGGATTGAGGGTTGTGGATCGAGGACGAGGACTGAGGGTTGAGTATTTATGTTTGAGATCTGAGGATTGAGAATTGAGGATTGAGGATTGAGGACTGAGGATAGAGTATTGATGATTGAAGATTGAGGATTGTGGATTGAGTGTTGAAGATTGAGGATTGGGGACGGAGTGTTGAGGGTTGAGTGATGAGAATTGATGTTTGTGGACAGAGATTTGAAGGTTGCAGATTGAGTATTGGGTATTGAAAACTGTGAATTGATGATATTCTATTGAGGATTGAGAATTGACAACTGATTCTTGAGGACTGAGGTCTGAAGATTGAGGATTCAGGATTGAGGATTCAGGTTTGAGGTTTGAGGGCTGAGGATTGAGGATTGAGGATTGAGGATTGAAGACTGAGGATTGGGTATTGAGGATTGATCATTGAGGATTGAGGGTTGAGGATTGAGGATTGAGGATTGAGGATTGAGGGTTGAGGATTGAAGATTGAGGATTGAGGATTGAGTGTTCAGAATTGAGGATTGAGGATTGAGGATTGAAGTTTGAGGACTGGGTGTTGAGTATTGAAGAATGAGGATTGAGGATTGAGGATTGAGGATTGAAGATTGAAGATTGAGTATTGAGGATTGAAGATTGAGGATTGAGGTCTGAGGATTGAGGATTGAGGATTGAGGATTGAAGATTGACGATTGGGTGTTGAGGATTGAAGAATGAGGATTGAGGATTGAGGATTGTGGATTGAGGATTGAAGATTGAGTATTGAGCATTGAAGATTGAGGATTCAGGTCTGAGGATTGAGGATTGAGGATTGAGGATTGAGGATTGAGGGTTGAGGATTGAAGATTGAGGATTGAGGATTGAGTGTTCAGAATTGAGGATTGAGGATTGAGGATTGAAGATTGAGGACTGGGTGTTGAGTATTGAAGAATGAGGATTGAGGATAGAGGATTGAGGATTGAAGATTGAAGATTGAGTATTGAGGATTGAAGATTGAGGATTGAGGTCTGAGGATTGAGGATTGAGGATTGAGAATTGAGGATTGAGGATTGAGGATTGAAGATTGGGGATTGGTTATTGAGGATTGAAGAATGAGGATTGAGTGTTGAGGATTGAGGATTGAGGATTGCAGATTGAGTATTGAGGATTGAAGGTTGAGGGTTGAGGATTGAGGATTGAGGATTGAGCATTGAGGATTGAGGATTGAGGATTGAGGATTGAAGATTGAGTATTGAGGATTGATGATTGAGGATTGAGGATTGAGGATTGAGCTTTGAGGATTGAGGATTGAAGATTGAGTATTGAGGATTGAAGATTGAGGATTGAGGATTGAGTATTGAGGATTGAGGATTGAAGATTGAGGATTGAGGATTGAGGATGAGGGCTGAGTGTTGAGGATTGAGGTTTGAGGACTGAGGACTGAGGATTGAGGATTGAGAACTGAGGATTGAGGATTGAGGATTGAAGATTGAGGATTGGGTATAGAGGATTGAAGAATGAGGATTGAGTGTTGAGGATTGAGGACGAGGACTGACGGCTGAGGGTTGAGGTCTGAGGATTGAGGATTGAGGATTGAGGACTGAGGATTGAGGATTGAGGACTGAGCATTGAGGATTGAAGATTGAGGACTGGGGATTGAGGATTGAAGGTTGAGGATTAAGGATTGAGGATTTGGGATTGAGTATCTAGGATTGGAGATTGATTATTGAGGATTGAAGATTGAGGATTGAGGATTGAGGATTGAGAATTGAGAATTGAGGATGAGGACTGAGGGTTGAGGATTGAGGTTTGAGGAACGAGGATTGAGGGTTGAGGATTGAGGACTGAGGATTGACGACTGAGTATTGAAGATTGAGGATTGATTACTGAGGATTGAGGATTGGGGATTGGGGATTCAGGATTGAGGATTGAAGATTGAGTACTGATGATTGAATATTGAGGATTGAGGATTGAGGATTGAGGATTGAGGATGAGGGCTGAGGGTTGTGTGCTGAGGTTTGAGTATTGAATCCTGAGAATTCAGGATTTTCTATTGAGTTCGAGAATTGAGGATTGATGGTTGAGGATTGAGGATTGAGGACTGAGGATTGAGTATTGAGGACTGAGGATTGAGGATTGAGTATTGAGGATTGAGGATTGAGGATTGAATATTGAATATTGATGATTGAAGATTGAGGATCGAGGATTGAGGGTTGCGGATCGAGGATGAGGACTGAGGGTTGAGTATTGGTGTTTGAGGTCTGAGGATTGAGGATTGAGGATTCAGAATTGAGGATTGAGGATTGAGGATTGAAGATTGACGATTGGGTGTTGAGGATTGAAGAATGAGGATTGAGGATTGAGGTTTGAGGATTGAGGATTGAAGATTGAGAATTGAGGATTGAAGATTGAGGATTGAGGTCTGAGGTTTGAGGATTGAGTATTGAGAATTGAGGATTGAGGATTGAGGACTGAAGATTGAGGATTGCGTATTGAGGATTGAAGAATGAGGATTGAGAATTGAGGATTGAGGATTGAGGATTGAGGTTTGAGGATGAGGGCTGAGGGTTGTGTGTTGAGGTTTGAGTACTGAATCCTGAGAATTCAGGATTTTCTATTGAGTTTGAGAATTGAGGATTGATGGTTGTGTATTGAGGATAGAGGATTGAGGACTGAGTGTTGAGGATTGAGGATTGAGTATTGAATATTGAATATTGATGATTGAAGATTGAGGATCGAGGTTTGAGGGTTGTGGATTGAGGACGAGGACTGAGGATTGAGTATTGATGTTTGAGGTCTGAGGATTGAGGATTGAGGATTGAGAATTGAGGATTGAGGATTGAGGATTGAAGATTGACGATTGGGTGTTGAGGATTGAAGAATGAGGATTGAGGATTGAGGATTGTGGATTGAGGATTGAAGATTGAGTATTGAGCATTGAAGATTGAGGATTGAGGTCTGAGGATTGAGGATTGAGGATTGAGGATTGAGGATTGAGGGTTGAGGATTGAAGATTGAGGATTGAGGATTGAGTGTTCAGAATTGAGGATTGAGGATTGAGGATTGAAGATTGAGGACTGGGTGTTGAGTATTGAAGAATGAGGATTGAGGATTGAGGATTGAGGATTGAGGATTGAAGATTGAGTATTGAGGATTGAAGATTGAGGATTGAGGTCTGAGGATTGAGGATTGAGGATTGAGAATTGAGGATTGAGGATTGAGGATTGAAGATTGGGGATTGGTTATTGAGGATTGAAGAATGAGGATTGAGTGTTGAGGATTGAGGATTGAGGATTGCAGATTGAGTATTGAGGATTGAAGGTTGAGGGTTGAGGATTGAGGATTGAGGATTGAGCATTGAGGATTGAGGATTGAGGATTGAGGATTGAAGATTGAGTATTGAGGATTGATGATTGAGGATTGAGGATTGAGGATTGAGCTTTGAGGATTGAGGATTGAAGATTGAGTATTGAGGATTGAAGATTGAGGATTGAGGATTGAGTATTGAGGATTGAGGATTGAAGATTGAGGATTGAGGATTGAGGATGAGGGCTGAGTGTTGAGGATTGAGGTTTGAGGACTGAGGACTGAGGATTGAGGATTGAGAACTGAGGATTGAGGATTGAGGATTGAAGATTGAGGATTGGGTATAGAGGATTGAAGAATGAGGATTGAGTGTTGAGGATTGAGGACGAGGACTGACGGCTGAGGGTTGAGGTCTGAGGATTGAGGATTGAGGATTGAGGACTGAGGATTGAGGATTGAGGACTGAGCATTGAGGATTGAAGATTGAGGACTGGGGATTGAGGATTGAAGGTTGAGGATTAAGGATTGAGGATTTGGGATTGAGTATCTAGGATTGGAGATTGATTATTGATGATTGAAGATTGAGGATTGAGGATTGAGGATTGAGAATTAAGAATTGAGGATGAGGACTGAGGGTTGAGGATTGAGGTTTGAGGAACGAGGATTGAGGGTTGAGGATTGAGGACTGAGGATTGACGACTGAGTATTGAAGATTGAGGATTGATTACTGAGGATTGAGGATTGAGGATTGGGGATTGAGGATTGAGGATTGAAGATTGAGTACTGATGATTGAATATTGAGGATTGAGGATTGAGGATTGAGGATTGAGGATGAGGGCTGAGGGTTGTGTGCTGAGGTTTGAGTATTGAATCCTGAGAATTCAGGATTTTCTAGTGAGTTCGAGAATTGAGGATTGATGGTTGAGTATTGAGGATTGAGGATTGAGGACTGAGTGTTGAGGATTGAGGATTGAGGATTGAATATTGAATATTGATGATTGAAGATTGAGGATCGAGGATTGAGGGTTGTGGATCGAGGACGAGGACTGAGGGTTGAGTATTTATGTTTGAGATCTGAGGATTGAGAATTGAGGATTGAGGATTGAGGACTGAGGATAGAGTATTGATGATTGAAGATTGAGGATTGTGGATTGAGTGTTGAAGATTGAGGATTGGGGACGGAGTGTTGAGGGTTGAGTGATGAGAATTGATGTTTGTGGACAGAGATTTGAAGGTTGCAGATTGAGTATTGGGTATTGAAAACTGTGAATTGATGATATTCTATTGAGGATTGAGAATTGACAACTGATTCTTGAGGACTGAGGTCTGAAGATTGAGGATTCAGGATTGAGGATTCAGGTTTGAGGTTTGAGGGCTGAGGATTGAGGATTGAGGATTGAGGATTGAAGACTGAGGATTGGGTATTGAGGATTGATCATTGAGGATTGAGGGTTGAGGATTGAGGATTGAGGATTGAGGATTGAGGGTTGAGGATTGAAGATTGAGGATTGAGGATTGAGTGTTCAGAATTGAGGATTGAGGATTGAGGATTGAAGTTTGAGGACTGGGTGTTGAGTATTGAAGAATGAGGATTGAGGATTGAGGATTGAGGATTGAAGATTGAAGATTGAGTATTGAGGATTGAAGATTGAGGATTGAGGTCTGAGGATTGAGGATTGAGGATTGAGGATTGAAGATTGACGATTGGGTGTTGAGGATTGAAGAATGAGGATTGAGGATTGAGGATTGTGGATTGAGGATTGAAGATTGAGTATTGAGCATTGAAGATTGAGGATTCAGGTCTGAGGATTGAGGATTGAGGATTGAGGATTGAGGATTGAGGGTTGAGGATTGAAGATTGAGGATTGAGGATTGAGTGTTCAGAATTGAGGATTGAGGATTGAGGATTGAAGATTGAGGACTGGGTGTTGAGTATTGAAGAATGAGGATTGAGGATAGAGGATTGAGGATTGAAGATTGAAGATTGAGTATTGAGGATTGAAGATTGAGGATTGAGGTCTGAGGATTGAGGATTGAGGATTGAGAATTGAGGATTGAGGATTGAGGATTGAAGATTGGGGATTGGTTATTGAGGATTGAAGAATGAGGATTGAGTGTTGAGGATTGAGGATTGAGGATTGCAGATTGAGTATTGAGGATTGAAGGTTGAGGGTTGAGGATTGAGGATTGAGGATTGAGCATTGAGGATTGAGGATTGAGGATTGAGGATTGAAGATTGAGTATTGAGGATTGATGATTGAGGATTGAGGATTGAGGATTGAGCTTTGAGGATTGAGGATTGAAGATTGAGTATTGAGGATTGAAGATTGAGGATTGAGGATTGAGTATTGAGGATTGAGGATTGAAGATTGAGGATTGAGGATTGAGGATGAGGGCTGAGTGTTGAGGATTGAGGTTTGAGGACTGAGGACTGAGGATTGAGGATTGAGAACTGAGAATTGAGGATTGAGGATTGAAGATTGAGGATTGGGTATAGAGGATTGAAGAATGAGGATTGAGTGTTGAGGATTGAGGACGAGGACTGACGGCTGAGGGTTGAGGTCTGAGGATTGAGGATTGAGGATTGAGGACTGAGGATTGAGGATTGAGGACTGAGCATTGAGGATTGAAGATTGAGGACTGGGGATTGAGGATTGAAGGTTGAGGATTAAGGATTGAGGATTTGGGATTGAGTATCTAGGATTGGAGATTGATTATTGAGGATTGAAGATTGAGGATTGAGGATTGAGGATTGAGAATTGAGAATTGAGGATGAGGACTGAGGGTTGAGGATTGAGGTTTGAGGAACGAGGATTGAGGGTTGAGGATTGAGGACTGAGGATTGACGACTGAGTATTGAAGATTGAGGATTGATTACTGAGGATTGAGGATTGGGGATTGGGGATTCAGGATTGAGGATTGAAGATTGAGTACTGATGATTGAATATTGAGGATTGAGGATTGAGGATTGAGGATTGAGGATGAGGGCTGAGGGTTGTGTGCTGAGGTTTGAGTATTGAATCCTGAGAATTCAGGATTTTCTATTGAGTTCGAGAATTGAGGATTGATGGTTGAGGATTGAGGATTGAGGACTGAGGATTGAGTATTGAGGACTGAGGATTGAGGATTGAGTATTGAGGATTGAGGATTGAGGATTGAATATTGAATATTGATGATTGAAGATTGAGGATCGAGGATTGAGGGTTGCGGATCGAGGATGAGGACTGAGGGTTGAGTATTGGTGTTTGAGGTCTGAGGATTGAGGATTGAGGATTCAGAATTGAGGATTGAGGATTGAGGATTGAAGATTGACGATTGGGTGTTGAGGATTGAAGAATGAGGATTGAGGATTGAGGTTTGAGGATTGAGGATTGAAGATTGAGAATTGAGGATTGAAGATTGAGGATTGAGGTCTGAGGTTTGAGGATTGAGTATTGAGAATTGAGGATTGAGGATTGAGGACTGAAGATTGAGGATTGCGTATTGAGGATTGAAGAATGAGGATTGAGGGTTGAGGATTGAGTATTGAGGATTGAAGATTGAGGATTGGGGATTGAATATTGAGGATTGAGGATTGAGTATTGAGAATTGAGGATTGAGGTTTGAGGACTTATGACTGAGGATTGAGGATTGAGAATTGAGGATTGAGGATTGAGGATTGAGGTTTGAGGACTGAGGATTGACGACTGAGTATTGAAGATTGAGGATTGATTACTGAGGATTGAGGATTGAGGATTGGGGATTGAGGATTGAGGATTGAAGATTGAGTATTGAGGATTGAATATTGGGGATTGAGGATTGAGGATTGAGGATTGAGGATGAGGGCTGAGGGTTGTGTTTTGAGGTTTGAGTATTGAATCCTGAGAACTCAGGGTTTTCTGTTGAGTTCGAGAATTGAGGATTGATGGTTGAGTATTGAGGATTGAGGGTTGAGGACTGAGTATTGAGGATTGAGGATTGAGGATTGAATATTGAATATTGATGATTGAAGGTTGAGGATCGAGGATTGAGGGTTGTGGATCGAGGACGAGGACTGAGGGTTGAGTATTTATGTTTGAGGTCTGAGGATTGAGGATTGAGGATTGAGAATTGAGGATTGAGGATTGAGGATTGAAGATTGACGATTGGGTGTTGAGGATTGAAGAATGAGGATTGAGGATTGAGGATTGAGGATTGAGGATTGAAGATTGAGTATTGAGGATTGAGGATTGAGGATTGAGGTCTGAGAATTGAGGATTGAGTAATGAGAATTGAGGATTGAGGATTGAGGATTGAAGATCGAGGATTGCGTATTGAGGATTGAAGAATGAGGATTGAGGGTTGAGGATTGAGTATTGATGATTGAAGATTGAGGATTGGGGATTGAATATTGAGGATTGAGGATTGAGTATTGAGAATTGAGGATTGAGGGTTGAGGATTGAGGACTGAGGATTGACGACTGAGTATTGAAGATTGAGGATTGATTACTGAGGATTGAGGATTGAGGATTGGGGATTGAGGATTGAGGATTGAAGATTGAGTACTGATGATTGAATATTGAGGATTGAGGATTGAGGATTGAGGATTGAGGATGAGGGCTGAGGGTTGTGTGCTGAGGTTTGAGTATTGAATCCTGAGAATTCAGTATTTTCTAGTGAGTTCGAGAATTGAGGATTGGGGATTGGTTATTGAGGATTGAAGAATGAGGATTGAGTGTTGAGGATTGAGGATTGAGGATTGCAGATTGAGTATTGAGGATTGAAGGTTGAGGGTTGAGGATTGAGGATTGAGGATTGAGCATTGAGGATTGAGGATTGAGGATTGAGGATTGAAGATTGAGTATTGAGGATTGATGATTGAGGATTGAGGATTGAGGATTGAGCTTTGAGGATTGAGGATTGAAGATTGAGTATTGAGGATTGAAGATTGAGGATTGAGGATTGAGTATTGAGGATTGAGGATTGAAGATTGAGGATTGAGGATTGAGGATGAGGGCTGAGTGTTGAGGATTGAGGTTTGAGGACTGAGGACTGAGGATTGAGGATTGAGAACTGAGGATTGAGGATTGAGGATTGAAGATTGAGGATTGGGTATAGAGGATTGAAGAATGAGGATTGAGTGTTGAGGATTGAGGACGAGGACTGACGGCTGAGGGTTGAGGTCTGAGGATTGAGGATTGAGGATTGAGGACTGAGGATTGAGGATTGAGGACTGAGCATTGAGGATTGAAGATTGAGGACTGGGGATTGAGGATTGAAGGTTGAGGATTAAGGATTGAGGATTTGGGATTGAGTATCTAGGATTGGAGATTGATTATTGAGGATTGAAGATTGAGGATTGAGGATTGAGGATTGAGAATTGAGAATTGAGGATGAGGACTGAGGGTTGAGGATTGAGGTTTGAGGAACGAGGATTGAGGGTTGAGGATTGAGGACTGAGGATTGACGACTGAGTATTGAAGATTGAGGATTGATTACTGAGGATTGAGGATTGGGGATTGGGGATTCAGGATTGAGGATTGAAGATTGAGTACTGATGATTGAATATTGAGGATTGAGGATTGAGGATTGAGGATTGAGGATGAGGGCTGAGGGTTGTGTGCTGAGGTTTGAGTATTGAATCCTGAGAATTCAGGATTTTCTATTGAGTTCGAGAATTGAGGATTGATGGTTGAGGATTGAGGATTGAGGACTGAGGATTGAGTATTGAGGACTGAGGATTGAGGATTGAGTATTGAGGATTGAGGATTGAGGATTGAATATTGAATATTGATGATTGAAGATTGAGGATCGAGGATTGAGGGTTGCGGATCGAGGATGAGGACTGAGGGTTGAGTATTGGTGTTTGAGGTCTGAGGATTGAGGATTGAGGATTCAGAATTGAGGATTGAGGATTGAGGATTGAAGATTGACGATTGGGTGTTGAGGATTGAAGAATGAGGATTGAGGATTGAGGTTTGAGGATTGAGGATTGAAGATTGAGAATTGAGGATTGAAGATTGAGGATTGAGGTCTGAGGTTTGAGGATTGAGTATTGAGAATTGAGGATTGAGGATTGAGGACTGAAGATTGAGGATTGCGTATTGAGGATTGAAGAATGAGGATTGAGGGTTGAGGATTGAGTATTGAGGATTGAAGATTGAGGATTGGGGATTGAATATTGAGGATTGAGGATTGAGTATTGAGAATTGAGGATTGAGGTTTGAGGACTTATGACTGAGGATTGAGGATTGAGAATTGAGGATTGAGGATTGAGGATTGAGGTTTGAGGACTGAGGATTGACGACTGAGTATTGAAGATTGAGGATTGATTACTGAGGATTGAGGATTGAGGATTGGGGATTGAGGATTGAGGATTGAAGATTGAGTATTGAGGATTGAATATTGGGGATTGAGGATTGAGGATTGAGGATTGAGGATGAGGGCTGAGGGTTGTGTTTTGAGGTTTGAGTATTGAATCCTGAGAACTCAGGGTTTTCTGTTGAGTTCGAGAATTGAGGATTGATGGTTGAGTATTGAGGATTGAGGGTTGAGGACTGAGTATTGAGGATTGAGGATTGAGGATTGAATATTGAATATTGATGATTGAAGGTTGAGGATCGAGGATTGAGGGTTGTGGATCGAGGACGAGGACTGAGGGTTGAGTATTTATGTTTGAGGTCTGAGGATTGAGGATTGAGAATTGAGAATTGAGGATTGAGGATTGAGGATTGAAGATTGACGATTGGGTGTTGAGGATTGAAGAATGAGGATTGAGGATTGAGGATTGAGGATTGAGGATTGAAGATTGAGTATTGAGGATTGAGGATTGAGGATTGAGGTCTGAGAATTGAGGATTGAGTAATGAGAATTGAGGATTGAGGATTGAGGATTGAAGATCGAGGATTGCGTATTGAGGATTGAAGAATGAGGATTGAGGGTTGAGGATTGAGTATTGATGATTGAAGATTGAGGATTGGGGATTGAATATTGAGGATTGAGGATTGAGTATTGAGAATTGAGGATTGAGGGTTGAGGATTGAGGACTGAGGATTGACGACTGAGTATTGAAGATTGAGGATTGATTACTGAGGATTGAGGATTGAGGATTGGGGATTGAGGATTGAGGATTGAAGATTGAGTACTGATGATTGAATATTGAGGATTGAGGATTGAGGATTGAGGATTGAGGATGAGGGCTGAGGGTTGTGTGCTGAGGTTTGAGTATTGAATCCTGAGAATTCAGTATTTTCTAGTGAGTCCGAGAATTGAGGATTGATGGTTGAGTATTGAGGATTGAGGATTGAGGACTGAGGATAGAGTATTGATGATTGAAGATTGAGGATTGTGGATTGAGTGTTGAAGATTGAGGATTGGGGACGGAGTGCTGAGGGTTGAGTGATGAGAATTGATGTTTGTGGACAGAGATTTGAAGGTTGCAGATTGAGTATTGGGTATTGAAAACTGTGAATTGATGATATTCTATTGAGGATTGAGAATTGACAACTGATTCTTGAGGACTGAGGTCTGAAGATTGAGGATTCAGGATTGAGGATTCAGGTTTGAGGTTTGAGGGCTGAGGATTGAGGATTGAGGATTGAGGATTGAAGACTGAGGATTGGGTATTGAGGATTGATCATTGAGGATTGAGGGTTGAGGATTGAGGATTGAGGATTGAGGATTGAGGGCTGAGGATTGAAGATTGAGGATTGAGGATTGAGTGTTCAGAATTGAGGATTGAGGATTGAGGATTGAAGTTTGAGGACTGGGTGTTGAGTATTGAAGAATGAGGATTGAGGATTGAGGATTGAGGATTGAAGATTGAAGATTGAGTATTGAGGATTGAAGATTGAGGATTGAGGTCTGAGGATTGAGGATTGAGGATTGAGGATTGAAGATTGACGATTGGGTGTTGAGGATTGAAGAATGAGGATTGAGGATTGAGGATTGTGGATTGAGGATTGAAGATTGAGTATTGAGCATTGAAGATTGAGGATTCAGGTCTGAGGATTGAGGATTGAGGATTGAGGATTGAGGATTGAGGGTTGAGGATTGAAGATTGAGGATTGAGGATTGAGTGTTCAGAATTGAGGATTGAGGATTGAGGATTGAAGATTGAGGACTGGGTGTTGAGTATTGAAGAATGAGGATTGAGGATTGAGGATTGAGGATTGAAGATTGAAGATTGAGTATTGAGGATTGAAGATTGAGGATTGAGGTCTGAGGATTGAGGATTGAGGATTGAGAATTGAGGATTGAGGATTGAGGATTGAAGATTGGGGATTGGTTATTGAGGATTGAAGAATGAGGATTGAGTGTTGAGGATTGAGGATTGAGGATTGCAGATTGAGTATTGAGGATTGAAGGTTGAGGGTTGAGGATTGAGGATTGAGGATTGAGCATTGAGGATTGAGGATTGAGGATTGAGGATTGAAGATTGAGTATTGAGGATTGATGATTGAGGATTGAGGATTGAGGATTGAGCTTTGAGGATTGAGGATTGAAGATTGAGTATTGAGGATTGAAGATTGAGGATTGAGCATTGAGTATTGAGGATTGAGGATTGAAGATTGAGGATTGAGGATTGAGGATGAGGGCTGAGTGTTGAGGATTGAGGTTTGAGGACTGAGGACTGAGGATTGAGGATTGAGAACTGAGGATTGAGGATTGAGGATTGAAGATTGAGGATTGGGTATAGAGGATTGAAGAATGAGGATTGAGTGTTGAGGATTGAGGACGAGGACTGACGGCTGAGGGTTGAGGTCTGAGGATTGAGGATTGAGGATTGAGGACTGAGGATTGAGGATTGAGGACTGAGCATTGAGGATTGAAGATTGAGGACTGGGGATTGAGGATTGAAGGTTGAGGATTAAGGATTGAGGATTTGGGATTGAGTATCTAGGATTGGAGATTGATTATTGAGGATTGAAGATTGAGGATTGAGGATTGAGGATTGAGAATTAAGAATTGAGGATGAGGACTGAGGGTTGAGGATTGAGGTTTGAGGAACGAGGATTGAGGGTTGAGGATTGAGGACTGAGGATTGACGACTGAGTATTGAAGATTGAGGATTGATTACTGAGGATTGAGGATTGAGGATTGGGGATTGAGGATTGAGGATTGAAGATTGAGTACTGATGATTGAATATTGAGGATTGAGGATTGAGGATTGAGGATTGAGGATGAGGGCTGAGGGTTGTGTGCTGAGGTTTGAGTATTGAATCCTGAGAATTCAGGATTTTCTAGTGAGTTCGAGAATTGAGGATTGATGGTTGAGTATTGAGGATTGAGGATTGAGGACTGAGTGTTGAGGATTGAGGATTGAGGATTGAATATTGAATATTGATGATTGAAGATTGAGGATCGAGGATTGAGGGTTGTGGATCGAGGACGAGGACTGAGGGTTGAGTATTTATGTTTGAGATCTGAGGATTGAGAATTGAGGATTGAGGATTGAGGACTGAGGATAGAGTATTGATGATTGAAGATTGAGGATTGTGGATTGAGTGTTGAAGATTGAGGATTGGGGACGGAGTGTTGAGGGTTGAGTGATGAGAATTGATGTTTGTGGACAGAGATTTGAAGGTTGCAGATTGAGTATTGGGTATTGAAAACTGTGAATTGATGATATTCTATTGAGGATTGAGAATTGACAACTGATTCTTGAGGACTGAGGTCTGAAGATTGAGGATTCAGGATTGAGGATTCAGGTTTGAGGTCTGAGGGCTGAGGATTGAGGATTGAGGATTGAGGATTGAAGATTGAGTATTGAGCATTGAAGATTGAGGATTCAGGTCTGAGGATTGAGGATTGAGGATTGAGGATTGAGGATTGAGGGTTGAGGATTGAAGATTGAGGATTGAGGATTGAGTGTTCAGAATTGAGGATTGAGGATTGAGGATTGAAGATTGAGGACTGGGTGTTGAGTATTGAAGAATGAGGATTGAGGATTGAGGATTGAGGATTGAAGATTGAAGATTGAGTATTGAGGATTGAAGATTGAGGATTGAGGTCTGAGGATTGAGGATTGAGGATTGAGAATTGAGGATTGAGGATTGAGGATTGAAGATTGGGGATTGGTTATTGAGGATTGAAGAATGAGGATTGAGTGTTGAGGATTGAGGATTGATGATTGAGGATTGAGGATTGAGGATTGAGCTTTGAGGATTGAGGATTGAAGATTGAGTATTGAGGATTGAAGATTGAGGATTGAGGATTGAGTATTGAGGATTGAGGATTGAAGATTGAGGATTGAGGATTGAGGATGAGGGCTGAGTGTTGAGGATTGAGGTTTGAGGACTGAGGACTGAGGATTGAGGATTGAGAACTGAGGATTGAGGATTGAGGATTGAAGATTGAGGATTGGGTATAGAGGATTGAAGAATGAGGATTGAGTGTTGAGGATTGAGGACGAGGACTGACGGCTGAGGGTTGAGGTCTGAGGATTGAGGATTGAGGATTGAGGACTGAGGATTGAGGATTGAGGACTGAGCATTGAGGATTGAAGATTGAGGACTGGGGATTGAGGATTGAAGGTTGAGGATTAAGGATTGAGGATTTGGGATTGAGTATCTAGGATTGGATATTGATTATTGAGGATTGAAGATTGAGGATTGAGCATTGAGGATTGAGAATTAAGAATTGAGGATGAGGACTGAGGGTTGAGGATTGAGGTTTGAGGAACGAGGATTGAGGGTTGAGGATTGAGGACTGAGGATTGACGACTGATTATTGAAGATTGAGGATTGATTACTGAGGATTGAGGATTGAGGATTGGGGATTGAGGATTGAGGATTGAAGATTGAGTACTGATGATTGAATATTGAGGATTGAGGATTGAGGATTGAGGATTGAGGATGAGGGCTGAGGGTTGTGTGCTGAGGTTTGAGTATTGAATCCTGAGAATTCAGGATTTTCTAGTGAGTTCGAGAATTGAGGATTGATGGTTGAGTATTGAGGATTGAGGATTGAGGACTGAGTGTTGAGGATTGAGGATTGAGGATTGAATATTGAATATTGATGATTGAAGATTGAGGATCGAGGATTGAGGTTTGTGGATCGAGGACGAGGACTGAGGGTTGAGTATTTATGTTTGAGATCTGAGGATTGAGAATTGAGGATTGAGGATTGAGGACTGAGGATAGAGTATTGATGATTGAAGATTGAGGATTGTGGATTGAGTGTTGAAGATTGAGGATTGGGGACGGAGTGTTGAGGGTTGAGTGATGAAAATTGATGTTTGTGGACAGAGATTTGAAGGTTGCAGATTGAGTATTGGGTATTGAAAACTGTGAATTGATGATATTCTATTGAGGATTGAGAATTGACAACTGATTCTTGAGGACTGAGGTCTGAAGATTGAGGATTCAGGATTGAGGATTCAGGTTTGAGGTTTGAGGGCTGAGGATTGAGGATTGAGGATTGAGGATTGAAGACTGAGGATTGGGTATTGAGGATTGATCATTGAGGATTGAGGGTTGAGGATTGAGGATTGAGGATTGAGGATTGAGGGTTGAGGATTGAAGATTGAGGATTGAGGATTGAGTGTTCAGAATTGAGGATTGAGGATTGAGGATTGAAGTTTGAGGACTGGGTGTTGAGTATTGAAGAATGAGGATTGAGGATTGAGGATTGAGGATTGAAGATTGAAGATTGAGTATTGAGGATTGAAGATTGAGGATTGAGGTCTGAGGATTGAGGATTGAGGATTGAGAATTGAGGATTGAGGATTGAGGATTGAAGATTGGGGATTGGTTATTGAGGATTGAAGAATGAGGATTGAGTGTTGAGGATTGAGGATTGAGGATTGAAGATTGTGGATTGGGGATTGAGTATTGAGGATTGAGGATTGAGTATTGAGAATTGAGGATTGAGGTTTGAGGACTGAAGACTGAGGATTGAGGATTGAGAATTAAGGATTGAGGATTGAAGATTGAGTATTGAGGATTGTGGATTGAGGATTGAGGTCTGATAATTGAGGATTGAGTAATGAGAATTGAGGATTGGGGATTGAGGATTGAAGATTGAGGATTGGGTATTGAGGATTGACGAATGAGGATTGAGGGTTGAAGATTGAGTATTGAGGATTGAAGATTGTGGATTGGGGATTGAGTATTGAGGATTGAGGATTGAGTATTGAGAATTGAGGATTGAGGTTTGAGGACTGAGGTCTGAGGATTGAGGATTGAGAATTGAGGATTGATGGTTGAGTATTGAGGACTGAGGATTGAGGATTGAGTATTGAGGATTGAGGATTGAGGATTGAATATTGAATATTGATGATTGAAGATTGAGGATCGAGGATTGAGGGTTGTGGATCGAGGATGAGGACTGAGGGTTGAGTATTGATGTTTGAGGTCTGAGGATTGAGGATTGAGGATTCAGAATTGAGGATTGAGGATTGAGGATTGAAGATTGACGATTGGGTGTTGAGGATTGAAGAATGAGGATTGAGGATTGAGGTTTGAGGATTGAGGATTGAAGATTGAGAATTGAGGATTGAAGATTGAGGATTGAGGTCTGAGGATTGAGGATTGAGTATTGAGAATTGAGGATTGAGGATTGAGGACTGAAGATTGAGGATTGCGTATTGAGGATTGAAGAATGAGGATTGAGGGTTGAGGATTGAGTATTGAGGATTGAAGATTGAGGATTGGGGATTGAATATTGAGGATTGAGGATTGAGTATTGAGAATTGAGGATTGAGGTTTGAGGACTTATGACTGAGGATTGAGGATTGAGAATTGAGGATTGAGGATTGAGGATTGAGGTTTGAGGACTGAGGATTGACGACTGAGTATTGAAGATTGAGGATTGATTACTGAGGATTGAGGATTGAGGATTGGGGATTGAGGATTGAGGATTGAAGATTGAGTATTGAGGATTGAATATTGGGGATTGAGGATTGAGGATTGAGGATTGAGGATGAGGGCTGAGGGTTGTGTTTTGAGGTTTGAGTATTGAATCCTGAGAACTCAGGATTTTCTGTTGAGTTCGAGAATTGAGGATTGATGGTTGAGTATTGAGGATTGAGGGTTGAGGACTGAGTATTGAGGATTGAGGATTGAGGATTGAATATTGAATATTGATGATTGAAGGTTGAGGATCGAGGATTGAGGGTTGTGGATCGAGGACGAGGACTGAGGGTTGAGTATTTATGTTTGAGGTCTGAGGATTGAGGATTGAGGATTGAGAATTGAGGATTGAGGATTGAGGATTGAAGATTGACGATTGGGTGTTGAGGATTGAAGAATGAGGATTGAGGATTGAGGATTGAGGATTGAGGATTGAAGATTGAGTATTGAGGATTGAGGATTGAGGATTGAGGTCTGAGAATTGAGGATTGAGTAATGAGAATTGAGGATTGAGGATTGAGGATTGAAGATCGAGGATTGCGTATTGAGGATTGAAGAATGAGGATTGAGGGTTGAGGATTGAGTATTGATGATTGAAGATTGAGGATTGGGGATTGAATATTGAGGATTGAGGATTGAGTATTGAGAATTGAGGATTGAAGAATGAGGATTGAGGATTGAGGATTGTGGATTGAGGATTGAAGATTGAGTATTGAGCATTGAAGATTGAGGATTCAGGTCTGAGGATTGAGGATTGAGGATTGAGGATTGAGGATTGAGGGTTGAGGATTGAAGATTGAGGATTGAGGATTGAGTGTTCAGAATTGAGGATTGAGGATTGAGGATTGAAGATTGAGGACTGGGTGTTGAGTATTGAAGAATGAGGATTGAGGATTGAGGATTGAGGATTGAAGATTGAGTATTGAGGATTGATGATTGAGGATTGAGGATTGTGGATTGAGCTTTGAGGAATGAGGATTGAAGATTGAGTATTGAGGATTGAAGATTGAGGATTGAGGATTGAGTATTGAGGATTGAGGATTGAAGATTGAGGATTGAGGATTGAGGATGAGGGCTGAGTGTTGAGGATTGAGGTTTGAGGACTGAGGACTGAGGATTGAGGATTGAGAACTGAGGATTGAGGATTGAGGATTGAAGATTGAGGATTGGGTATAGAGGATTGAAGAATGAGGATTGAGTGTTGAGGATTGAGGACGAGGACTGACGGCTGAGGGTTGAGGTCTGAGGATTGAGGATTGAGGATTGAGGACTGAGGATTGAGGATTGAGGACTGAGCATTGAGGATTGAAGATTGAGGACTGGGGATTGAGGATTGAAGGTTGAGGATTAAGGATTGAGGATTTGGGATTGAGTATCTAGGATTGGAGATTGATTATTGAGGATTGAAGATTGAGGATTGAGGATTGAGGATTGAGAATTAAGAATTGAGGATGAGGACTGAGGGTTGA
This sequence comes from Calliopsis andreniformis, assembly GCF_051401765.1. Taxonomy (NCBI): domain Eukaryota; kingdom Metazoa; phylum Arthropoda; class Insecta; order Hymenoptera; family Andrenidae; genus Calliopsis; species Calliopsis andreniformis. The sequence continues at coordinate 465,293 of NW_027480450.1, read as the reverse complement.
GGATTGAGGTTTGAGGAACGAGGATTGAGGGTTGAGGATTGAGGACTGAGGATTGACGACTGAGTATTGAAGATTGAGGATTGATTACTGAGGATTGAGGATTGAGGATTGGGGATTGAGGATTGAGGATTGAAGATTGAGTACTGATGATTGAATATTGAGGATTGAGGATTGAGGATTGAGGATTGAGGATGAGGGCTGAGGGTTGTGTGCTGAGGTTTGAGTATTGAATCCTGAGAATTCAGGATTTTCTAGTGAGTTCGAGAATTGAGGATTGATGGTTGAGTATTGAGGATTGAGGATTGAGGACTGAGTGTTGAGGATTGAGGATTGAGGATTGAATATTGAATATTGATGATTGAAGATTGAGGATCGAGGATTGAGTGTTGTGGATCGAGGACGAGGACTGAGGGTTGAGTATTTATGTTTGAGATCTGAGGATTGAGAATTGAGGATTGAGGATTGAGGACTGAGGATAGAGTATTGATGATTGAAGATTGAGGATTGTGGATTGAGTGTTGAAGATTGAGGATTGGGGACGGAGTGTTGAGGGTTGAGTGATGAGAATTGATGTTTGTGGACAGAGATTTGAAGGTTGCAGATTGAGTATTGGGTATTGAAAACTGTGAATTGATGATATTCTATTGAGGATTGAGAATTGACAACTGATTCTTGAGGACTGAGGTCTGAAGATTGAGGATTCAGGATTGAGGATTCAGGTTTGAGGTTTGAGGGCTGAGGATTGAGGATTGAGGATTGAGGATTGAAGACTGAGGATTGGGTATTGAGGATTGATCATTGAGGATTGAGGATTGAGGATTGAAGATTGAAGATTGAGTATTGAGGATTGAAGATTGAGGATTGAGGTCTGAGGATTGAGGATTGAGGATTGTGGATTGAGGATTGAAGATTGAGTATTGAGCATTGAAGATTGAGGATTCAGGTCTGAGGATTGAGGATTGAGGATTGAGGATTGAGGATTGAGGGTTGAGGATTGAAGATTGAGGATTGAGGATTGAGTGTTCAGAATTGAGGATTGAGGATTGAGGATTGAAGATTGAGGACTGGGTGTTGAGTATTGAAGAATGAGGATTGAGGATTGAGGATTGAGGATTGAAGATTGAAGATTGAGTATTGAGGATTGAAGATTGAGGATTGAGGTCTGAGGATTGAGGATTGAGGATTGAGAATTGAGGATTGAGGATTGAGGATTGAAGATTGGGGATTGGTTATTGAGGATTGAAGAATGAGGATTGAGTGTTGAGGATTGAGGATTGAGGATTGCAGATTGAGTATTGAGGATTGAAGGTTGAGGGTTGAGGATTGAGGATTGAGGATTGAGCATTGAGGATTGAGGATTGAGGATTGAGGATTGAAGATTGAGTATTGAGGATTGATGATTGAGGATTGAGGATTGAGGATTGAGCTTTGAGGATTGAGGATTGAAGATTGAGTATTGAGGATTGAAGATTGAGGATTGAGGATTGAGTATTGAGGATTGAGGATTGAAGATTGAGGATTGAGGATTGAGGATGAGGGCTGAGTGTTGAGGATTGAGGTTTGAGGACTGAGGACTGAGGATTGAGGATTGAGAACTGAGGATTGAGGATTGAGGATTGAAGATTGAGGATTGGGTATAGAGGATTGAAGAATGAGGATTGAGTGTTGAGGATTGAGGACGAGGACTGACGGCTGAGGGTTGAGGTCTGAGGATTGAGGATTGAGGATTGAGGACTGAGGATTGAGGATTGAGGACTGAGCATTGAGGATTGAAGATTGAGGACTGGGGATTGAGGATTGAAGGTTGAGGATTAAGGATTGAGGATTTGGGATTGAGTATCTAGGATTGGAGATTGATTATTGAGGATTGAAGATTGAGGATTGAGGATTGAGGATTGAGAATTAAGAATTGAGGATGAGGACTGAGGGTTGAGGATTGAGGTTTGAGGAACGAGGATTGAGGGTTGAGGATTGAGGACTGAGGATTGACGACTGAGTATTGAAGATTGAGGATTGATTACTGAGGATTGAGGATTGAGGATTGGGGATTGAGGATTGAGGATTGAAGATTGAGTACTGACGATTGAATATTGAGGATTGAGGATTGAGGATTGAGGATTGAGGATGAGGGCTGAGGGTTGTGTGCTGAGGTTTGAGTATTGAATCCTGAGAATTCAGGATTTTCTAGTGAGTTCGAGAATTGAGGATTGATGGTTGAGTATTGAGGATTGAGGATTGAGGACTGAGTGTTGAGGATTGAGGATTGAGGATTGAATATTGAATATTGATGATTGAAGATTGAGGATCGAGGATTGAGGGTTGTGGATCGAGGACGAGGACTGAGGGTTGAGTATTTATGTTTGAGATCTGAGGATTGAGAATTGAGGATTGAGGATTGAGGACTGAGGATAGAGTATTGATGATTGAAGATTGAGGATTGTGGATTGAGTGTTGAAGATTGAGGATTGGGGACGGAGTGTTGAGGGTTGAGTGATGAGAATTGATGTTTGTGGACAGAGATTTGAAGGTTGCAGATTGAGTATTGGGTATTGAAAACTGTGAATTGATGATATTCTATTGAGGATTGAGAATTGACAACTGATTCTTGAGGACTGAGGTCTGAAGATTGAGGATTCAGGATTGAGGATTCAGGTTTGAGGTCTGAGGGCTGAGGATTGAGGATTGAGGATTGAGGATTGAAGACTGAGGATTGGGTATTGAGGATTGTTCATTGAGGATTGAGGGTTGAGGATTGAGGATTGAGGATTGAGGATTGAGGGTTGAGGATTGAAGATTGAGGATTGAGGATTGAGTGTTCAGAATTGAGGATTGAGGATTGAGGATTGAAGTTTGAGGACTGGGTGTTGAGTATTGAAGAATGAGGATTGAGGATTGAGGATTGAGGATTGAAGATTGAAGATTGAGTATTGAGGATTGAAGATTGAGGATTGAGGTCTGAGGATTGAGGATTGAGGATTGAGAATTGAGGATTGAGGATTGAGGATTGAAGATTGGGGATTGGTTATTGAGGATTGAAGAATGAGGATTGAGTGTTGAGGATTGAGGATTGAGGATTGCAGATTGAGTATTGAGGATTGAAGGTTGAGGGTTGAGGATTGAGTATTGAGGATTGAGCATTGAGGATTGAGGATTGAGGATTGAGGATTGAAGATTGAGTATTGAGGATTGATGATTGAGGATTGAGGATTGAGGATTGAGCTTTGAGGATTGAGGATTGAAGATTGAGTATTGAGGATTGAAGATTGAGGATTGAGGATTGAGTATTGAGGATTGAGGATTGAAGATTGAGGATTGAGGATTGAGGATGAGGGCTGAGTGTTGAGGATTGAGGTTTGAGGACTGAGGACTGAGGATTGAGGATTGAGAACTGAGGATTGAGGATTGAGGATTGAAGATTGAGGATTGGGTATAGAGGATTGAAGAATGAGGATTGAGTGTTGAGGATTGAGGACGAGGACTGACGGCTGAGGGTTGAGGTCTGAGGATTGAGGATTGAGGATTGAGGACTGAGGATTGAGGATTGAGGACTGAGCATTGAGGATTGAAGATTGAGGACTGGGGATTGAGGATTGAAGGTTGAGGATTAAGGATTGAGGATTTGGGATTGAGTATCTAGGATTGGAGATTGATTATTGAGGATTGAAGATTGAGGATTGAGGATTGAGGATTGAGAATTGAGAATTGAGGATGAGGACTGAGGGTTGAGGATTGAGGTTTGAGGAACGAGGATTGAGGGTTGAGGATTGAGGACTGAGGATTGACGACTGAGTATTGAAGATTGAGGATTGATTACTGAGGATTGAGGATTGAGGATTGAGGATTGAAGATTGAGGATTTGGTATTGAGGATTGAACAATGTGTATTGAGGATTGAGGATTGAGGATTGAGGATTGAAGACTGAGGATTGGGTATTGAGTATTGATCATTGCGGATTGAGGGTTGAGGATTGAGGATTGAGGATTGAAGATTGAATATAGATGATTGATGATTGAGGATTGACGATTGAGTGTTGTGGATTGAGGACGTGGACTGAGGGTTTAGTATTGATGTTTGAAGTCTGAGGATTGAGGATTGAGGGTTGAGAATAGAGGATTGAGGATTGAGGATTGAAGATTGAGGATTTGGTATTGAGGATTGAACAATGTGTATTGAGGATTGAGGATTGAGAATTCAGGATTGAAGATTGAGTATTGGGGATTGAAGATTGAGGATTGGGGATTGAGTATTGAGGATTGATTACTGAGGATTGAGGATTGAGTATTGAGGATTGAGGATTGAGGATTGAGGATTGAAGAAGTGAGTGTTGAGGATTGAAGATTGAGGATTGAGGATTGAGCTTTGAGGATTGAGGATTGAAGATTGAGTATTGAGGATTGAAGATTGAGGATCGAGGTTTGAGGGTTGTGGATTGAGGACGAGGACTGAGGATTGAGTATTGATGTTTGAGGTCTGAGGATTGAGGATTGAGGATTGAGAATTGAGGATTGAGGATTGAGGATTGAAGATTGACGATTGGGTGTTGAGGATTGAAGAATGAGGATTGAGGATTGAGGATTGTGGATTGAGGATTGAAGATTGAGTATTGAGCATTGAAGATTGAGGATTCAGGTCTGAGGATTGAGGATTGAGGATTGAGGATTGAGGATTGAGGGTTGAGGATTGAAGATTGAGGATTGAGGATTGAGTGTTCAGAATTGAGGATTGAGGATTGAGGATTGAAGATTGAGGACTGGGTGTTGAGTATTGAAGAATGAGGATTGAGGATTGAGGATTGAGGATTGAAGATTGAAGATTGAGTATTGAGGATTGAAGATTGAGGATTGAGGTCTGAGGATTGAGGATTGAGGATTGAGAATTGAGGATTGAGGATTGAGGATTGAAGATTGGGGATTGGTTATTGAGGATTGAAGAATGAGGATTGAGTGTTGAGGATTGAGGATTGAGGATTGCAGATTGAGTATTGAGGATTGAAGGTTGAGGGTTGAGGATTGAGGATTGAGGATTGAGCATTGAGGATTGAGGATTGAGGATTGAGGATTGAAGATTGAGTATTGAGGATTGATGATTGAGGATTGAGGATTGTGGATTGAGCTTTGAGGATTGAGGATTGAAGATTGAGTATTGAGGATTGAAGATTGAGGATTGAGGATTGAGTATTGAGGATTGAGGATTGAAGATTGAGGATTGAGGATTGAGGATGAGGGCTGAGTGTTGAGGATTGAGGTTTGAGGACTGAGGACTGAGGATTGAGGATTGAGAACTGAGGATTGAGGATTGAGGATTGAAGATTGAGGATTGGGTATAGAGGATTGAAGAATGAGGATTGAGTGTTGAGGATTGAGGACGAGGACTGACGGCTGAGGGTTGAGGTCTGAGGATTGAGGATTGAGGATTGAGGACTGAGGATTGAGGATTGAGGACTGAGCATTGAGGATTGAAGATTGAGGACTGGGGATTGAGGATTGAAGGTTGAGGATTAAGGATTGAGGATTTGGGATTGAGTATCTAGGATTGGAGATTGATTATTGAGGATTGAAGATTGAGGATTGAGGTTTGAGGATTGAGAATTAAGAATTGAGGATGAGGACTGAGGGTTGAGGATTGAGGTTTGAGGAACGAGGATTGAGGGTTGAGGATTGAGGACTGAGGATTGACGGCTGAGGGTTGAGGTCTGAGGATTGAGGATTGAGGATTGAGGACTGAGGATTGAGGATTGAGGACTGAGCATTGAGGATTGAAGATTGAGGACTGGGGATTGAGGATTGAAGGTTGAGGATTAAGGATTGAGGATTTGGGATTGAGTATCTAGGATTGGATATTGATTATTGAGGATTGAAGATTGAGGATTGAGCATTGAGGATTGAGAATTAAGAATTGAGGATGAGGACTGAGGGTTGAGGATTGAGGTTTGAGGAACGAGGATTGAGGGTTGAGGATTGAGGACTGAGGATTGACGACTGATTATTGAAGATTGAGGATTGATTACTGAGGATTGAGGATTGAGGATTGGGGATTGAGGATTGAGGATTGAAGATTGAGTACTGATGATTGAATATTGAGGATTGAGGATTGAGGATTGAGGATTGAGGATGAGGGCTGAGGGTTGTGTGCTGAGGTTTGAGTATTGAATCCTGAGAATTCAGGATTTTCTAGTGAGTTCGAGAATTGAGGATTGATGGTTGAGTATTGAGGATTGAGGATTGAGGACTGAGTGTTGAGGATTGAGGATTGAGGATTGAATATTGAATATTGATGATTGAAGATTGAGGATCGAGGATTGAGGTTTGTGGATCGAGGACGAGGACTGAGGGTTGAGTATTTATGTTTGAGATCTGAGGATTGAGAATTGAGGATTGAGGATTGAGGACTGAGGATAGAGTATTGATGATTGAAGATTGAGGATTGTGGATTGAGTGTTGAAGATTGAGGATTGGGGACGGAGTGTTGAGGGTTGAGTGATGAAAATTGATGTTTGTGGACAGAGATTTGAAGGTTGCAGATTGAGTATTGGGTATTGAAAACTGTGAATTGATGATATTCTATTGAGGATTGAGAATTGACAACTGATTCTTGAGGACTGAGGTCTGAAGATTGAGGATTCAGGATTGAGGATTCAGGTTTGAGGTTTGAGGGCTGAGGATTGAGGATTGAGGATTGAGGATTGAAGACTGAGGATTGGGTATTGAGGATTGATCATTGAGGATTGAGGGTTGAGGATTGAGGATTGAGGATTGAGGATTGAGGGTTGAGGATTGAAGATTGAGGATTGAGGATTGAGTGTTCAGAATTGAGGATTGAGGATTGAGGATTGAAGTTTGAGGACTGGGTGTTGAGTATTGAAGAATGAGGATTGAGGATTGAGGATTGAGGATTGAAGATTGAAGATTGAGTATTGAGGATTGAAGATTGAGGATTGAGGTCTGAGGATTGAGGATTGAGGATTGAGAATTGAGGATTGAGGATTGAGGATTGAAGATTGGGGATTGGTTATTGAGGATTGAAGAATGAGGATTGAGTGTTGAGGATTGAGGATTGAGGATTGAAGATTGTGGATTGGGGATTGAGTATTGAGGATTGAGGATTGAGTATTGAGAATTGAGGATTGAGGTTTGAGGACTGAAGACTGAGGATTGAGGATTGAGAATTAAGGATTGAGGATTGAAGATTGAGTATTGAGGATTGTGGATTGAGGATTGAGGTCTGATAATTGAGGATTGAGTAATGAGAATTGAGGATTGGGGATTGAGGATTGAAGATTGAGGATTGGGTATTGAGGATTGACGAATGAGGATTGAGGGTTGAAGATTGAGTATTGAGGATTGAAGATTGTGGATTGGGGATTGAGTATTGAGGATTGAGGATTGAGTATTGAGAATTGAGGATTGAGGTTTGAGGACTGAGGTCTGAGGATTGAGGATTGAGAATTGAGGATTGATGGTTGAGTATTGAGGACTGAGGATTGAGGATTGAGTATTGAGGATTGAGGATTGAGGATTGAATATTGAATATTGATGATTGAAGATTGAGGATCGAGGATTGAGGGTTGTGGATCGAGGATGAGGACTGAGGGTTGAGTATTGATGTTTGAGGTCTGAGGATTGAGGATTGAGGATTCAGAATTGAGGATTGAGGATTGAGGATTGAAGATTGACGATTGGGTGTTGAGGATTGAAGAATGAGGATTGAGGATTGAGGTTTGAGGATTGAGGATTGAAGATTGAGAATTGAGGATTGAAGATTGAGGATTGAGGTCTGAGGATTGAGGATTGAGTATTGAGAATTGAGGATTGAGGATTGAGGACTGAAGATTGAGGATTGCGTATTGAGGATTGAAGAATGAGGATTGAGGGTTGAGGATTGAGTATTGAGGATTGAAGATTGAGGATTGGGGATTGAATATTGAGGATTGAGGATTGAGTATTGAGAATTGAGGATTGAGGTTTGAGGACTTATGACTGAGGATTGAGGATTGAGAATTGAGGATTGAGGATTGAGGATTGAGGTTTGAGGACTGAGGATTGACGACTGAGTATTGAAGATTGAGGATTGATTACTGAGGATTGAGGATTGAGGATTGGGGATTGAGGATTGAGGATTGAAGATTGAGTATTGAGGATTGAATATTGGGGATTGAGGATTGAGGATTGAGGATTGAGGATGAGGGCTGAGGGTTGTGTTTTGAGGTTTGAGTATTGAATCCTGAGAACTCAGGATTTTCTGTTGAGTTCGAGAATTGAGGATTGATGATTGAGTATTGAGGATTGAGGGTTGAGGACTGAGTATTGAGGATTGAGGATTGAGGATTGAATATTGAATATTGATGATTGAAGGTTGAGGATCGAGGATTGAGGGTTGTGGATCGAGGACGAGGACTGAGGGTTGAGTATTTATGTTTGAGGTCTGAGGATTGAGGATTGAGGATTGAGAATTGAGGATTGAGGATTGAGGATTGAAGATTGACGATTGGGTGTTGAGGATTGAAGAATGAGGATTGAGGATTGAGGATTGAGGATTGAGGATTGAAGATTGAGTATTGAGGATTGAGGATTGAGGATTGAGGTCTGAGAATTGAGGATTGAGTAATGAGAATTGAGGATTGAGGATTGAGGATTGAAGATCGAGGATTGCGTATTGAGGATTGAAGAATGAGGATTGAGGGTTGAGGATTGAGTATTGATGATTGAAGATTGAGGATTGGGGATTGAATATTGAGGATTGAGGATTGAGTATTGAGAATTGAGGATTGAAGAATGAGGATTGAGGATTGAGGATTGTGGATTGAGGATTGAAGATTGAGTATTGAGCATTGAAGATTGAGGATTCAGGTCTGAGGATTGAGGATTGAGGATTGAGGATTGAGGATTGAGGGTTGAGGATTGAAGATTGAGGATTGAGGATTGAGTGTTCAGAATTGAGGATTGAGGATTGAGGATTGAAGATTGAGGACTGGGTGTTGAGTATTGAAGAATGAGGATTGAGGATTGAGGATTGAGGATTGAAGATTGAGTATTGAGGATTGATGATTGAGGATTGAGGATTGTGGATTGAGCTTTGAGGAATGAGGATTGAAGATTGAGTATTGAGGATTGAAGATTGAGGATTGAGGATTGAGTATTGAGGATTGAGGATTGAAGATTGAGGATTGAGGATTGAGGATGAGGGCTGAGTGTTGAGGATTGAGGTTTGAGGACTGAGGACTGAGGATTGAGGATTGAGAACTGAGGATTGAGGATTGAGGATTGAAGATTGAGGATTGGGTATAGAGGATTGAAGAATGAGGATTGAGTGTTGAGGATTGAGGACGAGGACTGACGGCTGAGGGTTGAGGTCTGAGGATTGAGGATTGAGGATTGAGGACTGAGGATTGAGGATTGAGGACTGAGCATTGAGGATTGAAGATTGAGGACTGGGGATTGAGGATTGAAGGTTGAGGATTAAGGATTGAGGATTTGGGATTGAGTATCTAGGATTGGAGATTGATTATTGAGGATTGAAGATTGAGGATTGAGGATTGAGGATTGAGAATTAAGAATTGAGGATGAGGACTGAGGGTTGAGGATTGAGGTTTGAGGAACGAGGATTGAGGGTTGAGGATTGAGGACTGAGGATTGACGACTGAGTATTGAAGATTGAGGATTGATTACTGAGGATTGAGGATTGAGGATTGGGGATTGAGGATTGAGGATTGAAGATTGAGTACTGATGATTGAATATTGAGGATTGAGGATTGAGGATTGAGGATTGAGGATGAGGGCTGAGGGTTGTGTGCTGAGGTTTGAGTATTGAATCCTGAGAATTCAGGATTTTCTAGTGAGTTCGAGAATTGAGGATTGATGGTTGAGTATTGAGGATTGAGGATTGAGGACTGAGTGTTGAGGATTGAGGATTGAGGATTGAATATTGAATATTGATGATTGAAGATTGAGGATCGAGGATTGAGTGTTGTGGATCGAGGACGAGGACTGAGGGTTGAGTATTTATGTTTGAGATCTGAGGATTGAGAATTGAGGATTGAGGATTGAGGACTGAGGATAGAGTATTGATGATTGAAGATTGAGGATTGTGGATTGAGTGTTGAAGATTGAGGATTGGGGACGGAGTGTTGAGGGTTGAGTGATGAGAATTGATGTTTGTGGACAGAGATTTGAAGGTTGCAGATTGAGTATTGGGTATTGAAAACTGTGAATTGATGATATTCTATTGAGGATTGAGAATTGACAACTGATTCTTGAGGACTGAGGTCTGAAGATTGAGGATTCAGGATTGAGGATTCAGGTTTGAGGTTTGAGGGCTGAGGATTGAGGATTGAGGATTGAGGATTGAAGACTGAGGATTGGGTATTGAGGATTGATCATTGAGGATTGAGGATTGAGGATTGAAGATTGAAGATTGAGTATTGAGGATTGAAGATTGAGGATTGAGGTCTGAGGATTGAGGATTGAGGATTGTGGATTGAGGATTGAAGATTGAGTATTGAGCATTGAAGATTGAGGATTCAGGTCTGAGGATTGAGGATTGAGGATTGAGGATTGAGGATTGAGGGTTGAGGATTGAAGATTGAGGATTGAGGATTGAGTGTTCAGAATTGAGGATTGAGGATTGAGGATTGAAGATTGAGGACTGGGTGTTGAGTATTGAAGAATGAGGATTGAGGATTGAGGATTGAGGATTGAAGATTGAAGATTGAGTATTGAGGATTGAAGATTGAGGATTGAGGTCTGAGGATTGAGGATTGAGGATTGAGAATTGAGGATTGAGGATTGAGGATTGAAGATTGGGGATTGGTTATTGAGGATTGAAGAATGAGGATTGAGTGTTGAGGATTGAGGATTGAGGATTGCAGATTGAGTATTGAGGATTGAAGGTTGAGGGTTGAGGATTGAGGATTGAGGATTGAGCATTGAGGATTGAGGATTGAGGATTGAGGATTGAAGATTGAGTATTGAGGATTGATGATTGAGGATTGAGGATTGAGGATTGAGCTTTGAGGATTGAGGATTGAAGATTGAGTATTGAGGATTGAAGATTGAGGATTGAGGATTGAGTATTGAGGATTGAGGATTGAAGATTGAGGATTGAGGATTGAGGATGAGGGCTGAGTGTTGAGGATTGAGGTTTGAGGACTGAGGACTGAGGATTGAGGATTGAGAACTGAGGATTGAGGATTGAGGATTGAAGATTGAGGATTGGGTATAGAGGATTGAAGAATGAGGATTGAGTGTTGAGGATTGAGGACGAGGACTGACGGCTGAGGGTTGAGGTCTGAGGATTGAGGATTGAGGATTGAGGACTGAGGATTGAGGATTGAGGACTGAGCATTGAGGATTGAAGATTGAGGACTGGGGATTGAGGATTGAAGGTTGAGGATTAAGGATTGAGGATTTGGGATTGAGTATCTAGGATTGGAGATTGATTATTGAGGATTGAAGATTGAGGATTGAGGATTGAGGATTGAGAATTAAGAATTGAGGATGAGGACTGAGGGTTGAGGATTGAGGTTTGAGGAACGAGGATTGAGGGTTGAGGATTGAGGACTGAGGATTGACGACTGAGTATTGAAGATTGAGGATTGATTACTGAGGATTGAGGATTGAGGATTGGGGATTGAGGATTGAGGATTGAAGATTGAGTACTGACGATTGAATATTGAGGATTGAGGATTGAGGATTGAGGATTGAGGATGAGGGCTGAGGGTTGTGTGCTGAGGTTTGAGTATTGAATCCTGAGAATTCAGGATTTTCTAGTGAGTTCGAGAATTGAGGATTGATGGTTGAGTATTGAGGATTGAGGATTGAGGACTGAGTGTTGAGGATTGAGGATTGAGGATTGAATATTGAATATTGATGATTGAAGATTGAGGATCGAGGATTGAGGGTTGTGGATCGAGGACGAGGACTGAGGGTTGAGTATTTATGTTTGAGATCTGAGGATTGAGAATTGAGGATTGAGGATTGAGGACTGAGGATAGAGTATTGATGATTGAAGATTGAGGATTGTGGATTGAGTGTTGAAGATTGAGGATTGGGGACGGAGTGTTGAGGGTTGAGTGATGAGAATTGATGTTTGTGGACAGAGATTTGAAGGTTGCAGATTGAGTATTGGGTATTGAAAACTGTGAATTGATGATATTCTATTGAGGATTGAGAATTGACAACTGATTCTTGAGGACTGAGGTCTGAAGATTGAGGATTCAGGATTGAGGATTCAGGTTTGAGGTCTGAGGGCTGAGGATTGAGGATTGAGGATTGAGGATTGAAGACTGAGGATTGGGTATTGAGGATTGTTCATTGAGGATTGAGGGTTGAGGATTGAGGATTGAGGATTGAGGATTGAGGGTTGAGGATTGAAGATTGAGGATTGAGGATTGAGTGTTCAGAATTGAGGATTGAGGATTGAGGATTGAAGTTTGAGGACTGGGTGTTGAGTATTGAAGAATGAGGATTGAGGATTGAGGATTGAGGATTGAAGATTGAAGATTGAGTATTGAGGATTGAAGATTGAGGATTGAGGTCTGAGGATTGAGGATTGAGGATTGAGAATTGAGGATTGAGGATTGAGGATTGAAGATTGGGGATTGGTTATTGAGGATTGAAGAATGAGGATTGAGTGTTGAGGATTGAGGATTGAGGATTGCAGATTGAGTATTGAGGATTGAAGGTTGAGGGTTGAGGATTGAGTATTGAGGATTGAGCATTGAGGATTGAGGATTGAGGATTGAGGATTGAAGATTGAGTATTGAGGATTGATGATTGAGGATTGAGGATTGAGGATTGAGCTTTGAGGATTGAGGATTGAAGATTGAGTATTGAGGATTGAAGATTGAGGATTGAGGATTGAGTATTGAGGATTGAGGATTGAAGATTGAGGATTGAGGATTGAGGATGAGGGCTGAGTGTTGAGGATTGAGGTTTGAGGACTGAGGACTGAGGATTGAGGATTGAGAACTGAGGATTGAGGATTGAGGATTGAAGATTGAGGATTGGGTATAGAGGATTGAAGAATGAGGATTGAGTGTTGAGGATTGAGGACGAGGACTGACGGCTGAGGGTTGAGGTCTGAGGATTGAGGATTGAGGATTGAGGACTGAGGATTGAGGATTGAGGACTGAGCATTGAGGATTGAAGATTGAGGACTGGGGATTGAGGATTGAAGGTTGAGGATTAAGGATTGAGGATTTGGGATTGAGTATCTAGGATTGGAGATTGATTATTGAGGATTGAAGATTGAGGATTGAGGATTGAGGATTGAGAATTGAGAATTGAGGATGAGGACTGAGGGTTGAGGATTGAGGTTTGAGGAACGAGGATTGAGGGTTGAGGATTGAGGACTGAGGATTGACGACTGAGTATTGAAGATTGAGGATTGATTACTGAGGATTGAGGATTGAGGATTGAGGATTGAAGATTGAGGATTTGGTATTGAGGATTGAACAATGTGTATTGAGGATTGAGGATTGAGGATTGAGGATTGAAGACTGAGGATTGGGTATTGAGTATTGATCATTGCGGATTGAGGGTTGAGGATTGAGGATTGAGGATTGAAGATTGAATATAGATGATTGATGATTGAGGATTGACGATTGAGTGTTGTGGATTGAGGACGTGGACTGAGGGTTTAGTATTGATGTTTGAAGTCTGAGGATTGAGGATTGAGGGTTGAGAATAGAGGATTGAGGATTGAGGATTGAAGATTGAGGATTTGGTATTGAGGATTGAACAATGTGTATTGAGGATTGAGGATTGAGAATTCAGGATTGAAGATTGAGTATTGGGGATTGAAGATTGAGGATTGGGGATTGAGTATTGAGGATTGATTACTGAGGATTGAGGATTGAGTATTGAGGATTGAGGATTGAGGATTGAGGATTGAAGAAGTGAGTGTTGAGGATTGAAGATTGAGGATTGAGGATTGAGCTTTGAGGATTGAGGATTGAAGATTGAGTATTGAGGATTGAAGATTGAGGATCGAGGTTTGAGGGTTGTGGATTGAGGACGAGGACTGAGGATTGAGTATTGATGTTTGAGGTCTGAGGATTGAGGATTGAGGATTGAGAATTGAGGATTGAGGATTGAGGATTGAAGATTGACGATTGGGTGTTGAGGATTGAAGAATGAGGATTGAGGATTGAGGATTGTGGATTGAGGATTGAAGATTGAGTATTGAGCATTGAAGATTGAGGATTCAGGTCTGAGGATTGAGGATTGAGGATTGAGGATTGAGGATTGAGGGTTGAGGATTGAAGATTGAGGATTGAGGATTGAGTGTTCAGAATTGAGGATTGAGGATTGAGGATTGAAGATTGAGGACTGGGTGTTGAGTATTGAAGAATGAGGATTGAGGATTGAGGATTGAGGATTGAAGATTGAAGATTGAGTATTGAGGATTGAAGATTGAGGATTGAGGTCTGAGGATTGAGGATTGAGGATTGAGAATTGAGGATTGAGGATTGAGGATTGAAGATTGGGGATTGGTTATTGAGGATTGAAGAATGAGGATTGAGTGTTGAGGATTGAGGATTGAGGATTGCAGATTGAGTATTGAGGATTGAAGGTTGAGGGTTGAGGATTGAGGATTGAGGATTGAGCATTGAGGATTGAGGATTGAGGATTGAGGATTGAAGATTGAGTATTGAGGATTGATGATTGAGGATTGAGGATTGTGGATTGAGCTTTGAGGATTGAGGATTGAAGATTGAGTATTGAGGATTGAAGATTGAGGATTGAGGATTGAGTATTGAGGATTGAGGATTGAAGATTGAGGATTGAGGATTGAGGATGAGGGCTGAGTGTTGAGGATTGAGGTTTGAGGACTGAGGACTGAGGATTGAGGATTGAGAACTGAGGATTGAGGATTGAGGATTGAAGATTGAGGATTGGGTATAGAGGATTGAAGAATGAGGATTGAGTGTTGAGGATTGAGGACGAGGACTGACGGCTGAGGGTTGAGGTCTGAGGATTGAGGATTGAGGATTGAGGACTGAGGATTGAGGATTGAGGACTGAGCATTGAGGATTGAAGATTGAGGACTGGGGATTGAGGATTGAAGGTTGAGGATTAAGGATTGAGGATTTGGGATTGAGTATCTAGGATTGGAGATTGATTATTGAGGATTGAAGATTGAGGATTGAGGTTTGAGGATTGAGAATTAAGAATTGAGGATGAGGACTGAGGGTTGAGGATTGAGGTTTGAGGAACGAGGATTGAGGGTTGAGGATTGAGGACTGAGGATTGACGACTGAGTATTGAAGATTGAGGATTGATTACTGAGGATTGAGGATTGAGGATTGGGGATTGAGGATTGAGGATTGAAGATTGAGTACTGATGATTGAATATTGAGGATTGAGGATTGAGGATTGAGGATTGTGGATGAGGGCTGAGGGTTGTGTGCTGAGGTTTGAGTATTGAATCCTGAGAATTCAGGATTTTCTAGTGAGTTCGAGAATTGAGGATTGATGGTTGAGTATTGAGGATTGAGGATTGAGGACTGAGTGTTGAGGATTGAGGATTGAGGATTGAATATTGAATATTGATGATTGAAGATTGAGGATCGAGGATTGAGGGTTGTGGATCGAGGACGAGGACTGAGGGTTGAGTATTTATGTTTGAGATCTGAGGATTGAGAATTGAGGATTGAGGATTGAGGACTGAGGATAGAGTATTGATGATTGAAGATTGAGGATTGTGGATTGAGTGTTGAAGATTGAGGATTGGGGACGGAGTGTTGAGGGTTGAGTGATGAGAATTGATGTTTGTGGACAGAGATTTGAAGGTTGCAGATTGAGTATTGGGTATTGAAAACTGTGAATTGATGATATTCTATTGAGGATTGAGAATTGACAACTGATTCTTGAGGACTGAGGTCTGAAGATTGAGGATTCAGGATTGAGGATTCAGGTTTGAGGTTTGAGGGCTGAGGATTGAGGATTGAGGATTGAGGATTGAAGACTGAGGATTGGGTATTGAGGATTGATCATTGAGGATTGAGGGTTGAGGATTGAGGATTGAGGATTGAGGATTGAGGGTTGAGGATTGAAGATTGAGGATTGAGGATTGAGTGTTCAGAATTGAGGATTGAGGATTGAGGATTGAAGTTTGAGGACTGGGTGTTGAGTATTGAAGAATGAGGATTGAGGATTGAGGATTGAGGATTGAAGATTGAAGATTGTGTATTGAGGATTGAAGATTGAGGATTGAGGTCTGAGGATTGAGGATTGAGGATTGAGGATTGAAGATTGACGATTGGGTGTTGAGGATTGAAGAATGAGGATTGAGGATTGAGGATTGTGGATTGAGGATTGAAGATTGAGTATTGAGCATTGAAGATTGAGGATTCAGGTCTGAGGATTGAGGATTGAGGATTGAGGATTGAGGATTGAGGGTTGAGGATTGAAGATTGAGGATTGAGGATTGAGTGTTCAGAATTGAGGATTGAGGATTGAGGATTGAAGATTGAGGACTGGGTGTTGAGTATTGAAGAATGAGGATTGAGGATTGAGGATTGAGGATTGAAGATTGAAGATTGAGTATTGAGGATTGAAGATTGAGGATTGAGGTCTGAGGATTGAGGATTGAGGATTGAGAATTGAGGATTGAGGATTGAGGATTGAAGATTGGGGATTGGTTATTGAGGATTGAAGAATGAGGATTGAGTGTTGAGGATTGAGGATTGATGATTGAGGATTGAGGATTGAGGATTGAGCTTTGAGGATTGAGGATTGAAGATTGAGTATTGAGGATTGAAGATTGAGGATTGAGGATTGAGTATTGAGGATTGAGGATTGAAGATTGAGGATTGAGGATTGAGGATGAGGGCTGAGTGTTGAGGATTGAGGTTTGAGGACTGAGGACTGAGGATTGAGGATTGAGAACTGAGGATTGAGGATTGAGGATTGAAGATTGAGGATTGGGTATAGAGGATTGAAGAATGAGGATTGAGTGTTGAGGATTGAGGACGAGGACTGACGGCTGAGGGTTGAGGTCTGAGGATTGAGGATTGAGGATTGAGGACTGAGGATTGAGGATTGAGGACTGAGCATTGAGGATTGAAGATTGAGGACTGGGGATTGAGGATTGAAGGTTGAGGATTAAGGATTGAGGATTTGGGATTGAGTATCTAGGATTGGAGATTGATTATTGAGGATTGAAGATTGAGGATTGAGGATTGAGGATTGAGAATTAAGAATTGAGGATGAGGACTGAGGGTTGAGGATTGAGGTTTGAGGAACGAGGATTGAGGGTTGAGGATTGAGGACTGAGGATTGACGACTGAGTATTGAAGATTGAGGATTGATTACTGAGGATTGAGGATTGAGGATTGGGGATTGAGGATTGAGGATTGAAGATTGAGTACTGATGATTGAATATTGAGGATTGAGGATTGAGGATTGAGGATTGAGGATGAGGGCTGAGGGTTGTGTGCTGAGGTTTGAGTATTGAATCCTGAGAATTCAGGATTTTCTAGTGAGTTCGAGAATTGAGGATTGATGGTTGAGTATTGAGGATTGAGGATTGAGGACTGAGTGTTGAGGATTGAGGATTGAGGATTGAATATTGAATATTGATGATTGAAGATTGAGGATCGAGGATTGAGGTTTGTGGATCGAGGACGAGGACTGAGGGTTGAGTATTTATGTTTGAGATCTGAGGATTGAGAATTGAGGATTGAGGATTGAGGACTGAGGATAGAGTATTGATGATTGAAGATTGAGGATTGTGGATTGAGTGTTGAAGATTGAGGATTGGGGACGGAGTGTTGAGGGTTGAGTGATGAGAATTGATGTTTGTGGACAGAGATTTGAAGGTTGCAGATTGAGTATTGGGTATTGAAAACTGTGAATTGATGATATTCTATTGAGGATTGAGAATTGACAACTGATTCTTGAGGACTGAGGTCTGAAGATTGAGGATTCAGGATTGAGGATTCAGGTTTGAGGTTTGAGGGCTGAGGATTGAGGATTGAGGATTGAGGATTGAAGACTGAGGATTGGGTATTGAGGATTGATCATTGAGGATTGAGGGTTGAGGATTGAGGATTCAGGATTGAGGATTGAGGGTTGAGGATTGAAGATTGAGGATTGAGGATTGAGTGTTCAGAATTGAGGATTGCGGATTGAGGATTGAAGTTTGAGGACTGGGTGTTGAGTATTGAAGAATGAGGATTGAGGATTGAGGATTGAGGATTGGAGATTGAAGATTGAGTATTGAGGATTGAAGATTGAGGATTGAGGTCTGAGGATTGAGGATTGAGGATTGAGAATTGAGGATTGAGGATTGAGGATTGAAGATTGGGGATTGGTTATTGAGGATTGAAGAATGAGGATTGAGTGTTGAGGATTGAGGATTGAGGATTGAAGATTGTGGATTGGGGATTGAGTATTGAGGATTGAGGATTGAGTATTGAGAATTGAGGATTGAGGTTTGAGGACTGAAGACTGAGGATTGAGGATTGAGAATTAAGGATTGAGGATTGAAGATTGAGTATTGAGGATTGTGGATTGAGGATTGAGGTCTGATAATTGAGGATTGAGTAATGAGAATTGAGGATTGGGGATTGAGGATTGAAGATTGAGGATTGGGTATTGAGGATTGACGAATGAGGATTGAGGGTTGAAGATTGAGTATTGAGGATTGAAGATTGTGGATTGGGGATTGAGTATTGAGGATTGAGGATTGAGTATTGAGAATTGAGGATTGAGGTTTGAGGACTGAGGTCTGAGGATTGAGGATTGAGAATTGAGGATTGATGGTTGAGTATTGAGGACTGAGGATTGAGGATTGAGTATTGAGGATTGAGGATTGAGGATTGAATATTGAATATTGATGATTGAAGATTGAGGATCGAGGATTGAGGGTTGTGGATCGAGGATGAGGACTGAGGGTTGAGTATTGATGTTTGAGGTCTGAGGATTGAGGATTGAGGATTCAGAATTGAGGATTGAGGATTGAGGATTGAAGATTGACGATTGGGTGTTGAGGATTGAAGAATGAGGATTGAGGATTGAGGTTTGAGGATTGAGGGTTGAAGATTGAGAATTGAGGATTGAAGATTGAGGATTGAGGTCTGAGGATTGAGGATTGAGTATTGAGAATTGAGGATTGAGGATTGAGGACTGAAGATTGAGGATTGCGTATTGAGGATTGAAGAATGAGGATTGAGGGTTGAGGATTGAGTATTGAGGATTGAAGATTGAGGATTGGGGATTGAATATTGAGGATTGAGGATTGAGTATTGAGAATTGAGGATTGAGGTTTGAGGACTTATGACTGAGGATTGAGGATTGAGAATTGAGGATTGAGGATTGAGGATTGAGGTTTGAGGACTGAGGATTGACGACTGAGTATTGAAGATTGAGGATTGATTACTGAGGATTGAGGATTGAGGATTGGGGATTGAGGATTGAGGATTGAAGATTGAGTATTGAGGATTGAATATTGGGGATTGAGGATTGAGGATTGAGGATTGAGGATGAGGGCTGAGGGTTGTGTTTTGAGGTTTGAGAATTGAATCCTGAGAACTCAGGATTTTCTGTTGAGTTCGAGAATTGAGGATTGATGGTTGAGTATTGAGGATTGAGGGTTGAGGACTGAGTATTGAGGATTGAGGATTGAGGATTGAATATTGAATATTGATGATTGAAGGTTGAGGATCGAGGATTGAGGGTTGTGGATCGAGGACGAGGACTGAGGGTTGAGTATTTATGTTTGAGGTCTGAGGATTGAGGATTGAGGATTGAGAATTGAGGATTGAGGATTGAGGATTGAAGATTGACGATTGGGTGTTGAGGATTGAAGAATGAGGATTGAGGATTGAGGATTGAGGATTGAGGATTGAAGATTGAGTATTGAGGATTGAGGATTGAGGATTGAGGTCTGAGAATTGAGGATTGAGTAATGAGAATTGAGGATTGAGGATTGAGGATTGAAGATCGAGGATTGCGTATTGAGGATTGAAGAATGAGGATTGAGGGTTGAGGATTGAGTATTGATGATTGAAGATTGAGGATTGGGGATTGAATATTGAGGATTGAGGATTGAGTATTGAGAATTGAGGATTGAGGTTTGAGGACTAAGGACTGAGGATTGAGGATTGAGAATTGAGGATTGAGGATTGAGGATTGAGGTCTGAGGATTGAGGATTGAGTATTGAGAATTGAGGATTGAGAATTGAGGATTGAAGATTGACGATTGGGTGTTGAGGGTTGAAGAATGAGGATTGAGGATTGAGGATTGTGGATTGAGGATTGAAGATTGAGTATTGAGGATTGAAGATTGAGGATTGAGGTCTGAGGATTGAGGATTGAGGATTGAGGATTGAGGATTGAGGGTTGAGGATTGAAGATTGAGGATTGAGGATTGAGTGTTCAGAATTGAGGATTGAGGATTGAGGATTGAAGATTGAGGACTGGGTGTTGAGTATTGAAGAATGAGGATTGAGGATTGAGGATTGAGGATTGAGGATTGTAGATTGAGTATTGAGGATTGAAGATTGAGGATTGAGGACTGAGGATTGAGGATTGAGGATTGAGAATTGAGGATTGAGGATTGAGGATTGAAGATTGAGGATTGGTTATTGAGGATTGAAGAATGAGGATTGAGTGGTGAGGATTGAGGATTGAGGATTGCAGATTGAGTATTGAGGATTGAAGGATGAGGGTTGAGGTCTGAGGATTGAGGGTTGAGGATTGAATATTGAGTATTGAGGATTGAGAATTGAGGTTTGAGGATTGAGGATTGAAGATTGAGGATTGGTTATTGAGGATTGAAGAATGAGGATTGAGTGTTGAGGTTTGAGGACTGAGGACTGAGGATAGAGTATTGATGATTGAAGATTGAGGATTGTGGATTGAGGACTCAGGTTTGAGGTTTGAGGGCTGAGGATTGAGGATTGAGGATTGAGGATTGAAGACTGAGGATTGGGTATTGAGGATTGATCATTGAGGATTGAGGGTTGAGGATTGAGGATTGAGGATTGAGGATTGAAGACTGAATATTGATGATTGATGATTGAGGATTGACGATTGAGTGTTGTGGATTGAGGACGTGGACTGAGGGTTTAGTATTGATGTTTGAAGTCTGAGGATTGAGGATTGAGGGTTGAGAATAGAGGATTGGGGATTGAGGATTGAAGATTGAGGATTTGGTATTGAGGATTGAACAATGTGTGTTGAGGATTGAGGATTGAGGATTGAGGATTGAAGATTGAGTATTGGGGATTGAAGGTTGAGGATTGGGGATTGAGTATTGAGGATTGATTACTGAGGATTGAGGATTGAGTATTGAGGATTGAGGATTGAGGATTGAGGATTGAAGAAGTGAGTGTTGAGGATTGAAGATTGAGGATTGAGGATTGAGCTTTGAGGATTGAGGATTGAAGATTGAGTATTGAGGATTGAAGATTGAGGATTGAGGATTGAGTATTGAGGATTGAGGATTGAAGATTGAGGATTGAGGATTGAGGATGAGGGCTGAGGGTTGAGGATTGAGGTTTGAGGACTGAGGACTGAGGATTGAGGATTGAGTACTGAGGATTGAGGATTGAGGATTGAAGATTGAGGATTGGGTATAGAGGATTGAAGAATGAGGATTGAGTGTTGAGGATTGAGGACGAGGACTGACGGCTGAGGGATGAGGTCTGAGGATTGAGGATTGAGGATTGAGGACTGAGGATTGAGGATTGAGGACTGAGCATTGAGGATTGAAGATTGAGGACTGGGGATTGAGGATTGAAGGTTGAGGATTAAGGATTGAGGATTTGGGATTGAGTATCTAGGATTGGAGATTGATTATTGAGGATTGAAGATTGAGGATTGAGGATTGAGGATTGAGAATTGAGAATTGAGGATGAGGACTGAGGGTTGAGGATTGAGGTTTGAGGAACGAGGATTGAGGGTTGAGGATTGAGGACTGAGGATTGACGACTGAGTATTGAAGATTGAGGATTGATTACTGAGGATTGAGGATTGAGGATTGGGGATTGAGGATTGAGGATTGAAGATTGAGTACTGATGATTGAAGATTGAGGATTGTGGATTGAGTGTTGAAGATTGAGGATTGGGGACGGAGTGTTGAGGGTTGAGTGATGAGAATTGATGTTTGTGGACAGAGATTTGAAGGTTGCAGATTGAGTATTGGGTATTGAAAACTGTGAATTGATGATATTCTATTGAGGATTGAGAATTGACAACTGATTCTTGAGGACTGAGGTCTGAAGATTGAGGATTCAGGATTGAGGATTCAGGTTTGAGGTTTGAGGGCTGAGGATTGAGGATTGAGGATTGAGGATTGAAGACTGAGGATTGCGTATTGAGGATTGATCATTGAGGATTGAGGATTGAGTATTGAGGATTGATTACTGAGGATTGAGGATTGAGGATTGGGGATTGAGGGTTGAGGATTGAAGATTGAGTATTGAGGATTGAATATTGAGGATTGAGGATTGAGGATTGAGGAATGAGAATGAGGGCTGAGGGTTGTGTGTTGAGGTTTGAGTATTGAATCCTGAGAATTCAGGATTTTCTATTGAGTTCGAGAATTGAGGATTGATGGTTGAGTATTGAGGATTGAGGATTGAGAACTGAGTATTGAGGATTGAGGATTGAGGATTGAATATTGAATATTGATGATTGAAGATTGAGGATCGAGGATTGAGGGTTGTGGATCGAGGACGAGGACTGAGGGTTGAGTATTTATGTTTGAGGTCTGAGGATTGAGGATTGAGGATTGAGAATTGAGGATTGAGGATTGAGGATTGAAGATTGACGATTGGGTGTTGAGGATTGAAGAATGAGGATTGAGGATTGAGGATTGAGGATTGAGGATTGAAGATTGAGTATTGAGGATTGAGGATTGAGGATTGAGGTCTGAGAATTGAGGATTGAGTAATGAGGATTGAGGATTGAGGATTGAGGATTGAAGATTGAGGATTGGGTATTGAGGATTGAAGAAGGAGGATTGATGGTTGAGGATTGAGTATTGAGGATTGAAGATTGTGGATTGGGGATTGATTATTGAGGATTGAGGATTGAGTATTGAGAATTGAGGATTGAGGTTTGAGGACTGAGGACTGAGGATTGAGGATTGAGAATTAAGGATTGAGGATTGAAGATTGAGTATTGAGGATTGAGGATTGAGGATTGAGGTCTGATAATTGAGGATTGAGTAATGAGAATTGAGGATTGGGGATTGAGGATTGAAGATTGAGGATTGGGTACTGAGGATTGACGAATGAGGATTGAGGGTTGAAGATTGAGTATTGAGGATTGAAGATTGTGGATTGGGGATTGAGTATTGAGGATTGAGGATTGAGTATTGAGAATTGAGGATTGAGGTTTGTGGACTGAGGTCTGAGGATTGAGGATTGAGAATTGAGGATTGATGGTTGAGTATTGAGGACTGAGGATTGAGGATTGAGTATTGAGGATTGAGGATTGAGGATTGAATATTGAATATTGATGATTCAAGATTGAGGATCGAGGATTGAGGGTTGTGGATCGAGGATGAGGACTGAGGGTTGAGTATTGATGTTTGAGGTCTGAGGATTGAGGATTGAGGATTCAGAATTGAGGATTGAGGATTGAGGATTGAAGATTGACGATTGGGTGTTGAGGATTGAAGAATGAGGATTGAGGATTGAGGTTTGAGGATTGAGGATTGAAGATTGAGAATTGAGGATTGAAGATTGAGGATTGAGGTCTGAGGCTTGAGGATTGAGTATTGAGAATTGAGGATTGAGGATTGAGGACTGAAGATTGAGGATTGCGTATTGAGGATTGAAGAATGAGGATTGAGGGTTGAGGATTGAGTATTGAGGATTGAAGATTGAGGATTGGGGATTGAATATTGAGGATTGAGGATTGAGTATTGAGAATTGAGGATTGAGGTTTGAGGACTGAGGACTGAGGATTGAGGATTGAGAATTGAGGATTGAGGATTGAGGATTGAGGTTTGAGGACTGAGGATTGACGACTGAGTAT
Source organism: Calliopsis andreniformis (assembly GCF_051401765.1). Classification (NCBI taxonomy): domain Eukaryota; kingdom Metazoa; phylum Arthropoda; class Insecta; order Hymenoptera; family Andrenidae; genus Calliopsis; species Calliopsis andreniformis. The sequence goes on along the minus strand of NW_027480450.1, from coordinate 441,300 downwards.
TGAAGATTGAGGATTGATTACTGAGGATTGAGGATTGAGGATTGGGGATTGAGGATTGAGGATTGAAGATTGAGTATTGAGGATTGAATATTGGGGATTGAGGATTGAGGATTGAGGATTGAGGATGAGGGCTGAGGGTTGTGTTTTGAGGTTTGAGTATTGAATCCTGAGAACTCAGGATTTTCTGTTGAGTTCGAGAATTGAGGACTGATGGTTGAGTATTGAGGATTGAGGGTTGAGGACTGAGTATTGAGGATTGAGGATTGAGGATTGAATATTGAATATTGATGATTGAAGGTTGAGGATCGAGGATTGAGGGTTGTGGATCGAGGACGAGGACTGAGGGTTGAGTATTTATGTTTGAGGTCTGAGGATTGAGGATTGAGGATTGAGAATTGAGGATTGAGGATTGAGGATTGAAGATTGACGATTGGGTGTTGAGGATTGAAGAATGAGGATTGAGGATTGAGGATTGAGGATTGAGGATTGAAGATTGAGTATTGAGGATTGAGGATTGAGGATTGAGGTCTGAGAATTGAGGATTGAGGATTGAGGATTGAGGATTGAGGGTTGAGGATTGAAGATTGAGGATTGAGGATTGAGTGTTCAGAATTGAGGATTGAGGATTGAGGATTGAAGATTGAGGACTGGGTGTTGAGTATTGAAGAATGAGGATTGAGGATTGAGGATTGAGGATTGAGGATTGTAGATTGAGTATTGAGGATTGAAGATTGAGGATTGAGGTCTGAGGATTGAGGATTGAGGATTGAGAATTGAGGATTGAGGATTGAGGATTGAAGATTGAGGATTGGTTATTGAGGATTGAAGAATGAGGATTGAGTGCTGAGGATTGAGGATTGAGGATTGCAGATTGAGTATTGAGGATTGAAGGTTGAGGGTTGAGGATTGAGGATTGAGGATTGAGCATTGAGGATTGAGGATTGAGGATTGAGGATTGAAGATTGAGTATTGAGGATTGATGATTGAGGATTGAGGATTGAGGATTGAGCTTTGAGGATTGAGGATTGAAGATTGAGTATTGAGGATTGAAGATTGAGGATTGAGGATTGAGTATTGAGGATTGAGGATTGAAGATTGAGGATTGAGGATTGAGGATGAGGGCTGAGTGTTGAGGATTGAGGTTTGAGGACTGAGGACTGAGGATTGAGGATTGAGAACTGAGGATTGAGAATTGAGGATTGAAGATTGAGGATTGGGTATAGAGGATTGAAGAATGAGGATTGAGTGTTGAGGATTGAGGACGAGGACTGACGGCTGAGGGTTGAGGTCTGAGGATTGAGGATTGAGGATTGAGGACTGAGGATTGAGGATTGAGGACTGAGCATTGAGGATTGAAGATTGAGGACTGGGGATTGAGGATTGAAGGTTGAGGATTAAGAATTGAGGATTTGGGATTGAGTATCTAGGATTGGAGATTGATTATTGAGGATTGAAGATTGAGGATTGAGGATTGAGGATTGAGAATTGAGAATTGAGGATGAGGACTGAGGGTTGAGGATTGAGGTTTGAGGAACGAGGATTGAGGGTTGAGGATTGAGGACTGAGGATTGACGACTGAGTATTGAAGATTGAGGATTGATTACTGAGGATTGAGGATTGAGGATTGGGGATTGAGGATTGAGGATTGAAGATTGAGTACTGATGATTGAATATTGAGGATTGAGGATTGAGGATTGAGGATTGAGGATGAGGGCTGAGGGTTGTGTGCTGAGGTTTGAGTATTGAATCCTGAGAATTCAGGATTTTCTATTGAGTTCGAGAATTGAGGATTGATGGTTGAGTATTGAGGATTGAGGATTGAGGACTGAGTGTTGAGGATTGAGGATTGAGGATTGAATATTGAATATTGATGATTGAAGATTGAGGATCGAGGATTGAGGGTTGTGGATCGAGGACGAGGACTGAGGGTTGAGTATTTATGTTTGAGATCTGAGGATTGAGGGTTGAAGATTGAGGATTGAGGACTGAGGATAGAGTATTGATGATTGAAGATTGAGGATTGTGGATTGAGTGTTGAAGATTGAGGATTGGGGACGGAGTGTTGAGGGTTGAGTGATGAGAATTGATGTTTGTGGACAGAGATTCGAAGGTTGCAGATTGAGTATTGGGTATTGAAAACTGTGAATTGATGATATTCTATTGAGGATTGAGAATTGACAACTGATTCTTGAGGACTGAGGTCTGAAGATTGAGGATTCAGGATTGAGGATTCAGGTTTGAGGTTTGAGGGCTGAGGATTGAGGATTGAGGATTGAGGATTGAAGACTGAGGATTGGGTATTGAGGATTGATCATTGAGGATTGAGGGTTGAGGATTGAGGATTGAGGATTGAGGATTGAAGACTGAATATTGATGATTGATGATTGAGGATTGACGATTGAGTGTTGTGGATTGAGGACGAGGACTGAGGGTTTAGTATTGATGTTTGAAGTCTGAGGATTGAGGATTGAGGATTGACAATAGAGGATTGAGGATTGAGGATTGAAGATTGAGGATTTGGTATTGAGGATTGAACAATGTGTATTGAGGATTGAGGATTGAGGATTGAGGATTGAAGACTGAGGATTGGGTATTGAGTATTGATCATTGAGGATTGAGGGTTGAGGATTGAGGATTGAGGATTGAGGATTGAAGATTGAATATTGATGATTGATGATTGAGGATTGACGATTGAGTGTTGTGGATTGAGGACGTGGACTGAGGGTTTAGTATTGATGTTTGAAGTCTGAGGATTGAGGATTGAGGGTTGAGAATAGAGGATTGAGGATTGAGGATTGAAGATTGAGGATTTGGTATTGAGGATTGAACAATGTGTATTGAGGATTGAGGATTGAGGATTGAGGATTGAAGATTGAGTATTGGGGATTGAAGATTGAGGATTGAGGATTGAGTATTGAGGATTGATTACTGAGGATTGAGGATTGAGTATTGAGGATTGAGGATTGAGGATTGAGGATTGAAGAAGTGAGTGTTGAGGATTGAAGATTGAGAATTGAGGATTGAGGATTGAGGATTGAGGATTGAAGATTGACGATTGGGTGTTGAGGATTGAAGAATGAGGATTGAGGATTGAGGATTGAGGGTTGAGGATTGAAGGCTGACGATTGAGGATTGAGGATTGAGGATTGAGGATTGAGGATTGAAGATTGAATATTGATGATTGATGATTGAGGATTGACGATTGAGTGTTGTGGATTGAGGACGAGGACTGAGGGTTTAGTGTTGATGTTTGAAGTCTGAGGATTGAGGATTGAGGGTTGAGAATAGAGGATTGAGGATTGAGGATTGAAGATTGAGGATTTGGTATTGAGGATTGAACAATGTGTATTGAGGATTGAGGATTGAGGATTGAGGATTGAAGATTGAGTATTGGGGATTGAAGATTGAGGATTGAGGATTGAGTATTGAGGATTGATTACTGAGGATTGAGGATTGAGGATTGGGGATTGAGGGTTGAGGATTGAAGATTGAGTATTGAGGATTGAATATTGAGGATTGAGGATTGAGGATTGAGGAATGAGGATGAGGGCTGAGGGTTGTGTGTTGAGGTTTGAGTATTGAATCCTGAGAATTCAGGATTTTCTATTGAGTTCGAGAATTGAGGATTGATGGTTGAGTATTGAGGGTTGAGGATTGAGAACTGAGTATTGAGGATTGAGTATTGAGTATTGAGTATTGAATATTGATGATTGAAGATTGAGGATCGAGGATTGAGGCTTGTGGATCGAGGACGAGGACTGAGGGTTGAGTATTTATGTTTGAGGTCTGAGAATTGAGGTTTGAGGATTGAGGATTGAAGATTGAGGATTGGTTATTGAGGATTGAAGAATGAGGATTGAGTGTTGAGGATTGAGGATTGAGGATTGCAGATTGAGTATTGAGGATTGAATGTTGAGGGTTGAGGATTGAGGATTGAGGATTGAGCATTGAGGATTGAGGATTGAGGATTGAGGATTGAAGATTGAGTATTGAGGATTGATGATTGAGGTTTGAGGACTGAGGACTGAGGATTGAGGATTGAGTACTGAGGATTGAGGATTGAGGATTGAAGATTGAGGATTGGGTATAGAGGATTGAAGAATGAGGATTGAGTGTTGAGGATTGAGGACGAGGACTGACGGCTGAGGGTTGAGGTCTGAGGATTGAGGATTGAGGATTGAGGACTGAGGATTGAGGATTGAGGACTGAGCATTGAGGATTGAAGATTGAGGACTGGGGATTGAGGATTGAAGGTTGAGGATTAAGGATTGAAGATTTGGGATTGAGTATCTAGGATTGGAGATTGATTATTGAGGATTGAAGATTGAGGATTGAGGATTGAGGATTGAGAATTGAGAATTGAGGATGAGGACTGAGGGTTGAGGATTGAGGTTTGAGGAACGAGGATTGAGGGTTGAGGATTGAGGACTGAGGATTGACGACTGAGTATTGAAGATTGAGGATTGATTACTGAGGATTGAGGATTGAGGATTGGGGATTGAGGATTGAGGATTGAAGATTGAGTACTGATGATTGAATATTGAGGATTGTGGATTGAGGATTGAGGATTGAGGATGAGGGCTGAGGGTTGTGTGCTGAGGTTTGAGTATTGAATCCTGAGAATTCAGGATTTTCTATTGAGTTCGAGAATTGAGGATTGATGGTTGAGTATTGAGGATTGAGGATTGAGGACTGAGTGTTGAGGATTGAGGATTGAGGATTGAATATTGAATATTGATGATTGAAGATTGAGGATCGAGGATTGAGGGTTGTGGATCGAGGACGAGGACTGAGGGTTGAGTATTTATGTTTGAGATCTGAGGATTGAGGATTGAAGATTGAGGATTGAGGACTGAGGATAGAGTATTGATGATTGAAGATTGAGGATTGTGGATTGAGTGTTGAAGATTGAGGATTGGGGACGGAGTGTTGAGGGTTGAGTGATGAGAATTGATGTTTGTGGACAGAGATTTGAAGGTTGCAGATTGAGTATTGGGTATTGAAAACTATGAATTGATGATATTCTATTGAGGATTGAGAATTGACACCTGATTCTTGAGGACTGAGGTCTGAAGATTGAGGATTCAGGATTGAGGATTCAGGTTTGAGGTTTGAGGGCTGAGGATTGAGGATTGAGGATTGAGGATTGAAGACTGAGGATTGCGTATTGAGGATTGATCATTGAGGATTGAGGGTTGAGGATTGAGGATTGAGGATTGAGGATTGAAGACTGAATATTGATGATTGATGATTGAGGATTGACGATTGAGTGTTGTGGATTGAGGACGAGGACTGAGGGTTTAGTATTGATGTTTGAAGTCTGAGGATTGAGGATTGAGGATTGACAATAGAGGATTGAGGATTGAGGATTGAAGATTGAGGATTTGGTATTGAGGATTGAACAATGTGTATTGAGGATTGAGGATTGAGGATTGAGGATTGAAGACTGAGGATTGGGTATTGAGTATTGATCATTGAGGATTGAGGGTTGAGGATTGAGGATTGAGGATTGAGGATTGAAGATTGAATATTGATGATTGATGATTGAGGATTGACGATTGAGTGTTGTGGATTGAGGACGTGGACTGAGGGTTTAGTATTGATGTTTGAAGTCTGAGGATTGAGGATTGAGGGTTGAGAATAGAGGATTGAGGATTGAGGATTGAAGATTGAGGATTTGGTATTGAGGATTGAACAATGTGTATTGAGGATTGAGGATTGAGGATTGAGGATTGAAGATTGAGTATTGGGGATTGAAGATTGAGGATTGAGGATTGAGTATTGAGGATTGATTACTGAGGATTGAGGATTGAGTATTGAGGATTGAGGATTGAGGATTGAGGATTGAAGAAGTGAGTGTTGAGGATTGAAGATTGAGAATTGAGGATTGAGGATTGAGGATTGAGGATTGAAGATTGACGATTGGGTGTTGAGGATTGAAGAATGAGGATTGAGGATTGAGGATTGAGGGTTGAGGATTGAAGGCTGACGATTGAGGATTGAGGATTGAGGATTGAGGATTGAGGATTGAAGATTGAATATTGATGATTGATGATTGAGGATTGACGATTGAGTGTTGTGGATTGAGGACGAGGACTGAGGGTTTAGTGTTGATGTTTGAAGTCTGAGGATTGAGGATTGAGGGTTGAGAATAGAGGATTGAGGATTGAGGATTGAAGATTGAGGATTTGGTATTGAGGATTGAACAATGTGTATTGAGGATTGAGGATTGAGGATTGAGGATTGAAGATTGAGCATTGGGGATTGAAGATTGAGGATTGAGGATTGAGTATTGAGGATTGATTACTGAGGATTGAGTATTGAGGATTGGGGATTGAGGGTTGAGGATTGAAGATTGAGTATTGAGGATTGAATATTGAGGATTGAGGATTGAGGATTGAGGAATGAGGATGAGGGCTGAGGGTTGTGTGTTGAGGTTTGAGTATTGAATCCTGAGAATTCAGGATTTTCTATTGAGTTCGAGAATTGAGGATTGATGGTTGAGTATTGAGGATTGAGGATTGAGAACTGAGTATTGAGGATTGAGTATTGAGTATTGAATATTGAATATTGATGATTGAAGATTGAGGATCGAGGATTGAGGCTTGTGGATCGAGGACGAGGACTGAGGGTTGAGTATTTATGTTTGAGGTCTGAGAATTGAGGTTTGAGGATTGAGGATTGAAGATTGAGGATTGGTTATTGAGGATTGAAGAATGAGGATTGAGTGTTGAGGATTGAGGATTGAGGATTGCAGATTGAGTATTGAGGATTGAATGTTGAGGGTTGAGGATTGAGGATTGAGGATTGAGCATTGAGGATTGAGGATTGAGGATTGAGGATTGAAGATTGAGTATTGAGGATTGATGATTGAGGTTTGAGGACTGAGGACTGAGGATTGAGGATTGAGTACTGAGGATTGAGGATTGAGGATTGAAGATTGAGGATTGGGTATAGAGGATTGAAGAATGAGGATTGAGTGTTGAGGATTGAGGACGAGGACTGACGGCTGAGGGTTGAGGTCTGAGGATTGAGGATTGAGGATTGAGGACTGAGGATTGAGGATTGAGGACTGAGCATTGAGGATTGAAGATTGAGTACTGGGGATTGAGGATTGAAGGTTGAGGATTAAGGATTGAGGATTTGGGATTGAGTATCTAGGATTGGAGATTGATTATTGAGGATTGAAGATTGAGGATTGAGGATTGAGGATTGAGAATTGAGAATTGAGGATGAGGACTGAGGGTTGAGGATTGAGGTTTGAGGAACGAGGATTGAGGGTTGAGGATTGAGGACTGAGGATTGACGACTGAGTATTGAAGATTGAGGATTGATTACTGAGGATTGAGGATTGAGGATTGGGGATTGAGGATTGAGGATTGAAGATTGAGTACTGATGATTGAATATTGAGGATTGAGGATTGAGGATTGAGGATTGAGGATGAGGGCTGAGGGTTGTGTGCTGAGGTTTGAGTATTGAATCCTGAGAATTCAGGATTTTCTATTGAGTTCGAGAATTGAGGATTGATGGTTGAGTATTGAGGATTGAGGATTGAGGACTGAGTGTTGAGGATTGAGGATTGAGGATTGAATATTGAATATTGATGATTGAAGATTGAGGATCGAGGATTGAGGGTTGTGGATCGAGGACGAGGACTGAGGGTTGAGTATTTATGTTTGAGATCTGAGGATTGAGGATTGAAGATTGAGGATTGAGGACTGAGGATAGAGTATTGATGATTGAAGATTGAGGATTGTGGATTGAGTGTTGAAGATTGAGGATTGGGGACGGAGTGTTGAGGGTTGAGTGATGAGAATTGATGTTTGTGGACAGAGATTTGAAGGTTGCAGATTGAGTATTGGGTATTGAAAACTATGAATTGATGATATTCTATTGAGGATTGAGAATTGACAACTGATTCTTGAGGACTGAGGTCTGAAGATTGAGGATTCAGGATTGAGGATTCAGGTTTGAGGTTTGAGGGCTGAGGATTGAGGATTGAGGATTGAGGATTGAAGACTGAGGATTGCGTATTGAGGATTGATCATTGAGGATTGAGGGTTGAGGATTGAGGATTGAGGTTTGAGGATTGAAGACTGAATATTGATGATTGATGATTGAGGATTGACGATTGAGTGTTGTGGATTGAGGACGAGGACTGAGGGTTTAGTATTGATGTTTGAAGTCTGAGGATTGAGGATTGAGGATTGACAATAGAGGATTGAGGATTGAGGATTGAAGATTGAGGATTTGGTATTGAGGATTGAACAATGTGTATTGAGGATTGAGGATTGAGGATTGAGGATTGAAGACTGAGGATTGGGTATTGAGTATTGATCATTGAGGATTGAGGGTTGAGGATTGAGGATTGAGGATTGAGGATTGAAGATTGAATATTGATGATTGATGATTGAGGATTGACGATTGAGTGTTGTGGATTGAGGACGTGGACTGAGGGTTTAGTATTGATGTTTGAAGTCTGAGGATTGAGGATTGAGGGTTGAGAATAGAGGATTGAGGATTGAGGATTGAAGATTGAGGATTTGGTATTGAGGATTGAACAATGTGTATTGAGGATTGAGGATTGAGGATTGAGGATTGAAGATTGAGTATTGGGGATTGAAGATTGAGGATTGAGGATTGAGTATTGAGGATTGATTACTGAGGATTGAGGATTGAGTATTGAGGATTGAGGATTGAGGATTGAGGATTGAAGAAGTGAGTGTTGAGGATTGAAGATTGAGAATTGAGGATTGAGGATTGAGGATTGAGGATTGAAGATTGACGATTGGGTGTTGAGGATTGAAGAATGAGGATTGAGGATTGAGGATTGAGGGTTGAGGATTGAAGGCTGACGATTGAGGATTGAGGATTGAGGATTGAGGATTGAGGATTGAAGATTGAATATTGATGATTGATGATTGAGGATTGACGATTGAGTGTTGTGGATTGAGGACGAGGACTGAGGGTTTAGTGTTGATGTTTGAAGTCTGAGGATTGAGGATTGAGGGTTGAGAATAGAGGATTGAGGATTGAGGATTGAAGATTGAGGATTTGGTATTGAGGATTGAACAATGTGTATTGAGGATTGAGGATTGAGGATTGAGGATTGAAGATTGAGTATTGGGGATTGAAGATTGAGGATTGAGGATTGAGTATTGAGGATTGATTACTGAGGATTGAGTATTGAGGATTGGGGATTGAGGGTTGAGGATTGAAGATTGAGTATTGAGGATTGAATATTGAGGATTGAGGATTGAGGATTGAGGAATGAGGATGAGGGCTGAGGGTTGTGTGTTGAGGTTTGAGTATTGAATCCTGAGAATTCAGGATTTTCTATTGAGTTCGAGAATTGAGGATTGATGGTTGAGTATTGAGGATTGAGGATTGAGAACTGAGTATTGAGGATTGAGTATTGAGTATTGAATATTGAATATTGATGATTGAAGATTGAGGATCGAGGATTGAGGCTAGTGGATCGAGGACGAGGACTGAGGGTTGAGTATTTATGTTTGAGGTCTGAGAATTGAGGTTTGAGGATTGAGGATTGAAGATTGAGGATTGGTTATTGAGGATTGAAGAATGAGGATTGAGTGTTGAGGATTGAGGATTGAGGATTGCAGATTGAGTATTGAGGATTGAATGTTGAGGGTTGAGGATTGAGGATTGAGGATTGAGCATTGAGGATTGAGGATTGAGGATTGAGGATTGAAGATTGAGTATTGAGGATTGATGATTGAGGTTTGAGGACTGAGGACTGAGGATTGAGGATTGAGTACTGAGGATTGAGGATTGAGGATTGAAGATTGAGGATTGGGTATAGAGGATTGAAGAATGAGGATTGAGTGTTGAGGATTGAGGACGAGGACTGACGGCTGAGGGTTGAGGTCTGAGGATTGAGGATTGAGGATTGAGGACTGAGGATTGAGGATTGAGGACTGAGCATTGAGGATTGAAGATTGAGTACTGGGGATTGAGGATTGAAGGTTGAGGATTAAGGATTGAGGATTTGGGATTGAGTATCTAGGATTGGAGATTGATTATTGAGGATTGAAGATTGAGGATTGAGGATTGAGGATTGAGAATTGAGAATTGAGGATGAGGACTGAGGGTTGAGGATTGAGGTTTGAGGAACGAGGATTGAGGGTTGAGGATTGAGGACTGAGGATTGACGACTGAGTATTGAAGATTGAGGATTGATTACTGAGGATTGAGGATTGAGGATTGGGGATTGAGGATTGAGGATTGAAGATTGAGTACTGATGATTGAATATTGAGGATTGAGGATTGAGGATTGAGGATTGAGGATGAGGGCTGAGGGTTGTGTGCTGAGGTTTGAGTATTGAATCCTGAGAATTCAGGATTTTCTATTGAGTTCGAGAATTGAGGATTGATGGTTGAGTATTGAGGATTGAGGATTGAGGACTGAGTGTTGAGGATTGAGGATTGAGGATTGAATATTGAATATTGATGATTGAAGATTGAGGATCGAGGATTGAGGGTTGTGGATCGAGGACGAGGACTGAGGGTTGAGTATTTATGTTTGAGATCTGAGGATTGAAGATTGAGGATTGAGGACTGAGGATAGAGTATTGATGATTGAAGATTGAGGATTGTGGATTGAGTGTTGAAGATTGAGGATTGGGGACGGAGTGTTGAGGGTTGAGTGATGAGAATTGATGTTTGTGGACAGAGATTTGAAGGTTGCAGATTGAGTATTGGGTATTGAAAACTGTGAATTGATGATATTCTATTGAGGATTGAGAATTGACAACTGATTCTTGAGGACTGAGGTCTGAAGATTGAGGATTCAGGATTGAGGATTCAGGTTTGAGGTTTGAAGGCTGAGGATTGAGGATTGAGGATTGAGGATTGAAGACTGAGGATTGGGTATTGAGGATTGATCATTGAGGATTGAGGATTGAGTATTGAGGATTGATTACTGAGGATTGAGGATTGAGGATTGGGGATTGAGGGTTGAGGATTGAAGATTGAGTATTGAGGATTGAATATTGAGGATTGAGGATTGAGGATTGAGGAATGAGAATGAGGGCTGAGGGTTGTCTGTTGAGGTTTGAGTATTGAATCCTGAGAATTCAGGATTTTCTATTGAGTTCGAGAATTGAGGATTGATGGTTGAGTATTGAGGATTGAGGATTGAGAACTGAGTATTGAGGATTGAGGATTGAGGATTGAATATTGAATATTGATGATTGAAGATTGAGGATCGAGGATTGAGGGTTGTGGATCGAGGACGAGGACTGAGGGTTGAGTATTTATGTTTGAGGTCTGAGGATTGAGGATTGAGGATTGAGAATTGAGGATTGAGGATTGAGGATTGAAGATTGACGATTGGGTGTTGAGGATTGAAGAATGAGGATTGAGGATTGAGGATTGAGGATTGAGGATTGAAGATTGAGTATTGAGGATTGAGGATTGAGGATTGAGGTCTGAGAATTGAGGATTGAGTAATGAGGATTGAGGATTGAGGATTGAGGATTGAAGATTGAGGATTGGGTATTGAGGATTGAAGAAGGAGGATTGATGGTTGAGGATTGAGTATTGAGGATTGAAGATTGTGGATTGGGGATTGATTATTGAGGATTGAGGATTGAGTATTGAGAATTGAGGATTGAGGTTTGAGGACTGAGGACTGAGGATTGAGGATTGAGAATTAAGGATTGAGGATTGAAGATTGAGTATTGAGGATTGAGGATTGAGGATTGAGGTCTGATAATTGAGGATTGAGTAATGAGAATTGAGGATTGGGGATTGAGGATTGAAGATTGAGGATTGGGTACTGAGGATTGACGAATGAGGATTGAGGGTTGAAGATTGAGTATTGAGGATTGAAGATTGTGGATTGGGGATTGAGTATTGAGGATTGAGGATTGAGTATTGAGAATTGAGGATTGAGGTTTGAGGACTGAGGTCTGAGGATTGAGGATTGAGAATTGAGGATTGATGGTTGAGTATTGAGGACTGAGGATTGAGGATTGAGTATTGAGGATTGAGGATTGAGGATTGAATATTGAATATTGATGATTGAAGATTGAGGATCGAGGATTGAGGGTTGTGGATCGAGGATGAGGACTGAGGGTTGAGTATTGATGTTTGAGGTCTGAGGATTGAGGATTGAGGATTCAGAATTGAGGATTGAGGATTGAGGATTGAAGATTGACGATTGGGTGTTGAGGATTGAAGAATGAGGATTGAGGATTGAGGTTTGAGGATTGAGGATTGAAGATTGAGAATTGAGGATTGAAGATTGAGGATTGAGGTCTGAGGCTTGAGGATTGAGTATTGAGAATTGAGGATTGAGGATTGAGGACTGAAGATTGAGGATTGCGTATTGAGGATTGAAGAATGAGGATTGAGGGTTGAGGATTGAGTATTGAGGATTGAAGATTGAGGATTGGGGATTGAATATTGAGGATTGAGGATTGAGTATTGAGAATTGAGGATTGAGGTTTGAGGACTGAGGACTGAGGATTGAGGATTGAGAATTGAGGATTGAGGATTGAGGATTGAGGTTTGAGGACTGAGGATTGACGACTGAGTATTGAAGATTGAGGATTGATTACTGAGGATTGAGGATTGAGGATTGGGGATTGAGGATTGAGGATTGAAGATTGAGTATTGAGGATTGAATATTGGGGATTGAGGATTGAGGATTGAGGATTGAGGATGAGGGCTGAGGGTTGTGTTTTGAGGTTTGAGTATTGAATCCTGAGAACTCAGGATTTTCTGTTGAGTTCGAGAATTGAGGATTGATGGTTGAGTATTGAGGATTGAGGGTTGAGGACTGAGTATTGAGGATTGAGGATTGAGGATTGAATATTGAATATTGATGATTGAAGGTTGAGGATCGAGGATTGAGGGTTGTGGATCGAGGACGAGGACTGAGGGTTGAGTATTTATGTTTGAGGTCTGAGGATTGAGGATTGAGGATTGAGAATTGAGGATTGAGGATTGAGGATTGAAGATTGACGATTGGGTGTTGAGGATTGAAGAATGAGGATTGAGGATTGAGGATTGAGGATTGAGGATTGAAGATTGAGTATTGAGGATTGAGGATTGAGGATTGAGGTCTGAGAATTGAGGATTGAGGATTGAGGATTGAGGATTGAGGGTTGAGGATTGAAGATTGAGGATTGAGGATTGAGTGTTCAGAATTGAGGATTGAGGATTGAGGATTGAAGATTGAGGACTGGGTGTTGAGTATTGAAGAATGAGGATTGAGGATTGAGGATTGAGGATTGAGGATTGTAGATTGAGTATTGAGGATTGAAGATTGAGGATTGAGGTCTGAGGATTGAGGATTGAGGATTGAGAATTGAGGATTGAGGATTGAGGATTGAAGATTGAGGATTGGTTATTGAGGATTGAAGAATGAGGATTGAGTGCTGAGGATTGAGGATTGAGGATTGCAGATTGAGTATTGAGGATTGAAGGTTGAGGGTTGAGGATTGAGGATTGAGGATTGAGCATTGAGGATTGAGGATTGAGGATTGAGGATTGAAGATTGAGTATTGAGGATTGATGATTGAGGATTGAGGATTGAGGATTGAGCTTTGAGGATTGAGGATTGAAGATTGAGTATTGAGGATTGAAGATTGAGGATTGAGGATTGAGTATTGAGGATTGAGGATTGAAGATTGAGGATTGAGGATTGAGGATGAGGGCTGAGTGTTGAGGATTGAGGTTTGAGGACTGAGGACTGAGGATTGAGGATTGAGAACTGAGGATTGAGGATTGAGGATTGAAGATTGAGGATTGGGTATAGAGGATTGAAGAATGAGGATTGAGTGTTGAGGATTGAGGACGAGGACTGACGGCTGAGGGTTGAGGTCTGAGGATTGAGGATTGAGGATTGAGGACTGAGGATTGAGGATTGAGGACTGAGCATTGAGGATTGAAGATTGAGGACTGGGGATTGAGGATTGAAGGTTGAGGATTAAGAATTGAGGATTTGGGATTGAGTATCTAGGATTGGAGATTGATTATTGAGGATTGAAGATTGAGGATTGAGGATTGAGGATTGAGAATTGAGAATTGAGGATGAGGACTGAGGGTTGAGGATTGAGGTTTGAGGAACGAGGATTGAGGGTTGAGGATTGAGGATTGAGGATTGACGACTGAGTATTGAAGATTGAGGATTGATTACTGAGGATTGAGGATTGAGGATTGGGGATTGAGGATTGAGGATTGAAGATTGAGTACTGATGATTGAATATTGAGGATTGAGGATTGAGGATTGAGGATTGAGGATGAGGGCTGAGGGTTGTGTGCTGAGGTTTGAGTATTGAATCCTGAGAATTCAGGATTTTCTATTGAGTTCGAGAATTGAGGATTGATGGTTGAGTATTGAGGATTGAGGATTGAGGACTGAGTGTTGAGGATTGAGGATTGAGGATTGAATATTGAATATTGATGATTGAAGATTGAGGATCGAGGATTGAGGGTTGTGGATCGAGGACGAGGACTGAGGGTTGAGTATTTATGTTTGAGATCTGAGGATTGAGGATTGAAGATTGAGGATTGAGGACTGAGGATAGAGTATTGATGATTGAAGATTGAGGATTGTGGATTGAGTGTTGAAGATTGAGGATTAGGGACGGAGTGTTGAGGGTTGAGTGATGAGAATTGATGTTTGTGGACAGAGATTTGAAGGTTGCAGATTGAGTATTGGGTATTGAAAACTGTGAATTGATGATATTCTATTGAGGATTGAGAATTGACAACTGATTCTTGAGGACTGAGGTCTGAAGATTGAGGATTCAGGATTGAGGATTCAGGTTTGAGGTTTGAGGGCTGAGGATTGAGGATTGAGGATTGAGGATTCAAGACTGAGGATTGGGTATTGAGGATTGATCATTGAGGATTGAGGGTTGAGGATTGAGGATTGAGGATTGAGGATTGAAGACTGAATATTGATGATTGATGATTGAGGATTGACGATTGAGTGTTGTGGATTGAGGACGAGGACTGAGGGTTTAGTATTGATGTTTGAAGTCTGAGGATTGAGGATTGAGGATTGACAATAGAGGATTGAGGATTGAGGATTGAAGATTGAGGATTTGGTATTGAGGATTGAACAATGTGTATTGAGGATTGAGGATTGACGATTGAGTGTTGTGGATTGAGGACGTGGACTGAGGGTTTAGTATTGATGTTTGAAGTCTGGGGATTGAGGATTGAGGGTTGAGAATAGAGGATTGAGGATTGAGGATTGAAGATTGAGGATTTGGTATTGAGGATTGAACAATGTGTATTGAGGATTGAGGATTGAGGATTGAGGATTGAAGATTGAGTATTGGGGATTGAAGATTGAGGATTGAGGATTGAGTATTGAGGATTGATTACTGAGGATTGAGGATTGAGTATTGAGGATTGAGGATTGAGGATTGAGGATTGAAGAAGTGAGTGTTGAGGATTGAAGATTGAGAATTGAGGATTGAGGATTGAGGATTGAGGATTGAAGATTGACGATTGGGTGTTGAGGATTGAAGAATGAGGATTGAGGATTGAGGATTGAGGGTTGAGGATTGAAGGCTGACGATTGAGGATTGAGGATTGAGGATTGAGGATTGAGGATTGAAGATTGAATATTGATGATTGATGATTGAGGATTGACGATTGAGTGTTGTGGATTGAGGACGAGGACTGAGGGTTTAGTGTTGATGTTTGAAGTCTGAGGATTGAGGATTGAGGGTTGAGAATAGAGGGTTGAGGATTGAGGATTGAAGATTGAGGATTTGGTATTGAGGATTGAACAATGTGTATTGAGGATTGAGGATTGAGGATTGAGGATTGAAGATTGAGTATTGGGGATTGAAGATTGAGGATTGAGGATTGAGTATTGAGGATTGATTACTGAGGATTGAGGATTGAGGATTGGGGATTGAGGGTTGAGGATTGAAGATTGAGTATTGAGGATTGAATATTGAGGATTGAGGATTGAGGATTGAGGAATGAGGATGAGGGCTGAGGGTTGTGTGTTGAGGTTTGAGTATTGAATCCTGAGAATTCAGGATTTTCTATTGAGTTCGAGAATTGAGGATTGATGGTTGAGTATTGAGGATTGAGGATTGAGAACTGAGTATTGAGGATTGAGTATTGAGTATTGAATATTGAATATTGATGATTGAAGATTGAGGATCGAGGATTGAGGCTTGTGGATCGAGGACGAGGACTGAGGGTTGAGTATTTATGTTTGAGGTCTGAGAATTGAGGTTTGAGGATTGAGGATTGAAGATTGAGGATTGGTTATTGAGGATTGAAGAATGAGGATTGAGTGTTGAGGATTGAGGATTGAGGATTGCAGATTGAGTATTGAGGATTGAATGTTGAGGGTTGAGGATTGAGGATTGAGGATTGAGCATTGAGGATTGAGGATTGAGGATTGAGGATTGAAGATTGAGTATTGAGGATTGATGATTGAGGTTTGAGGACTGAGGACTGAGGATTGAGGATTGAGTACTGAGGATTGAGGATTGAGGATTGAAGATTGAGGATTGGGTATAGAGGATTGAAGAATGAGGATTGAGTGTTGAGGATTGAGGACGAGGACTGACGGCTGAGGGTTGAGGTCTGAGGATTGAGGGTTGAGGATTGAGTATTGAGGATTGAAGATTGTGGATTGGGGATTGAGTATTGAGGATTGAGGATTGAGTATTGAGAATTGAGGATTGAGGTTTGAGGACTGAGGACTGAGGATTGAGGATCGAGAATTAAGGATTGAGGATTGAAGATTGAGTATTGAGGATTGAGGATTGAGGATTGAGGTCTGATAATTGAGGATTGAGTAATGAGAATTGAGGATTGGGGATTGAGGATTGAAGATTGAGGATTGGGTATTGAGGATTGACGAATGAGGATTGAGGGTTGAAGATTGAGTATTGAGGATTGAAGACTGTGGATTGGGGATTGAGTATTGAGGATTGAGGATTGAGTATTGAGAATTGAGAATTGAGGATGAGGACTGAGGGTTGAGGATTGAGGTTTGAGGAACGAGGATTGAGGGTTGAGGATTGAGGACTGAGGATTGAGGACTGAGTGTTGAGGATTGAGGATTGAGGATTGAATATTGAATATTGATGATTGAAGATTGAGGATCGAGGATTGAGGGTTGTGGATCGAGGACGAGGACTGAGGGTTGAGTATTTATGTTTGAGATCTGAGGATTGAGGATTGAGGATTGAGGATTGAGGACTGAGGATTGATTACTGAGGATTGAGGATTGAGTAATGAGGATTGAGGATTGAGGATAGAGGATTGAAGATTGAGGATTGGGTATTGAGGATTGAAGAAGGAGGATTGAGGGTTGAGGATTGAGTATTGAGGATTGAAGATTGTGGATTGGGGATTGAGTATTGAGGATTGAGGATTGAGTATTGAGAATTGAGGATTGAGGTTTGAGGACTGAGGACTGAGGATTGAGGATCGAGAATTAAGGATTGAGGATTGAAGATTGAGTATTGAGGATTGAGGATTGAGGATTGAGGTCTGATAATTGAGGATTGAGTAATGAGAATTGAGGATTGGGGATTGAGGATTGAAGATTGAGGATTGGGTATTGAGGATTGACGAATGAGGATTGAGGGTTGAAGATTGAGTATTGAGGATTGAAGATTGTGGATTGGGGATTGAGTATTGAGGATTGAGGATTGAGTATTGAGAATTGAGGATTGAGGATTGAGGACTGAGGTCTGAGGATTGAGGATTGAGAAATGAGGATTGAAGGTTGAGTATTGAGGACTGAGGATTGAGGATTGAGTATTGAGGATTGAGGATTGAGGATTGAATATTGAATATTGATGATTGAAGATTGAGGATCGAGGATTGAGGGTTGTGGATCGAGGATGAGGACTGAGGGTTGAGTATTGATGTTTGAGGTCTGAGGATTGAGGATTGAGGATTCAGAATTGAGGATTGAGGATTGAGGATTGAAGATTGACGATTGGGTGTTGAGGATTGAAGAATGAGGATTGAGGATTGAGGTTTGAGGATTGAGGATTGAAGATTGAGTATTGAGGATTGAGGATTGAGGATTGAGGGTTGAGGTCTGAGAATTGAGGATTGAGTAATGAGAATTGAGGATTGAGGATTGAGGATTGAAGATTGAGGATTGCGTATTGAGGATTGAAGAATGAGGATTGAGGGTTGAGGATTGAGTATTGATGATTGAAGATTGAGGATTGGGGATTGAATATTGAGGATTGAGGATTGAGTATTGAGAATTGAGGATTGAGGTTTGAGGACTGACGACTGAGGATTGAGGATTGAGAATTGAGGATTGAGGATTGAGGATTGAGGTTTGAGGATGAGGGCTGAGGGTTGTGTGTTGAGGTTTGAGTACTGAATCCTGAGAATTCAGGATTTTCTATTGAGTTTGAGAATTGAGGATTGATGGTTGTGTATTGAGGATAGAGGATTGAGGACTGAGTGTTGAGGATTGAGGATTGAGTATTGAATATTGAATATTGATGATTGAAGATTGAGGATCGAGGTTTGAGGGTTGTGGATTGAGGACGAGGACTGAGGATTGAGTATTGATGTTTGAGGTCTGAGGATTGAGGATTGAGGATTGAGAATTGAGGATTGAGGATTGAGGATTGAAGATTGACGATTGGGTGTTGAGGATTGAAGAATGAGGATTGAGGATTGAGGATTGTGGATTGAGGATTGAAGATTGAGTATTGAGGATTGAAGATTGAGGATTGAGGTCTGAGGATTGAGGATTGAGGATTGAGGATTGAGGATTGAGGGTTGAGGATTGAAGATTGAGGATTGAGGATTGAGTGTTCAGAATTGAGGATTGAGGATTGAGGATTGAAGATTGAGGACTGGGTGTTGAGTATTGAAGAATGAGGATTGAGGATTGAGGATTGAGGATTGAGGATTGAGGATTGTAGATTGAGTATTGAGGATTGAAGATTGAGGATTAAGGTCTGAGGATTGAGGATTGAGGATTGAGAATTGAGGATTGAGGATTGAGGATTGAAGATTGAGGATTGGTTATTGAGGATTGAAGAATGAGGATTGAGTGTTGAGGATTGAGGATTGAGGATTGCAGATTGAGTATTGAGGATTGAAGGTTGAGGGTTGAGGATTGAGGATTGAGGATTGAGCATTGAGGATTGAGGATTGAGGATTGAGGATTGAAGATTGAGTATTGAGGATTGATGATTGAGGATTGAGGATTGAGGATTGAGCTTTGAGGATTGAGGATTGAAGATTGAGTATTGAGGATTGAAGATTGAGGATTGAGGATTGAGTATTGAGGATTGAGGATTGAAGATTGAGGATTGAGGATTGAGGATGAGGGCTGTGTGTTGAGGATTGAGGTTTGAGGACTGAGGACTGAGGATTGAGGATTGAGAACTGAGGATTGAGGATTGAGGATTGAAGATTGAGGATTGGGTATAGAGGATTGAAGAATGAGGATTGAGTGTTGAGGATTGAGGACGAGGACTGACGGCTGAGGGTTGAGGTCTGAGGATTGAGGATTGAGGATTGAGGACTGAGGATTGAGGATTGAGGACTGAGCATTGAGGATTGAAGATTGAGGACTGGGGATTGAGGATTGAAGGTTGAGGATTAAGGATTGAGGATTTGGGATTGAGTATCTAGGATTGGAGATTGATTATTGAGGATTGAAGATTGAGGATAGAGGATTGAGGATTGAGAATTGAGAATTGAGGATGAGGACTGAGGGTTGAGGATTGAGGTTTGAGGAACGAGGATTGAGGGTTGAGGATTGAGGACTGAGGATTGAGGATTGAGGATGAGGGCTAAGGGTTGTGTGCTGAGGTTTGAGTATTGAATCCTGAGAATTCAGGATTTTCTATTGAGTTCGAGAATTGAGGATTGATGATTGAGTATTGAGGATTGAGGATTGAGGACTGAGTGTTGAGGATTGAGGATTGAGGATTGAATATTGAATATTGATGATTGAAGATTGAGGATCGAGGATTGAGGGTTGTGGATCGAGGACGAGGACTGAGGGTTGAGTATTTATGTTTGAGATCTGAGGATTGAGGATTGAGGATTGAGGATTGAGGAATGAGGATAGAGTATTGATGATTGAAGATTGAGGATTGTGGATTGAGCGTTGAAGATTGAGGATTGGGGACGGAGTGTTGAGGGTTGAGTGATGAGAATTGATGTTTGTGGACAGAGATTTGAAGGTTGCAGATTGAGTATTGGGTATTGAAAACTGTGAATTGATGATATTCTATTGAGGATTGAGAATTGACAACTGATTCTTGAGGACTGAGGTCTGAAGATTGAGGATTCAGGATTGAGGATTCAGGTTTGAGGTTTGAGGGCTGAGGATTGAGGATTGAGGATTGAGGATTGAAGACTGAGGATTGGGTATTGAGGATTGATCATTGAGGATTGAGGGTTGAGGATTGAGGATTGAGGATTGAGGATTGAAGACTGAATATTGATGATTGATGATTGAGGATTGACGATTGAGTGTTGTGGATTGAGGACGTGGACTGAGGGTTTAGTATTGATGCTTGAAGTCTGAGGATTGAGGATTGAGGGTTGAGAATAGAGGATTGAGGATTGAGGATTGAAGATTGAGGATTTGGTATTGAGGATTGAACAATGTGTATTGAGGATTGAGGATTGAGGATTGAGGATTGAAGACTGAGTATTGGGTATTGAGTATTGATCATTGAGGATTGAGGGTTGTGGATTGAGGATTGAGGATTGAGGATTGAAGATTGAATATTGGTGATTGATGATTGAGGATTGACGATTGAGTGTTGTGGATTGAGGACGTGGACTGAGGGTTTAGTATTGATGTTTGAAGTCTGAGGATTGAGGATTGAGGGTTGAGAATAGAGGATTGAGGATTGAGGATTGAAGATTGAGGATTTGGTATTGAGGATTGAACAATGTGTATTGAGGATTGAGGATTGAGGATTGAGGATTGAAGATTGAGTATTGGGGATTGAAGATTGAGGATTGGGGATTGAGTATTGAGGATTGATTACTGAGGATTGAGGATTGAGTATTGAGGATTGAGGATTGAGGATTGAGGATTGAAGAAGTGAGTGTTGAGGATTGAAGATTGAGGATTGAGGATTGAGCTTTGAGGATTGAGGATTGAAGATTGAGTATTGAGGATTGAAGATTGAGGATTGAGGATTGAGTATTGAGGATTGAGGATTGAAGATTGAGGATTGAGGATTGAGGATGAGGGCTGAGGGTTGAGGATTGAGGTTTGAGGACTGAGGACTGAGGATTGAGGATTGAGTACTGAGGATTGAGGATTGAGGATTGAAGATTGAGGATTGGGTATAGAGGATTGAAGAATGAGGATTGAGTGTTGAGGATTGAGGACGAGGACTGACGGCTGAGGGATGAGGTCTGAGGATTGAGGATTGAGGATTGAGGACTGAGGATTGAGGATTGAGGACTGAGCATTGAGGATTGAAGATTGAGGACTGGGGATTGAGGATTGAAGGTTGAGGATTAAGGATTGAGGATTTGGGATTGAGTATCTAGGATTGGAGATTGATTATTGAGGATTGAAGATTGAGGATTGAGGATTGAGGATTGAGAATTGAGAATTGAGGATGAGGACTGAGGGTTGAGGATTGAGGTTTGAGGAACGAGGATTGAGGGTTGAGGATTGAGGACTGAGGATTGACGACTGAGTATTGAAGATTGAGGATTGATTACTGAGGATTGAGGATTGAGGATTGGGGATTGAGGATTGAGGATTGAAGATTGAGGATTGAGGATTGAAGATTGAGTACTGATGATTGAATATTGAGGATTGAGGATTGAGGATTGAGGATTGAGGATGAGGGCTGAGGGTTGTGTGCTGAGGTTTGAGTATTGAATCCTGAGAATTCAGGATTTTCTATTGAGTTCGAGAATTGAGGATTGATGGTTGAGTATTGAGGATTGAGGATTGAGGACTGAGTGTTGAGGATTGAGGATTGAGGATTGAATATTGAATATTGATGATTGAAGATTGAGGATCGAGGATTGAGGGTTGTGGATCGAGGACGAGGACTGAGGGTTGAGTATTTATGTTTGAGATCTGAGGATTGAGGATTGAGGATTGAGGATTGAGGACTGAGGATAGAGTATTGATGATTGAAGATTGAGGATTGTGGATTGAGTGTTGAAGATTGAGGATTGGGGACGGAGTGTTGAGGGTTGAGTGATGAGAATTGATGTTTGTGGACAGAGATTTGAAGGTTGCAGATTGAGTATTGGGTATTGAAAACTGTGAATTGATGATATTCTATGGAGGATTGAGAATTGACAACTGATTCTTGAGGACTGAGGTCTGAAGATTGAGGATTCAGGATTGAGGATTCAGGTTTGAGGTTTGAGGGCTGAGGATTGAGGATTGAGGATTGAGGATTGAAGACTGAGGATTGGGTATTGAGGATTGATCATTGAGGATTGAGGGTTGAGGATTGAGGATTGAGGATTGAGGATTGAAGACTGAATATTGATGATTGATGATTGAGGATTGACGATTGAGTGTTGTGGATTGAGGACGAGGACTGAGGGTTTAGTATTGATGTTTGAAGTCTGAGGATTGAGGATTGAGGATTGACAATAGAGGATTGAGGATTGAGGATTGAAGATTGAGGATTTGGTATTGAGGATTGAACAATGTGTATTGAGGATTGAGGATTGAGGATCGAGGATTGAAGACTGAGGATTGGGTATTGAGTATTGATCATTGAGGATTGAGGGTTGAGGATTGAGGATTGAGGATTGAGGATTGAAGATTGAATATTGATGATTGATGATTGAGGATTGACGATTGAGTGTTGTGGATTGAGGACGTGGACTGATGGTTTAGTATTGATGTTTGAAGTCTGAGGATTGAGGATTGAGGGTTGAGAATAGAGGATTGAGGATTGAGGATTGAAGATTGAGGATTTGGTATTGAGGATTGAACAATGTGTATTGAGGATTGAGGATTGAGGATTGAGGATTGAAGATTGAGTATTGGGGATTGAAGATTGAGGATTGGGGATTGAGTATTGAGGATTGATTACTGAGGATTGAGGATTGAGTATTGAGGATTGAGGATTGAGGATTGAGGATTGAAGAAGTGAGTGTTGAGGATTGAAGATTGAGGATTGAGGATTGAGCTTTGAGGATTGAGGATTGAAGATTGAGTATTGAGGATTGAAGATTGAGGATTGAGGATTGAGTATTGAGGATTGAGGATTGAAGATTGAGGATTGAGGATTAAGGATGAGGGCTGAGTGTTGAGGATTGAGGTTTGAGGACTGAGGACTGAGGATTGAGGATAGAGGATTGAGGGTTGTGGATCGAGGACGAGGACTGAGGGTTGAGTATTTATGTTTGAGGTCTGAGGATTGAGGATTGAGGATTGAGAATTGAGGATTGAGGATTGAGGATTGAAGATTGACGATTGGGTGTTGAGGATTGAAGAATGAGGATTGAGGATTGAGGATTGAGGATTGAGGATTGAAGATTGAGTATTGAGGATTGAGGATTGAGTATTGAGGTCTGAGAATTGAGGATTGAGGATTGAGGATTGAGGATTGAGGGTTGAGGATTGAAGATTGAGGATTGAGGATTGAGTGTTCAGAATTGAGGATTGAGGATTGAGGATTGAAGATTGAGGACTGGGTGTTGAGTATTGAAGAATGAGGATTGAGGATTGAGGATTGAGGATTGAGGATTGTAGATTGAGTATTGAGGATTGAAGATTGAGGATTGAGGTCTGAGGATTGAGGATTGAGGATTGAGAATTGAGGATTGAGGATTGAGGATTGAAGATTGAGGATTGGTTATTGAGGATTGAAGAATGAGGATTGAGTGTTGAGGATTGAGGACGAGGACTGACGGCTGAGGGTTGAGGTCTGAGGATTGAGGGTTGAGGATTGAGTATTGAGGATTGAAGATTGTGGATTGGGGATTGAGTATTGAGGATTGAGGATTGAGTATTGAGAATTGAGGATTGAGGTTTGAGGACTGAGGACTGAGGATTGAGGATCGAGAATTAAGGATTGAGGATTGAAGATTGAGTATTGAGGATTGAGGATTGAGGATTGAGGTCTGATAATTGAGGATTGAGTAATGAGAATTGAGGATTGGGGATTGAGGATTGAAGATTGAGGATTGGGTATTGAGGATTGACGAATGAGGATTGAGGGTTGAAGATTGAGTATTGAGGATTGAAGACTGTGGATTGGGGATTGAGTATTGAGGATTGAGGATTGAGTATTGAGAATTGAGAATTGAGGATGAGGACTGAGGGTTGAGGATTGAGGTTTGAGGAACGAGGATTGAGGGTTGAGGATTGAGGACTGAGGATTGAGGACTGAGTGTTGAGGATTGAGGATTGAGGATTGAATATTGAATATTGATGATTGAAGATTGAGGATCGAGGATTGAGGGTTGTGGATCGAGGACGAGGACTGAGGGTTGAGTATTTATGTTTGAGATCTGAGGATTGAGGATTGAGGATTGAGGATTGAGGACTGAGGATTGATTACTGAGGATTGAGGATTGAGTAATGAGGATTGAGGATTGAGGATAGAGGATTGAAGATTGAGGATTGGGTATTGAGGATTGAAGAAGGAGGATTGAGGGTTGAGGATTGAGTATTGAGGATTGAAGATTGTGGATTGGGGATTGAGTATTGAGGATTGAGGATTGAGTATTGAGAATTGAGGATTGAGGTTTGAGGACTGAGGACTGAGGATTGAGGATCGAGAATTAAGGATTGAGGATTGAAGATTGAGTATTGAGGATTGAGGATTGAGGATTGAGGTCTGATAATTGAGGATTGAGTAATGAGAATTGAGGATTGGGGATTGAGGATTGAAGATTGAGGATTGGGTATTGAGGATTGACGAATGAGGATTGAGGGTTGAAGATTGAGTATTGAGGATTGAAGATTGTGGATTGGGGATTGAGTATTGAGGATTGAGGATTGAGTATTGAGAATTGAGGATTGAGGATTGAGGACTGAGGTCTGAGGATTGAGGATTGAGAAATGAGGATTGAAGGTTGAGTATTGAGGACTGAGGATTGAGGATTGAGTATTGAGGATTGAGGATTGAGGATTGAATATTGAATATTGATGATTGAAGATTGAGGATCGAGGATTGAGGGTTGTGGATCGAGGATGAGGACTGAGGGTTGAGTATTGATGTTTGAGGTCTGAGGATTGAGGATTGAGGATTCAGAATTGAGGATTGAGGATTGAGGATTGAAGATTGACGATTGGGTGTTGAGGATTGAAGAATGAGGATTGAGGATTGAGGTTTGAGGATTGAGGATTGAAGATTGAGTATTGAGGATTGAGGATTGAGGATTGAGGGTTGAGGTCTGAGAATTGAGGATTGAGTAATGAGAATTGAGGATTGAGGATTGAGGATTGAAGATTGAGGATTGCGTATTGAGGATTGAAGAATGAGGATTGAGGGTTGAGGATTGAGTATTGATGATTGAAGATTGAGGATTGGGGATTGAATATTGAGGATTGAGGATTGAGTATTGAGAATTGAGGATTGAGGTTTGAGGACTGACGACTGAGGATTGAGGATTGAGAATTGAGGATTGAGGATTGAGGATTGAGGTTTGAGGATGAGGGCTGAGGGTTGTGTGTTGAGGTTTGAGTACTGAATCCTGAGAATTCAGGATTTTCTATTGAGTTTGAGAATTGAGGATTGATGGTTGTGTATTGAGGATAGAGGATTGAGGACTGAGTGTTGAGGATTGAGGATTGAGTATTGAATATTGAATATTGATGATTGAAGATTGAGGATCGAGGTTTGAGGGTTGTGGATTGAGGACGAGGACTGAGGATTGAGTATTGATGTTTGAGGTCTGAGGATTGAGGATTGAGGATTGAGAATTGAGGATTGAGGATTGAGGATTGAAGATTGACGATTGGGTGTTGAGGATTGAAGAATGAGGATTGAGGATTGAGGATTGTGGATTGAGGATTGAAGATTGAGTATTGAGGATTGAAGATTGAGGATTGAGGTCTGAGGATTGAGGATTGAGGATTGAGGATTGAGGATTGAGGGTTGAGGATTGAAGATTGAGGATTGAGGATTGAGTGTTCAGAATTGAGGATTGAGGATTGAGGATTGAAGATTGAGGACTGGGTGTTGAGTATTGAAGAATGAGGATTGAGGATTGAGGATTGAGGATTGAGGATTGAGGATTGTAGATTGAGTATTGAGGATTGAAGATTGAGGATTAAGGTCTGAGGATTGAGGATTGAGGATTGAGAATTGAGGATTGAGGATTGAGGATTGAAGATTGAGGATTGGTTATTGAGGATTGAAGAATGAGGATTGAGTGTTGAGGATTGAGGATTGAGGATTGCAGATTGAGTATTGAGGATTGAAGGTTGAGGGTTGAGGATTGAGGATTGAGGATTGAGCATTGAGGATTGAGGATTGAGGATTGAGGATTGAAGATTGAGTATTGAGGATTGATGATTGAGGATTGAGGATTGAGGATTGAGCTTTGAGGATTGAGGATTGAAGATTGAGTATTGAGGATTGAAGATTGAGGATTGAGGATTGAGTATTGAGGATTGAGGATTGAAGATTGAGGATTGAGGATTGAGGATGAGGGCTGTGTGTTGAGGATTGAGGTTTGAGGACTGAGGACTGAGGATTGAGGATTGAGAACTGAGGATTGAGGATTGAGGATTGAAGATTGAGGATTGGGTATAGAGGATTGAAGAATGAGGATTGAGTGTTGAGGATTGAGGACGAGGACTGACGGCTGAGGGTTGAGGTCTGAGGATTGAGGATTGAGGATTGAGGACTGAGGATTGAGGATTGAGGACTGAGCATTGAGGATTGAAGATTGAGGACTGGGGATTGAGGATTGAAGGTTGAGGATTAAGGATTGAGGATTTGGGATTGAGTATCTAGGATTGGAGATTGATTATTGAGGATTGAAGATTGAGGATAGAGGATTGAGGATTGAGAATTGAGAATTGAGGATGAGGACTGAGGGTTGAGGATTGAGGTTTGAGGAACGAGGATTGAGGGTTGAGGATTGAGGACTGAGGATTGAGGATTGAGGATGAGGGCTAAGGGTTGTGTGCTGAGGTTTGAGTATTGAATCCTGAGAATTCAGGATTTTCTATTGAGTTCGAGAATTGAGGATTGATGATTGAGTATTGAGGATTGAGGATTGAGGACTGAGTGTTGAGGATTGAGGATTGAGGATTGAATATTGAATATTGATGATTGAAGATTGAGGATCGAGGATTGAGGGTTGTGGATCGAGGACGAGGACTGAGGGTTGAGTATTTATGTTTGAGATCTGAGGATTGAGGATTGAGGATTGAGGATTGAGGAATGAGGATAGAGTATTGATGATTGAAGATTGAGGATTGTGGATTGAGCGTTGAAGATTGAGGATTGGGGACGGAGTGTTGAGGGTTGAGTGATGAGAATTGATGTTTGTGGACAGAGATTTGAAGGTTGCAGATTGAGTATTGGGTATTGAAAACTGTGAATTGATGATATTCTATTGAGGATTGAGAATTGACAACTGATTCTTGAGGACTGAGGTCTGAAGATTGAGGATTCAGGATTGAGGATTCAGGTTTGAGGTTTGAGGGCTGAGGATTGAGGATTGAGGATTGAGGATTGAAGACTGAGGATTGGGTATTGAGGATTGATCATTGAGGATTGAGGGTTGAGGATTGAGGATTGAGGATTGAGGATTGAAGACTGAATATTGATGATTGATGATTGAGGATTGACGATTGAGTGTTGTGGATTGAGGACGTGGACTGAGGGTTTAGTATTGATGCTTGAAGTCTGAGGATTGAGGATTGAGGGTTGAGAATAGAGGATTGAGGATTGAGGATTGAAGATTGAGGATTTGGTATTGAGGATTGAACAATGTGTATTGAGGATTGAGGATTGAGGATTGAGGATTGAAGACTGAGTATTGGGTATTGAGTATTGATCATTGAGGATTGAGGGTTGTGGATTGAGGATTGAGGATTGAGGATTGAAGATTGAATATTGGTGATTGATGATTGAGGATTGACGATTGAGTGTTGTGGATTGAGGACGTGGACTGAGGGTTTAGTATTGATGTTTGAAGTCTGAGGATTGAGGATTGAGGGTTGAGAATAGAGGATTGAGGATTGAGGATTGAAGATTGAGGATTTGGTATTGAGGATTGAACAATGTGTATTGAGGATTGAGGATTGAGGATTGAGGATTGAAGATTGAGTATTGGGGATTGAAGATTGAGGATTGGGGATTGAGTATTGAGGATTGATTACTGAGGATTGAGGATTGAGTATTGAGGATTGAGGATTGAGGATTCAGGATTGAAGAAGTGAGTGTTGAGGATTGAAGATTGAGGATTGAGGATTGAGCTTTGAGGATTGAGGATTGAAGATTGAGTATTGAGGATTGAAGATTGAGGATTGAGGATTGAGTATTGAGGATTGAGGATTGAAGATTGAGGATTGAGGATTGAGGATGAGGGCTGAGGGTTGAGGATTGAGGTTTGAGGACTGAGGACTGAGGATTGAGGATTGAGTACTGAGGATTGAGGATTGAGGATTGAAGATTGAGGATTGGGTATAGAGGATTGAAGAATGAGGATTGAGTGTTGAGGATTGAGGACGAGGACTGACGGCTGAGGGATGAGGTCTGAGGATTGAGGATTGAGGATTGAGGACTGAGGATTGAGGATTGAGGACTGAGCATTGAGGATTGAAGATTGAGGACTGGGGATTGAGGATTGAAGGTTGAGGATTAAGGATTGAGGATTTGGGATTGAGTATCTAGGATTGGAGATTGATTATTGAGGATTGAAGATTGAGGATTGAGGATTGAGGATTGAGAATTGAGAATTGAGGATGAGGACTGAGGGTTGAGGATTGAGGTTTGAGGAACGAGGATTGAGGGTTGAGGATTGAGGACTGAGGATTGACGACTGAGTATTGAAGATTGAGGATTGATTACTGAGGATTGAGGATTGAGGATTGGGGATTGAGGATTGAGGATTGAAGATTGAGGATTGAGGATTGAAGATTGAGTACTGATGATTGAATATTGAGGATTGAGGATTGAGGATTGAGGATTGAGGATGAGGGCTGAGGGTTGTGTGCTGAGGTTTGAGTATTGAATCCTGAGAATTCAGGATTTTCTATTGAGTTCGAGAATTGAGGATTGATGGTTGAGTATTGAGGATTGAGGATTGAGGACTGAGTGTTGAGGATTGAGGATTGAGGATTGAATATTGAATATTGATGATTGAAGATTGAGGATCGAGGATTGAGGGTTGTGGATCGAGGACGAGGACTGAGGGTTGAGTATTTATGTTTGAGATCTGAGGATTGAGGATTGAGGATTGAGGATTGAGGACTGAGGATAGAGTATTGATGATTGAAGATTGAGGATTGTGGATTGAGTGTTGAAGATTGAGGATTGGGGACGGAGTGTTGAGGGTTGAGTGATGAGAATTGATGTTTGTGGACAGAGATTTGAAGGTTGCAGATTGAGTATTGGGTATTGAAAACTGTGAATTGATGATATTCTATGGAGGATTGAGAATTGACAACTGATTCTTGAGGACTGAGGTCTGAAGATTGAGGATTCAGGATTGAGGATTCAGGTTTGAGGTTTGAGGGCTGAGGATTGAGGATTGAGGATTGAGGATTGAAGACTGAGGATTGGGTATTGAGGATTGATCATTGAGGATTGAGGGTTGAGGATTGAGGATTGAGGATTGAGGATTGAAGACTGAATATTGATGATTGATGATTGAGGATTGACGATTGAGTGTTGTGGATTGAGGACGAGGACTGAGGGTTTAGTATTGATGTTTGAAGTCTGAGGATTGAGGATTGAGGATTGACAATAGAGGATTGAGGATTGAGGATTGAAGATTGAGGATTTGGTATTGAGGATTGAACAATGTGTATTGAGGATTGAGGATTGAGGATCGAGGATTGAAGACTGAGGATTGGGTATTGAGTATTGATCATTGAGGATTGAGGGTTGAGGATTGAGGATTGAGGATTGAGGATTGAAGATTGAATATTGATGATTGATGATTGAGGATTGACGATTGAGTGTTGTGGATTGAGGACGTGGACTGATGGTTTAGTATTGATGTTTGAAGTCTGAGGATTGAGGATTGAGGGTTGAGAATAGAGGATTGAGGATTGAGGATTGAAGATTGAGGATTTGGTATTGAGGATTGAACAATGTGTATTGAGGATTGAGGATTGAGGATTGAGGATTGAAGATTGAGTATTGGGGATTGAAGATTGAGGATTGGGGATTGAGTATTGAGGATTGATTACTGAGGATTGAGGATTGAGTATTGAGGATTGAGGATTGAGGATTGAGGATTGAAGAAGTGAGTGTTGAGGATTGAAGATTGAGGATTGAGGATTGAGCTTTGAGGATTGAGGATTGAAGATTGAGTATTGAGGATTGAAGATTGAGGATTGAGGATTGAGTATTGAGGATTGAGGATTGAAGATTGAGGATTGAGGATTAAGGATGAGGGCTGAGTGTTGAGGATTGAGGTTTGAGGACTGAGGACTGAGGATTGAGGATAGAGGATTGAGGGTTGTGGATCGAGGACGAGGACTGAGGGTTGAGTATTTATGTTTGAGGTCTGAGGATTGAGGATTGAGGATTGAGAATTGAGGATTGAGGATTGAGGATTGAAGATTGACGATTGGGTGTTGAGGATTGAAGAATGAGGATTGAGGATTGAGGATTGAGGATTGAGGATTGAAGATTGAGTATTGAGGATTGAGGATTGAGTATTGAGGTCTGAGAATTGAGGATTGAGGATTGAGGATTGAGGATTGAGGGTTGAGGATTGAAGATTGAGGATTGAGGATTGAGTGTTCAGAATTGAGGATTGAGGATTGAGGATTGAAGATTGAGGACTGGGTGTTGAGTATTGAAGAATGAGGATTGAGGATTGAGGATTGAGGATTGAGGATTGTAGATTGAGTATTGAGGATTGAAGATTGAGGATTGAGGTCTGAGGATTGAGGATTGAGGATTGAGAATTGAGGATTGAGGATTGAGGATTGAAGATTGAGGATTGGTTATTGAGGATTGAAGAATGAGGATTGAGTGTTGAGGATTGAGGATTGAGGATTGCAGATTGAGTATTGAGGATTGAAGGTTGAGGGTTGAGGATTGAGGATTGAGGATTGAGCATTGAGGATTGAGGATTGAGGATTGAGGATTGAAGATTGAGTATTGAGGATTGATGATTGAGGATTGAGGATTGAGGATTGAGCTTTGAGGATTGAGGATTGAAGATTGAGTATTGAGGATTGAAGATTGAGGATTGAGGATTGAGTATTGAGGATTGAGGATTGAAGATTGAGGATTGAGGATTGAGGATGAGGGCTGAGTGTTGAGGATTGAGGTTTGAGGACTGAGGACTGAGGATTGAGGATTGAGAACTGAGGATTGAGGATTGAGGATTGAAGATTGAGGATTGGGTATAGAGGATTGAAGAATGAGGATTGAGTGTTGAGGATTGAGGACGAGGACTGACGGCTGAGGGTTGAGGTCTGAGGATTGAGGATTGAGGATTGAGGACTGAGGATTGAGGATTGAGGACTGAGCATTGAGGATTGAAGATTGAGGACTGGGGATTGAGGATTGAAGGTTGAGGATTAAGGATTGAGGATTTGGGATTGAGTATCTAGGATTGGAGATTGATTATTGAGGATTGAAGATTGAGGATTGAGGATTGAGGATTGAGAATTGAGAATTGAGGATGAGGACTGAGGGTTGAGGATTGAGGTTTGAGGAACGAGGATTGAGGGTTGAGGATTGAGGACTGAGGATTGACGACTGAGTATTGAAGATTGAGGATTGATTACTGAGGATTGAGGATTGAGGATTGGGGATTGAGGATTGAGGATTGAAGATTGAGTACTGATGATTGAATATTGAGGATTGAGGATTGAGGATTGAGGATTGAGGATGAGGGCTGAGGGTTGTGTGCTGAGGTTTGAGTATAGAATCCTGAGAATTCAGGATTTTCTATAGAGTTCGAGAATTGAGGATTGATGGTTGAGTATTGAGGATTGAGGATTGAGGACTGAGTGTTGAGGATTGAGGATTGAGGATTGAATATTGAATATTGATGATTGAAGATTGAGGATCGAGGATTGAGGGTTGTGGATCGAGGACGAGGACCGAGGGTTGAGTATTTATGTTTGAGATCTGAGGATTGAGGATTGAGGATTGAGGATTGAGGACTGAGGATAGAGTATTGATGATCGAAGATTGAGGATTGTGGATGGAGTGCTGAAGATTGAGGATTGGGGACGGAGTGTTGAGGGTTGAGTGATGAGAATTGATGTTTGTGGACAGAGATTTGAAGGTTGCAGATTGAGTATTGGGTATTGAAAACTGTGAATTGATGATATTCTATGGAGGATTGAGAATTGACAACTGATTCTTGAGGACTGAGGTCTGAAGATTGAGGATTCAGGATTGAGGATACAGGTTTGAGGTTTGAGGGCTGAGAATTGAGGATTGAGGATTGAGGATTGAAGACTGAGGATTGGGTATTGAAGATTGATCATTGAGGATTGTGGGTTGAGGATTGAGGATTGAGGATTGAGGATTGAAGACTGAATATTGATGATTGATGATTGAGGATTGACGATTGAGTGTTGTGGATTGAGGACGAGGACTGAGGGTTTAGTATTGATGTTTGAAGTCTGAGGATTGAGGATTGAGGATTGACAATAGAGGATTGAGGATTGAGGATTGAAGATTGAGGATTTGGTATTGAGGATTGAACAATGTGTATTGAGGATTGAGGATTGAGGATTGAGGATTGAAGACTGAGGATTGGGTATTGAGTATTGATCATTGAGGATTGAGGGTTGAGGATTGAGGATTGAGGATTGAGGATTGAAGATTGAATATTGATGATTGATGATTGAGGATTGACGATTGAGTGTTGTGGATTGAGGACGTGGACTGAGGGTTTAGTATTGATGTTTGAAGTCTGAGGATTGAGGATTGAGGGTTGGGAATAGAGGATTGAGAATTGAGGATTGAAGATTGAGGATTTGGTATTGAGGATTGAACAATGTGTATTGAGGATTGAGGATTGAGGATTGAGGATTGAAATTGAGTATTGGGGATTGAAGATTGAGGATTGAGGATTGAGTATTGAGGATTGATTACTGAGGATTGAGGATTGAGTATTGAGGATTGAGGATTGAGGATTGAGGATTGAAGAAGTGAGTGTTGAGGATTGAAGATTGAGAATTCAGGATTGAGGATTGAGGATTGAGGATTGAAGATTGACGATTGGGTGTTGAGGATTGAAGAATGAGGATTGAGGATTGAGGATTGAGGGTTGAGGATTGAAGGCTGACGATTGAGGATTGAGGATTGAGGATTGAGGATTGAGGATTGAGGATTGAGGATTGAAGACTGAGGATTGGGTATTGAGTATTGATCATTGAGGATTGAGGGTTGAGGATTGAGGATTGAGGATTGAGGATTGAAGATTGAATATTGATGATTGATGATTGAGGATTGACGATTGAGTGTTGTGGATTGAGGACGAGGACTGAGGGTTTAGTGTTGATGTTTGAAGTCTGAGGATTGAGGATTGAGGGTTGAGAATAGAGGATTGAGGATTGAGGATTGAAGATTGAGGATTTGGTATTGAGGATTGAACAATGTGTATTGAGGATTGAGGATTGAGGATTGAGGATTGAAGATTGAGTATTGGGGATTGAAGATTGAGGATTGAGGATTGAGTATTGAGGATTGATTACTGAGGATTGAGGATTGAGGATTGGGGATTGAGGGTTGAGGATTGAAGATTGAGTATTGAGGATTGAATATTGAGGATTGAGGATTGAGGATTGAGGAATGAGGATGAGGGCTGAGGGTTGTGTGTTGAGGTTTGAGTATTGAATCCTGAGAATTCAGGATTTTCTATTGAGTTCGAGAATTGAGGATTGATGGTTGAGTATTGAGGATTGAGGATTGAGAACTGAGTATTGAGGATTGAGTATTGAGGATTGAATATTGAATATTGATGATTGAAGATTGAGGATCGAGGATTGAGGCTTGTGGATCGAGGACGAGGACTGAGGGTTGAGTATTTATGTTTGAGGTCTGAGAATTGAGGTTTGAGGATTGAGGATTGAAGATTGAGGATTGGTTATTGAGGATTGAAGAATGAGGATTGAGTGTTGAGGATTGAGGATTGAGGATTGCAGATTGAGTATTGAGGATTGAAGGTTGAGGGTTGAGGATTGAGGATTGAGGATTGAGCATTGAGGATTGAGGATTGAGGATTGAGGATTGAAGATTGAGTATTGAGGATTGATGATTGAGGTTTGAGGACTGAGGACTGAGGATTGAGGATTGAGTACTGAGGATTGAGGACTGAGGATTGAAGATTGAGGATTCGGTATAGAGGATTGAAGAATGAGGATTGAGTGTTGAGGATTGAGGACGAGGACTGACGGCTGAGGGTTGAGGTCTGAGGATTGGGGATTGAGGATTGAGGACTGAGGATTGAGGATTGAGGACTGAGCATTGAGGATTGAAGATTGAGGACTGGGGATTGAGGATTGAAGGTTGAGGATTAAGGATTGAGGATTTGGGATTGAGTATCTAGGATTGGAGATTGATTATTGAGGATTGAAGATTGAGGATTGAGGATTGAGGATTGAGAATTGAGAATTGAGGATGAGGACTGAGGGTTGAGGATTGAGGTTTGAGGAACGAGGATTGAGGGTTGAGGATTGAGGACTGAGGATTGACGACTGAGTATTGAAGATTGAGGATTGATTACTGAGGATTGAGGATTGAGGATTGGGGATTGAGGATTGAGGATTGAAGATTGAGTACTGATGATTGAATATTGAGGATTGTGGATTGAGGATTGAGGATTGAGGATGAGGGCTGAGGGTTGTGTGCTGAGGTTTGAGTATTGAATCCTGAGAATTCAGGATTTTCTATTGAGTTCGAGAATTGAGGATTGATGGTTGAGTATTGAGGATTGAGGATTGAGGACTGAGTGTTGAGGATTGAGGATTGAGGATTGAATATTGAATATTGATGATTGAAGATTGAGGATCGAGGATTGAGGGTTGTGGATCGAGGACGAGGACTGAGGGTTGAGTATTTATGTTTGAGATCTGAGGATTGAGGACTGAGGATAGAGTATTAATGATTGAAGATGGAGGATTGTGGATTGAGTGTTGAAGATTGAGGATTGGGGACGGAGTGTTGAGGGTTGAGTGATGAGAATTGATGTTTGTGGACAGAGATTTGAAGGTTGCAGATTGAGTATTGGGTATTGAAAACTGTGAATTGATGATATTCTATTGAGGATTGAGAATTGACAACTGATTCTTGAGGACTGAGGTCTGAAGATTGAGGATTCAGGATTGAGGATTCAGGTTTGAGGTTTGAGGGCTGAGGATTGAGGATTGAGGATTGAGGATTGAAGACTGAGGATTGGGTATTGAGGATTGATCATTGAGGATTGAGGGTTGAGGATTGAGGATTGAGGATTGAGGATTGAAGACTGAATATTGATGATTGATGATTGAGGATTGACGATTGAGTGTTGTGGATTGAGGACGAGGACTGAGGGTTTAGTATTGATGTTTGAAGTCTGAGGATTGAGGATTGAGGATTGACAATAGAGGATTGAGGATTGAGGATTGAAGATTGAGGATTTGGTATTGAGGATTGAACAATGTGTATTGAGGATTGAGGATTGAGGATTGAGGATTGAAGACTGAGGATTGGGTATTGAGTATTGATCATTGAGGATTGAGGGTTGAGGATTGAGGATTGAGGATTGAGGATTGAAGATTGAATATTGATGATTGATGATTGAGGATTGACGATTGAGTGTTGTGGATTGAGGATTGAGGATTGAAGATTGAATATTGATGATTGATGATTGAGGATTGACGATTGAGTGTTGTGGATTGAGGACGAGGACTGAGGGTTTAGTGTTGATGTTTGAAGTCTGAGGATTGAGGATTGAGGGTTGAGAATAGAGGATTGAGGATTGAGGATTGAAGATTGAGGATTTGGTATTGAGGATTGAACAATGTGTATTGAGGATTGAGGATTGAGGATTGAGGATTGAAGATTGAGTATTGGGGATTGAAGATTGAGGATTGAGGATTGAGTATTGAGGATTGATTACTGAGGATTGAGGATTGAGGATTGGGGATTGAGGGTTGAGGATTGCAGATTGAGTATTGAGGATTGAATATTGAGGATTGAGGATTGAGGATTGAGGAATGAGGATGAGGGCTGAGGGTTGTGTGTTGAGGTTTGAGTATTGAATCCTGAGAATTCAGGATTTTCTATTGAGTTCGAGAATTGAGGATTGATGGTTGAGTATTGAGGATTGAGGATTGAGAACTGAGTATTGAGGATAGAGTATTGAGGATTGAATATTGAATATTGATGATTGAAGATTGAGGATCGAGGATTGAGGCTTGTGGATCGAGGACGAGGACTGAGGGTTGAGTATTTATGTTTGAGGTCTGAGAATTGAGGTTTGAGGATTGAGGATTGAAGATTGAGGATTGGTTATTGAGGATTGAAGAATGAGGATTGAGTGTTGAGGATTGAGGATTGAGGATTGCAGATTGAGTATTGAGGATTGAAGGTTGAGGGTTGAGGATTGAGGATTGAGGATTGAGCATTGAGGATTGAGGATTGAGGATTGAGGATTGAAGATTGAGTATTGAGGATTGATGATTGAGGTTTGAGGACTGAGGACTGAGGATTGAGGATTGAGTACTGAGGATTGAGGATTGAGGATTGAAGATTGAGGATTGGGTATAGAGGATTGAAGAATGAGGATTGAGTGTTGAGGATTGAGGACGAGGACTGACGGCTGAGGGTTGAGGTCTGAGGATTGAGGATTGAGGATTGAGGACTGAGGATTGAGGATTGAGGACTGAGCATTGAGGATTGAAGATTGAGGACTGGGGATTGAGGATTGAAGGTTGAGGATTAAGGATTGAGGATTTGGGATTGAGTATCTAGGATTGGAGATTGATTATTGAGGATTGAAGATTGAGGATTGAGGATTGAGGATTGAGAATTGAGAATTGAGGATGAGGACTGAGGGTTGAGG
This sequence comes from Calliopsis andreniformis, assembly GCF_051401765.1. Lineage (NCBI taxonomy): Eukaryota > Metazoa > Arthropoda > Insecta > Hymenoptera > Andrenidae > Calliopsis > Calliopsis andreniformis. The sequence continues at coordinate 404,126 of NW_027480450.1, read as the reverse complement.
ATTGAGGTTTGAGGAACGAGGATTGAGGGTTGAGGATTGAGGACTGAGGATTGACGACTGAGTATTGAAGATTGAGGATTGATTACTGAGGATTGAGGATTGAGGATTGGGGATTGAGGATTGAGGATTGAAGATTGAGTACTGATGATTGAATATTGAGGATTGTGGATTGAGGATTGAGGATTGAGGATGAGGGCTGAGGGTTGTGTGCTGAGGTTTGAGTATTGAATCCTGAGAATTCAGGATTTTCTATTGAGTTCGAGAATTGAGGATTGATGGTTGAGTATTGAGGATTGAGGATTGAGGACTGAGTGTTGAGGATTGAGGATTGAGAATTGAATATTGAATATTGATGATTGAAGATTGAGGATCGAGGATTGAGGGTTGTGGATCGAGGACGAGGACTGAGGGTTGAGTATTTATGTTTGAGATCTGAGGATTGAGGATTGAGGATTGAGGATTGAGGACTGAGGATAGAGTATTGATGATTGAAGATGGAGGATTGTGGATTGAGTGTTGAAGATTGAGGATTGGGGACGGAGTGTTGAGGGTTGAGTGATGAGAATTGATGTTTGTGGACAGAGATTTGAAGGTTGCAGATTGAGTATTGGGTATTGAAAACTGTGAATTGATGATATTCTATTGAGGATTGAGAATTGACAACTGATTCTTGAGGACTGAGGTCTGAAGATTGAGGATTCAGGATTGAGAATTCAGGTTTGAGGTTTGAGGGCTGAGGATTGAGGATTGAGGATTGAGGATTGAAGACTGAGGATTGGGTATTGAGGATTGATCATTGAGGATTGAGGGTTGAGGATTGAGGATTGAGGATTGAGGATTGAAGACTGAATATTGATGATTGATGATTGAGGATTGACGATTGAGTGTTGTGGATCGAGGACGAGGACTGAGGGTTTAGTATTGATGTTTGAAGTCTGAGGATTGAGGATTGAGGATTGACAATAGAGGATTGAGGATTGAGGATTGAAGATTGAGGATTTGGTATTGAGGATTGAACAATGTGTATTGAGGATTGAGGATTGAGGATTGAGGATTGAAGACTGAGGATTGGGTATTGAGTATTGATCATTGAGGATTGAGGGTTGAGGATTGAGGATTGAGGATTGAGGATTGAAGATTGAATATTGATGATTGATGATTGAGGATTGACGATTGAGTGTTGTGGATTGAGGACGTGGACTGAGGGTTTAGTATTGATGTTTGAAGTCTGAGGATTGAGGATTGAGGGTTGAGAATAGAGGATTGAGGATTGAGGATTGAAGATTGAGGATTTGGTATTCAGGATTGAACAATGTGTATTGAGGATTGAGGATTGAGGATTGAGGATTGAAGATTGAGTATTGGGGATTGAAGATTGAGGATTGGGGATTGAGTATTGAGGATTGATTACTGAGGATTGAGGATTGAGTATTGAGGATTGAGGATTGAGGATTGAGGATTGAAGACTGAATATTGATGATTGATGATTGAGGATTGACGATTGAGTGTTGTGGATTGAGGACGAGGACTGAGGGTTTAGTATTGATGTTTGAAGTCTGAGGATTGAGGATTGAGGATTGACAATAGAGGATTGGGGATTGAGGATTGAAGATTGAGGATTTGGTATTGAGGATTGAACAATGTGTATTGAGGATTGAGGATTGAGGATTGAGGATTGAAGACTGAGGATTGGGTATTGAGTATTGATCATTGAGGATTGAGGGTTGAGGATTGAGGATTGAGGATTGAGGATTGAAGATTGAATATTGATGATTGATGATTGAGGATTGACGATTGAGTGTTGTGGATTGAGGACGTGGACTGAGGGTTTAGTATTGATGTTTGAAGTCTGAGGATTGAGGATTGAGGGTTGAGAATAGAGGATTGAGAATTGAGGATTGAAGATTGAGGATTTGGTATTGAGGATTGAACAATGTGTATTGAGGATTGAGGATTGAGGATTGAGGATTGAAGATTGAGTATTGGGGATTGAAGATTGAGGATTGAGGATTGAGTATTGAGGATTGATTACTGAGGATTGAGGATTGAGTATTGAGGATTGAGGATTGAGGATTGAGGATTGAAGAAGTGAGTGTTGAGGATTGAAGATTGAGAATTGAGGATTGAGGATTGAGGATTGAGGATTGAAGATTGACGATTGGGTGTTGAGGATTGAAGAATGAGGATTGAGGATTGAGGATTGAGGGTTGAGGATTGAAGGCTGACGATTGAGGATTGAGGATTGAGGATTGAGGATTGAGGATTGAGGATTGAGGATTGAAGACTGAGGATTGGGTATTGAGTATTGATCATTGAGGATTGAGGGTTGAGGATTGAGGATTGAGGATTGAGGATTGAAGATTGAATATTGATGATTGATGATTGAGGATTGACGATTGAGTGTTGTGGATTGAGGACGAGGACTGAGGGTTTAGTGTTGATGTTTGAAGTCTGAGGATTGAGGATTGAGGGTTGAGAATAGAGGATTGAGGATTGAGGATTGAAGATTGAGGATTTGGTATTGAGGATTGAACAATGTGTATTGAGGATTGAGGATTGAGGATTGAGGATTGAAGATTGAGTATTGGGGATTGAAGATTGAGGATTGAGGATTGAGTATTGAGGATTGATTACTGAGGATTGAGGATTGAGGATTGGGTATTGAGGGTTGAGGATTGAAGATTGAGTATTGAGGATTGAATATTGAGGATTGAGGATTGAGGATTGAGGAATGAGGATGAGGGCTGAGGGTTGTGTGTTGAGGTTTGAGTATTGAATCCTGAGAATTCAGGATTTTCTATTGAGTTCGAGAATTGAGGATTGATGGTTGAGTATTGAGGATTGAGGATTGAGAACTGAGTATTGAGGATTGAGTATTGAGGATTGAATATTGAATATTGATGATTGAAGATTGAGGATCGAGGATTGAGGCTTGTGGATCGAGGACGAGGACTGAGGGTTGAGTATTTATGTTTGAGGTCTGAGAATTGAGGTTTGAGGATTGAGGATTGAAGATTGAGGATTGGTTATTGAGGATTGAAGAATGAGGATTGAGTGTTGAGGATTGAGGATTGAGGATTGCAGATTGAGTATTGAGGATTGAAGGTTGAGGGTTGAGGATTGAGGATTGAGGATTGAGCATTGAGGATTGAGGATTGAGGATTGAGGATTGAAGATTGAGTATTGAGGATTGATGATTGAGGTTTGAGGACTGAGGACTGAGGATTGAGGATTGAGTACTGAGGATTGAGGATTGAGGATTGAAGATTGAGGATTGGGTATAGAGGATTGAAGAATGAGGATTGAGTGTTGAGGATTGAGGACGAGGACTGACGGCTGAGGGTTGAGGTCTGAGGATTGAGGATTGAGGATTGAGGACTGAGGATTGAGGATTGAGGACTGAGCATTGAGGATTGAAGATTGAGGACTGGGGATTGAGGATTGAAGGTTGAGGATTAAGGATTGAGGATTTGGGATTGAGTATCTAGGATTGGAGATTGATTATTGAGGATTGAAGATTGAGGATTGAGGATTGAGGATTGAGAATTGAGAATTGAGGATGAGGACTGAGGGTTGAGGATTGAGGTTTGAGGAACGAGGATTGAGGGTTGAGGATTGAGGACTGAGGATTGACGACTGAGTATTGAAGATTGAGGATTGATTACTGAGGATTGAGGATTGAGGATTGGGGATTGAGTATTGAGGATTGAAGATTGAGTACTGATGATTGAATATTGAGGATTGTGGATTGAGGATTGAGGATTGAGGATGAGGGCTGAGGGTTGTGTGCTGAGGTTTGAGTATTGAATCCTGAGAATTCAGGATTTTCTATTGAGTTCGAGAATTGAGGATTGATGGTTGAGTATTGAGGATTGAGGATTGAGGACTGAGTGTTGAGGATTGAGGATTGAGGATTGAATATTGAATATTGATGATTGAAGATTGAGGATCGAGGATTGAGGGTTGTGGATCGAGGACGAGGACTGAGGGTTGAGTATTTATGTTTGAGATCTGAGGATTGAGGATTGAGGATTGAGGATTGAGGACTGAGGATAGAGTATTAATGATTGATGATGGAGGATTGTGGATTGAGTGTTGAAGATTGAGGATTGGGGACGGAGTGTTGAGGGTTGAGTGATGAGAATTGATGTTTGTGGACAGAGATTTGAAGGTTGCAGATTGAGTATTGGGTATTGAAAACTGTGAATTGATGATATTCTATTGAGGATTGAGAATTGACAACTGATTCTTGAGGACTGAGGTCTGAAGATTGAGGATTCAGGATTGAGGATTCAGGTTTGAGGTTTGAGGGCTGAGGATTGAGGATTGAGGATTGAGGATTGAAGACTGAGGATTGGGTATTGAGGATTGATCATTGAGGATTGAGGGTTGAGGATTGAGGATTGAGGATTGAGGATTGAAGACTGAATATTGATGATTGATGATTGAGGATTGACGATTGAGTGTTGTGGATTGAGGACGAGGACTGAGGGTTTAGTATTGATGTTTGAAGTCTGAGGATTGAGGATTGAGGATTGACAATAGAGGATTGAGGATTGAGGATTGAAGATTGAGGATTTGGAATTGAGGATTGAACAATGTGTATTGAGGATTGAGGATTGAGGATTGAGGATTGAAGACTGAGGATTGGGTATTGAGTATTGATCATTGAGGATTGAGGGTTGAGGATTGAGGATTGAGGATTGAGGATTGAAGATTGAATATTGATGATTGATGATTGAGGATTGACGATTGAGTGTTGTGGATTGAGGACGAGGACTGAGGGTTTAGTGTTGATGTTTGAAGTCTGAGGATTGAGGATTGAGGGTTGAGAATAGAGGATTGAGGATTGAGGATTGAAGATTGAGGATTTGGTATTGAGGATTGAACAATGTGTATTGAGGATTGAGGATTGAGGATTGAGGATTGAAGATTGAGTATTGGGGATTGAAGATTGAGGATTGAGGATTGAGTATTGAGGATTGATTACTGAGGATTGAGGATTGAGGATTGGGGATTGAGGGTTGAGGATTGCAGATTGAGTATTGAGGATTGAATATTGAGGATTGAGGATTGAGGATTGAGGAATGAGGATGAGGGCTGAGGGTTGTGTGTTGAGGTTTGAGTATTGAATCCTGAGAATTCAGGATTTTCTATTGAGTTCGAGAATTGAGGATTGATGGTTGAGTATTGAGGATTGAGGATTGAGAACTGAGTATTGAGGATAGAGTATTGAGGATTGAATATTGAATATTGATGATTGAAGATTGAGGATCGAGGATTGAGGCTTGTGGATCGAGGACGAGGACTGAGGGTTGAGTATTTATGTTTGAGGTCTGAGAATTGAGGTTTGAGGATTGAGGATTGAAGATTGAGGATTGGTTATTGAGGATTGAAGAATGAGGATTGAGTGTTGAGGATTGAGGATTGAGGATTGCAGATTGAGTATTGAGGATTGAAGGTTGAGGGTTGAGGATTGAGGATTGAGGATTGAGCATTGAGGATTGAGGATTGAGGATTGAGGATTGAAGATTGAGTATTGAGGATTGATGATTGAGGTTTGAGGACTGAGGACTGAGGATTGAGGATTGAGTACTGAGGATTGAGGATTGAGGATTGAAGATTGAGGATTGGGTATAGAGGATTGAAGAATGAGGATTGAGTGTTGAGGATTGAGGACGAGGACTGACGGCTGAGGGTTGAGGTCTGAGGATTGAGGATTGAGGATTGAGGACTGAGGATTGAGGATTGAGGACTGAGCATTGAGGATTGAAGATTGAGGACTGGGGATTGAGGATTGAAGGTTGAGGATTAAGGATTGAGGATTTGGGATTGAGTATCTAGGATTGGAGATTGATTATTGAGGATTGAAGATTGAGGATTGAGGATTGAGGATTGAGAATTGAGAATTGAGGATGAGGACTGAGGGTTGAGGATTGAGGTTTGAGGAACGAGGATTGAGGGTTGAGGATTGAGGACTGAGGATTGACGACTGAGTATTGAAGATTGAGGATTGATTACTGAGGATTGAGGATTGAGGATTGGGGATTGAGGATTGAGGATTGAAGATTGAGTACTGATGATTGAATATTGAGGATTGTGGATTGAGGATTGAGGATTGAGGATGAGGGCTGAGGGTTGTGTGCTGAGGTTTGAGTATTGAATCCTGAGAATTCAGGATTTTCTATTGAGTTCGAGAATTGAGGATTGATGGTTGAGTATTGAGGATTGAGGATTGAGGACTGAGTGTTGAGGATTGAGGATTGAGAATTGAATATTGAATATTGATGATTGAAGATTGAGGATCGAGGATTGAGGGTTGTGGATCGAGGACGAGGACTGAGGGTTGAGTATTTATGTTTGAGATCTGAGGATTGAGGATTGAGGATTGAGGATTGAGGACTGAGGATAGAGTATTGATGATTGAAGATGGAGGATTGTGGATTGAGTGTTGAAGATTGAGGATTGGGGACGGAGTGTTGAGGGTTGAGTGATGAGAATTGATGTTTGTGGACAGAGATTTGAAGGTTGCAGATTGAGTATTGGGTATTGAAAACTGTGAATTGATGATATTCTATTGAGGATTGAGAATTGACAACTGATTCTTGAGGACTGAGGTCTGAAGATTGAGGATTCAGGATTGAGAATTCAGGTTTGAGGTTTGAGGGCTGAGGATTGAGGATTGAGGATTGAGGATTGAAGACTGAGGATTGGGTATTGAGGATTGATCATTGAGGATTGAGGGTTGAGGATTGAGGATTGAGGATTGAGGATTGAAGACTGAATATTGATGATTGATGATTGAGGATTGACGATTGAGTGTTGTGGATCGAGGACGAGGACTGAGGGTTTAGTATTGATGTTTGAAGTCTGAGGATTGAGGATTGAGGATTGACAATAGAGGATTGAGGATTGAGGATTGAAGATTGAGGATTTGGTATTGAGGATTGAACAATGTGTATTGAGGATTGAGGATTGAGGATTGAGGATTGAAGACTGAGGATTGGGTATTGAGTATTGATCATTGAGGATTGAGGGTTGAGGATTGAGGATTGAGGATTGAGGATTGAAGATTGAATATTGATGATTGATGATTGAGGATTGACGATTGAGTGTTGTGGATTGAGGACGTGGACTGAGGGTTTAGTATTGATGTTTGAAGTCTGAGGATTGAGGATTGAGGGTTGAGAATAGAGGATTGAGGATTGAGGATTGAAGATTGAGGATTTGGTATTCAGGATTGAACAATGTGTATTGAGGATTGAGGATTGAGGATTGAGGATTGAAGATTGAGTATTGGGGATTGAAGATTGAGGATTGGGGATTGAGTATTGAGGATTGATTACTGAGGATTGAGGATTGAGGATTGGGTATTGAGGGTTGAGGATTGAAGATTGAGTATTGAGGATTGAATATTGAGGATTGAGGATTGAGGATTGAGGAATGAGGATGAGGGCTGAGGGTTGTGTGTTGAGGTTTGAGTATTGAATCCTGAGAATTCAGGATTTTCTATTGAGTTCGAGAATTGAGGATTGATGGTTGAGTATTGAGGATTGAGGATTGAGAACTGAGTATTGAGGATTGAGTATTGAGGATTGAATATTGAATATTGATGATTGAAGATTGAGGATCGAGGATTGAGGCTTGTGGATCGAGGACGAGGACTGAGGGTTGAGTATTTATGTTTGAGGTCTGAGAATTGAGGTTTGAGGATTGAGGATTGAAGATTGAGGATTGGTTATTGAGGATTGAAGAATGAGGATTGAGTGTTGAGGATTGAGGATTGAGGATTGCAGATTGAGTATTGAGGATTGAAGGTTGAGGGTTGAGGATTGAGGATTGAGGATTGAGCATTGAGGATTGAGGATTGAGGATTGAGGATTGAAGATTGAGTATTGAGGATTGATGATTGAGGTTTGAGGACTGAGGACTGAGGATTGAGGATTGAGTACTGAGGATTGAGGATTGAGGATTGAAGATTGAGGATTGGGTATAGAGGATTGAAGAATGAGGATTGAGTGTTGAGGATTGAGGACGAGGACTGACGGCTGAGGGTTGAGGTCTGAGGATTGAGGATTGAGGATTGAGGACTGAGGATTGAGGATTGAGGACTGAGCATTGAGGATTGAAGATTGAGGACTGGGGATTGAGGATTGAAGGTTGAGGATTAAGGATTGAGGATTTGGGATTGAGTATCTAGGATTGGAGATTGATTATTGAGGATTGAAGATTGAGGATTGAGGATTGAGGATTGAGAATTGAGAATTGAGGATGAGGACTGAGGGTTGAGGATTGAGGTTTGAGGAACGAGGATTGAGGGTTGAGGATTGAGGACTGAGGATTGACGACTGAGTATTGAAGATTGAGGATTGATTACTGAGGATTGAGGATTGAGGATTGGGGATTGAGTATTGAGGATTGAAGATTGAGTACTGATGATTGAATATTGAGGATTGTGGATTGAGGATTGAGGATTGAGGATGAGGGCTGAGGGTTGTGTGCTGAGGTTTGAGTATTGAATCCTGAGAATTCAGGATTTTCTATTGAGTTCGAGAATTGAGGATTGATGGTTGAGTATTGAGGATTGAGGATTGAGGACTGAGTGTTGAGGATTGAGGATTGAGGATTGAATATTGAATATTGATGATTGAAGATTGAGGATCGAGGATTGAGGGTTGTGGATCGAGGACGAGGACTGAGGGTTGAGTATTTATGTTTGAGATCTGAGGATTGAGGATTGAGGATTGAGGATTGAGGACTGAGGATAGAGTATTAATGATTGATGATGGAGGATTGTGGATTGAGTGTTGAAGATTGAGGATTGGGGACGGAGTGTTGAGGGTTGAGTGATGAGAATTGATGTTTGTGGACAGAGATTTGAAGGTTGCAGATTGAGTATTGGGTATTGAAAACTGTGAATTGATGATATTCTATTGAGGATTGAGAATTGACAACTGATTCTTGAGGACTGAGGTCTGAAGATTGAGGATTCAGGATTGAGGATTCAGGTTTGAGGTTTGAGGGCTGAGGATTGAGGATTGAGGATTGAGGATTGAAGACTGAGGATTGGGTATTGAGGATTGATCATTGAGGATTGAGGGTTGAGGATTGAGGATTGAGGATTGAGGATTGAAGACTGAATATTGATGATTGATGATTGAGGATTGACGATTGAGTGTTGTGGATTGAGGACGAGGACTGAGGGTTTAGTATTGATGTTTGAAGTCTGAGGATTGAGGATTGAGGATTGACAATAGAGGATTGAGGATTGAGGATTGAAGATTGAGGATTTGGAATTGAGGATTGAACAATGTGTATTGAGGATTGAGGATTGAGGATTGAGGATTGAAGACTGAGGATTGGGTATTGAGTATTGATCATTGAGGATTGAGGGTTGAGGATTGAGGATTGAGGATTGAGGATTGAAGATTGAATATTGATGATTGATGATTGAGGATTGACGATTGAGTGTTGTGGATTGAGGACGAGGACTGAGGGTTTAGTGTTGATGTTTGAAGTCTGAGGATTGAGGATTGAGGGTTGAGAATAGAGGATTGAGGATTGAGGATTGAAGATTGAGGATTTGGTATTGAGGATTGAACAATGTGTATTGAGGATTGAGGATTGAGGATTGAGGATTGAAGATTGAGTATTGGGGATTGAAGATTGAGGATTGAGGATTGAGTATTGAGGATTGATTACTGAGGATTGAGGATTGAGGATTGGGGATTGAGGGTTGAGGATTGCAGATTGAGTATTGAGGATTGAATATTGAGGATTGAGGATTGAGGATTGAGGAATGAGGATGAGGGCTGAGGGTTGTGTGTTGAGGTTTGAGTATTGAATCCTGAGAATTCAGGATTTTCTATTGAGTTCGAGAATTGAGGATTGATGGTTGAGTATTGAGGATTGAGGATTGAGAACTGAGTATTGAGGATAGAGTATTGAGGATTGAATATTGAATATTGATGATTGAAGATTGAGGATCGAGGATTGAGGCTTGTGGATCGAGGACGAGGACTGAGGGTTGAGTATTTATGTTTGAGGTCTGAGAATTGAGGTTTGAGGATTGAGGATTGAAGATTGAGGATTGGTTATTGAGGATTGAAGAATGAGGATTGAGTGTTGAGGATTGAGGATTGAGGATTGCAGATTGAGTATTGAGGATTGAAGGTTGAGGGTTGAGGATTGAGGATTGAGGATTGAGCATTGAGGATTGAGGATTGAGGATTGAGGATTGAAGATTGAGTATTGAGGATTGATGATTGAGGTTTGAGGACTGAGGACTGAGGATTGAGGATTGAGTACTGAGGATTGAGGATTGAGGATTGAAGATTGAGGATTGGGTATAGAGGATTGAAGAATGAGGATTGAGTGTTGAGGATTGAGGACGAGGACTGACGGCTGAGGGTTGAGGTCTGAGGATTGAGGATTGAGGATTGAGGACTGAGGATTGAGGATTGAGGACTGAGCATTGAGGATTGAAGATTGAGGACTGGGGATTGAGGATTGAAGGTTGAGGATTAAGGATTGAGGATTTGGGATTGAGTATCTAGGATTGGAGATTGATTATTGAGGATTGAAGATTGAGGATTGAGGATTGAGGATTGAGAATTGAGAATTGAGGATGAGGACTGAGGGTTGAGGATTGAGGTTTGAGGAACGAGGATTGAGGGTTGAGGATTGAGGACTGAGGATTGACGACTGAGTATTGAAGATTGAGGATTGATTACTGAGGATTGAGGATTGAGGATTGGGGATTGAGGATTGAGGATTGAAGATTGAGTACTGATGATTGAATATTGAGGATTGTGGATTGAGGATTGAGGATTGAGGATGAGGGCTGAGGGTTGTGTGCTGAGGTTTGAGTATTGAATCCTGAGAATTCAGGATTTTCTATTGAGTTCGAGAATTGAGGATTGATGGTTGAGTATTGAGGATTGAGGATTGAGGACTGAGTGTTGAGGATTGAGGATTGAGAATTGAATATTGAATATTGATGATTGAAGATTGAGGATCGAGGATTGAGGGTTGTGGATCGAGGACGAGGACTGAGGGTTGAGTATTTATGTTTGAGATCTGAGGATTGAGGATTGAGGATTGAGGATTGAGGACTGAGGATAGAGTATTGATGATTGAAGATGGAGGATTGTGGATTGAGTGTTGAAGATTGAGGATTGGGGACGGAGTGTTGAGGGTTGAGTGATGAGAATTGATGTTTGTGGACAGAGATTTGAAGGTTGCAGATTGAGTATTGGGTATTGAAAACTGTGAATTGATGATATTCTATTGAGGATTGAGAATTGACAACTGATTCTTGAGGACTGAGGTCTGAAGATTGAGGATTCAGGATTGAGAATTCAGGTTTGAGGTTTGAGGGCTGAGGATTGAGGATTGAGGATTGAGGATTGAAGACTGAGGATTGGGTATTGAGGATTGATCATTGAGGATTGAGGGTTGAGGATTGAGGATTGAGGATTGAGGATTGAAGACTGAATATTGATGATTGATGATTGAGGATTGACGATTGAGTGTTGTGGATCGAGGACGAGGACTGAGGGTTTAGTATTGATGTTTGAAGTCTGAGGATTGAGGATTGAGGATTGACAATAGAGGATTGAGGATTGAGGATTGAAGATTGAGGATTTGGTATTGAGGATTGAACAATGTGTATTGAGGATTGAGGATTGAGGATTGAGGATTGAAGACTGAGGATTGGGTATTGAGTATTGATCATTGAGGATTGAGGGTTGAGGATTGAGGATTGAGGATTGAGGATTGAAGATTGAATATTGATGATTGATGATTGAGGATTGACGATTGAGTGTTGTGGATTGAGGACGTGGACTGAGGGTTTAGTATTGATGTTTGAAGTCTGAGGATTGAGGATTGAGGGTTGAGAATAGAGGATTGAGGATTGAGGATTGAAGATTGAGGATTTGGTATTCAGGATTGAACAATGTGTATTGAGGATTGAGGATTGAGGATTGAGGATTGAAGATTGAGTATTGGGGATTGAAGATTGAGGATTGGGGATTGAGTATTGAGGATTGATTACTGAGGATTGAGGATTGAGTATTGAGGATTGAGGATTGAGGATTGAGGATTGAGGATTGAAGAAGTGAGTGTTGAGGATTGAAGATTGAGGATTGAGGATTGAGGATTGAGGATTGAGGATTGAAGATTGACGATTGGGTGTTGAGGATTGAAGAATGAGGATTGAGGATTGAGGATTGAGGGTTGAGGATTGAATATTGAGTATTGAGGATTGAGAATTGAGGTTTGAGGATTGAGGATTGAAGATTGAGGATTGGTTATTGAGGATTGAAGATTGAGGATTGAGGATTGAGTATTGAGGATTGAGGATTGAAGATTGAGGATTGAGGATTGAGGATGAGGGCTGAGGGTTGAGGATTGAGGTTTGAGGACTGAGGACTGAGGATTGAGGATTGAGAACTGAGGATTGAGGATTGAGGATTGAAGATTGAGGATTGGGTATAGAGGATTGAAGAATGAGGATTGAGTGTTGAGGATTGAGGACGAGGACTGACGGCTGAGGGTTGAGGTCTGAGGATTGAGGATTGAGGATTCAGGACTGAGGATTGAGGATTGAGGATTGAGCATTGAGGATTGAAGATTGAGGACTGGGGATTGAGGACTGAAGGTTGAGGATTAAGGATTGAGGATTTGGGATTGAGTATCTAGGATTGGAGATTGATTATTGAGGATTGAAGATTGAGGGTTGAGGATTGAAGATTGAGGATTGAGGATTGAGTGTTCAGAATTGAGGATTGAGGATTGAGGATTGAAGATTGAGGACTGGGTGTTGAGTATTGAAGAATGAGGATTGAGTATTGAGGATTGAGGATTGAGGATTGAAGATTGAGTATTGAGGATTGAAGATTGAGGATTGAGGTCTGAGGATTGAGGATTGAGCATTGAGAATTGAGGATTGAGGATTGAGGACTGAAGATTGAGGATTGGTTATTGAGGATTGAAGAATGAGGATTGAGTGTTGAGGATTGAGGATTGAGGATTGCAGATTGAGTATTCAGGATTGAAGGCTGAGGGTTGAGGATTGAGGATTGAGGATTGAGCATTGAGGATTGAGGATTGATGATTGAGGATTGAAGATTGAGTATTGAGGATTGATGATTGAGGATTGAGGATTGAGGATTGAGCTTTGAGGATTGAGGATTGAAGATTGAGTATTGAGGATTGAAGATTGAGGATTGAGGATTGAGTATTGAGGATTGAGGATTGAAGATTGAGGATTGAGGATTGAGGATGAGGGCTGAGGGTTGAGGATTGAGGTTTGAGGACTGAGGACTGAGGATTGAGGATTGAGTACTGAGGATTGAGGATTGAGGATTGAAGATTGAGGATTGGGTATAGAGGATTGAAGAATGAGGATTGAGTGTTGAGGATTGAGGACGAGGACTGACGGCTGAGGGTTGAGGTCTGAGGATTGAGGATTGAGGATTGAGGACTGGGGATTGAGGATTGAAGGTTGAGGATTAAGGATTGAGGATTTGGGATTGAGTATCTAGGATTGGAGATTGATTATTGAGGATTGAAGATTGAGGATTGAGGATTGAGGATTGAGAATTGAGAATTGAGGATGAGGACTGAGGGTTGAGGATTGAGGTTTGAGGAACGAGGATTGAGGGTTGAGGATTGAGGACTGAGGATTGAGGACTGAGTGTTGAGGATTGAGGATTGAGGATTGAATATTGAATATTGATGATTGAAGATTGAGGATCGAGGATTGAGGGTTGTGGATCGAGGACGAGGACTGAGGGTTGAGTATTTATGTTTGAGATCTGAGGATTGAGGATTGAGGATTGAGGATTGAGGACTGAGGATTCATTACTGAGGATTGAGGATTGAGTAATGAGGATTGAGGATTGAGGATTGAGGATTGAAGATTGAGGATTGGGTATTGAGGATTGAAGAAGGAGGATTGAGGGTTGAGGATTGAGTATTGAGGATTGAAGATTGTGGATTGGGGATTGAGTATTGAGGATTGAGGATTGAGTATTGAGAATTGAGGATTGAGGTTTGAGGACTGAGGACTGAGGATTGAGGATCGAGAATTAAGGATTGAGGATTGAAGATTGAGTATTGAGGATTGAGGATTGAGGTCTGATAATTGAGGATTTAGTAATGAGAATTGAGGATTGGGGATTGAGGATTGAAGATTGAGGATTGGGTATTGAGGATTGACGAATGAGGATTGAGGGTTGAAGATTGAGTATTGAGGATTGAAGATTGTGGATTGGGGATTGAGTATTGAGGATTGAGGATTGAGTATTGAGAATTGAGGATTGAGGATTGAGAATTGAGGTTTGAGGATTGAGGATTGAAGATTGAGGATTGGTTATTGAGGATTGAAGATTGAGGATTGAGGATTGAGTATTGAGGATTGAGGATTGAAGATTGAGGATTGAGGATTGAGGATGAGGGCTGAGGGTTGAGGATTGAGGTTTGAGGACTGAGGACTGAGGATTGAGGATTGAGAACTGAGGATTGAGGATTGAGGATTGAAGATTGAGGATTGGGTATAGAGGATTGAAGAATGAGGATTGAGTGTTGAGGATTGAGGACGAGGACTGACGGCTGAGGGTTGAGGTCTGAGGATTGAGGATTGAGGATTCAGGACTGAGGATTGAGGATTGAGGATTGAGCATTGAGGATTGAAGATTGAGGACTGGGGATTGAGGACTGAAGGTTGAGGATTAAGGATTGAGGATTTGGGATTGAGTATCTAGGATTGGAGATTGATTATTGAGGATTGAAGATTGAGGGTTGAGGATTGAAGATTGAGGATTGAGGATTGAGTGTTCAGAATTGAGGATTGAGGATTGAGGATTGAAGATTGAGGACTGGGTGTTGAGTATTGAAGAATGAGGATTGAGTATTGAGGATTGAGGATTGAGGATTGAAGATTGAGTATTGAGGATTGAAGATTGAGGATTGAGGTCTGAGGATTGAGGATTGAGCATTGAGAATTGAGGATTGAGGATTGAGGACTGAAGATTGAGGATTGGTTATTGAGGATTGAAGAATGAGGATTGAGTGTTGAGGATTGAGGATTGAGGATTGCAGATTGAGTATTCAGGATTGAAGGCTGAGGGTTGAGGATTGAGGATTGAGGATTGAGCATTGAGGATTGAGGATTGATGATTGAGGATTGAAGATTGAGTATTGAGGATTGATGATTGAGGATTGAGGATTGAGGATTGAGCTTTGAGGATTGAGGATTGAAGATTGAGTATTGAGGATTGAAGATTGAGGATTGAGGATTGAGTATTGAGGATTGAGGATTGAAGATTGAGGATTGAGGATTGAGGATGAGGGCTGAGGGTTGAGGATTGAGGTTTGAGGACTGAGGACTGAGGATTGAGGATTGAGTACTGAGGATTGAGGATTGAGGATTGAAGATTGAGGATTGGGTATAGAGGATTGAAGAATGAGGATTGAGTGTTGAGGATTGAGGACGAGGACTGACGGCTGAGGGTTGAGGTCTGAGGATTGAGGATTGAGGATTGAGGACTGGGGATTGAGGATTGAAGGTTGAGGATTAAGGATTGAGGATTTGGGATTGAGTATCTAGGATTGGAGATTGATTATTGAGGATTGAAGATTGAGGATTGAGGATTGAGGATTGAGAATTGAGAATTGAGGATGAGGACTGAGGGTTGAGGATTGAGGTTTGAGGAACGAGGATTGAGGGTTGAGGATTGAGGACTGAGGATTGAGGACTGAGTGTTGAGGATTGAGGATTGAGGATTGAATATTGAATATTGATGATTGAAGATTGAGGATCGAGGATTGAGGGTTGTGGATCGAGGACGAGGACTGAGGGTTGAGTATTTATGTTTGAGATCTGAGGATTGAGGATTGAGGATTGAGGATTGAGGACTGAGGATTCATTACTGAGGATTGAGGATTGAGTAATGAGGATTGAGGATTGAGGATTGAGGATTGAAGATTGAGGATTGGGTATTGAGGATTGAAGAAGGAGGATTGAGGGTTGAGGATTGAGTATTGAGGATTGAAGATTGTGGATTGGGGATTGAGTATTGAGGATTGAGGATTGAGTATTGAGAATTGAGGATTGAGGTTTGAGGACTGAGGACTGAGGATTGAGGATCGAGAATTAAGGATTGAGGATTGAAGATTGAGTATTGAGGATTGAGGATTGAGGTCTGATAATTGAGGATTTAGTAATGAGAATTGAGGATTGGGGATTGAGGATTGAAGATTGAGGATTGGGTATTGAGGATTGACGAATGAGGATTGAGGGTTGAAGATTGAGTATTGAGGATTGAAGATTGTGGATTGGGGATTGAGTATTGAGGATTGAGGATTGAGTATTGAGAATTGAGGATTGAGGTTTGAGGACTGAGGTCTGAGGATTGAGGATTGAGAAATGAGGATTGAAGGTTGAGTATTGAGGACTGAGGATTGAGGATTGAGTATTGAGGATTGAGGATTGAGGATTGAATATTGAATATTGATGATTGAAGATTGAGGATCGAGGATTGAGGGTTGTGGATCGAGGATGAGGACTGAGGGTTGAGTATTGATGTTTGAGGTCTGAGGATTGAGGATTGAGGATTCAGAATTGAGGATTGAGGATTGAGGATTGAAGATTGACGATTGGGTGTTGAGGATTGAAGAATGAGGATTGAGGATTGAGGTTTGAGGATTGAGGATTGAAGATTGAGAATTGAGGATTGAAGATTGAGGATTGAGGATTGAGGATTGAACATTGAGGACTGAGTGTTGAGGGTTGAGTGATGAGAATTGATGTTTGTGCATAGAGATTTTAAGACTGCAGATTGAGCATTGTGTATTGAAAACTGTGAATTGAGGATATTCTATTGAGGATTGAGGATTGACAACTGATTGTTGAGGACTGAGGGCTGAAGATTGAGGAATAAGTATTGTGGATTCAGAATTGAGGTTTGAGGACTGAGGATTGAGGATTGAAGGTAGAGTATTGTGGATTGAAGATTGCAGATTGAGTATTGAGTATTGAAAACTGTGAGTTGAGGATGTTCTATCGAGGATTGAGGATTGACAACAGACTGTTGAGTACTCAGGGCTGAAGATTGAGGATTCATGATTGAGGATACAGGATTGAGGTTTGAGGACTGAGGATTGAGGATAGAGGATTGAGGATTGAGGATTGAGGATTGAAGATTGAGGATTGTGTATTGGGGATTGAACATTGAGGATAGAGGATTGAGAATTGAGGATTGAGGATTGAGATTTGAAGATTGAATATTGATGACTGAAGGTTGAGGATTGAGAATTGAGGGTTGTGGATTGAGGACAAGGACTGAGGGTTGAGTATTGATGTTTGAGGTCTGAGGATTGAGGATTGTGGATTGAGAATTGAGGATTGAGGATTGAGGATTGAGGATTGAAGATTGAGTATTGAAGATTGAGTATTCATGACTGAGGATTGAGGATTCAGGGTTGAGGATTGAGGATTGGGGATGGAGTATGAGGGCTGATAGTTGAGGATTGAGGTTTGAGTATTGAATCCAGAGAATTCTGGATATTCTATCGAGTATTGAGAATTGAGAATTGATGGCTGAGTATTGAGGATTGAGAATTGAGGATTGAGGATTGAGTATTGATGATTGAGGATTGATGATTGAGGATTGAGGATTGAGGATTGAGAATTGAGGATTGAGTATTGAAGATTGAGTGTTGAGTATTGGGGACTGAGGATTGAGGATTGAGGATCGGGGATTGAGGATTGAAGACTGAGGATTGGGGACAGAGGATTGATGATTGAGGATTGAGGTTTGAGGATTGAGGATTGAGGATTGAGGATTGAGTATTGAAGATTGAGTATTCATGACTGATGATTGAGGATTGAGGATTGAGTATTACGGATTGAGGAATGAAGATTGAGTATTGAGGATTGAAGATTCAGGATTGAGGATTGAGGATTGAGGATGGAGGATGAGGGCTGAGTGTTGAGGATTGAGGATTGAGTATTGAATCCAGAGAATTCAGGATATTCTATCGAGTATTGAGAATTGAGAATTGCTGGCTGAGTATTGAGGATTGAGTATTGAGGATTGAGGATTGAGTATTGAAAATTGAGAATTGAGGATTAAGGATTGAAGATTGAGTATTGAGGATTGAAGTATGAGGATTGGGGATTGAGGATTGAGCATTGAGGTTTGCAAATTGAGCATTGAGTATTGAAGATTGAGGATTGAGGATTGAGGATTGAGGATTGAGTATTGAGGGTTGAGGATTGAAGATTGAAGATTGAGTATTGAGGATTGATGACTGGGTATTCAGGATTGAGGTTTGAGGACTGAGGATTGAGGATTGGGGATTGAGGATTGAGGATTGAGGATTGAAGGTTGAGGATTGGGTATTGATGATTGAAGATTGAGGATTGAGTATTGAGGGTTGAGGATTGAGGACGAGGACGGACGGTTGAGGTTTGAGGTTTGAGGTTTGAGGATTGGTGATTGAGGATTGAGGATTGAGGAATGAGGATTGAGGATCGGGGATTGAGGATTGAAGACTGAGGATTGGGGACAGAGGATTGAAGATTGAGGATTGAGGTTTGAGGATTGAGGATTGAGGATTGAGGATTGAAGATACAGTATTGAGAATTGAAGATTGAGAATTGATGATTGAGGATTGAACATTGAGGACTGAGTGTTGAGGGTTGAGTGATGAGAATTGATGTTTGTGGATAGAGATTTTAAGATTGCAGATTGAGCATTGAGTATTGAAAACTGTGAATTGAGGATATTCTATTGAGTACTGAGGACTGACAACTGATTGTTGAGGACTGAGGGCTGAAGATTGAGAAATCAGTATTGTGGATTCAGAATTGAGGTTTGAGGACAGAGGATTGAGGATTGAAGGTTGAGTATTGAGGATTGAAGATGGCAGGTTGAGTATTGAGTATTGAAAACTGTGAATTGAGGATATTCTATTGAGGATTGAGGATTGACAACTGATTGTTGAGTACTCAGGGCTGAAGATTGAAGTTTCAGGACTGGGGATTCAGGATTGAGGTTTGAGGACTGAGGATTGAGGATTGAGGATTGAGGATTGAGGATTGCGGATTGAAGATTGAGGATTGGGTATTGAGGATTGAACATTGAGGATAGAGGATTGAGAATTGAGGATTGAGGATTGAGAATTGAAGATTGAATATTGATGATTGAATATTGAGGATTGAGTATTGAGGGTTGTGGATTGAGGACGAGGCCTGAGGGTTGAGTATTGATGTTTGAGGACTGGGGATTGAGGATTGGCGATTGAGAATTGAGGATTGAGGATTGAGGATTGAAGATTGAGGAGTGGGTATTCAGGATAGAAGAATGAGGATCGAGTATTGAGGATTGAGGATTGAGGATTGCAGATTGAGTATTGAGGATTGAAGATTGAGGACTGAGGATTGAGGATTGAAGATTGAGCACTGAGTGTTGAGGGTTGAGTGATGAGAATTGATGTTTGTGGATTGAGATTTGAAGATTGAGGAATGGGGATTGAGTTATAGAGGATTGAAGTATGAGGATTGGGGATTGAGGATTGAGCATTGAGGTTTGCAAATTGAGTATTGAGTATTGAAGATTGAGGATTGAGGATTGAGGATTGAGGATTGAGTATTGAGGGTTGAGGATTGAAGATTGAAGATTGAGTATTGAGGATTGATGATTGGGTATTCAGGATTGAGGTTTGAGGACTGAGGATTGAGGATTGGGAATTGAGGATTGAGGATTGAGGATTGAAGGTTGAGGATTGAGTATTGATGATTGAAGATTGAGGATTGAGTATTGAGGGTTGAGGATTGAGGACGAGGACGGACGGTTGAGGTTTGAGGTTTGAGGTTTGAGGATTGGTGATTGAGGATTGAGGATTGAGGAATGAGGATTGAGGATCGGGGATTGAGGATTGAAGACTGAGGATTGTGGACAGAGGATTGAAGATTGAGGATTGAGGTTTGAGGATTGAGGATTGAGGATTGAGGATTGAAGATACAGTATTGAGAATTGAAGATTGAGAATTGATGATTGAGGATTTAACATTGAGGACGGAGTGTTGAGGGTTGAGTGATGAGAATTGATGTTTGTGCATAGAGATTTCAAGATTGCAGATGGAGCATTGTGTATTGAAAACTGTGAATTGAGTATATTCCACTGAGGATTGAGGATTGACAACTGATTGTTGAGGACTGAGGGCTGAAGATTGAGGAATCAGTATTGTGGATTCCGAGTTGAGGTTTGAGGACTGAGGATTGAGGATTGAAGGTTGAGTATTGAGGATTGAAGATTGCAGATTGAGTATTGAGTATTGAAAACTGTGGGTTGAGGATATTCTATTGAAGATTGAGGATTGACAACTGATTGTTGAGTACTCAGGGCTGAAGATTGAAGATTCAGGATGGAGGATTCAGGATTGAGGTTTGAGGACTGAGGATTGAGGATAGAGGATTGAGGATTGAGGTCTGAGGATTGAGGATTGAGGATTGAAGATTGAGTATCGAGGATTGAAGATTGAAGATTGAGTATCGAGGATTGAAGATTGAGGATTGAGGATTGAAGATTGAGGGTTGAGGATGGAGGATGAGGGCTGAGTGTTGAGGATTGATGATTGAGGATTGAAGATTGAGTATTGAGGATTGAAGGATGAGGATTGGGGATTGAGGATTGAGGATTGAGGATTGCAGATTGAGTATTGAGGGTTGAAGATTGAGGATTGAGCATAGAGGATTGAGGATTGAGGATTGAGGATTGGGGATTGAAGATTGAAGATTGAGTATTGAGTATTGATGATTGTGGAGTGATGATTTAGGATTGAGGATTGAGGATTGAGAATTGAGGATTGAGGATTGAAGATTGAGTACTGAGGATTGATGATTGAGGATTGAGGATTGAGGATTGAGGATCGAGGATTGAGGATTGAGGATTGAGGATTGAGGATCGAGGATTGAAGACCGAGGATTGGGTACTGAGGATTGAAGATTGAGGATTGAGGATTGAGGATTGAAGATTGAGTATCGAGGATTGAGGATTGAGGATTGAGGATTGAAGATTGAGGATTGGGGACTGAGTGTTGAGGGTTGAGTGATGAGAATTGATGTTTGTGGATAGAGTTTTGAAGATTGCAGATTGAGTATTGAGTATTGAAAACTGTGAATTGAGGATATTCTATTGAGGATTGCGGATTGACGAATTGATTGTCGAGGACTCAGGGCTGAAGGTTGAGGATTCAGGATTGGGGATTCAGGATTGAGGTTTGAGGACTGAGGATTGAGGATTGAAGATTGAGTATCGAGGATTGAAGATTGAGGATTGAGGATTGAAGATTGAGGGTTGAGGATTGAGGATGAGGGCTGAGGGTTGAGGATTGAGGATTGAGAATTGAAGATTGAATATTGATGATTGAAGATTGAGGATTGAAAATTGAAGATTGAATATTGATGATTGAAGATTGAGGATTGAGGATTGAGGGTTGTGGATTGAGGACGAGGACTGAGGGTTGAGTATTGATGTTTGAGGTCTGAGGATTGAGGATTAAGGATTGAGAATTGAGGATTGAGAATTGAGGATTAAGGATTGAAGATTGAGGGTTGAGGATTGAGGATGAGGGCTGAGGGTTGAGGATTGAGGATTGAGGATTGAGGATTGAGGATTGATAATTGAGGATTGAGGATTGAAGATTGAGTACTGAGTATTGATGATTGAGGATTGAGGATTGAGGATTGGGGATTGAGGATTGAGGATTGAGGATTGAGGATTGGGGATTGAAGATTGAGTACTGAGGATTGATGATTGAGGATTGAGGATTGAGGATTGAGGATTGAGGATCGAGGATTGAGGATTGAGGATTGAGGATTGAAGATTGAAGATTGAGTATTGAGTATTGATGATTGTGGATTGATGATTTAGGATTGAGGTTTGAGGATTGAGAATTGAGGATTGAGGATTCAAGATTGAGTTCTGAGGATTTATGATTGAGTATTGAGGATTGAAGATTGCTGATTGAGTGTTGAGTATTGAAAACTGTGAATTGAGGATATTCTATTGAGGATTGAGGATTGACAACTGATTGTTGAGGACTCAGGCCTGAAGATTGAGGATTCAGGATTGAGGATTCAGAATTGAGGTTTGAGGACTGAGGATTGAGGATTGAGGATTGAGGATTGAGGATTGAGGATTGAGGATTGAGAATTGAGGATTGAGGATTGAAGGTTGAGTACTGAGTATTGATGATTGAGGATTGAGGATTGAAGATTGAGGATTGAGGATTGAGGATTGAGGATTGAGGATTGAGGATTGGGGATTGAAGATTGAGTACTGAGGATTGATGATTGAGGATTGAGGATTGAGGATTGAGGATTGAGGATCGAGGATTGAGGATTGAGGATTGAGGATTGAAGATTGAAGATTGAGTATTGAGTATTGATGATTGTGGATTGGTGATTTAGGATTGAGGTTTGAGGATTGAGAATTGAGGATTGAGGATTGAGAATTGAGGATTGAGGATTGAAGATTGAGTACTGAGGATTGATGATTGAGGATTGAGGATTGAGGATTGAGGATTGAGGATTGAGGATTGAGGATTGAGGATTGACGGTCGAGGATTGAAGACTGAGGATTGGGGACGGAGGATTGAAGATTGAGGATTGAGGAATGAGGATTGAACATTGAGGCCACAGTGTTGAGGGTTGACTGATGAGAATTGATGTATGTGGATAGAGATTTGAAGATTGCAGATTGAGTATTGAGTATTGAAAACTGTGAATTGAGGATATTCTATTGAGGATTGAGGATTGACAACTGATTGTTGAGTACTCAGGGCTGAAGAATGAAGATTCAGGATTGAGGATTCAGGATTGAGGTTTGAGGACTGAGGATTGAGGATTAAGGATTGAGAATTGAGGATTGAGTATTGAGGATTGAGGATTGAGTATTGAAGATTGAGGGTTGATGATTGAGGATTGAGGATTGAGGATTGAGAATTGATGATTGAGGATTGAAGATTGAGTATTGAGGATTGAAGGATGAGGATTGGGGATTGAGGATTGAGGATTGAGGATTGCAGATTGAGTATTGAGGGTTGAAGATTTAGTATTGAGGATTCAGAATTGATGTTTCAGGACTGAGGATTCAGGATTGAAGGTTGAGTATAGAAGATTGAAGGTTGAGGATTGAGAATTGAGGATTGAGGATTGAGGATGAGGTCTGAGGGTTGAGGATTGAGGTATGAGGACTGAGTACTGAGGATTGAGGATTGAGGATTGAGGATTGAGGATTGAAGATTGAGAATTGAGGATTGAGGATTGCACATTGAGGACTGAGCGTTGAGGGTTGAGTGATGAGATTTGATGTTTGTGCATAGAGATTTGAAGATTGCAAATGGAGTATTGAGTATTGAAAACTGTGGATTGAGGATTTTCTATTCAGGATTGAGGATTGACAACTGATTGTTGAGAACTGAGAGCTGAAGATTGAGGATACAGGATTGAGGATTCAGAATTGATGTTTGAGGACTGAGGATTCAGGATTGAAGATTGAGTATAGAGGATTGAGTATTCAGGATTGTATATTGAGGATTAAGGGTTGAGGATTGAGGATTGAGAATGAGGGCTGATGGTTGAGGATTGAGGTTTGCGTATTGAATCCTGAGAATTCCGGATATTCTATTGAGTATTGAGAATTGAGTGTTGATGGTTGAGTATTGAGGATGAGGATTAAGGATTGAGGATTGAGGATTGAGTATTGAAGATTGTGGATTGATGATTTAGGATTGAGGATTGAGGATTGCGGATTGCGGATTGAAGATTGAGTATTGAGGATTGAGGATTGAAGATTGAGTATTGAGGATTGAAGATTGATGATTGAGGATTGAGGATTGAGTACGGAGGATGAGGGCTGAGGGTTGAGGATTGAGGTTTGAGTTTTGAACCTTGAGAATTCAGGATATTCTATTTAGTATTGAGAATTGAGGATTGATGTTTGAGTATTGAGGACTGAGGATTGAGGTTGGAAGATTGAGTATTGAGGATTGAGGATTGAGGATTGAGGATTGAGGATTGAGGATTGAGGATTGAGGATTGAGGATTGAGAATTGAGGATTGAGGATTGAAGGTTGAGTACTGAGTATTGATGATTGAGGATTGAGGATTGAAGATTGAGGATTGAGGATTGAGGATTGAGGATTGAGGATTGAGGATTGAGGATTGGGGATTGAAGATTGAGTACTGAGGATTGATGATTGAGGATTGAGGATTGAGGATTGAGGATTGAGGATCGAGGATTGAGGATTGAGGATTGAGGATTGAAGATTGAAGATTGAGTATTGAGTATTGATGATTGTGGATTGGTGATTCAGGATTGAGGTTTGAGGATTGAGAATTGAGGATTGAGGATTGAGAATTGAGGATTGAGGATTGAAGATTGAGTACTGAGGATTGATGAATGAGGATTGAGGATTGAGGATTGAGGATTGAGGATTGAGGATTGAGGATTGAGGATTGACGGTCGAGGATTGAAGACTGAGGATTGGGGACTGAGGATTGAAGATTGAGGATTGAGGATTGAGGATTGAGGATTGAGGATTGAATATACAGTATTGAGAATTGAAGATTGAGAATTGAGGATTGAGGATTGAACATTGAGGCCACAGTGTTGAGGGTTGACTGATGAGAATTGATGTTTGTGGATAGAGATTTGAAGATTGCAGATTGAGTATTGAGTATTGAAAACTGTGAATTGAGGATATTCTATTGAGGATTGAGGATTGACAACTGATTGTTGAGTACTCAGGGCTGAAGAATGAAGATTCAGGATTGAGGATTCAGGATTGAGGTTTGAGGACTGAGGATTGAGGATTATGGATTGAGAATTGAGGATTGAGGATTGAGGATTGAGGGTTGAAGATTGAGTATTGAGGATTGAAGATTGATGATTGAGCGTTGGGGATTAAGGTTTGAGGATTGGGGATTGAGGATTGAAGATTGAGTATTGAGGATTGAAGATTGAGGATTGAGGATTGAGGATTGATGATTGAGTATTGAAGATTGTGTATTCGTGACTGAGGATTGAGGATTCAGCATTGAGTATTGCGGATTGAGGATTGAAGAATGAGTATTGAGGATTGAAGGTTCAGGATTGAGGATTGAGGACTGAGGATGGAGGATGAGGGCTGAGGGTTGAGGATTGAGGTTTGAGTATTGAATCCAGAGAATTCAGGATATTCTATCGAGTATTGAGAATTGAGAATTGCTGGCTGAGTATTGAGGATTGAGTATTGAGGATTGAGGATTGAGTATTGAAGATTGAGGGTTGATGATTGAGGATTGAGGATTGAGGATTGAGAATTGATGATTGAGGATTGATGATTGAGTATTGAGGATTGAAGGATGAGGATTGGGGATTGAGGATTGAGGATTGAGGATTGCAGATTGAGTATTGAGGGTTGAAGATTTAGTATTGAGGATTCAGAATTGATGTTTCAGGACTGAGGATTCAGGATTGAAGGTTGAGTATAGAGGATTGAAGGTTGAGGATTGAGAATTGAGGATTGAGGATTGAGGATGAGGTCTGAGGGTTGAGGATTGAGGTATGAGGACTGAGTACTGAGGATTGAGGATTGAGGATTGAGGATTGAGGATTGAAGATTGAGAATTGAGGATTGAGGATTGCACATTGAGGACTGAGCGTTGAGGGTTGAGTGATGAGATTTGATGTTTGTGCATAGAGATTTGAAGATTGCAGATGGAGTATTGAGTATTGAAAACTGTGGATTGAGGATTTTCTATTCAGGATTGAGGATTGACAACTGATTGTTGAGAACTGAGAGCTGAAGATTGAGGATACAGGATTGAGGATTCAGAATTGATGTTTGAGGACTGAGGATTCAGGATTGAAGATTGAGTATAGAGGATTGAGGATTGAGGATTGAAGATTGAGTATTGAGGATTGAGGATGGAGGATGGAGGATGAGGGCTGAGGGTTGAGGATCGAGGTTTGAGTTTTGAATCCTAAGAATTCAGGATATTCTATTGAGTATTGAGAATTGAGGATTGATGGTTGAGTATTGAGGGCTGAGGATTGAGGGTTGAAGATTGAGTATTGAGGATTCAGAATTGAGGTTTGAGGACTGAGGATTGAGGACTGAAGATTGAGTATTGAGGATTGAATATTGAGGATTTGGGACCGAGGATTGAGGATTGAGGATTGAGTATTGAGGATTGAGGATTGAGGATTGAAGATTGAGTATTGAGGAATGAGGATGGAGGATGGAGGATGAGGGCTGAGGGTTGAGGATCGAGGTTTGAGTTTTGAACCCTAAGAATTCAGGATATTCTATTGAGTATTGAGAATTGAGGATTGAGGATTGAGAATTGAGCATTGAGGATTGAGGATTGAAGATTGAGTATTAAAGATTGTGGATTGATGATTTAGGATTGAGGAATGAGGATTGAGGATTGAGGAATGAGGATTGAAAATTGAGTATTGATGATCGATGATTGAGGATTGAGGATTGAGGATTGAGGATTTAGGATTGAGGATTGAGGATTGAAGACTGAGGATTGAAGATTGAGGATTGAGGATTGAGGATTGAGGATTGCGGAATGAGAATTGAAGATTCAGTATTGAGGATTCAAGATTGAGAATTGAGGATTGAGGATTGAACATTGAGTACTGAGTGTTGAGGGTTGAGTGATGAGAATTGATGTTTGTGGATAGAGATTTGAAGATTGCAGATTGAGTATTGAGTATTCAAAACTGTGAATTGAGGATATTCTATTGAGGATTGAGGATTGACAACAGATTGTTGAGGACTGTGGTCTGAAGATTGAGGATTCAGAATTGAGGATTCAGAATTGAGGTTTGAGGACTGAGGATTGAGGTTTGAAGATTGAGTATTGAGGATTGAAGATTCAGGATTGATGATTGAGGATTGAAGATTGAGGATGAAGGCTGAGGGCTGAGGATTGAGGTTTGAGGACTGAGGACTGAGGACTGAGGTTTGAGGATCGAGAATTGAGGATTGAGGATTGAGGATTGAAGATTGAGGATTGGGTATTGAGGATTGAAGAATGAGGACTGAGGATTGAGGATTGAGGATTGAGGATTGAAGATTGAGTATTGAGGATTGAAGACTGACGATTGAGGATTGAGGATTGAGGATTGAGGATTGAGGATTGAGGATTGAGGATTGAAGATTGAGTATTGAGGATTGAAGATTGAGGATTGTGTATTGCGGATTGAACATTGATTATTGAGGATTGAGGATTGAGCATTGAGGATTGAGGATTGAGGTCTGAGGATTGAAGATTGAGTATTGGGGATTGAAGATTGAGGATTGTGGATTGAGGATTGAGGGTTGTGGATTGAGGACGAGAACTGAGGGTTGAGTATTGATGTTTGAGGTCCGAGGATTGAGGATTGGCGATTGGAAATTGAGGACTGAGGATTGAGGACTGAAGATTGAGGATTGAGTATTGTGGATTGAGAATTGAGGATCGAGGATTGAAGATTGAGTATTGAGGATTGAAGGTTGAGGATTGAGGATTGACATCTGATGGTTGAGGACTGAGGGCTGAAGATTGAGGATTCAGGATTGAAGATTCAGGATTGAGGTTTGAGGACTGAGGATTGAGGATGAGGACTGTGGGTTGAGGATTGAAGTTTGAGGAACGAGGATTGAGGATTGAGGATTGAGGACTGAGGATTGACGATTGAGTATAGAAGATTAAGGATTGATGACTGAGGATTGAGGATTGAGGATTGAGGATTGAGGATTGACGATTGAAGTTTGAGTATTGAGGATTGAATATTGAGGATTAAGGATTGAGGATTGAGGATTGAGAATGAGGGCTGGGGGTTGAGGATTGAGGTTTGCGTATTGAATCCTGAGAATTCAGGATATTCTATTGTGTATTGAGAATTGAGTGTTGATGGTTGAGTATTGAGGATTGAGGATTAAGGATTGAGGATTGAGGATTGTGTATTGAAGATTGTGGATTGATGATTTAGGATTGAGGATTGAGGATTGAGGATTGCGGATTGAAGATTGAGTATTGAGGATTGAAGACTGACGATTGAGGATTGAGGATTGAGGATTGAGGATTGAGGATTGAGGATTGAAGATTGAGTATTGAGGATTGAAGATTGAGGATTGAGGATTGAGTATTGAGGATTGAGGGTTGAGGATTGGGGATTGAAAATTGAGGATTGGGGACCGAGTGAAGAGGGTTGAGTGATGAGAATTGATGTTTGTGGAGAGAGATATGAATATTGCAGATTGAGTATTAAGTATTGAAAACTGTGAATTGATGATATTCTATTGAGGATTGAGGATTGACAACTGATTGCTGAGGACTGAGGGCTGAAGATTGAGGATTCAGAATTGAGGATTCAGGATTGAGGTTTGAGGACTGAGGATTGAGGATTGAGGATTGAGGATTGAAGATTGAGGATTGAGGATTAAGGATTGAGGATTGAAGATTGAGTATTGAGGATTGAATATTGAGGATTGAGGATTGAGGATTGAGTACGGAGGATGAGGGCTGAGGGTTGAGGATTGAGGTTTGAGTTTTGAACCTTGAGAATTCAGGATATTCTATTTAGTATTGAGAATTGAGGATTGATGTTTGAGTATTGAGGACTGAGGATTGAGGTTGGAAGATTGAGTATTGAGGATTGAGGATTGAGGATTGTGGATTGAGGATTGAGGATTGAGCATTGTGTATTGAAGATTGAGGATTGAGGATTGAGGACTGAGGATTGATGATTGAGGATTGAGGATTGAAGATTGAGGCTTTGGGACCGAGGATTGAGGATTGAGGATTGAGTATTGAGGATTGAGGATTGAGGATTGAAGATTGAGTATTGAGGATTGAGGATGGAGGATGGAGGATGAGGGCTGAGGGTTGAGGATCGAGGTTTGAGTTTTGAATCCTGAGAATTCAGGATATTCTATTGAGTATTGAGAATTGAGGATTGATGGTTGAGTATTGAGGGCTGAGGATTGAGGGTTGAAGATTGAGTATTGAGGATTCAGAATTGAGGTTTGAGGACTGAGGATTGAGGACTGAAGATTGAGTATTGAGGATTGAATATTGAGGATTGAGGATTGAGGATTGAGTATTGAGAATTGAGGATTGAGGATTGAGGATTGAAGATTGAGTATTAAAGATTGTGGATTGATGATTTAGGATTGAGGAATGAGGATTGAGGGTTGAGGAATGAGGATTGAAGATTGAGTATTGATGATCGATGATTGAGGATTGAGGATTGAGGATTGAGGATTTAGGATTGAGGATTGAGGATTGAAGACTGAGGATTGAAGATTGAGGATTGAGGATTGAGGATTGAGGATTGCGGAATGAGGATTGAAGATTCAGTATTGAGGATTCAAGATTGAGAATTGAGGATTGAGGATTGAACATTGAGTACTGAGTGTTGAGGGTTGAGTGATGAGAAATGATGTTTGTGGATAGAGATTTGAAGATTGCAGATTGAGTATTGAGTATTCAAAACTGTGAATTGAGGATATTCTATTGAGGATTGAGGATTGACAACAGATTGTTGAGGACTGTGGTCTGAAGATTGAGGATTCAGGATTGAGGATTCAGAATCGAGGTTTGAGGACTGAGGATTGAGGTTTGAAGATTGAGTATTGAGGATTGAAGATTCAGGATTGATGATTGAGGATTGAAAATTGAGGATGAAGGCTGAGGGCTGAGGATTGAGGGTTGTGGATTGAGGACGAGAACTGAGGGTTGAGTATTGATGTTTGAGGTCCGAGGATTGAGGATTGGCGATTGGAAATTGAGGACTGAGGATTGAGGACTGAAGATTGAGGATTGAGTATTGTGGATTGAGAATTGAGGATCGAGGATTGAAGATTGAGTATTGAGGATTGAAGGTTGAGGATTGAGGATTGACATCTGATGGTTGAGGACTGAGGGCTGAAGATTGAGGATTCAGGATTGAAGATTCAGGATTGAGGTTTGAGGACTGAGGATTGAGGATGAGGACTGTGGGTTGAGGATTGAAGTTTGAGGAACGAGGATTGAGGATTGAGGATTGAGGACTGAGGATTGACGATTGAGTATAGAAGATTAAGGATTGATGACTGAGGATTGAGGATTGAGGATTGAGGATTGAGGATTGACGATTGAAGTTTGAGTATTGAGGATTGAATATTGAGGATTAAGGATTGAGGATTGAGGATTGAGAATGAGGGCTGGGGGTTGAGGATTGAGGTTTGCGTATTGAATCCTGAGAATTCAGGATATTCTATTGTGTATTGAGAATTGAGTGTTGATGGTTGAGTATTGAGGATTGAGGATTAAGGATTGAGGATTGAGGATTGTGTATTGAAGATTGTGGATTGATGATTTAGGATTGAGGATTGAGGATTGAGGATTGCGGATTGAAGATTGAGTATTGAGGATTGAAGACTGACGATTGAGGATTGAGGATTGAGGATTGAGGATTGAGGATTGAGGATTGAAGATTGAGTATTGAGGATTGAAGATTGAGGATTGAGGATTGAGTATTGAGGATTGAGGGTTGAGGATTGGGGATTGAAAATTGAGGATTGGGGACCGAGTGAAGAGGGTTGAGTGATGAGAATTGATGTTTGTGGAGAGAGATATGAATATTGCAGATTGAGTATTAAGTATTGAAAACTGTGAATTGATGATATTCTATTGAGGATTGAGGATTGACAACTGATTGCTGAGGACTGAGGGCTGAAGATTGAGGATTCAGAATTGAGGATTCAGGATTGAGGTTTGAGGACTGAGGATTGAGGATTGAGGATTGAGGATTGAAGATTGAGGATTGAGGATTAAGGATTGAGGATTGAAGATTGAGTATTGAGGATTGAATATTGAGGATTGAGGATTGAGGATTGAGTACGGAGGATGAGGGCTGAGGGTTGAGGATTGAGGTTTGAGTTTTGAACCTTGAGAATTCAGGATATTCTATTTAGTATTGAGAATTGAGGATTGATGTTTGAGTATTGAGGACTGAGGATTGAGGTTGGAAGATTGAGTATTGAGGATTGAGGATTGAGGATTGTGGATTGAGGATTGAGGATTGAGCATTGTGTATTGAAGATTGAGGATTGAGGATTGAGGACTGAGGATTGATGATTGAGGATTGAGGATTGAAGATTGAGGCTTTGGGACCGAGGATTGAGGATTGAGGATTGAGTATTGAGGATTGAGGATTGAGGATTGAAGATTGAGTATTGAGGATTGAGGATGGAGGATGGAGGATGAGGGCTGAGGGTTGAGGATCGAGGTTTGAGTTTTGAATCCTGAGAATTCAGGATATTCTATTGAGTATTGAGAATTGAGGATTGATGGTTGAGTATTGAGGGCTGAGGATTGAGGGTTGAAGATTGAGTATTGAGGATTCAGAATTGAGGTTTGAGGACTGAGGATTGAGGACTGAAGATTGAGTATTGAGGATTGAATATTGAGGATTGAGGATTGAGGATTGAGTATTGAGAATTGAGGATTGAGGATTGAGGATTGAAGATTGAGTATTAAAGATTGTGGATTGATGATTTAGGATTGAGGAATGAGGATTGAGGGTTGAGGAATGAGGATTGAAGATTGAGTATTGATGATCGATGATTGAGGATTGAGGATTGAGGATTGAGGATTTAGGATTGAGGATTGAGGATTGAAGACTGAGGATTGAAGATTGAGGATTGAGGATTGAGGATTGAGGATTGCGGAATGAGGATTGAAGATTCAGTATTGAGGATTCAAGATTGAGAATTGAGGATTGAGGATTGAACATTGAGTACTGAGTGTTGAGGGTTGAGTGATGAGAAATGATGTTTGTGGATAGAGATTTGAAGATTGCAGATTGAGTATTGAGTATTCAAAACTGTGAATTGAGGATATTCTATTGAGGATTGAGGATTGACAACAGATTGTTGAGGACTGTGGTCTGAAGATTGAGGATTCAGGATTGAGGATTCAGAATCGAGGTTTGAGGACTGAGGATTGAGGTTTGAAGATTGAGTATTGAGGATTGAAGATTCAGGATTGATGATTGAGGATTGAAAATTGAGGATGAAGGCTGAGGGCTGAGGATTGAGGTTTGTGGACTGAGGACTGAGGACTGAGGGTTGAGGATCGAGAATTGAGGATTGAGGACTGAGGATTGATGATTGAGGATTGAGGATTGAAGATTGAGGATTTGGGACCGAGGATTGAGGATTGAGGATTGAGTATTGAGGATTGAGGATTGAGGATTGAAGATTGAGTATTGAGGATTGAGGATGGAGGATGGAGGATGAGGGCTGAGGGTTGAGGATCGAGGTTTGAGTTTTGAATCCTGAGAATTCAGGATATTCTATTGAGTATTGAGAATTGAGGATTGATGGTTGAGTATTGAGGGCTGAGGATTGAGGGTTGAAGATTGAGTATTGAGGATTCAGAATTGAGGTTTGAGGACTGAGGATTGAGGACTGAAGATTGAGTATTGAGGATTGAATATTGAGGATTGAGGATTGAGGATTGAGTATTGAGAATTGAGGATTGAGGATTGAGGATTGAAGATTGAGTATTAAAGATTGTGGATTGATGATTTAGGATTGAGGAATGAGGATTGAGGGTTGAGGAATGAGGATTGAAGATTGAGTATTGATGATCGATGATTGAGGATTGAGGATTGAGGATTGAGGATTTAGGATTGAGGATTGAGGATTGAAGACTGAGGATTGAAGATTGAGGATTGAGGATTGAGGATTGAGGATTGCGGAATGAGGATTGAAGATTCAGTATTGAGGATTCAAGATTGAGAATTGAGGATTGAGGATTGAACATTGAGTACTGAGTGTTGAGGGTTGAGTGATGAGAATTGATGTTTGTGGATAGAGATTTGAAGATTGCAGATTGAGTATTGAGTATTCAAAACTGTGAATTGAGGATATTCTATTGAGGATTGAGGATTGACAACAGATTGTTGAGGACTGTGGTCTGAAGATTGAGGATTCAGGATTGAGGATTCAGAATCGAGGTTTGAGGACTGAGGATTGAGGTTTGAAGATTGAGTATTGAGGATTGAAGATTCAGGATTGATGATTGAGGATTGAAGATTGAGGATGAAGGCTGAGGGCTGAGGATTGAGGTTTGAGGACTGAGGACTGAGGACTGAGGGTTGAGGATCGAGAATTGAGGATTGAGGATTGAGGATTGAAGATTGAGGATTGGGTATTGAGGATTGAAGAATGAGGACTGAGGATTGAGGATTGAGGATTGAGGATTGAAGATTGAGTATTGAGGATTGAAGACTGACGACTGAGGATTGAGGATTGGGGATTGAGGATTGAGGATTGAGGATTGAAGATTGAGTATTGAGGATTGAAGATTGAGGATTGAGGATTGAGGATTCAGGATTGAGGATTGAGGATTGAGGATTTCGGACTGAGGATTGAACGTTGAGGAATGAGTGTTGAGGGCTGAGTGATGAGAATTGATGTTTGTGGATAGAGATTCGAAGATAGCAGATTGAGTATTGAGTATTGAAAACTGTGAATTGAGGATATTCTATTGAGGATTGAGGATTGACAACTGATTCTTGAGGACTGTGGGCTGAGGATTGAGGATTCAGGATTGAGGATTCAGAATTGTGGTTTGAGGACTGAGGATTGAGGATTGAAGATTGAGTATTGAGGACCGAAGATAGAGGATTGAGGATTGAGTATTGAGGATTGAAGATTGAGTATTGAGGATTGAAGGTTGAGGATTGAGGATTGAAGTTTGAGTATTGAGGATTGAATATTGAGGATTGAGGATTGAGGTCTGAGACTTGAGGATTGAGAATTGAGCATTGAGGATTGAGGGTTGAGGATGGAGGATTGAAGAGAGAGGACTGAGTATTGAGGATTGATGGTTCATGGTTGTGTGTTGAAAATAGAGGATTGAGGATTGAGTATTGAGAATTGAGAATTGATGGTTGAGTATTGAGGATTGAGGACTGAGGATTGAGGATTGAGGATTGAGGGTTGAGGATTGAGGACGAGGACTGGCGGGTTAGGATTGAGGTTTGAGGATTGAGGATTGAGGATTGAGTACTGAGACTTGAGGATTGAGGATTCAGCATTGAGGATTGAAGATTGAGGACTTGGGATTGAGGACTGAACGTTGAGGATTAATGATTGAGGATGGAGGATGAGGGGTGAGGGATCGAGGGTTGAGGTTTGGGTATTGAAACCTGCGAATTCAGGATATTCTATTGACAATTGAGAATTGAGTATTGATGGTTGAGTATTGAGGAATGAGAATTGAGGATTGAGGATTGAGGATTGAAGGTTGATGATTAAGGATTGAGGATTGAAGATTGAGTATTGAGGATTGAAGGTTGAGGATTGAGGATTGAGGATTGAGGGTTGAGGATTGAGGATTGAGGATTCAGGATTGAGGATTGAGGATTGAAGACTGAGGATTTGGGACTGAGGATTGAAGATTCAGGATTGAGGATTGAGAATTGAGGATTGAGGATTGAGGATTGAAGATTCAGTATTTTGGATTGAAGATTGAGAATTGAGGATTGAGGATTGAACATTGAGGACTGAGTGTTGAGGGCTGAGTGATGAGAATTGATGATTGTGGATAGAGATTTGAAGATAGCAGATTGAGTATTGAGAATCGAAAACTCTGAATTGAGAATATTCTATTGAGGATTGAGGATTGACAACTGATTGTTGAGGACTGAGGGCTGAAGATTGAGGATTCAGGATTGAGGATTCAGAATTGAGGTTTGAGGACTGAGGATTGAGGATTGAAGATTGAGTATCGAGTATTGAAGATTGAGGATTGAGGATTGAGGATTGAGGATTGAGGATTGAGGATTGAGGATCAGGGCTGAGGGTTGAGGATTGAGGATTGAGGATTGAGGGTTGAAGGCTGAGGATAGGGGACTGAGTGTTGAGGGTTGAGTGATGAGAATTGATGTTTGTGGATATAGATTTGAAGATTGCAGATTGAGTATTGAGTATTGAAAACTGTGAATTGAGGATATTCTCCTGAGGATTGAGGATTGACTACAGATTGTTGAGGACTGCGGTCTGAAGATTGAGGATTCAGGATTGAGGGTTCAGAATTGAGGTTTGAGGACTGAGGATTGAGGATTGATGATTGAGTATTAAGGATTGAAGATTGAGGATTGATGATTGGGGATTGAGGATTGAGGACGAGGGCTGAGGGCTGAGGACTGAGGTTTGAGGACTGAGGACTGAGGGTTGAGGATCGAGAATTGAGAATTGAGGATTGAGGATTGAAGATTGAGGATTGGGTATTGAGGACTGAAGAATGAGGATTGAGGACTGAGGGTTGAGGTTTGAGGAATGAGGATTGAGGATTGAGGACTGAGAATTGAGGATTGAAGATTGAGCATTGAGGATTGAAGATTGAGGACCGGGGATTGAGGATTGAAGATTGAGGATTAATGATTGAGGTTTGGGGATTGAGGATCTAGGATTGGAGATTGATTATTGAGGATTGAAGATTGAGTATTGAGGATTGTGGGTTGAGAATTGAGAACTGAGGATGAGGACTGAGGGTTGAGGATTGAGGTTTGAGGAATGAGGATTGAGGATTGAGGATTGAGGATTGAGTATGGAGGATGAGGGCTAAGGGTTGAGGATTGAGGTTTGAGTTTTGAGCCATGAGAATTCAGGATATTATACTGAGTATTGAGAATTGAGGATTGATGTTTGAGTATTGAGGACTGAGGATTACGGGTTGATGATTTAGCATTGAGGATTCAGAATTGATGTTTGAGGACTGAGGATTCAGGAATGAAAATTGAGTATAGAGGATTGAAGATTGAGGATTGAGGATTGAGGATTGAGGATTGAGGATGAGGCCTGAGGGTTGAGAATTGAGGCTTGAGGACTGAGTACTGAGGATTGAGGATTGAGGATTGAGGATTGAGGATTGAGGATTGGAGATTGAGAATTGAGGATTGAGGATTGGACATTGAGGACTGAGTGTTGAGGGTTGAGTGATGAGAATTGACGTTTGTGCATAGGGATTTGAAGATTGCAGATGGAGTATTGAGTGTTGAAGACTGTGAATTGAGGATTTTCTATTGAGGATTGAGGATTGACAACTGATTGTTGAGAACTGAGGGCTGAAGAATGAGGGTACAGGATTGAGGATTCAGAATTGAGGTTTGACGACTGAGGATTGAGGATCGAAGATTGTGTATTGAGGATTGAAGGTTGAGGTTTGACGATTGAGGATTGAGGATTGAGGATGAGGGCTGAGGGTTGAGGATTGAGGATTCAGGGCTGAGGACTGAGGATTGAGGGTTGAGAATTGAGGATTGAGGATTGAGGATTGAGGATTCAGGATTGAGGATGAGTTCTGAGGGATGAGGATTGAGGTTTGAGGACTGAGTACTGAGGGTTGAGGATTGATGTTTGAGGATTGAGGATTGAGGATTGAAGATTGAGAATTGAGGATTGAGGATTGGACATTGAGGACTGAGTGTTGAGGGTTGAGTGATGAGTATTGACGTTTGTGCATAGAGATTTGAAGATTGCAGATGGAGTATTGAGTATTGAAGACAGTGAATTGAGGATTTTCTATTGAGGATTGAGGATTGACAACTGATTGTTGAGAACTGAGGGCTGAAGAATGAGGGTACAGGATTGAGGATTCAGAATTGAGGTTTGACGACTGAGGATTGAGGATCGAAGATTGTGTATTGAGGATTGAAGGTTGAAGTTTCACGATTGAGGATTGAGGATTGAGGATGAGGGCTGAGGGATGAGGATTGAGGATTCAGTGCAGAGGACTGAGGATTGATGGTTGAGAATTGAGGATTGAGGATTGAGGATTGAAGATTGAGGATTGGGTATTGAGGATTGAAGAATGAGGGTTGAGGATTGAGGATTGAGGATGAGGGCTGAGGGTTGAGGATTGAGGATTGAGGATTGAGGATTTAGGGTTGAGGATTGAAGATTGAGAATTGAGGATTGAGGATTGGACATTGAGAACTGAGTGTTGAGGGCTGAGTGATGAGAATTGATGTTTGTGGATAGAGATTTGAAGATAGCAGATTCAGTATTTAGTATTGAAAACTGTGTATTGAGAATATTCTATTGAGGATTGAGGATTGACAACTGATTGTTGAGGACTGAGGGCTGAAGATTGAGGATTCAGGATTGAGGATTCAGAATTGAGGTTTGAGGACTGAGGGTTGAGGATTGAAGATTGAGTATTGAGGATTGAAGACTGACGATTGAGGATTGAGGATTGAGGATTGAGGGTTGAGGATTGAGGATTGAAGATTGAGTATTGAGGATTGAAGATTGAGGATTGAGGATTGAGGATTGTGGATTGAGGAATGAGGATTGAAGATTGAGGATTGGGGACTGAGTGTTGAGGGCTGAGTGATGAGAATTGATGTTTGTGGATAGAGATTTGAAAATTGCAGATTGAGTATTAAGTATTGAAAACTGTGAACTGATGATACTCTATTGAGGATTGAGGAGTGACAGCTGATTGTTGAGGACTGAGGGCTGAAGATTGAGGATTCAGGATTGAGGATTCAGAATTGAGGTTTGAGGTCTGAGGATTGAGGATTGAAGATTGTGTATTGAGGATTGAAGATTGTGGATTGATGATTGAGGATTGAGGATTGAGGACGAGGCCTGAGGGCTGAGGACTGAGTTTTGAGGACTGAGGACTGAGGGTTGAGGATCGAGAATTGAGAATTGAGGATTGAGGATTGAAGATTGAGGATTGGGTATTGAGGAATGAAGAATGAGGATTGAAGACTGAGGATTGAGGATTGAGGATTGAAGATTGAGTATTGAGGATTGAAGACTGACGATTGAGGATTGAGGATTGAGGATTGAGGGTTGAGGATTGAGGATTGAAGATTGAGTATTGAGGATTGAAGATTGAGGATTGAGGATTGAGGATTGTGGATTGAGGAATGAGGATTGAAGATTGAGGATTGGGGACTGAGTGTTGAGGGCTGAGTGATGAGAATTGATGTTTGTGGATAGAGATTTGAAGATTGCAGATTGAGTATTAAGTATTGAAATCTGTGAACTGATGATACTCTATTGAGGATTGAGGAGTGACAGCTGATTGTTGAGGACTGAGGGCTGAAGATTGAGGATACAGAATTGAGGATTCAGGATTGAGGTTTGAGGACTGAGGATTGAGGATTGAGGACTGAGGACTGAGGATTGAGAATTGAGGATTGAACATTGAGGATTGTGTATTGCGGATTGAACACTGAGGATTGAGGATTGAGGATTGAGCATTGAGGACTGAGGATTGAAGATTCAGTATTGAGGATTGAAGATTGAGGATTGAGGATTCAGGATTGAGGATTGAGGATTGAAGATTGAGGATTGGGGACTGAGTGTTGAGGGTTGAGTGATGAGAATAGATGTTTGATGATAGAGATTTGAAGATTGCAGATTGAGTTTTGAGTATTGAAAGCTGTGAATTGTGGATATTCTATTGAGGATTGAGGATTGACAACTGATTGTAGAGGACTGAGGGCTGAAGATTGAGAATTCAGGATTGAGGATTCAGGATTGATGTTTGAGGACTGAGGATTGAGGACTGAGAATTGAGGTTTGAGGATTGAAGATTGAATATTGATGATTGAAGATTGAGTATTGAGGATTCAGAATTGAGGTTTGAGGACTGAGGATTGAAGATTGAGGATTGAGGATTGAGGATTGAGGACTGAGGATTGTGGATGAGGGCTGAGGGTTGAGGATTGAGGATTGAGGGTTGAGGATTGAAGATTGAGGATTGGAGACTGACTGTTGAGGGTTGAGTGATGAGAATTGATGTTTGTGGATAGAGATTTGAAGATTGCAGATTGAGTATTGAGTATTGAAAGCTGTGAATTGAGGATATCCTATTGAGGATTGAGGATTGACAACTGATTGTTGAGGACTGAGGGCTGGAGATTGAGGATTCAGGATTGAGGATTCAGGATTGAGGTTCGAAGACTGAGGATTGAGGACTGAGGATTGAGGATTGAGGATTGAAGGATGAGGATTGAGGTCTGAGGATTCACGATTGAGGATTGATGACTGAGGATTGAGGCTTGAGGATTGAGTATTGAGGATTGAATATTGAGGATCGACGACTGAGGATTGAGGATTGAGAATGAGGGCTGAGGGTTGAGGATTAAGGTATGAGTATTGAAGCCGGAGAACTCAGGATATTCTATTGAGTATTGAGAATTGAGTATTGATGTTTGAGTATTGAGCACTGAGGATTGAGGGTTGAAGATTTAGTATTGAGGATTCAGAATTGAGGTTTGAGTACTGAGGATTCAGGATTGAAGATTGAGTATAGAGGATTGAATATTGAGGATTGAGGATTGAGGATTGAGGATTGAGGATGAGGTCTGAGGTCTGAGGATTGAGGTTTGAGGACTGAGTACTGAGGATTGAGGATTGAGGATTGAGGATTGAGGATTGAGGACTGAAGATTGAGAATTGAGGATTGAAGATTGAGGATTGGGGACTGAGTCTTGAGGGTTGAGTGATTAGAATTGATGTTTGCGCATAGAGATTTGAAGATTGCAGATTGAGTATTGAGTATTGAAAACTGTGAATTGAGGATTTTCTATTGAACATTGAGGATTGACAACTGATTGTTGAGATCTGAGGGAAGAAGATTGAGGATACAGGATTGTGGATTCAAAATTGAGGTTTGAGGACCGAGGATTGAGGACTGAACATTGAGTACTGAGGATTGAAGATTGAGCATTGGGGACTGAGTGTTGAGGGTTGAGAGATGAGAATTGATGTTTGAGGACAGAGAATTGAAGATTGCAGGTTGAGTATTGAGTATTGAAAACTGTGAATAGAGGATATTCTATTGAGGATTGAGGATTGACAACTGATTGTTGAGGACTGAGTGCTGAAGATTGAGGATTCAGGATTGAGGATTCAGGATTGAGGTTTCAGGACTGAGGATTGAGGACTGAGGATTGAGGATTGAGGATTGAAGATTGAATATTGATGATTGAAGATTGAGGATTGCGGATTGAGGGTTGTAGATTGAGGACGAGGACTGAGGTTTGAGTATTGATGTTTGAGGTCTGAGGATTGAGGATTGAGGATTGAGAATTCAGGACTGAGGATTGAGGATTGAAGATTTAAGATTGGGTATTGAGGATTGAAGAATGAGGATTGGGGATTGAGCATTGAGGATTGAGGATTGAGGATTCAGGATTGAAGACTGAGGATTTGGGACTGAGGATTGAAGATTCAGGATTGAGGATTGAGAATTGAGGATTGAGGATTGAGGATTGAAGATTCAGTATTTTGGATTGAAGATTGAGAATTGAGGATTGAGTATTGAACATTGAGGACTGAGTGTTGAGGGCTGAGTGATGAGAATTGATGATTGTGGATAGAGATTTGAAGATAGCTGATTGAGTATTGAGAATCGAAAACTCTGAATTGAGAATATTCTATTGAGGATTGAGGATTGACAACTGATTGTTGAGGACTGAGGGCTGAAGATTGAGGATTCAGGATTGAGGATTCAGAATTGAGGTTTGAGGACTGAGGATTGAGGATTGATGATTGAGTATCGAGAATTGAAGATTGGGGATTGAGGATTGAGAATTGAGGATTGAGGATCAGGGCTGAGGGTTGAGGATTGAGGATTGAGGATTGAGGGTTGAAGGCTGAGGATTGGGGACTGAGTGTTGAGGGTTGAGTGATGAGAATTGATGTTTGTGGATATAGATTTGAAGATTGCAGGTTGAGTATTGAGTATTGAAAACTGTGAATTGAGGATATTCTACTGAGGATTGAGGATTGACTACAGATTGTTGAGGACTGCGGTCTGAAGATTGAGGATTCAGGATTGAGGGTTCAGAATTGAGGTTTGAGGACTGAGGATTGAGGATTGAAGATTGAGTATTAAGGATTGAAGATTGAGGATTGATGATTGAGGATTGAGGATTGAGGACGAGGGCTGAGGGCTGAGGACTGAGGTTTGAGGACTGAGGACTGAGGGTTGAGGATCGAGAATTGAGAATTGAGTATTGAAGATTGAGTATTGATGATTGAGGATTGAGGAATGAGGATTGAGGATTGAGGATTGAGGATTGAAGATTGGGTATTGAGGATTGAAGGTTGAGGATTGGGGTTTGAGGATTGAGGATTGAGGATTGAGGATTGAAGATTGAGGATTTGGGACTGAGGATTGAAGATTCAGTATTGAGGATTGAATATTGAGTATTGAGGATTGAGGATCGAAGATTGAGGACTGAGTGTTGAGGGTTGATTGATGAGAATTGATGTTTGTGTATTGAGATTTGAAGATTGAAGATTGGGGATTGAGTATTGAAAACAGAGAATTGAGGATATTCTATTGAGGACTGAGGATTTACGATTGATTGTTGAGGACTGAGGTCTGCAGACAGAGGATTCAGGTTTGAGGATTCGGGTTTGAGGTTTGAGGACTGAGGATTGAGGGTTGAGGATTGAGGATTGAAGATTGACGGTTGAGGATTGAGGATTGAGGATGGAGGATTCAAGAGAGAGGACTGAGTGTTGAGGATTGAGTGTTGAGAATTGACGTTTGAGGATTGAGATTTGATTATTGTATATTGTGGATAGAGTATTGAACCATTAGATTTCAGGATGTTCTATTGAGTATTGAGAATTGAGGATTGATGGTTGAGTATTGAGGATCAATGGTTGAGGGTTGTGTGTTGAATATTGAGGATTGAGGATTGAGGACTGAGGATTGAGGATTGAGGTTGAAGATTGAGTATTGATGGTTGAGTATTGAGGGTTGAGGACTGAGGACGAGGGCTGACGGTTGAGGATTGAGGTTTGAGGATTGTGGATTGAGGATTGAGGACCGAGGATTGAGGATTATGGATTGAGCATTGTGGATTGAAGATTGTGGACTGGGGATTGAGGGTTGAATATTGAGGATTAAGGATTGAGGATT
The DNA here is from genome assembly GCF_051401765.1 of Calliopsis andreniformis. Taxonomy (NCBI): domain Eukaryota; kingdom Metazoa; phylum Arthropoda; class Insecta; order Hymenoptera; family Andrenidae; genus Calliopsis; species Calliopsis andreniformis. Next base: position 362,113 of record NW_027480450.1, on the reverse strand, counting down.
GGGGATTGAGGCTCTAGGATTGGAGATTGACTATTGAGGATTGAAGGTTGAGGATTGAGGATTGAGGATTGAGAATTGTGAACTGAGGATGAGGACTGAGGTTTGAGGAATGAGGTTTGAGGAACGAGGATTGAGGATTGAGGATTGAGGACTGCGGATTGACGATTGATTATTGAATATTGAGGATTGATGACTGAGGATTGAGGATTGAGGATTGAGGATTGAGGAATGAGGATTGAAGGTTGAAGATTGAGTACTGAGGATTCAGGATTGATGACTGAGGATTGAGGATCGAGGATAGAGGATGAGGGCTGAGGGTTGAGGATTGAGGTCTGAGTATTGAATCCTGCGAATTCAGGATGTTCTATTGAGTATTGAGAATTGAGGATCGATGGTTGAGAATTGAGGATTGAGAATTGAGGATTGAGGATTTAGTATTGAAGACTGAGGATTGATGATTGAGAATTGAGGAATGAGGATTGAGGATTGAGGATTGAGGATCGAAGGTTGAGTATTGAGGATTGAAGATTGAGGATTGGGGATTGAGGATTGAGGAATGAGTAATGAGGATTGAAGATTGAGGATTTGGGATTGAGGATTGAAGATTCAGGGTTGAGGATTGAGAATTGAGGATTGAGGATTGAGGATTGAAGATTCAGTATCTTGGATTGAAAATTGAGAATTGAGGATTGAGGATTGAACATTGAGGACTGAGTGTTGAGGGCTGAGTGATGAGAATTGATGTTTGCGGATAGAGATTTGAAGATAGCAGATTGGCTATTGAGTATTGAAAACTGTGAATTGAGAATATTCTATTGAGGATTGAGGATTGACAACTGATTGTTGAGGACTGAGGGCTGAAGGTTGAGGATTCAGGATTGAGGATTGACGATTGAGTATTGAAGATTGAGGATTGATGACTGAGGATTGAGGATTGAGGATTGAGTATTGAGGATTGAATATTGAGGATCGACGACTGAGGATTGAGGATTGAGAATGTGGGCTGAGGGTTGAGGATTAAGGTATGAGTATTGAAGCCGGAGAACTCAGGATATTCTATTGAGTATTGAGAATTGAATATTGATGTTTGAGTATTGAGCACTGAGGATTGAGGGTTGAAGATTTAGTATTGAGGATTCAGAATTGAGGTTTGAGTACTGAGGATTCAGGATTGAAGATTGAGTATAGAGGATTGAATATTGAGGATTGAGGATTGAGGATTGAGGATTGAGGATGAGGTCTGAGGGCTGAGGATTGAGGTTTGAGGACTGAGTACTGAGTATTGAGGATTGAGGATTGAGGATTGAGGATTGAGGATTGAGGAATGAAGATTGAGAATTGAGGATTGAAGATTGAGGATTGGGGACTGAGTGTTGAGGGTTGAGTGATTAGAATTGATGTTTGCGCATAGAGATTTGAAGATTGCAGATTGAGTATTGAGTATTGAAAACTGTGAATTGAGGATTTTCTATTGAGCATTGAGGATTGACAACTGACTGTTGAGATCTGAGGGATGAAGATTGAGGATACAGGATTGTGGATTCAAAATTGAGGTTTGAGGACCGAGGATTGAGGATTGAACATTGAGTACTGAGGATTGAAGATTGAGGATTGACGATTGAGGATTGAGGATTGAGGATGAGGGCTGAGGATTGAGGATTGAGGATTGAGGATTGAAGATTGAGGATTGAGGATTGAAGATTGAGTATTGAGGATTGAGTGTTGTGGATTGAGTACGAGGACTGAGGGTTGAGTATTGATGTTTGAGGTCTGAGGATTGAAGATTGAGTATTGAGGATTGAGGATTGCGGATTGAGGATTGAGGATTGAAGATTGAGGGTTGGGGACTGAGTGTTGAGGGTTGAGTGACGAGAATTGATGTGTGTGGATAGAGATTTGAAGATTGCAGATTGAGTATTTAGTATTGAAAACTGTGAATTGAGGATATTCTATTGAGGATTGAGGATTGACAACTGATTGTTGAGGACTGAGGGCTGAAGATTGAGGATTCAGGATTGAGGATTCAGAATTGAGGTTTGAGGACTGAGGATTGAGGATTGAAGATTGAGTATCGAGAATTGAAGATTGAGGATTGAGGATTGAGGATTGAGGATTGAGGATTGAGGATTGAGGATCAGGGCTGAGGGTTGAGGGTTGAGGATTGAGGATTGAGGATTGAGGATTGAGGATTGAACGTTGAGGATTGGGGACTGAGCCTTGAGTGTTGAGTAATGAGAATTGATGTTTGTGGATAGAGATTTGAGGATTGCAAATTGAGTATTGAGTATTGAAAACTGTGAATTGAGGATATTCTATTGAGGATTGAGGATTGACTTCTGATTGTTGAGGACTTAGGGCTGAAGATTGAGGATTCAGGATTGAGGATTCAGTATTGAGGTTTGAGGACTCAGGATTGAGGATTGAAGATTGAGTACTGAGGACTGAATATTGAGGATTGAGGATTGAGGATTGAGGATTGAGGATTGAGGATTGAGGATTGAAGATTGAGTATTGAGAATTGAAGATTGTGGATTGAGGATTGAGGATTGATGATTGAGGATTCAGGATTGAAGATTGAGGATTGGGGACTGAGGATTGAAGATTGAGGATTGAGGACTGAAGATTGAAGATTGACGATTCAGGATTGAGGATTGAGGATTGAAGATTGAGGATTGGGGACTGAATGCTGAGGGTTGAGTGATGATAATTGATCTTTGTGGATAGAGATTTGAAGATTGCAGATTGAGCTTTGAGTATTGAAAACTGTGAATTGAGGATATTCTGTTGAGGACTGAGGATTGACAACTGATTGTTGAGTACTCTGGGCTGAAGATTGAGGATTCAGGATTGAGGATTCAGGATTGAGGTTTGAGGACTGAGGATTGTGGATTGAAGATTGAGGATTGGATATTGAGGATTGAACATTGAGGATTGAGGATTGAGGATAGGGGATTGAGGATTGAGGATTGAGGATTGATGATTGAAGATTGAGCATTGAGGATTGAGGATTGAGGATTGAGGATTGAGGATTGAGGATTGAGGATTCAGGATTGAAGATTGAGGATTGGGGACTGAGGATTGAGGATTGAGGATTGAGGATTGAAGGTTGAGTATTGAGGATTGAAGATTGAGGATTGTGGTTTGAGGATTGAGGATTGAGGATTCAGGATTGAAGATTGAGGATTGAGGATTGAGGTTTGAGGATTGAGGTTTAAGGACTGAGGACTGAGGGTTGAGGATTGAGAATTGAGGGTTGAGGATTGAGGATTGAAGATTGAGGATTGGGTATTGAGGATTGAAGAATGAGGATTGAGGATTGAGGATTGAGGATTGAGGATTGAAGATTGAGTATTGAGGATTGAAGATTGACGATCGAGGATTGAGGATTGAGGATTGAGGATTGGGGATTGAGGATTGAAGATTGAGGGTTGATGACTGAGGATTGAGGATTGAGGATTGAGTATTGAGGATTGAATATTGAGGATCGACGACTGAGGATTGAGGATTGAGAATGTGGGCTGAGGGTTGAGGATTAAGGTATGAGTACTGAAGCCGGAGAACTCAGGATATTCTATTGAGTATTGAGAATTGAGTATTGATGTTTGAGTATTGAGCACTGAGGATTGAGGGTTGAAGACTTAGTATTGAGGATTCAGAATTGAGGTTTGAGTACTGAGGATTCAGGATTGAAGATTGAGTATAGAGGATTGAATATTGAGGATTGAGGATTGAGGATTGAGGATTGAGGATGAGGTCTGAGGGCTGAGGATTGAGGTTTGAGGACTGAGTACTGAGTATTGAGGATTGAGGATTGAGGATTGAGGATTGAGGATTGAGGATTGAAGATTGAGAATTGAGGATTGAAGATTGAGGATTGGGGACTGTGTGTTGAGGGTTGAGTGATTAGAATTGATGTTTGCGCATAGAGATTTGAAGATTGCAGATTGAGTATTGAGTATTGAAAACTGTGAATTGAGGATTTTCTATTGAGCATTGAGGATTGACAACTGATTGTTGAGATCTGAGGGATGAAGATTGAGGATACAGGATTGTGGATTCAAAATTGAGGTTTGACGACTGAGGATTGAGGATCGAAGATTGTGTATTGAGGATTGAAGGTTGAGGTTTGACGATTGAGGATTGAGGATTGAGGATGAGGGCTGAGGGTTGAGGATTGAGGATTCAGGGCTGAGGACTGAGGATTGAGGGTTGAGAATTGAGGATTGAGGATTGAGGATTGAGGATTCAGGATTGAGGATGAGTTCTGAGGGATGAGGATTGAGGTTTGAGGACTGAGTACTGAGGGTTGAGGATTGATGTTTGAGGATTGAGGATTGAGGATTGAAGATTGAGAATTGAGGATTGAGGATTGGACATTGAGGACTGAGTGTTGAGGGTTGAGTGATGAGTATTGACGTTTGTGCATAGAGATTTGAAGATTGCAGATGGAGTATTGAGTATTGAAGACAGTGAATTGAGGATTTTCTATTGAGGATTGAGGATTGACAACTGATTGTTGAGAACTGAGGGCTGAAGAATGAGGGTACAGGATTGAGGATTCAGAATTGAGGTTTGACGACTGAGGATTGAGGATCGAAGATTGTGTATTGAGGATTGAAGGTTGAAGTTTCACGATTGAGGATTGAGGATTGAGGATGAGGGCTGAGGGATGAGGATTGAGGATTCAGTGCAGAGGACTGAGGATTGATGGTTGAGAATTGAGGATTGAGGATTGAGGATTGAAGATTGAGGATTGGGTATTGAGGATTGAAGAATGAGGGTTGAGGATTGAGGATTGAGGATGAGGGCTGAGGGTTGAGGATTGAGGATTGAGGATTGAGGATTTAGGGTTGAGGATTGAAGATTGAGAATTGAGGATTGAGGATTGGACATTGAGAACTGAGTGTTGAGGGCTGAGTGATGAGAATTGATGTTTGTGGATAGAGATTTGAAGATAGCAGATTCAGTATTTAGTATTGAAAACTGTGTATTGAGAATATTCTATTGAGGATTGAGGATTGACAACTGATTGTTGAGGACTGAGGGCTGAAGATTGAGGATTCAGGATTGAGGATTCAGAATTGAGGTTTGAGGACTGAGGGTTGAGGATTGAAGATTGAGTATTGAGGATTGAAGACTGACGATTGAGGATTGAGGATTGAGGATTGAGGGTTGAGGATTGAGGATTGAAGATTGAGTATTGAGGATTGAAGATTGAGGATTGAGGATTGAGGATTGTGGATTGAGGAATGAGGATTGAAGATTGAGGATTGGGGACTGAGTGTTGAGGGCTGAGTGATGAGAATTGATGTTTGTGGATAGAGATTTGAAGATTGCAGATTGAGTATTAAGTATTGAAAACTGTGAACTGATGATACTCTATTGAGGATTGAGGAGTGACAGCTGATTGTTGAGGACTGAGGGCTGAAGATTGAGGATTCAGGATTGAGGATTCAGAATTGAGGTTTGAGGTCTGAGGATTGAGGATTGAAGATTGTGTATTGAGGATTGAAGATTGTGGATTGATGATTGAGGATTGAGGATTGAGGACGAGGCCTGAGGGCTGAGGACTGAGTTTTGAGGACTGAGGACTGAGGGTTGAGGATCGAGAATTGAGAATTGAGGATTGAGGATTGAAGATTGAGGATTGGGTATTGAGGAATGAAGAATGAGGATTGAAGACTGAGGATTGAGGATTGAGGATTGAAGATTGAGTATTGAGGATTGAAGACTGACGATTGAGGATTGAGGATTGAGGATTGAGGGTTGAGGATTGAGGATTGAAGATTGAGTATTGAGGATTGAAGATTGAGGATTGAGGATTGAGGATTGTGGATTGAGGAATGAGGATTGAAGATTGAGGATTGGGGACTGAGTGTTGAGGGCTGAGTGATGAGAATTGATGTTTGTGGATAGAGATTTGAAGATTGCAGATTGAGTATTAAGTATTGAAATCTGTGAACTGATGATACTCTATTGAGGATTGAGGAGTGACAGCTGATTGTTGAGGACTGAGGGCTGAAGATTGAGGATACAGAATTGAGGATTCAGGATTGAGGTTTGAGGACTGAGGATTGAGGATTGAGGACTGAGGACTGAGGATTGAGAATTGAGGATTGAACATTGAGGATTGTGTATTGCGGATTGAACACTGAGGATTGAGGATTGAGGATTGAGCATTGAGGACTGAGGATTGAAGATTCAGTATTGAGGATTGAAGATTGAGGATTGAGGATTCAGGATTGAGGATTGAGGATTGAAGATTGAGGATTGGGGACTGAGTGTTGAGGGTTGAGTGATGAGAATAGATGTTTGATGATAGAGATTTGAAGATTGCAGATTGAGTTTTGAGTATTGAAAGCTGTGAATTGTGGATATTCTATTGAGGATTGAGGATTGACAACTGATTGTAGAGGACTGAGGGCTGAAGATTGAGAATTCAGGATTGAGGATTCAGGATTGATGTTTGAGGACTGAGGATTGAGGACTGAGGATTGAGGTTTGAGGATTGAAGATTGAATATTGATGATTGAAGATTGAGTATTGAGGATTCAGAATTGAGGTTTGAGGACTGAGGATTGAAGATTGAGGATTGAGGATTGAGGATTGAGGACTGAGGATTGTGGATGAGGGCTGAGGGTTGAGGATTGAGGATTGAGGGTTGAGGATTGAAGATTGAGGATTGGAGACTGACTGTTGAGGGTTGAGTGATGAGAATTGATGTTTGTGGATAGAGATTTGAAGATTGCAGATTGAGTATTGAGTATTGAAAGCTGTGAATTGAGGATATCCTATTGAGGATTGAGGATTGACAACTGATTGTTGAGGACTGAGGGCTGGAGATTGAGGATTCAGGATTGAGGATTCAGGATTGAGGTTCGAAGACTGAGGATTGAGGACTGAGGATTGAGGATTGAGGATTGAAGGATGAGGATTGAGGTCTGAGGATTCACGATTGAGGATTGATGACTGAGGATTGAGGCTTGAGGATTGAGTATTGAGGATTGAATATTGAGGATCGACGACTGAGGATTGAGGATTGAGAATGAGGGCTGAGGGTTGAGGATTAAGGTATGAGTATTGAAGCCGGAGAACTCAGGATATTCTATTGAGTATTGAGAATTGAGTATTGATGTTTGAGTATTGAGCACTGAGGATTGAGGGTTGAAGATTTAGTATTGAGGATTCAGAATTGAGGTTTGAGTACTGAGGATTCAGGATTGAAGATTGAGTATAGAGGATTGAATATTGAGGATTGAGGATTGAGGATTGAGGATTGAGGATGAGGTCTGAGGTCTGAGGATTGAGGTTTGAGGACTGAGTACTGAGGATTGAGGATTGAGGATTGAGGATTGAGGATTGAGGACTGAAGATTGAGAATTGAGGATTGAAGATTGAGGATTGGGGACTGAGTCTTGAGGGTTGAGTGATTAGAATTGATGTTTGCGCATAGAGATTTGAAGATTGCAGATTGAGTATTGAGTATTGAAAACTGTGAATTGAGGATTTTCTATTGAACATTGAGGATTGACAACTGATTGTTGAGATCTGAGGGAAGAAGATTGAGGATACAGGATTGTGGATTCAAAATTGAGGTTTGAGGACCGAGGATTGAGGACTGAACATTGAGTACTGAGGATTGAAGATTGAGCATTGGGGACTGAGTGTTGAGGGTTGAGAGATGAGAATTGATGTTTGAGGACAGAGAATTGAAGATTGCAGGTTGAGTATTGAGTATTGAAAACTGTGAATAGAGGATATTCTATTGAGGATTGAGGATTGACAACTGATTGTTGAGGACTGAGTGCTGAAGATTGAGGATTCAGGATTGAGGATTCAGGATTGAGGTTTCAGGACTGAGGATTGAGGACTGAGGATTGAGGATTGAGGATTGAAGATTGAATATTGATGATTGAAGATTGAGGATTGCGGATTGAGGGTTGTAGATTGAGGACGAGGACTGAGGTTTGAGTATTGATGTTTGAGGTCTGAGGATTGAGGATTGAGGATTGAGAATTCAGGACTGAGGATTGAGGATTGAAGATTTAAGATTGGGTATTGAGGATTGAAGAATGAGGATTGGGGATTGAGCATTGAGGATTGAGGATTGAGGATTCAGGATTGAAGACTGAGGATTTGGGACTGAGGATTGAAGATTCAGGATTGAGGATTGAGAATTGAGGATTGAGGATTGAGGATTGAAGATTCAGTATTTTGGATTGAAGATTGAGAATTGAGGATTGAGTATTGAACATTGAGGACTGAGTGTTGAGGGCTGAGTGATGAGAATTGATGATTGTGGATAGAGATTTGAAGATAGCTGATTGAGTATTGAGAATCGAAAACTCTGAATTGAGAATATTCTATTGAGGATTGAGGATTGACAACTGATTGTTGAGGACTGAGGGCTGAAGATTGAGGATTCAGGATTGAGGATTCAGAATTGAGGTTTGAGGACTGAGGATTGAGGATTGATGATTGAGTATCGAGAATTGAAGATTGGGGATTGAGGATTGAGAATTGAGGATTGAGGATCAGGGCTGAGGGTTGAGGATTGAGGATTGAGGATTGAGGGTTGAAGGCTGAGGATTGGGGACTGAGTGTTGAGGGTTGAGTGATGAGAATTGATGTTTGTGGATATAGATTTGAAGATTGCAGGTTGAGTATTGAGTATTGAAAACTGTGAATTGAGGATATTCTACTGAGGATTGAGGATTGACTACAGATTGTTGAGGACTGCGGTCTGAAGATTGAGGATTCAGGATTGAGGGTTCAGAATTGAGGTTTGAGGACTGAGGATTGAGGATTGAAGATTGAGTATTAAGGATTGAAGATTGAGGATTGATGATTGAGGATTGAGGATTGAGGACGAGGGCTGAGGGCTGAGGACTGAGGTTTGAGGACTGAGGACTGAGGGTTGAGGATCGAGAATTGAGAATTGAGTATTGAAGATTGAGTATTGATGATTGAGGATTGAGGAATGAGGATTGAGGATTGAGGATTGAGGATTGAAGATTGGGTATTGAGGATTGAAGGTTGAGGATTGGGGTTTGAGGATTGAGGATTGAGGATTGAGGATTGAAGATTGAGGATTTGGGACTGAGGATTGAAGATTCAGTATTGAGGATTGAATATTGAGTATTGAGGATTGAGGATCGAAGATTGAGGACTGAGTGTTGAGGGTTGATTGATGAGAATTGATGTTTGTGTATTGAGATTTGAAGATTGAAGATTGGGGATTGAGTATTGAAAACAGAGAATTGAGGATATTCTATTGAGGACTGAGGATTTACGATTGATTGTTGAGGACTGAGGTCTGCAGACAGAGGATTCAGGTTTGAGGATTCGGGTTTGAGGTTTGAGGACTGAGGATTGAGGGTTGAGGATTGAGGATTGAAGATTGACGGTTGAGGATTGAGGATTGAGGATGGAGGATTCAAGAGAGAGGACTGAGTGTTGAGGATTGAGTGTTGAGAATTGACGTTTGAGGATTGAGATTTGATTATTGTATATTGTGGATAGAGTATTGAACCATTAGATTTCAGGATGTTCTATTGAGTATTGAGAATTGAGGATTGATGGTTGAGTATTGAGGATCAATGGTTGAGGGTTGTGTGTTGAATATTGAGGATTGAGGATTGAGGACTGAGGATTGAGGATTGAGGTTGAAGATTGAGTATTGATGGTTGAGTATTGAGGGTTGAGGACTGAGGACGAGGGCTGACGGTTGAGGATTGAGGTTTGAGGATTGTGGATTGAGGATTGAGGACCGAGGATTGAGGATTATGGATTGAGCATTGTGGATTGAAGATTGTGGACTGGGGATTGAGGGTTGAATATTGAGGATTAAGGATTGAGGATTGGGGATTGAGGCTCTAGGATTGGAGATTGACTATTGAGGATTGAAGGTTGAGGATTGAGGATTGAGGATTGAGAATTGTGAACTGAGGATGAGGACTGAGGTTTGAGGAATGAGGTTTGAGGAACGAGGATTGAGGATTGAGGATTGAGGACTGCGGATTGACGATTGATTATTGAATATTGAGGATTGATGACTGAGGATTGAGGATTGAGGATTGAGGATTGAGGAATGAGGATTGAAGGTTGAAGATTGAGTACTGAGGATTCAGGATTGATGACTGAGGATTGAGGATCGAGGATAGAGGATGAGGGCTGAGGGTTGAGGATTGAGGTCTGAGTATTGAATCCTGCGAATTCAGGATGTTCTATTGAGTATTGAGAATTGAGGATCGATGGTTGAGAATTGAGGATTGAGAATTGAGGATTGAGGATTTAGTATTGAAGACTGAGGATTGATGATTGAGAATTGAGGAATGAGGATTGAGGATTGAGGATTGAGGATCGAAGGTTGAGTATTGAGGATTGAAGATTGAGGATTGGGGATTGAGGATTGAGGAATGAGTAATGAGGATTGAAGATTGAGGATTTGGGATTGAGGATTGAAGATTCAGGGTTGAGGATTGAGAATTGAGGATTGAGGATTGAGGATTGAAGATTCAGTATCTTGGATTGAAAATTGAGAATTGAGGATTGAGGATTGAACATTGAGGACTGAGTGTTGAGGGCTGAGTGATGAGAATTGATGTTTGCGGATAGAGATTTGAAGATAGCAGATTGGCTATTGAGTATTGAAAACTGTGAATTGAGAATATTCTATTGAGGATTGAGGATTGACAACTGATTGTTGAGGACTGAGGGCTGAAGGTTGAGGATTCAGGATTGAGGATTGACGATTGAGTATTGAAGATTGAGGATTGATGACTGAGGATTGAGGATTGAGGATTGAGTATTGAGGATTGAATATTGAGGATCGACGACTGAGGATTGAGGATTGAGAATGTGGGCTGAGGGTTGAGGATTAAGGTATGAGTATTGAAGCCGGAGAACTCAGGATATTCTATTGAGTATTGAGAATTGAATATTGATGTTTGAGTATTGAGCACTGAGGATTGAGGGTTGAAGATTTAGTATTGAGGATTCAGAATTGAGGTTTGAGTACTGAGGATTCAGGATTGAAGATTGAGTATAGAGGATTGAATATTGAGGATTGAGGATTGAGGATTGAGGATTGAGGATGAGGTCTGAGGGCTGAGGATTGAGGTTTGAGGACTGAGTACTGAGTATTGAGGATTGAGGATTGAGGATTGAGGATTGAGGATTGAGGAATGAAGATTGAGAATTGAGGATTGAAGATTGAGGATTGGGGACTGAGTGTTGAGGGTTGAGTGATTAGAATTGATGTTTGCGCATAGAGATTTGAAGATTGCAGATTGAGTATTGAGTATTGAAAACTGTGAATTGAGGATTTTCTATTGAGCATTGAGGATTGACAACTGACTGTTGAGATCTGAGGGATGAAGATTGAGGATACAGGATTGTGGATTCAAAATTGAGGTTTGAGGACCGAGGATTGAGGATTGAACATTGAGTACTGAGGATTGAAGATTGAGGATTGACGATTGAGGATTGAGGATTGAGGATGAGGGCTGAGGATTGAGGATTGAGGATTGAGGATTGAAGATTGAGGATTGAGGATTGAAGATTGAGTATTGAGGATTGAGTGTTGTGGATTGAGTACGAGGACTGAGGGTTGAGTATTGATGTTTGAGGTCTGAGGATTGAAGATTGAGTATTGAGGATTGAGGATTGCGGATTGAGGATTGAGGATTGAAGATTGAGGGTTGGGGACTGAGTGTTGAGGGTTGAGTGACGAGAATTGATGTGTGTGGATAGAGATTTGAAGATTGCAGATTGAGTATTTAGTATTGAAAACTGTGAATTGAGGATATTCTATTGAGGATTGAGGATTGACAACTGATTGTTGAGGACTGAGGGCTGAAGATTGAGGATTCAGGATTGAGGATTCAGAATTGAGGTTTGAGGACTGAGGATTGAGGATTGAAGATTGAGTATCGAGAATTGAAGATTGAGGATTGAGGATTGAGGATTGAGGATTGAGGATTGAGGATTGAGGATCAGGGCTGAGGGTTGAGGGTTGAGGATTGAGGATTGAGGATTGAGGATTGAGGATTGAACGTTGAGGATTGGGGACTGAGCCTTGAGTGTTGAGTAATGAGAATTGATGTTTGTGGATAGAGATTTGAGGATTGCAAATTGAGTATTGAGTATTGAAAACTGTGAATTGAGGATATTCTATTGAGGATTGAGGATTGACTTCTGATTGTTGAGGACTTAGGGCTGAAGATTGAGGATTCAGGATTGAGGATTCAGTATTGAGGTTTGAGGACTCAGGATTGAGGATTGAAGATTGAGTACTGAGGACTGAATATTGAGGATTGAGGATTGAGGATTGAGGATTGAGGATTGAGGATTGAGGATTGAAGATTGAGTATTGAGAATTGAAGATTGTGGATTGAGGATTGAGGATTGATGATTGAGGATTCAGGATTGAAGATTGAGGATTGGGGACTGAGGATTGAAGATTGAGGATTGAGGACTGAAGATTGAAGATTGACGATTCAGGATTGAGGATTGAGGATTGAAGATTGAGGATTGGGGACTGAATGCTGAGGGTTGAGTGATGATAATTGATCTTTGTGGATAGAGATTTGAAGATTGCAGATTGAGCTTTGAGTATTGAAAACTGTGAATTGAGGATATTCTGTTGAGGACTGAGGATTGACAACTGATTGTTGAGTACTCTGGGCTGAAGATTGAGGATTCAGGATTGAGGATTCAGGATTGAGGTTTGAGGACTGAGGATTGTGGATTGAAGATTGAGGATTGGATATTGAGGATTGAACATTGAGGATTGAGGATTGAGGATAGGGGATTGAGGATTGAGGATTGAGGATTGATGATTGAAGATTGAGCATTGAGGATTGAGGATTGAGGATTGAGGATTGAGGATTGAGGATTGAGGATTCAGGATTGAAGATTGAGGATTGGGGACTGAGGATTGAGGATTGAGGATTGAGGATTGAAGGTTGAGTATTGAGGATTGAAGATTGAGGATTGTGGTTTGAGGATTGAGGATTGAGGATTCAGGATTGAAGATTGAGGATTGAGGATTGAGGTTTGAGGATTGAGGTTTAAGGACTGAGGACTGAGGGTTGAGGATTGAGAATTGAGGGTTGAGGATTGAGGATTGAAGATTGAGGATTGGGTATTGAGGATTGAAGAATGAGGATTGAGGATTGAGGATTGAGGATTGAGGATTGAAGATTGAGTATTGAGGATTGAAGATTGACGATCGAGGATTGAGGATTGAGGATTGAGGATTGGGGATTGAGGATTGAAGATTGAGGGTTGATGACTGAGGATTGAGGATTGAGGATTGAGTATTGAGGATTGAATATTGAGGATCGACGACTGAGGATTGAGGATTGAGAATGTGGGCTGAGGGTTGAGGATTAAGGTATGAGTACTGAAGCCGGAGAACTCAGGATATTCTATTGAGTATTGAGAATTGAGTATTGATGTTTGAGTATTGAGCACTGAGGATTGAGGGTTGAAGACTTAGTATTGAGGATTCAGAATTGAGGTTTGAGTACTGAGGATTCAGGATTGAAGATTGAGTATAGAGGATTGAATATTGAGGATTGAGGATTGAGGATTGAGGATTGAGGATGAGGTCTGAGGGCTGAGGATTGAGGTTTGAGGACTGAGTACTGAGTATTGAGGATTGAGGATTGAGGATTGAGGATTGAGGATTGAGGATTGAAGATTGAGAATTGAGGATTGAAGATTGAGGATTGGGGACTGTGTGTTGAGGGTTGAGTGATTAGAATTGATGTTTGCGCATAGAGATTTGAAGATTGCAGATTGAGTATTGAGTATTGAAAACTGTGAATTGAGGATTTTCTATTGAGCATTGAGGATTGACAACTGATTGTTGAGATCTGAGGGATGAAGATTGAGGATACAGGATTGTGGATTCAAAATTGAGGTTTGAGGACCGAGGATTGAGGATTGAACATTGAGTACTGAGGATTGAAGATTGAGGATTGACGATTGAGGATTGAGGATTGAGGATGAGGGCTGACGATTGAGGATTGAGGATTGAGGACTGAGGACTGAGGATTGAGGATTGAGAATTGAGGATTGAGGATTGAGGATTGAAGATTGAGGATTGGGTATTGAGGATTGAAGAATGAGGGTTGAGGATTGAGGATTGAGGATTGAGGATTGAAGATTGAGGATTGAGGATTGAAGATTGAGTATTGAGGATTGAGTGTTGTGGATTGAGTACGAGGACTGAGGGTTGAGTATTGATGTTTGAGGTCTGAGGATTGAAGATTGAGTATTGAGGATTGAGGATTGCGGATTGAGGATTGAGGATTGAAGATTGAGGGTTGGGGACTGAGTGTTGAGGGTTGAGTGACGAGAATTGATGTGTGTGGATAGAGATTTGAAGATTGCAGATTGAGTATTTAGTATTGAAAACTGTGAATTGAGGATATTCTATTGAGGATTGAGGATTGACAACTGATTGTTGAGGACTGAGGGCTGAAGATTGAGGATTCAGGATTGAGGATTCAGAATTGAGGTTTGAGGACTGAGGATTGAGGATTGAAGATTGAGTATCGAGAATTGAAGATTGAGGATTGAGGATTGAGGATTGAGGATTGAGGATTGAGGATTGAGGATCAGGGCTGAGGGTTGAGGGTTGAGGATTGAGGATTGAGGATTGAGGATTGAGGATTGAACGTTGAGGATTGGGGACTGAGTCTTGAGTGTTGAGTGATGAGAATTGATGTTTGTGGATAGAGATTTGAGGATTGCAAATTGAGTATTGAGTATTGAAAACTGTGAATTGAGGATATTCTATTGAGGATTGAGGATTGACTTCTGATTGTTGAGGACTTAGGGCTGAAGATTGAGGATTCAGGATTGAGGATTCAGTATTGAGGTTTGAGGACTCAGGATTGAGGATTGAAGATTGAGTACTGAGGATTGAATATTGAGGATTGAGGATTGAGGATTGTGGATTGAGGATTGAGGATTGAGGATTGAAGATTGAGTATTGAGAATTGAAGATTGTGGATTGAGGATTGAGGATTGATGATTGAGGATTCAGGATTGAAGATTGAGGATTGGGGACTGAGGATTGAAGATTGAGGATTGAGGACTGAAGATTGAAGATTGACGATTCACGATTGAGGATTGAGGATTGAAGATTGAGGATTGGGGACTGAGTGCTGAGGGTTGAGTGATGATAATTGATCTTTGTGGATAGAGATTTGAAGATTGCAGATTGAGCTTTGAGTATTGAAAACTGTGAATTGAGGATATTCTGTTGAGGACTGAGGATTGACAACTGATTGTTGAGTACTCTGGGCTGAAGATTGAGGATTCAGGATTGAGGATACAGGATTGAGGTTTGAGGACTGAGGATTGTGGATTGAAGATTGAGGATTGGATATTGAGGATTGAACATTGAGGATTGAGGATTGAGGATAGGGGATTGAGGATTGAGGATTGAGGATTGAGGATTGAAGATTGAGCATTGAGGATTGAGGATTGAGGATTGAGGATTGAGGATTGAGGATTCAGGATTGAAGATTGAGGATTGGGGACTAATGATTGAGGATTGAGGATTGAGGATTGAAGGTTGAGTATTGAGGATTGAAGATTGAGGATTGTGGTTTGAGGATTGAGGATTGAGGATTCAGGATTGAAGATTGAGGATTGGGGACTGAGGATTGAAGATTGAGGATTGAGGACTGAGGATTGAGGATTGAAGATTGAGTATTGAGGATTGAAGATTGAGGATTGAGGATTGAGGTTTGAGGATTGAGGTTTAAGGACTGAGGACTGAGGGTTGAGGATTGAGAATTGAGGGTTGAGGATTGAGGATTGAAGATTGAGGATTGGGTATTGAGGATTGAAGAATGAGGATTGAGGATTGAGGATTGAGGATTGAGGATTGAAGATTGAGTATTGAGGATTGAAGATTGACGATCGAGGATTGAGGATTGAGGATTGAGGATTGGGGATTGAGGATTGAAGATTGAGTATTGAGGGTTGAAGGTTGAGGATAGTGGATTGAGTACTGTGGATTGAGGATTGAATATTGAGGATTGGGGACTAAGTGTTGAGGGTTGAGTGATGAGAATTGATGTTTGTGGATAGAGATTTGAAAATTGCAAATTGTGTATTGAGTATTGAAAACTGTGAATTGATGATATTCTATAGAGGATTGAGGATTGACAACTGATTGTTGAGGACTGAGTGCTGAAGATTGAGGATTCTGTATTGTGGATTCAGGATTGAGGTTTGAGGACAGAGGATTGAGGATTGAGGATTGAAGATTGAATATTGATGATAGAAGATTGAGGATTGAGGATTGAGGGTTGTGGTTTGAGGAAGAGGACTAAGGGTTGAGTATTGATGTTTGAGGTCTGAGAATGGAGGATAGAGGATTGAGAATTTAGGATTGAGGATTGAGGATTGAGGATTGAGGATTGAGTATTGAGGGTTGAAGGTTGAGGATAGAGGATTGAGGATTGAGGATTGAGGATTGAGGATTGAGGATTGAAGGTTGAGTATTGAGGATTGAAGATTGAGGATTGAGGTTTGGGGATTGAGGATTGAGGATTCAGGATTGAAGGTTGAGTATTGGGTACTGAGGATTGAGATTTGATTATTGAATATTGTGGATTCAGTATTGAACCATGAGAATTCAGGATATTCCATTGAGTATTGAGTATTGAGGGTTGATGGTTGAGGGTTGTGTGTTGAATATTGAGAATTGAGGATTTAGGATTGAGGATTGGGGTTTGAGGATTGAAAATTGAGTATTGATGATTGAGTATTGAGGGTTGAGGATTGGGGACGAGGACTGACGGTTGAGGGTTGAGGTTTGAGGATTGAGGATTGAGGATTGAGGATTGAAGATTGAGGATTGGGTACTGAGGATTGAAGATTCTGGATTGAGGATTGAGGATTGAGGATTGAGGATTGAAGATTCAGTATTGAGGATTGAAGATTGAGAATTGAGGGTTGAGGACTGCGCACTGAGGATTGAGGATTGAGAATTGAGGATTGAGGATTGAAGATTGAGGATTGGGTATTGAGGATTGAAGAATGCGGGTTGAGGATTGAGGATTGAGAATTGAGGATTGAAGCCTGAGTATTCAGGATTGAAGATTGACGATTGAGGATTGAGGATTGAGGATTGAGAATTGAGGATTGAGGATTGAAGGTTTAGTATTGAGGATTGAAGATTGAGGATTGAGGATTGAGGATTGAGTATTGAGTATTGAAAGTTGAGGATTTGGGACTGAGTGTTGAGGGTTGAGTGATGAGGATTGATGTTTGTGGATAGAGATTTGAAGATTGCAGATTGAGTATTGAGCATTGAAAACTGTGAATTGAGAATATTCTATTGAGGATTGAGGATTGACAACTGATTGTTGAGGACTGAGGGCTGAATGTTGAGGATTCAGGATTGAGGATTGACGATTGAGTATTGAAGATTGAGGATTGATGACTGAGGATTGAGGATTGAGGATTGAGTATTGAGGATTGAATATTGAGGATCGACGACTGAGGATTGAGGATTGAGAATGAGGGCTGAGGGTTGAGGATTAAGGTATGAGTATTGAAGCCGGAGAACTCAGGATATTCTATTGAGTATTGAGAATTGAGTATTGATGTTTGAGTATTGAGCACTGAGGATTGAGGGTTGAAGATTTAGTATTGAGGATTCAGAATTGAGGTTTGAGTACTGAGGATTCAGTATTGAAGATTGAGTATAGAGGATTGAATATTGAGGATTGAGGATTGAGGATTGAGGATTGAGGATGAGGTCTGAGGGCTGAGGATTGAGGTTTGAGGACTGAGTACTGAGGATTGAGGATTGAGGATTGAGGATTGAGGATTGAGGACTGAAGATTGAGAATTGAGGATTGAAGATTGAGGATTGGGGACTGAGTCTTGAGGGTTGAGTGATTAGAATTGATGTTTGCGCATAGAGATTTGAATATTGCAGATTGAGTATTGAGTATTGAAAACTGTGAATTGAGGATTTTCTATTGAGCATTGAGGATTGACAACTGATTGTTGAGATCTGAGGGATGAAGATTGAGGATACAGGATTGTGGATTCAAAATTGAGGTTTGAGGACCGAGGATTGAGGACTGAACATTGAGTACTGAGGATTGAGGATTGAGGATTGAGGATTGAGGATTGAAGGTTGAGTATTGAGGATTGAAGATTGAGGATTGAGGTTTGGGGATTGAGGATTGAGGATTCAGGATTGAAGGTTGAGTATTGGGTACTGAGGATTGAGATTTGATTATTGAATATTGTGGATTCAGTATTGAACCATGAGAATTCAGGATATTCCATTGAGTATTGAGTATTGAGGATTGATGGTTGAGGGTTGTGTGTTGAATATTGAGAATTGAGGATTTAGGATTGAGGATTGGGGTTTGAGGATTGAAAATTGAGTATTGATGATTGAGTATTGAGGGTTGAGGATTGGGGACGAGGACTGACGGTTGAGGGTTGAGGTTTGAGGATTGAGGATTGAGGATTGAGGATTGAAGATTGAGGATTGGGTACTGAGGATTGAAGATTCTGGATTGAGGATTGAGGATTGAGGATTGAGGATTGAAGATTCAGTATTGAGGATTGAAGATTGAGAATTGAGGGTTGAGGACTGCGCACTGAGGATTGAGGATTGAGAATTGAGGATTGAGGATTGAAGATTGAGGATTGGGTATTGAGGATTGAAGAATGCGGGTTGAGGATTGAGGATTGAGAATTGAGGATTGAAGCCTGAGTATTCAGGATTGAAGATTGACGATTGAGGATTGAGGATTGAGGATTGAGAATTGAGGATTGAGGATTGAAGGTTTAGTATTGAGGATTGAAGATTGAGGATTGAGGATTGAGGATTGAGTATTGAGTATTGAAAGTTGAGGATTTGGGACTGAGTGTTGAGGGTTGAGTGATGAGGATTGATGTTTGTGGATAGAGATTTGAAGATTGCAGATTGAGTATTGAGCATTGAAAACTGTGAATTGAGAATATTCTATTGAGGATTGAGGATTGACAACTGATTGTTGAGGACTGAGGGCTGAATGTTGAGGATTCAGGATTGAGGATTGACGATTGAGTATTGAAGATTGAGGATTGATGACTGAGGATTGAGGATTGAGGATTGAGTATTGAGGATTGAATATTGAGGATCGACGACTGAGGATTGAGGATTGAGAATGAGGGCTGAGGGTTGAGGATTAAGGTATGAGTATTGAAGCCGGAGAACTCAGGATATTCTATTGAGTATTGAGAATTGAGTATTGATGTTTGAGTATTGAGCACTGAGGATTGAGGGTTGAAGATTTAGTATTGAGGATTCAGAATTGAGGTTTGAGTACTGAGGATTCAGTATTGAAGATTGAGTATAGAGGATTGAATATTGAGGATTGAGGATTGAGGATTGAGGATTGAGGATGAGGTCTGAGGGCTGAGGATTGAGGTTTGAGGACTGAGTACTGAGGATTGAGGATTGAGGATTGAGGATTGAGGATTGAGGACTGAAGATTGAGAATTGAGGATTGAAGATTGAGGATTGGGGACTGAGTCTTGAGGGTTGAGTGATTAGAATTGATGTTTGCGCATAGAGATTTGAATATTGCAGATTGAGTATTGAGTATTGAAAACTGTGAATTGAGGATTTTCTATTGAGCATTGAGGATTGACAACTGATTGTTGAGATCTGAGGGATGAAGATTGAGGATACAGGATTGTGGATTCAAAATTGAGGTTTGAGGACCGAGGATTGAGGACTGAACATTGAGTACTGAGGATTGAAGATTGAGGATTGGGGACTGAGTGTTGAGGGTTGAGAGATGAGAATTGATGTTTGAGGACAGAGAATTGAAGATTGCAGGTTGAGTATTGAGTATTGAAAACTGTGAATAGAGGATATTCTATTGAGAATTGAGGATTGACAACTGATTGTTGAGGACTGAGTGCTGAAGATTGAGGATTCAGGATTGAGGATTCAGGATTGAGGTTTCAGGACTGAGGATTGAGGACTGAGGATTGAGGATTGAGGATTGAAGATTGAATATTGATGATTGAAGATTGAGGATTAAGGATTGAGGGTTGTAGATTGAGGACGAGGACTGAGGTTTGAGTATTGATGTTTGAGGTCTGAGGATTGAGGATTGAGGATTGAGAATTCAGGACTGAGGATTGAGGATTGAAGATTTAAGATTGGGTATTGAGGATTGAAGAATGAGGATTGGGGATTGAGCATTGAGGATTGAGTATTGAACATTGAGGACTGAGTGTTGAGGGCTGAGTGATGAGAATTGATGATTGTGGATAGAGATTTGAAGATAGCTGATTGAGTATTGAGAATCGAAAACTCTGAATTGAGAATATTCTATTGAGGATTGAGGATTGACAACTGATTGTTGAGGACTGAGGGCTGAAGACTGAGGATTCAGGATTGAGGATTCAGAATTGAGGTTTGAGGACTGAGGATTGAGGATTGAAGATTGAGTATCGAGAATTGAAGATTGGGGATTGAGGATTGAGGATTGAGGATTGAGAATTGAGGATTGAGGATCAGGGCTGAGGGTTGAGGATTGAGGATTGAGGATTGAGGGTTGAAGGCTGAGGATTGGGGACTGAGTGTTGAGGGTTGAGTGATGAGAATTGATGTTTGTGGATATAGATTTGAAGATTGCAGGTTGAGTATTGAGTATTGAAAACTGTGAATTGAGGATATTCTACTGAGGATTGAGGATTGACTACAGATTGTTGAGGACTGCGGTCTGAAGATTGAGGATTCAGGATTGAGGGTTCAGAATTGAGGTTTGAGGACTGAGGATTGAGGATTGAAGATTGAGTATTAAGGATTAAAGATTGAGGATTGATGATTGAGGATTGAGGATTGAGGACGAGGGCTGAGGGCTGAGGACTGAGGTTTGAGGACTGAGGACTGAGGGTTGAGGATCGAGAATTGAGAATTGAGTATTGAAGGTTGAGTATTGATGATTGAGGATTGAGGAATGAGGATTGAGGATTGAGGATTGAGGATTGAAGATTGGGTATTGAGGATTGAAGGTTGAGGATTGGGGATTGAGGATTGAGGATTGAGGATTGAGGATTGAAGATTGAGGATTTGGGACTGAGGATTGAAGATTCAGTATTGAGGATTGAAGATTGAGTATTGAGGATTGAGGATCGAAGATTGAGGACTGAGTGTTGAGGGTTGATTGATGAGAATTGATGTTTGTGTATTGAGATTTGAAGATTGAAGATTGGGGATTGAGTATTGAAAACAGAGAATTGAGGATATTCTATTGAGGACTGAGGATTTACGATTGATTGTTGAGGACTGAGGTCTGCAGACAGAGGATTCAGGTTTGAGGATTCGGGTTTGAGGTTTGAGGACTGAGGATTGAGGGTTGAGGATTGAGGATTGAAGATTGACGGTTGAGGATTGAGGATTGAGGATGGAGGATTCAAGAGAGAGGACTGAGTGTTGAGGATTGAGTGTTGAGAATTGACGTTTGAGGATTGAGATTTGATTATTGTATATTGTGGATAGAGTATTGAACCATTAGATTTCAGGATGTTCTATTGAGTATTGAGAATTGAGGATTGATGGTTGAGTATTGAGGATCAATGGTTGAGGGTTGTGTTTTGAATATTGAGGATTGAGGATTGAGGACTGAGGATTGAGGATTGAGGTTGAAGATTGAGTATTGATGGTTGAGTATTGAGGGTTGAGGACTGAGGACGAGGGCTGACGGTTGAGGATTGAGGTTTGAGGATTGTGGATTGAGGATTGAGGACTGAGGATTGAGGATTTTGGATTGAGCATTGTGGATTGAAGATTGTGGACTGGGGATTGAGGGTTGAATATTGAGGATTAAGGATTGAGGATTGGGGATTGAGGCTCTAGGATTGGAGATTGACTATTGAGGATTGAAGGTTGAGGATTGAGGATTGAGGATTGAGAATTGTGAACTGAGGATGAGGACTGAGGTTTGAGGAATGAGGTTTGAGGAACGAGGATTGAGGATTGAGGATTGAGGACTGCGGATTGACGATTGATTATTGAATATTGAGGATTGATGACTGAGGATTGAGGATTGAGGATTGAGGATTGAGGAATGAGGATTGAAGGTTGAAGATTGAGTACTGAGGATTCAGGATTGATGACTGAGGATTGAGGATCGAGGATAGAGGATGAGGGCTGAGGGTTGAGGATTGAGGTCTGAGTATTGAATCCTGCGAATTCAGGATATTCTATTGAGTATTGAGAATTGAGGATCGATGGTTGAGAATTGAGGATTGAGAATTGAGGATTGAGGATTTAGTATTGAAGACTGAGGATTGATGATTGAGAATTGAGGAATGAGGATTGAGGATTGAGGATTGAGGATCGAAGGTTGAGTATTGAGGATTGAAGATTGAGGATTGGGGATTGAGGATTGAGGAATGAGTAATGAGGATTGAAGATTGAGGATTTGGGATTGAGGATTGAAGATTCAGGGTTGAGGATTGAGAATTGAGGATTGAGGATTGAGGATTGAAGATTCAGTATCTTGGATTGAAAATTGAGAATTGAGGATTGAGGATTGAACATTGAGGACTGAGTGTTGAGGGCTGAGTGATGAGAATTGATGTTTGCGGATAGAGATTTGAAGATAGCAGATTGGCTATTGAGTATTGAAAACTGTGAATTGAGAATATTCTATTGAGGATTGAGGATTTACAACTGATTGTTGAGGACTGAGGGCTGAAGGTTGAGGATTCAGGATTGAGGATTGACGATTGAGTATTGAAGATTGAGGATTGATGACTGAGGATTGAGGATTGAGGATTGAGTATTGAGGATTGAATATTGAGGATCGACGACTGAGGATTGAGGATTGAGAATGTGGGCTGAGGGTTGAGGATTAAGGTATGAGTATTGAAGCCGGAGAACTCAGGATATTCTATTGAGTATTGAGAATTGAATATTGATGTTTGAGTATTGAGCACTGAGGATTGAGGGTTGAAGATTTAGTATTGAGGATTCAGAATTGAGGTTTGAGTACTGAGGATTCAGGATTGAAGATTGAGTATAGAGGATTGAATATTGAGGATTGAGGATTGAGGATTGAGGATTGAGGATGAGGTCTGAGGGCTGAGGATTGAGGTTTGAGGACTGAGTACTGAGTATTGAGGATTGAGGATTGAGGATTGAGGATTGAGGATTGAGGATTGAAGATTGAGAATTGAGGATTGAAGATTGAGGATTGGGGACTGAGTGTTGAGGGTTGAGTGATTAGAATTGATGTTTGCGCATAGAGATTTGAAGATTGCAGATTGAGTATTGAGTATTGAAAACTGTGAATTGAGGATTTTCTATTGAGCATTGAGGATTGACAACTGATTGTTGAGATCTGAGGGATGAAGATTGATGATACAGGATTGTGGATTCAAAATTGAGGTTTGAGGACCGAGGATTGAGGGTTGAACATTGAGTACTGAGGATTGAAGATTGAGTATTGACGATTGAGGATTGAGGATTGAGGATGAGGGCTGACGATTGAGGATTGAGGATTGAGGACTGAGGACTGAGGATTGAGGATTGAGAATTGAGGATTGAGGATTGAGGATTGAAGATTGAGGATTGGGTATTGAGGATTGAAGAATGAGGGTTGAGGATTGAGGATTGAGGATTGAGGATTGAAGATTGAGGATTGAGGATTGAAGATTGAGTATTGAGGATTGAGTGTTGTGGATTGAGTACGAGGACTGAGGGTTGAGTATTGATGTTTGAGGTCTGAGGATTGAAGATTGAGTATTGAGGATTGAGGATTGCGGATTGAGGATTGAGGATTGAAGATTGAGGGTTGGGGACTGAGTGTTGAGGGTTGAGTGACGAGAATTGATGTGTGTGGATAGAGATTTGAAGATTGCAGATTGAGTATTTAGTATTGAAAACTGTGAATTGAGGATATTCTATTGAGGATTGAGGATTGACAACTGATTGTTGAGGACTGAGGGCTGAAGATTGAGGATTCAGGATTGAGGATTCAGAATTGAGGTTTGAGGACTGAGGATTGAGGATTGAAGATTGAGTATCGAGAATTGAAGATTGAGGATTGAGGATTGAGGATTGAGGATTGAGGATTGAGGATTGACGGTTGAGGCTTGAGGATTGAGGATTGAGGATTGAAGATTGAGTATTGATGACTGAGTATTGAGGGTTGAGGGTTGAGGACGAGGACTGACGGTTGAGGATTGAAGATTGAGTATTGAGGATTGAAGATTGAGGATTGGGGATTGAGGACTGAAAATTGAGGATTGAGGATTGAGGATCGAGGATGGACGATGAGTGGTGAGGATTGAGGATTGAGGTTTGAGTATTGAAACCTGCGAATTCAGGATATTCTATTGAGTATTGAAAATTGAGGATTGATGGTTGAGTATTGAGGATTGAGAATTGAGGATTAAGGATTGAGTATTGAAGGTTGAGGATTGATGATTGAGGATTGAGGAATGAGGATTGAGGATTGAGGATTGAGGATAGAAGATTGGGTATTGAGGATTGAAGATTGAGGATTGGGGATTGAGGATTGAGGATTGAGGATTGAGGATTGAGGATTGAAGATTGAGGATTTGGGTCTGAGGATTGAAGATGCAGGATTGAGGATTGAGAGTTGAGGACAGAGGATTGAAGATTCAGTATTTAGGATTGAAGATTGAGGATTGAGGATTGAGTATTGAAGATAGAAGATTGAGTATTGAGGATTGAAGATTGAGGATTGAGGATTGAGGATCGAGGATGGAGGATGAGGGGTGAGGGTTGATGATTGGGGTTTGAGAATTGAAACATGCGAATTCAGGATATTCTATTGAGTATTGAGAATTGAGGATTGATGGTTGAGTATTGAGGATTGAGAATTGAGGATTGATGTTTGAGGATTGAGATTTCATTATTGTATATTGTGGATTGAGTATTGAACCATGAGACTTCAGGTTATTCTATTGAGTATTGAGAATTGAGGATTGATGGTTGAGTATTGAGGATTGATGGTTGAGGGTTGTGTGTTGAATGTTGAGGATTGAGGATTGAGGATTGAGGATTGAGGATTGAAGATTGAGTATTTACGATTGTGTATTGAAGGTTGAGGGTTGAGTACGAGGACTGACGGTTGAGGATTGAGGTTTGAGGATTGAGGGTTGTGGATTGAGGGCTGAGGATTGAGGATTTTGCATTGAGCATTGAGGATTGAAGATTGAGGACTGGGGATTGAGAGTAGAAGATTGAGGATTAAGGATTGAGGACTGGGGATTGAGGATCTAGGATTGGAGACTGATTATTGAGGATTGAAGATTGAGGATTGCAGATTGAGGATTGAGAATTGAGAACTGAGGATGAGGACTGAGGGTTGAGGAATGAGGATTGAGGAACGAGGATTGAGGATTGAGGATTGAGGACTGCGGAATGACGATTGAGTATTGCATATTGAGGTTTGATGACTGAGGATTGAGGATCGAGGATAGAGGATTGAGGATTGAGGATCGAAGGTTGAGTATTGAGGATTGAAAATTGAGGATTGGGGATTGAGGATTGAGGAATGAGTAATGAGGATTGAAGATTGAGGATTTGGGACTGAGGATTGAAGATTCAGGGTTGAGGATTGAGAATTGAGGATTGAGGATTGAGGATTGAGGATTGGGTATTGAGGATTGAAGAACGAGGATTGAGGACTGAGGATTGAGGTTTGAGGAATGAGGATTGAGGATTGAGGACTGAGAATTGAGGATTGAAGATTGAGCATTGAAGATTGAAGATTGAGTATCGAGTAGTGAAGATTGAGGATTGAGGATTGAGGATTGATGATTGAGGATAGAGGATTGAGGATCAGGGCTGAGGGTTGAGGATTGAGGATTGAGGATTGAGGATTAAAGATTGAGGATTGGGGACTGAGTGTTGAGGGTGAGTGATGAGAATTGATGTTTGTGGATAGAGATTTGAAGATTGCAGATTGAGTATTGAGTATTGAAAACTGTGAATTGAGGATATTCTACTGAGGATTGAGGATTGACGACAGATTGTTGAGGACTGCGGTCTGAAGATTGAGGATTCAGGATTGAGGGTTCAGAATTGAGGTTTGAGGACTGAGGATTGAGGATTGAAGATTTAGTATTGAGGATTGAAGATTGAGGATTGAGGATTGAGGATTGAGGACGAGGGCTGAGGGCTGAGGACTGAGGTATGAGGACTGAGGACTGAGGGTTGAGGATCGAGAATTGAGAATTGAGGATTGAGGATTGAAGATTGAGGATTGAGCATTGAGGATTGAAGATTGAGGACTGGGGATTGAGGATCTAGGATTGGAGATTGATTATTGAGGATTGAGGATTGAGTATGGCGGATGAGGGCTGAGGGTTGAGTATTGAGGTTTGAGTTTTGAACCCTGAGAATTCAGGATATTATATTGAGTATTGAGAATTGAGGATTGATGTTTGAGTATTGAGGACTGAGGATTACGGGTTGAAGATTTAGCATTGAGGATTCAGAATTAATGTATGAGGACTGATGATTCAGGATTGAAAATTGAGTATAGAGGATTGAAGATTGAGGATTGAGGATTGAGGATTGAGGATTGAAGATTGAGAATTGAGGATTGAGGATTGGACATTGAGGACTGAGTGTTGAGGGTTGAGTGGTGAGAATTGAAGTTTGTGCATAGAGATTTGTAGATTGCAGATGGAGTATTGAGCATTGAAAACTGTGAATTGAGGATTTTCTATTGAGGATTGAGGATTGACAACTGATTGTTGAGAACTGAGGGCTGAAGACTGAGGGTACGGGATTAAGGATTCAGAATTGAGGTTTGACGACTGAGGATTGAGGATTGAAGATTGTGTATTGAGGATTGAAGATTGAGGTTTGACGATTGAGGATTGAGGATTGAGGATGAGGGCTGAGGGTTGAGGATTGAGGATTCAGGACTGAGGACTGACGATTGAGGATTGAGAATTGAGGATTGAGGATTGAGGCTTGAAGATTGAGGATTTGGTATTGAGGATTGAAGAATGAGGGTTGAGGATTGAGGATTGAGGGTTGAGGATTGAAGATTGAGTATTCAGGTTTGAAGATAGACGTTTGAGGATTGAGGATTGAGGATTGAGAATTGAGGATTGAGGATTGAACATTCAGTATTGAGGATTGAAGATTGAGGATTGAGGATTAAGGGTTGAGGATTGAGGATTGAAGATTGAGTACTGGGGATTGAGGGTTGAAGATTGAGGATTAAGGATTGAGGATTGGTGATTGAGGATCTAGGATTAGAGTTTGATTATTGAGGATTGAAGATTGAGGATTGAGGATTGAGGATTGAGGATTGAGGATTGAGAACTGAGGATGAGGACTGAGGGTTGAGGATTGAGGTTTGAGGAACGAGGATTGAGGATTGAGGATTGAGGACTGCGTATTGACGATTGAGTATTGAATATTGAGGATTGATGACTGAGGGTTGAGGATTGAGGATTGAGGATTGAGGATTGAGGATTGAGGATTGAGGTTTGAGGATTGAACATTGAGTATTTGGGACTGAGGATTGAAGATTCAGTATTGAGGATTGAAGATTGAGTATTGAGGATTGAGGATTGAACATTGAGGACTGAGTGTTGAGGTCTGAGTGATGAGAATTGATGTTTGTGGATAGAGATATGAAGATTGCAGATTGAGTATTGAGTATTGAAAACTGTGAATTGAGGATATTCTTTTAATAATGGAGGATTGACAACAGATTGTTGAGGACTAAGGGCTGAGGATTGAGGATTGAGAATTGAGGATTGAGGATTGAGGATTGGGTATTGAGGATTGAAGAATGAGGATTGATGACTGAGGATTGAGGTTTGAGGAATGAGGATTGAGGATTGAGGATTGGGTATTGAGGATTGAAGAATGAGGGTTGAGTATTGAGGATTGAGGGTTGAGGATTGAAGATTGAGTATTCAGGTTTGAAGATTGACGTTTCAGGATTGAGGATTGAGGATTGAGAATTGAGGATTGAGGATTGAAGATTCAGTATTGAGGATTGAAGATTGAGGACTGAGGATTAAGGATTGAGGATTGAGGATTGAAGATTGAGGATTGGGGACTGAGTGTTGAGGGTTGAGTGATGAGAATAGATGTTTGAGGATAGAGATTTGAAGATTGCAGATTGAGTTTTGAGTATTGAAAACTGTGAACTGAGGATATTCTATTGAGGATTGAGAATTGACAACTGATTGTAGAGGACTGAGGGCTGAAGGTTGAGGATTCAGGATTGAGGATTGACGATTGAGTATTGAAGATTGAGGATTGATGACTGAGGATTGAGGATTGAGGATTGACGATTGAGGATTGAGGATTGAAGATTGAGTATTGAGGATTGAATATTGAGGATCGACGACTGAGGATTGAGGATTGAGAATGAGGGCTGAGGGTTGAGGATTAAGGTATGAGTATTGAAGCCGGAGAACTCAGGATATTCTATTGAGTATTGAGAATTGAGTATTGATGTTTGAGTATTGAGCACTGAGGATTGAGGGCTGAAGATTTAGTATTGAGGATTCAGAATTGAGGTTTGAGTACTGAGGATTCAGGATTGAAGATTGAGTATAGAGGATTGAATATTGAGGATTGTGGATTGAGGATTGAGGATTGAGGATGAGGTCTGAGGGCTGAGGATTGAGGATTGAGGATTGAGGATTGAAGACTGAGTATTTGGGACTGAGGATTGAAGATTCAGGATTGAGGATTGAGAATTGAGGATTGAGGATTGAGGATTGAAGATTCAGTATTTTGGATTGAAGATCGAGAATTGAGGATTGAGGATTGAACATTGAGGACTGAGTGTTGAGGGCTGAGTGATGAGAATTGATGATTGTGGATAGAGATTTGAAGATAGCAGATTGAGTATTGAGAATTGAAAACTCTGAATTGAGAATATTCTATTGAGGATTGAGGATTGACAACTGATTGTTGAGGACTGAGGGCTGAAGATTGAGGATTCAGAATTGAGGATTCAGAATTGAGGTTTGAGGACTGAGGATTGAGGATTGAAGATTGAGTATCGAGTATTGAAGATTGAGGATTGAGGATTGAGGATTGATGATTGAGGATTGAGGATTGAGGATCAGGGCTGAGGGTTGAGGATTGAGAATTGAGGATTGAGGATAGAAGGTTGAGGATTGGGGACTGAGTGTTGAGGGTTGAGTGATGAGAATTGATGTTTGTGGATAGAGATTTGAAGATTGCAGATTGAGTATTGAGTATTGAAAGCTGTGAATTGAGGATATTCTACTGAGGATTGAGGATTGACGACAGATTGTTGAGGACTGCGGTCTGAAGATTGAGGATTCAGGATTGAGGGTTCAGAATTGAGGTTTGAGGACTGAGGATTGAGGATTGAAGATTGAGTATTGATTATTGAAGATTGAGGATTGATGATTGAGGATTGACGATTGAGGACGAGGGCTGACGGCTGAGGACTGAGGTTTGAGGACTGAGGACTGAGGGTTGAGGATCGAGAATTGAGAATTGAGGATTGAGGATTGAAGATTGAGTATTGGGTATTGAGGACTGAAGAATGAGGATTGAAGACTGAGGGTTGAGGTTTGAGGAATGAGGATTGAGGATTGAGGACTGAGAATTGAGGATTGAAGATTGAGCATTGAGGATTGAAGATTGAGGACTGGGGTTTGAGGATTGAAGATTGAGGATTAATGATTGAGGTTTGGGGATTGAGGATCTAGGATTGGAGATTGATTATTGAGGATTGAAGATTGAGTATTGAGGATTGTGGGTTGAGAATTGAGAATTGAGGATGAGGACTGAGGGTTGAGGATTGAGGTTTGAGGAATGAGGATTGAGGATTGTGGATTGAGGATTGAGTATGGAGGATGAGGGCTAAGGGTTGAGGATTGAGGTTTGAGTTTTGAGCCCTGAGAATTCAGGATATTATACTGAGTATTGAGAATTGAGGATTGATGTTTGAGTATTGAGGACTGAGGATTACGGGTTGAAGGTTTAGCATTGAGGATTCAGAATTGATGTTTGAGGACTGAGGATTCAGGAATGAAAATTGAGTATAGAGGATTGAAGATTGAGGATTGAGGATTGAGGATTGAGGATTGAGGATGAGGCCTGAGGGTTGAGGATTGAGGCTTGAGGACTGAGTACTGAGGATTGAGGATTGAGGATTGAGGGTTGAGGATTGAGGATTGAAGATTGAGAATTGAGGATTGAGGATTGGACATTGAGGACTGAGTGTTGAGGTTTGAGTGATGAGAATTGACGTTTGTGCATAGAGATTTGAAGATTGCGGATGGAGTATTGAGTATTCAAAACTGTGAATTGAGGGTATACTATTGAGGATTGAGGATTGACAACTGATTGTAGAGGACTGAGGGCTGAAGATTGAGAATTCAGGATTGAGGATTCAGGATTGAGGTTTGAGGACTGAGGACTGAGGGCTGAGTATTGAGGATTCAGGATTGAGGATTCGGGTTTGAGGATTGAGGACTGAGGATTGTGGGTTGAGGATTGAGGATTGAGGTTTGACGTTTGAGGACTGAGGATTGAGGATGGAGGATTCAAGAGAGATGACAGAGTGTTGAGAATTAATGTTTGAGGATTGAGATTTGATTATTGTATATTGTGGATTGAGTGTTGAACCATGAGATTTCAGAATATTCTGTTGAGTATTGAGAATTGAGGATTGATGGTTGAGTATTGAGGATTGAGGATTGAGGGTTGTTGATTGCAGATTGAGGATTTGGGACTGAGGATTGAAGATTCAGGATTGAGGATTGAGAGTTGAGGATTGAGGATTGAGGATTGAATATTCAGTATTGAGGATTCAAGACTGAGAATTGAGGATTGAGGATTGAACATAGAAGACTGAGTGTTGAGGGCTGAGTGATGAGAATTGATGATTGTGGATAGAGATTTGAAGATAGCAGATTGAGTATTGAGAATCGAAAACTCTGAATTGAGAATATTCTATTGAGGATTGAGGATTGACAACTGATTGTTGAGGACTGAGGGCTGAAGATTGAGGATTCAGGATTGAGGATTCAGAATTGAGGTTTGAGGACTGAGGATTGAGGATTGAAGATTGAGTATCCAGTATTGAAGATTGAGGATTGAGGATTGAGGATTGAGGATTGAGGATTGAGGATTGAGGATCAGGGCTGAGGGTTGAGGATTGAGGATTGAGGATTGAGGGTTGAAGGCTGAGGATTGGGGACTGAGTGTTGAGGGTTGAGTGATGAGAATTGATGTTTGTGGATATAGATTTGAAGATTGCAGATTGAGTATTGAGTATTGAAAACTGTGAATTGTGGATATTCTACTGAGGATTGAGGATTGACTACAGATTGTTGAGGACTGCGGTCTGAAGATTGAGGATTCAGGATTGAGGGTTCAGAATTGAGGTTTGAGGACTGAGGATTGAGGATTGAGGATGAGGACTGAGGGTTGAGGGTTGAGGATTGAGGCTTGAGGACTGAGTACTGAGGATTGAGGATTGAGGATTGAGGATTGAGGATTGAGGATTGAAGATTGAGAATTGAGGATTGAGGATTGAAGATTGAGAATTGAGGATTGAAGATTGAGGATTGGGGACAGAGTGTTGAGGGTTGAGTGATTAGAATTGATGTTTGCGCATAGAGATTTCAAGATTGCAGATGGAGTATTGAGTATTGAAAACTGTGAATTGAGGGTATACTATTGAGGATTGAGGATTGACAACTGATTGTAGAGGACTGAGGGCTGAAGATTGAGAATTCAGGATTGAGGATTCAGGATTGAGGTTTGAGGACTGAGGACTGAGGGCTGAGTATTGAGGATTCAGGATTGAGGATTCGGGTTTGAGGTTTGAGGACTGAGGATTGTGGGTTGAGGATTGAGGATTGAGGTTTGACGTTTGAGGACTGAGGATTGAGGATGGATGATTCAAGAAAGATGACAGAGTGTTGACAATTGAGTGTTGAGAATTAATGTTTGAGGATTGAGATTTGATTATTGTATATTGTGGATTGAGTGTTGAACCATGAGATTTCAGAATATTCTGTTGAGTATTGAGAATTGAGGATTGATGGTTGAGTATTGAGGATTGAGGATTGAGGGTTGTTGATTGCAGATTGAGGATTTGGGACTGAGGATTGAAGATTCAGGATTAAGGATTGAGAGTTGAGGATTGAGGTTTGAGGATTGAGGTTTAAGGACTGAGGACTGAGGGTTGAGGATTGAGAATTGAGGGTTGAGGATAGAGGATTGAAGATTGAGGATTGGGTATTGAGGATTGAAGAATGAGGATTGAGGATTGAGGATTGAGGATTGAGGATTGAAGATTGAGTATTGAGGATTGAAGATTGACGATCGAGGATTGAGGATTGAGGATTGAGGATTGGGGATTGAGGATTGAAGATTGAGTATTGAGGGTTGAAGGTTGAGGATAGTGGATTGAGTACTGTGGATTGAGGATTGAATATTGAGGATTGGGGACTAAGTGTTGAGGGTTGAGTGATGAGAATTGATGTTTGTGGATAGAGATTTGAAAATTGCAAATTGTGTATTGAGTATTGAAAACTGTGAATTGATGATATTCTATAGAGGATTGAGGATTGACAACTGATTGTTGAGGACTGAGTGCTGAAGATTGAGGATTCAGGATTGAGGGTTCAGAATTGAGGTTTGAGGACTGAGGATTGAGGATTGAAGATTGAGTATTAAGGATTGAAGATTGAGGATTGATGATTGAGGATTGAGGATTGAGGACGAGGGCTGAGGGCTGAGGACTGAGGTTTGAGGACTGAGGACTGAGGGTTGAGGATCGAGAATTGAGAATTGAGTATTGAAGATTGAGTATTGATGATTGAGGATTGAGGAATGAGGATTGAGGATTGAGGATTGAGGATTGAAGATTGGGTATTGAGGATTGAAGGTTGAGGATTGGGGATTGAGGATTGAGGATTGAGGATTGAGGATTGAAGATTGAGGATTTGGGACTGAGGATTGAAGATTCAGTATTGAGGATTGAAGATTGAGTATTGAGGATTGAGGATCGAAGATTGAGGACTGAGTGTTGAGGGTTGATTGATGAGAATTGATGTTTGTGTATTGAGATTTGAAGATTGAAGATTGGGGATTGAGTATTGAAAACAGAGAATTGAGGATATTCTATTGAGGACTGAGGATTTACGATTGATTGTTGAGGACTGAGGTCTGCAGACAGAGGATTCAGGTTTGAGGATTCGGGTTTGAGGTTTGAGGACTGAGGATTGAGGGTTGAGGATTGAGGATTGAAGATTGACGGTTGAGGATTGAGGATTGAGGATGGAGGATTCAAGAGAGAGGACTGAGTGTTGAGGATTGAGTGTTGAGAATTGACGTTTGAGGATTGAGATTTGATTATTGTATATTGTGGATAGAGTATTGAACCATTAGATTTCAGGATGTTCTATTGAGTATTGAGAATTGAGGATTGATGGTTGAGTATTGAGGATCAATGGTTGAGGGTTGTGTGTTGAATATTGAGGATTGAGGATTGAGGACTGAGGATTGAGGATTGAGGTTGAAGATTGAGTATTGATGGTTGAGTATTGAGGGTTGAGGACTGAGGACGAGGGCTGACGGTTGAGGATTGAGGTTTGAGGATTGTGGATTGAGGATTGAGGACTGAGGATTGAGGATTTTGGATTGAGCATTGTGGATTGAAGATTGTGGACTGGGGATTGAGGGTTGAATATTGAGGATTAAGGATTGAGGATTGGGGATTGAGGCTCTAGGATTGGAGATTGACTATTGAGGATTGAAGGTTGAGGATTGAGGATTGAGGATTGAGAATTGTGAACTGAGGATGAGGACTGAGGTTTGAGGAATGAGGTTTGAGGAACGAGGATTGAGGATTGAGGATTGAGGACTGCGGATTGACGATTGATTATTGAATATTGAGGATTGATGACTGAGGATTGAGGATTGAGGATTGAGGATTGAGGAATGAGGATTGAAGGTTGAAGATTGAGTACTGAGGATTCAGGATTGATGACTGAGGATTGAGGATCGAGGATAGAGGATGAGGGCTGAGGGTTGAGGATTGAGGTCTGAGTATTGAATCCTGCGAATTCAGGATATTCTATTGAGTATTGAGAATTGAGGATCGATGGTTGAGAATTGAGGATTGAGAATTGAGGATTGAGGATTTAGTATTGAAGACTGAGGATTGATGATTGAGAATTGAGGAATGAGGATTGAGGATTGAGGATTGAGGATCGAAGGTTGAGTATTGAGGATTGAAGATTGAGGATTGGGGATTGAGGATTGAGGAATGAGTAATGAGGATTGAAGATTGAGGATTTGGGATTGAGGATTGAAGATTCAGGGTTGAGGATTGAGAATTGAGGATTGAGGATTGAGGATTGAAGATTCAGTATCTTGGATTGAAAATTGAGAATTGAGGATTGAGGATTGAACATTGAGGACTGAGTGTTGAGGGCTGAGTGATGAGAATTGATGTTTGCGGATAGAGATTTGAAGATAGCAGATTGGCTATTGAGTATTGAAAACTGTGAATTGAGAATATTCTATTGAGGATTGAGGATTGACAACTGATTGTTGAGGACTGAGGGCTGAAGGTTGAGGATTCAGGATTGAGGATTGACGATTGAGTATTGAAGATTGAGGATTGATGACTGAGGATTGAGGATTGAGGATTGAGTATTGAGGATTGAATATTGAGGATCGACGACTGAGGATTGAGGATTGAGAATGTGGGCTGAGGGTTGAGGATTAAGGTATGAGTATTGAAGCCGGAGAACTCAGGATATTCTATTGAGTATTGAGAATTGAATATTGATGTTTGAGTATTGAGCACTGAGGATTGAGGGTTGAAGATTTAGTATTGAGGATTCAGAATTGAGGTTTGAGTACTGAGGATTCAGGATTGAAGATTGAGTATAGAGGATTGAATATTGAGGATTGAGGATTGAGGATTGAGGATTGAGGATGAGGTCTGAGGGCTGAGGATTGAGGTTTGAGGACTGAGTACTGAGTATTGAGGATTGAGGATTGAGGATTGAGGATTGAGGATTGAGGATTGAAGATTGAGAATTGAGGATTGAAGATTGAGGATTGGGGACTGAGTGTTGAGGGTTGAGTGATTAGAATTGATGTTTGCGCATAGAGATTTGAAGATTGCAGATTGAGTATTGAGTATTGAAAACTGTGAATTGAGGATTTTCTATTGAGCATTGAGGATTGACAACTGATTGTTGAGATCTGAGGGATGAAGATTGAGGATACAGGATTGTGGATTCAAAATTGAGGTTTGAGGACCGAGGATTGAGGATTGAACATTGAGTACTGAGGATTGAAGATTGAGTATTGACGATTGAGGATTGAGGATTGAGGATGAGGGCTGACGATTGAGGATTGAGGATTGAGGACTGAGGACTGAGGATTGAGGATTGAGAATTGAGGATTGAGGATTGAGGATTGAAGATTGAGGATTGGGTATTGAGGATTGAAGAATGAGGGTTGAGGATTGAGGATTGAGGATTGAGGATTGAAGATTGAGGATTGAGGATTGAAGATTGAGTATTGAGGATTGAGTGTTGTGGATTGAGTACGAGGACTGAGGGTTGAGTATTGATGTTTGAGGTCTGAGGATTGAAGATTGAGTATTGAGGATTGAGGATTGCGGATTGAGGATTGAGGATTGAAGATTGAGGGTTGGGGACTGAGTGTTGAGGGTTGAGTGACGAGAATTGATGTGTGTGGATAGAGATTTGAAGATTGCAGATTGAGTATTTAGTATTGAAAACTGTGAATTGAGGATATTCTATTGAGGATTGAGGATTGACAACTGATTGTTGAGGACTGAGGGCTGAAGATTGAGGATTCAGGATTGAGGATTCAGAATTGAGGTTTGAGGACTGAGGATTGAGGATTGAAGATTGAGTATCGAGAATTGAAGATTGAGGATTGAGGATTGAGGATTGAGGATTGAGGATTGAGGATTGAGGATTGAGGATCAGGGCTGAGGGTTGAGGGTTGAGGATTGAGGATTGAGGATTGAGGATTGAGGATTGAACGTTGAGGATTGGGGACTGAGTCTTGAGTGTTGAGTGATGAGAATTGATGTTTGTGGATAGAGATTTGAGGATTGCAAATTGAGTATTGAGTATTGAAATCTGTGAATTGAGGATATTCTATTGAGGATTGAGGATTGACTTCTGATTGTTGAGGACTTAGGGCTGAATATTGAGGATTCAGGATTGAGGATTCAGTATTGAGGTTTGAGGACTCAGGATTGAGGATTGAAGATTGAGTACTGAGGATTGAATATTGAGGATTGAGGATTGAGGATTGAGGATTGAGGATTGAGGATTGAGGATTGAAGATTGAGTATTGAGAATTGAAGATTGTGGATTGAGGATTGAGGATTGATGATTGAGGATTCAGGATTGAAGATTGAGGATTGGGGACTGAGGATTGAAGATTGAGGATTGAGGACTGAAGATTGAAGATTGACGATTCAGGATTGAGGATTGAGGATTGAAGATTGAGGATTGGGGACTGAATGCTGAGGGTTGAGTGATGATAATTGATCTTTGTGGATAGAGATTTGAAGATTGCAGATTGAGCTTTGAGTATTGAAAACTGTGAATTGAGGATATTCTGTTGAGGACTGAGGATTGACAACTGATTGTTGAGTACTCTGGGCTGAAGATTGAGGATTCAGGATTGAGGATTCAGGATTGAGGTTTGAGGACTGAGGATTGTGGATTGAAGATTGAGGATTGGATATTGAGGATTGAACATTGAGGATTGAGGATTGAGGATAGGGGATTGAGGATTGAGGATTGAGGATTGAGGATTGAAGATTGAGCATTGAGGATTGAGGATTGAGGATTGAGGATTGAGGATTGAGGATTCAGGATTGAAGATTGAGGATTGGGGACTGAGGATTGAGGATTGAGGATTGAGGATTGAAGGTTGAGTATTGAGGATTGAAGATTGAGGATTGTGGTTTGAGGATTGAGGATTGAGGATTCAGGATTGAAGATTGAGGATTGGGGACTGAGGATTGAAGATTGAGGATTGAGGACTGAGGATTGAGGATTGAAGATTGAGTATTGAGGATTGAAGATTGAGGATTGAGGATTGAGGTTTGAGGATTGAGGTTTAAGGACTGAGGACTGAGGGTTGAGGATTGAGAATTGAGGGTTGAGGATTGAGGATTGAAGATTGAGGATTGGGTATTGAGGATTGAAGAATGAGGATTGTGGATTGAGGATTGAGGATTGAGGATTGAAGATTGAATATTGATGATAGAAGATTGAGGATTGAGGATTGAGGGTTGTGGTTTGCGGAAGAGGACTAAGGGTTGAGTATTGATGTTTGAGGTCTGAGAATGGAGGATAGAGGATTGAGAATTTAGGATTGAGGATTGAGGATTGAGGATTGAGGATTGAGTATTGAGGGTTGAAGGTTGAGGATAGAGGATTGAGGATTGAGGATTGAGGATTGAGGATTGAGGATTGAAGGTTGAGTATTGAGGATTGAAGATTGAGGATTGAGGTTTGAGGATTGAGGATTGAGGATTCAGGATTGAAGATTGAGTATTGGGTACTGAGGATTGAGATTTGATTATTGAATATTGTGGATTCAGTATTGAACCATGAGAATTCAGGATATTCCGTTGAGTATTGAGTATTGAGGATTGATGGTTGAGGGTTGTGTGTTGAATATTGAGAATTGAGGATTTAGGATTGAGGATTGGGGTTTGAGGATTGAAAATTGAGTATTGATGATTGAGTATTGAGGGTTGAGGATTGGGGACGAGGACTGACGGTTGAGGGTTGAGGTTTGAGGATTGAGGATTGAGGATTGAGGATTGAAGATTGAGGATTGGGTACTGAGGATTGAAGATTCTGGATTGAGTATTGAAGATTGAGGATTGATGATTGAGGATTGAGGAATGAGGGCTGAGGATTGAGGATTGAGGATTGAAGATTGGGTATTGAGGATTGAAGGTTGAGGATTGGAGATTGAGGATTGAGGATTGAGGTTTGAGGATTGAAGATTGAGTATTTGGGACTGAGGGTTGAAGATTCAGTATTGAGGATTGAAGATTGAGTATTGAGGATTGAGGATTGAATATTGAGGACTCAGTGTTGAGGGCTGAGTGATGAGAATTGATGTTTGTGGATAGAGATATGAAGATTGCAGATTGAGTATTGAGTATTGAAAACTGTGAATTGAGGATATTCTATTGAGGATGGAGGATTGACAACTGATTGTTGAGGACTGACGGCTGAGGATTGAGGATTGAGAATTGAGGATTGAGTATTGAGTATTGAAGATTGAGGATTGATGATTGAGAGTTGTGGATTGAGGATTGAAGATTGAGTATTGAGGATTGAAGATTGAGCATTGAGGATTGAGGATTGAAGATTGAAGATTGAGTATTGAGGATTGAAGATTGATAATTGAGGATTGAGTGTCGAGGATTGAGGTTTGAGTATTGAAACCTGCGAGTTCAGGATATTCTATTGGTTATTGAGAATTGAGGATTGATGGTTGGGTATTGAGGAATGAGAATTGAGGATTAAGGATTGAGTATTGAAGATTGAGGATTGATGATTGAGGATTGAGGAATGAGGGCTGAGGATTGAGGATTGAGGATTGAAGATTGGGTATTGAGGATTGAAGATTGAGGATTGGAGATTGTGGATTGAGGATTGAGGATTGATGATTGAGGATTCAGGATTGAAGATTGAGGATTGGGGACTGAGGATTGAAGATTGAGGATTGAGGACTGAAGATTGAAGATTGACGATTCAGGATTGAGGATTGAGGATTGAAGATTGAGGATTGGGGACTGAATGCTGAGGGTTGAGTGATGATAATTGATCTTTGTGGATAGAGATTTGAAGATTGCAGATTGAGCTTTGAGTATTGAAAACTGTGAATTGAGGATATTCTGTTGAGGACTGAGGATTGACAACTGATTGTTGAGTACTCTGGGCTGAAGATTGAGGATTCAGGATTGAGGATTCAGGATTGAGGTTTGAGGACTGAGGATTGTGGATTGAAGTTTGAGGATTGGATATTGAGGATTGAACATTGAGGATTGAGGATTGAGGATAGGGGATTGAGGATTGAGGATTGAGGATTGAGGATTGAAGATTGAGCATTGAGGATTGAGGATTGAGGATTGAGGATTGAGGATTGAGGATTCAGGATTGAAGATTGAGGATTGGGGACTGAGGATTGAGGATTGAGGATTGAGGATTGAAGGTTGAGTATTGAGGATTGAAGATTGAGGATTGTGGTTTGAGGATTGAGGATTGAGGATTCAGGATTGAAGATTGAGGATTGGGGACTGAGGATTGAAGATTGAGGATTGAGGACTGAGGATTGAGGATTGAAGATTGAGTATTGAGGATTGAAGATTGAGGATTGAGGATTGAGGTTTGAGGATTGAGGTTTAAGGACTGAGGACTGAGGGTTGAGGATTGAGAATTGAGGGTTGAGGATTGAGGATTGAAGATTGAGGATTGGGTATTGAGGATTGAAGAATGAGGATTGAGGATTGAGGATTGAGGATTGAGGATTGAAGATTGAATATTGATGATAGAAGATTGAGGATTGAGGATTGAGGGTTGTGGTTTGAGGAAGAGGACTAAGGGTTGAGTATTGATGTTTGAGGTCTGAGAATGGAGGATAGAGGATTGAGAATTTAGGATTGAGGATTGAGGATTGAGGATTGAGGATTGAGTATTGAGGGTTGAAGGTTGAGGATAGAGGATTGAGGATTGAGGATTGAGGATTGAGGATTGAGGATTGAAGGTTGAGTATTGAGGATTGAAGATTGAGGATTGAGGTTTGAGGATTGAGGATTGAGGATTCAGGATTGAAGATTGAGTATTGGGTACTGAGGATTGAGATTTGATTATTGAATATTGTGGATTCAGTATTGAACCATGAGAATTCAGGATATTCCATTGAGTATTGAGTATTGAGGATTGATGGTTGAGGGTTGTGTGTTGAATATTGAGAATTGAGGATTTAGGATTGAGGATTGGGGTTTGAGGATTGAAAATTGAGTATTGATGATTGAGTATTGAGGGTTGAGGATTGGGGACGAGGACTGACGGTTGAGGGTTGAGGTTTGAGGATTGAGGATTGAGGATTGAGGATTGAAGATTGAGGATTGGGTACTGAGGATTGAAGATTCTGGATTGAGGATTGAGGATTGAGGATTGAGGATTGAAGATTCAGTATTGAGGATTGAAGATTGAGAATTGAGGGTTGAGGACTGCGGACTGAGGATTGAGAATTGAGAATTGAGGATTGAGGATTGAGGATTGAAGATTGAGGATTGGGTATTGAGGATTGAAGAATGCGGGTTGAGGATTGAGGATTGAGAATTGAGGATTGAAGCCTGAGTATTCAGGATTGAAGATTGACGATTGAGGATTGAGGATTGAGGATTGAGAATTGAGGATTGAGGATTGAAGGTTTAGTATTGAGGATTGAAGATTGAGGATTGAGGATTGAGGATTGAGTATTGAGGATTGAAAGTTGAGGATTTGGGACTGAGTGTTGAGGGTTGAGTGATGAGGATTGATGTTTGTGGATAGAGATTTGAAGATTGCAGATTGAGTGTTGAGTATTGAAAACTGTGAATTGAGGATATTCTATTGAGGATTGAGGATTGACAACTGATTGTTGAGGACTTAGGGCTGAAGATTGATGATTCAGGGTTGAGGATTCAGAATTGACGTTTTAGGACTCAGGATTGAGGATTGAAGATTGAGTATTGAGGATTGAATATTGAGGATTGAAGATTGAGGATTGGGGATTGAGGATTGAGGATTGAGTAATGAGGATTGAGGATTGAGGGTTGAAGATTGCGTATTTAGGATTGAAGATTGAGTATTGAGGATTGAGGATTGAAGATTGAAGATTGAGTATTGAGGATTGAAGATTGAGGATTGAGAATTGAGAATCGAGGATGGAGGATGAGTGGTGAGGGTTGAGGATTGAGGTTTGAGTATTGAAACCTGCGAGTTCAGGATATTCTATTGGTTATTGAGAATTGAGGATTGATGGTTGGGTATTGAGGAATGAGAATTGAGGATTAAGGATTGAGTATTGAAGATTGAGGATTGATGATTGAGGATTGAGGAATGAGGGCTGAGGATTGAGGATTGAGGATTGAAGATTGGGTATTGAGGATTGAAGATTGAGGATTGGAGATTGAGGATTGAGGATTGAGGTTTGAGGATTGAAGATTGAGTATTTGGGACTGAGGGTTGAAGATTCAGTATTGAGGATTGAAGATTGAGTATTGAGGATTGAGGATTGAATATTGAGGACTCAGTGTTGAGGGCTGAGTGATGAGAATTGATGTTTGTGGATAGAGATATGAAGATTGCAGATTGAGTATTGAGTATTGAAAACTGTGAATTGAGGATATTCTATTGAGGATGGAGGATTGACAACTGATTGTTGAGGACTGACGGCTGAGGATTGAGGATTGAGAATTGAGGATTGAGTATTGAGTATTGAAGATTGAGGATTGATGATTGAGAGTTGTGGATTGAGGATTGAAGATTGAGTATTGAGGATTGAAGATTGAGCATTGAGGATTGAGGATTGAAGATTGAAGATTGAGTATTGAGGATTGAAGATTGATAATTGAGGATTGAGTGTCGAGGATTGAGGTTTGAGTATTGAAACCTGCGAATTCAGGATATTCTATTGAGTATTGAAAATTGAGTATTGATGGTTGAGTATTGAGGATTGAGAATTGAGGATTAAGGATTGAGTATTGAAGGTTGAGGATTGATGATTGAGGATTGAGGAATGAGGATTGAGGATTGAGGATTGAGGATTGAAGATTGAGGATTTGGGTCAGAGGATTGAAGATTCAGGATTGAGGATTGAGAGTTGAGGATTGAGGATTGAAGATTGAGTATTTAGGATTGAAGATTGAGGATTGAGGATTGAGTATTGAAGATAGAAGATTGAGTATTGAGGATTGAAGGTTGAGGATTGAGGATTGAAGATTGAGAATTGAGTATTGCGTATTGAACGTTGAGGACTGAGCGTTAAGGGCTGAGTGATGAGGATTGATGTTTGTGGATCGAGATTTGAAGATTGCAGATTGAGTATTGAGTATTGAAAACTGTGAATTGAGGATATTCTATTGAGGATTGAGGATTGACAACTGATTGTTGAGGACTGAGGTCTGAGGATTGAGGATTCTGGTTTGAGGTTTGAGCACTGAGGATTGAGGGTTGAGGATTGAGGATTGAGGATTGACGGTTGAGGCTTGAGGATTGAGGATTGAGGATTGAAGATTGAGTATTGATGACTGAGTATTGAGGGTTGAGGGTTGAGGACGAGGACTGACGGTTCAGGATTGAAGATTGAGTATTG
Organism: Calliopsis andreniformis; assembly: GCF_051401765.1. Lineage (NCBI taxonomy): Eukaryota > Metazoa > Arthropoda > Insecta > Hymenoptera > Andrenidae > Calliopsis > Calliopsis andreniformis. The sequence goes on along the minus strand of NW_027480450.1, from coordinate 319,647 downwards.
AGGATTGAAGATTGAGGATTGGGGATTGAGGACTGAAAATTGAGGATTGAGGATTGAGGATCGAGGATGGACGATGAGTGGTGAGGATTGAGGATTGAGGTTTGAGTATTGAAACCTGCGAATTCAGGATATTCTATTGAGTATTGAAAATTGAGGATTGATGGTTGAGTATTGAGGATTGAGAATTGAGGATTAAGGATTGAGTATTGAAGGTTGAGGATTGATGATTGAGGATTGAGGAATGAGGATTGAGGATTGAGGATTGAGGATAGAAGATTGGGTATTGAGGATTGAAGATTGAGGATTGGGGATTGAGGATTGAGGATTGAGGATTGAGGATTGAGGATTGAAGATTGAGGATTTGGGTCTGAGGATTGAAGATGCAGGATTGAGGATTGAGAGTTGAGGACAGAGGATTGAAGATTCAGTATTTAGGATTGAAGATTGAGGATTGAGGATTGAGTATTGAAGATAGAAGATTGAGTATTGAGGATTGAAGATTGAGGATTGAGGATTGAGGATCGAGGATGGAGGATGAGGGGTGAGGGTTGATGATTGGGGTTTGAGAATTGAAACATGCGAATTCAGGATATTCTATTGAGTATTGAGAATTGAGGATTGATGGTTGAGTATTGAGGATTGAGAATTGAGGATTGATGTTTGAGGATTGAGATTTCATTATTGTATATTGTGGATTGAGTATTGAACCATGAGACTTCAGGTTATTCTATTGAGTATTGAGAATTGAGGATTGATGGTTGAGTATTGAGGATTGATGGTTGAGGGTTGTGTGTTGAATGTTGAGGATTGAGGATTGAGGATTGAGGATTGAGGATTGAAGATTGAGTATTTACGATTGTGTATTGAAGGTTGAGGGTTGAGTACGAGGACTGACGGTTGAGGATTGAGGTTTGAGGATTGAGGGTTGTGGATTGAGGGCTGAGGATTGAGGATTTTGCATTGAGCATTGAGGATTGAAGATTGAGGACTGGGGATTGAGAGTAGAAGATTGAGGATTAAGGATTGAGGACTGGGGATTGAGGATCTAGGATTGGAGACTGATTATTGAGGATTGAAGATTGAGGATTGCAGATTGAGGATTGAGAATTGAGAACTGAGGATGAGGACTGAGGGTTGAGGAATGAGGATTGAGGAACGAGGATTGAGGATTGAGGATTGAGGACAGCGGAATGACGATTGAGTATTGCATATTGAGGTTTGATGACTGAGGATTGAGGATCGAGGATAGAGGATTGAGGATTGAGGATCGAAGGTTGAGTATTGAGGATTGAAAATTGAGGATTGGGGATTGAGGATTGAGGAATGAGTAATGAGGATTGAAGATTGAGGATTTGGGACTGAGGATTGAAGATTCAGGGTTGAGGATTGAGAATTGAGGATTGAGGATTGAGGATTGAGGATTGGGTATTGAGGATTGAAGAACGAGGATTGAGGACTGAGGATTGAGGTTTGAGGAATGAGGATTGAGGATTGAGGACTGAGAATTGAGGATTGAAGATTGAGCATTGAAGATTGAAGATTGAGTATCGAGTAGTGAAGATTGAGGATTGAGGATTGAGGATTGATGATTGAGGATAGAGGATTGAGGATCAGGGCTGAGGGTTGAGGATTGAGGATTGAGGATTGAGGATTAAAGATTGAGGATTGGGGACTGCGTGTTGAGGGTGAGTGATGAGAATTGATGTTTGTGGATAGAGATTTGAAGATTGCAGATTGAGTATTGAGTATTGAAAACTGTGAATTGAGGATATTCTACTGAGGATTGAGGATTGACGACAGATTGTTGAGGACTGCGGTCTGAAGATTGAGGATTCAGGATTGAGGGTTCAGAATTGAGGTTTGAGGACTGAGGATTGAGGATTGAAGATTTAGTATTGAGGATTGAAGATTGAGGATTGAGGATTAAGGATTGAGGTTTGGGGATTGAGGATCTAGGATTGGAGATTGATTATTGAGGATTGAAGATTGAGTATTGAGGACTGAGGGTTGAGAATTGAGAATTGAGGATGAGGACTGAGGGTTGAGGATTGAGGTATGAGGAATGAGAATTGAGGATTGAGGATTGAGGATTGAGTATGGCGGATGAGGGCTGAGGGTTGAGTATTGAGGTTTGAGTTTTGAACCCTGAGAATTCAGGATATTATATTGAGTATTGAGAATTGAGGATTGATGTTTGAGTATTGAGGACTGAGGATTACGGGTTGAAGATTTAGCATTGAGGATTCAGAATTAATGTTTGAGGACTGATGATTCAGGATTGAAAATTGAGTATAGAGGATTGAAGATTGAGGATTGAGGATTGAGGATTGAGGATTGAAGATTGAGAATTGAGGATTGAGGATTGGACATTGAGGACTGAGTGTTGAGGGTTGAGTGGTGAGAATTGAAGTTTGTGCATAGAGATTTGAAGATTGCAGATGGAGTATTGAGCATTGAAAACTGTGAATTGAGGATTTTCTATTGAGGATTGAGGATTGACAACTGATTGTTGAGAACTGAGGGCTGAAGTCTGAGGGTACGGGATTGAGGATTCAGAATTGAGGTTTGACGACTGAGGATTGAGGATTGAAGATTGTGTATTGAGGATTGAAGATTGAGGTTTGACGATTGAGGATTGAGGATTGAGGATGAGGTCTGAGGGTTGAGGATTGAGGATTCAGGACTGAGGACTGACGATTGAGGATTGAGAATTGAGGATTGAGGATTGAGGCTTGAAGATTGAGGATTTGGTATTGAGGATTGAAGAATGAGGGTTGAGGATTGAGGATTGAGGGTTGAGGATTGAAGATTGAGTATTCAGGTTTGAAGATAGACGTTTGAGGATTGAGGATTGAGGATTGAGAATTGAGGATTGAGGATTGAACATTCAGTATTGAGGATTGAAGATTGAGGATTGAGGATTATGGGTTGAGGATTGAGGATTGAAGATTGAGTACTGGGGATTGAGGGTTGAAGATTGAGGATTAAGGATTGAGGATTGGTGATTGAGGATCTAGGATTAGAGTTTGATTATTGAGGATTGAAGATTGAGGATTGAGGATTGAGGATTGAGGATTGAGGATTGAGAACTGAGGATGAGGACTGAGGGTTGAGGATTGAGGTTTGAGGAACGAGGATTGAGGATTGAGGATTGAGGACTGCGTATTGACGATTGAGTATTGAATATTGAGGATTGATGACTGAGGGTTGAGGATTGAGGATTGAGGATTGAGGATTGAGGATTGAGGATTGAGGTTTGAGGATTGAAGATTGAGTATTTGGGACTGAGGATTGAAGATTCAGTATTGAGGATTGAAGATTGAGTATTGAGGATTGAGGATTGAACATTGAGGACTGAGTGTTGAGGTCTGAGTGATGAGAATTGATGTTTGTGGATAGAGATATGAAGATTGCAGATTGAGTATTGAGTATTGAAAACTGTGAATTGAGGATATTCTTTTAATAATGGAGGATTGACAACAGATTGTTGAGGACTAAGGGCTGAGGATTGAGGATTGAGAATTGAGGATTGAGGATTGAGGATTGGGTATTGAGGATTGAAGAATGAGGATTGATGACTGAGGATTGAGGTTTGAGGAATGAGGATTGAGGATTGAGGATTGGGTATTGAGGATTGAAGAATGAGGGTTGAGTATTGAGGATTGAGGGTTGAGGATTGAAGATTGAGTATTCAGGTTTGAAGATTGACGTTTCAGGATTGAGGATTGAGGATTGAGAATTGAGGATTGAGGATTGAAGATTCAGTATTGAGGATTGAAGATTGAGGACTGAGGATTAAGGATTGAGGATTGAGGATTGAAGATTGAGGATTGGGGACTGAGTGTTGAGGGTTGAGTGATGAGAATAGATGTTTGAGGATAGAGATTTGAAGATTGCAGCTTGAGTTTTGAGTATTGAAAACTGTGAACTGAGGATATTCTATTGAGGATTGAGAATTGACAACTGATTGTAGAGGACTGAGGGCTGAAGGTTGAGGATTCAGGATTGAGGATTGACGATTGAGTATTGAAGATTGAGGATTGATGACTGAGGATTGAGGATTGAGGATTGAGGATTGAGGATTGAGTATTGAAGATTGAGGATTGATGATTGAGGATTGAGGAATGAGGGCTGAGGATTGAGGATTGAGGATTGAAGATTGGGTATTGAGGATTGAAGATTGAGGATTGGAGATTGTGGATTGAGGATTGAGGATTGATGATTGAGGATTCAGGATTGAAGATTGAGGATTGGGGACTGAGGATTGAAGATTGAGGATTGAGGACTGAAGATTGAAGATTGACGATTCAGGATTGAGGATTGAGGATTGAAGATTGAGGATTGGGGACTGAATGCTGAGGGTTGAGTGATGATAATTGATCTTTGTGGATAGAGATTTGAAGATTGCAGATTGAGCTTTGAGTATTGAAAACTGTGAATTGAGGATATTCTGTTGAGGACTGAGGATTGACAACTGATTGTTGAGTACTCTGGGCTGAAGATTGAGGATTCAGGATTGAGGATTCAGGATTGAGGTTTGAGGACTGAGGATTGTGGATTGAAGATTGAGGATTGGATATTGAGGATTGAGGATTGAGGATTGAGGATTGAGGATAGGGGATTGAGGATTGAGGATTGAGGATTGAGGATTGAAGATTGAGCATTGAGGATTGAGGATTGAGGATTGAGGATTGAGGATTGAGGATTCAGGATTGAAGATTGAGGATTGGGGACTGAGGATTGAGGATTGAGGATTGAGGATTGAAGGTTGAGTATTGAGGATTGAAGATTGAGGATTGTGGTTTGAGGATTGAGGATTGAGGATTGAAGATTGAGGATTGGGTATTGAGGATTGAAGAATGCGGGTTGAGGATTGAGGATTGAGAATTGAGGATTGAAGCCTGAGTATTCAGGATTGAAGATTGACGATTGAGGATTGAGGATTGAGGATTGAGAATTGAGGATTGAGGATTGAAGGTTTAGTATTGAGGATTGAAGATTGAGGATTGAGGATTGAGGATTGAGTATTGAGGATTGAAAGTTGAGGATTTGGGACTGAGTGTTGAGGGTTGAGTGATGAGGATTGATGTTTGTGGATAGAGATTTGAAGATTGCAGATTGAGTATTGAGTATTGAAAACTGTGAATTGAGGATATTCTATTGAGGATTGAGGATTGACAACTGATTGTTGAGGACTTAGGGCTGAAGATTGATGATTCAGGGTTGAGGATTCAGAATTGACGTTTTAGGACTCAGGATTGAGGATTGAAGATTGAGTATTGAGGATTGAATATTGAGGATTGAAGATTGAGGATTGGGGATTGAGGATTGAGGATTGAGTAATGAGGATTGAGGATTGAGGGTTGAAGATTGCGTATTTAGGATTGAAGATTGAGTATTGAGGATTGAGGATTGAAGATTGAAGATTGAGTATTGAGGATTGAAGATTGAGGATTGAGAATTGAGAATCGAGGATGGAGGATGAGTGGTGAGGGTTGAGGATTGAGGTTTGAGTATTGAAACCTGCGAGTTCAGGATATTCTATTGGTTATTGAGAATTGAGGATTGATGGTTGGGTATTGAGGAATGAGAATTGAGGATTAAGGATTGAGTATTGAAGATTGAGGATTGATGATTGAGGATTGAGGAATGAGGGCTGAGGATTGAGGATTGAGGATTGAAGATTGGGTATTGAGGATTGAAGATTGAGGATTGGAGATTGAGGATTGAGGATTGAGGTTTGAGGATTGAAGATTGAGTATTTGGGACTGAGGGTTGAAGATTCAGTATTGAGGATTGAAGATTGAGTATTGAGGATTGAGGATTGAATATTGAGGACTCAGTGTTGAGGGCTGAGTGATGAGAATTGATGTTTGTGGATAGAGATATGAAGATTGCAGATTGAGTATTGACTATTGAAAACTGTGAATTGAGGATATTCTATTGAGGATGGAGGATTGACAACTGATTGTTGAGGACTGACGGCTGAGGATTGAGGATTGAGAATTGAGGATTGAGTATTGAGTATTGAAGATTGAGGATTGATGATTGAGAGTTGTGGATTGAGGATTGAAGATTGAGTATTGAGGATTGAAGATTGAGCATTGAGGATTGAGGATTGAAGATTGAAGATTGAGTATTGAGGATTGAAGATTGATAATTGAGGATTGAGTGTCGAGGATTGAGGTTTGAGTATTGAAACCTGCGAATTCAGGATATTCTATTGAGTATTGAAAATTGAGTATTGATGGTTGAGTATTGAGGATTGAGAATTGAGGATTAAGGATTGAGTATTGAAGGTTGAGGATTGATGATTGAGGATTGAGGAATGAGGATTGAGGATTGAGGATTGAGGATTGAAGATTGAGGATTTGGGTCAGAGGATTGAAGATTCAGGATTGAGGATTGAGAGTTGAGGATTGAGGATTGAAGATTGAGTATTTAGGATTGAAGATTGAGGATTGAGGATTGAGTATTGAAGATAGAAGATTGAGTATTGAGGATTGAAGGTTGAGGATTGAGGATTGAAGATTGAGAATTGAGTATTGCGGATTGAACGTTGAGGACTGAGCGTTAAGGGCTGAGTGATGAGGATTGATGTTTGTGGATCGAGATTTGAAGATTGCAGATTGAGTATTGAGTATTGAAAACTGTGAATTGAGGATATTCTATTGAGGATTGAGGATTGACAACTGATTGTTGAGGACTGAGGTCTGAGGATTGAGGATTCTGGTTTGAGGTTTGAGCACTGAGGATTGAGGGTTGAGGATTGAGGATTGAGGATTGACGGTTGAGGCTTGAGGATTGAGGATTGAGGATTGAAGATTGAGTATTGATGACTGAGTATTGAGGGTTGAGGGTTGAGGACGAGGACTGACGGTTGAGGATTGAAGATTGAGTATTGAGGATTGAAGATTGAGGATTGGGGATTGAGGACTGAAAATTGAGGATTGAGGATTGAGGATCGAGGATGGACGATGAGTGGTGAGGATTGAGGATTGAGGTTTGAGTATTGAAACCTGCGAATTCAGGATATTCTATTGAGTATTGAAAATTGAGGATTGATGGTTGAGTATTGAGGATTGAGAATTGAGGATTAAGGATTGAGTATTGAAGGTTGAGGATTGATGATTGAGGATTGAGGAATGAGGATTGAGGATTGAGGATTGAGGATAGAAGATTGGGTATTGAGGATTGAAGATTGAGGATTGGGGATTGAGGATTGAGGATTGAGGATTGAGGATTGAGGATTGAAGATTGAGGATTTGGGTCTGAGGATTGAAGATGCAGGATTGAGGATTGAGAGTTGAGGACAGAGGATTGAAGATTCAGTATTTAGGATTGAAGATTGAGGATTGAGGATTGAGTATTGAAGATAGAAGATTGAGTATTGAGGATTGAAGATTGAGGATTGAGGATTGAGGATCGAGGATGGAGGATGAGGGGTGAGGGTTGATGATTGGGGTTTGAGAATTGAAACATGCGAATTCAGGATATTCTATTGAGTATTGAGAATTGAGGATTGATGGTTGAGTATTGAGGATTGAGAATTGAGGATTGATGTTTGAGGATTGAGATTTCATTATTGTATATTGTGGATTGAGTATTGAACCATGAGACTTCAGGTTATTCTATTGAGTATTGAGAATTGAGGATTGATGGTTGAGTATTGAGGATTGATGGTTGAGGGTTGTGTGTTGAATGTTGAGGATTGAGGATTGAGGATTGAGGATTGAGGATTGAAGATTGAGTATTTACGATTGTGTATTGAAGGTTGAGGGTTGAGTACGAGGACTGACGGTTGAGGATTGAGGTTTGAGGATTGAGGGTTGTGGATTGAGGGCTGAGGATTGAGGATTTTGCATTGAGCATTGAGGATTGAAGATTGAGGACTGGGGATTGAGAGTAGAAGATTGAGGATTAAGGATTGAGGACTGGGGATTGAGGATCTAGGATTGGAGACTGATTATTGAGGATTGAAGATTGAGGATTGCAGATTGAGGATTGAGAATTGAGAACTGAGGATGAGGACTGAGGGTTGAGGAATGAGGATTGAGGAACGAGGATTGAGGATTGAGGATTGAGGACAGCGGAATGACGATTGAGTATTGCATATTGAGGTTTGATGACTGAGGATTGAGGATCGAGGATAGAGGATTGAGGATTGAGGATCGAAGGTTGAGTATTGAGGATTGAAAATTGAGGATTGGGGATTGAGGATTGAGGAATGAGTAATGAGGATTGAAGATTGAGGATTTGGGACTGAGGATTGAAGATTCAGGGTTGAGGATTGAGAATTGAGGATTGAGGATTGAGGATTGAGGATTGGGTATTGAGGATTGAAGAACGAGGATTGAGGACTGAGGATTGAGGTTTGAGGAATGAGGATTGAGGATTGAGGACTGAGAATTGAGGATTGAGGATTGAGCATTGAAGATTGAAGATTGAGTATCGAGTAGTGAAGATTGAGGATTGAGGATTGAGGATTGATGATTGAGGATAGAGGATTGAGGATCAGGGCTGAGGGTTGAGGATTGAGGATTGAGGATTGAGGATTAAAGATTGAGGATTGGGGACTGAGTGTTGAGGGTGAGTGATGAGAATTGATGTTTGTGGATAGAGATTTGAAGATTGCAGATTGAGTATTGAGTATTGAAAACTGTGAATTGAGGATATTCTACTGAGGATTGAGGATTGACGACAGATTGTTGAGGACTGCGGTCTGAAGATTGAGGATTCAGGATTGAGGGTTCAGAATTGAGGTTTGAGGACTGAGGATTGAGGATTGAAGATTTAGTATTGAGGATTGAAGATTGAGGATTGAGGATTAAGGATTGAGGTTTGGGGATTGAGGATCTAGGATTGGAGATTGATTATTGAGGATTGAAGATTGAGTATTGAGGACTGAGGGTTGAGAATTGAGAATTGAGGATGAGGACTGAGGGTTGAGGATTGAGGTTTGAGGAATGAGAATTGAGGATTGAGGATTGAGGATTGAGTATGGCGGATGAGGGCTGAGGGTTGAGTATTGAGGTTTGAGTTTTGAACCCTGAGAATTCAGGATATTATATTGAGTATTGAGAATTGAGGATTGATGTTTGAGTATTGAGGACTGAGGATTACGGGTTGAAGATTTAGCATTGAGGATTCAGAATTAATGTTTGAGGACTGATGATTCAGGATTGAAAATTGAGTATAGAGGATTGAAGATTGAGGATTGAGGATTGAGGATTGAGGATTGAAGATTGAGAATTGAGGATTGAGGATTGGACATTGAGGACTGAGTGTTGAGGGTTGAGTGGTGAGAATTGAAGTTTGTGCATAGAGATTTGAAGATTGCAGATGGAGTATTGAGCATTGAAAACTGTGAATTGAGGATTTTCTATTGAGGATTGAGGATTGACAACTGATTGTTGAGAACTGAGGGCTGAAGACTGAGGGTACGGGATTGAGGATTCAGAATTGAGGTTTGACGACTGAGGATTGAGGATTGAAGATTGTGTATTGAGGATTGAAGATTGAGGTTTGACGATTGAGGATTGAGGATTGAGGATGAGGGCTGAGGGTTGAGGATTGAGGATTCAGGACTGAGGACTGACGATTGAGGATTGAGAATTGAGGATTGAGGATTGAGGCTTGAAGATTGAGGATTTGGTATTGAGGATTGAAGAATGAGGGTTGAGGATTGAGGATTGAGGGTTGAGGATTGAAGATTGAGTATTCAGGTTTGAAGATAGACGTTTGAGGATTGAGGATTGAGGATTGAGAATTGAGGATTGAGGATTGAACATTCAGTATTGAGGATTGAAGATTGAGGATTGAGGATTATGGGTTGAGGATTGAGGATTGAAGATTGAGTACTGGGGATTGAGGGTTGAAGATTGAGGATTAAGGATTGAGGATTGGTGATTGAGGATCTAGGATTAGAGTTTGATTATTGAGGATTGAAGATTGAGGATTGAGGATTGAGGATTGAGGATTGAGGATTGAGAACTGAGGATGAGGACTGAGGGTTGAGGATTGAGGTTTGAGGAACGAGGATTGAGGATTGAGGATTGAGGACTGCGTATTGACGATTGAGTATTGAATATTGAGGATTGATGACTGAGGGTTGAGGATTGAGGATTGAGGATTGAGGATTGAGGATTGAGGATTGAGGTTTGAGGATTGAAGATTGAGTATTTGGGACTGAGGATTGAAGATTCAGTATTGAGGATTGAAGATTGAGTATTGAGGATTGAGGATTGAACATTGAGGACTGAGTGTTGAGGTCTGAGTGATGAGAATTGATGTTTGTGGATAGAGATATGAAGATTGCAGATTGAGTATTGAGTATTGAAAACTGTGAATTGAGGATATTCTTTTAATAATGGAGGATTGACAACAGATTGTTGAGGACTAAGGGCTGAGGATTGAGGATTGAGAATTGAGGATTGAGGATTGAGGATTGGGTATTGAGGATTGAAGAATGAGGATTGATGACTGAGGATTGAGGTTTGAGGAATGAGGATTGAGGATTGAGGATTGGGTATTGAGGATTGAAGAATGAGGGTTGAGTATTGAGGATTGAGGGTTGAGGATTGAAGATTGAGTATTCAGGTTTGAAGATTGACGTTTCAGGATTGAGGATTGAGGATTGAGAATTGAGGATTGAGGATTGAAGATTCAGTATTGAGGATTGAAGATTGAGGACTGAGGATTAAGGATTGAGGATTGAGGATTGAAGATTGAGGATTGGGGACTGAGTGTTGAGGGTTGAGTGATGAGAATAGATGTTTGAGGATAGAGATTTGAAGATTGCAGATTGAGTTTTGAGTATTGAAAACTGTGAACTGAGGATATTCTATTGAGGATTGAGAATTGACAACTGATTGTAGAGGACTGAGGGCTGAAGGTTGAGGATTCAGGATTGAGGATTGACGATTGAGTATTGAAGATTGAGGATTGATGACTGAGGATTGAGGATTGAGGATTGAGGATTGAGGATTGAGGATTGAAGATTGAGTATTGAGGATTGAATATTGAGGATCGACGACTGAGGATTGAGGATTGAGAATGAGGGCTGAGGGTTGAGGATTAAGGTATGAGTATTGAAGCCGGAGAACTCAGGATATTCTATTGAGTATTGAGAATTGAGTATTGATGTTTGAGTATTGAGCACTGAGGATTGAGTGCTGAAGATTTAGTATTGAGGATTCAGAATTGAGGTTTGAGTACTGAGGATTCAGGATTGAAGATTGAGTATAGAGGATTGAATATTGAGGATTGTGGATTGAGGATTGAGGATTGAGGATGAGGTCTGAGGGCTGAGGATTGAGGATTGAGGATTGAGGATTGAAGACTGAGTATTTGGGACTGAGGATTGAAGATTCAGGATTGAGGATTGAGAATTGAGGATTGAGGATTGAGGATTGAAGATTCAGTATTTTGGATTGAAGATTGAGAATTGAGGATTGAGGATTGAACATTGAGGACTGAGTGTTGAGGGCTGAGTGATGAGAATTGATGATTGTGGATAGAGATTTGAAGATAGCAGATTGAGTATTGAGAATTGAAAACTCTGAATTGAGAATATTCTATTGAGGATTGAGGATTGACAACTGATTGTTGAGGACTGAGGGCTGAAGATTGAGGATTCAGAATTGAGGATTCAGAATTGAGGTTTGAGGACTGAGGATTGAGGATTGAAGATTGAGTATCGAGTATTGAAGATTGAGGATTGAGGATTGAGGATTGATGATTGAGGATTGAGGATTGAGGATCAGGGCTGAGGGTTGAGGATTGAGAATTGAGGATTGAGGATAGAAGGTTGAGGATTGGGGACTGAGTGTTGAGGGTTGAGTGATGAGAATTGATGTTTGTGGATAGAGATTTGAAGATTGCAGATTGAGTATTGAGTATTGAAAGCTGTGAATTGAGGATATTCTACTGAGGATTGAGGATTGACGACACATTGTTGAGGACTGCGGTCTGAAGATTGAGGATTCAGGATTGAGGGTTCAGAATTGAGGTTTGAGGACTGAGGATTGAGGATTGAAGATTGAGTATTGATTATTGAAGATTGAGGATTGATGATTGAAGATTGACGATTGAGGACGACGGCTGACGGCTGAGGACTGAGGTTTGAGGACTGAGGACTGAGGGTTGAGGATCGAGAATTGAGAATTGAGGATTGAGGATTGAAGATTGAGTATTGGGTATTGAGGACTGAAGAATGAGGATTGAAGACTGAGGGTTGAGGTTTGAGGAATGAGGATTGAGGATTGAGGACTGAGAATTGAGGATTGAAGATTGAGCATTGAGGATTGAAGATTGAGGACTGGGGATTGAGGATTGAAGATTGAGGATTAATGATTGAGGTTTGGGGATTGAGGATCTAGGATTGGAGATTGATTATTGAGGATTGAAGATTGAGTATTGAGGATTGTGGGTTGAGAATTGAGAATTGAGGATGAGGACTGAGGGTTGAGGATTGAGGTTTGAGGAATGAGGATTGAGGATTGTGGATTGAGGATTGAGTATGGAGGATGAGGGCTAAGGGTTGAGGATTGAGGTTTGAGTTTTGAGCCCTGAGAATTCAGGATATTATACTGAGTATTGAGAATTGAGGATTGATGTTTGAGTATTGAGGACTGAGAATTACGGGTTGAAGGTTTAGCATTGAGGATTCAGAATTGATGTTTGAGGACTGAGGATTCAGGAATGAAAATTGAGTATAGAGGATTGAAGATTGAGGATTGAGGATTGAGGATTGAGGATTGAAGATTGAGAATTGAGGATTGAGGATTGGACATTGAGGACTGAGTGTTGAGGGTTGAGTGGTGAGAATTGAAGTTTGTGCATAGAGATTTGAAGATTGCAGATGGAGTATTGAGCATTGAAAACTGTGAATTGAGGATTTTCTATTGAGGATTGAGGATTGACAACTGATTGTTGAGAACTGAGGGCTGAAGACTGAGGGTACGGGATTGAGGATTCAGAATTGAGGTTTGACGACTGAGGATTGAGGATTGAAGATTGTGTATTGAGGATTGAAGATTGAGGTTTGACGATTGAGGATTGAGGATTGAGGATGAGGGCTGAGGGTTGAGGATTGAGGATTCAGGACTGAGGACTGACGATTGAGGATTGAGAATTGAGGATTGAGGATTGAGGCTTGAAGATTGAGGATTTGGTATTGAGGATTGAAGAATGAGGGTTGAGGATTGAGGATTGAGGGTTGAGGATTGAAGATTGAGTATTCAGGTTTGAAGATAGACGTTTGAGGATTGAGGATTGAGGATTGAGGATTGAAGATTGAGGATTTGGGACTGAGGATTGAAGATTCAGTATTGAGGATTGAGGATCGAAGATTGAGGACTGAGTGTTGAGGGTTGATTGATGAGAATTGATGTTTGTGTATTGAGATCTGAAGATTGAAGATTGGGGATTGAGTATTGAAAACAGAGAATTGAGGATATTCTATTGAGGACTGAGGATTTACGGTTGATTGTTGAGGACTGAGGGCTGCAGACAGAGGATTCAGGTTTGAGGATTCGGGTTTGAGGTTTGAGGACTGAGGATTGAGGGTTGAGGATTGAGGATTGAAGATTGACGGTTGAGGATTGAGGATTGAGGATGGAGGATTCAAGAGAGAGGACTGAGAGTTGAGGATTGAGTGTTGAGAATTGACGTTTGAGGATTGAGATTTGATTATTGTATATTGTGGATAGAGTATTGAACCATTAGATTTCAGGATGTTCTATTGAGTATTGAGAATTGAGGATTGATGGTTGAGTATTGAGGATCGATGGTTGAGGGTTGAAGGCTGAGGATTGGGGACTGAGTGTTGCGGGTTGAGTGATGAGAATTGATGTTTGTGGATATAGATTTGAAGATTGCAGATTGAGTATTGAGTATTGAAAACTGTGAATTGTGGATATTCTACTGAGGATTGAGGATTGACTACAGATTGTTGAGGACTGCGGTCTGAAGATTGAGGATTCAGGATTGAGGGTTCAGAATTGAGGTTTGAGGACTGAGGATTGAGGATTGAAGATTGAGTATTAAGGATTGAAGATTGAGGATTGATGATTGAGGATTGAGGATTGAGGACGAGGGCTGAGGGCTGAGGACTGATGTTTGAGGACTGAGGACTGAGGGTTGAGGATCGAGAATTGAGAATTGAGGATTGAAGATTGAGTATTGAGGATTGAATATTGAGGAATGAGGATTGAGGATTGTGGATTGAGGATTGAGGATTGAAGATTGAGTATTAAGTATTGAAAACTGTGAACTGATGATATTCTATTGAGGATTGAGGTTTGACAGCTGATTGTTGAGGACTGAGGGCTGAAGATTGAGGATTCAGAATTGAGGATTCAGGATTGAGGTTTGAGGGCTGAGGATTGAGGATTGAGGATGAGGACTGAGGGTTGAGGATTGAGGTTTGAGGAATGAGGATTGAGGATTGAGGATTGAGGATTGAGTATGGAGGATGAGGGCTGAGGGTTGAGGATTGAGGTTTGAGCTTTGAGCACTGAGAATTCAGGATATTATATTGAGTATTGAGAATTGAGGATTGATGTTTGAGTATTGAGGACTGAGGATTACGGGTTGAAGATTTAGCATTGAGGATTCAGAATTGATGTTTGAGGACTGAGGATTCAGGAATGAAAATTGAGTATAGAGGATTGAAGATTGAGGATTGAGGATTGAGGATAGAGGATTGAGGATGAGGCCTGAGGGTTGAGGATTGAGGCTTGAGGACTGAGTACTGAGGATTGAGGATTGAGGATTGAGGATTGAGGATTGAGGATTGAAGATTGAGAATTGAGGATTGAGGATTGAACATTGAGGACTGAGTGTTGAGGGCTGAGTGATGAGAATTGATGATTGTGGATAGAGATTTGAAGATAGCAGATTGAGTATTGAGAATCGAAAACTCTGAATTGAGAATATTCTATTGAGGATTGAGGATTGACAACTGATTGTTGAGGACTGAGGGCTGACGATTAAGGATTCAGGATTGAGGATTCAGAATTGAGGTTTGAGGACTGAGGATTGAGGATTGAAGATTGAGTATCGAGTATTGAAGATTGTGGATTGAGGATTGAGGATTGAGGATTGAGGATTGAGGATTGAGGATCAGGGCTGAGGGTTGAGGATTGAGGATTGAGGATTGAGGGTTGAAGGCTGAGGATAGGGGACTGAGTGTTGAGGGTTGAGTGATGAGAATTGATGTTTGTGGATATAGATTTGAAGATTGCAGATTGAGTATTGAGTATTGAAACTGTGAATTGAGGGTATTCTACTGAGGATTGAGGATTGACTACAGATTGTTGAGGACTGCGGTCTGAAGATTGAGGATTCAGGATTGAGGGTTCAGAATTGAGGTTTGAGGACTGAGGATTGAGGATTGAAGATTGAGTATTAAGGATTGAAGGTTGAGGATTGATGATTGGGGATTGAGGATTGAGGACGCGGGCTGAGGGCTGAGGACTGAGGTTTGAGGACTGAGGACTGAGGGTTGAGTATCGAGAATTGAGAATTGAGATTGAGCATTGAAGATTGAGGATTGGGTATTGAGGACTGAAGAATGAGGATTGAGGACTGAGGGTTGAGGTTTGAGGAATGAGGATTGAGGATTGAGGACTGAGAATTGAGGATTGAAGATTGAGCATTGAGGTTTGAAGATTGAGGACTGGGGATTGAGGATTGAAGATTGAGGATTAATGATTGAGGTTTGGGGATTGAGGATCTAGGATTGGAGATTGATTATTGAGGATTGAAGATTGAGTATTGAGGATTGTGGGTTGAGAATTGAGAATTGAGGATGAGGACTGAGGGTTGAGGATTGAGGTTTGAGGAATGAGGATTGAGGATTGAGGATTGAGGATTGAGTATGGAGGATGAGGGCTAAGGGTTGAGGATTGAGGTTTGAGTTTTGAGCCCTGAGAATTCAGGATATTATACTGAGTATTGAGAATTGAGGATTGATGTTTGAGTATTGAGGACTGAGGATTACGGGTTGAAGATTTAGCATTGAGAATTCAGAATTGATGTTTGAGGACTGAGGATTCAGGAATGAAAATTGAGTATAGAGGATTGAAGATTGAGGATTGAGGATTTAGGATTGAGGATTGAGGATGAGGCCTGAGGGTTGAGGATTGAGGCTTGAGGACTGAGTACTGAGGATTGAGGATTGAGGATTGAGGATTGAGGATTGAGGATTGAAGATTGAGAATTGAGGATTGAGGATTGGACATTGAGGACTGAGTGTTGAGGGTTGAGTGATGAGAATTGACGTTTGTGCATAGAGATTTCAAGATTGCAGATGGAGTATTGAGTATTGAAAACTGTGAATTGAGGGTATACTATTGAGGATTGAGGATTGACAACTGATTGTAGAGGACTGAGGGCTGAAGATTGAGAATTCAGGATTGAGGATTCAGGATTGAGGTTTGAGGACTGAGGATTGAGGATTGAAGATTGAGTATTAAGGATTGAAGATTGAGGATTGAGGATTGAGCATTGATGATTGAGGATGCTGTCTGAGGGTTGAGGATTGAAGTTTGAGGACTGAGTACTGAGGGTTGAGGATTGAGGATTGAGGATTGAGGATTGAGGATTGAAGATTGAGAATTGAGGATTGATGATTGGACATTGAGGACTGAGTGTTGAGGGCTGAGTGATGAGAATTGATGTTTGTGGATAGAGATTTGAAGATAGCAGATTGAGTATTGAGTATTGAAAACTGTGAATTGAGAATATTCTATTGAGGATTGAGGATTGACTACTGATTCTTGAGGACTGAGGGCTGAAGATTGAGGATTCAGAATTCAGGATTCAGAATTGAGGTTTGAGGACTGAGGATTGAGGATTGAAGATTGAGTATCGAGTATTGAAGATTGAGGATTGAGGATTGAGGATTGATGATTGAGGATTGAGGATTGAGGATCAGGGCTGAGGGTTGAGGATTGAGAATTGAGGATTGAGGATAGAAGATTGAGGATTGGGGACTGAGTGTTGAGGGTTGAGTGATGAGAATTGATATTTGTGGATAGAGATTTGAAGATTGCAGATTGAGTATTGAGTATTGAAAGCTGTGAATTGAGGATATTCTACTGAGGATTGAGGATTGACGACAGATTGTTGAGGACTGCGGTCTGAAGATTGAGGATTCAGGATTGAGGGTTCAGAATTGAGGTTTGAGGACTGAGGATTGAGGATTGAAGATTGAGTATTGATTATTGAAGATTGAGGATTGATGATTGAGGATTGAGGATATAGGACGAGGGCTGAGGGCTGAGGACTGAGGTTTGAGGACTGAGGACTGAGGACTGAGGGTTGAGGATCGAGAATTGAGAATTGAGGATTGAGGATTGGGGGTTGAGAATTGAGAATTGAGGATGAGGACTGAGGGTTGAGGATTGAGGTTTGAGGAATGAGGATTGAGGATTGAGGATTGAGGATTGAGGATTGAGTATGGAGGATGAGGGCTAAGGGTTGAGGATTGAGGTTTGAGTTTTGAGCCCTGAGAATTCAGGATATTATACTGAGTATTGAGAATTGAGGATTGATGTTTGAGTATTGAGGACTGAGGATTACGGGTTGAAGATTTAGCATTGAGGATTCAGAATTGATGTTTGAGGACTGAGGATTCAGGAATGAAAATTGAGTATAGAGGATTGAAGATTGAGGATTGAGGATTGAGGGTTGAGGATTGAGGATGAGGCCTGAGGGTTGAGGATTGAGGCTTGAGGACTGAGTACTGAGGATTGAGGATTGAGGATTGAGGATTGAGGATTGAGGATTGAGGATTGAAGATTGAGAATTGAGGATTGAGGATTGGACATTGAGGACTGAGTGTTGAGGGTTGAGTGATGAGAATTGACGTTTGTGCATAGAGATTTGAAGATTGCAGATGGAGTATTGAGTATTGAAAACTGTGAATTGAGGGTATACTATTGAGGATTGAGGATTGACAACTGATTGTAGAGGACTGAGGGCTGAAGATTGAGAATTCAGGATTGAGGATTCAGGATTGAGGTTTGAGGACTGAGGATTGAGGACTGTGGATGAGGTTTGAGGATTGAAGAATGAATATTGATGATTGAAGGTTGAGTATTGAGGATTCAGAATTGAGGTTTGAGGACTGAGGATTGAAGATTGAGGATTGAGGATTGAGGATGGTGGATTGAGGATTGAGGATGAGGGCTGAGGGTTGAGGATTGAGGATTGAGGTTTGAGGGACGAGGATTGGGGATTGAGGATTGAGGACTGAGGATTGACGATTGAGTATTGAAAATTGAGGATTGATGACTGAGGATTGAGGATTGAGGATTGAGGATTGAGGATTGAGGATTGAAGAGTGAGTATTGAGGATTGAATATTGAGGATCCACGACTGAGGATTGAGGATTGAGAATGAGGGCTGAGGGTTGAGGATTAAGGTATGAGTATTGAAGCCGGAGAACTCAGGATATTCTATTGAGTATTGAGAATTGAGTATTGATGTTTGAGTATTGAGCACTGAGGATTGAGGGTTGAAGATTTAGTATTGAGGATTCAGAATTGAGGTTTGAGTACTGAGGATTCAGGATTGAAGATTGAGTATAGAGGATTGAATATTGAGGATTGAGGATTGAGGATTGAGGATTGAGGATTGAGGATGAGGTCTGAGGGCTGAGGATTGAGGTTTGAGGACTGAGTACTGAGGATTGAGGATTGAGGATTGAGGATTGAGGATTGAGGATTGAAGATTGAGAATTGAGGATTGAAGATTGAGGATTGGGGACAGAGTGTTGAGGGTTGAGTGATTAGAATTGATGTTTGCGCATAGAGATTTGAAGATTGCAGATTGAGTATTGAGTATTGAAAACTGTGAATTGGGGATTTTCTATTGAGCATTGAGGATTGACAACTGATTGTTGAGATCTGAGGGATGAAGATTGATGATACAGGATTGTGGATTCAAAATTGAGGTTTGAGGACCGAGGATTGAGGATTGAACATTGAGTACTGAGGATTGAAGATTGAGGATTGACGATTGAGGATTGAGGATTGAGGATGAGGGCTGACGATTGAGGATTGAGGATTGAGGACTGAGGACTGAGGATTGAGGATTGAGAATTGAGGATTGAGGATTGAGAATTCAGGACTGAGGGTTGAGGATTGAAGATTTAAGATTGGGTATTGAGGATTGAAGAATGAGGATTGGGGATTGAGCATTGAGGATTGAGGATTGAGGATTGAGGATTGAAGACTGAGGATTTGGGACTGAGGATTGAAGATTCAGGATTGAGGATTGAGAATTGAGGATTGAGGATTGAGGATTGAAGATTCAGTATTTTGGATTGAAGATTGAGAATTGAGGATTGAGGATTGAACATTGAGGACTGAGTGTTGAGGGCTGAGTGATGAGAATTGATGATTGTGGATAGAGATTTGAAGATAGCAGATTGAGTATTGAGAATCGAAAACTCTGAATTGAGAATATTCTATTTAGGATTGAGGATTGACAACTGATTGTTGAGGACTGAGGGCTGAAGATTAAGGATTCAGGATTGAGGATTCAGAATTGAGGTTTGAGGACTGAGGATTGAGGATTGAAGATTGAGTATCGAGTATTGAAGATTGAGGATTGAGGATTGAGGATTGAGGATTGAGGATTGAGGATTGAGGATCAGGGCTGAGGGTTGAGGATTGAGGATTGAGGATTGAGGGTTGAAGGCTGAGGATAGGGGACTGAGTGTTGAGGGTTGAGTGATGAGAATTGATGTTTGTGGATATAGATTTGAAGATTGCAGATTGAGTATTGAGTATTGAAAACTGTGAATTGAGGATATTCTACTGAGGATTGAGGATTGACTACAGATTGTTGAGGACTGCGGTCTGAAGATTGAGGATTCAGGATTGAGGGTTCAGAATTGAGGTTTGAGGACTGAGGATTGAGGATTGAAGATTGAGTATTAAGGATTGAAGATTGAGGATTGATGATTGGGGATTGAGGATTGAGGACGAGGGCTGAGGGCTGAGGACTGAGGTTTGAGGACTGAGGACTGAGGGTTGAGGATCGAGAATTGAGAATTGAGGATTGAGGATTGAAGATTGAGGATTGGGTATTGAGGACTGAAGAATGAGTATTGAGGACTGAGGGTTGAGGTTTGAGGAATGAGGATTGAGGATTGAGGACTGAGAATTGAGGATTGAAGATTGAGCATTGAGGATTGAAGATTGAGGACTGGGGATTGAGTATGGAGGATGAGGGCTAAGGGTTGAGGATTGAGGTTTGAGTTTTGAGCCATGAGAATTCAGGATATTATACTGAGTATTGAGAATTGAGGATTGATGTTTGAGTATTGAGGACTGAGGATTACGGGTTGAAGATTTAGCATTGAGGATTCAGAATTGATGTTTGAGGACTGAGGATTCAGGAATGAAAATTGAGTATAGAGGATTGAAGATTGAGGATTGAGGATTGAGGATTGAGGATTGAGGATTGAGGATGAGGCCTGAGGGTTGAGAATTGAGGCTTGAGGACTGAGTACTGAGGATTGAGGATTGAGGATTGAGGATTGAGGATTGAGGATTGAAGATTGAGAATTGAGGATTGAGGATTGGACATTGAGGACTGAGTGTTGAGGGTTGAGTGATGAGAATTGACGTTTGTGCATAGAGATTTCAAGATTGCAGATGGAGTATTGAGTATTGAAAACTGTGAATTGAGGGTATACTATTGAGGATTGAGGATTGACAACTGATTGTAGAGGACTGAGGGCTGAAGATTGAGAATTCAGGATTGAGGATTCAGGATTGAGGTTTGAGGACTGAGGACTGAGGGCTGAGTATTGAGGATTCAGGATTGAGGATTCGGGTTTGAGGTTTGAGGACTGAGGATTGTGGGTTGAGGATTGAGGATTGAGGTTTGACGTTTGAGGACTGAGGATTGAGGATGGATGATTCAAGAGAGATGACAGAGTGTTGACAATTGAGTGTTGAGAATTAATGTTTGAGGATTGAGATTTGATTATTGTATATTGTGGATTGAGTGTTGAACCATGAGATTTCAGAATATTCTGTTGAGTATTGAGAATTGAGGATTGATGGTTGAGTATTGAGGATTGAGGATTGAGGGTTGTTGATTGCAGATTGAGGATTTGGGACTGAGGATTGAAGATTCAGGATTGAGGATTGAGAGTTGAGGATTGAGGATTGAGGATTGAATATTCAGTATTGAGGATTCAAGACTGAGAATTGAGGATTGAGGATTGAACATTGAAGACTGAGTGTTGAGGGCTGAGTGATGAGAATTGATGTATGTGTATAGAGATTTGAAGATTGCAGATTGAGTATTGAGTATTGAAAACTGTGAATTGAGGGTATACTATTGAGGATTGAGGATTGACAACTGATTGTTGAGGACTGAGGGCTGACGATTGAGGATTCAGGTTTGAGGATTCAGAATTGAGGTTTGAGGACTGAGGATTGAGGATTGAAGATTGTGTATTTAGGATTGAAGATTGTGGATTGAGGATTGAGGATTGAGCATTGTGTATTGAAGATTGAGGATTGAGGATTGAGGACTGAGGATTGATGATTGAGGATTGAGGATTGAAGATTGAGGCTTTGGGACCGAGGATTGAGGATTGAGGATTGAGTATTGAGGATTGAGGATTGAGGATTGAAGATTGAGTATTGAGGATTGAGGATGGAGGATGGAGGATGAGGGCTGAGGGTTGAGGATCGAGGTTTGAGTTTTGAGTCCTGAGAATTCAGGATATTCTATTGAGTATTGAGAATTGAGGATTGATGGTTGAGTATTGAGGGCTGAGGATTGAGGGTTGAAGATTGAGTATTGAGGATTCAGAATTGAGGTTTGAGGACTGAGGATTGAGGACTGAAGATTGAGTTTTGAGGATTGAATATTGAGGATTGAGGATTGAGGATTGAGTATTGAGAATTGAGGATTGAGGATTGAGGATTGAAGATTGAGTATTAAAGATTGTGGATTGATGATTTAGGATTGAGGAATGAGGATTGAGGGTTGAGGAATGAGGATTGAAGATTGAGTATTGATGATCGATGATTGAGGATTGAGGATTGAGGATTGAGGATTTAGGATTGAGGATTGAGGATTGAAGACTGAGGATTGAAGATTGAGGATTGAGGATTGAGGATTGAGGATTGCGGAATGAGGATTGAAGATTCAGTATTGAGGATTCAAGATTGAGAATTGAGGATTGAGGATTGAACATTGAGTACTGAGTGTTGAGGGTTGAGTGATGAGAAATGATGTTTGTGGATAGAGATTTGAAGATTGCAGATTGAGTATTGAGTATTCAAAACTGTGAATTGAGGATATTCTATTGAGGATTGAGGATTGACAACAGATTGTTGAGGACTGTGGTCTGAAGATTGAGGATTCAGGATTGAGGATTCAGAATCGAGGTTTGAGGACTGAGGATTGAGGTTTGAAGATTGAGTATTGAGGATTGAAGATTCAGGATTGATGATTGAGGATTGAAAATTGAGGATGAAGGCTGAGGGCTGAGGATTGAGGTTTGTGGACTGAGGACTGAGGACTGAGGGTTGAGGATCGAGAATTGAGGATTGAGGACTGAGGATTGATGATTGAGGATTGAGGATTGAAGATTGAGGATTTGGGACCGAGAATTGAGGATTGAGGATTGAGTATTGAGGATTGAGGATTGAGGATTGAAGATTGAGTATTGAGGATTGAGGATGGAGGATGGAGGATGAGGGCTGAGGGTTGAGGATCGAGGTTTGAGTTTTGAATCCTGAGAATTCAGGATATTCTATTGAGTATTGAGAATTGAGGATTGATGTTTGAGTATTGAGGGCTGAGGATTGAGGGTTGAAGATTGAGTATTGAGGATTCAGAATTGACGTTTGAGGACTGAGGATTGAGGACTGAAGATTGAGTATTGAGGATTGAATATTGAGGATTGAGGATTGAGGATTGAGTATTGAGAATTGAGGATTGAGGATTGAGGATTGAAGATTGAGTATTAAAGATTGTGGATTGATGATTTAGGATTGAGGAATGAGGATTGAGGGTTGAGGAATGAGGATTGAAGATTGAGTATTGATGATCGATGATTGAGGATTGAGGATTGAGGATTGAGGATTTAGGATTGAGGATTGAGGATTGAAGACTGAGGATTGAAGATTGAGGATTGAGGATTGAGGATTGAGGATTGCGGAATGAGGATTGAAGATTCAGTATTGAGGATTCAAGATTGAGAATTGAGGATTGAGGATTGAACATTGAGTACTGAGTGTTGAGGGTTGAGTGATGAGAATTGATGTTTGTGGATAGAGATTTGAAGATTGCAGATTGAGTATTGAGTATTCAAAACTGTGAATTGAGGATATTCTATTGAGGATTGAGGATTGACAACAGATTGTTGAGGACTGTGGTCTGAAGATTGAGGATTCAGGATTGAGGATTCAGAATCGAGGTTTGAGGACTGAGGATTGAGGTTTGAAGATTGAGTATTGAGGATTGAAGATTCAGGATTGATGATTGAGGATTGAAGATTGAGGATGAAGGCTGAGGGCTGAGGATTGAGGTTTGAGGGCTGAGGACTGAGGACTGAGGGTTGAGGATCGAGAATTGAGGATTGAGGATTGAGGATTGAAGATTGAGGATTGGGTATTGAGGATTGAAGAATGAGGACTGAGGATTGAGGATTGAGGATTGAGGATTGAAGATTGAGTATTGAGGATTGAAGACTGACGATTGAGGATTGAGGATTGGGGATTGAGGATTGAGGATTGAGGATTGAAGATTGAGTATTGAGGATTGAAGATTGAGGATTGAGGATTGAGGATTCAGGATTGAGGATTGAGGATTGAGGATTTCGGACTGAGGATTGAACGTTGAGGAATGAGTGTTGAGGGCTGAGTGATGAGAATTGATGTTTGTGGATAGAGATTCGAAGATAGCAGATTGAGTATTGAGTATTGAAAACTGTGAATTGAGGATATTCTATTGAGGATTGAGGATTGACAACTGATTCTTGAGGACTGTGGGCTGAGGATTGAGGATTCAGGATTGAGGATTCAGAATCGAGGTTTGAGGACTGAGGATTGAGGATTGAAGATTCAGTATTGATGATTGAAGACTGAGGATTGAGGATTGAGGATTGACGTTTGAGGATGAGGGCTGTGGGTAGAGGACTGTGGATTGAGGATTGAGGATTGACGATTGAGGATTGACTATTGGGGATTGAGAATTGAGGACTGAGGATTGAAGATTGAATATTGAGGATTGAAGATTGAGGATTGAGGATTGAGGATTGAAGATTGAGGACTGAGTGTTGAGGGTTGAGTGATGAGTATTGATGTTTGTGGATTGAGGTTTGAAGGTTGAAGAATGGGGATTGAGTGTTGAAAACTGTGAATTGAGGATATTCTATTGAGGATTGAGGATTGACAACTGATTGTTGAGGACTGAGTGCCGAAGATTGAGGATTCACGATTGAGGATTCAGAATTGTGGTTTGAGGACTGAGGATTGAGGATTGAAGATTGAGTATTGAGGACCGAAGATAGAGGATTGAGGATTGAGTATTGAGGATTGAAGATTGAGTATTGAGGATTGAAGGTTGAGGATTGAGGATTGAAGTTTGAGTATTGAGGATTGAATATTGAGGATTGAGGATTGAGGTCTGAGACTTGAGGATTGAGAATTGAGCATTGAGGATTGAGGGTTGAGGATGGAGGATTGAAGAGAGAGGACTGAGTATTGAGGATTGATGGTTCATGGTTGTGTGTTGAAAATAGAGGATTGAGGATTGAGTATTGAGAATTGAGAATTGATGGTTGAGTATTGAGGATTGAGGACTGAGGATTGAGGATTGAGGATTGAGGGTTGAGGATTGAGGACGAGGACTGGCGGGTTAGGATTGAGGTTTGAGGATTGAGGATTGAGGATTGAGTACTGAGACTTGAGGATTGAGGATTCAGCATTGAGGTTTGAAGATTGAGGACTTGGGATTGAGGACTGAACGTTGAGGATTAAGGATTGAGGATGGAGGATGAGGGGTGAGGGATCGAGGGTTGAGGTTTGGGTATTGAAACCTGCGAATTCAGGATATTCTATTGACAATTGAGAATTGAGTATTGATGGTTGAGTATTGAGGAATGAGAATTGAGGATTGAGGATTGAGGATTGAAGGTTGATGATTAAGGATTGAGGATTGAAGATTGAGTATTGAGGATTGAAGGTTGAGGATTGAGGATTGAGGATTGAGGGTTGAGGATTGAGGATTGAGGATTGAGGATTGAGGATTGAGGATTGAAGACTGAGGATTTGGGACTGAGGATTGAAGATTCAGGATTGAGGATTGAGAATTGAGGATTGAGGATTGAGGATTGAAGATTCAGTATTTTGGATTGAAGATTGAGAATTGAGGATTGAGGACTGAACATTGAGGACTGAGTGTTGAGGGCTGAGTGATGAGAATTGATGATTGTGGATAGAGATTTGAAGATAGCAGATTGAGTATTGAGAATCGAAAACTCTGAATTGAGAATATTCTATTGAGGATTGAGGATTGACAACTGATTGTTGAGGACTGAGGGCTGAAGATTGAGGATTCAGGATTCAGGATTCAGAATTGAGGTTTGAGGACTGAGGATTGAGGATTGAAGATTGAGTATCGAGTATTGAAGATTGAGGATTGAGGATTGAGGATTGAGGATTGAGGATCAGGGCTGAGGGTTGAGGATTGAGGATTGAGGATTGAGGGTTGAAGGCTGAGGATAGGGGACTGAGTGTTGAGGGTTGAGTGATGAGAATTGATGTTTGTGGATATAGATTTGAAGATTGCAGATTGAGTATTGAGTATTGAAAACTGTGAATTGAGGATATTCTACTGAGGATTGAGGATTGACTACAGATTGTTGAGGACTGCGGTCTGAAGATTGAGGATTCAGGATTGAGGGTTCAGAATTGAGGTTTGAGGACTGAGGATTGAGGATTGATGATTGAGTATTAAGGATTGAAGATTGAGGATTGATGATTGGGGATTGAGGATTGAGGACGAGGGCTGAGGGCTGAGGACTGAGGTTTGAGGACTGAGGACTGAGGGTTGAGGATCGAGAATTGAGAATTGAGGATTGAGGATTGAAGATTGAGGATTGGGTATTGAGGACTGAAGAATGAGGATTGAGGACTGAGGGTTGAGGTTTGAGGAATGAGGATTGAGGATTGAGGACTGAGAATTGAGGATTGAAGATTGAGCATTGAGGATTGAAGATTGAGGACTGGGGATTGAGGATTGAAGATTGAGGATTAATGATTGAGGTTTGGGGATTGAGGATCTAGGATTGGAGATTGATTATTGAGGATTGAAGATTGAGTATTGAGGATTGTGGGTTGAGAATTGAGAACTGAGGATGAGGACTGAGGGTTGAGGATTGAGGTTTGAGGAATGAGGATTGAGGATTGAGGATTGAGGATTGAGTATGGAGGATGAGGGCTAAGGGTTGAGGATTGAGGTTTGAGTTTTGAGCCATGAGAATTCAGGATATTATACTGAGTATTGAGAATTGAGGATTGATGTTTGAGTATTGAGGACTGAGGATTACGGGTTGATGATTTAGCATTGAGGATTCAGAATTGATGTTTGAGGACTGAGGATTCAGGAATGAAAATTGAGTATAGAGGATTGAAGATTGAGGATTGAGGATTGAGGATTGAGGATTGAGGATGCGGCCTGAGGGTTGAGAGTTGAGGCTTGAGGACTGAGTACTGAGGATTGAGGATTGAGGATTGAGGATTGAGGATTGAGGATTGAAGATTGAGAATTGAGGATTGAGGATTGGACATTGAGGACTGAGTGTTGAGGGTTGAGTGATGAGAATTGACGTTTGTGCATAGGGATTTGAAGATTGCAGATGGAGTATTGAGTGTTGAAGACTGTGAATTGAGGATTTTCTATTGAGGATTGAGGATTGACAACTGATTGTTGAGAACTGAGGGCTGAAGAATGAGGGTACAGGATTGAGGATTCAGAATTGAGGTTTGACGACTGAGGATTGAGGATCGAAGATTGTGTATTGAGGATTGAAGGTTGAGGTTTGACGATTGAGGATTGAGGATTGAGGATGAGGGCTGAGGGTTGAGGATTGAGGATTCAGGGCTGAGGACTGAGGATTGAGGGTTGAGAATTGAGGATTGAGGATTGAGGATTGAGGATTCAGGATTGAGGATGAGTTCTGAGGGATGAGGATTGAGGTTTGAGGACTGAGTACTGAGGGTTGAGGATTGATGTTTGAGGATTGAGGATTGATGATTGAAGATTGAGAATTGAGGATTGAGGATTGGACATTGAGGACTGAGTGTTGAGGGTTGAGTGATGAGTATTGACGTTTGTGCATAGAGATTTGAAGATTGCAGATGGAGTATTGAGTATTGAAGACAGTGAATTGAGGATTTTCTATTGAGGATTGAGGATTGACAACTGATTGGTGAGAACTGAGGGCTGAAGAATGAGGGTACAGGATTGAGGATTCAGAATTGAGGTTTGACGACTGAGGATTGAGGATCGAAGATTGTGTATTGAGGATTGAAGGTTGAAGTTTCACGATTGAGGATTGAGGATTGAGGATGAGGGCTGAGGGATGAGGATTGAGGATTCAGTGCAGAGGACTGAGGATTGATGGTTGAGAATTGAGGATTGAGGATTGAGGATTGAACATTGAGGATTGGGTATTGAGGATTGAAGAATGAGGGTTGAGGATTGAGGATTGAGGATGAGGGCTGAGGGTTGAGGATTGAGGATTGAGGATTGAGGATTTAGGGTTGAGGATTGAAGATTGAGAATTGAGGATTGAGGATTGGACATTGAGAACTGAGTGTTGAGGGCTGAGTGATGAGAATTGATGTTTGTGGATAGAGATTTGAAGATAGCAGATTCAGTATTTAGTATTGAAAACTGTGTATTGAGAATATTCTATTGAGGATTGAGGATTGACAACTGATTGTTGAGGACTGAGGGCTGAAGATTGAGGATTCAGGATTGAGGATTCAGAATTGAGGTTTGAGGACTGAGGATTGAGGATTGAAGATTGTGTATTGAGGATTGAAGATTGTGGATTGATGATTGAGGATTGAGGATTGAGGACGAGGGCTGAGGGCTGAGGACTGAGTTTTGAGGACTGAGGACTGAGGGTTGAGGATCGAGAATTGAGAATTGAGGATTGAGGATTGAAGATTGAGGATTGGGTATTGAGGAATGAAGAATGAGGATTGAAGACTGAGGATTGAGGATTGAGGATTGAAGATTGAGTATTGAGGATTGAAGACTGACGATTGAGGATTGAGGATTGAGGATTGAGGGTTGAGGATTGAGGATTGAAGATTGAGTATTGAGGATTGAAGATTGAGGATTGAGGATTGAGGATTGTGGATTGAGGAATGAGGATTGAAGATTGAGGATTGGGGACTGAGTGTTGAGGGCTGAGTGATGAGAATTGATGTTTGTGGATAGAGATTTGAAGATTGCAGATTGAGTATTAAGTATTGAAAACTGTGAACTGATGATACTCTATTGAGGATTGAGGAGTGACAGCTGATTGTTGAGGACTGAGGGCTGAAGATTGAGGATTCAGGATTGAGGATTCAGAATTGAGGTTTGAGGACTGAGGATTGAGGATTGAAGATTGTGTATTGAGGATTGAAGATTGTGGATTGATGATTGAGGATTGAGGATTGAGGACGAGGCCTGAGGGCTGAGGACTGAGTTTTGAGGACTGAGGACTGAGGGTTGAGGATCGAGAATTGAGAATTGAGGATTGAGGATTGAAGATTGAGGATTGGGTATTGAGGAATGAAGAATGAGGATTGAAGACTGAGGATTGAGGATTGAGGATTGAAGATTGAGTATTGAGGATTGAAGACTGACGATTGAGGATTGAGGATTGAGGATTGAGGGTTGAGGATTGAGGATTGAAGATTGAGTATTGAGGATTGAAGATTGAGGATTGAGGATTGAGGATTGTGGATTGAGGAATGAGGATTGAAGATTGAGGATTGGGGACTGAGTGTTGAGGGCTGAGTGATGAGAATTGATGTTTGTGGATAGAGATTTGAAGATTGCAGATTGAGTATTAAGTATTGAAAACTGTGAACTGATGATACTCTATTGAGGATTGAGGAGTGACAGCTGATTGTTGAGGACTGAGGGCTGAAGATTGAGGATACGGAATTGAGGATTCAGGATTGAGGTTTGAGGACTGAGGATTGAGGATTGAGGACTGAGGACTGAGGATTGAGAATTGAGGATTGAACATTGAGGATTGTGTATTGCGGATTGAACACTGAGGATTGAGGATTGAGGATTGAGCATTGAGGACTGAGGATTGAAGATTCAGTATTGAGGATTGAAGATTGAGGATTGAGGATTCAGGATTGAGGATTGAGGATTGAAGATTGAGGATTGGGGACTGAGTGTTGAGGGTTGAGTGATGAGAATAGATGTTTGATGATAGAGATTTGAAGATTGCAGATTGAGTTTTGAGTATTGAAAGCTGTGAATTGTGGATATTCTATTGAGGATTGAGGATTGACAACTGATTGTAGAGGACTGAGGGCTGAAGATTGAGAATTCAGGATTGAGGATTCAGGATTGATGTTTGAGGACTGAGGATTGAGGACTGAGGATTGAGGTTTGAGGATTGAAGATTGAATATTGATGATTGAAGATTGAGTATTGAGGATTCAGAATTGAGGTTTGAGGACTGAGGATTGAAGATTGAGGATTGAGGATTGAGGATTGAGGACTGAGGATTGTGGATGAGGGCTGAGGGTTGAGGATTGAGGATTGAGGGTTGAGGATTGAAGATTGAGGATTGGAGACTGACTGTTGAGGGTTGAGTGATGAGAATTGATGTTTGTGGATAGAGATTTGAAGATTGCAGATTGAGTATTGAGTATTGAAAGCTGTGAATTGAGGATATCCTATTGAGGATTGAGGATTGACAACTGATTGTTGAGGACTGAGGGCTGAAGATTGAGGATTCAGGATTGAGGATTCAGGATTGAGGTTCGAAGACTGAGGATTGAGGACTGAACATTGAGTACTGAGGATTGAAGATTGAGCATTGGGGACTGAGTGTTGAGGGTTGAGAGATGAGAATTGATGTTTGAGGACAGAGAATTGAAGATTGCAGGTTGAGTATTGAGTATTGAACACTGTGAATAGAGGATATTCTATTGAGGATTGAGGATTGACAACTGATTGTTGAGGACTGAGTGCTGAAGATTGAGGATTCAGGATTGAGGATTCAGGATTGAGGTTTCAGGACTGAGGATTGAGGACTGAGGATTGAGGATTGAGGATTGAAGATTGAATTTTGATGATTGAAGATTGAGGATTGCGGATTGAGGGTTGTAGATTGAGGACGAGGACTGAGGTTTGAGTATTGATGTTTGAGGTCTGAGGATTGAGGATTGAGGATTGAGAATTCAGGACTGAGGATTGAGGATTGAAGATTTAAGATTGGGTATTGAGGATTGAAGAATGAGGATTGGGGATTGAGCATTGAGGATTGAGGATTGAGGATTGAGGATTGAAGACTGAGGATTTGGGACTGAGGATTGAAGATTCAGGATTGAGGATTGAGAATTGAGGATTGAGGATTGAGGATTGAAGATTCAGTATTTTGGATTGAAGATTGAGAATTGAGGATTGAGTATTGAACATTGAGGACTGAGTGTTGAGGGCTGAGTGATGAGAATTGATGATTGTGGATAGAGATTTGAAGATAGCTGATTGAGTATTGAGAATCGAAAACTCTGAATTGAGAATATTCTATTGAGAATTGAGGATTGACAACTGATTGTTGAGGGCTGAGGGCTGAAGATTGAGGATTCAGCATTGAGGATTCAGAATTGAGGTTTGAGGACTGAGGATTGAGGATTGAAGATTGAGTATCGAGAATTGAAGATTGGGGATTGAGGATTGAGGATTGAGGATTGAGAATTGAGGATTGAGGATCAGGGCTGAGGGTTGAGGATTGAGGATTGAGGATTGAGGGTTGAAGGCTGAGGATTGGGGACTGAGTGTTGAGGGTTGAGTGATGAGAATTGATGTTTGTGGATATAGATTTGAAGATTGCAGGTTGAGTATTGAGTATTGAAAACTGTGAATTGAGGATATTCTACTGAGGATTGAGGATTGACTACAGATTGTTGAGGACTGCGGTCTGAAGATTGAGGATTCAGGATTGAGGGTTCAGAATTGAGGTTTGAGGACTGAGGATTGAGGATTGAAGATTGAGTATTAAGGACTGAAGATTGAGGATTGATGATTGAGGATTGAGGATTGAGGACGAGGGCTGAGGGCTGAGGACTGAGGTTTGAGGACTGAGGACTGAGGGTTGAGGATCGAGAATTGAGAATTGAGTATTGAAGATTGAGTATTGATGATTGAGGATTGAGGAATGAGGATTGAGGATTGAGGATTGAGGATTGAAGATTGGGTATTGAGGATTGAAGGTTGAGGATTGGGGATTGAGGATTGAGGATTGAGGATTGAGGATTGAAGATTGAGGATTTGGGACTGAGGATTGAAGATTCAGTATTGAGGATTGAAGATTGAGTATTGAGGATTGAGGATCGAAGATTGAGGACTGAGTGTTGAGGGTTGATTGATGAGAATTGATGTTTGTGTATTGAGATTTGAAGATTGAAGATTGGGGATTGAGTATTGAAAACAGAGAATTGAGGGTATTCTATTGAGGACTGAGGATTTACGATTGATTGTTGAGGACTGAGGTCTGCAGACAGAGGATTCAGGTTTGAGGATTCGGGTTTGAGGTTTGAGGACTGAGGATTGAGGGTTGAGGATTGAGGATTGAAGATTGACGGTTGAGGATTGAGGATTGAGGATGGAGGATTCAAGAGAGAGGACTGAGTGTTGAGGATTGAGTGTTGAGAATTGACGTTTGAGGATTGAGATTTGATTATTGTATATTGTGGATAGAGTATTGAACCATTAGATTTCAGGATGTTCTATTGAGTATTGAGAATTGAGGATTGATGGTTGAGTATTGAGGATCAATGGTTGAGGGTTGTGTGTTGAATATTGAGGATTGAGGATTGAGGACTGAGGATTGAGGATTGAGGTTGAAGATTGAGTATTGATGGTTGAGTATTGAGGGTTGAGGACTGAGGACGAGGGCTGACGGTTGAGGATTGAGGTTTGAGGATTGTGGATTGAGGATTGAGGACCGAGGATTGAGGATTATGGATTGAGCATTGTGGATTGAAGATTGTGGACTGGGGATTGAGGGTTGAATATTGAGGATTAAGGATTGAGGATTGGGGATTGAGGCTCTAGGATTGGAGATTGACTATTGAGGATTGAAGGTTGAGGATTGAGGATTGAGGATTGAGAATTGTGAACTGAGGATGAGGACTGAGGTTTGAGGAATGAGGTTTGAGGAACGAGGATTGAGGATTGAGGATTGAGGACTGCGGATTGACGATTGATTATTGAATATTGAGGATTGATGACTGAGGATTGAGGATTGAGGATTGAGGATTGAGGAATGAGGATTGAAGGTTGAAGATTGAGTACTGAGGATTCAGGATTGATGACTGAGGATTGAGGATCGAGGATAGAGGATGAGGGCTGAGGGTTGAGGATTGAGGTCTGAGTATTGAATCCTGCGAATTCAGGATATTCTATTGAGTATTGAGAATTGAGGATCGATGGTTGAGAATTGAGGATTGAGAATTGAGGATTGAGGATTTAGTATTGAAGACTGAGGATTGATGATTGAGAATTGAGGAATGAGGATTGAGGATTGAGGATTGAGGATCGAAGGTTGAGTATTGAGGATTGAAGATTGAGGATTGGGGATTGAGGATTGAGGAATGAGTAATGAGGATTGAAGATTGAGGATTTGGGATTGAGGATTGAAGATTCAGGGTTGAGGATTGAGAATTGAGGATTGAGGATTGAGGATTGAAGATTCAGTATCTTGGATTGAAAATTGAGAATTGAGGATTGAGGATTGAACATTGAGGACTGAGTGTTGAGGGTTGAGTGATGAGAATTGATGTTTGTGGATAGAGATTTGAAAATTGCAAATTGTGTATTGAGTATTGAAAACTGTGAATTGATGATATTCTATAGAGGATTGAGGATTGACAACTGATTGTTGAGGACTGAGTGCTGAAGATTGAGGATTCAGGATTGTGGATTCAGGATTGAGGTTTGAGGACAGAGGATTGAGGATTGAGGATTGAAGATTGAATATTGATGATAGAAGATTGAGGATTGAGGATTGAGGGTTGTGGTTTGAGGAAGAGGACTAAGGGTTGAGTATTGATGTTTGAGGTCTGAGAATGGAGGATAGAGGATTGAGAATTTAGGATTGAGGATTGAGGATTGAGGATTGAGGATTGAGTATTGAGGGTTGAAGGTTGAGGATAGAGGATTGAGGATTGAGGATTGAGGATTGAGGATTGAGGATTGAAGGTTGAGTATTGAGGATTGAAGATTGAGGATTGAGGTTTGGGGATTGAGGATTGAGGATTCAGGATTGAAGATTGAGTATTGGGTACTGAGGATTGAGATTTGATTATTGAATATTGTGGATTCAGTATTGAACCATGAGAATTCAGGATATTCCATTGAGTATTGAGTATTGAGGATTGATGGTTGAGGGTTGTGTGTTGAATATTGAGAATTGAGGATTTAGGATTGAGGATTGGGGTTTGAGGATTGAAAATTGAGTATTGATGATTGAGTATTGAGGGTTGAGGATTGGGGACGAGGACTGACGGTTGAGGGTTGAGGTTTGAGGATTGAGGATTGAGGATTGAGGATTGAAGATTGAGGATTGGGTACTGAGGATTGAAGATTCTGGATTGAGGATTGAGGATTGAGGATTGAGGATTGAAGATTCAGTATTGAGGATTGAAGATTGAGAATTGAGGGTTGAGGACTGCGGACTGAGGATTGAGGATTGAGAATTGAGGATTGAGGATTGAGGATTGAAGATTGAGGATTGGGTATTGAGGATTGAAGAATGCGGGTTGAGGATTGAGGATTGAGAATTGAGGATTGAAGCCTGAGTATTCAGGATTGAAGATTGAGGATTGGGTATTGAGGATTGAAGAATGAGGATTGAGGATTGAGGATTGAGGATTGAGGATTGAAGATTGAGTATTGAGGATTGAAGATTGACGATCGAGGATTGAGGATTGAGGATTGAGGATTGGGGATTGAGGATTGAAGATTGAGGGTTGATGACTGAGGATTGAGGATTGAGGATTGAGTATTGAGGATTGAATATTGAGGATCGACGACTGAGGATTGAGGATTGAGAATGTGGGCTGAGGGTTGAGGATTAAGGTATGAGTATTGAAGCCGGAGAACTCAGGATATTCTATTGAGTATTGAGAATTGAGTATTGATGTTTGAGTATTGAGCACTGAGGATTGAGGGTTGAAGATTTAGTATTGAGGATTCAGAATTGAGGTTTGAGTACTGAGGATTCAGGATTGAAGATTGAGTATAGAGGATTGAATATTGAGGATTGAGGATTGAGGATTGAGGATTGAGGATGAGGTCTGAGGGCTGAGGATTGAGGTTTGAGGACTGAGTACTGAGTATTGAGGATTGAGGATTGAGGATTGAGGATTGAGGATTGAGGATTGAAGATTGAGAATTGAGGATTGAAGATTGAGGATTGGGGACTGAGTGTTGAGGGTTGAGTGATTAGAATTGATGTTTGCGCATAGAGATTTGAAGATTGCAGATTGAGTATTGAGTATTGAAAACTGTGAATTGAGGATTTTCTATTGAGCATTGAGGATTGACAACTGATTGTTGAGATCTGAGGGATGAAGATTGAGGATACAGGATTGTGGATTCAAAATTGAGGTTTGAGGACCGAGGATTGAGGATTGAACATTGAGTACTGAGGATTGAAGATTGAGGATTGACGATTGAGGATTGAGGATTGAGGATGAGGGCTGACGATTGAGGATTGAGGATTGAGGACTGAGGACTGAGGATTGAGGATTGAGAATTGAGGATTGAGGATTGAGGATTGAAGATTGAGGATTGGGTATTGAGGATTGGAGAATGAGGGTTGAGGATTGAGGATTGAGGATTGAGGATTGAAGATTGAGGATTGAGGATTGAAGATTGAGTATTGAGGATTGAGTGTTGTGGATTGAGTACGAGGACTGAGGGTTGAGTATTGATGTTTGAGGTCTGAGGATTGAAGATTGAGTATTGAGGATTGAGGATTGCGGATTGAGGATTGAGGATTGAAGATTGAGGGTTGGGGACTGAGTGTTGAGGGTTGAGTGACGAGAATTGATGTGTGTGGATAGAGATTTGAAGATTGCAGATTGAGTATTTAGTATTGAAAACTGTGAATTGAGGATATTCTATTGAGGATTGAGGATTGACAACTGATTGTTGAGGACTGAGGGCTGAAGATTGAGGATTCAGGATTGAGGATTCAGAATTGAGGTTTGAGGACTGAGGATTGAGGATTGAAGATTGAGTATCGAGAATTGAAGATTGAGGATTGAGGATTGAGGATTGAGGATTGAGGATTGAGGATTGAGGATCAGGGCTGAGGGTTGAGGGTTGAGGATTGAGGATTGAGGATTGAGGATTGAGGATTGAACGTTGAGGATTGGGGACTGAGTCTTGAGTGTTGAGTGATGAGAATTGATGTTTGTGGATAGAGATTTGAGGATTGCAAATTGAGTATTGAGTATTGAAAACTGTGAATTGAGGATATTCTATTGAGGATTGAGGATTGACTTCTGATTGTTGAGGACTTAGGGCTGAAGATTGAGGATTCAGGATTGAGGATTCAGTATTGAGGTTTGAGGACTCAGGATTGAGGATTGAAGATTGAGGATTGGGGACTGAGGATTGAAGATTGAGGATTGAGGACTGAGGATTGAGGATTGAAGATTGAGTATTGAGGATTGAAGATTGAGGATTGAGGATTGAGGTTTGAGGATTGAGGTTTAAGGACTGAGGACTGAGGGTTGAGGATTGAGAATTGAGGGTTGAGGATTGAGGATTGAAGATTGAGGATTGGGTATTGAGGATTGAAGAATGAGGATTGAGGATTGAGGATTGAGGATTGAGGATTGAAGATTGAGTATTGAGGATTGAAGATTGACGATCGAGGATTGAGGATTGAGGATTGAGGATTGGGGATTGAGGATTGAAGATTGAGTATTGAGGGTTGAAGGTTGAGGATAGTGGATTGAGTACTGTGGATTGAGGATTGAATATTGAGGATTGGGGACTAAGTGTTGAGGGTTGAGTGATGAGAATTGATGTTTGTGGATAGAGATTTGAAAATTGCAAATTGTGTATTGAGTATTGAAAACTGTGAATTGATGATATTCTATAGAGGATTGAGGATTGACAACTGATTGTTGAGGACTGAGTGCTGAAGATTGAGGATTCAGTATTGTGGATTCAGGATTGAGGTTTGAGGACAGAGGATTGAGGATTGAGGATTGAAGATTGAATATTGATGATAGAAGATTGAGGATTGAGGATTGAGGGTTGTGGTTTGAGGAAGAGGACTAAGGGTTGAGTATTGATGTTTGAGGTCTGAGAATGGAGGATAGAGGATTGAGAATTTAGGATTGAGGATTGAGGATTGAGGATTGAGGATTGAGTATTGAGGGTTGAAGGTTGAGGATAGAGGATTGAGGATTGAGGATTGAGGATTGAGGATTGAGGATTGAAGGTTGAGTATTGAGGATTGAAGATTGAGGATTGAGGTTTGGGGATTGAGGATTGAGGATTCAGGATTGAAGATTGAGTATTGGGTACTGAGGATTGAGATTTGATTATTGAATATTGTGGATTCAGTATTGAACCATGAGAATTCAGGATATTCCATTGAGTATTGAGTATTGAGGATTGATGGTTGAGGGTTGTGTGTTGAATATTGAGAATTGAGGATTTAGGATTGAGGATTGGGGTTTGAGGATTGAAAATTGAGTATTGATGATTGAGTATTGAGGGTTGAGGATTGGGGACGAGGACTGACGGTTGAGGGTTGAGGTTTGAGGATTGAGGATTGAGGATTGAGGATTGAAGATTGAGGATTGGGTACTGAGGATTGAAGATTCTGGATTGAGGATTGAGGATTGAGGATTGAGGATTGAAGATTCAGTATTGAGGATTGAAGATTGAGAATTGAGGGTTGAGGACTGCGGACTGAGGATTGAGGATTGAGAATTGAGGATTGAGGATTGAGGATTGAAGATTGAGGATTGGGTATTGAGGATTGAAGAATGCGGGTTGAGGATTGAGGATTGAGAATTGAGGATTGAAGCCTGAGTATTCAGGATTGCAGATTGAGTATTGAGTATTGAAAACTGTGAATTGAGGATTTTCTATTGAGCATTGAGGATTGACAACTGATTGTTGAGATCTGAGGGATGAAGATTGAGGATACAGGATTGTGGATTCAAAATTGAGGTTTGAGGACCGAGGATTGAGGATTGAACATTGAGTACTGAGGATTGAAGATTGAGGATTGACGATTGAGGATTGAGGATTGAGGATGAGGGCTGACGATTGAGGATTGAGGATTGAGGACTGAGGACTGAGGATTGAGGATTGAGAATTGAGGATTGAGGATTGAGGATTGAAGATTGAGGATTGGGTATTGAGGATTGGAGAATGAGGGTTGAGGATTGAGGATTGAGGATTGAGGATTGAAGATTGAGGATTGAGGATTGAAGATTGAGTATTGAGGATTGAGTGTTGTGGATTGAGTACGAGGACTGAGGGTTGAGTATTGATGTTTGAGGTCTGAGGATTGAAGATTGAGTATTGAGGATTGAGGATTGCGGATTGAGGATTGAGGATTGAAGATTGAGGGTTGGGGACTGAGTGTTGAGGGTTGAGTGACGAGAATTGATGTGTGTGGATAGAGATTTGAAGATTGCAGATTGAGTATTTAGTATTGAAAACTGTGAATTGAGGATATTCTATTGAGGATTGAGGATTGACAACAGATTGTTGAGGACTGTGGTCTGAAGATTGAGGATTCAGGATTGAGGATTCAGAATCGAGGTTTGAGGACTGAGGATTGAGGTTTGAAGATTGAGTATTGAGGATTGAAGATTCAGGATTGATGATTGAGGATTGAAGATTGAGGATGAAGGCTGAGGGCTGAGGATTGAGGTTTGAGGGCTGAGGACTGAGGACTGAGGGTTGAGGATCGAGAATTGGGGATTGAGGATTGAGGATTGAAGATTGAGGATTGGGTATTGAGGATTGAAGAATGAGGACTGAGGATTGAGGATTGAGGATTGAGGATTGAAGATTGAGTATTGAGGATTGAAGACTGACGATTGAGGATTGAGGATTGGGGATTGAGGATTGAGGATTGAGGATTGAAGATTGAGTATTGAGGATTGAAGATTGAGGATTGAGGATTGAGGATTCAGGATTGAGGATTGAGGATTGAGGATTTCGGACTGAGGATTGAACGTTGAGGAATGAGTGTTGAGGGCTGAGTGATGAGAATTGATGTTTGTGGATAGAGATTCGAAGATAGCAGATTGAGTATTGAGTATTGAAAACTGTGAATTGAGGATATTCTATTGAGGATTGAGCATTGACAACTGATTCTTGAGGACTGTGGGCTGAGGATTGAGGATTCAGGATTGAGGATTCAGAATCGAGGTTTGAGGACTGAGGATTGAGGATTGAAGATTCAGTATTGATGATTGAAGACTGAGGATTGAGGATTGAGGATTGACGTTTGAGGATGAGGGCTGTGGGTAGAGGACTGTGGATTGAGGATTGAGGATTGACGATTGAGGATTGACTATTGGGGATTGAGAATTGAGGACTGAGGATTGAAGATTGAATATTGAGGATTGAAGATTGAGGATTGAGGATTGAGGATTGAAGATTGAGGACTGAGTGTTGAGGGTTGAGTGATGAGTATTGATGTTTGTGGATTGAGGTTTGAAGGTTGAAGAATGGGGATTGAGTGTTGAAAACTGTGAATTGAGGATATTCTATTGAGGATTGAGGATTGACAACTGATTGTTGAGGACTGAGTGCCGAAGATTGAGGATTCACGATTGAGGATTCAGAATTGTGGTTTGAGGACTGAGGATTGAGGATTGAAGATTGAGTATTGAGGACCGAAGATAGAGGATTGAGGATTGAGTATTGAGGATTGAAGATTGAGTATTGAGGATTGAAGGTTGAGGATTGAGGATTGAAGTTTGAGTATTGAGGATTGAATATTGAGGATTGAGGATTGAGGTCTGAGACTTGAGGATTGAGAATTGAGCATTGAGGATTGAGGGTTGAGGATGGAGGATTGAAGAGAGAGGACTGAGTATTGAGGATTGATGGTTCATGGTTGTGTGTTGAAAATAGAGGATTGAGGATTGAGTATTGAGAATTGAGAATTGATGGTTGAGTATTGAGGATTGAGGACTGAGGATTGAGGATTGAGGATTGAGGGTTGAGGATTGAGGACGAGGACTGGCGGGTTAGGATTGAGGTTTGAGGATTGAGGATTGAGGATTGAGTACTGAGACTTGAGGATTGAGGATTCAGCATTGAGGTTTGAAGATTGAGGACTTGGGATTGAGGACTGAACGTTGAGGATTAAGGATTGAGGATGGAGGATGAGGGGTGAGGGATCGAGGGTTGAGGTTTGGGTATTGAAACCTGCGAATTCAGGATATTCTATTGACAATTGAGAATTGAGTATTGATGGTTGAGTATTGAGGAATGAGAATTGAGGATTGAGGATTGAGGATTGAAGGTTGATGATTAAGGATTGAGGATTGAAGATTGAGTATTGAGGATTGAAGGTTGAGGATTGAGGATTGAGGATTGAGGGTTGAGGATTGAGGATTGAGGATTGAGGATTGAGGATTGAGGATTGAAGACTGAGGATTTGGGACTGAGGATTGAAGATTCAGGATTGAGGATTGAGAATTGAGGATTGAGGATTGAGGATTGAAGATTCAGTATTTTGGATTGAAGATTGAGAATTGAGGATTGAGGACTGAACATTGAGGACTGAGTGTTGAGGGCTGAGTGATGAGAATTGATGATTGTGGATAGAGATTTGAAGATAGCAGATTGAGTATTGAGAATCGAAAACTCTGAATTGAGAATATTCTATTGAGGATTGAGGATTGACAACTGATTGTTGAGGACTGAGGGCTGAAGATTGAGGATTCAGGATTGAGGATTCAGAATTGAGGTTTGAGGACTGAGGATTGAGGATTGAAGATTGAGTATCGAGTATTGAAGATTGAGGATTGAGGATTGAGGATTGAGGATTGAGGATCAGGGCTGAGGGTTGAGGATTGAGGATTGAGGATTGAGGGTTGAAGGCTGAGGATAGGGGACTGAGTGTTGAGGGTTGAGTGATGAGTATTGACGTTTGTGCATAGAGATTTGAAGATTGCAGATGGAGTATTGAGTATTGAAGACAGTGAATTGAGGATTTTCTATTGAGGATTGAGGATTGACAACTGATTGGTGAGAACTGAGGGCTGAAGAATGAGGGTACAGGATTGAGGATTCAGAATTGAGGTTTGACGACTGAGGATTGAGGATCGAAGATTGTGTATTGAGGATTGAAGGTTGAAGTTTCACGATTGAGGATTGAGGATTGAGGATGAGGGCTGAGGGATGAGGATTGAGGATTCAGTGCAGAGGACTGAGGATTGATGGTTGAGAATTGAGGATTGAGGATTGAGGATTGAACATTGAGGATTGGGTATTGAGGATTGAAGAATGAGGGTTGAGGATTGAGGATTGAGGATGAGGGCTGAGGGTTGAGGATTGAGGATTGAGGATTGAGGATTTAGGGTTGAGGATTGAAGATTGAGAATTGAGGATTGAGGATTGGACATTGAGAACTGAGTGTTGAGGGCTGAGTGATGAGAATTGATGTTTGTGGATAGAGATTTGAAGATAGCAGATTCAGTATTTAGTATTGAAAACTGTGTATTGAGAATATTCTATTGAGGATTGAGGATTGACAACTGATTGTTGAGGACTGAGGGCTGAAGATTGAGGATTCAGGATTGAGGATTCAGAATTGAGGTTTGAGGACTGAGGATTGAGGATTGAAGATTGTGTATTGAGGATTGAAGATTGTGGATTGATGATTGAGGATTGAGGATTGAGGACGAGGGCTGAGGGCTGAGGACTGAGTTTTGAGGACTGAGGACTGAGGGTTGAGGATCGAGAATTGAGAATTGAGGATTGAGGATTGAAGATTGAGGATTGGGTATTGAGGAATGAAGAATGAGGATTGAAGACTGAGGATTGAGGATTGAGGATTGAAGATTGAGGATTGGGGACTGAGTGTTGAGGGCTGAGTGATGAGAATTGATGTTTGTGGATAGAGATTTGAAGATTGCAGATTGAGTATTAAGTATTGAAAACTGTGAACTGATGATACTCTATTGAGGATTGAGGAGTGACAGCTGATTGTTGAGGACTGAGGGCTGAAGATTGAGGATTCAGGATTGAGGATTCAGAATTGAGGTTTGAGGACTGAGGATTGAGGATTGAAGATTGTGTATTGAGGATTGAAGATTGTGGATTGATGATTGAGGATTGAGGATTGAGGACGAGGCCTGAGGGCTGAGGACTGAGTTTTGAGGACTGAGGACTGAGGGTTGAGGATCGAGAATTGAGAATTGAGGATTGAGGATTGAAGATTGAGGATTGGGTATTGAGGAATGAAGAATGAGGATTGAAGACTGAGGATTGAGGATTGAAGATTGAGTATTGAGGATTGAAGACTGACGATTGAGGATTGAGGATTGAGGATTGAGGGTTGAGGATTGAGGATTGAAGATTGAGTATTGAGGATTGAAGATTGAGGATTGAGGATTGAGGATTGTGGATTGAGGAATGAGGATTGAAGATTGAGGATTGGGGACTGAGTGTTGAGGGCTGAGTGATGAGAATTGATGTTTGTGGATAGAGATTTGAAGATTGCAGATTGAGTATTAAGTATTGAAAACTGTGAACTGATGATACTCTATTGAGGATTGAGGAGTGACAGCTGATTGTTGAGGACTGAGGGCTGAAGATTGAGGATACGGAATTGAGGATTCAGGATTGAGGTTTGAGGACTGAGGATTGAGGATTGAGGACTGAGGACTGAGGATTGAGAATTGAGGATTGAACATTGAGGATTGTGTATTGCGGATTGAACACTGAGGATTGAGGATTGAGGATTGAGCATTGAGGACTGAGGATTGAAGATTCAGTATTGAGGATTGAAGATTGAGGATTGAGGATTCAGGATTGAGGATTGAGGATTGAAGATTGAGGATTGGGGACTGAGTGTTGAGGGTTGAGTGATGAGAATAGATGTTTGATGATAGAGATTTGAAGATTGCAGATTGAGTTTTGAGTATTGAAAGCTGTGAATTGTGGATATTCTATTGAGGATTGAGGATTGACAACTGATTGTAGAGGACTGAGGGCTGAAGATTGAGAATTCAGGATTGAGGATTCAGGATTGATGTTTGAGGACTGAGGATTGAGGACTGAGGATTGAGGTTTGAGGATTGAAGATTGAATATTGATGATTGAAGATTGAGTATTGAGGATTCAGAATTGAGGTTTGAGGACTGAGGATTGAAGATTGAGGATTGAGGATTGAGGATTGAGGACTGAGGATTGTGGATGAGGGCTGAGGGTTGAGGATTGAGGATTGAGGGTTGAGGATTGAAGATTGAGGATTGGAGACTGACTGTTGAGGGTTGAGTGATGAGAATTGATGTTTGTGGATAGAGATTTGAAGATTGCAGATTGAGTATTGAGTATTGAAAGCTGTGAATTGAGGATATCCTATTGAGGATTGAGGATTGACAACTGATTGTTGAGGACTGAGGGCTGAAGATTGAGGATTCAGGATTGAGGATTCAGGATTGAGGTTCGAAGACTGAGGATTGAGGACTGAACATTGAGTACTGAGGATTGAAGATTGAGCATTGGGGACTGAGTGTTGAGGGTTGAGAGATGAGAATTGATGTTTGAGGACAGAGAATTGAAGATTGCAGGTTGAGTATTGAGTATTGAACACTGTGAATAGAGGATATTCTATTGAGGATTGAGGATTGACAACTGATTGTTGAGGACTGAGTGCTGAAGATTGAGGATTCAGGATTGAGGATTCAGGATTGAGGTTTCAGGACTGAGGATTGAGGACTGAGGATTGAGGATTGAGGATTGAAGATTGAATTTTGATGATTGAAGATTGAGGATTGCGGATTGAGGGTTGTAGATTGAGGACGAGGACTGAGGTTTGAGTATTGATGTTTGAGGTCTGAGGATTGAGGATTGAGGATTGAGAATTCAGGACTGAGGATTGAGGATTGAAGATTTAAGATTGGGTATTGAGGATTGAAGAATGAGGATTGGGGATTGAGCATTGAGGATTGAGGATTGAGGATTGAGGATTGAAGACTGAGGATTTGGGACTGAGGATTGAAGATTCAGGATTGAGGATTGAGAATTGAGGATTGAGGATTGAGGATTGAAGATTCAGTATTTTGGATTGAAGATTGAGAATTGAGGATTGAGTATTGAACATTGAGGACTGAGTGTTGAGGGCTGAGTGATGAGAATTGATGATTGTGGATAGAGATTTGAAGATAGCTGATTGAGTATTGAGAATCGAAAACTCTGAATTGAGAATATTCTATTGAGAATTGAGGATTGACAACTGATTGTTGAGGGCTGAGGGCTGAAGATTGAGGATTCAGCATTGAGGATTCAGAATTGAGGTTTGAGGACTGAGGATTGAGGATTGAAGATTGAGTATCGAGAATTGAAGATTGGGGATTGAGGATTGAGGATTGAGGATTGAGAATT
This sequence comes from Calliopsis andreniformis, assembly GCF_051401765.1. Classification (NCBI taxonomy): domain Eukaryota; kingdom Metazoa; phylum Arthropoda; class Insecta; order Hymenoptera; family Andrenidae; genus Calliopsis; species Calliopsis andreniformis. Next base: position 275,733 of record NW_027480450.1, on the reverse strand, counting down.
GAGGATTGAGGATCAGGGCTGAGGGTTGAGGATTGAGGATTGAGGATTGAGGGTTGAAGGCTGAGGATTGGGGACTGAGTGTTGAGGGTTGAGTGATGAGAATTGATGTTTGTGGATATAGATTTGAAGATTGCAGGTTGAGTATTGAGTATTGAAAACTGTGAATTGAGGATATTCTACTGAGGATTGAGGATTGACTACAGATTGTTGAGGACTGCGGTCTGAAGATTGAGGATTCAGGATTGAGGGTTCAGAATTGAGGTTTGAGGACTGAGGATTGAGGATTGAAGATTGAGTATTAAGGACTGAAGATTGAGGATTGATGATTGAGGATTGAGGATTGAGGACGAGGGCTGAGGGCTGAGGACTGAGGTTTGAGGACTGAGGACTGAGGGTTGAGGATCGAGAATTGAGAATTGAGTATTGAAGATTGAGTATTGATGATTGAGGATTGAGGAATGAGGATTGAGGATTGAGGATTGAGGATTGAAGATTGGGTATTGAGGATTGAAGGTTGAGGATTGGGGATTGAGGATTGAGGATTGAGGATTGAGGATTGAAGATTGAGGATTTGGGACTGAGGATTGAAGATTCAGTATTGAGGATTGAAGATTGAGTATTGAGGATTGAGGATCGAAGATTGAGGACTGAGTGTTGAGGGTTGATTGATGAGAATTGATGTTTGTGTATTGAGATTTGAAGATTGAAGATTGGGGATTGAGTATTGAAAACAGAGAATTGAGGGTATTCTATTGAGGACTGAGGATTTACGATTGATTGTTGAGGACTGAGGTCTGCAGACAGAGGATTCAGGTTTGAGGATTCGGGTTTGAGGTTTGAGGACTGAGGATTGAGGGTTGAGGATTGAGGATTGAAGATTGACGGTTGAGGATTGAGGATTGAGGATGGAGGATTCAAGAGAGAGGACTGAGTGTTGAGGATTGAGTGTTGAGAATTGACGTTTGAGGATTGAGATTTGATTATTGTATATTGTGGATAGAGTATTGAACCATTAGATTTCAGGATGTTCTATTGAGTATTGAGAATTGAGGATTGATGGTTGAGTATTGAGGATCAATGGTTGAGGGTTGTGTGTTGAATATTGAGGATTGAGGATTGAGGACTGAGGATTGAGGATTGAGGTTGAAGATTGAGTATTGATGGTTGAGTATTGAGGGTTGAGGACTGAGGACGAGGGCTGACGGTTGAGGATTGAGGTTTGAGGATTGTGGATTGAGGATTGAGGACCGAGGATTGAGGATTATGGATTGAGCATTGTGGATTGAAGATTGTGGACTGGGGATTGAGGGTTGAATATTGAGGATTAAGGATTGAGGATTGGGGATTGAGGCTCTAGGATTGGAGATTGACTATTGAGGATTGAAGGTTGAGGATTGAGGATTGAGGATTGAGAATTGTGAACTGAGGATGAGGACTGAGGTTTGAGGAATGAGGTTTGAGGAACGAGGATTGAGGATTGAGGATTGAGGACTGCGGATTGACGATTGATTATTGAATATTGAGGATTGATGACTGAGGATTGAGGATTGAGGATTGAGGATTGAGGAATGAGGATTGAAGGTTGAAGATTGAGTACTGAGGATTCAGGATTGATGACTGAGGATTGAGGATCGAGGATAGAGGATGAGGGCTGAGGGTTGAGGATTGAGGTCTGAGTATTGAATCCTGCGAATTCAGGATATTCTATTGAGTATTGAGAATTGAGGATCGATGGTTGAGAATTGAGGATTGAGAATTGAGGATTGAGGATTTAGTATTGAAGACTGAGGATTGATGATTGAGAATTGAGGAATGAGGATTGAGGATTGAGGATTGAGGATCGAAGGTTGAGTATTGAGGATTGAAGATTGAGGATTGGGGATTGAGGATTGAGGAATGAGTAATGAGGATTGAAGATTGAGGATTTGGGATTGAGGATTGAAGATTCAGGGTTGAGGATTGAGAATTGAGGATTGAGGATTGAGGATTGAAGATTCAGTATCTTGGATTGAAAATTGAGAATTGAGGATTGAGGATTGAACATTGAGGACTGAGTGTTGAGGGTTGAGTGATGAGAATTGATGTTTGTGGATAGAGATTTGAAAATTGCAAATTGTGTATTGAGTATTGAAAACTGTGAATTGATGATATTCTATAGAGGATTGAGGATTGACAACTGATTGTTGAGGACTGAGTGCTGAAGATTGAGGATTCAGGATTGTGGATTCAGGATTGAGGTTTGAGGACAGAGGATTGAGGATTGAGGATTGAAGATTGAATATTGATGATAGAAGATTGAGGATTGAGGATTGAGGGTTGTGGTTTGAGGAAGAGGACTAAGGGTTGAGTATTGATGTTTGAGGTCTGAGAATGGAGGATAGAGGATTGAGAATTTAGGATTGAGGTTTGAGGATTGAGGATTGAGGATTGAGGATTGAAGATTGAGGATTGGGTACTGAGGATTGAAGATTCTGGATTGAGGATTGAGGATTGAGGATTGAGGATTGAAGATTCAGTATTGAGGATTGAAGATTGAGAATTGAGGGTTGAGGACTGCGGACTGAGGATTGAGGATTGAGAATTGAGGATTGAGGATTGAGGATTGAAGATTGAGGATTGGGTATTGAGGATTGAAGAATGCGGGTTGAGGATTGAGGATTGAGAATTGAGGATTGAAGCCTGAGTATTCAGGATTGAAGATTGAGGATTGGGTATTGAGGATTGAAGAATGAGGATTGAGGATTGAGGATTGAGGATTGAGGATTGAAGATTGAGTATTGAGGATTGAAGATTGACGATCGAGGATTGAGGATTGAGGATTGAGGATTGGGGATTGAGGATTGAAGATTGAGGGTTGATGACTGAGGATTGAGGATTGAGGATTGAGTATTGAGGATTGAATATTGAGGATCGACGACTGAGGATTGAGGATTGAGAATGTGGGCTGAGGGTTGAGGATTAAGGTATGAGTATTGAAGCCGGAGAACTCAGGATATTCTATTGAGTATTGAGAATTGAGTATTGATGTTTGAGTATTGAGCACTGAGGATTGAGGGTTGAAGATTTAGTATTGAGGATTCAGAATTGAGGTTTGAGTACTGAGGATTCAGGATTGAAGATTGAGTATAGAGGATTGAATATTGAGGATTGAGGATTGAGGATTGAGGATTGAGGATGAGGTCTGAGGGCTGAGGATTGAGGTTTGAGGACTGAGTACTGAGTATTGAGGATTGAGGATTGAGGATTGAGGATTGAGGATTGAGGATTGAAGATTGAGAATTGAGGATTGAAGATTGAGGATTGGGGACTGAGTGTTGAGGGTTGAGTGATTAGAATTGATGTTTGCGCATAGAGATTTGAAGATTGCAGATTGAGTATTGAGTATTGAAAACTGTGAATTGAGGATTTTCTATTGAGCATTGAGGATTGACAACTGATTGTTGAGATCTGAGGGATGAAGATTGAGGATACAGGATTGTGGATTCAAAATTGAGGTTTGAGGACCGAGGATTGAGGATTGAACATTGAGTACTGAGGATTGAAGATTGAGGATTGACGATTGAGGATTGAGGATTGAGGATGAGGGCTGACGATTGAGGATTGAGGATTGAGGACTGAGGACTGAGGATTGAGGATTGAGAATTGAGGATTGAGGATTGAGGATTGAAGATTGAGGATTGGGTATTGAGGATTGGAGAATGAGGGTTGAGGATTGAGGATTGAGGATTGAGGATTGAAGATTGAGTATTGAGGATTGAAGATTGAGTATTGAGGATTGAGTGTTGTGGATTGAGTACGAGGACTGAGGGTTGAGTATTGATGTTTGAGGTCTGAGGATTGAAGATTGAGTATTGAGGATTGAGGATTGCGGATTGAGGATTGAGGATTGAAGATTGAGGGTTGGGGACTGAGTGTTGAGGGTTGAGTGACGAGAATTGATGTGTGTGGATAGAGATTTGAAGATTGCAGATTGAGTATTTAGTATTGAAAACTGTGAATTGAGGATATTCTATTGAGGATTGAGGATTGACAACTGATTGTTGAGGACTGAGGGCTGAAGATTGAGGATTCAGGATTGAGGATTCAGAATTGAGGTTTGAGGACTGAGGATTGAGGATTGAAGATTGAGTATCGAGAATTGAAGATTGAGGATTGAGGATTGAGGATTGAGGATCAGGGCTGAGGGTTGAGGGTTGAGGATTGAGGATTGAGGATTGAGGATTGAGGATTGAACGTTGAGGATTGGGGACTGAGTCTTGAGTGTTGAGTGATGAGAATTGATGTTTGTGGATAGAGATTTGAGGATTGCAAATTGAGTATTGAGTATTGAAAACTGTGAATTGAGGATATTCTATTGAGGATTGAGGATTGACTTCTGATTGTTGAGGACTTAGGGCTGAAGATTGAGGATTCAGGATTGAGGATTCAGTATTGAGGTTTGAGGACTCAGGATTGAGGATTGAAGATTGAGGATTGGGGACTGAGGATTGAAGATTGAGGATTGAGGACTGAGGATTGAGGATTGAAGATTGAGTATTGAGGATTGAAGATTGAGGATTGAGGATTGAGGTTTGAGGATTGAGGTTTAAGGACTGAGGACTGAGGGTTGAGGATTGAGAATTGAGGGTTGAGGATTGAGGATTGAAGATTGAGGATTGGGTATTGAGGATTGAAGAATGAGGATTGAGGATTGAGGATTGAGGATTGAGGATTGAAGATTGAGTATTGAGGATTGAAGATTGACGATCGAGGATTGAGGATTGAGGATTGAGGATTGGGGATTGAGGATTGAAGATTGAGTATTGAGGGTTGAAGGTTGAGGATAGTGGATTGAGTACTGTGGATTGAGGATTGAATATTGAGGATTGGGGACTAAGTGTTGAGGGTTGAGTGATGAGAATTGATGTTTGTGGATAGAGATTTGAAAATTGCAAATTGTGTATTGAGTATTGAAAACTGTGAATTGATGATATTCTATAGAGGATTGAGGATTGACAACTGATTGTTGAGGACTGAGTGCTGAAGATTGAGGATTCAGTATTGTGGATTCAGGATTGAGGTTTGAGGACAGAGGATTGAGGATTGAGGATTGAAGATTGAATATTGATGATAGAAGATTGAGGATTGAGGATTGAGGGTTGTGGTTTGAGGAAGAGGACTAAGGGTTGAGTATTGATGTTTGAGGTCTGAGAATGGAGGATAGAGGATTGAGAATTTAGGATTGAGGATTGAGGATTGAGGATTGAGGATTGAGTATTGAGGGTTGAAGGTTGAGGATAGAGGATTGAGGATTGAGGATTGAGGATTGAGGATTGAGGATTGAAGGTTGAGTATTGAGGATTGAAGATTGAGGATTGAGGTTTGGGGATTGAGGATTGAGGATTCAGGATTGAAGATTGAGTATTGGGTACTGAGGATTGAGATTTGATTATTGAATATTGTGGATTCAGTATTGAACCATGAGAATTCAGGATATTCCATTGAGTATTGAGTATTGAGGATTGATGGTTGAGGGTTGTGTGTTGAATATTGAGAATTGAGGATTTAGGATTGAGGATTGGGGTTTGAGGATTGAAAATTGAGTATTGATGATTGAGTATTGAGGGTTGAGGATTGGGGACGAGGACTGACGGTTGAGGGTTGAGGTTTGAGGATTGAGGATTGAGGATTGAGGATTGAAGATTGAGGATTGGGTACTGAGGATTGAAGATTCTGGATTGAGGATTGAGGATTGAGGATTGAGGATTGAAGATTCAGTATTGAGGATTGAAGATTGAGAATTGAGGGTTGAGGACTGCGGACTGAGGATTGAGGATTGAGAATTGAGGATTGAGGATTGAGGATTGAAGATTGAGGATTGGGTATTGAGGATTGAAGAATGCGGGTTGAGGATTGAGGATTGAGAATTGAGGATTGAAGCCTGAGTATTCAGGATTGCAGATTGAGTATTGAGTATTGAAAACTGTGAATTGAGGATTTTCTATTGAGCATTGAGGATTGACAACTGATTGTTGAGATCTGAGGGATGAAGATTGAGGATACAGGATTGTGGATTCAAAATTGAGGTTTGAGGACCGAGGATTGAGGATTGAACATTGAGTACTGAGGATTGAAGATTGAGGATTGACGATTGAGGATTGAGGATTGAGGATGAGGGCTGACGATTGAGGATTGAGGATTGAGGACTGAGGACTGAGGATTGAGGATTGAGAATTGAGGATTGAGGATTGAGGATTGAAGATTGAGGATTGGGTATTGAGGATTGGAGAATAAGGGTTGAGGATTGAGGATTGAGGATTGAGGATTGAAGATTGAGGATTGAGGATTGAAGATTGAGTATTGAGGATTGAGTGTTGTGGATTGAGTACGAGGACTGAGGGTTGAGTATTGATGTTTGAGGTCTGAGGATTGAAGATTGAGTATTGAGGATTGAGGATTGCGGATTGAGGATTGAGGATTGAAGATTGAGGGTTGGGGACTGAGTGTTGAGGGTTGAGTGACGAGAATTGATGTGTGTGGATAGAGATTTGAAGATTGCAGATTGAGTATTTAGTATTGAAAACTGTGAATTGAGGATATTCTATTGAGGATTGAGGATTGACAACAGATTGTTGAGGACTGTGGTCTGAAGATTGAGGATTCAGGATTGAGGATTCAGAATCGAGGTTTGAGGACTGAGGATTGAGGTTTGAAGATTGAGTATTGAGGATTGAAGATTCAGGATTGATGATTGAGGATTGAAGATTGAGGATGAAGGCTGAGGGCTGAGGATTGAGGTTTGAGGGCTGAGGACTGAGGACTGAGGGTTGAGGATCGAGAATTGAGGATTGAGGATTGAGGATTGAAGATTGAGGATTGGGTATTGAGGATTGAAGAATGAGGACTGAGGATTGAGGATTGAGGATTGAGGATTGAAGATTGAGTATTGAGGATTGAAGACTGACGATTGAGGATTGAGGATTGGGGATTGAGGATTGAGGATTGAGGATTGAAGATTGAGTATTGAGGATTGAAGATTGAGGATTGAGGATTGAGGATTCAGGATTGAGGATTGAGGATTGAGGATTTCGGACTGAGGATTGAACGTTGAGGAATGAGTGTTGAGGGCTGAGTGATGAGAATTGATGTTTGTGGATAGAGATTCGAAGATAGCAGATTGAGTATTGAGTATTGAAAACTGTGAATTGAGGATATTCTATTGAGGATTGAGGATTGACAACTGATTCTTGAGGACTGTGGGCTGAGGATTGAGGATTCAGGATTGAGGATTGAGGGTTGAGGATTGAGGATTGAGGATTGAGGATTGAGGATTGAGGATTGAAGACTGAGGATTTGGGACTGAGGATTGAAGATTCAGGATTGAGGATTGAGAATTGAGGATTGAGGATTGAGGATTGAAGATTCAGTATTTTGGATTGAAGATTGAGAATTGAGGATTGAGGACTGAACATTGAGGACTGAGTGTTGAGGGCTGAGTGATGAGAATTGATGATTGTGGATAGAGATTTGAAGATAGCAGATTGAGTATTGAGAATCGAAAACTCTGAATTGAGAATATTCTATTGAGGATTGAGGATTGACAACTGATTGTTGAGGACTGAGGGCTGAAGATTGAGGATTCAGGATTGAGGATTCAGAATTGAGGTTTGAGGACTGAGGATTGAGGATTGAAGATTGAGTATCGAGTATTGAAGATTGAGGATTGAGGATTGAGGATTCAGGATTGAGGATGAGTTCTGAGGGATGAGGATTGAGGTTTGAGGACTGAGTACTGAGGGTTGAGGATTGATGTTTGAGGATTGAGGATTGATGATTGAAGATTGAGAATTGAGGATTGAGGATTGGACATTGAGGACTGAGTGTTGAGGGTTGAGTGATGAGTATTGACGTTTGTGCATAGAGATTTGAAGATTGCAGATGGAGTATTGAGTATTGAAGACAGTGAATTGAGGATTTTCTATTGAGGATTGAGGATTGACAACTGATTGGTGAGAACTGAGGGCTGAAGAATGAGGGTACAGGATTGAGGATTCAGAATTGAGGTTTGACGACTGAGGATTGAGGATCGAAGATTGTGTATTGAGGATTGAAGGTTGAAGTTTCACGATTGAGGATTGAGGATTGAGGATGAGGGCTGAGGGATGAGGATTGAGGATTCAGTGCAGAGGACTGAGGATTGATGGTTGAGAATTGAGGATTGAGGATTGAGGATTGAACATTGAGGATTGGGTATTGAGGATTGAAGAATGAGGGTTGAGGATTGAGGATTGAGGATGAGGGCTGAGGGTTGAGGATTGAGGATTGAGGATTGAGGATTTAGGGTTGAGGATTGAAGATTGAGAATTGAGGATTGAGGATTGGACATTGAGAACTGAGTGTTGAGGGCTGAGTGATGAGAATTGATGTTTGTGGATAGAGATTTGAAGATAGCAGATTCAGTATTTAGTATTGAAAACTGTGTATTGAGAATATTCTATTGAGGATTGAGGATTGACAACTGATTGTTGAGGACTGAGGGCTGAAGATTGAGGATTCAGGATTGAGGATTCAGAATTGAGGTTTGAGGACTGAGGATTGAGGATTGAAGATTGTGTATTGAGGATTGAAGATTGTGGATTGATGATTGAGGATTGAGGATTGAGGACGAGGGCTGAGGGCTGAGGACTGAGTTTTGAGGACTGAGGACTGAGGGTTGAGGATCGAGAATTGAGAATTGAGGATTGAGGATTGAAGATTGAGGATTGGGTATTGAGGAATGAAGAATGAGGATTGAAGACTGAGGATTGAGGATTGAGGATTGAAGATTGAGGATTGGGGACTGAGTGTTGAGGGCTGAGTGATGAGAATTGATGTTTGTGGATAGAGATTTGAAGATTGCAGATTGAGTATTAAGTATTGAAAACTGTGAACTGATGATACTCTATTGAGGATTGAGGAGTGACAGCTGATTGTTGAGGACTGAGGGCTGAAGATTGAGGATTCAGGATTGAGGATTCAGAATTGAGGTTTGAGGACTGAGGATTGAGGATTGAAGATTGTGTATTGAGGATTGAAGATTGTGGATTGATGATTGAGGATTGAGGATTGAGGACGAGGCCTGAGGGCTGAGGACTGAGTTTTGAGGACTGAGGACTGAGGGTTGAGGATCGAGAATTGAGAATTGAGGATTGAGGATTGAAGATTGAGGATTGGGTATTGAGGAATGAAGAATGAGGATTGAAGACTGAGGATTGAGGATTGAAGATTGAGTATTGAGGATTGAAGACTGACGATTGAGGATTGAGGATTGAGGATTGAGGGTTGAGGATTGAGGATTGAAGATTGAGTATTGAGGATTGAAGATTGAGGATTGAGGATTGAGGATTGTGGATTGAGGAATGAGGATTGAAGATTGAGGATTGGGGACTGAGTGTTGAGGGCTGAGTGATGAGAATTGATGTTTGTGGATAGAGATTTGAAGATTGCAGATTGAGTATTAAGTATTGAAAACTGTGAACTGATGATACTCTATTGAGGATTGAGGAGTGACAGCTGATTGTTGAGGACTGAGGGCTGAAGATTGAGGATACGGAATTGAGGATTCAGGATTGAGGTTTGAGGACTGAGGATTGAGGATTGAGGACTGAGGACTGAGGATTGAGAATTGAGGATTGAACATTGAGGATTGTGTATTGCGGATTGAACACTGAGGATTGAGGATTGAGGATTGAGCATTGAGGACTGAGGATTGAAGATTCAGTATTGAGGATTGAAGATTGAGGATTGAGGATTCAGGATTGAGGATTGAGGATTGAAGATTGAGGATTGGGGACTGAGTGTTGAGGGTTGAGTGATGAGAATAGATGTTTGATGATAGAGATTTGAAGATTGCAGATTGAGTTTTGAGTATTGAAAGCTGTGAATTGTGGATATTCTATTGAGGATTGAGGATTGACAACTGATTGTAGAGGACTGAGGGCTGAAGATTGAGAATTCAGGATTGAGGATTCAGGATTGATGTTTGAGGACTGAGGATTGAGGACTGAGGATTGAGGTTTGAGGATTGAAGATTGAATATTGATGATTGAAGATTGAGTATTGAGGATTCAGAATTGAGGTTTGAGGACTGAGGATTGAAGATTGAGGATTGAGGATTGAGGATTGAGGACTGAGGATTGTGGATGAGGGCTGAGGGTTGAGGATTGAGGATTGAGGGTTGAGGATTGAAGATTGAGGATTGGAGACTGACTGTTGAGGGTTGAGTGATGAGAATTGATGTTTGTGGATAGAGATTTGAAGATTGCAGATTGAGTATTGAGTATTGAAAGCTGTGAATTGAGGATATCCTATTGAGGATTGAGGATTGACAACTGATTGTTGAGGACTGAGGGCTGAAGATTGAGGATTCAGGATTGAGGATTCAGGATTGAGGTTCGAAGACTGAGGATTGAGGACTGAGGATTGAGGATTGAGGATTGAAGGATGAGGATTGAGGTCTGAGGATTCACGATTGAGGATTGATGACTGAGGATTGAGGCTTGAGGATTGAGTATTGAGGATTGAATATTGAGGATCGACGACTGAGGATTGAGGATTGAGAATGAGGGCTGAGGGTTGAGGATTAAGGTATGAGTATTGAAGCCGGAGAACTCAGGATATTCTATTGAGTATTGAGAATTGAGTATTGATGTTTGAGTATTGAGCACTGAGGATTGAGGGTTGAAGATTTAGTATTGAGGATTCAGAATTGAGGTTTGAGTACTGAGGATTCAGGATTGAAGATTGAGTATAGAGGATTGAATATTGAGGATTGAGGATTGAGGATTGAGGATTGAGGATGAGGTCTGAGGGCTGAGGATTGAGGTTTGAGGACTGAGTACTGAGGATTGAGGATTGAGGATTGAGGATTGAGGATTGAGGACTGAAGATTGAGAATTGAGGATTGAAGATTGAGGATTGGGGACTGAGTCTTGAGGGTTGAGTGATTAGAATTGATGTTTGCGCATAGAGATTTGAAGATTGCAGATTGAGTATTGAGTATTGAAAACTGTGAATTGAGGATTTTCTATTGAGCATTGAGGATTGACAACTGATTGTTGAGATCTGAGGGAAGAAGATTGAGGATACAGGATTGTGGATTCAAAATTGAGGTTTGAGGACCGAGGATTGAGGACTGAACATTGAGTACTGAGGATTGAAGATTGAGCATTGGGGACTGAGTGTTGAGGGTTGAGAGATGAGAATTGATGTTTGAGGACAGAGAATTGAAGATTGCAGGTTGAGTATTGAGTATTGAACACTGTGAATAGAGGATATTCTATTGAGGATTGAGGATTGACAACTGATTGTTGAGGACTGAGTGCTGAAGATTGAGGATTCAGGATTGAGGATTCAGGATTGAGGTTTCAGGACTGAGGATTGAGGACTGAGGATTGAGGATTGAGGATTGAAGATTGAATTTTGATGATTGAAGATTGAGGATTGCGGATTGAGGGTTGTAGATTGAGGACGAGGACTGAGGTTTGAGTATTGATGTTTGAGGTCTGAGGATTGAGGATTGAGGATTGAGAATTCAGGACTGAGGATTGAGGATTGAAGATTTAAGATTGGGTATTGAGGATTGAAGAATGAGGATTGGGGATTGAGCATTGAGGATTGAGGATTGAGGATTGAGGATTGAAGACTGAGGATTTGGGACTGAGGATTGAAGATTCAGGATTGAGGATTGAGAATTGAGGATTGAGGATTGAGGATTGAAGATTCAGTATTTTGGATTGAAGATTGAGAATTGAGGATTGAGTATTGAACATTGAGGACTGAGTGTTGAGGGCTGAGTGATGAGAATTGATGATTGTGGATAGAGATTTGAAGATAGCTGATTGAGTATTGAGAATCGAAAACTCTGAATTGAGAATATTCTATTGAGAATTGAGGATTGACAACTGATTGTTGAGGACTGAGGGCTGAAGATTGAGGATTCAGCATTGAGGATTCAGAATTGAGGTTTGAGGACTGAGGATTGAGGATTGAAGATTGAGTATCGAGAATTGAAGATTGGGGATTGAGGATTGAGGATTGAGGATTGAGAATTGAGGATTGAGGATCAGGGCTGAGGGTTGAGGATTGAGGATTGAGGATTGAGGGTTGAAGGCTGAGGATTGGGGACTGAGTGTTGAGGGTTGAGTGATGAGAATTGATGTTTGTGGATATAGATTTGAAGATTGCAGGTTGAGTATTGAGTATTGAAAACTGTGAATTGAGGATATTCTACTGAGGATTGAGGATTGACTACAGATTGTTGAGGACTGCGGTCTGAAGATTGAGGATTCAGGATTGAGGGTTCAGAATTGAGGTTTGAGGACTGAGGATTGAGGATTGAAGATTGAGTATTAAGGACTGAAGATTGAGGATTGATGATTGAGGATTGAGGATTGAGGACGAGGGCTGAGGGCTGAGGACTGAGGTTTGAGGACTGAGGACTGAGGGTTGAGGATCGAGAATTGAGAATTGAGTATTGAAGATTGAGTATTGATGATTGAGGATTGAGGAATGAGGATTGAGGATTGAGGATTGAGGATTGAAGATTGGGCATTGAGGATTGAAGGTTGAGGATTGGGGATTGAGGATTGAGGATTGAGGATTGAGGATTGAAGATTGAGGATTTGGGACTGAGGATTGAAGATTCAGTATTGAGGATTGAAGATTGAGTATTGAGGATTGAGGATCGAAGATTGAGGACTGAGTGTTGAGGGTTGATTGATGAGAATTGATGTTTGTGTATTGAGATTTGAAGATTGAAGATTGGGGATTGAGTATTGAAAACAGAGAATTGAGGGTATTCTATTGAGGACTGAGGATTTACGATTGATTGTTGAGGACTGAGGTCTGCAGACAGAGGATTCAGGTTTGAGGATTCGGGTTTGAGGTTTGAGGACTGAGGATTGAGGGTTGAGGATTGAGGATTGAAGATTGACGGTTGAGGATTGAGGATTGAGGATGGAGGATTCAAGAGAGAGGACTGAGTGTTGAGGATTGAGTGTTGAGAATTGACGTTTGAGGATTGAGATTTGATTATTGTATATTGTGGATAGAGTATTGAACCATTAGATTTCAGGATGTTCTATTGAGTATTGAGAATTGAGGATTGATGGTTGAGTATTGAGGATCAATGGTTGAGGGTTGTGTGTTGAATATTGAGGATTGAGGATTGAGGACTGAGGATTGAGGATTGAGGTTGAAGATTGAGTATTGATGGTTGAGTATTGAGGGTTGAGGACTGAGGACGAGGGCTGACGGTTGAGGATTGAGGTTTGAGGATTGTGGATTGAAGATTGAGGACCGAGGATTGAGGATTATGGATTGAGCATTGTGGATTGAAGATTGTGGACTGGGGATTGAGGGTTGAATATTGAGGATTAAGGATTGAGGATTGGGGATTGAGGCTCTAGGATTGGAGATTGACTATTGAGGATTGAAGGTTGAGGATTGAGGATTGAGGATTGAGAATTGTGAACTGAGGATGAGGACTGAGGTTTGAGGAATGAGGTTTGAGGAACGAGGATTGAGGATTGAGGATTGAGGACTGCGGATTGACGATTGATTATTGAATATTGAGGATTGATGACTGAGGATTGAGGATTGAGGATTGAGGATTGAGGAATGAGGATTGAAGGTTGAAGATTGAGTACTGAGGATTCAGGATTGATGACTGAGGATTGAGGATCGAGGATAGAGGATGAGGGCTGAGGGTTGAGGATTGAGGTCTGAGTATTGAATCCTGCGAATTCAGGATATTCTATTGAGTATTGAGAATTGAGGATCGATGGTTGAGAATTGAGGATTGAGAATTGAGGATTGAGGATTTAGTATTGAAGACTGAGGATTGATGATTGAGAATTGAGGAATGAGGATTGAGGATTGAGGATTGAGGATCGAAGGTTGAGTATTGAGGATTGAAGATTGAGGATTGGGGATTGAGGATTGAGGAATGAGTAATGAGGATTGAAGATTGAGGATTTGGGATTGAGGATTGAAGATTCAGGGTTGAGGATTGAGAATTGAGGATTGAGGATTGAGGATTGAAGATTCAGTATCTTGGATTGAAAATTGAGAATTGAGGATTGAGGATTGAACATTGAGGACTGAGTGTTGAGGGTTGAGTGATGAGAATTGATGTTTGTGGATAGAGATTTGAAAATTGCAAATTGTGTATTGAGTATTGAAAGCTGTGAATTGATGATATTCTATAGAGGATTGAGGATTGACAACTGATTGTTGAGGACTGAGTGCTGAAGATTGAGGATTCAGGATTGTGGATTCAGGATTGAGGTTTGAGGACAGAGGATTGAGGATTGAGGATTGAAGATTGAATATTGATGATAGAAGATTGAGGATTGAGGATTGAGGGTTGTGGTTTGAGGAAGAGGACTAAGGGTTGAGTATTGATGTTTGAGGTCTGAGAATGGAGGATAGAGGATTGAGAATTTAGGATTGAGGATTGAGGATTGAGGATTGAGGATTGAGTATTGAGGGTTGAAGGTTGAGGATAGAGGATTGAGGATTGAGGATTGAGGATTGAGGATTGAGGATTGAAGGTTGAGTATTGAGGATTGAAGATTGAGGATTGAGGTTTGGGGATTGAGGATTGAGGATTCAGGATTGAAGATTGAGTATTGGGTACTGAGGATTGAGATTTGATTATTGAATATTGTGGATTCAGTATTGAACCATGAGAATTCAGGATATTCCATTGAGTATTGAGTATTGAGGATTGATGGTTGAGGGTTGTGTGTTGAATATTGAGAATTGAGGATTTAGGATTGAGGATTGGGGTTTGAGGATTGAAAATTGAGTATTGATGATTGAGTATTGAGGGTTGAGGATTGGGGACGAGGACTGACGGTTGAGGGTTGAGGTTTGAGGATTGAGGATTGAGGATTGAGGATTGAAGATTGAGGATTGGGTACTGAGGATTGAAGATTCTGGATTGAGGATTGAGGATTGAGGATTGAGGATTGAAGATTCAGTATTGAGGATTGAAGATTGAGAATTGAGGGTTGAGGACTGCGGACTGAGGATTGAGGATTGAGAATTGAGGATTGAGGATTGAGGATTGAAGATTGAGGATTGGGTATTGAGGATTGAAGAATGCGGGTTGAGGATTGAGGATTGAGAATTGAGGATTGAAGCCTGAGTATTCAGGATTGAAGATTGAGGATTGGGTATTGAGGATTGAAGAATGAGGATTGAGGATTGAGGATTGAGGATTGAGGATTGAAGATTGAGTATTGAGGATTGAAGATTGACGATCGAGGATTGAGGATTGAGGATTGAGGATTGGGGATTGAGGATTGAAGATTGAGGGTTGATGACTGAGGATTGAGGATTGAGGATTGAGTATTGAGGATTGAATATTGAGGATCGACGACTGAGGATTGAGGATTGAGAATGTGGGCTGAGGGTTGAGGATTAAGGTATGAGTATTGAAGCCGGAGAACTCAGGATATTCTATTGAGTATTGAGAATTGAGTATTGATGTTTGAGTATTGAGCACTGAGGATTGAGGGTTGAAGATTTAGTATTGAGGATTCAGAATTGAGGTTTGAGTACTGAGGATTCAGGATTGAAGATTGAGTATAGAGGATTGAATATTGAGGATTGAGGATTGAGGATTGAGGATTGAGGATGAGGTCTGAGGGCTGAGGATTGAGGTTTGAGGACTGAGTACTGAGTATTGAGGATTGAGGATTGAGGATTGAGGATTGAGGATTGAGGATTGAAGATTGAGAATTGAGGATTGAAGATTGAGGATTGGGGACTGAGTGTTGAGGGTTGAGTGATTAGAATTGATGTTTGCGCATAGAGATTTGAAGATTGCAGATTGAGTATTGAGTATTGAAAACTGTGAATTGAGGATTTTCTATTGAGCATTGAGGATTGACAACTGATTGTTGAGATCTGAGGGATGAAGATTGAGGATACAGGATTGTGGATTCAAAATTGAGGTTTGAGGACCGAGGATTGAGGATTGAACATTGAGTACTGAGGATTGAAGATTGAGGATTGACGATTGAGGATTGAGGATTGAGGATGAGGGCTGACGATTGAGGATTGAGGATTGAGGACTGAGGACTGAGGATTGAGGATTGAGAATTGAGGATTGAGGATTGAGGATTGAAGATTGAGGATTGGGTATTGAGGATTGGAGAATGAGGGTTGAGGATTGAGGATTGAGGATTGAGGATTGAAGATTGAGGATTGAGGATTGAAGATTGAGTATTGAGGATTGAGTGTTGTGGATTGAGTACGAGGACTGAGGGTTGAGTATTGATGTTTGAGGTCTGAGGATTGAAGATTGAGTATTGAGGATTGAGGATTGCGGATTGAGGATTGAGGATTGAAGATTGAGGGTTGGGGACTGAGTGTTGAGGGTTGAGTGACGAGAATTGATGTGTGTGGATAGAGATTTGAAGATTGCAGATTGAGTATTTAGTATTGAAAACTGTGAATTGAGGATATTCTATTGAGGATTGAGGATTGACAACTGATTGTTGAGGACTGAGGGCTGAAGATTGAGGATTCAGGATTGAGGATTCAGAATTGAGGTTTGAGGACTGAGGATTGAGGATTGAAGATTGAGTATCGAGAATTGAAGATTGAGGATTGAGGATTGAGGATTGAGGATTGAGGATTGAGGATTGAGGATCAGGGCTGAGGGTTGAGGGTTGAGGATTGAGGATTGAGGATTGAGGATTGAGGATTGAACGTTGAGGATTGGGGACTGAGTCTTGAGTGTTGAGTGATGAGAATTGATGTTTGTGGATAGAGATTTGAGGATTGCAAATTGAGTATTGAGTATTGAAAACTGTGAATTGAGGATATTCTATTGAGGATTGAGGATTGACTTCTGATTGTTGAGGACTTAGGGCTGAAGATTGAGGATTCAGGATTGAGGATTCAGTATTGAGGTTTGAGGACTCAGGATTGAGGATTGAAGATTGAGGATTGGGGACTGAGGATTGAAGATTGAGGATTGAGGACTGAGGATTGAGGATTGAAGATTGAGTATTGAGGATTGAAGATTGAGGATTGAGGATTGAGGTTTGAGGATTGAGGTTTAAGGACTGAGGACTGAGGGTTGAGGATTGAGAATTGAGGGTTGAGGATTGAGGATTGAAGATTGAGGATTGGGTATTGAGGATTGAAGAATGAGGATTGAGGATTGAGGATTGAGGATTGAGGATTGAAGATTGAGTATTGAGGATTGAAGATTGACGATCGAGGATTGAGGATTGAGGATTGAGGATTGGGGATTGAGGATTGAAGATTGAGTATTGAGGGTTGAAGGTTGAGGATAGTGGATTGAGTACTGTGGATTGAGGATTGAATATTGAGGATTGGGGACTAAGTGTTGAGGGTTGAGTGATGAGAATTGATGTTTGTGGATAGAGATTTGAAAATTGCAAATTGTGTATTGAGTATTGAAAACTGTGAATTGATGATATTCTATAGAGGATTGAGGATTGACAACTGATTGTTGAGGACTGAGTGCTGAAGATTGAGGATTCAGTATTGTGGATTCAGGATTGAGGTTTGAGGACAGAGGATTGAGGATTGAGGATTGAAGATTGAATATTGATGATAGAAGATTGAGGATTGAGGATTGAGGGTTGTGGTTTGAGGAAGAGGACTAAGGGTTGAGTATTGATGTTTGAGGTCTGAGAATGGAGGATAGAGGATTGAGAATTTAGGATTGAGGATTGAGGATTGAGGATTGAGGATTGAGTATTGAGGGTTGAAGGTTGAGGATAGAGGATTGAGGATTGAGGATTGAGGATTGAGGATTGAGGATTGAAGGTTGAGTATTGAGGATTGAAGATTGAGGATTGAGGTTTGGGGATTGAGGATTGAGGATTCAGGATTGAAGATTGAGTATTGGGTACTGAGGATTGAGATTTGATTATTGAATATTGTGGATTCAGTATTGAACCATGAGAATTCAGGATATTCCATTGAGTATTGAGTATTGAGGATTGATGGTTGAGGGTTGTGTGTTGAATATTGAGAATTGAGGATTTAGGATTGAGGATTGGGGTTTGAGGATTGAAAATTGAGTATTGATGATTGAGTATTGAGGGTTGAGGATTGGGGACGAGGACTGACGGTTGAGGGTTGAGGTTTGAGGATTGAGGATTGAGGATTGAGGATTGAAGATTGAGGATTGGGTACTGAGGATTGAAGATTCTGGATTGAGGATTGAGGATTGAGGATTGAGGATTGAAGATTCAGTATTGAGGATTGAAGATTGAGAATTGAGGGTTGAGGACTGCGGACTGAGGATTGAGGATTGAGAATTGAGGATTGAGGATTGAGGATTGAAGATTGAGGATTGGGTATTGAGGATTGAAGAATGCGGGTTGAGGATTGAGGATTGAGAATTGAGGATTGAAGCCTGAGTATTCAGGATTGCAGATTGAGTATTGAGTATTGAAAACTGTGAATTGAGGATTTTCTATTGAGCATTGAGGATTGACAACTGATTGTTGAGATCTGAGGGATGAAGATTGAGGATACAGGATTGTGGATTCAAAATTGAGGTTTGAGGACCGAGGATTGAGGATTGAACATTGAGTACTGAGGATTGAAGATTGAGGATTGACGATTGAGGATTGAGGATTGAGGATGAGGGCTGACGATTGAGGATTGAGGATTGAGGACTGAGGACTGAGGATTGAGGATTGAGAATTGAGGATTGAGGATTGAGGATTGAAGATTGAGGATTGGGTATTGAGGATTGGAGAATGAGGGTTGAGGATTGAGGATTGAGGATTGAGGATTGAAGATTGAGGATTGAGGATTGAAGATTGAGTATTGAGGATTGAGTGTTGTGGATTGAGTACGAGGACTGAGGGTTGAGTATTGATGTTTGAGGTCTGAGGATTGAAGATTGAGTATTGAGGATTGAGGATTGCGGATTGAGGATTGAGGATTGAAGATTGAGGGTTGGGGACTGAGTGTTGAGGGTTGAGTGACGAGAATTGATGTGTGTGGATAGAGATTTGAAGATTGCAGATTGAGTATTTAGTATTGAAAACTGTGAATTGAGGATATTCTATTGAGGATTGAGGATTGACAACTGATTGTTGAGGACTGAGGGCTGAAGATTGAGGATTCAGGATTGAGGATTCAGAATTGAGGTTTGAGGACTGAGGATTGAGGATTGAAGATTGAGTATCGAGAATTGAAGATTGAGGATTGAGGATTGAGGATTGAGGATTGAGGATTGAGGATTGAGGATCAGGGCTGAGGGTTGAGGGTTGAGGATTGAGGATTGAGGATTGAGGATTGAGGATTGAACGTTGAGGATTGGGGACTGAGTCTTGAGTGTTGAGTGATGAGAATTGATGTTTGTGGATAGAGATTTGAGGATTGCAAATTGAGTATTGAGTATTGAAAACTGTGAATTGAGGATATTCTATTGAGGATTGAGGATTGACTTCTGATTGTTGAGGACTTAGGGCTGAAGATTGAGGATTCAGGATTGAGGATTCAGTATTGAGGTTTGAGGACTCAGGATTGAGGATTGAAGATTGAGGATTGGGGACTGAGGATTGAAGATTGAGGATTGAGGACTGAGGATTGAGGATTGAAGATTGAGTATTGAGGATTGAAGATTGAGGATTGAGGATTGAGGTTTGAGGATTGAGGTTTAAGGACTGAGGACTGAGGGTTGAGGATTGAGAATTGAGGGTTGAGGATTGAGGATTGAAGATTGAGGATTGGGTATTGAGGATTGAAGAATGAGGATTGAGGATTGAGGATTGAGGATTGAGGATTGAAGATTGAGTATTGAGGATTGAAGATTGACGATCGAGGATTGAGGATTGAGGATTGAGGATTGGGGATTGAGGATTGAAGATTGAGTATTGAGGGTTGAAGGTTGAGGATAGTGGATTGAGTACTGTGGATTGAGGATTGAATATTGAGGATTGGGGACTAAGTGTTGAGGGTTGAGTGATGAGAATTGATGTTTGTGGATAGAGATTTGAAAATTGCAAATTGTGTATTGAGTATTGAAAACTGTGAATTGATGATATTCTATAGAGGATTGAGGATTGACAACTGATTGTTGAGGACTGAGTGCTGAAGATTGAGGATTCAGTATTGTGGATTCAGGATTGAGGTTTGAGGACAGAGGATTGAGGATTGAGGATTGAAGATTGAATATTGATGATAGAAGATTGAGGATTGAGGATTGAGGGTTGTGGTTTGAGGAAGAGGACTAAGGGTTGAGTATTGATGTTTGAGGTCTGAGAATGGAGGATAGAGGATTGAGAATTTAGGATTGAGGATTGAGGATTGAGGATTGAGGATTGAGTATTGAGGGTTGAAGGTTGAGGATAGAGGATTGAGGATTGAGGATTGAGGATTGAGGATTGAGGATTGAAGGTTGAGTATTGAGGATTGAAGATTGAGGATTGAGGTTTGGGGATTGAGGATTGAGGATTCAGGATTGAAGATTGAGTATTGGGTACTGAGGATTGAGATTTGATTATTGAATATTGTGGATTCAGTATTGAACCATGAGAATTCAGGATATTCCATTGAGTATTGAGTATTGAGGATTGATGGTTGAGGGTTGTGTGTTGAATATTGAGAATTGAGGATTTAGGATTGAGGATTGGGGTTTGAGGATTGAAAATTGAGTATTGATGATTGAGTATTGAGGGTTGAGGATTGGGGACGAGGACTGACGGTTGAGGGTTGAGGTTTGAGGATTGAGGATTGAGGATTGAGGATTGAAGATTGAGGATTGGGTACTGAGGTTTGAAGATTCTGGATTGAGGATTGAGGATTGAGGATTGAGGATTGAAGATTCAGTATTGAGGATTGAAGATTGAGAATTGAGGGTTGAGGACTGCGGACTGAGGATTGAGGATTGAGAATTGAGGATTGAGGATTGAGGATTGAAGATTGAGGATTGGGTATTGAGGATTGAAGAATGCGGGTTGAGGATTGAGGATTGAGAATTGAGGATTGAAGCCTGAGTATTCAGGATTGAAGATTGACGATTGAGGATTGAGGATTGAGGATTGAGAATTGAGGATTGAGGATTGAAAGTTTAGTATTGAGGATTGAAGATTGAGGATTGAGGATTGAGGATTGAGTATTGAGGATTGAAAGTTGAGGATTTGGGACTGAGTGTTGAGGGTTGAGTGATGAGGATTGATGTTTGTGGATAGAGATTTGAAGATTGCAGATTGAGTATTGAGTATTGAAAACTGTGAATTGAGAATATTCTATTGAGGATTGAGGATTGACAACTGATTGTTGAGGACTGAGGGCTGAATGTTGAGGATTCAGGATTGAGGATTGACGATTGAGTATTGAAGATTGAGGATTGATGACTGAGGATTGAGGATTGAGGATTGAGTATTGAGGATTGAATATTGAGGATCGACGACTGAGGATTGAGGATTGAGAATGAGGGCTGAGGGTTGAGGATTAAGGTATGAGTATTGAAGCCGGAGAACTCAGGATATTCTATTGAGTATTGAGAATTGAGTATTGATGTTTGAGTATTGAGCACTGAGGATTGAGGGTTGAAGATTTAGTATTGAGGATTCAGAATTGAGGTTTGAGTACTGAGGATTCAGTATTGAAGATTGAGTATAGAGGATTGAATATTGAGGATTGAGGATTGAGGATTGAGGATTGAGGATGAGGTCTGAGGGCTGAGGATTGAGGTTTGAGGACTGAGTACTGAGGATTGAGGATTGAGGATTGAGGATTGAGGATTGAGGACTGAAGATTGAGAATTGAGGATTGAAGATTGAGGATTGGGGACTGAGTCTTGAGGGTTGAGTGATTAGAATTGATGTTTGCGCATAGAGATTTGAAGATTGCAGATTGAGTATTGAGTATTGAAAACTGTGAATTGAGGATTTTCTATTGAGCATTGAGGATTGACAACTGATTGTTGAGATCTGAGGGATGAAGATTGAGGATACAGGATTGTGGATTCAAAATTGAGGTTTGAGGACCGAGGATTGAGGACTGAACATTGAGTACTGAGGATTGAAGATTGAGGATTGGGGACTGAGTGTTGAGGGTTGAGAGATGAGAATTGATGTTTGAGGACAGAGAATTGAAGATTGCAGGTTGAGTATTGAGTATTGAAAAC
This sequence comes from Calliopsis andreniformis, assembly GCF_051401765.1. Taxonomy (NCBI): domain Eukaryota; kingdom Metazoa; phylum Arthropoda; class Insecta; order Hymenoptera; family Andrenidae; genus Calliopsis; species Calliopsis andreniformis. The sequence goes on along the minus strand of NW_027480450.1, from coordinate 253,571 downwards.
TGTGAATAGAGGATATTCTATTGAGAATTGAGGATTGACAACTGATTGTTGAGGACTGAGTGCTGAAGATTGAGGATTCAGGATTGAGGATTCAGGATTGAGGTTTCAGGACTGAGGATTGAGGACTGAGGATTGAGGATTGAGGATTGAAGATTGAATATTGATGATTGAAGATTGAGGATTAAGGATTGAGGGTTGTAGATTGAGGACGAGGACTGAGGTTTGAGTATTGATGTTTGAGGTCTGAGGATTGAGGATTGAGGATTGAGAATTCAGGACTGAGGATTGAGGATTGAAGATTTAAGATTGGGTATTGAGGATTGAAGAATGAGGATTGGGGATTGAGCATTGAGGATTGAGGATTGAGGATTGAGGATTGAAGACTGTGGATTTGGGACTGAGGATTGAAGATTCAGGATTGAGGATTGAGAATTGAGGATTGAGGATTGAGGATTGAAGATTCAGTATTTTGGATTGAAGATTGAGAATTGAGGATTGAGTATTGAACATTGAGGACTGAGTGTTGAGGGCTGAGTGATGAGAATTGATGATTGTGGATAGAGATTTGAAGATAGCTGATTGAGTATTGAGAATCGAAAACTCTGAATTGAGAATATTCTATTGAGGATTGAGGATTGACAACTGATTGTTGAGGACTGAGGGCTGAAGACTGAGGATTCAGGATTGAGGTTTCAGAATTGAGGTTTGAGCACTGAGGATTGAGGATTGAAGATTGAGTATCGAGAATTGAAGATTGGGGATTGAGGATTGAGGATTGAGGATTGAGAATTGAGGATTGAGGATCAGGGCTGAGGGTTGAGGATTGAGGATTGAGGATTGAGGGTTGAAGGCTGAGGATTGGGGACTGAGTGTTGAGGGTTGAGTGATGAGAATTGATGTTTGTGGATATAGATTTGAAGATTGCAGGTTGAGTATTGAGTATTGAAAACTGTGAATTGAGGATATTCTACTGACGATTGAGGATTGACTACAGATTGTTGAGGACTGCGGTCTGAAGATTGAGGATTCAGGATTGAGGGTTCAGAATTGAGGTTTGAGGACTGAGGATTGAGGATTGAAGATTGAGTATTAAGGATTGAAGATTGAGGATTGATGATTGAGGATTGAGGATTGAGGACGAGGGCTGAGGGCTGAGGACTGAGGTTTGAGGACTGAGGACTGAGGGTTGAGGATCGAGAATTGAGAATTGAGTATTGAAGATTGAGTATTGATGATTGAGGATTGAGGAATGAGGATTGAGGATTGAGGATTGAGGATTGAAGATTGGGTATTGAGGATTGAAGGTTGAGGATTGGGGATTGAGGATTGAGGATTGAGGATTGAGGATTGAAGATTGAGGATTTGGGACTGAGGATTGAAGATTCAGTATTGAGGATTGAAGATTGAGTATTGAGGATTGAGGATCGAAGATTGAGGACTGAGTGTTGAGGGTTGATTGATGAGAATTGATGTTTGTGTATTGAGATTTGAAGATTGAAGATTGGGGATTGAGTATTGAAAACAGAGAATTGAGGATATTCTATTGAGGACTGAGGATTTACGATTGATTGTTGAGGACTGAGGTCTGCAGACAGAGGATTCAGGTTTGAGGATTCGGGTTTGAGGTTTGAGGACTGAGGATTGAGGGTTGAGGATTGAGGATTGAAGATTGACGGTTGAGGATTGAGGATTGAGGATGGAGGATTCAAGAGAGAGGACTGAGTGTTGAGGATTGAGTGTTGAGAATTGACGTTTGAGGATTGAGATTTGATTATTGTATATTGTGGATAGAGTATTGAACCATTAGATTTCAGGATGTTCTATTGAGTATTGAGAATTGAGGATTGATGGTTGAGTATTGAGGATCAATGGTTGAGGGTTGTGTGTTGAATATTGAGGATTGAGGATTGAGGACTGAGGATTGAGGATTGAGGTTGAAGATTGAGTATTGATGGTTGAGTATTGAGGGTTGAGGACTGAGGACGAGGGCTGACGGTTGAGGATTGAGGTTTGAGGATTGTGGATTGAGGATTGAGGACTGAGGATTGAGGATTTTGGATTGAGCATTGTGGATTGAAGATTGTGGACTGGGGATTGAGGGTTGAATATTGAGGATTAAGGATTGAGGATTGGGGATTGAGGCTCTAGGATTGGAGATTGACTATTGAGGATTGAAGGTTGAGGATTGAGGATTGAGGATTGAGAATTGTGAACTGAGGATGAGGACTGAGGTTTGAGGAATGAGGTTTGAGGAACGAGGATTGAGGATTGAGGATTGAGGACTGCGGATTGACGATTGATTATTGAATATTGAGGATTGATGACTGAGGATTGAGGATTGAGGATTGAGGATTGAGGAATGAGGATTGAAGGTTGAAGATTGAGTACTGAGGATTCAGGATTGATGACTGAGGATTGAGGATCGAGGATAGAGGATGAGGGCTGAGGGTTGAGGATTGAGGTCTGAGTATTGAATCCTGCGACTTCAGGATATTCTATTGAGTATTGAGAATTGAGGATCGATGGTTGAGAATTGAGGATTGAGAATTGAGGATTGAGGATTTAGTATTGAAGACTGAGGATTGATGATTGAGAATTGAGGAATGAGGATTGAGGATTGAGGATTGAGGATCGAAGGTTGAGTATTGAGGATTGAAGATTGAGGATTGGGGATTGAGGATTGAGGAATGAGTAATGAGGATTGAAGATTGAGGATTTGGGATTGAGGATTGAAGATTCAGGGTTGAGGATTGAGAATTGAGGATTGAGGATTGAGGATTGAAGATTCAGTATCTTGGATTGAAAATTGAGAACTGAGGATTGAGGATTGAACATTGAGGACTGAGTGTTGAGGGCTGAGTGATGAGAATTGATGTTTGCGGATAGAGATTTGAAGATAGCAGATTGGCTATTGAGTATTGAAAACTGTGAATTGAGAATATTCTATTGAGGATTGAGGATTGACAACTGATTGTTGAGGACTGAGGGCTGAAGGTTGAGGATTCAGGATTGAGGATTGACGATTGAGTATTGAAGATTGAGGATTGATGACTGAGGATTGAGGATTGAGGATTGAGGATTGAGGATTGAGGATTGAAGATTGAGTATTGAGGATTGAATATTGAGGATCGACGACTGAGGATTGAGGATTGAGAATGAGGGCTGAGGGTTGAGGATTAAGGTATGAGTATTGAAGCCGGAGAACTCAGGATATTCTATTGAGTATTGAGAATTGAGTATTGATGTTTGAGTATTGAGCACTGAGGATTGAGGGCTGAAGATTTAGTATTGAGGATTCAGAATTGAGGTTTGAGTACTGAGGATTCAGGATTGAAGATTGAGTATAGAGGATTGAATATTGAGGATTGTGGATTGAGGATTGAGGATTGAGGATGAGGTCTGAGGGCTGAGGATTGAGGATTGAGGATTGAGGATTGAAGACTGAGTATTTGGGACTGAGGATTGAAGATTCAGGATTGAGGATTGAGAATTGAGGATTGAGGATTGAGGATTGAAGATTCAGTATTTTGGATTGAAGATTGAGAATTGAGGATTGAGGATTGAACATTGAGGACTGAGTGTTGAGGGCTGAGTGATGAGAATTGATGATTGTGGATAGAGATTTGAAGATAGCAGATTGAGTATTGAGAATTGAAAACTCTGAATTGAGAATATTCTATTGAGGATTGAGGATTGACAACTGATTGTTGAGGACTGAGGGCTGAAGATTGAGGATTCAGAATTGAGGATTCAGAATTGAGGTTTGAGGACTGAGGATTGAGGATTGAAGATTGAGTATCGAGTATTGAAGATTGAGGATTGAGGATTGAGGATTGATGATTGAGGATTGAGGATTGAGGATCAGGGCTGAGGGTTGAGGATTGAGAATTGAGGATTGAGGATAGAAGGTTGAGGATTGGGGACTGAGTGTTGAGGGTTGAGTGATGAGAATTGATGTTTGTGGATAGAGATTTGAAGATTGCAGATTGAGTATTGAGTATTGAAAGCTGTGAATTGAGGATATTCTACTGAGGATTGAGGATTGACGACAGATTGTTGAGGACTGCGGTCTGAAGATTGAGGATTCAGGATTGAGGGTTCAGAATTGAGGTTTGAGGACTGAGGATTGAGGATTGAAGATTGAGTATTGATTATTGAAGATTGAGGATTGATGATTGAGGATTGACGATTGAGGACGAGGGCTGACGGCTGAGGACTGAGGTTTGAGGACTGAGGACTGAGGGTTGAGGATCGAGAATTGAGAATTGAGGATTGAGGATTGAAGATTGAGTATTGGGTATTGAGGACTGAAGAATGAGGATTGAAGACTGAGGGTTGAGGTTTGAGGAATGAGGATTGAGGATTGAGGACTGAGAATTGAGGATTGAAGATTGAGCATTGAGGATTGAAGATTGAGGACTGGGGATTGAGGATTGAAGATTGAGGATTAATGATTGAGGTTTGGGGATTGAGGATCTAGGATTGGAGATTGATTATTGAGGATTGAAGATTGAGTATTGAGGATTGTGGGTTGAGAATTGAGAATTGAGGATGAGGACTGAGGGTTGAGGATTGAGGCTTGAGGACTGAGTACTGAGGATTGAGGATTGAGGATTGAGGGTTGAGGATTGAGGATTGAAGATTGAGAATTGAGGATTGAGGATTGGACATTGAGGACTGAGTGTTGAGGTTTGAGTGATGAGAATTGACGTTTGTGCATAGAGATTTGAAGATTGCGGATGGAGTATTGAGTATTGAAAACTGTGAATTGAGGGTATACTATTGAGGATTGAGGATTGACAACTGATTGTAGAGGACTGAGGGCTGAAGATTGAGAATTCAGGATTGAGGATTCAGGATTGAGGTTTGAGGACTGAGGACTGAGGGCTGAGTATTGAGGATTCAGGATTGAGGATTCGGGTTTGAGGTTTGAGGACTGAGGATTGTGGGTTGAGGATTGAGGATTGAGGTTTGACGTTTGAGGACTGAGGATTGAGGATGGAGGATTCAAGAGAGATGACAGAGTGTTGAGAATTGAGTGTTGAGAATTAATGTTTGAGGATTGAGATTTGATTATTGTATATTGTGGATTGAGTGTTGAACCATGAGATTTCAGAATATTCTGTTGAGTATTGAGAATTGAGGATTGATGGTTGAGTATTGAGGATTGAGGATTGAGGGTTGTTGATTGCAGATTGAGGATTTGGGACTGAGGATTGAAGATTCAGGATTGAGGATTGAGAGTTGAGGATTGAGGATTGAGGATTGAATATTCAGTATTGAGGATTCAAGACTGAGAATTGAGGATTGAGGATTGAACATTGAAGACTGAGTGTTGAGGGCTGAGTGATGAGAATTGATGATTGTGGATAGAGATTTGAAGATAGCAGATTGAGTATTGAGAATCGAAAACTCTGAATTGAGAATATTCTATTGAGGATTGAGAATTGACAACTGATTGTTGAGGACTGAGGGCTGAAGATTGAGGATTCAGGATTGAGGATTCAGAATTGAGGTTTGAGGACTGAGGATTGAGGATTGAAGATTGAGTATCCAGTATTGAAGATTGAGGATTGAGGATTGAGGATTGAGGATTGAGGATTGAGGATTGAGGATTGAGGATCAGGGCTGAGGGTTGAGGATTGAGGATTGAGGATTGAGGGTTGAAGGCTGAGGATTGGGGACTGAGTGTTGAGGGTTGAGTGATGAGAATTGATGTTTGTGGATATAGATTTGAAGATTGCAGATTGAGTATTGAGTATTGAAAACTGTGAATTGTGGATATTCTACTGAGGATTGAGGATTGACTACAGATTGTTGAGGACTGCGGTCTGAAGATTGAGGATTCAGGATTGAGGGTTCAGAATTGAGGTTTGAGGACTGAGGATTGAGGATTGAAGATTGAGTATTAAGGATTGAACATTGAGGATTGATGATTGAGGATTGAGGATTGAGGACGAGGGCTGAGGGCTGAGGACTGAGGTTTGAGGACTGAGGACTGAGGGTTGAGGATCGAGAATTGAGAATTGAGGATTGAAGATTGAGTATTGAGGATTGAATATTGAGGAATGAGGATTGAGGATTGTGGATTGAGGATTGAGGATTGAAGATTGAGTATTAAGTATTGAAAACTGTGAACTGATGATATTCTATTGAGGATTGAGGTTTGACAGCTGATTGTTGAGGACTGAGGGCTGAAGATTGAGGATTCAGAATTGAGGATTCAGGATTGAGGTTTGAGGGCTGAGGATTGAGGATTGAGGATGAGGACTGAGGGTTGAGGATTGAGGTTTGAGGAATGAGGATTGAGGATTGAGGATTGAGGATTGAGTATGGAGGATGAGGGCTGAGGGTTGAGGATTGAGGTTTGAGCTTTGAGCCCTGAGAATTCAGGATATTATATTGAGTATTGAGAATTGAGTATTGATGTTTGAGTATTGAGCACTGAGGATTGAGGGCTGAAGATTTAGTATTGAGGATTCAGAATTGAGGTTTGAGTACTGAGGATTCAGGATTGAAGATTGAGTATAGAGGATTGAATATTGAGGATTGTGGATTGAGGATTGAGGATTGAGGATGAGGTCTGAGGGCTGAGGATTGAGGATTGAGGATTGAGGATTGAAGACTGAGTATTTGGGACTGAGGATTGAAGATTCAGGATTGAGGATTGAGAATTGAGGATTGAGGATTGAGGATTGAAGATTCAGTATTTTGGATTGAAGATTGAGAATTGAGGATTGAGGATTGAACATTGAGGACTGAGTGTTGAGGGCTGAGTGATGAGAATTGATGATTGTGGATAGAGATTTGAAGATAGCAGATTGAGTATTGAGAATTGAAAACTCTGAATTGAGAATATTCTATTGAGGATTGAGGATTGACAACTGATTGTTGAGGACTGAGGGCTGAAGATTGAGGATTCAGAATTGAGGATTCAGAATTGAGGTTTGAGGACTGAGGATTGAGGATTGAAGATTGAGTATCGAGTATTGAAGATTGAGGATTGAGGATTGAGGATTGATGATTGAGGATTGAGGATTGAGGATCAGGGCTGAGGGTTGAGGATTGAGAATTGAGGATTGAGGATAGAAGGTTGAGGATTGGGGACTGAGTGTTGAGGGTTGAGTGATGAGAATTGATGTTTGTGGATAGAGATTTGAAGATTGCAGATTGAGTATTGAGTATTGAAAGCTGTGAATTGAGGATATTCTACTGAGGATTGAGGATTGACGACAGATTGTTGAGGACTGCGGTCTGAAGATTGAGGATTCAGGATTGAGGGTTCAGAATTGAGGTTTGAGGACTGAGGATTGAGGATTGAAGATTGAGTATTGATTATTGAAGATTGAGGATTGATGATTGAGGATTGACGATTGAGGACGAGGGCTGACGGCTGAGGACTGAGGTTTGAGGACTGAGGACTGAGGGTTGAGGATCGAGAATTGAGAATTGAGGATTGAGGATTGAAGATTGAGTATTGGGTATTGAGGACTGAAGAATGAGGATTGAAGACTGAGGGTTGAGGTTTGAGGAATGAGGATTGAGGATTGAGGACTGAGAATTGAGGATTGAAGATTGAGCATTGAGGATTGAAGATTGAGGACTGGGGATTGAGGATTGAAGATTGAGGATTAATGATTGAGGTTTGGGGATTGAGGATCTAGGATTGGAGATTGATTATTGAGGATTGAAGATTGAGTATTGAGGATTGTGGGTTGAGAATTGAGAATTGAGGATGAGGACTGAGGGTTGAGGATTGAGGCTTGAGGACTGAGTACTGAGGATTGGGGATTGAGGATTGAGGGTTGAGGATTGAGGATTGAAGATTGAGAATTGAGGATTGAGGATTGGACATTGAGGACTGTGTGTTGAGGTTTGAGTGATGAGAATTGACGTTTGTGCATAGAGATTTGAAGATTGCGGATGGAGTATTGAGTATTGAAAACTGTGAATTGAGGGTATACTATTGAGGATTGAGGATTGACAACTGATTGTAGAGGACTGAGGGCTGAAGATTGAGAATTCAGGATTGAGGATTCAGGATTGAGGTTTGAGGACTGAGGACTGAGGGCTGAGTATTGAGGATTCAGGATTGAGGATTCGGGTTTGAGGTTTGAGGACTGAGGATTGTGGGTTGAGGATTGAGGATTGAGGTTTGACGTTTGAGGACTGAGGATTGAGGATGGAGGATTCAAGAGAGATGACAGAGTGTTGAGAATTGAGTGTTGAGAATTAATGTTTGAGGATTGAGATTTGATTATTGTATATTGTGGATTGAGTGTTGAACCATGAGATTTCAGAATATTCTGTTGAGTATTGAGAATTGAGGATTGATGGTTGAGTATTGAGGATTGAGGATTGAGGGTTGTTGATTGCAGATTGAGGATTTGGGACTGAGGATTGAAGATTCAGGATTGAGGATTGAGAGTTGAGGATTGAGGATTGAGGATTGAATATTCAGTATTGAGGATTCAAGACTGAGAATTGAGGATTGAGGATTGAACATTGAAGACTGAGTGTTGAGGGCTGAGTGATGAGAATTGATGATTGTGGATAGAGATTTGAAGATAGCAGATTGAGTATTGAGAATCGAAAACTCTGAATTGAGAATATTCTATTGAGGATTGAGAATTGACAACTGATTGTTGAGGACTGAGGGCTGAAGATTGAGGATTCAGGATTGAGGATTCAGAATTGAGGTTTGAGGACTGAGGATTGAGGATTGAAGATTGAGTATCCAGTATTGAAGATTGAGGATTGAGGATTGAAGATTGAGGATTGAGGATTGAGGATTGAGGATCAGGGCTGAGGGTTGAGGATTGAGGATTGAGGATTGAGGGTTGAAGGCTGAGGATTGGGGACTGAGTGTTGAGGGTTGAGTGATGAGAATTGATGTTTGTGGATATAGATTTGAAGATTGCAGATTGAGTATTGAGTATTGAAAACTGTGAATTGTGGATATTCTACTGAGGATTGAGGATTGACTACAGATTGTTGAGGACTGCGGTCTGAAGATTGAGGATTCAGGATTGAGGGTTCAGAATTGAGGTTTGAGGACTGAGGATTGAGGATTGAAGATTGAGTATTAAGGATTGAACATTGAGGATTGATGATTGAGGATTGAGGATTGAGGACGAGGGCTGAGGGCTGAGGACTGAGGTTTGAGGACTGAGGACTGAGGGTTGAGGATCGAGAATTGAGAATTGAGGATTGAAGATTGAGTATTGAGGATTGAATATTGAGGAATGAGGATTGAGGATTGTGGATTGAGGATTGAGGATTGAAGATTGAGTATTAAGTATTGAAAACTGTGAACTGATGATATTCTATTGAGGATTGAGGTTTGACAGCTGATTGTTGAGGACTGAGGGCTGAAGATTGAGGATTCAGAATTGAGGATTCAGGATTGAGGTTTGAGGGCTGAGGATTGAGGATTGAGGATGAGGACTGAGGGTTGAGGATTGAGGTTTGAGGAATGAGGATTGAGGATTGAGGATTGAGGATTGAGTATGGAGGATGAGGGCTGAGGGTTGAGGATTGAGGTTTGAGCTTTGAGCCCTGAGAATTCAGGATATTATATTGAGTATTGAGAATTGAGGATTGATGTTTGAGTATTGAGGACTGAGGATTACGGGTTGAAGATTTAGCATTGAGGATTCAGAATTGATGTTTGAGGACTGAGGATTCAGGAATGAAAATTGAGTATAGAGGATTGAAGATTGAGGATTGAGGATTGAGGATTGAGGATTGTGGATTGAGGATGAGGTCTGAGGGTTGAGGATTGAAGTTTGAGGACTGAGTACTGAGGGTTGAGGATTGAGGATTGAGGATTGAGGATTGAGGATTGAAGATTGAGAATTGAGGATTGAGGATTGGACATTGAGGACTGAGTGTTGAGGGCTGAGTGATGAGAATTGACGTTTGTGGATAGAGATTTGAAGATAGCAGATTGAGTATTGAGTATTGAAAACTGTGAATTGAGAATATTCTATTGAGGATTGAGGATTGACTACTGATTCTTGAGGACTGAGGGCTGAAGATTGAGGATTCAGAATTGAGGATTAGGGTTTGAGGTTTGAGGACTGAGGATTGAGGGTTGAGGATTGATGATTGAGGATTGACGGTTGAGGATTGAGGATTGAGGATTGAGGATTGAGGATTGAAGATTGAGTATTCATGATTGAGTGTTGAGGGTTGGGGATTGAGGACGAGGTCCGACGGTTGAGGATTGAAGATTGAGTATTGAGGATTGAAGATTGAGGATTGGGGATTGAGGACTGAGGATTGAGGATCGAGGCATGAGGATCGAGGATGGAGGATGAGTGGTGAGGGTTGAGGATTGAGGATTGAGTATTGAATCCTGCGAATTCAGGATATTCTATTGAGTATTGAGTATTGAGGATTGATGGTTGAGTGTTGAGGATTGAGGATTAAGGATTGAGTATTGAAGATTGAGGATTGATGATTGAGGATTGAGGAATGAGGATTGAGGATTGAGGATTGAGGATTGAAGATTGGGTATTGAGGATTGAAGATTGAGGATTGGGGATTGAGGATTGAGGATTGAGGATTGAGGATTGAAGATTGAGGATTTGGGACTGAGGATTGAAGATTCAGTATTGAGGATTGAGGATCGAAGATTGAGGACTGAGTGTTGAGGGTTGATTGATGAGAATTGATGTTTGTGTATTGAGATCTGAAGATTGAAGATTGGGGATTGAGTATTGAAAACAGAGAATTGAGGATATTCTATTGAGGACTGAGGATTTACGGTTGATTGTTGAGGACTGAGGGCTGCAGACAGAGGATTCAGGTTTGAGGATTCGGGTTTGAGGTTTGAGGACTGAGGATTGAGGGTTGAGGATTGAGGATTGAAGATTGACGGTTGAGGATTGAGGATTGAGGATGGAGGATTCAAGAGAGAGGACTGAGAGTTGAGGATTGAGTGTTGAGAATTGACGTTTGAGGATTGAGATTTGATTATTGTATATTGTGGATAGAGTATTGAACCATTAGATTTCAGGATGTTCTATTGAGTATTGAGAATTGAGGATTGATGGTTGAGTATTGAGGATCGATGGTTGAGGGTTGAAGGCTGAGGATTGGGGACTGAGTGTTGCGGGTTGAGTGATGAGAATTGATGTTTGTGGATATAGATTTGAAGATTGCAGATTGAGTATTGAGTATTGAAAACTGTGAATTGTGGATATTCTACTGAGGATTGAGGATTGACTACAGATTGTTGAGGACTGCGGTCTGAAGATTGAGGATTCAGGATTGAGGGTTCAGAATTGAGGTTTGAGGACTGAGGATTGAGGATTGAAGATTGAGTATTAAGGATTGAAGATTGAGGATTGATGATTGAGGATTGAGGATTGAGGACGAGGGCTGAGGGCTGAGGACTGAGGTTTGAGGACTGAGGACTGAGGGTTGAGGATCGAGAATTGAGAATTGAGGATTGAAGATTGAGTATTGAGGATTGAATATTGAGGAATGAGGATTGAGGATTGTGGATTGAGGATTGAGGATTGAAGATTGAGTATTAAGTATTGAAAACTGTGAACTGATGATATTCTATTGAGGATTGAGGTTTGACAGCTGATTGTTGAGGACTGAGGGCTGAAGATTGAGGATTCAGAATTGAGGATTCAGGATTGAGGTTTGAGGGCTGAGGACTGAGGATTGAGGATGAGGACTGAGGGTTGAGGATTGAGGTTTGAGGAATGAGGATTGAGGATTGAGGATTGAGGATTGAGTATGGAGGATGAGGGCTGAGGGTTGAGGATTGAGGTTTGAGCTTTGAGCCCTGAGAATTCAGGATATTATATTGAGTATTGAGAATTGAGGATTGATGTTTGAGTATTGAGGACTGAGGATTACGGGTTGAAGATTTAGCATTGAGGATTCAGAATTGATGTTTGAGGACTGAGGATTCAGGAATGAAAATTGAGTATAGAGGATTGAAGATTGAGGATTGAGGATTGAGGATTGAGGATTGTGGATTGAGGATGAGGTCTGAGGGTTGAGGATTGAAGTTTGAGGACTGAGTACTGAGGGTTGAGGATTGAGGATTGAGGATTGAGGATTGAGGATTGAAGATTGAGAATTGAGGATTGAGGATTGGACATTGAGGACTGAGTGTTGAGGGCTGAGTGATGAGAATTGACGTTTGTGGATAGAGATTTGAAGATAGCAGATTGAGTATTGAGTATTGAAAACTGTGAATTGAGAATATTCTATTGAGGATTGAGGATTGACTACTGATTCTTGAGGACTGAGGGCTGAAGATTGAGGATTCAGGATTGTGGATTAGGGTTTGAGGTTTGAGGACTGAGGATTGAGGGTTGAGGATTGAGGATTGAGGATTGACGGTTGAGGATTGAGGATTGAGGATTGAGGATTGAGGATTGAAGATTGAGTATTCATGATTGAGTGTTGAGGGTTGGGGATTGAGGACGAGGTCCGACGGTTGAGGATTGAAGATTGAGTATAGAGGATTGAAGATTGAGGATTGGGGATTGAGGACTGAGGATTGAGGATCGAGGCATGAGGATCGAGGACGGAGGATGAGTGGTGAGGGTTGAGGATTGAGGATTGAGTATTGAAACCTGCGAATTCAGGATATTCTATTGAGTATTGAGTATTGAGGATTGATGGTTGAGTGTTGAGGATTGAGGATTAAGGATTGAGTATTGAAGATTGAGGATTGATGATTGAGGATTGAGGAATGAGGATTGAGGATTGAGGATTGAGGATTGAAGATTGGGTATTGAGGATTGAAGATTGAGGATTGGGGATTGAGGATTGAGGATTGAGGATTGAGGATTGAAGATTGAGGATTTGGGACTGAGGATTGAAGATTCAGTATTGAGGATTGAGGATCGAAGATTGAGGATTGATGATTGAGGATTGAGGAATGAGGTTTGAGGACTGAGGATTGAGGATTGAAGATTGAGTATTAAGGATTGAAGATTGAGGATTGATGATTGAGGATTGAGGATTGAGGACGAGGGCTGAGGGCTGAGGACTGAGGTTTGAGGACTGAGGACTGAGGGTTGAGGATCGAGAATTGAGAATTGAGGATTGAAGATTGAGTATTGAGGATTGAATATTGAGGAATGAGGATTGAGGATTGTGGATTGAGGATTGAGGATTGAAGATTGAGTATTAAGTATTGAAAACTGTGAACTGATGATATTCTATTGAGGATTGAGGTTTGACAGCTGATTGTTGAGGACTGAGGGCTGAAGATTGAGGATTCAGAATTGAGGATTCAGGATTGAGGTTTGAGGGCTGAGGATTGAGGATTGAGCATGAGGAGTGAGGGTTGAGGATTGAGGTTTGAGGAATGAGGATTGAGGATTGAGGATTAAGGATTGAGTATGGAGGATGAGGGCTGAGGGTTGAGGATTGAGGTTTGAGCTTTGAGCCCTGAGAATTCAGGATATTATATTGAGTATTGAGAATTGAGGATTGATGTTTGAGTATTGAGGACTGAGGATTACGGGTTGAAGATTTAGCATTGAGGATTCAGAATTGATGTTTGAGGACTGAGGATTCAGGAATGAAAATTGAGTATAGAGGATTGAAGATTGAGGATTGAGGATTGAGGATTGAGGATTGTGGATTGAGGATGAGGTCTGAGGGTTGAGGATTGAAGTTTGAGGACTGAGTACTGAGGGTTGAGGATTGAGGATTGAGGATTGAGGATTGAGGATTGAAGATTGAGAATTGAGGATTGAGGATTGGACATTGAGGACTGAGTGTTGAGGGCTGAGTGATGAGAATTGACGTTTGTGGATAGAGATTTGAAGATAGCAGATTGAGTATTGAGTATTGAAAACTGTGAATTGAGAATATTCTATTGAGGATTGAGGATTGACTACTGATTCTTGAGGACTGAGGGCTGAAGATTGAGGATTCAGGATTGTGGATTAGGGTTTGAGGTTTGAGGACTGAGGATTGAGGGTTGAGGATTGAGGATTGAGGATTGACGGTTGAGGATTGAGGATTGAGGATTGAGGATTGAGGATTGAAGATTGAGTATTCATGATTGAGTGTTGAGGGTTGGGGATTGAGGACGAGGTCCGACGGTTGAGGATTGAAGATTGAGTATTGAGGATTGAAGATTGAGGATTGGGGATTGAGGACTGAGGATTGAGGATCGAGGCATGAGGATCGAGGACGGAGGATGAGTGGTGAGGGTTGAGGATTGAGGATTGAGTATTGAAACCTGCGAATTCAGGATATTCTATTGAGTATTGAGTATTGAGGATTGATGGTTGAGTGTTGAGGATTGAGGATTAAGGATTGAGTATTGAAGATTGAGGATTGATGATTGAGGATTGAGGAATGAGGATTGAGGATTGAGGATTGAGGATTGAAGATTGGGTATTGAGGATTGAAGATTGAGGATTGGGGATTGAGGATTGAGGATTGAGGATTGAGGATTGAAGATTGAGGATTTGGGACTGAGGATTGAAGATTCAGTATTGAGGATTGAGGATCGAAGATTGAGGACTGAGTGTTGAGGGTTGATTGATGAGAATTGATGTTTGTGTATTGAGATCTGAAGATTGAAGATTGGGGATTGAGTATTGAAAACAGAGAATTGAGGATATTCTATTGAGTACTGAGGATTTACGGTTGATTGTTGAGGACTGAGGGCTGCAGACAGAGGATTCAGGTTTGAGGATTCGGGTTTGAGGTTTGAGGACTGAGGATTGAGGGTTGAGGATTGAGGATTGAAGATTGACGGTTGAGGATTGAGGATTGAGGATGGAGGATTCAAGAGAGAGGACTGAGAGTTGAGGATTGAGTGTTGAGAATTGACGTTTGAGGATTGAGATTTGATTATTGTATATTGTGGATAGAGTATTGAACCATTAGATTTCAGGATGTTCTATTGAGTATTGAGAATTGAGGATTGATGGTTGAGTATTGAGGATCGATGGTTGAGGGTTGTGTGTTGAATATTGAGGATTGAGGATTGTGGATTGAAGATTGAGGATTGAGGATTGAAGATTGAGTATTGAGGATTGAGTGTTGTGGATTGAGTACGAGGACTGAGGGTTGAGTATTGATGTTTGAGGTCTGAGGATTGAAGATTGAGTATTGAGGATTGAGGATTGCGGATTGAGGAATGAGGATTGAAGATTGAGGATTGCGGACTGAGTGTTGAGGGTTGAGTGACGAGAATTGATGTTTGTGGATAGAGATCTGAAGATTGCAGATTGAGTATTTAGTATTGAAAACTGTGAATTGAGGATATTCTATCGAGGATTGAGGATTGACAACTGATCGTTGAGGACTGAGGGCTGAAGATTGAGGATTCAGGATTGAGGATTCAGGATTGAGGTTTGAGGACTGAGGATTTAGGGTTGAAGATTGAGTATTGAGGATTGAAGATTGAGGATTGGGGATTGAGGATTGAGGATTGAGGATTGAGGACTGAGGATGAGGGTAGAGGGTTGAGGGTTGAGGATTGAGGTTTGAGGATTGAAGATTGAGGATTGGGGACTGAGTGTTGAGGGTTGAGAGGTGAGAATTGATGTTTGAGGACAGAGAATTGAAGATTGCAGGTTCAGTATTGAGTATTGAAAACTGTGAATTGAGGATATTCTATTGAGGATTGAGGATTGACAACTGATTGTTGAGGACTGAGTGCTGAAGATTGAGGATTCAGGATTGAGGATTCAGGATTGAGGTTTCAGGACTGAGGATTGAGGACTGAGGATTGAGGATTGAGGATTGAAGATTGAATATTAATGATTGAAGATTGAGGATTGCGGATTGAGGGTTGTAGATTGAGGACGAGGACTGAGGTTTGAGTATTGATGTTTGAGGTCTGAGGATTGAGGATTGAGGATTGAGAATTCAGGACTGAGGGTTGAGGATTGAAGATTTAAGATTGGGTATTGAGGATTGAAGAATGAGGATTGGGGATTGAGCATTGAGGATTGAGGATTGAGGATTGAGGATTGAAGACTGAGGATTTGGGAGTGAGGATTGAAGATTCAGGATTGAGGATTGAGAATTGAGGATTGAGGATTGAGGATTGAAGATTCAGTATTTTGGATTGAAGATTGAGAATTGAGGATTGAGGATTGAAGATTGAGAATTGAGGATTGAAGATTGAGGATTGGGGACAGAGTGTTGAGGGTTGAGTGATTAGAATTGATGTTTGCGCATAGAGATTTGAAGATTGCAGGTGGAGTATTGAGTATTGAAAACTGTGAATTGAGGGTATACTATTGAGGATTGAGGATTGACAACTGATTGTAGAGGACTGAGGGCTGAAGATTGAGAATTCAGGATTGAGGATTCAGGATTGAGGATTCAGAATTGAGGTTTGAGGACTGAGGATTGAGGATTGAAGATTGAGTATTAAGGATTGAAGATTGAGGATTGAGGATTGAGGATTGAGGATTGAGGATGAGGTCTGAGGGTTGAGGATTGAAGTTTGAGGACTGAGTACTGAGGGTTGAGGATTGAGGATTGAGGATTGAGGATTGAGGATTGAAGATTGAGAATTGAGGATTGATGATTGGACATTGAGGACTGAGTGTTGAGGGCTAAGTGATGAGAATTGATGTTTGTGGATAGAGATTTGAAGATAGCAGATTGAGTATTGAGTATTGAAAACTGTGAATTGAGAATATTCTATTGAGGATTGAGGATTGACTACTGATTCTTGAGGACTGAGGGCTGAAGATTGAGGATTCAGAATTGAGGATTCAGAATTGAGGTGTGAGGACTGAGGATTGAGGATTGAAGATTGAGTATCGAGTATTGAAGATTGAGGATTGAGGATTGAGGATTGATGATTGAGGATTGAGGATTGAGGATCAGGGCTGAGGGTTGAGGATTGAGAATTGAGGATTGAGGATAGAAGATTGAGGATTGGGGACTGAGTGTTGAGGGTTGAGTGATGAGAATTGATGTTTGTGGATAGAGATTTGAAGATTGCAGATTGAGTATTGAGTATTGAAAGCTGTGAATTGAGGATATTCTACTGAGGATTGAGGATTGACGACAGATTGTTGAGGACTGCGGTCTGAAGATTGAGGATTCAGGATTGAAGGTTCAGAATTGAGGTTTGAGGACTGAGGATTGAGGATTGAAGATTGAGTATTGATTATTGAAGATTGAGGATTGACGATTGAGGATTGAGGATTGAGGACGAGGGCTGAGGGCTGAGGACTGAGGTTTGAGGACTGAGGACTGAGGGTTGAGGATCGAGAATTGAGAATTGAGGATTGAGGATTGAAGATTGAGGATTGGGTATTGAGGACTGAAGAATGAGTATTGAGGACTGAGGGTTGAGGTTTGAGGAATGAGGATTGAGGATTGAGGACTGAGAATTGAGGATTGAAGATGGAGCATTGAGGATTGAAGATTGAGGACTGGGGATTGAGGATTGAAGATTGAGGATTAATGATTGAGGTTTGGGGATTGAGGATCTAGGATTGGAGATTGATTATTGAGGATTGAAGATTGAGTATTGAGGATTGTGGGTTGAGAATTGAGAATTGAGGATGAGGACTGAGGGTTGAGGATTGAGGTTTGAGGAATGAGGATTGAGGATTGAGGATTGAGGATTGAGTATGGAGGATGAGGGCTAAGGGTTGAGGATTGAGGTTTGAGTTTTGAGCCCTGAGAATTCAGGATATTATACTGAGTATTGAGAATTGAGGATTGATGTTTGAGTATTGAGGACTGAGGATTACGGGTTGAAGATTTAGCATTGAGGATTCAGAATTGATGTTTGAGGACTGAGGATTCAGGAATGAAAATTGAGTATAGAGGATTGAAGATTGAGGATTGAGGATTGAGGATTGAGGATTGAGGATGAGGCCTGAGGGTTGAGGATTGAGGCTTGAGGACTGAGTACTGAGGATTGAGGTTTGAGGATTGAGGATTGAGGATTGAGGATTGAAGATTGAGAATTGAGGATTGAGGATTGAAGATTGAGAATTGAGGATTGAAGATTGAGGATTGGGGACAGAGTGTTGAGGGTTGAGTGATTAGAATTGATGTTTGCGCATAGAGATTTGAAGATTGCAGGTGGAGTATTGAGTATTGAAAACTGTGAATTGAGGGTATACTATTGAGGATTGAGGATTGACAACTGATTGTAGAGGACTGAGGGCTGAAGATTGAGAATTCAGGATTGAGGATTCAGGATTGAGGTTTGAGGACTGAGGATTGAGGATTGAAGATTGAGTATTAAGGATTGAAGATTGAGGATTGAGGATTGAGGATTGAGGATTGAGGATGAGGTCTGAGGGTTGAGGATTGAAGTTTGAGGACTGAGTACTGAGGGTTGAGGATTGAGGATTGAGGATTGAGGATTGAGGATTGAAGATTGAGAATTGAGGATTGATGATTGGACATTGAGGACTGAGTGTTGAGGGCTGAGTGATGAGAATTGATGTTTGTGGATAGAGATTTGAAGATAGCAGATTGAGTATTGAGTATTGAAAACTGTGAATTGAGAATATTCTATTGAGGATTGAGGATTGACTACTGATTCTTGAGGACTGAGGGCTGAAGATTGAGGATTCAGAATTGAGGTGTGAGGACTGAGGATTGAGGATTGAAGATTGAGTATCGAGTATTGAAGATTGAGGATTGAGGATTGAGGATTGATGATTGAGGATTGAGGATTGAGGATCAGGGCTGAGGGTTGAGGATTGAGAATTGAGGATTGAGGATAGAAGATTCAGGATTGGGGACTGAGTGTTGAGGGTTGAGTGATGAGAATTGATGTTTGTGGATAGAGATTTGAAGATTGCAGATTGAGTATTGAGTATTGAAAGCTGTGAATTGAGGATATTCTACTGAGGATTGAGGATTGACGACAGATTGTTGAGGACTGCGGTCTGAAGATTGAGGATTCAGGATTGAAGGTTCAGAATTGAGGTTTGAGGACTGAGGATTGAGGATTGAAGATTGAGTATTGATTATTGAAGATTGAGGATTGATGATTGAGGATTGAGGATTGAGGACGAGGGCTGAGGGCTGAGGACTGAGGTTTGAGGACTGAGGACTGAGGGTTGAGGATCGAGAATTGAGAATTGAGGATTGAGGATTGAAGATTGAGGATTGGGTATTGAGGACTGAAGAATGAGTATTGAGGACTGAGGGTTGAGGTTTGAGGAATGAGGATTGAGGATTGAGGACTGAGAATTGAGGATTGAAGATTGAGCATCGAGGATTGAAGATTGAGGACTGGGGATTGAGGATTGAAGATTGAGGATTAATGATTGAGGTTTGGGGATTGAGGATCTAGGATTGGAGATTGATTATTGAGGATTGAAGATTGAGTATTGAGGATTGTGGGTTGAGAATTGAGAATTGAGGATGAGGACTGAGGGTTGAGGATTGAGGTTTGAGGAATGAGGATTGAGGATTGAGGATTGAGGATTGAGTATGGAGGATGAGGGCTAAGGGTTGAGGATTGAGGTTTGAGTTTTGAGCCCTGAGAATTCAGGATATTATACTGAGTATTGAGAATTGAGGATTGATGTTTGAGTATTGAGGACTGAGGATTACGGGTTGAAGATTTAGCATTGAGGATTCAGAATTGATGTTTGAGGACTGAGGATTCAGGAATGAAAATTGAGTATAGAGGATTGAAGATTGAGGATTGAGGATTGAGGATTGAGGATTGAGGATGAGGCCTGAGGGTTGAGGATTGAGGCTTGAGGACTGAGTACTGAGGATTGAGGATTGAGGATTGAGGATTGAGGATTGAGGATTGAAGATTGAGAATTGAGGATTGAGGATTGGACATTGAGGACTGAGTGTTGAGGGTTGAGTGATGAGAATTGACGTTTGTGCATAGAGATTTCAAGATTGCAGATGGAGTATTGAGTATTGAAAACTGTGAATTGAGGGTATACTATTGAGGATTGAGGATTGACAACTGATTGTAGAGGACTGAGGGCTGAAGATTGAGAATTCAGGATTGAGGATTCAGGATTGAGGTTTGAGGACTGAGGACTGAGGGCTGAGTATTGAGGATTCAGGATTGAGGATTCGGGTTTGAGGTTTGAGGACTGAGGATTGTGGGTTGAGGATTGAGGATTGAGGTTTGACGTTTGAGGACTGAGGATTGAGGATGGATGATTCAAGAGAGATGACAGAGTGTTGACAATTGAGTGTTGAGAATTAATGTTTGAGGATTGAGATTTGATTATTGTATATTGTGGATTGAGTGTTGAACCATGAGATTTCAGAATATTCTGTTGAGTATTGAGAATTGAGGATTGATGGTTGAGTATTGAGGATTGAGGATTGAGGGTTGTTGATTGCAGATTGAGGATTTGGGACTGAGGATTGAAGATTCAGGATTAAGGATTGAGAGTTGAGGATTGAGGTTTGAGGATTGAGGTTTAAGGACTGAGGACTGAGGGTTGAGGATTGAGAATTGAGGGTTGAGGATTGAGGATTGAAGATTGAGGATTGGGTATTGAGGATTGAAGAATGAGGATTGAGGATTGAGGATTGAGGATTGAGGATTGAAGATTGAGTATTGAGGATTGAAGATTGACGATCGAGGATTGAGGATTGAGGATTGAGGATTGGGGATTGAGGATTGAAGATTGAGTATTGAGGGTTGAAGGTTGAGGATAGTGGATTGAGTACTGTGGATTGAGGATTGAATATTGAGGATTGGGGACTAAGTGTTGAGGGTTGAGTGATGAGAATTGATGTTTGTGGATAGAGATTTGAAAATTGCAAATTGTGTATTGAGTATTGAAAACTGTGAATTGATGATATTCTATAGAGGATTGAGGATTGACAACTGATTGTTGAGGACTGAGTGCTGAAGATTGAGGATTCAGTATTGTGGATTCAGGATTGAGGTTTGAGGACAGAGGATTGAGGATTGAGGATTGAAGATTGAATATTGATGATAGAAGATTGAGGATTGAGGATTGAGGGTTGTGGTTTGAGGAAGAGGACTAAGGGTTGAGTATTGATGTTTGAGGTCTGAGAATGGAGGATAGAGGATTGAGAATTTAGGATTGAGGATTGAGGATTGAGGATTGAGGATTGAGTATTGAGGGTTGAAGGTTGAGGATAGAGGATTGAGGATTGAGGATTGAGGATTGAGGATTGAGGATTGAAGGTTGAGTATTGAGGATTGAAGATTGAGGATTGAGGTTTGAGGATTGAGGATTGAGGATTCAGGATTGAAGATTGAGTATTGGGTACTGAGGATTGAGATTTGATTATTGAATATTGTGGATTCAGTATTGAACCATGAGAATTCAGGATATTCCATTGAGTATTGAGTATTGAGGATTGATGGTTGAGGGTTGTGTGTTGAATATTGAGAATTGAGGATTTAGGATTGAGGATTGGGGTTTGAGGATTGAAAATTGAGTATTGATGATTGAGTATTGAGGGTTGAGGATTGGGGACGAGGACTGACGGTTGAGGGTTGAGGTTTGAGGATTGAGGATTGAGGATTGAGGATTGAAGATTGAGGATTGGGTACTGAGGATTGAAGATTCTGGATTGAGGATTGAGGATTGAGGATTGAGGATTGAAGATTCAGTATTGAGGATTGAAGATTGAGAATTGAGGGTTGAGGACTGCGGACTGAGGATTGAGGATTGAGAATTGAGGATTGAGGATTGAGGATTGAGGATTGAAGATTGAGGATTGGGTATTGAGGATTGAAGAATGCGGGTTGAGGATTGAGGATTGAGAATTGAGGATTGAAGCCTGAGTATTCAGGATTGAAGATTGACGATTGAGGATTGAGGATTGAGGATTGAGAATTGAGGATTGAGGATTGAAGGTTTAGTATTGAGGATTGAAGATTGAGGATTGAGGATTGAGGATTGAGTATTGAGGATTGAAAGTTGAGGATTTGGGACTGAGTGTTGAGGGTTGAGTGATGAGGATTGATGTTTGTGGATAGAGATTTGAAGATTGCAGATTGAGTATTGAGTATTGAAAACTGTGAATTGAGAATATTCTATTGAGGATTGAGGATTGACAACTGATTGTTGAGGACTGAGGGCTGAATGTTGAGGATTCAGGATTGAGGATTGACGATTGAGTATTGAAGATTGAGGATTGATGACTGAGGATTGAGGATTGAGGATTGAGTATTGAGGATTGAATATTGAGGATCGACGACTGAGGATTGAGGATTGAGAATGAGGGCTGAGGGTTGAGGATTAAGGTATGAGTATTGAAGCCGTAGAACTCAGGATATTCTATTGAGTATTGAGAATTGAGTATTGATGTTTGAGTATTGAGCACTGAGGATTGAGGGTTGAAGATTTAGTATTGAGGATTCAGAATTGAGGTTTGAGTACTGAGGATTCAGTATTGAAGATTGAGTATAGAGGATTGAATATTGAGGATTGAGGATTGAGGATTGAGGATTGAGGATGAGGTCTGAGGGCTGAGGATTGAGGTTTGAGGACTGAGTACTGAGGATTGAGGATTGAGGATTGAGGATTGAGGATTGAGGACTGAAGATTGAGAATTGAGGATTGAAGATTGAGGATTGGGGACTGAGTCTTGAGGGTTGAGTGATTAGAATTGATGTTTGCGCATAGAGATTTGAAGATTGCAGATTGAGTATTGAGTATTGAAAACTGTGAATTGAGGATTTTCTATTGAGCATTGAGGATTGACAACTGATTGTTGAGATCTGAGGGATGAAGATTGAGGATACAGGATTGTGGATTCAAAATTGAGGTTTGAGGACCGAGGATTGAGGACTGAACATTGAGTACTGAGGATTGAAGATTGAGGATTGGGGACTGAGTGTTGAGGGTTGAGAGATGAGAATTGATGTTTGAGGACAGAGAATTGAAGATTGCAGGTTGAGTATTGAGTATTGAAAACTGTGAATAGAGGATATTCTATTGAGGATTGAGGATTGACAACTGATTGTTGAGGACTGAGTGCTGAAGATTGAGGATTCAGGATTGAGGATTCAGGATTGAGGTTTCAGGACTGAGGATTGAGGACTGAGGATTGAGGATTGAGGATTGAAGATTGAATATTGATGATTGAAGATTGAGGATTAAGGATTGAGGGTTGTAGATTGAGGACGAGGACTGAGGTTTGAGTATTGATGTTTGAGGTCTGAGGATTGAGGATTGAGGATTGAGAATTCAGGACTGAGGATTGAGGATTGAAGATTTAAGATTGGGTATTGAGGATTGAAGAATGAGGATTGGGGATTGAGCATTGAGGATTGAGGATTGAGGATTGAGGATTGAAGACTGTGGATTTGGGACTGAGGATTGAAGATTCAGGATTGAGGATTGAGAATTGAGGATTGAGGATTGAGGATTGAAGATTCAGTATTTTGGATTGAAGATTGAGAATTGAGGATTGAGTATTGAACATTGAGGACTGAGTGTTGAGGGCTGAGTGATGAGAATTGATGATTGTGGATAGAGATTTGAAGATAGCTGATTGAGTATTGA
Source organism: Calliopsis andreniformis (assembly GCF_051401765.1). Taxonomy (NCBI): domain Eukaryota; kingdom Metazoa; phylum Arthropoda; class Insecta; order Hymenoptera; family Andrenidae; genus Calliopsis; species Calliopsis andreniformis. Next base: position 230,100 of record NW_027480450.1, on the reverse strand, counting down.
GAATCGAAAACTCTGAATTGAGAATATTCTATTGAGGATTGAGGATTGACAACTGATTGTTGAGGACTGAGGGCTGAAGATTGAGGATTCAGGATTGAGGATTCAGAATTGAGGTTTGAGGACTGAGGATTGAGGATTGAAGATTGAGTATCGAGAATTGAAGATTGGGGATTGAGGATTGAGGATTGAGGATTGAGAATTGAGGATTGAGGATCAGGGCTGAGGGTTGAGGATTGAGGATTGAGGATTGAGGGTTGAAGGCTGAGGATTGGGGACTGAGTGTTGAGGGTTGAGTGATGAGAATTGATGTTTGTGGATATAGATTTGAAGATTGCAGGTTGAGTATTGAGTATTGAAAACTGTGAATTGAGGATATTCTACTGAGGATTGAGGATTGACTACAGATTGTTGAGGACTGCGGTCTGAAGATTGAGGATTCAGGATTGAGGGTTCAGAATTGAGGTTTGAGGACTGAGGATTGAGGATTGAAGATTGAGTATTAAGGATTGAAGATTGAGGATTGATGATTGAGGATTGAGGATTGAGGACGAGGGCTGAGGGCTGAGGACTGAGGTTTGAGGACTGAGGACTGAGGGTTGAGGATCGAGAATTGAGAATTGAGTATTGAAGATTGAGTATTGATGATTGAGGATTGAGGAATGAGGATTGAGGATTGAGGATTGAGGATTGAAGATTGGGTATTGAGGATTGAAGGTTGAGGATTGGGGATTGAGGATTGAGGATTGAGGATTGAGGATTGAAGATTGAGGATTTGGGACTGAGGATTGAAGATTCAGTATTGAGGATTGAAGATTGAGTATTGAGGATTGAGGATCGAAGATTGAGGACTGAGTGTTGAGGGTTGATTGATGAGAATTGATGTTTGTGTATTGAGATTTGAAGATTGAAGATTGGGGATTGAGTATTGAAAACAGAGAATTGAGGATATTCTATTGAGGACTGAGGATTTACGATTGATTGTTGAGGACTGAGGTCTGCAGACAGAGGATTCAGGTTTGAGGATTCGGGTTTGAGGTTTGAGGACTGAGGATTGAGGGTTGAGGATTGAGGATTGAAGATTGACGGTTGAGGATTGAGGATTGAGGATGGAGGATTCAAGAGAGAGGACTGAGTGTTGAGGATTGAGTGTTGAGAATTGACGTTTGAGGATTGAGATTTGATTATTGTATATTGTGGATAGAGTATTGAACCATTAGATTTCAGGATGTTCTATTGAGTATTGAGAATTGAGGATTGATGGTTGAGTATTGAGGATCAATGGTTGAGGGTTGTGTGTTGAATATTGAGGATTGAGGATTGAGGACTGAGGATTGAGGATTGAGGTTGAAGATTGAGTATTGATGGTTGAGTATTGAGGGTTGAGGACTGAGGACGAGGGCTGACGGTTGAGGATTGAGGTTTGAGGATTGTGGATTGAGGATTGAGGACTGAGGATTAAGGATTTTGGATTGAGCATTGTGGATTGAAGATTGTGGACTGGGGATTGAGGGTTGAATATTGAGGATTAAGGATTGAGGATTGGGGATTGAGGCTCTAGGATTGGAGATTGACTATTGAGGATTGAAGGTTGAGGATTGAGGATTGAGGATTGAGAATTGTGAACTGAGGATGAGGACTGAGGTTTGAGGAATGAGGTTTGAGGAACGAGGATTGAGGATTGAGGATTGAGGACTGCGGATTGACGATTGATTATTGAATATTGAGGATTGATGACTGAGGATTGAGGATTGAGGATTGAGGATTGAGGAATGAGGATTGAAGGTTGAAGATTGAGTACTGAGGATTCAGGATTGATGACTGAGGATTGAGGATCGAGGATAGAGGATGAGGGCTGAGGGTTGAGGATTGAGGTCTGAGTATTGAATCCTGCGAATTCAGGATATTCTATTGAGTATTGAGAATTGAGGATCGATGGTTGAGAATTGAGGATTGAGAATTGAGGACTGAGGATTGAGGATTGAAGATTTAAGATTGGGTATTGAGGATTGAAGAATGAGGATTGGGGATTGAGCATTGAGGATTGAGGATTGAGGATTGAGGATTGAAGACTGTGGATTTGGAACTGAGGATTGAAGATTCAGGATTGAGGATTGAGAATTGAGGATTGAGGATTGAGGATTGAAGATTCAGTATTTTGGATTGAAGATTGAGAATTGAGGATTGAGTATTGAACATTGAGGACTGAGTGTTGAGGGCTGAGTGATGAGAATTGATGATTGTGGATAGAGATTTGAAGATAGCTGATTGAGTATTGAGAATCGAAAACTCTGAATTGAGAATATTCTATTGAGGATTGAGGATTGACAACTGATTGTTGAGGACTGAGGGCTGAAGATTGAGGATTCAGGATTGAGGATTCAGAATTGAGGTTTGAGGACTGAGGATTGAGGATTGAAGATTGAGTATCGAGAATTGAAGATTGGGGATTGAGGATTGAGGATTGAGGATTGAGAATTGAGGATTGAGGATCAGGGCTGAGGGTTGAGGATTGAGAATTGAGGATTGAGGGTTGAAGGCTGAGGATTGGGGACTGAGTGTTGAGGGTTGAGTGATGAGAATTGATGTTTGTGGATATAGATTTGAAGATTGCAGGTTGAGTATTGAGTATTGAAAACTGTGAATTGAGGATATTCTACTGAGGATTGAGGATTGACTACAGATTGTTGAGGACTGCGGTCTGAAGATTGAGGATTCAGGATTGAGGGTTCAGAATTGAGGTTTGAGGACTGAGGATTGAGGATTGAAGATTGAGTATTAAGGATTGAAGGTTGAGGATTGATGATTGAGGATTGAGGATTGAGGACGAGGGCTGAGGGCTGAGGACTGAGGTTTGAGGACTGAGGACTGAGGGTTGAGGATCGAGAATTGAGAATTGAGTATTGAAGATTGAGTATTGATGATTGAGGATTGAGGAATGAGGATTGAGGATTGAGGATTGAGGATTGAAGATTGGGTATTGAGGATTGAAGGTTGAGGATTGGGGATTGAGGATTGAGGATTGAGGATTGAGGATTGAAGATTGAGGATTTGGGACTGAGGATTGAAGATTCAGTATTGAGGATTGAAGATTGAGTATTGAGGATTGAGGATCGAAGATTGAGGACTGAGTGTTGAGGGTTGATTGATGAGAATTGATGTTTGTGTATTGAGATTTGAAGATTGAAGATTGGGGATTGAGTATTGAAAACAGAGAATTGAGGATATTCTATTGAGGACTGAGGATTTACGATTGATTGTTGAGGACTGAGGCCTGCAGACAGAGGATTCAGGTTTGAGGATTCGGGTTTGAGGTTTGAGGACTGAGGATTGAGGGTTGAGGATTGAGGATTGAAGATTGACGGTTGAGGATTGAGGATTGAGGATGGAGGATTCAAGAGAGAGGACTGAGTGTTGAGGATTGAGTGTTGAGAATTGACGTTTGAGGATTGAGATTTGATTATTGTATATTGTGGATAGAGTATTGAACCATTAGATTTCAGGATGTTCTATTGAGTATTGAGAATTGAGGATTGATGGTTGAGTATTGAGGATCAATGGTTGAGGGTTGTGTGTTGAATATTGAGGATTGATGATTGAGGATTGAGGATTGAGGACGAGGGCTGAGGGCTGAGGACTGAGGTTTGAGGACTGAGGACTGAGGGTTGAGGATCGAGAATTGAGAATTGAGGATTGAAGATTGAGTATTGAGGATTGAATATTGAGGAATGAGGATTGAGGATTGTGGATTGAGGATTGAGGATTGAAGATTGAGTATTAAGTATTGAAAACTGTGAACTGATGATATTCTATTGAGGATTGAGGTTTGACAGCTGATTGTTGAGGACTGAGGGCTGAAGATTGAGGATTCAGAATTGAGGATTCAGGATTGAGGTTTGAGGGCTGAGGATTGAGGATTGAGGATGAGGACTGAGGGTTGAGGATTGAGGTTTGAGGAATGAGGATTGAGGATTGAGGATTGAGGATTGAGTATGGAGGATGAGGGCTGAGGGTTGAGGATTGAGGTTTGAGCTTTGAGCCCTGAGAATTCAGGATATTATATTGAGTATTGAGAATTGAGGATTGATGTTTGAGTATTGAGGACTGAGGATTACGGGTTGAAGATTTAGCATTGAGGATTCAGAATTGATGTTTGAGGACTGAGGATTCAGGAATGAAAATTGAGTATAGAGGATTGAAGATTGAGGATTGAGGATTGAGGATTGAGGATTGTGGATTGAGGATGAGGTCTGAGGGTTGAGGATTGAAGTTTGAGGACTGAGTACTGAGGGTTGAGGATTGAGGATTGAGGATTGAGGATTGAGGATTGAAGATTGAGAATTGAGGATTGAGGATTGGACATTGAGGACTGAGTGTTGAGGGCTGAGTGATGAGAATTGACGTTTGTGGATAGAGATTTGAAGATAGCAGATTGAGTATTGAGTATTGAAAACTGTGAATTGAGAATATTCTATTGAGGATTGAGGATTGACTACTGATTCTTGAGGACTGAGGGCTGAAGATTGAGGATTCAGAATTGAGGATTAGGGTTTGAGGTTTGAGGACTGAGGATTGAGGGTTGAGGATTGATGATTGAGGATTGACGGTTGAGGATTGAGGATTGAGGATTGAGGATTGAGGATTGAAGATTGAGTATTCATGATTGAGTGTTGAGGGTTGGGGATTGAGGACGAGGTCCGACGGTTGAGGATTGAAGATTGAGTATTGAGGATTGAAGATTGAGGATTGGGGATTGAGGACTGAGGATTGAGGATCGAGGCATGAGGATCGAGGATGGAGGATGAGTGGTGAGGGTTGAGGATTGAGGATTGAGTATTGAATCCTGCGAATTCAGGATATTCTATTGAGTATTGAGTATTGAGGATTGATGGTTGAGTGTTGAGGATTGAGGATTAAGGATTGAGTATTGAAGATTGAGGATTGATGATTGAGGATTGAGGAATGAGGATTGAGGATTGAGGATTGAGGATTGAAGATTGGGTATTGAGGATTGAAGATTGAGGATTGGGGATTGAGGATTGAGGATTGAGGATTGAGGATTGAAGATTGAGGATTTGGGACTGAGGATTGAAGATTCAGTATTGAGGATTGAGGATCGAAGATTGAGGACTGAGTGTTGAGGGTTGATTGATGAGAATTGATGTTTGTGTATTGAGATCTGAAGATTGAAGATTGGGGATTGAGTATTGAAAACAGAGAATTGAGGATATTCTATTGAGGACTGAGGATTTACGGTTGATTGTTGAGGACTGAGGGCTGCAGACAGAGGATTCAGGTTTGAGGATTCGGCTTTGAGGTTTGAGGACTGAGGATTGAGGGTTGAGGATTGAGGATTGAAGATTGACGGTTGAGGATTGAGGATTGAGGATGGAGGATTCAAGAGAGAGGACTGAGAGTTGAGGATTGAGTGTTGAGAATTGACGTTTGAGGATTGAGATTTGATTATTGTATATTGTGGATAGAGTATTGAACCATTAGATTTCAGGATGTTCTATTGAGTATTGAGAATTGAGGATTGATGGTTGAGTATTGAGGATCGATGGTTGAGGGTTGAAGGCTGAGGATTGGGGACTGAGTGTTGCGGGTTGAGTGATGAGAATTGATGTTTGTGGATATAGATTTGAAGATTGCAGATTGAGTATTGAGTATTGAAAACTGTGAATTGTGGATATTCTACTGAGGATTGAGGATTGACTACAGATTGTTGAGGACTGCGGTCTGAAGATTGAGGATTCAGGATTGAGGGTTCAGAATTGAGGTTTGAGGACTGAGGATTGAGGATTGAAGATTGAGTATTAAGGATTGAAGATTGAGGATTGATGATTGAGGATTGAGGATTGAGGACGAGGGCTGAGGGCTGAGGACTGAGGTTTGAGGACTGAGGACTGAGGGTTGAGGATCGAGAATTGAGAATTGAGGATTGAAGATTGAGTATTGAGGATTGAATATTGAGGAATGAGGATTGAGGATTGTGGATTGAGGATTGAGGATTGAAGATTGAGTATTAAGTATTGAAAACTGTGAACTGATGATATTCTATTGAGGATTGAGGTTTGACAGCTGATTGTTGAGGACTGAGGGCTGAAGATTGAGGATTCAGAATTGAGGATTCAGGATTGAGGTTTGAGGGCTGAGGACTGAGGATTGAGGATGAGGACTGAGGGTTGAGGATTGAGGTTTGAGGAATGAGGATTGAGGATTGAGGATTGAGGATTGAGTATGGAGGATGAGGGCTGAGGGTTGAGGATTGAGGTTTGAGCTTTGAGCCCTGAGAATTCAGGATATTATATTGAGTATTGAGAATTGAGGATTGATGTTTGAGTATTGAGGACTGAGGATTACGGGTTGAAGATTTAGCATTGAGGATTCAGAATTGATGTTTGAGGACTGAGGATTCAGGAATGAAAATTGAGTATAGAGGATTGAAGATTGAGGATTGAGGATTGAGGATTGAGGATTGTGGATTGAGGATGAGGTCTGAGGGTTGAGGATTGAAGTTTGAGGACTGAGTACTGAGGGTTGAGGATTGAGGATTGAGGATTGAGGATTGAGGATTGAAGATTGAGAATTGAGGATTGAGGATTGGACATTGAGGACTGAGTGTTGAGGGCTGAGTGATGAGAATTGACGTTTGTGGATAGAGATTTGAAGATAGCAGATTGAGTATTGAGTATTGAAAACTGTGAATTGAGAATATTCTATTGAGGATTGAGGATTGACTACTGATTCTTGAGGACTGAGGGCTGAAGATTGAGGATTCAGGATTGTGGATTAGGGTTTGAGGTTTGAGGACTGAGGATTGAGGGTTGAGGATTGAGGATTGAGGATTGACGGTTGAGGATTGAGGATTGAGCATTGAGGATTGAGGATTGAAGATTGAGTATTCATGATTGAGTGTTGAGGGTTGGGGATTGAGGACGAGGTCCGACGGTTGAGGATTGAAGATTGAGTATAGAGGATTGAAGATTGAGGATTGGGGATTGAGGACTGAGGATTGAGGATCGAGGCATGAGGATCGAGGACGGAGGATGAGTGGTGAGGGTTGAGGATTGAGGATTGAGTATTGAAACCTGCGAATTCAGGATATTCTATTGAGTATTGAGTATTGAGGATTGATGGTTGAGTGTTGAGGATTGAGGATTAAGGATTGAGTATTGAAGATTGAGGATTGATGATTGAGGATTGAGGAATGAGGATTGAGGATTGAGGATTGAGGATTGAAGATTGGGTATTGAGGATTGAAGATTGAGGATTGGGGATTGAGGATTGAGGATTGAGGATTGAGGATTGAAGATTGAGGATTTGGGACTGAGGATTGAAGATTCAGTATTGAGGATTGAGGATCGAAGATTGAGGACTGAGTGTTGAGGGTTGATTGATGAGAATTGATGTTTGTGTATTGAGATCTGAAGATTGAAGATTGGGGATTGAGTATTGAAAACAGAGAATTGAGGATATTCTATTGAGTACTGAGGATTTACGGTTGATTGTTGAGGACTGAGGGCTGCAGACAGAGGATTCAGGTTTGAGGATTCGGGTTTGAGGTTTGAGGACTGAGGATTGAGGGTTGAGGATTGAGGATTGAAGATTGACGGTTGAGGATTGAGGATTGAGGATGGAGGATTCAAGAGAGAGGACTGAGAGTTGAGGATTGAGTGTTGAGAATTGACGTTTGAGGATTGAGATTTGATTATTGTATATTGTGGATAGAGTATTGAACCATTAGATTTCAGGATGTTCTATTGAGTATTGAGAATTGAGGATTGATGGTTGAGTATTGAGGATCGATGGTTGAGGGTTGTGTGTTGAATATTGAGGATTGAGGATTGAGGATTGAAGATTGAGGATTGAGGATTGAAGATTGAGTATTGAGGATTGAGTGTTGTGGATTGAGTACGAGGACTGAGGGTTGAGTATTGATGTTTGAGGTCTGAGGATTGAAGATTGAGTATTGAGGATTGAGGATTGCGGATTGAGGAATGAGGATTGAAGATTGAGGATTGCGGACTGAGTGTTGAGGGTTGAGTGACGAGAATTGATGTTTGTGGATAGAGATCTGAAGATTGCAGATTGAGTATTTAGTATTGAAAACTGTGAATTGAGGATATTCTATCGAGGATTGAGGATTGACAACTGATCGTTGATGACTGAGGGCTGAAGATTGAGGATTCAGGATTGAGGATTCAGGATTGAGGTTTGAGGACTGAGGATTTAGGGTTGAAGATTGAGTATTGAGGATTGAAGATTGAGGATTGGGGATTGAGGATTGAGGATTGAGGATTGAGGACTGAGGATGAGGGTAGAGGGTTGAGGGTTGAGGATTGAGGTTTGAGGATTGAAGATTGAGGATTGGGGACTGAGTGTTGAGGGTTGAGAGGTGAGAATTGATGTTTGAGGACAGAGAATTGAAGATTGCAGGTTCAGTATTGAGTATTGAAAACTGTGAATTGAGGATATTCTATTGAGGATTGAGGATTGACAACTGATTGTTGAGGACTGAGTGCTGAAGATTGAGGATTCAGGATTGAGGATTCAGGATTGAGGTTTCAGGACTGAGGATTGAGGACTGAGGATTGAGGATTGAGGATTGAAGATTGAATATTAATGATTGAAGATTGAGGATTGCGGATTGAGGGTTGTAGATTGAGGACGAGGACTGAGGTTTGAGTATTGATGTTTGAGGTCTGAGGATTGAGGATTGAGGATTGAGAATTCAGGACTGAGGGTTGAGGATTGAAGATTTAAGATTGGGTATTGAGGATTGAAGAATGAGGATTGGGGATTGAGCATTGAGGATTGAGGATTGAGGATTGAGGATTGAAGACTGAGGATTTGGGAGTGAGGATTGAAGATTCAGGATTGAGGATTGAGAATTGAGGATTGAGGATTGAGGATTGAAGATTCAGTATTTTGGATTGAAGATTGAGAATTGAGGATTGAGGATTGAAGATTGAGAATTGAGGATTGAAGATTGAGGATTGGGGACAGAGTGTTGAGGGTTGAGTGATTAGAATTGATGTTTGCGCATAGAGATTTGAAGATTGCAGGTGGAGTATTGAGTATTGAAAACTGTGAATTGAGGGTATACTATTGAGGATTGAGGATTGACAACTGATTGTAGAGGACTGAGGGCTGAAGATTGAGAATTCAGGATTGAGGATTCAGGATTGAGGATTCAGAATTGAGGTTTGAGGACTGAGGATTGAGGATTGAAGATTGAGTATTAAGGATTGAAGATTGAGGATTGAGGATTGAGGATTGAGGATTGAGGATGAGGTCTGAGGGTTGAGGATTGAAGTTTGAGGACTGAGTACTGAGGGTTGAGGATTGAGGATTGAGGATTGAGGATTGAGGATTGAAGATTGAGAATTGAGGATTGATGATTGGACATTGAGGACTGAGTGTTGAGGGCTAAGTGATGAGAATTGATGTTTGTGGATAGAGATTTGAAGATAGCAGATTGAGTATTGAGTATTGAAAACTGTGAATTGAGAATATTCTATTGAGGATTGAGGATTGACTACTGATTCTTGAGGACTGAGGGCTGAAGATTGAGGATTCAGAATTGAGGATTCAGAATTGAGGTGTGAGGACTGAGGATTGAGGATTGAAGATTGAGTATCGAGTATTGAAGATTGAGGATTGAGGATTGAGGATTGATGATTGAGGATTGAGGATTGAGGATCAGGGCTGAGGGTTGAGGATTGAGAATTGAGGATTGAGGATAGAAGATTGAGGATTGGGGACTGAGTGTTGAGGGTTGAGTGATGAGAATTGATGTTTGTGGATAGAGATTTGAAGATTGCAGATTGAGTATTGAGTATTGAAAGCTGTGAATTGAGGATATTCTACTGAGGATTGAGGATTGACGACAGATTGTTGAGGACTGCGGTCTGAAGATTGAGGATTCAGGATTGAAGGTTCAGAATTGAGGTTTGAGGACTGAGGATTGAGGATTGAAGATTGAGTATTGATTATTGAAGATTGAGGATTGACGATTGAGGATTGAGGATTGAGGACGAGGGCTGAGGGCTGAGGACTGAGGTTTGAGGACTGAGGACTGAGGGTTGAGGATCGAGAATTGAGAATTGAGGATTGAGGATTGAAGATTGAGGATTGGGTATTGAGGACTGAAGAATGAGTATTGAGGACTGAGGGTTGAGGTTTGAGGAATGAGGATTGAGGATTGAGGACTGAGAATTGAGGATTGAAGATGGAGCATTGAGGATTGAAGATTGAGGACTGGGGATTGAGGATTGAAGATTGAGGATTAATGATTGAGGTTTGGGGATTGAGGATCTAGGATTGGAGATTGATTATTGAGGATTGAAGATTGAGTATTGAGGATTGTGGGTTGAGAATTGAGAATTGAGGATGAGGACTGAGGGTTGAGGATTGAGGTTTGAGGAATGAGGATTGAGGATTGAGGATTGAGGATTGAGTATGGAGGATGAGGGCTAAGGGTTGAGGATTGAGGTTTGAGTTTTGAGCCCTGAGAATTCAGGATATTATACTGAGTATTGAGAATTGAGGATTGATGTTTGAGTATTGAGGACTGAGGATTACGGGTTGAAGATTTAGCATTGAGGATTCAGAATTGATGTTTGAGGACTGAGGATTCAGGAATGAAAATTGAGTATAGAGGATTGAAGATTGAGGATTGAGGATTGAGGATTGAGGATTGAGGATGAGGCCTGAGGGTTGAGGATTGAGGCTTGAGGACTGAGTACTGAGGATTGAGGTTTGAGGATTGAGGATTGAGGATTGAGGATTGAAGATTGAGAATTGAGGATTGAGGATTGAAGATTGAGAATTGAGGATTGAAGATTGAGGATTGGGGACAGAGTGTTGAGGGTTGAGTGATTAGAATTGATGTTTGCGCATAGAGATTTGAAGATTGCAGGTGGAGTATTGAGTATTGAAAACTGTGAATTGAGGGTATACTATTGAGGATTGAGGATTGACAACTGATTGTAGAGGACTGAGGGCTGAAGATTGAGAATTCAGGATTGAGGATTCAGGATTGAGGTTTGAGGACTGAGGATTGAGGATTGAAGATTGAGTATTAAGGATTGAAGATTGAGGATTGAGGATTGAGGATTGAGGATTGAGGATGAGGTCTGAGGGTTGAGGATTGAAGTTTGGGGACTGAGTACTGAGGGTTGAGGATTGAGGATTGAGGATTGAGGATTGAGGATTGAAGATTGAGAATTGAGGATTGATGATTGGACATTGAGGACTGAGTGTTGAGGGCTGAGTGATGAGAATTGATGTTTGTGGATAGAGATTTGAAGATAGCAGATTGAGTATTGAGTATTGAAAACTGTGAATTGAGAATATTCTATTGAGGATTGAGGATTGACTACTGATTCTTGAGGACTGAGGGCTGAAGATTGAGGATTCAGAATTGAGGTGTGAGGACTGAGGATTGAGGATTGAAGATTGAGTATCGAGTATTGAAGATTGAGGATTGAGGATTGAGGATTGATGATTGAGGATTGAGGATTGAGGATCAGGGCTGAGGGTTGAGGATTGAGAATTGAGGATTGAGGATAGAAGATTCAGGATTGGGGACTGAGTGTTGAGGGTTGAGTGATGAGAATTGATGTTTGTGGATAGAGATTTGAAGATTGCAGATTGAGTATTGAGTATTGAAAGCTGTGAATTGAGGATATTCTACTGAGGATTGAGGATTGACGACAGATTGTTGAGGACTGCGGTCTGAAGATTGAGGATTCAGGATTGAAGGTTCAGAATTGAGGTTTGAGGACTGAGGATTGAGGATTGAAGATTGAGTATTGATTATTGAAGATTGAGGATTGATGATTGAGGATTGAGGATTGAGGACGAGGGCTGAGGGCTGAGGACTGAGGTTTGAGGACTGAGGACTGAGGGTTGAGGATCGAGAATTGAGAATTGAGGATTGAGGATTGAAGATTGAGGATTGGGTATTGAGGACTGAAGAATGAGTATTGAGGACTGAGGGTTGAGGTTTGAGGAATGAGGATTGAGGATTGAGGACTGAGAATTGAGGATTGAAGATTGAGCATCGAGGATTGAAGATTGAGGACTGGGGATTGAGGATTGAAGATTGAGGATTAATGATTGAGGTTTGGGGATTGAGGATCTAGGATTGGAGATTGATTATTGAGGATTGAAGATTGAGTATTGAGGATTGTGGGTTGAGAATTGAGAATTGAGGATGAGGACTGAGGGTTGAGGATTGAGGTTTGAGGAATGAGGATTGAGGATTGAGGATTGAGGATTGAGTATGGAGGATGAGGGCTAAGGGTTGAGGATTGAGGTTTGAGTTTTGAGCCCTGAGAATTCAGGATATTATACTGAGTATTGAGAATTGAGGATTGATGTTTGAGTATTGAGGACTGAGGATTACGGGTTGAAGATTTAGCATTGAGGATTCAGAATTGATGTTTGAGGACTGAGGATTCAGGAATGAAAATTGAGTATAGAGGATTGAAGATTGAGGATTGAGGATTGAGGATTGAGGATTGAGGATGAGGCCTGAGGGTTGAGGATTGAGGCTTGAGGATTGAGTACTGAGGATTGAGGATTGAGGATTGAGGATTGAGGATTGAGGATTGAAGATTGAGAATTGAGGATTGAGGATTGGACATTGAGGACTGAGTGTTGAGGGTTGAGTGATGAGAATTGACGTTTGTGCATAGAGATTTCAAGATTGCAGATGGAGTATTGAGTATTGAAAACTGTGAATTGAGGGTATACTATTGAGGATTGAGGATTGACAACTGATTGTAGAGGACTGAGGGCTGAAGATTGAGAATTCAGGATTGAGGATTCAGGATTGAGGTTTGAGGACTGAGGACTGAGGGCTGAGTATTGAGGATTCAGGATTGAGGATTCGGGTTTGAGGTTTGAGGACTGAGGATTGTGGGTTGAGGATTGAGGATTGAGGTTTGACGTTTGAGGACTGAGGATTGAGGATGGATGATTCAAGAGAGATGACAGAGTGTTGACAATTGAGTGTTGAGAATTAATGTTTGAGGATTGAGATTTGATTATTGTATATTGTGGATTGAGTGTTGAACCATGAGATTTCAGAATATTCTGTTGAGTATTGAGAATTGAGGATTGATGGTTGAGTATTGAGGATTGAGGATTGAGGGTTGTTGATTGCAGATTGAGGATTTGGGACTGAGGATTGAAGATTCAGGATTAAGGATTGAGAGTTGAGGATTGAGGTTTGAGGATTGAGGTTTAAGGACTGAGGACTGAGGGTTGAGGATTGAGAATTGAGGGTTGAGGATTGAGGATTGAAGATTGAGGATTGGGTATTGAGGATTGAAGAATGAGGATTGAGGATTGAGGATTGAGGATTGAGGATTGAAGATTGAGTATTGAGGATTGAAGATTGACGATCGAGGATTGAGGATTGAGGATTGAGGATTGGGGATTGAGGATTGAAGATTGAGTATTGAGGGTTGAAGGTTGAGGATAGTGGATTGAGTACTGTGGATTGAGGATTGAATATTGAGGATTGGGGACTAAGTGTTGAGGGTTGAGTGATGAGAATTGATGTTTGTGGATAGAGATTTGAAAATTGCAAATTGTGTATTGAGTATTGAAAACTGTGAATTGATGATATTCTATAGAGGATTGAGGATTGACAACTGATTGTTGAGGACTGAGTGCTGAAGATTGAGGATTCAGTATTGTGGATTCAGGATTGAGGTTTGAGGACAGAGGATTGAGGATTGAGGATTGAAGATTGAATATTGATGATAGAAGATTGAGGATTGAGGATTGAGGGTTGTGGTTTGAGGAAGAGGACTAAGGGTTGAGTATTGATGTTTGAGGTCTGAGAATGGAGGATAGAGGATTGAGAATTTAGGATTGAGGATTGAGGATTGAGGATTGAGGATTGAGTATTGAGGGTTGAAGGTTGAGGATAGAGGATTGAGGATTGAGGATTGAGGATTGAGGATTGAGGATTGAAGGTTGAGTATTGAGGATTGAAGATTGAGGATTGAGGTTTGAGGATTGAGGATTGAGGATTCAGGATTGAAGATTGAGTATTGGGTACTGAGGATTGAGATTTGATTATTGAATATTGTGGATTCAGTATTGAACCATGAGAATTCAGGATATTCCATTGAGTATTGAGTATTGAGGATTGATGGTTGAGGGTTGTGTGTTGAATATTGAGAATTGAGGATTTAGGATTGAGGATTGGGGTTTGAGGATTGAAAATTGAGTATTGATGATTGAGTATTGAGGGTTGAGGATTGGGGACGAGGACTGACGGTTGAGGGTTGAGGTTTGAGGATTGAGGATTGAGGATTGAGGATTGAAGATTGAGGATTGGGTACTGAGGATTGAAGATTCTGGATTGAGGATTGAGGATTGAGGATTGAGGATTGAAGATTCAGTATTGAGGATTGAAGATTGAGAATTGAGGGTTGAGGACTGCGGACTGAGGATTGAGGATTGAGAATTGAGGATTGAGGATTGAGGATTGAGGATTGAAGATTGAGGATTGGGTATTGAGGATTGAAGAATGCGGGTTGAGGATTGAGGATTGAGAATTGAGGATTGAAGCCTGAGTATTCAGGATTGAAGATTGACGATTGAGGATTGAGGATTGAGGATTGAGAATTGAGGATTGAGGATTGAAGGTTTAGTATTGAGGATTGAAGATTGAGGATTGAGGATTGAGGATTGAGTATTGAGGATTGAAAGTTGAGGATTTGGGACTGAGTGTTGAGGGTTGAGTGATGAGGATTGATGTTTGTGGATAGAGATTTGAAGATTGCAGATTGAGTATTGAGTATTGAAAACTGTGAATTGAGAATATTCTATTGAGGATTGAGGATTGACAACTGATTGTTGAGGACTGAGGGCTGAATGTTGAGGATTCAGGATTGAGGATTGACGATTGAGTATTGAAGATTGAGGATTGATGACTGAGGATTGAGGATTGAGGATTGAGTATTGAGGATTGAATATTGAGGATCGACGACTGAGGATTGAGGATTGAGAATGAGGGCTGAGGGTTGAGGATTAAGGTATGAGTATTGAAGCCGTAGAACTCAGGATATTCTATTGAGTATTGAGAATTGAGTATTGATGTTTGAGTATTGAGCACTGAGGATTGAGGGTTGAAGATTTAGTATTGAGGATTCAGAATTGAGGTTTGAGTACTGAGGATTCAGTATTGAAGATTGAGTATAGAGGATTGAATATTGAGGATTGAGGATTGAGGATTGAGGATTGAGGATGAGGTCTGAGGGCTGAGGATTGAGGTTTGAGGACTGAGTACTGAGGATTGAGGATTGAGGATTGAGGATTGAGGATTGAGGACTGAAGATTGAGAATTGAGGATTGAAGATTGAGGATTGGGGACTGAGTCTTGAGGGTTGAGTGATTAGAATTGATGTTTGCGCATAGAGATTTGAAGATTGCAGATTGAGTATTGAGTATTGAAAACTGTGAATTGAGGATTTTCTATTGAGCATTGAGGATTGACAACTGATTGTTGAGATCTGAGGGATGAAGATTGAGGATACAGGATTGTGGATTCAAAATTGAGGTTTGAGGACCGAGGATTGAGGACTGAACATTGAGTACTGAGGATTGAAGATTGAGGATTGGGGACTGAGTGTTGAGGGTTGAGAGATGAGAATTGATGTTTGAGGACAGAGAATTGAAGATTGCAGGTTGAGTATTGAGTATTGAAAACTGTGAATAGAGGATATTCTATTGAGGATTGAGGATTGACAACTGATTGTTGAGGACTGAGTGCTGAAGATTGAGGATTCAGGATTGAGGATTCAGGATTGAGGTTTCAGGACTGAGGATTGAGGACTGAGGATTGAGGATTGAGGATTGAAGATTGAATATTGATGATTGAAGATTGAGGATTAAGGATTGAGGGTTGTAGATTGAGGACGAGGACTGAGGTTTGAGTATTGATGTTTGAGGTCTGAGGATTGAGGATTGAGGATTGAGAATTCAGGACTGAGGATTGAGGATTGAAGATTTAAGATTGGGTATTGAGGATTGAAGAATGAGGATTGGGGATTGAGCATTGAGGATTGAGGATTGAGGATTGAGGATTGAAGACTGTGGATTTGGGACTGAGGATTGAAGATTCAGGATTGAGGATTGAGAATTGAGGATTGAGGATTGAGGATTGAAGATTCAGTATTTTGGATTGAAGATTGAGAATTGAGGATTGAGTATTGAACATTGAGGACTGAGTGTTGAGGGCTGAGTGATGAGAATTGATGATTGTGGATAGAGATTTGAAGATAGCTGATTGAGTATTGAGAATCGAAAACTCTGAATTGAGAATATTCTATTGAGGATTGAGGATTGACAACTGATTGTTGAGGACTGAGGGCTGAAGATTGAGGATTCAGGATTGAGGATTCAGAATTGAGGTTTGAGGACTGAGGATTGAGGATTGAAGATTGAGTATCGAGAATTGAAGATTGGGGATTGAGGATTGAGGATTGAGGATTGAGAATTGAGGATTGAGGATCAGGGCTGAGGGTTGAGGATTGAGGATTGAGGATTGAGGGTTGAAGGCTGAGGATTGGGGACTGAGTGTTGAGGGTTGAGTGATGAGAATTGATGTTTGTGGATATAGATTTGAAGATTGCAGGTTGAGTATTGAGTATTGAAAACTGTGAATTGAGGATATTCTACTGAGGATTGAGGATTGACTACAGATTGTTGAGGACTGCGGTCTGAAGATTGAGGATTCAGGATTGAGGGTTCAGAATTGAGGTTTGAGGACTGAGGATTGAGGATTGAAGATTGAGTATTAAGGATTGAAGATTGAGGATTGATGATTGAGGATTGAGGATTGAGGACGAGGGCTGAGGGCTGAGGACTGAGGTTTGAGGACTGAGGACTGAGGGTTGAGGATCGAGAATTGAGAATTGAGTATTGAAGATTGAGTATTGATGATTGAGGATTGAGGAATGAGGATTGAGGATTGAGGATTGAGGATTGAAGATTGGGTATTGAGGATTGAAGGTTGAGGATTGGGGATTGAGGATTGAGGATTGAGGATTGAGGATTGAAGATTGAGGATTTGGGACTGAGGATTGAAGATTCAGTATTGAGGATTGAAGATTGAGTATTGAGGATTGAGGATCGAAGATTGAGGACTGAGTGTTGAGGGTTGATTGATGAGAATTGATGTTTGTGTATTGAGATTTGAAGATTGAAGATTGGGGATTGAGTATTGAAAACAGAGAATTGAGGATATTCTATTGAGGACTGAGGATTTACGATTGATTGTTGAGGACTGAGGTCTGCAGACAGAGGATTCAGGTTTGAGGATTCGGGTTTGAGGTTTGAGGACTGAGGATTGAGGGTTGAGGATTGAGGATTGAAGATTGACGGTTGAGGATTGAGGATTGAGGATGGAGGATTCAAGAGAGAGGACTGAGTGTTGAGGATTGAGTGTTGAGAATTGACGTTTGAGGATTGAGATTTGATTATTGTATATTGTGGATAGAGTATTGAACCATTAGATTTCAGGATGTTCTATTGAGTATTGAGAATTGAGGATTGATGGTTGAGTATTGAGGATCAATGGTTGAGGGTTGTGTGTTGAATATTGAGGATTGAGGATTGAGGACTGAGGATTGAGGATTGAGGTTGAAGATTGAGTATTGATGGTTGAGTATTGAGGGTTGAGGACTGAGGACGAGGGCTGACGGTTGAGGATTGAGGTTTGAGGATTGTGGATTGAGGATTGAGGACTGAGGATTAAGGATTTTGGATTGAGCATTGTGGATTGAAGATTGTGGACTGGGGATTGAGGGTTGAATATTGAGGATTAAGGATTGAGGATTGGGGATTGAGGCTCTAGGATTGGAGATTGACTATTGAGGATTGAAGGTTGAGGATTGAGGATTGAGGATTGAGAATTGTGAACTGAGGATGAGGACTGAGGTTTGAGGAATGAGGTTTGAGGAACGAGGATTGAGGATTGAGGATTGAGGACTGCGGATTGACGATTGATTATTGAATATTGAGGATTGATGACTGAGGATTGAGGATTGAGGATTGAGGATTGAGGAATGAGGATTGAAGGTTGAAGATTGAGTACTGAGGATTCAGGATTGATGACTGAGGATTGAGGATCGAGGATAGAGGATGAGGGCTGAGGGTTGAGGATTGAGGTCTGAGTATTGAATCCTGCGAATTCAGGATATTCTATTGAGTATTGAGAATTGAGGATCGATGGTTGAGAATTGAGGATTGAGAATTGAGGACTGAGGATTGAGGATTGAAGATTTAAGATTGGGTATTGAGGATTGAAGAATGAGGATTGGGGATTGAGCATTGAGGATTGAGGATTGAGGATTGAGGATTGAAGACTGTGGATTTGGAACTGAGGATTGAAGATTCAGGATTGAGGATTGAGAATTGAGGATTGAGGATTGAGGATTGAAGATTCAGTATTTTGGATTGAAGATTGAGAATTGAGGATTGAGTATTGAACATTGAGGACTGAGTGTTGAGGGCTGAGTGATGAGAATTGATGATTGTGGATAGAGATTTGAAGATAGCTGATTGAGTATTGAGAATCGAAAACTCTGAATTGAGAATATTCTATTGAGGATTGAGGATTGACAACTGATTGTTGAGGACTGAGGGCTGAAGATTGAGGATTCAGGATTGAGGATTCAGAATTGAGGTTTGAGGACTGAGGATTGAGGATTGAAGATTGAGTATCGAGAATTGAAGATTGGGGATTGAGGATTGAGGATTGAGGATTGAGAATTGAGGATTGAGGATCAGGGCTGAGGGTTGAGGATTGAGAATTGAGGATTGAGGGTTGAAGGCTGAGGATTGGGGACTGAGTGTTGAGGGTTGAGTGATGAGAATTGATGTTTGTGGATATAGATTTGAAGATTGCAGGTTGAGTATTGAGTATTGAAAACTGTGAATTGAGGATATTCTACTGAGGATTGAGGATTGACTACAGATTGTTGAGGACTGCGGTCTGAAGATTGAGGATTCAGGATTGAGGGTTCAGAATTGAGGTTTGAGGACTGAGGATTGAGGATTGAAGATTGAGTATTAAGGATTGAAGGTTGAGGATTGATGATTGAGGATTGAGGATTGAGGACGAGGGCTGAGGGCTGAGGACTGAGGTTTGAGGACTGAGGACTGAGGGTTGAGGATCGAGAATTGAGAATTGAGTATTGAAGATTGAGTATTGATGATTGAGGATTGAGGAATGAGGATTGAGGATTGAGGATTGAGGATTGAAGATTGGGTATTGAGGATTGAAGGTTGAGGATTGGGGATTGAGGATTGAGGATTGAGGATTGAGGATTGAAGATTGAGGATTTGGGACTGAGGATTGAAGATTCAGTATTGAGGATTGAAGATTGAGTATTGAGGATTGAGGATCGAAGATTGAGGACTGAGTGTTGAGGGTTGATTGATGAGAATTGATGTTTGTGTATTGAGATTTGAAGATTGAAGATTGGGGATTGAGTATTGAAAACAGAGAATTGAGGATATTCTATTGAGGACTGAGGATTTACGATTGATTGTTGAGGACTGAGGCCTGCAGACAGAGGATTCAGGTTTGAGGATTCGGGTTTGAGGTTTGAGGACTGAGGATTGAGGGTTGAGGATTGAGGATTGAAGATTGACGGTTGAGGATTGAGGATTGAGGATGGAGGATTCAAGAGAGAGGACTGAGTGTTGAGGATTGAGTGTTGAGAATTGACGTTTGAGGATTGAGATTTGATTATTGTATATTGTGGATAGAGTATTGAACCATTAGATTTCAGGATGTTCTATTGAGTATTGAGAATTGAGGATTGATGGTTGAGTATTGAGGATCAATGGTTGAGGGTTGTGTGTTGAATATTGAGGATTGAGGATTGAGGACTGAGGATTGAGGATTGAGGTTGAAGATTGAGTATTGATGGTTGAGTATTGAGGGTTGAGGACTGAGGACGAGGGCTGACGGTTGAGGATTGAGGTTTGAGGATTGTGGATTGAGGATTGAGGACTGAGGATTGAGGATTTTGGTTTGAGCATTGTGGATTGAAGATTGTGGACTGGGGATTGAGGGTTGAATATTGAGGATTAAGGATTGAGGATTGGGGATTGAGGCTCTAGGATTGGAGATTGACTATTGAGGATTGAAGGTTGAGGATTGAGGATTGAGGATTGAGAATTGTGAACTGAGGATGAGGACTGAGGTTTGAGGAATGAGGTTTGAGGAACGAGGATTGAGGATTGAGGATTGAGGACTGCGGATTGACGATTGATTATTGAATATTGAGGATTGATGACTGAGGATTGAGGATTGAGGATTGAGGATTGAGGAATGAGGATTGAAGGTTGAAGATTGAGTACTGAGGATTCAGGATTGATGACTGAGGATTGAGGATCGAGGATAGAGGATGAGGGCTGAGGGTTGAGGATTGAGGTCTGAGTATTGAATCCTGCGAATTCAGGATATTCTATTGAGTATTGAGAATTGAGGATCGATGGTTGAGAATTGAGGATTGAGAATTGAGGACTGAGGATTGAGGATTGAAGATTTAAGATTGGGTATTGAGGATTGAAGAATGAGGATTGGGGATTGAGCATTGAGGATTGAGGATTGAGGATTGAGGATTGAAGACTGTGGATTTGGAACTGAGGATTGAAGATTCAGGATTGAGGATTGAGAATTGAGGATTGAGGATTGAGGATTGAAGATTCAGTATTTTGGATTGAAGATTGAGAATTGAGGATTGAGTATTGAACATTGAGGACTGAGTGTTGAGGGCTGAGTGATGAGAATTGATGATTGTGGATAGAGATTTGAAGATAGCTGATTGAGTATTGAGAATCGAAAACTCTGAATTGAGAATATTCTATTGAGGATTGAGGATTGACAACTGATTGTTGAGGACTGAGGGCTGAAGATTGAGGATTCAGGATTGAGGATTCAGAATTGAGGTTTGAGGACTGAGGATTGAGGATTGAAGATTGAGTATCGAGAATTGAAGATTGGGGATTGAGGATTGAGGATTGAGGATTGAGAATTGAGGATTGAGGATCAGGGCTGAGGGTTGAGGATTGAGGATTGAGGATTGAGGGTTGAAGGCTGAGGATTGGGGACTGAGTGTTGAGGGTTGAGTGATGAGAATTGATGTTTGTGGATATAGATTTGAAGATTGCAGGTTGAGTATTGAGTATTGAAAACTGTGAATTGAGGATATTCTACTGAGGATTGAGGATTGACTACAGATTGTTGAGGACTGCGGTCTGAAGATTGAGGATTCAGGATTGAGGGTTCAGAATTGAGGTTTGAGGACTGAGGATTGAGGATTGAAGATTGAGTATTAAGGATTGAAGATTGAGGATTGATGATTGAGGATTGAGGATTGAGGACGAGGGCTGAGGGCTGAGGACTGAGGTTTGAGGACTGAGGACTGAGGGTTGAGGATCGAGAATTGAGAATTGAGTATTGAAGATTGAGTATTGATGATTGAGGATTGAGGAATGAGGATTGAGGATTGAGGATTGAGGATTGAAGATTGGGTATTGAGGATTGAAGGTTGAGGACTGAGGATTGAGGGTTGAGGATTGAGGATTGAAGATTGACGGTTGAGGATTGAGGATTGAGGATGGAGGATTCAAGAGAGAGGACTGAGTGTTGAGGATTGAGTGTTGAGAATTGACGTTTGAGGATTGAGATTTGATTATTGTATATTGTGGATAGAGTATTGAACCATTAGATTTCAGGATGTTCTATTGAGTATTGAGAATTGAGGATTGATGGTTGAGTATTGAGGATCAATGGTTGAGGGTTGTGTGTTGAATATTGAGGATTGAGGATTGAGGACTGAGGATTGAGGATTGAGGTTGAAGATTGAGTATTGATGGTTGAGTATTGAGGGTTGAGGACTGAGGACGAGGGCTGACGGTTGAGGATTGAGGTTTGAGGATTGTGGATTGAGGATTGAGGACTGAGGATTGAGGATTTTGGTTTGAGCATTGTGGATTGAAGATTGTGGACTGGGGATTGAGGGTTGAATATTGAGGATTAAGGATTGAGGATTGGGGATTGAGGCTCTAGGATTGGAGATTGACTATTGAGGATTGAAGGTTGAGGATTGAGGATTGAGGATTGAGAATTGTGAACTGAGGATGAGGACTGAGGTTTGAGGAATGAGGTTTGAGGAACGAGGATTGAGGATTGAGGATTGAGGACTGCGGATTGACGATTGATTATTGAATATTGAGGATTGATGACTGAGGATTGAGGATTGAGGATTGAGGATTGAGGAATGAGGATTGAAGGTTGAAGATTGAGTACTGAGGATTCAGGATTGATGACTGAGGATTGAGGATCGAGGATAGAGGATGAGGGCTGAGGGTTGAGGATTGAGGTCTGAGTATTGAATCCTGCGAATTCAGGATATTCTATTGAGTATTGAGAATTGAGGATCGATGGTTGAGAATTGAGGATTGAGAATTGAGGATTGAGGATTTAGTATTGAAGACTGAGGATTGATGATTGAGAATTGAGGAATGAGGATTGAGGATTGAGGATTGAGGATCGAAGGTTGAGTATTGAGGATTGAAGATTGAGGATTGGGGATTGAGGATTGAGGAATGAGTAATGAGGATTGAAGATTGAGGATTTGGGATTGAGGATTGAAGATTCAGGGTTGAGGATTGAGAATTGAGGATTGAGGATTGAGGATTGAAGATTCAGTATCTTGGATTGAAAATTGAGAATTGAGGATTGAGGATTGAACATTGAGGACTGAGTGTTGAGGGCTGAGTGATGAGAATTGATGTTTGCGGATAGAGATTTGAAGATAGCAGATTGGCTATTGAGTATTGAAAACTGTGAATTGAGAATATTCTATTGAGGATTGAGGATTGACAACTGATTGTTGAGGACTGAGGGCTGAAGGTTGAGGATTCAGGATTGAGGATTGACGATTGAGTATTGAAGATTGAGGATTGATGACTGAGGATTGAGGATTGAGGATTGAGTATTGAGGATTGAATATTGAGGATCGACGACTGAGGATTGAGGATTGAGAATGTGGGCTGAGGGTTGAGGATTAAGGTATGAGTATTGAAGCCGGAGAACTCAGGATATTCTATTGAGTATTGAGAATTGAATATTGATGTTTGAGTATTGAGCACTGAGGATTGAGGGTTGAAGATTTAGTATTGAGGATTCAGAATTGAGGTTTGAGTACTGAGGATTCAGGATTGAAGATTGAGTGTAGAGGATTGAATATTGAGGATTGAGGATTGAGGATTGAGGATTGAGGATGAGGTCTGAGGGCTGAGGATTGAGGTTTGAGGACTGAGTACTGAGTATTGAGGATTGAGGATTGAGGATTGAGGATTGAGGATTGAGGATTGAAGATTGAGAATTGAGGATTGAAGATTGAGGATTGGGGACTGAGTGTTGAGGGTTGAGTGATTAGAATTGATGTTTGCGCATAGAGATTTGAAGATTGCAGATTGAGTATTGAGTATTGAAAACTGTGAATTGAGGATTTTCTATTGAGCATTGAGGATTGACAACTGATTGTTGAGATCTGAGGGATGAAGATTGAGGATACAGGATTGTGGATTCAAAATTGAGGTTTGAGGACCGAGGATTGAGGATTGAACATTGAGTACTGAGGATTGAAGATTGAGTATTGACGATTGAGGATTGAGGATTGAGGATGAGGGCTGACGATTGAGGATTGAGGATTGAGGACTGAGGACTGAGGATTGAGGATTGAGAATTGAGGATTGAGGATTGAGGATTGAAGATTGAGGATTGGGTATTGAGGATTGAAGAATGAGGGTTGAGGATTGAGGATTGAGGATTGAGGATTGAAGATTGAGGATTGAGGATTGAAGATTGAGTATTGAGGATTGAGTGTTGTGGATTGAGTACGAGGACTGAGGGTTGAGTATTGATGTTTGAGGTCTGAGGATTGAAGATTGAGTATTGAGGATTGAGGATTGCGGATTGAGGATTGAGGATTGAAGATTGAGGGTTGGGGACTGAGTGTTGAGGGTTGAGTGACGAGAATTGATGTGTGTGGATAGAGATTTGAAGATTGCAGATTGAGTATTTAGTATTGAAAACTGTGAATTGAGGATATTCTATTGAGGATTGAGGATTGACAACTGATTGTTGAGGACTGAGGGCTGAAGATTGAGGATTCAGGATTGAGGATTCAGAATTGAGGTTTGAGGACTGAGGATTGAGGATTGAAGATTGAGTATCGAGAATTGAAGATTGAGGATTGAGGATTGAGGATTGAGGATTGAGGATTGAGGATTGAGGATCAGGGCTGAGGGTTGAGGGTTGAGGATTGAGGATTGAGGATTGAGGATTGAGGATTGAACGTTGAGGATTGGGGACTGAGTCTTGAGTGTTGAGTGATGAGAATTGATGTTTGTGGATAGAGATTTGAGGATTGCAAATTGAGTATTGAGTATTGAAAACTGTGAATTGAGGATATTCTATTGAGGATTGAGGATTGACTTCTGATTGTTGAGGACTTAGGGCTGAAGATTGAGGATTCAGTATTGAGGTTTGAGGACTCAGGATTGAGGATTGAAGATTGAGTACTGAGGATTGAATATTGAGGATTGAGGATTGAGGATTGAGGATTGAGGATTGAGGATTGAGGATTGAAGATTGAGTATTGAGAATTGAAGATTGTGGATTGAGGATTGAGGATTGATGATTGAGGATTCAGGATTGAAGATTGAGGATTGGGGACTGAGGATTGAAGATTGAGGATTGAGGACTGAAGATTGAAGATTGACGATTCAGGATTGAGGATTGAGGATTGAAGATTGAGGATTGGGGACTGAATGCTGAGGGTTGAGTGATGATAATTGATCTTTGTGGATAGAGATTTGAAGATTGCAGATTGAGCTTTGAGTATTGAAAACTGTGAATTGAGGATATTCTGTTGAGGACTGAGGATTGACAACTGATTGTTGAGTACTCTGGGCTGAAGATTGAGGATTCAGGATTGAGGATTCAGGATTCAGGTTTGAGGACTGAGGATTGTGGATTGAAGATTGAGGATTGGATATTGAGGATTGAACATTGAGGATTGAGGATTGAGGATAGGGGATTGAGGATTGAGGATTGAGGATTGAGGATTGAAGATTGAGCATTGAGGATTGAGGATTGAGGATTGAGGATTGAGGATTGAGGATTCAGGATTGAAGATTGAGGATTGGGGACTGAGGATTGAGGATTGAGGATTGAGGATTGAAGGTTGAGTATTGAGGATTGAAGATTGAGGATTGTGGTTTGAGGATTGAGGATTGAGGATTCAGGATTGAAGATTGAGGATTGGGGACTGAGGATTGAAGATTGAGGATTGAGGACTGAGGATTGAGGATTGAAGATTGAGTATTGAGGATTGAAGATTGAGGATTGAGGATTGAGGTTTGAGGATTGAGGTTTAAGGACTGAGGACTGAGGGTTGAGGATTGAGAATTGAGGGTTGAGGATTGAGGATTGAAGATTGAGGATTTGGTATTGAGGATTGAAGAATGAGGATTGAGGATTGAGGATTGAGGATTGAGGATTGAAGATTGAATATTGATGATAGAAGATTGAGGATTGAGGATTGAGGGTTGTGGTTTGAGGAAGAGGACTAAGGGTTGAGTATTGATGTTTGAGGTCTGAGAATGGAGGATAGAGGATTGAGAATTTAGGATTGAGGATTGAGGATTGAGGATTGAGGATTGAGTATTGAGGGTTGAAGGTTGACGATAGAGGATTGAGGATTGAGGATTGAGGATTGAGGATTGAGGATTGAAGGTTGAGTATTGAGGATTGAAGATTGAGGATTGAGGTTTGAGGATTGAGGATTGAGGATTCAGGATTGAAGATTGAGTATTGGGTACTGAGGATTGAGATTTGATTATTGAATATTGTGGTTTCAGTATTGAACCATGAGAATTCAGGATATTCCATTGAGTATTGAGTATTGAGGATTGATGGTTGAGGGTTGTGTGTTGAATATTGAGAATTGAGGATTTAGGATTGAGGATTGGGGTTTGAGGATTGAAAATTGAGTATTGATGATTGAGTATTGAGGGTTGAGGATTGGGGACGAGGACTGACGGTTGAGGGTTGAGGTTTGAGGATTGAGGATTGAGGATTGAGGATTGAAGATTGAGGATTGGGTACTGAGGATTGAAGATTCTGGATTGAGGATTGAGGATTGAGGATTGAGGATTGAAGATTCAGTATTGAGGATTGAAGATTGAGAATTGAGGGTTGAGGACTGCGGACTGAGGATTGAGGATTGAGAATTGAGGATTGAGGATTGAGGATTGAAGATTGAGGATTGGGTATTGAGGATTGAAGAATGCGGGTTGAGGATTGAGGATTGAGAATTGAGGATTGAAGCCTGAGTATTCAGGATTGAAGATTGACGATTGAGGATTGAGGATTGAGGATTGAGAATTGAGGATTGAGGATTGAAGGTTTAGTATTGAGGATTGAAGATTGAGGATTGAGGATTGAGGATTGAGTATTGAGGATTGAAAGTTGAGGATTTGGGACTGAGTGTTGAGGGTTGAGTGATGAGGATTGATGTTTGTGGATAGAGATTTGAAGATTGCAGATTGAGTATTGAGTATTGAAAACTGTGAATTGAGGATATTCTATTGAGGATTGAGGATTGACAACTGATTGTTGAGGACTTAGGGCTGAAGATTGATGATTCAGGGTTGAGGATTCAGAATTGACGTTTTAGGACTCAGGATTGAGGACTGAAGATTGAGTATTGAGGATTGAATATTGAGGATTGAAGATTGAGGATTGGGGATTGAGGATTGAGGATTGAGTAATGAGGATTGAGGATTGAGGGTTGAAGATTGCGTATTTAGGATTGAAGATTGAGTATTGAGGATTGAGGATTGAAGATTGAAGATTGAGTATTGAGGATTGAAGATTGAGGATTGAGAATTGAGAATCGAGGATGGAGGATGAGTGGTGAGGGTTGAGGATTGAGGTTTGAGTATTGAAACCTGCGAGTTCAGGATATTCTATTGGTTATTGAGAATTGAGGATTGATGGTTGGGTATTGAGGAATGAGAATTGAGGATTAAGGATTGAGTATTGAAGATTGAGGATTGATGATTGAGGATTGAGGAATGAGGGCTGAGGATTGAGGATTGAGGATTGAAGATTGGGTATTGAGGATTGAAGATTGAGGATTGGAGATTGAGGATTGAGGATTGAGGTTTGAGGATTGAAGATTGAGTATTTGGGACTGAGGGTTGAAGATTCAGTATTGAGGATTGAAGATTGAGTATTGAGGATTGAGGATTGAATATTGAGGACTCAGTGTTGAGGGCTGAGTGATGAGAATTGATGTTTGTGGATAGAGATATGAAGATTGCAGATTGAGTATTGAGTAATGAAAACTGTGAATTGAGGATATTCTATTGAGGATGGAGGATTGACAACTGATTGTTGAGGACTGACGGCTGAGGATTGAGGATTGAGAATTGAGGATTGAGTATTGAGTATTGAAGATTGAGGATTGATGATTGAGAGTTGTGGATTGAGGATTGAAGATTGAGTATTGAGGATTGAAGATTGAGCATTGAGGATTGAGGATTGAAGATTGAAGATTGAGTATTGAGGATTGAAGATTGATAATTGAGGATTGAGTATCGAGGATTGAGGTTTGAGTATTGAAACCTGCGAATTCAGGATATTCTATTGAGTATTGAAAATTGAGTATTGATGGTTGAGTATTGAGGATTGAGAATTGAGGATTAAGGATTGAGTATTGAAGGTTGAGGATTGATGATTGAGGATTGAGGAATGAGGATTGAGGATTGAGGATTGAGGATTGAAGATTGAGGATTTGGGTCAGAGGATTGAAGATTCAGGATTGAGGATTGAGAGTTGAGGATTGAGGATTGAAGATTGAGTATTTAGGATTGAAGATTGAGGATTGAGGATTGAGTATTGAAGATAGAAGATTGAGTATTGAGGATTGAAGGTTGAGGATTGAGGATTGAAGATTGAGAATTGAGTATTGCGGATTGAACGTTGAGGACTGAGCGTTAAGGGCTGAGTGATGAGGATTGATGTTTGTGGATCGAGATTTGAAGATTGCAGATTGAGTATTGAGTATTGAAAACTGTGAATTGAGGATATTCTATTGAGGATTGAGGATTGACAACTGATTGTTGAGGACTGAGGTCTGAGGATTGAGGATTCTGGTTTGAGGTTTGAGCACTGAGGATTGAGGGTTGAGGATTGAGGATTGAGGATTGACGGTTGAGGCTTGAGGATTGAGGATTGAGGATTGAAGATTGAGTATTGATGACTGAGTATTGAGGGTTGAGGGTTGAGGACGAGGACTGACGGTTGAGGATTGAAGATTGAGTATTGAGGATTGAAGATTGAGGATTGGGGATTGAGGACTGAAAATTGAGGATTGAGGATTGAGGATCGAGGATGGACGATGAGTGGTGAGGATTGAGGATTGAGCTTTGAGTATTGAAACCTGCGAATTCAGGATATTCTATTGAGTATTGAAAATTGAGGATTGATGGTTGAGTATTGAGGATTGAGAATTGAGGATTAAGGATTGAGTATTGAAGGTTGAGGATTGATGATTGAGGATTGAGGAATGAGGATTGAGGATTGAGGATTGAGGATAGAAGATTGGGTATTGAGGATTGAAGATTGAGGATTGGGGATTGAGGATTGAGGATTGAGGATTGAGGATTGAGGATTGAAGATTGAGGATTGGGTACTGAGGATTGAAGATTCTGGATTGAGGATTGAGGATTGAGGATTGAGGATTGAAGATTCAGTATTGAGGATTGAAGATTGAGAATTGAGGGTTGAGGACTGCGGACTGAGGATTGAGGATTGAGAATTGAGGATTGAGGATTGAGGATTGAAGATTGAGGATTGGGTATTGAGGATTGAAGAATGCGGGTTGAGGATTGAGGATTGAGAATTGAGGATTGAAGCCTGAGTATTCAGGATTGAAGATTGACGATTGAGGATTGAGGATTGAGGATTGAGAATTGAGGATTGAGGATTGAAGGTTTAGTATTGAGGATTGAAGATTGAGGATTGAGGATTGAGGATTGAGTATTGAGGATTGAAAGTTGAGGATTTGGGACTGAGTGTTGAGGGTTGAGTGATGAGGATTGATGTTTGTGGATAGAGATTTGAAGATTGCAGATTGAGTATTGAGTATTGAAAACTGTGAATTGAGGATATTCTATTGAGGATTGAGGATTGACAACTGATTGTTGAGGACTTAGGGCTGAAGATTGATGATTCAGGGTTGAGGATTCAGAATTGACGTTTTAGGACTCAGGATTGAGGACTGAAGATTGAGTATTGAGGATTGAATATTGAGGATTGAAGATTGAGGA
The DNA here is from genome assembly GCF_051401765.1 of Calliopsis andreniformis. Lineage (NCBI taxonomy): Eukaryota > Metazoa > Arthropoda > Insecta > Hymenoptera > Andrenidae > Calliopsis > Calliopsis andreniformis. The sequence continues at coordinate 200,646 of NW_027480450.1, read as the reverse complement.
TTGGGGATTGAGGATTGAGGATTGAGTAATGAGGATTGAGGATTGAGGGTTGAAGATTGCGTATTTAGGATTGAAGATTGAGTATTGAGGATTGAGGATTGAAGATTGAAGATTGAGTATTGAGGATTGAAGATTGAGGATTGAGGATTGAGAATCGAGGATGGAGGATGAGTGGTGAGGGTTGAGGATTGAGGTTTGAGTATTGAAACCTGCGAGTTCAGGATATTCTATTGGTTATTGAGAATTGAGGATTGATGGTTGGGTATTGAGGAATGAGAATTGAGGATTAAGGATTGAGTATTGAAGATTGAGGATTGATGATTGAGGATTGAGGAATGAGGGCTGAGGATTGAGGATTGAGGATTGAAGATTGGGTATTGAGGATTGAAGATTGAGGATTGGAGATTGAGGATTGAGGATTGAGGTTTGAGGATTGAAGATTGAGTATTTGGGACTGAGGGTTGAAGATTCAGTATTGAGGATTGAAGATTGAGTATTGAGGATTGAGGATTGAATATTGAGGACTCAGTGTTGAGGGCTGAGTGATGAGAATTGATGTTTGTGGATAGAGATATGAAGATTGCAGATTGAGTATTGAGTAATGAAAACTGTGAATTGAGGATATTCTATTGAGGATGGAGGATTGACAACTGATTGTTGAGGACTGACGGCTGAGGATTGAGGATTGAGAATTGAGGATTGAGTATTGAGTATTGAAGATTGAGGATTGATGATTGAGAGTTGTGGATTGAGGATTGAAGATTGAGTATTGAGGATTGAAGATTGAGCATTGAGGATTGAGGATTGAAGATTGAAGATTGAGTATTGAGGATTGAAGATTGATAATTGAGGATTGGGTATCGAGGATTGAGGTTTGAGTATTGAAACCTGCGAATTCAGGATATTCTATTGAGTATTGAAAATTGAGTATTGATGGTTGAGTATTGAGGATTGAGAATTGAGGATTAAGGATTGAGTATTGAAGGTTGAGGATTGATGATTGAGGATTGAGGAATGAGGATTGAGGATTGAGGATTGAGGATTGAAGATTGAGGATTTGGGTCAGAGGATTGAAGATTCAGGATTGAGGATTGAGAGTTGAGGATTGAGGATTGAAGATTGAGTATTTAGGATTGAAGATTGAGGATTGAGGATTGAGTATTGAAGATAGAAGATTGAGTATTGAGGATTGAAGGTTGAGGATTGAGGATTGAAGATTGAGAATTGAGTATTGCGGATTGAACGTTGAGGACTGAGCGTTAAGGGCTGAGTGATGAGGATTGATGTTTGTGGATCGAGATTTGAAGATTGCAGATTGAGTATTGAGTATTGAAAACTGTGAATTGAGGATATTCTATTGAGGATTGAGGATTGACAACTGATTGTTGAGGACTGAGGTCTGAGGATTGAGGATTCTGGTTTGAGGTTTGAGCACTGAGGATTGAGGGTTGAGGATTGAGGATTGAGGATTGACGGTTGAGGCTTGAGGATTGAGGATTGAGGATTGAAGATTGAGTATTGATGACTGAGTATTGAGGGTTGAGGGTTGAGGACGAGGACTGACGGTTGAGGATTGAAGATTGAGTATTGAGGATTGAAGATTGAGGATTGGGGATTGAGGACTGAGGATTGAGAATTGAGGATTGAGGATCAGGGCTGAGGGTTGAGGATTGAGGATTGAGGATTGAGGGTTGAAGGCTGAGGATTGGGGACTGAGTGTTGAGGGTTGAGTGATGAGAATTGATGTTTGTGGATATAGATTTGAAGATTGCAGGTTGAGTATTGAGTATTGAAAACTGTGAATTGAGGATATTCTACTGAGGATTGAGGATTGACTACAGATTGTTGAGGACTGCGGTCTGAAGATTGAGGATTCAGGATTGAGGGTTCAGAATTGAGGTTTGAGGACTGAGGATTGAGGATTGAAGATTGAGTATTAAGGATTGAAGATTGAGGATTGATGATTGAGGATTGAGGATTGAGGACGAGGGCTGAGGGCTGAGGACTGAGGTTTGAGGACTGAGGACTGAGGGTTGAGGATCGAGAATTGAGAATTGAGTATTGAAGATTGAGTATTGATGATTGAGGATTGAGGAATGAGGATTGAGGATTGAGGATTGAGGATTGAAGATTGGGTATTGAGGATTGAAGGTTGAGGACTGAGGATTGAGGGTTGAGGATTGAGGATTGAAGATTGACGGTTGAGGATTGAGGATTGAGGATGGAGGATTCAAGAGAGAGGACTGAGTGTTGAGGATTGAGTGTTGAGAATTGACGTTTGAGGATTGAGATTTGATTATTGTATATTGTGGATAGAGTATTGAACCATTAGATTTCAGGATGTTCTATTGAGTATTGAGAATTGAGGATTGATGGTTGAGTATTGAGGATCAATGGTTGAGGGTTGTGTGTTGAATATTGAGGATTGAGGATTGAGGACTGAGGATTGAGGATTGAGGTTGAAGATTGAGTATTGATGGTTGAGTATTGAGGGTTGAGGACTGAGGACGAGGGCTGACGGTTGAGGATTGAGGTTTGAGGATTGTGGATTGAGGATTGAGGACTGAGGATTGAGGATTTTGGTTTGAGCATTGTGGATTGAAGATTGTGGACTGGGGATTGAGGGTTGAATATTGAGGATTAAGGATTGAGGATTGGGGATTGAGGCTCTAGGATTGGAGATTGACTATTGAGGATTGAAGGTTGAGGATTGAGGATTGAGGATTGAGAATTGTGAACTGAGGATGAGGACTGAGGTTTGAGGAATGAGGTTTGAGGAACGAGGATTGAGGATTGAGGATTGAGGACTGCGGATTGACGATTGATTATTGAATATTGAGGATTGATGACTGAGGATTGAGGATTGAGGATTGAGGATTGAGGAATGAGGATTGAAGGTTGAAGATTGAGTACTGAGGATTCAGGATTGATGACTGAGGATTGAGGATCGAGGATAGAGGATGAGGGCTGAGGGTTGAGGATTGAGGTCTGAGTATTGAATCCTGCGAATTCAGGATATTCTATTGAGTATTGAGAATTGAGGATCGATGGTTGAGAATTGAGGATTGAGAATTGAGGATTGAGGATTTAGTATTGAAGACTGAGGATTGATGATTGAGAATTGAGGAATGAGGATTGAGGATTGAGGATTGAGGATCGAAGGTTGAGTATTGAGGATTGAAGATTGAGGATTGGGGATTGAGGATTGAGGAATGAGTAATGAGGATTGAAGATTGAGGATTTGGGATTGAGGATTGAAGATTCAGGGTTGAGGATTGAGAATTGAGGATTGAGGATTGAGGATTGAAGATTCAGTATCTTGGATTGAAAATTGAGAATTGAGGATTGAGGATTGAACATTGAGGACTGAGTGTTGAGGGCTGAGTGATGAGAATTGATGTTTGCGGATAGAGATTTGAAGATAGCAGATTGGCTATTGAGTATTGAAAACTGTGAATTGAGAATATTCTATTGAGGATTGAGGATTGACAACTGATTGTTGAGGACTGAGGGCTGAAGGTTGAGGATTCAGGATTGAGGATTGACGATTGAGTATTGAAGATTGAGGATTGATGACTGAGGATTGAGGATTGAGGATTGAGTATTGAGGATTGAATATTGAGGATCGACGACTGAGGATTGAGGATTGAGAATGTGGGCTGAGGGTTGAGGATTAAGGTATGAGTATTGAAGCCGGAGAACTCAGGATATTCTATTGAGTATTGAGAATTGAATATTGATGTTTGAGTATTGAGCACTGAGGATTGAGGGTTGAAGATTTAGTATTGAGGATTCAGAATTGAGGTTTGAGTACTGAGGATTCAGGATTGAAGATTGAGTGTAGAGGATTGAATATTGAGGATTGAGGATTGAGGATTGAGGATTGAGGATGAGGTCTGAGGGCTGAGGATTGAGGTTTGAGGACTGAGTACTGAGTATTGAGGATTGAGGATTGAGGATTGAGGATTGAGGATTGAGGATTGAAGATTGAGAATTGAGGATTGAAGATTGAGGATTGGGGACTGAGTGTTGAGGGTTGAGTGATTAGAATTGATGTTTGCGCATAGAGATTTGAAGATTGCAGATTGAGTATTGAGTATTGAAAACTGTGAATTGAGGATTTTCTATTGAGCATTGAGGATTGACAACTGATTGTTGAGATCTGAGGGATGAAGATTGAGGATACAGGATTGTGGATTCAAAATTGAGGTTTGAGGACCGAGGATTGAGGATTGAACATTGAGTACTGAGGATTGAAGATTGAGTATTGACGATTGAGGATTGAGGATTGAGGATGAGGGCTGACGATTGAGGATTGAGGATTGAGGACTGAGGACTGAGGATTGAGGATTGAGAATTGAGGATTGAGGATTGAGGATTGAAGATTGAGGATTGGGTATTGAGGATTGAAGAATGAGGGTTGAGGATTGAGGATTGAGGATTGAGGATTGAAGATTGAGGATTGAGGATTGAAGATTGAGTATTGAGGATTGAGTGTTGTGGATTGAGTACGAGGACTGAGGGTTGAGTATTGATGTTTGAGGTCTGAGGATTGAAGATTGAGTATTGAGGATTGAGGATTGCGGATTGAGGATTGAGGATTGAAGATTGAGGGTTGGGGACTGAGTGTTGAGGGTTGAGTGACGAGAATTGATGTGTGTGGATAGAGATTTGAAGATTGCAGATTGAGTATTTAGTATTGAAAACTGTGAATTGAGGATATTCTATTGAGGATTGAGGATTGACAACTGATTGTTGAGGACTGAGGGCTGAAGATTGAGGATTCAGGATTGAGGATTCAGAATTGAGGTTTGAGGACTGAGGATTGAGGATTGAAGATTGAGTATCGAGAATTGAAGATTGAGGATTGAGGATTGAGGATTGAGGATTGAGGATTGAGGATTGAGGATCAGGGCTGAGGGTTGAGGGTTGAGGATTGAGGATTGAGGATTGAGGATTGAGGATTGAACGTTGAGGATTGGGGACTGAGTCTTGAGTGTTGAGTGATGAGAATTGATGTTTGTGGATAGAGATTTGAGGATTGCAAATTGAGTATTGAGTATTGAAAACTGTGAATTGAGGATATTCTATTGAGGATTGAGGATTGACTTCTGATTGTTGAGGACTTAGGGCTGAAGATTGAGGATTCAGTATTGAGGTTTGAGGACTCAGGATTGAGGATTGAAGATTGAGTACTGAGGATTGAATATTGAGGATTGAGGATTGAGGATTGAGGATTGAGGATTGAGGATTGAGGATTGAAGATTGAGTATTGAGAATTGAAGATTGTGGATTGAGGATTGAGGATTGATGATTGAGGATTCAGGATTGAAGATTGAGGATTGGGGACTGAGGATTGAAGATTGAGGATTGAGGACTGAAGATTGAAGATTGACGATTCAGGATTGAGGATTGAGGATTGAAGATTGAGGATTGGGGACTGAATGCTGAGGGTTGAGTGATGATAATTGATCTTTGTGGATAGAGATTTGAAGATTGCAGATTGAGCTTTGAGTATTGAAAACTGTGAATTGAGGATATTCTGTTGAGGACTGAGGATTGACAACTGATTGTTGAGTACTCTGGGCTGAAGATTGAGGATTCAGGATTGAGGATTCAGGATTCAGGTTTGAGGACTGAGGATTGTGGATTGAAGATTGAGGATTGGATATTGAGGATTGAACATTGAGGATTGAGGATTGAGGATAGGGGATTGAGGATTGAGGATTGAGGATTGAGGATTGAAGATTGAGCATTGAGGATTGAGGATTGAGGATTGAGGATTGAGGATTGAGGATTCAGGATTGAAGATTGAGGATTGGGGACTGAGGATTGAGGATTGAGGATTGAGGATTGAAGGTTGAGTATTGAGGATTGAAGATTGAGGATTGTGGTTTGAGGATTGAGGATTGAGGATTCAGGATTGAAGATTGAGGATTGGGGACTGAGGATTGAAGATTGAGGATTGAGGACTGAGGATTGAGGATTGAAGATTGAGTATTGAGGATTGAAGATTGAGGATTGAGGATTGAGGTTTGAGGATTGAGGTTTAAGGACTGAGGACTGAGGGTTGAGGATTGAGAATTGAGGGTTGAGGATTGAGGATTGAAGATTGAGGATTTGGTATTGAGGATTGAAGAATGAGGATTGAGGATTGAGGATTGAGGATTGAGGATTGAAGATTGAATATTGATGATAGAAGATTGAGGATTGAGGATTGAGGGTTGTGGTTTGAGGAAGAGGACTAAGGGTTGAGTATTGATGTTTGAGGTCTGAGAATGGAGGATAGAGGATTGAGAATTTAGGATTGAGGATTGAGGATTGAGGATTGAGGATTGAGTATTGAGGGTTGAAGGTTGACGATAGAGGATTGAGGATTGAGGATTGAGGATTGAGGATTGAGGATTGAAGGTTGAGTATTGAGGATTGAAGATTGAGGATTGAGGTTTGAGGATTGAGGATTGAGGATTCAGGATTGAAGATTGAGTATTGGGTACTGAGGATTGAGATTTGATTATTGAATATTGTGGTTTCAGTATTGAACCATGAGAATTCAGGATATTCCATTGAGTATTGAGTATTGAGGATTGATGGTTGAGGGTTGTGTGTTGAATATTGAGAATTGAGGATTTAGGATTGAGGATTGGGGTTTGAGGATTGAAAATTGAGTATTGATGATTGAGTATTGAGGGTTGAGGATTGGGGACGAGGACTGACGGTTGAGGGTTGAGGTTTGAGGATTGAGGATTGAGGATTGAGGATTGAAGATTGAGGATTGGGTACTGAGGATTGAAGATTCTGGATTGAGGATTGAGGATTGAGGATTGAGGATTGAAGATTCAGTATTGAGGATTGAAGATTGAGAATTGAGGGTTGAGGACTGCGGACTGAGGATTGAGGATTGAGAATTGAGGATTGAGGATTGAGGATTGAAGATTGAGGATTGGGTATTGAGGATTGAAGAATGCGGGTTGAGGATTGAGGATTGAGAATTGAGGATTGAAGCCTGAGTATTCAGGATTGAAGATTGACGATTGAGGATTGAGGATTGAGGATTGAGAATTGAGGATTGAGGATTGAAGGTTTAGTATTGAGGATTGAAGATTGAGGATTGAGGATTGAGGATTGAGTATTGAGGATTGAAAGTTGAGGATTTGGGACTGAGTGTTGAGGGTTGAGTGATGAGGATTGATGTTTGTGGATAGAGATTTGAAGATTGCAGATTGAGTATTGAGTATTGAAAACTGTGAATTGAGGATATTCTATTGAGGATTGAGGATTGACAACTGATTGTTGAGGACTTAGGGCTGAAGATTGATGATTCAGGGTTGAGGATTCAGAATTGACGTTTTAGGACTCAGGACTGAGGACTGAAGATTGAGTATTGAGGATTGAATATTGAGGATTGAAGATTGAGGATTGGGGATTGAGGATTGAGGATTGAGTAATGAGGATTGAGGATTGAGGGTTGAAGATTGCGTATTTAGGATTGAAGATTGAGTATTGAGGATTGAGGATTGAAGATTGAAGATTGAGTATTGAGGATTGAAGATTGAGGATTGAGAATTGAGAATCGAGGATGGAGGATGAGTGGTGAGGGTTGAGGATTGAGGTTTGAGTATTGAAACCTGCGAGTTCAGGATATTCTATTGGTTATTGAGAATTGAGGATTGATGGTTGGGTATTGAGGAATGAGAATTGAGGATTAAGGATTGAGTATTGAAGATTGAGGATTGATGATTGAGGATTGAGGAATGAGGGCTGAGGATTGAGGATTGAGGATTGAAGATTGGGTATTGAGGATTGAAGATTGAGGATTGGAGATTGAGGATTGAGGATTGAGGTTTGAGGATTGAAGATTGAGTATTTGGGACTGAGGGTTGAAGATTCAGTATTGAGGATTGAAGATTGAGTATTGAGGATTGAGGATTGAATATTGAGGACTCAGTGTTGAGGGCTGAGTGATGAGAATTGATGTTTGTGGATAGAGATATGAAGATTGCAGATTGAGTATTGAGTAATGAAAACTGTGAATTGAGGATATTCTATTGAGGATGGAGGATTGACAACTGATTGTTGAGGACTGACGGCTGAGGATTGAGGATTGAGAATTGAGGATTGAGTATTGAGTATTGAAGATTGAGGATTGATGATTGAGAGTTGTGGATTGAGGATTGAAGATTGAGTATTGAGGATTGAAGATTGAGCATTGAGGATTGAGGATTGAAGATTGAAGATTGAGTATTGAGGATTGAAGATTGATAATTGAGGATTGAGTATCGAGGATTGAGGTTTGAGTATTGAAACCTGCGAATTCAGGATATTCTATTGAGTATTGAAAATTGAGTATTGATGGTTGAGTATTGAGGATTGAGAATTGAGGATTAAGGATTGAGTATTGAAGGTTGAGGATTGATGATTGAGGATTGAGGAATGAGGATTGAGGATTGAGGATTGAGGATTGAAGATTGAGGATTTGGGTCAGAGGATTGAAGATTCAGGATTGAGGATTGAGAGTTGAGGATTGAGGATTGAAGATTGAGTATTTAGGATTGAAGATTGAGGATTGAGGATTGAGTATTGAAGATAGAAGATTGAGTATTGAGGATTGAAGGTTGAGGATTGAGGATTGAAGATTGAGAATTGAGTATTGCGGATTGAACGTTGAGGACTGAGCGTTAAGGGCTGAGTGATGAGGATTGATGTTTGTGGATCGAGATTTGAAGATTGCAGATTGAGTATTGAGTATTGAAAACTGTGAATTGAGGATATTCTATTGAGGATTGAGGATTGACAACTGATTGTTGAGGACTGAGGTCTGAGGATTGAGGATTCTGGTTTGAGGTTTGAGCACTGAGGATTGAGGGTTGAGGATTGAGGATTGAGGATTGACGGTTGAGGCTTGAGGATTGAGGATTGAGGATTGAAGATTGAGTATTGATGACTGAGTATTGAGGGTTGAGGGTTGAGGACGAGGACTGACGGTTGAGGATTGAAGATTGAGTATTGAGGATTGAAGATTGAGGATTGGGGATTGAGGACTGAAAATTGAGGATTGAGGATTGAGGATCGAGGATGGACGATGAGTGGTGAGGATTGAGGATTGAGGTTTGAGTATTGAAACCTGCGAATTCAGGATATTCTATTGAGTATTGAAAATTGAGGATTGATGGTTGAGTATTGAGGATTGAGAATTGAGGATTAAGGATTGAGTATTGAAGGTTGAGGATTGATGATTGAGGATTGAGGAATGAGGATTGAGGATTGAGGATTGAGGATAGAAGATTGGGTATTGAGGATTGAAGATTGAGGATTGGGGATTGAGGATTGAGGATTGAGGATTGAGGATTGAGGATTGAAGATTGAGGATTGGGTACTGAGGATTGAAGATTCTGGATTGAGGATTGAGGATTGAGGATTGAGGATTGAAGATTCAGTATTGAGGATTGAAGATTGAGAATTGAGGGTTGAGGACTGCGGACTGAGGATTGAGGATTGAGAATTGAGGATTGAGGATTGAGGATTGAAGATTGAGGATTGGGTATTGAGGATTGAAGAATGCGGGTTGAGGATTGAGGATTGAGAATTGAGGATTGAAGCCTGAGTATTCAGGATTGAAGATTGACGATTGAGGATTGAGGATTGAGGATTGAGAATTGAGGATTGAGGATTGAAGGTTTAGTATTGAGGATTGAAGATTGAGGATTGAGGATTGAGGATTGAGTATTGAGGATTGAAAGTTGAGGATTTGGGACTGAGTGTTGAGGGTTGAGTGATGAGGATTGATGTTTGTGGATAGAGATTTGAAGATTGCAGATTGAGTATTGAGTATTGAAAACTGTGAATTGAGGATATTCTATTGAGGATTGAGGATTGACAACTGATTGTTGAGGACTTAGGGCTGAAGATTGATGATTCAGGGTTGAGGATTCAGAATTGACGTTTTAGGACTCAGGATTGAGGACTGAAGATTGAGTATTGAGGATTGAATATTGAGGATTGATGATTGAGGATTGGGGATTGAGGATTGAGGATTGAGTAATGAGGATTGAGGATTGAGGGTTGAAGATTGCGTATTTAGGATTGAAGATTGAGTATTGAGGATTGAGGATTGAAGATTGAAGATTGAGTATTGAGGATTGAAGATTGAGGATTGAGAATTGAGAATCGAGGATGGAGGATGAGTGGTGAGGGTTGAGGATTGAGGTTTGAGTATTGAAACCTGCGAGTTCAGGATATTCTATTGGTTATTGAGAATTGAGGATTGATGGTTGGGTATTGAGGAATGAGAATTGAGGATTAAGGATTGAGTATTGAAGATTGAGGATTGATGATTGAGGATTGAGGAATGAGGGCTGAGGATTGAGGATTGAGGATTGAAGATTGGGTATTGAGGATTGAAGATTGAGGATTGGAGATTGAGGATTGAGGATTGAGGTTTGAGGATTGAAGATTGAGTATTTGGGACTGAGGGTTGAAGATTCAGTATTGAGGATTGAAGATTGAGTATTGAGGATTGAGGATTGAATATTGAGGACTCAGTGTTGAGGGCTGAGTGATGAGAATTGATGTTTGTGGATAGAGATATGAAGATTGCAGATTGAGTATTGAGTAATGAAAACTGTGAATTGAGGATATTCTATTGAGGATGGAGGATTGACAACTGATTGTTGAGGACTGACGGCTGAGGATTGAGGATTGAGAATTGAGGATTGAGTATTGAGTATTGAAGATTGAGGATTGATGATTGAGAGTTGTGGATTGAGGATTGAAGATTGAGTATTGAGGATTGAAGATTGAGCATTGAGGATTGAGGATTGAAGATTGAAGATTGAGTATTGAGGATTGAAGATTGATAATTGAGGATTGGGTATCGAGGATTGAGGTTTGAGTATTGAAACCTGCGAATTCAGGATATTCTATTGAGTATTGAAAATTGAGTATTGATGGTTGAGTATTGAGGATTGAGAATTGAGGATTAAGGATTGAGTATTGAAGGTTGAGGATTGATGATTGAGGATTGAGGAATGAGGATTGAGGATTGAGGATTGAGGATTGAAGATTGAGGATTTGGGTCAGAGGATTGAAGATTCAGGATTGAGGATTGAGAGTTGAGGATTGAGGATTGAAGATTGAGTATTTAGGATTGAAGATTGAGGATTGAGGATTGAGTATTGAAGATAGAAGATTGAGTATTGAGGATTGAAGGTTGAGGATTGAGGATTGAAGATTGAGAATTGAGTATTGCGGATTGAACGTTGAGGACTGAGCGTTAAGGGCTGAGTGATGAGGATTGATGTTTGTGGATCGAGATTTGAAGATTGCAGATTGAGTATTGAGTATTGAAAACTGTGAATTGAGGATATTCTATTGAGGATTGAGGATTGACAACTGATTGTTGAGGACTGAGGTCTGAGGATTGAGGATTCTGGTTTGAGGTTTGAGCACTGAGGATTGAGGGTTGAGGATTGAGGATTGAGGATTGACGGTTGAGGCTTGAGGATTGAGGATTGAGGATTGAAGATTGAGTATTGATGACTGAGTATTGAGGGTTGAGGGTTGAGGACGAGGACTGACGGTTGAGGATTGAAGATTGAGTATTGAGGATTGAAGATTGAGGATTGGGGATTGAGGACTGAAAATTGAGGATTGAGGATTTAGGATCGAGGATGGACGATGAGTGGTGAGGATTGAGGATTGAGGTTTGAGTATTGAAACCTGCGAATTCAGGATATTCTATTGAGTATTGAAAATTGAGGATTGATGGTTGAGTATTGAGGATTGAGAATTGAGGATTAAGGATTGAGTATTGAAGGTTGAGGATTGATGATTGAGGATTGAGGAATGAGGATTGAGGATTGAGGATTGAGGATAGAAGATTGGGTATTGAGGATTGAAGATTGAGGATTGGGGATTGAGGATTGAGGATTGAGGATTGAGGATTGAGGATTGAAGATTGTGGATTGGGTACTGAGGATTGAAGATTCTGGATTGAGGATTGAGGATTGAGGATTGAGGATTGAAGATTCAGTATTGAGGATAGAAGATTGGGTATTGAGGATTGAAGATTGAGGATTGGGGATTGAGGATTGAGGATTGAGGATTGAGGATTGAGGATTGAAGATTGAGGATTTGGGTCTGAGGATTGAAGATGCAGGATTGAGGATTGAGAGTTGAGGACAGAGGATTGAAGATTCAGTATTTAGGATTGAAGATTGAGGATTGAGGATTGAGTATTGAAGATAGAAGATTGAGTATTGAGGATTGAAGATTGAGGATTGAGGATTGAGGATCGAGGATGGAGGATGAGGGGTGAGGGTTGATGATTGGGGTTTGAGAATTGAAACATGCGAATTCAGGATATTCTATTGAGTATTGAGAATTGAGGATTGATGGTTGAGTATTGAGGATTGAGAATTGAGGATTGATGTTTGAGGATTGAGATTTCATTATTGTATATTGTGGATTGAGTATTGAACCATGAGACTTCAGGTTATTCTATTGAGTATTGAGAATTGAGGATTGATGGTTGAGTATTGAGGATTGATGGTTGAGGGTTGTGTGTTGAATGTTGAGGATTGAGGATTGAGGATTGAGGATTGAGGATTGAAGATTGAGTATTTACGATTGTGTATTGAAGGTTGAGGGTTGAGTACGAGGACTGACGGTTGAGGATTGAGGTTTGAGGATTGAGGGTTGTGGTTTGAGGGCTGAGGATTGAGGATTTTGCATTGAGCATTGAGGATTGAAGATTGAGGACTGGGGATTGAGAGTAGAAGATTGAGGATTAAGGATTGAGGACTGGGGATTGAGGATCTAGGATTGGAGACTGATTATTGAGGATTGAAGATTGAGGATTGCAGATTGAGGATTGAGAATTGAGAACTGAGGATGAGGACTGAGGGTTGAGGAATGAGGATTGAGGAACGAGGATTGAGGATTGAGGATTGAGGACAGCGGAATGACGATTGAGTATTGCATATTGAGGTTTGATGACTGAGGATTGAGGATCGAGGATAGAGGATTGAGGATTGAGGATCGAAGGTTGAGTATTGAGGATTGAAAATTGAGGATTGGGGATTGAGGATTGAGGAATGAGTAATGAGGATTGAAGATTGAGGATTTGGGACTGAGGGTTGAAGATTCAGTATTGAGGATTGAAGATTGAGTATTGAGGATTGAGGATTGAATATTGAGGACTCAGTGTTGAGGGCTGAGTGATGAGAATTGATGTTTGTGGATAGAGATATGAAGATTGCAGATTGAGTATTGAGTATTGAAAACTGTGAATTGAGGATATTCTATTGAGGATGGAGGATTGACAACTGATTGTTGAGGACTGACGGCTGAGGATTGAGGATTGAGAATTGAGGATTGAGTATTGAGTATTGAAGATTGAGGATTGATGATTGAGAGTTGTGGATTGAGGATTGAAGATTGAGTATTGAGGATTGAAGATTGAGCATTGAGGATTGAGGATTGAAGATTGAAGATTGAGTATTGAGGATTGAAGATTGATAATTGAGGATTGAGTATCGAGGATTGAGGTTTGAGTATTGAAACCTGCGAATTCAGGATATTCTATTGAGTATTGAAAATTGAGTATTGATGGTTGAGTATTGAGGATTGAGAATTGAGGATTAAGGATTGAGTATTGAAGGTTGAGGATTGATGATTGAGGATTGAGGAATGAGGATAGAATATTGGGTATTGAGGATTGAAGATTGAGGATTGGGGATTGAGGATTGAGGATTGAGGATTGAGGATTGAGGATTGAAGATTGAGGATTTGGGTCTGAGGATTGAAGATGCAGGATTGAGGATTGAGAGTTGAGGACAGAGGATTGAAGATTCAGTATTTAGGATTGAAGATTGAGGATTGAGGATTGAGTATTGAAGATAGAAGATTGAGTATTGAGGATTGAAGATTGAGGATTGAGGATTGAGGATCGAGGATGGAGGATGAGGGGTGAGGGTTGATGATTGGGGTTTGAGAATTGAAACATGCGAATTCAGGATATTCTATTGAGTATTGAGAATTGAGGATTGATGGTTGAGTATTGAGGATTGAGAATTGAGGATTGATGTTTGAGGATTGAGATTTCATTATTGTATATTGTGGATTGAGTATTGAACCATGAGACTTCAGGTTATTCTATTGAGTATTGAGAATTGAGGATTGATGGTTGAGTATTGAGGATTGATGGTTGAGGGTTGTGTGTTGAATGTTGAGGATTGAGGATTGAGGATTGAGGATTGAGGATTGAAGATTGAGTATTTACGATTGTGTATTGAAGGTTGAGGGTTGAGTACGCGGACTGACGGTTGAGGATTGAGGTTTGAGGATTGAGGGTTGTGGATTGAGGGCTGAGGATTGAGGATTTTGCATTGAGCATTGAGGATTGAAGATTGAGGACTGGGGATTGAGAGTAGAAGATTGAGGATTAAGGATTGAGGACTGGGGATTGAGGATCTAGGATTGGAGACTGATTATTGAGGATTGAAGATTGAGGATTGCAGATTGAGGATTGAGAATTGAGAACTGAGGATGAGGACTGAGGGTTGAGGAATGAGGATTGAGGAACGAGGATTGAGGATTGAGGATTGAGGACAGCGGAATGACGATTGAGTATTGCATATTGAGGTTTGATGACTGAGGATTGAGGATCGAGGATAGAGGATTGAGGATTGAGGATCGAAGGTTGAGTATTGAGGATTGAAAATTGAGGATTGGGGATTGAGGATTGAGGAATGAGTAATGAGGATTGAAGATTGAGGATTTGGGACTGAGGATTGAAGATTCAGGGTTGAGGATTGAGAATTGAGGATTGAGGATTGAGGATTGAGGATTGGGTATTGAGGATTGAAGAACGAGGATTGAGGACTGAGGATTGAGGTTTGAGGTATGAGGATTGAGGATTGAGGACTGAGAATTGAGGATTGAAGATTGAGCATTGAAGATTGAAGATTGAGTATCGAGTAGTGAAGATTGAGGATTGAGGATTGAGGATTGATGATTGAGGATAGAGGATTGAGGATCAGGGCTGAGGGTTGAGGATTGAGGATTGAGGATTGAGAATTAAAGATTGAGGATTGGGGACTGAGTGTTGAGGGTGAGTGATGAGAATTGATGTTTGTGGATAGAGATTTGAAGATTGCAGATTGAGTATTGAGTATTGAAAACTGTGAATTGAGGATATTCTACTGAGGATTGAGGATTGACGACAGATTGTTGAGGACTGCGGTCTGAAGATTGAGGATTCAGGATTGAGGGTTCAGAATTGAGGTTTGAGGACTGAGGATTGAGGATTGAAGATTTAGTATTGAGGATTGAAGATTGAGGATTGAGGATTGAGGATTGAGGACGAGGGCTGAGGGCTGAGGACTGAGGTATGAGGACTGAGGACTGAGGGTTGAGGATCGAGAATTGAGAATTGAGGATTGAGGATTGAAGATTGAGGATTGAGCATTGAGGATTGAAGATTGAGGACTGGGGATTGAGGATTGAAGATTGAGGATTAAGGATTGAGGTTTGGGGATTGAGGATCTAGGATTGGAGATTGATTATTGAGGATTGAAGATTGAGTATTGAGGACTGAGGGTTGAGAATTGAGAATTGAGGATGAGGACTGAGGGTTGAGGATTGAGGTTTGAGGAATGAGAATTGAGGATTGAGGATTGAGGATTGAGTATGGCGGATGAGGGCTGAGGGTTGAGTATTGAGGTTTGAGTTTTGAACCCTGAGAATTCAGGATATTATATTGAGTATTGAGAATTGAGGATTGATGTTTGAGTATTGAGGACTGAGGATTACGGGTTGAAGATTTAGCATTGAGGATTCAGAATTAATGTTTGAGGACTGATGATTCAGGATTGAAAATTGAGTATAGAGGATTGAAGATTGAGGATTGAGGATTGAGGATTGAGGATTGAAGATTGAGAATTGAGGATTGAGGATTGGACATTGAGGACTGAGTGTTGAGGGTTGAGTGGTGAGAATTGAAGTTTGTGCATAGAGATTTGAAGATTGCAGATGGAGTATTGAGCATTGAAAACTGTGAATTGAGGATTTTCTATTGAGGATTGAGGATTGACAACTGATTGTTGAGAACTGAGGGCTGAAGACTGAGGGTACGGGATTGAGGATTCAGAATTGAGGTTTGACGACTGAGGATTGAGGATTGAAGATTGTGTATTGAGGATTGAAGATTGAGGTTTGACGATTGAGGATTGAGGATTGAGGATGAGGGCTGAGGGTTGAGGATTGAGGATTCAGGACTGAGGACTGACGATTGAGGATTGAGAATTGAGGATTGAGGATTGAGGCTTGAAGATTGAGGATTTGGTATTGAGGATTGAAGAATGAGGGTTGAGGATTGAGGATTGAGGGTTGAGGATTGAAGATTGAGTATTCAGGTTTGAAGATAGACGTTTGAGGATTGAGGATTGAGGATTGAGAATTGAGGATTGAGGATTGAACATTCAGTATTGAGGATTGAAGATTGAGGATTGAGGATTATGGGTTGAGGATTGAGGATTGAAGATTGAGTACTGGGGATTGAGGGTTGAAGATTGAGGATTAAGGATTGAGGATTGGTGATTGAGGATCTAGGATTAGAGTTTGATTATTGAGGATTGAAGATTGAGGATTGAGGATTGAGGATTGAGGATTGAGGATTGAGAACTGAGGATGAGGACTGAGGGTTGAGGATTGAGGTTTGAGGAACGAGGATTGAGGATTGAGGATTGAGGACTGCGTATTGACGATTGAGTATTGAATATTGAGGATTGATGACTGAGGGTTGAGGATTGAGGATTGAGGATTGAGGATTGAGGATTGAGGATTGAGGTTTGAGGATTGAAGATTGAGTATTTGGGACTGAGGATTGAAGATTCAGTATTGAGGATTGAAGATTGAGTATTGAGGATTGAGGATTGAACATTGAGGACTGAGTGTTGAGGTCTGAGTGATGAGAATTGATGTTTGTGGATAGAGATATGAAGATTGCAGATTGAGTATTGAGTATTGAAAACTGTGAATTGAGGATATTCTTTTAATAATGGAGGATTGACAACAGATTGTTGAGGACTAAGGGCTGAGGATTGAGGATTGAGAATTGAGGATTGAGGATTGAGGATTGGGTATTGAGGATTGAAGAATGAGGATTGACGACTGAGGATTGAGGTTTGAGGAATGAGGATTGAGGATTGAGGATTGGGTATTGAGGATTGAAGAATGAGGGTTGAGTATTGAGGATTGAGGGTTGAGGATTGAAGATTGAGTATTCAGGTTTGAAGATTGACGTTTCAGGATTGAGGATTGAGGATTGAGAATTGAGGATTGAGGATTGAAGATTCAGTATTGAGGATTGAAGATTGAGGACTGAGGATTAAGGATTGAGGATTGAGGATTGAAGATTGAGGATTGGGGACTGAGTGTTGAGGGTTGAGTGATGAGAATAGATGTTTGAGGATAGAGATTTGAAGATTGCAGATTGAGTTTTGAGTATTGAAAACTGTGAACTGAGGATATTCTATTGAGGATTGAGAATTGACAACTGATTGTAGAGGACTGAGGGCTGAAGGTTGAGGATTCAGGATTGAGGATTGACGATTGAGTATTGAAGATTGAGGATTGAGGATTGAGGATTGATGATTGAGGATTGAGGATTGAGGATCAGGGCTGAGGGTTGAGGATTGAGAATTGAGGATTGAGGATAGAAGGTTGAGGATTGGGGACTGAGTGTTGAGGGTTGAGTGATGAGAATTGATGTTTGTGGATAGAGATTTGAAGATTGCAGATTGAGTATTGAGTATTGAAAGCTGTGAATTGAGGATATTCTACTGAGGATTGAGGATTGACGACACATTGTTGAGGACTGCGGTCTGAAGATTGAGGATTCAGGATTGAGGGTTCAGAATTGAGGTTTGAGGACTGAGGATTGAGGATTGAAGATTGAGTATTGATTATTGAAGATTGAGGATTGATGATTGAGGATTGACGATTGAGGACGACGGCTGACGGCTGAGGACTGAGGTTTGAGGACTGAGGACTGAGGGTTGAGGATCGAGAATTGAGAATTGAGGATTGAGGATTGAAGATTGAGTATTGGGTATTGAGGACTGAAGAATGAGGATTGAAGACTGAGGGTTGAGGTTTGAGGAATGAGGATTGAGGATTGAGGACTGAGAATTGAGGATTGAAGATTGAGCATTGAGGATTGAAGATTGAGGACTGGGGATTGAGGATTGAAGATTGAGGATTAATGATTGAGGTTTGGGGATTGAGGATCTAGGATTGGAGATTGATTATTGAGGATTGAAGATTGAGTATTGAGGATTGTGGGTTGAGAATTGAGAATTGAGGATGAGGACTGAGGGTTGAGGATTGAGGTTTGAGGAATGAGGATTGAGGATTGTGGATTGAGGATTGAGTATGGAGGATGAGGGCTAAGGGTTGAGGATTGAGGTTTGAGTTTTGAGCCCTGAGAATTCAGGATATTATACTGAGTATTGAGAATTGAGGATTGATGTTTGAGTATTGAGGACTGAGAATTACGGGTTGAAGGTTTAGCATTGAGGATTTAGAATTGATGTTTGAGGACTGAGGATTCAGGAATGAAAATTGAGTATAGAGGATTGAAGATTGAGGATTGAGGATTGAGGATTGAGGATTGAGGATGAGGCCTGAGGGTTGAGGATTGAGGCTTGAGGACTGAGTACTGAGGATTGAGGATTGAGGATTGAGGGTTGAGGATTGAGGATTGAAGATTGAGAATTGAGGATTGAGGATTGGACATTGAGGACTGAGTGTTGAGGTTTGAGTGATGAGAATTGACGTTTGTGCATAGAGATTTGAAGATTGCGGATGGAGTATTGAGTATTGAAAACTGTGAATTGAGGGTATACTATTGAGGATTGAGGATTGACAACTGATTGTAGAGGACTGAGGGCTGAAGATTGAGAATTCAGGATTGAGGATTCAGGATTGAGGTTTGAGGACTGAGGACTGAGGGCTGAGTATTGAGGATTCAGGATTGAGGATTCGGGTTTGAGGTTTGAGGACTGAGGATTGTGGGTTGAGGATTGAGGATTGAGGTTTGACGTTTGAGGACTGAGGATTGAGGATGGAGGATTCAAGAGAGATGACAGAGTGTTGAGAATTGAGTGTTGAGAATTAATGTTTGAGGATTGAGATTTGATTATTGTATATTGTGGATTGAGTGTTGAACCATGAGATTTCAGAATATTCTGTTGAGTATTGAGAATTGAGGATTGATGGTTGAGTATTGAGGATTGAGGATTGAGGGTTGTTGATTGCAGATTGAGGATTTGGGACTGAGGATTGAAGATTCAGGATTGAGGATTGAGAGTTGAGGATTGAGGATTGAGGATTGAATATTCAGTATTGAGGATTCAAGACTGAGAATTGAGGATTGAGGATTGAACATTGAAGACTGAGTGTTGAGGGCTGAGTGATGAGAATTGATGATTGTGGATAGAGATTTGAAGATAGCAGATTGAGTATTGAGAATCGAAAACTCTGAATTGAGAATATTCTATTGAGGATTGAGGATTGACAACTGATTGTTGAGGACTGAGGGCTGAAGATTGAGGATTCAGGATTGAGGATTCAGAATTGAGGTTTGAGGACTGAGGATTGAGGATTGAAGATTGAGTATCGAGTATTGAAGATTGAGGATTGAGGATTGAGGATTGAGGATTGAGGATTGAGGATTGAGGATCAGGGCTGAGGGTTGAGGATTGAGGATTGAGGATTGAGGGTTGAAGGCTGAGGATTGGGGACTGAGTGTTGAGGGTTGAGTGATGAGAATTGATGTTTGTGGATATAGATTTGAAGATTGCAGATTGAGTATTGAGTATTGAAAACTGTGAATTGTGGATATTCTACTGAGGATTGAGGATTGACTACAGATTGTTGAGGACTGCGGTCTGAAGATTGAGGATTCAGGATTGAGGGTTCAGAATTGAGGTTTGAGGACTGAGGATTGAGGATTGAAGATTGAGTATTAAGGATTGAAGATTGAGGATTGATGATTGAGGATTGAGGATTGAGGACGAGGGCTGAGGGCTGAGGACTGAGGTTTGAGGACTGAGGACTGAGGGTTGAGGATCGAGAATTGAGAATTGAGGATTGAAGATTGAGTATTGAGGATTGAATATTGAGGAATGAGGATTGAGGATTGTGGATTGAGGATTGAGGATTGAAGATTGAGTATTAAGTATTGAAAACTGTGAACTGATGATATTCTATTGAGGATTGAGGTTTGACAGGTGATTGTTGAGGACTGAGGGCTGAAGATTGAGGATTCAGAATTGAGGATTCAGGATTGAGGTTTGAGGGCTGAGGATTGAGGATTGAGGATGAGGACTGAGGGCTGAGGGTTGAGGATTGAGGTTTGAGCTTTGAGCCCTGAGAATTCAGGATATTATATTGAGTATTGAGAATTGAGGATTGATGTTTGAGTATTGAGGACTGAGGATTACGGGTTGAAGATTTAGCATTGAGGATTCAGAATTGATGTTTGAGGACTGAGGATTCAGGAATGAAAATTGAGTATAGAGGATTGAAGATTGAGGATTGAGGATTGAGGATTGAGGATTGTGGATTGAGGATGAGGTCTGAGGGTTGAGGATTGAAGTTTGAGGACTGAGTACTGAGGGTTGAGGATTGAGGATTGAGGATTGAGGATTGAGGATTGAAGATTGAGAATTGAGGATTGAGGATTGGACATTGAGGACTGAGTGTTGAGGGCTGAGTGATGAGAATTGACGTTTGTGGATAGAGATTTGAAGATAGCAGATTGAGTATTGAGTATTGAAAACTGTGAATTGAGAATATTCTATTGAGGATTGAGGATTGACTACTGATTCTTGAGGACTGAGGGCTGAAGATTGAGGATTCAGGATTGAGGATTAGGGTTTGAGATTTGAGGACTGAGGATTGAGGGTTGAGGATTGATGATTGAGGATTGACGGTTGAGGATTGAGGATTGAGGATTGAGGATTGAGGATTGAAGATTGAGTATTCATGATTGAGTGTTGAGGGTTGGGGATTGAGGACGAGGTCCGACGGTTGAGGATTGAAGATTGAGTATTGAGGATTGAAGATTGAGGATTGGGGATTGAGGACTGAGGATTGAGGATCGAGGCATGAGGATCGAGGATGGAGGATGAGTGGTGAGGGTTGAGGATTGAGGATTGAGTATTGAAACCTGCGAATTCAGGATATTCTATTGAGTATTGAGTATTGAGGATTGATGGTTGAGTGTTGAGGATTGAGGATTAAGGATTGAGTATTGAAGATTGAGGATTGATGATTGAGGATTGAGGAATGAGGATTGAGGATTGAGGATTGAGGATTGAAGATTGGGTATTGAGGATTGAAGATTGAGGATTGGGGATTGAGGATTGAGGATTGAGGATTGAGGATTGAAGATTGAGGATTTGGGACTGAGGATTGAAGATTCAGTATTGAGGATTGAGGATCGAAGATTGAGGACTGAGTGTTGAGGGTTGATTGATGAGAATTGATGTTTATGTATTGAGATCTGAAGATTGAAGATTGGGGATTGAGTATTGAAAACAGAGAATTGAGGATATTCTATTGAGGACTGAGGATTTACGGTTGATTGTTGAGGACTGAGGGCTGCAGACAGAGGATTCAGGTTTGAGGATTCGGGTTTGAGGTTTGAGGACTGAGGATTGAGGGTTGAGGATTGAGGATTGAAGATTGACGGTTGAGGATTGAGGATTGAGGATGGAGGATTCAAGAGAGAGGACTGAGAGTTGAGGATTGAGTGTTGAGAATTGACGTTTGAGGATTGAGATTTGATTATTGTATATTGTGGATAGAGTATTGAACCATTAGATTTCAGGATGTTCTATTGAGTATTGAGAATTGAGGATTGATGGTTGAGTATTGAGGATCGATGGTTGAGGGTTGAAGGCTGAGGATTGGGGACTGAGTGTTGCGGGTTGAGTGATGAGAATTGATGTTTGTGGATATAGATTTGAAGATTGCAGATTGAGTATTGAGTATTGAAAACTGTGAATTGTGGATATTCTACTGAGGATTGAGGATTGACTACAGATTGTTGAGGACTGCGGTCTGAAGATTGAGGATTCAGGATTGAGGGTTCAGAATTGAGGTTTGAGGACTGAGGATTGAGGATTGAAGATTGAGTATTAAGGATTGAAGATTGAGGATTGATGATTGAGGATTGAGGATTGAGGACGAGGGCTGAGGGCTGAGGACTGAGGTTTGAGGACTGAGGACTGAGGGTTGAGGATCGAGAATTGAGAATTGAGGATTGAAGATTGAGTATTGAGGATTGAATATTGAGGAATGAGGATTGAGGATTGTGGATTGAGGATTGAGGATTGAAGATTGAGTATTAAGTATTGAAAACTGTGAACTGATGATATTCTATTGAGGATTGAGGTTTGACAGCTGATTGTTGAGGACTGAGGGCTGAAGATTGAGGATTCAGAATTGAGGATTCAGGATTGAGGTTTGAGGGCTGAGGATTGAGGATTGAGGATGAGGACTGAGGGTTGAGGATTGAGGTTTGAGGAATGAGGATTGAGGATTGAGGATTGAGGATTGAGTATGGAGGATGAGGGCTGAGGGTTGAGGATTGAGGTTTGAGCTTTGAGCACTGAGAATTCAGGATATTATATTGAGTATTGAGAATTGAGGATTGATGTTTGAGTATTGAGGACTGAGGATTACGGGTTGAAGATTTAGCATTGAGGATTCAGAATTGATGTTTGAGGACTGAGGATTCAGGAATGAAAATTGAGTATAGAGGATTGAAGATTGAGGATTGAGGATTGAGGATTGAGGATTGAGGATGAGGCCTGAGGGTTGAGGATTGAGGCTTGAGGACTGAGTACTGAGGATTGAGGATTGAGGATTGAGGATTGAGGATTGAGGATTGAAGATTGAGAATTGAGGATTGAGGATTGAAGATTGAGAATTGAGGATTGAAGATTGAGGATTGGGGACAGAGTGTTGAGGGTTGAGTGATTAGAATTGATGTTTGCGCATAGAGATTTGAAGATTGCAGATTGAGTATTGAGTATTGAAAACTGTGAATTGGGGATTTTCTATTGAGCATTGAGGATTGACAACTGATTGTTGAGATCTGAGGGATGAAGATTGAGGATACAGGATTGTGGATTCAAAATTGAGGTTTGAGGACCGAGGATTGAGGATTGAACATTGAGTACTGAGGATTGAAGATTGAGGATTGACGATTGAGGATTGAGGATTGAGGATGAGGGCTGACGATTGAGGATTGAGGATTGAGGACTGAGGACTGAGGATTGAGGATTGAGAATTGAGGATTGAGGATTGAGAATTCAGGACTGAGGGTTGAGGATTGAAGATTTAAGATTGGGTATTGAGGATTGAAGAATGAGGATTGGGGATTGAGCATTGAGGATTGAGGATTGAGGATTGAGGATTGAAGACTGAGGATTTGGGACTGAGGATTGAAGATTCAGGATTGAGGATTGAGAATTGAGGATTGAGGATTGAGGATTGAAGATTCAGTATTTTGGATTGAAGATTGAGAATTGAGGATTGAGGATTGAACATTGAGGACTGAGTGTTGAGGGCTGAGTGATGAGAATTGATGATTGTGGATAGAGATTTGAAGATAGCAGATTGAGTATTGAGAATCGAAAACTCTGAATTGAGAATATTCTATTGAGGATTGAGGATTGACAACTGATTGTTGAGGACTGAGGGCTGACGATTAAGGATTCAGGATTGAGGATTCAGAATTGAGGTTTGAGGACTGAGGATTGAGGATTGAAGATTGAGTATCGAGTATTGAAGATTGTGGATTGAGGATTGAGGATTGAGGATTGAGGATTGAGGATTGAGGATCAGGGCTGAGGGTTGAGGATTGAGGTTGAGGATTGAGGGTTGAAGGCTGAGGATAGGGGACTGAGTGTTGAGGGTTGAGTGATGAGAATTGATGTTTGTGGATATAGATTTGAAGATTGCAGATTGAGTATTGAGTATTGAAACTGTGAATTGAGGATATTCTACTGAGGATTGAGGATTGACTACAGATTGTTGAGGACTGCGGTCTGAAGATTGAGGATTCAGGATTGAGGGTTCAGAATTGAGGTTTGAGGACTGAGGATTGAGGATTGAAGATTGAGTATTAAGGATTGAAGGTTGAGGATTGATGATTGGGGATTGAGGATTGAGGACGAGGGCTGAGGGCTGAGGACTGAGGTTTGAGGACTGAGGACTGAGGGTTGAGTATCGAGAATTGAGAATTGAGATTGAGCATTGAAGATTGAGGATTGGGTATTGAGGACTGAAGAATGAGGATTGAGGACTGAGGGTTGAGGTTTGAGGAATGAGGATTGAGGATTGAGGACTGAGAATTGAGGATTGAAGATTGAGCATTGAGGTTTGAAGATTGAGGACTGGGGATTGAGGATTGAAGATTGAGGATTAATGATTGAGGTTTGGGGATTGAGGATCTAGGATTGGAGATTGATTATTGAGGATTGAAGATTGAGTATTGAGGATTGTGGGTTGAGAATTGAGAATTGAGGATGAGGACTGAGGGTTGAGGATTGAGGTTTGAGGAATGAGGATTGAGGATTGAGGATTGAGGATTGAGTATGGAGGATGAGGGCTAAGGGTTGAGGATTGAGGTTTGAGTTTTGAGCCCTGAGAATTCAGGATATTATACTGAGTATTGAGAATTGAGGATTGATGTTTGAGTATTGAGGACTGAGGATTACGGGTTGAAGATTTAGCATTGAGAATTCAGAATTGATGTTTGAGGACTGAGGATTCAGGAATGAAAATTGAGTATAGAGGATTGAAGATTGAGGATTGAGGATTGAGGATTGAGGATTGAGGATGAGGCCTGAGGGTTGAGGATTGAGGCTTGAGGACTGAGTACTGAGGATTGAGGATTGAGGATTGAGGATTGAGGATTGAGGATTGAAGATTGAGAATTGAGGATTGAGGATTGGACATTGAGGACTGAGTGTTGAGGGTTGAGTGATGAGAATTGACGTTTGTGCATAGAGATTTCAAGATTGCAGATGGAGTATTGAGTATTGAAAACTGTGAATTGAGGGTATACTATTGAGGATTGAGGATTGACAACTGATTGTAGAGGACTGAGGGCTGAAGATTGAGAATTCAGGATTGAGGATTCAGGATTGAGGTTTGAGGACTGAGGACTGAGGGCTGAGTATTGAGGATTCAGGATTGAGGATTCGGGTTTGAGTTTTGAGGACTGAGGATTGTGGGTTGAGGATTGAGGATTGAGGTTTGACGTTTGAGGACTGAGGATTGAGGATGGATGATTCAAGAGAGATGACAGAGTGTTGACAATTGAGTGTTGAGAATTAATGTTTGAGGATTGAGATTTGATTATTGTATATTGTGGATTGAGTGTTGAACCATGAGATTTCAGAATATTCTGTTGAGTATTGAGAATTGAGGATTGATGGTTGAGTATTGAGGATTGAGGATTGAGGGTTGTTGATTGCAGATTGAGGATTTGGGACTGAGGATTGAAGATTCAGGATTAAGGATTGAGAGTTGAGGATTGAGGATTGAGGATTGAATATTCAGTATTGATGATTCAAGACTGAGAATTGAGGATTGAGGATTGAACATTGAAGACTGAGTGTTGAGGGCTGAGTGATGAGAATTGATGTATGTGTATAGAGATTTGAAGATTGCAGATTGAGTATTGAGTATTGAAAACTGTGAACTGAGGATATTCTACTGAGGATTGAGGATTGACGACAGATTGTTGAGGACTGCGGTCTGAAGATTGAGGATTCAGGATTGAAGGTTCAGAATTGAGGTTTGAGGACTGAGGATTGAGGATTGAAGATTGAGTATTGATTATTGAAGATTGAGGATTGATGATTGAGGATTGAGGATTGAGGACGAGGGCTGAGGGCTGAGGACTGAGGTTTGAGGACTGAGGACTGAGGGTTGAGGATCGAGAGTTGAGAATTGAGGATTGAGGATTGAAGATTGAGGATTGGGTATTGAGGACTGAAGAATGAGTATTGAGGACTGAGGGTTGAGGTTTGAGGAATGAGGATTGAGGATTGAGGACTGAGAATTGAGGATTGAAGATTGAGCATTGAGGATTGAAGATTGAGGACTGGGGATTGAGGATTGAAGATTGAGGATTAATGATTGAGGTTTGGGGATTGAGGATCTAGGATTGGAGATTGATTATTGAGGATTGAAGATTGAGGATTGAGGATTGAGGATTGAGGATTGAGGATTGAGGATGAGGCCTGAGGGTTGAGAATTGAGGCTTGAGGACTGAGTACTGAGGATTGAGGATTGAGGATTGAGGATTGAGGATTGAGGATTGAAGATTGAGAATTGAGGATTGAGGATTGGACATTGAGGACTGAGTGTTGAGGGTTGAGTGATGAGAATTGACGTTTGTGCATAGAGATTTCAAGATTGCAGATGGAGTATTGAGTATTGAAAACTGTGAATTGAGGGTATACTATTGAGGATTGAGGATTGACAACTGATTGTTGAGGACTGAGGGCTGACGATTGAGGATTCAGGATTGAGGATTCAGAATTGAGGTTTGAGGACTGAGGATTGAGGATTGAAGATTGTGTATTTAGGATTGAAGATTGTGGATTGATGATTGAGGATTGAGGATTGAGGACGAGGGCTGAGGGCTGAGGACTGAGTTTTGAGGACTGAGGACTGAGGGTTGAGGATCGAGAATTGAGAATTGAGGATTGAGGATTGAAGATTGAGGATTGGGTATTGAGGAATGAAGAATGAGGATTGAAGACTGAGGATTGAGGATTGAGGATTGAAGATTGAGTATTGAGGATTGAAGACTGACGATTGAGGATTGAGGATTGAGGATTGAGGGTTGAGGATTGAGGATTGAAGATTGAGTATTGAGGATTGAAGATTGAGGATTGAGGATTGAGGATTGTGGATTGAGGAATGAGGATTGAAGATTGAGGATTGGGGACTGAGTGTTGAGGGCTGAGTGATGAGAATTGATGTTTGTGGATAGAGATTTGAAGATTGCAGATTGAGTATTAAGTATTGAAAACTGTGAACTGATGATACTCTATTGAGGATTGAGGAGTGACAGCTGATTGTTGAGGACTGAGGGCTGAAGATTGAGGATTCAGGATTGAGGATTCAGAATTGAGGTTTGAGGACTGAGGATTGAGGATTGAAGATTGTGTATTGAGGATTGAAGGTTGTGGATTGATGATTGAGGATTGAGGATTGAGGACGAGGGCTGAGGGCTGAGGACTGAGGGTTGAGGATCGAGAATTGAGAATTGAGGATTGAGGATTGAAGATTGAGGATTGGGTATTGAGGAATGAAGAATGAGGATTGAAGACTGAGGATTGAGGATTGAGGATTGAAGATTGAGTATTGAGGATTGAAGACTGACGATTGAGGATTGAGGATTGAGGATTGAGGGTTGAGGATTGAGGATTGAAGATTGAGTATTGAGGATTGAAGATTGAGGATTGAGGATTGAGGATTGTGGATTGAGGAATGAGGATTGAAGATTGAGGTTTGGGGACTGAGTGTTGAGGGCTGAGTGATGAGAATTGATGTTTGTGGATAGAGATTTGAAGATTGCAGATTGAGTATTAAGTATTGAAAACTGTGAACTGATGATACTCTATTGAGGATTGAGGAGTGACAGCTGATTGTTGAGGACTGAGGGCTGAAGATTGAGGATTCAGAATTGAGGATTCAGGATTGAGGTTTGAGGACTGAGGATTGAGGATTGAGGACTGAGGACTGAGGATTGAGAATTGAGGATTGAACATTGAGGATTGTGTATTGCGGATTGAACATTGAGGATTGAGGATTGAGGATTGAGCATTGAGGACTGAGGATTGAAGATTCAGTATTGAGGATTGAAGATTGAGGATTGAGGATTCAGGATTGAGGATTGAGGATTGAAGATTGAGGATTGGGGACTGAGTGTTGAGGGTTGAGTGATGAGAATAGATGTTTGATGATAGAGATTTGAAGATTGCAGATTGAGTTTTGAGTATTGAAAACTGTGAATTGTGGATATTCTATTGAGGATTGAGGATTGACAACTGATTGTAGAGGACTGAGGGCTGAAGATTGAGAATTCAGGATTGAGGATTCAGGATTGATGTTTGAGGACTGAGGATTGAGGACTGAGGATTGAGGTTTGAGGATTGAAGATTGAATATTGATGATTGAAGATTGAGTATTGAGGATTCAGAATTGAGGTTTGAGGACTGAGGATTGAAGATTGAGGATTGAGGATTGAGGATTGAGGACTGAGGATTGTAGATGAGGGCTGAGGGTTGAGGATTGAGGATTGAGGATTGAGGATTGAAGATTGAGGATTGGAGACTGACTGTTGAGGGTTGAGTGATGAGAATTGATGTTTGTGGATAGAGATTTGAAGATTGCAGATTGAGTATTGAGTATTGAAAACTGTGAATTGAGGATATCCTATTGAGGATTGAGGATTGACAACTGATTGTTGAGAACTGAGGGCTGAAGATTGAGGATTCAGGATTGAGGATTCAGGATTGAGGTTCGAAGACTGAGGATTGAGGACTGAGGATTAGGGATTGACGATTGAAGGATGAGGATTGAGGTCTGAGGATTCACGATTGAGGATTGATTACTGAGGCTTGAGGATTGAGGGTTGAGCATGGAGGATTGAAGGTTGTGGATTGGGGATTGAGGATTGAAGATTCTGGATTAAGGATTGAGGATTGAGGATTGGGGATTGAGGATTGAAGATTGAATATTGATGATTGAAAGTTGAGGATTGAGGATTGACGGTTGTGGATTGAGGATTGCAGATTGAGTATTGAGGGTCGAAAATTGAGGATTGACGATTCAGAATTGAGGATTGAGGATTGAGGATTGAGGATTGAGGATTGAACATTGAGTATTCATGGTTGAGTGTTGAGGGTTGGGGATTGAGGACGAGGACTGACGGTTGAGGATTGAAGATTGAGTATTGAGGATTGAAGATTGAGGATTGGGGATTGAGGACTGAGGATTGAGGATCGAGGAATGAGGATCGAGGATGGAGGATGAGAGGTGAGGGTTGAGGATTGAGGATTGAGTATTGAAACCTGCGAATTCAGGATATTCTATTGAGTATTGAGTATTGAGGATTGATGGTTGAGTATTGAGGATTGAGGATTAAGGATTGAGTATTGAAAAATTGAGGATTGATGATTGAGGATCGAGGAATGAGGGTTGAGGATTGAGGATTGAGGATTGAAGATTGGGTATTGAGGATTGAAGATTGAGGATTGGGGATTGAGGATTGAGGATTGAGGATTGAGGATTGAAGATTGAGGATTTGGGACTGAGGATTGAAGATTCAGTATTGAGGATTGAAGATTGAGTATTGAGGATTGAGGATCGAAGATTGAGGACTGAGTGTTGAGGGTTGATTGATGAGAATTGATGTTTGTGTATTGAGATGTGAAGATTGAAGATTGGGGATTGAGTATTGAAAACAGAGAATTGAGGATATTCTATTGAGGACTGAGGATTTACGATTGATTGTTGAGGACTGAGGTCTGCAGACAGAGGATTCAGGTTTGAGGATTCGGGTTTGAGGTTTGAGGACTGAGGATTGAGGGTTGAGGATTGAGGATTGAAGATTGACGGTTGAGGATTGAGGATTGAGGATGGAGGATTCAAGAGAGAGGACTGAGTGTTGAGGATTGAGTGTTGAGAATTGACGTTTCAGGATTGAGATTTGATTATTGTATATTGTGGATAGAGTATTGAACCATTAGATTTCAGGATGTTCTATTGAGTATTGAGAATTGAGGATTGATGGTTGAGTATTGAGGATCGATGGTTGAGGGTTGTGTGTTGAATATTGAGGATTGAGGATTGAGGACTGAGGATTGAGGATTGAGGTTGAAGATTGAGTATTGATGGTTGAGTATTGAGGGTTGAGGACTGAGGACGAGGGCTGACGGTTGAGGATTGAGGTTTGAGGATTGTGGATTGAGGATTGAGGACTGAGGATTGAGGATTTTGGATTGAGCATTGAGGATTGAAGATTGTGGACTGGGATTGAGGGTTGAATATTGAGGATTAAGGATTGAGGATTGGGGATTGAGGCTCTAGGATTGGAGATTGACTATTGAGGATTGAAGGTTGAGGATTGAGGATTGAGGATTGAGAATTGTGAACTGAGGGTGAGGACTGAGGTTTGAGGAATGAGGTTTGAGGAACGAGGATTGAGGATTGAGGATTGAGGACTGCGGATTGACGATTGATTATTGAATATTGAGGATTGATGACTGAGGATTGAGGATTGAGGATTGAGGATTGAGGAATGAGGATTGAAGGTTGAAGATTGAGTACTGAGGATTCAGGATTGATGACTGAGGATTGAGGATCGAGGATAGAGGATGAGGGCTGAGGGTAGAGGATTGAGGTTTGAGTATTGAATCCTGCGAATTCAGGATATTCTATTGAGTATTGAGAATTGAGGATTGATGGTTGAGAATTGAGGATTGAGAATTGAGGATTGAGGATTTAGTATTGAAGATTGAGGATTGATGATTGAGAATTGAGGATTGAGGATTGAGGATTGAGGATTGAGGACTGAAGATTGAGAATTGAGGATTGAAGATTGAGGATTGGGGACTGAGTGTTGAGGGTTGAGTGATTAGAATTGATGTTTGCTCATAGAGATTTGAATATTGCAGATTGAGCATTGAGTATTGAAAACTGTGAATTGAGGATTTTCTATTGAGCATTGAGGATTGACAACTGATTGTTGAGATCTGAGGGATGAAGATTGAGGAT
Organism: Calliopsis andreniformis; assembly: GCF_051401765.1. NCBI lineage: Eukaryota > Metazoa > Arthropoda > Insecta > Hymenoptera > Andrenidae > Calliopsis > Calliopsis andreniformis. The sequence goes on along the minus strand of NW_027480450.1, from coordinate 169,767 downwards.
ACAGGATTGTGGATTCAAAATTGAGGTTTGAGGACCGAGGATTGAGGATTGAACATTGAGTACTGAGGATTGAAGATTGAGAATTGACGATTGAGGATTGAGTATTGAGGATGAGGGCTGACGATTGAGGATTGAGGATTGAGGACTGAGGACTGAGGATTGAGGATTGAGGACTGAGGACTGAGGATTGAGGATTGAGAATTGAGGATTGAGGATTGAGGATTGAAGATTGAGGATTGGGTATTGAGGATTGAAGAATGAGGGTTGAGGATTGAAGACTGAGTATTAAGGATTGAAGATTGAGGATTGAGGATTGAGGATTGAGGATTGAGGATGAGGTCTGAGGGTTGAGGATTGAAGTTTGAGGACTGAGTACTGAGGGTTGAGGATTGAGGATTGAGGATTGAGGATTGAGGATTCAAGATTGGGAATTGAGGATTGATGATTGGACATTGAGGACTGAGTGTTGAGGGCTGAGTGATGAGAATTGATGTTTGTGGATAGAGATTTGAAGATAGCAGATTGAGTATTGAGTATTGAAAACTGTGAATTGAGAATATTCTATTGAGTATTGAGGATTGACTACTGATTCTTGAGGACTGAGGGCTGAAGATTGAGGATTCAGAATTGAGGATTCAGAATTGAGGTTTGAGGACTGAGGATTGAGGATTGAAGATTGAGTATCGAGTATTGAAGATTGAGGATTGAGGATTGAGGATTGATGATTGAGGATTGAGGATTGAGGATCAGGGCTGAGGGTTGAGGATTGAGAATTGAGGATTGAGGATAGAAGATTGAGGATTGGGGACTGAGTGTTGAGGGTTGAGTGATGAGAATTGATGTTTGTGGATAGAGATTTGAAGATTGCAGATTGAGTATTGAGTATTGAAAGCTGTGAATTGAGGATATTCTACTGAGGATTGAGGATTGACGACAGATTGTTGAGGACTGCGGTCTGAAGATTGATGATTCAGGATTGAGGGTTCAGAATTGAGGTTTGAGGACTGAGGATTGAGGATTGAAGATTGAGTATTGATTATTGAAGATTGAGGATTGATGATTGAGGATTGAGGATTGAGGACGAGGGCTGAGGGCTGAGGACTGAGGTTTGAGGACTGAGGACTGAGGGTTGAGGATCGAGAATTGAGAATTGAGGATTGAGGATTGAAGATTGAGGATTGGGTATTGAGGACTGAAGAATGAGGATTGAGGACTGAGGGTTGAGGTTTGAGGAATGAGGATTGAGGATTGAGGACTGAGAATTGAGGATTGAAGATTGAGCATTGAGGATTGAAGATTGAGGACTGGGGATTGAGGATCTAGGATTGGAGATTGATTATTGAGGATTGAAGATTGAGTATTGAGGATTGTGGGTTGAGAATTGAGAATTGAGGATGAGGACTGAGGGTTGAGGATTGAGGTTTGAGGAATGAGGATTGAGGATTGATAATTGAGGATTGAGTATGGAGGATGAGGGCTAAGGGTTGAGGATTGAGGTTTGAGTTTTGAGCCCTGAGAATTCAGGATATTATACTGAGTATTGAGAATTGAGGATTGATGTTTGAGTATTGAGGACTGAGGATTACGGGTTGAAGATTTAGCATTGAGGATTCAGAATTGATGTTTGAGGACTGAGGATTCAGGAATGAAAATTGAGTATAGAGGATTGAAGATTGAGGATTGAGGATTGAGGATTGAGGATTGAGGATGAGGCCTGAGGGTTGAGGATTGAGGCTTGAGGACTGAGTACTGAGGATTGAGGATTGAGGATTGAGGATTGAAGATTGAGAATTGAGGATTGAGGATTGGACATTGAGGACTGAGTGTTGAGGGTTGAGTGATGAGAATTGACGTTTGTGCATAGAGATTTGAAGATTGCAGATGGAGTATTGAGTATTGAAAACTGTGAATTGAGGGTATACTATTGAGGATTGAGGATTGACAACTGATTGTAGAGGACTGAGGGCTGAAGATTGAGAATTCAGGATTGAGGATTCAGGGTTGAGGTTTGAGGACTGAGGATTGAGGACTGTGGATGAGGTTTGAGGATTGAAGAATGAATATTGATGATTGAAGATTGAGTATTGAGGATTCAGAATTGAGGTTTGAGGACTGAGAATTGAAGATTGTGGATTGAGGATTGAGGATGGTGGATTGAGGATTGAGGATGAGGGCTGAGGGTTGAGGATTAAGGATTGAGGTTTGAGGGACGAGGATTGGGGATTGAGGATTGAGGACTGAGGATTGACGATTGAGTATTGAAGATTGAGGATTGATGACTGAGGATTGAGGATTGAGGATTGAGGATTGAGGATTGAGGATTGAAGAGTGAGTATTGAGGATTGAATATTGAGGATCGACGACTGAGGATTGAGGATTGAGAATGAGGGCTGAGCGTTGAGGATTAAGGTATGAGTAATGAAGCCGGAGAACTCAGGATATTCTATTGAGTATTGAGAATTGAGTATTGATGTTTGAGTATTGAGCACTGAGGATTGAGGGTTGAAGATTTAGTATTGAGGATTCAGAATTGAGGTTTGAGTACTGAGGATTCAGGATTGAAGATTGAGTATAGAGGATTGAATATTGAGGATTGAGGATTGAGGATTGAGGATTGAGGATGAGGTCTGAGGGCTGAGGATTGAGGTTTGAGGACTGAGTACTGAGGATTGAGGATTGAGGATTGAGGATTGAGGATTCAGGATTGAGGATGAGGTCTGAGGGATTAGGATTGAGGTTTGAGGACTGAGTACTGAGGGTTGAGGATTGATGTTTGAGGATTGAGGATTGAGGATTGAAGATTGAGAATTGAGGATTGAGGATTGGACATTGAGGACTGAGTGTTGAGGGTTGAGTGATGAGAATTGACGTTTGTGCATAGAGATTTGAAGATTGCAGATGGAGTATTGAGTATTGAAGACAGTGAATTGAGGATTTTCTATTGAGGATTGAGGATTGACAACTGATTGTTGAGAACTGAGGGCTGAAGAATGAGTGTACAGGATTGAGGATTCAGAATTGAGGTTTGACGACTGAGGATTGAGGATCGAAGATTGTGTATTGAGGATTGAAGGTTGAGGTTTGACGATTGAGGATTGAGGATTGAGGATGAGGGCTGAGGGATGAGGATTGAGGATTCAGTGCAGAGGACTGAGGATTGAGGGTTGAGAATTGAGGATTGAGGATTGAGGATTGAAGATTGAGGATTGGGTATTGAGGATTGTAGAATGAGGGTTGAGGATTGAGGATTGAGGATGAGGGCTGAGGGTTGAGGATTGAGGATTGAGGATTGAGGATTTAGGATTGAGGATTGAAGATTGAGAATTGAGGATTGAGGATTGGACATTGAGAACTGAGTGTTGAGGGCTGAGTGATGAGAATTGATGTTTGTGGATAGAGATTTGAAGATAGCAGATTGAGTATTTAGTATTGAAAACTGTGAGCTGAGAATATTCTATTGAGGATTGAGGATTGACAACTGATTGTTGAGGACTGAGGGCTGAAGATTGAGGATTCAGGATTGAGGATTCAGAATTGAGGTTTGAGGACTGAGGATTGAGGATTGAAGATTGAGTATCGAGTATTGAAGATTGAGGATTGAGGATTGAGGATTGAGTATTGAGGATGAGGGCTGAGGGTTGAGGATTGAGGATTGAGGATTGAGGATTGAAGGTTGAGTATTCAGGTTTGAAGATTGACGTTTGAGGATCGGGGATTGAGGATCGAAAAATTGAGGATTGAGGATTGAAGGTTCAGTATTGAGGGTTGAACATTGAGGATTGAGGATTAAGGATTGAGGATTGAGTATTGAAGATTGAGGATTGGGGACTGAGTGTTGAGGGTTGAGTGATGAGAATAGATGTTTGAGGATAGAGGTTTGAAGATTGCAGATTGTGTTTTGAGTATTGAATACTACGAATTGGGGATATTCTATTGAGGATTGAGGATTGACAACTGATTGTAGAGGACTGAGGGCTGAAGATTGAGAATTCAGTATTGAGGATTCAGGATTGAGGTTTGAGGACTGAGGATTGAGCACTGACGATTGAGGTTTGAGGATTGAAGATTGAATATTGATGATTGAATATTGAGTATTGAGGAATCAGCATTGAGGTTTGTGGTCTGAGGATTGAAGATTGAGGATTGAGGATTGAGGATTGACGATTGAGTATTGAAGATTGAGGATTGATGACTGAGGATTGAGGATTGAAGATTGAGGATTGAGGATTGAGGATTGAGGATTGAGGATTGAGGATTGACTATTGAGGATTGAAGATTGAGGATTGGGGATTGAGCATTGAGGATTGAGGATTAAAGATAGAAGATTGAGGATTGGGGACTGAGGATTGAAGATTCAGGATTGAGGATTGAGAATTGAGGATTGAGAATTGAAGACTGAAGATTCAGTATCTTGGATTGAAGATTGAGAATTGAGGAATGAGTATTGAATATTGAGGACTGAGTGTTGAGGGCTCAGTGATGAGGACTGATGTTTGTGGATAGAGATTTGAAGATAGCAGATTCAGTATTTAGTATTGAAAACTGTGTATTGAGAATATTCTATTGAGGATTGAGGATTGACAACTGATTGTTGAGGACTGAGGGCTGAAGATTGAGGATTCAGGATTGAGGATTCAGAATTGAGGTTTGAGGACTGAGGATTGAGGATTGAAGATTGTGTATTGACGATTGAAGATTGTGGATTGATGATTGAGGATTGAGGATTGAGGACGAGGGCTGGGGGCTGAGGACTGAGTTTTGAGGACTGAGGACTGAGGGTTGAGGATCGAGAATTGAGAATTGAGGATTGAGGATTGAAGATTGAGGATTGGGTATTGAGGAATGAAGAATGAGGATTGAAGACTGAGGATTGAGGATTGAGGATTGAAGATTGAGTATTGAGGATTGAAGACTGACGATTGAGGATTGAGGATTGAGGATTGAGGGTTGAGGATTGAGGATTGAAGATTGAGTATTGAGGATTGAAGATTGAGGATTGAGGATTGAGGATTGTGGATTGAGGAATGAGGATTGAAGATTGAGGATTGGGGACTGAGGGTTGAGGGCTGAGTGATGAGAATTGATGTTTGTGGATAGAGATTTGAAGATTGCAGATTGAGTATTAAGTATTGAAAACTGTGAACTGATGATACTCTATTGAGGATTGAGGAGTGACAGCTGATTGTTGAGGACTGAGGGCTGAAGATTGAGGATTCAGGATTGAGGATTCAGAATTGAGGTTTGAGGACTGAGGATTGAGGATTGAAGATTGTGTATTGAGGATTGAAGGTTGTGGATTGATGATTGAGGATTGAGGATTGAGGACGAGGGCTGAGGGCTGAGGACTGAGTTTTGAGGACTGAGGACTGAGGGTTGAGGATCGAGAATTGAGAATTGAGGATTGAGGATTGAAGATTGAGGATTGGGTATTGAGGAATGAAGAATGAGGATTGAAGACTGAGGATTGAGGATTGAGGATTGAAGATTGAGTATTGAGGATTGAAGACTGACGATTGAGGATTGAGGATTGAGGATTGAGGGTTGAGGATTGAGGATTGAAGATTGAGTATTGAGGATTGAAGATTGAGGATTGAGGATTGAGGATTGTGGATTGAGGAATGAGGATTGAAGATTGAGGATTGGGGACTGAGTGTTGAGGGCTGAGTGATGAGAATTGATGTTCGCGGATAGAGATTTGAAGATAGCAGATTGACTATTGAGTATTGAAAACTGTGAATTGAGAATATTCTATTGAGGATTGAGGATTGAGGATTGAGGATTGAGGATGAGGTCTGAGGGCTGAGGATTGAGGTTTGAGGACTGAGTACTGAGGATTGAGGATTGAGGATTGGGGATTGAGGATTGAGGATTGAGGACTGAAGATTGAGAATTGAGGATTGAAGATTGAGGATTGGGGACTGAGTGTTGAGGGTTGAGTGATTAGAATTGATGTTTGCGCATAGAGATTTGAAGATTGCAGATTGAGCATTGAGTATTGAAAACTGTGAATTGAGGATTTTCTATTGAGCATTGAGGATTGACAACTGATTGTTGAGATCTGAGGGATGAAGATTGAGGATACAGGATTGTGGATTCAAAATTGAGGTTTGAGGACCGAGGATTGAGGATTGAACATTGAGTACTGAGGATTGAAGATTGAGAATTGACGATTGAGGATTGAGTATTGAGGATGAGGGCTGACGATTGAGGATTGAGGATTGAGGACTGAGGACTGAGGATTGAGGATTGAGGACTGAGGACTGAGGATTGAGGATTGAGAATTGAGGATTGAGGATTGAGGATTGAAGATTGAGGATTGGGTATTGAGGATTGAAGAATGAGGGTTGAGGATTGAAGACTGAGTATTAAGGATTGAAGATTGAGGATTGAGGATTGAGGGTTAAAGGATTGAGGATGAGGTCTGAGGGTTGAGGATTGAAGTTTGAGGACTGAGTACTGAGGGTTGAGGATTGAGGATTGAGGATTGAGGATTGAGGATTCAAGATTGGGAATTGAGGATTGATGATTGGACATTGAGGACTGAGTGTTGAGGGCTGAGTGATGAGAATTGATGTTTGTGGATAGAGATTTGAAGATAGCAGATTGAGTATTGAGTATTGAAAACTGTGAATTGAGAATATTCTATTGAGGATTGAGGATTGACTACTGATTCTTGAGGACTGAGGGCTGAAGATTGAGGATTCAGAATTGAGAATTCAGAATTGCGGTTTGAGGACTGAGGATTGAGGATTGAAGATTGAGTAACGAGTATTGAAGATTGAGGATTGAGGATTGAGGATTGAGGATTGAGGATTGAGGATTGAGGATCAGGGCTGAGGGTTGAGGATTGAGGATTGAGGATTGAGGGTTGAAGGCTGAGGATAGGGGACTGAGTGTTGAGGGTTGAGTGATGAGAATTGATGTTTGTGGATATAGATTTGAAGATTGCAGATTGAGTATTGAGTATTGAAAACTGTGAATTGAGGATATTCTACTGAGGATTGAGGATTGACTACAGATTGTTGAGGACTGCGGTCTGAAGATTGAGGATTCAGGATTGAGGGTTCAGAATTGAGGTTTGAGGACTGAGGATTGAGGATTGAAGATTGAGTATTAAGGATTGAAGATTGAGGATTGATGATTGGGGATTGAGGATTGAGGACGAGGGCTGAGGGCTGAGGACTGAGGTTTGAGGACTGAGGACTGAGGGTTGAGGATCGAGAATTGAGAATTGAGGATTGAGCATTGAAGATTGAGGATTGGGTATTGAGGACTGAAGAATGAGGATTGAGGACTGAGGGTTGAGGTTTGAGGAATGAGGATTGAGGATTGAGGACTGAGAATTGAGGATTGAAGATTGAGCATTGAGGATTGAAGATTGAGGACTGGGGATTGAGGATTGAAGATTGAGGATTAATGATTGAGGTTTGGGGATTGAGGATCTAGGATTGGAGATTGATTATTGAGGATTCAAGATTGAGTATTGAGGATTGTGGGTTGAGAATTGAGAATTGAGGATGAGGACTGAGGGTTGAGGATTGAGGTTTGAGGAATGAGGATTGAGGATTGAGGATTGAGGATTGAGTATGGAGGATGAGGGCTAAGGGTTGAGGATTGAGGTTTGAGTTTTGAGCCCTGAGAATTCAGGATATTATACTGAGTATTGAGAATTGAGGATTGATGTTTGAGTATTGAGGACTGAGGATTACGGGTTGAAGATTTAGCATTGAGGATTCAGAATTGATGTTTGAGGACTGAGGATTCAGGAATGAAAATTGAGTATAGAGGATTGAAGATTGAGGATTGAGGATTGAGGATTGAGGATTGAGGATGAGGCCTGAGGGTTGAGGATTGAGGTTTGAGGACTGAGTACTGAGGATTGAGGATTGAGGATTGAGGATTGAGGATTGAGGATTGAAGATTGAGAGTTGAGGATTGAGGATTGGACATTGAGGACTGAGTGTTGAGGGTTGAGTGATGAGTATTGACGTTTGTGCATAGAGATTTCAAGATTGCAGATGGAGTATTGAGTATTGAAAACTGTGAATTGAGGGTATACTATTGAGGATTGAGGATTGACAACTGATTGTAGAGGACTGAGGGCTGAAGATTGAGAATTCAGGATTGAGGATTCAGGATTGAGGTTTGAGGACTGAGGACTGAGGGCTGAGTATTGAGGATTCAGGATTGAGGATTCGGGTTTGAGGTTTGAGGACTGAGGATTGTGGGTTGAGGATTGAGGATTGAGGTTTGACGTTTGAGGACTGAGGATTGAGGATGGATGATTCAAGAGAGATGACAGAGTGTTGACAATTGAGTGTTGAGAATTAATGTTTGAGGATTGAGATTTGATTATTGTATATTGTGGATTGAGTGTTGAACCATGAGATTTCAGAATATTCTGTTGAGTATTGAGAATTGAGGATTGATGGTTGAGTATTGAGGATTGAGGATTGAGGGTTGTTGATTGCAGATTGAGGATTTGGGACTGAGGATTGAAGATTCAGGATTGAGGATTGAGAGTTGAGGATTGAGGATTGAGGATTGAATATTCAGTATTGAGGATTCAAGACTGAGAATTGAGGATTGAGGATTGAACATTGAAGACTGAGTGTTGAGGGCTGAGTGATGAGAATTGATGTATGTGTATAGAGATTTGAAGATTGCAGATTGAGTATTGAGTATTGAAAACTGTGAACTGAGGATATTCTATTGAGGATTGAGGATTGACAATTGATTGTTGATGACTGAGGGCTGAAGATTGAGGATTCAGGATTGAGGATTCGGGATTGATGTATGAGGACTGAGGGTTGAGGACTGAGGATAGAGGATTCAGGATTGAAGATTGAATATTGATGATTGAAGATTGAGGATTGAGGATTGAGGATTGATGATTAAGGATTGAGGATTGAGGATTGAGGATTGAGGATTGAGGACTGAGGACTGAGGTTTGAGGATCGAGAATTGAGAATTGGGGATTGAGGATAGGAGATTGAGGGTTGGGTATTGAGGATTGAAGAATGAGGATTGAGGACTGAGGATTGAGGTTTGAGGATTGAGGATTGAAGGTTCAGTATTGAGGATTGAATATTGAGGATTGAGGATTAAGGATTGAGGATTGAGGATTGAAGATTGAGGATTGGGGACTGAGTGTTGAGGGTTGAGTGATGAGAATAGGTGTTTGAGGATAGTGATTTGAAGATTGCAGATGGAGTATAGAGTATTAAAAACTGTGAATTGATGATTTTCTATTGAGGATTGAGGATTGACAACTGATTGTTGAGAACTGAGGGCTGAAGATTGAGGGTACAGTATTGAGGATTCAGAATTGAGGTTTGACGACAGAGGATTGAGGATTGAAGATTGTGTATTGAGGATTGAAGGTTGAGGTTTGACGATTGAGGATTGAGGATTGAGGATGAGGGCTGAGGGTTGAGGATTGAGGATTCAGGACTGAGGACTGAGGATTGAGGGCTGAGAGTTGAGGATTGAGGATTGAGGATTGAAGATTGAGGATTGTGTATTGAGGATTGAAGAATGAGGGTTGAGGATTGAGGATTGAGGGTTGAGGATTGAAGATTGAGTATTCAGGTTTGAAGATTGACGTTTGAGGATTGAGGATTGAGGATTGATAATTGAGGATTGAGGATTGAAGGTTCAGTATTGAGGATTGAAGATTGAGGATTGAGGATTAAGGATTGAGGATTGAGGATTGAAGATTGAGGATTGGGGCCTGAGTGTTGAGGGTTGAGTGATGAGAATAGATGTTTGAGGATTGATATTTGAAGATTGCAGATTGAGTTTTGAGTATTGAAATCTGTGAATTGAGGATATTCTATTGAGGATTGAGGATTGACAACTGATTGTAGAGGACTGAGGGCTGAAGATTGAGAATTCAGGATTGAGGATTCAGGATTGAGGTTTGAGGACTGAGGATTGAGGACTGAGGATTGAGGTTTGAGAATTGAAGATTGAATATTGATGATTGAAGATTGAGTATTGAGGATTCAGAATTGAGGTTTGAGGACTGAGGATTGAAGATTGAGGATTGAGGATTGAGGATTGAGGATTGAGGATTGAGGATGAGGGCGGAGGGTTGAGGATTGAGGATTGAGGTTTGAGGATTGAGGATTGAAGATTGAGTATTGAGGATTGAAGATTGAGAATTGAGGATTGAGGATTGGACATTGAGGACTGAGTGTTGAGGGTTGAGTGATGAGAATTGACGTTTGTGCATAGAGATTTGAAGATTGCAGATGGAGTATTGAGTGTTGAAGACTGTGAATTGAGGATTTTCTATTGAGGATTGAGGATTGACAACTGATTGTTGAGAACTGAGGGCTGAAGAATGAGGGTACAGGATTGAGGATTCAGAATTGAGGTTTGACGACTGAGGATTGAGGATCGAAGTTTGTGTATTGAGGATTGAAGGTTGAGGTTTGACGATTGAGGATTGAGGATTGAGGATGAGGGCTGAGGGTTGAGGATTGAGGATTCAGGGCTGAGGACTGAGGATTGAGGGTTGAGAATTGAGGATTGAGGATTGAGGATTGAGGATTCAGGATTGAGGATGAGGTCTGAGGGATGAGGATTGAGGTTTGAGGACTGAGTACTGAGGGTTGAGGATTGATGTTTGAGGATTGAGGATTGAGGATTGAAGATTGAGAATTGAGGATTGAGGATTGGACATTGAGGACTGAGTGTTGAGGGTTGAGTGATGAGAATTGACGTTTGTGCATAGAGATTTGAAGATTGCAGATGGAGTATTGAGTATTGAAGACAGTGAATTGAGGATTTTCTATTGAGGATTGAGGATTGACAACTGATTGTTGAGAACTGAGGGCTGAAGAATGAGGGTACAGGATTGAGGATTCAGAATTGAGGTTTGACGACTGAGGATTGAGGATCGAAGATTGTGTATTGAGGATTGAAGGTTGAGGTTTGACGATTGAGGATTGAGGATTGAGGATGAGGGCTGAGGGATGAGGATTGAGGATTCAGTGCAGAGGACTGAGGATTGAGGGTTGAGAATTGAGGATTGAGGATTGAGGATTGAAGATTGAGGATTGGGTATTGAGGATTGAAGAATGAGGGTTGAGGATTGAGGATTGAGGATGAGGGCTGAGGGTTGAGGATTGAGGATTGAGGATTGAGGATTTAGGATTGAGGATTGAAGATTGAGAATTGAGGATTGAGGATTGGACATTGAGAACTGAGTGTTGAGGGCTGAGTGATGAGAATTGATGTTTGTGGATAGAGATTTGAAGATAGCAGATTGAGTATTTAGTATTGAAAACTGTGAACTGAGAATATTCTATTGAGGATTGAGGATTGACAACTGATTGTTGAGGACTGAGGGCTGAAGATTGAGGATTCAGGATTGAGGATTCAGAATTGAGGTTTGAGGACTGAGGGTTGAGGATTGAAGATTGAGTATCGAGTATTGAAGATTGAGGATTGAGGATTGAGGATTGAGTATTGAGGATGAGGGCTGAGGGTTGAGGATTGAGGATTGAGGATTGAGGATTGAAGGTTGAGTATTCAGGTTTGAAGATTGACGTTTGAGGATCGGGGATTGAGGATCGAAAAATTGAGGATTGAGGATTGAAGGTTCAGTATTGAGGATTGAACATTGAGGATTGAGGATTAAGGATTGAGGATTGAGTATTGAAGATTGAGGATTGGGGACTGAGTGTTGAGGGTTGAGTGATGAGAATAGATGTTTGAGGATAGAGGTTTGAAGATTGCAGATTGTGTTTTGAGTATTGAATACTACGAATTGGGGATATTCTATTGAGGATTGAGGATTGACAACTGATTGTAGAGGACTGAGGGCTGAAGATTGAGAATTCAGTATTGAGGATTCAGGATTGAGGTTTGAGGACTGAGGATTGAGCACTGACGATTGAGGTTTGAGGATTGAAGATTGAATATTGATGATTGAATATTGAGTATTGAGGAATCAGCATTGAGGTTTGTGGTCTGAGGATTGAAGATTGAGGATTGAGGATTGAGGATTGACGATTGAGGATTGAGGATTGAGGATTGAGGGTTGAGGATTGAGGATTGAAGATTGAGTATTGAGGATTGAAGATTGAGGATTGAGGATTGAGGATTGTGAATTGAGGAATGAGGATTGAAGATTGAGGATTGGGGACTGAGTGTTGAGGGCTGAGTGATGAGAATTGATGTTTGTGGATAGAGATTTGAAGATTGCAGATTGAGTATTAAGTATTGAAAACTGTGAACTGATGATACTCTATTGAGGATTGAGGAGTGACAGCTGATTGTTGAGGACTGAGGGCTGAAGATTGAGGATTCAGAATTGAGGATTCAGGATTGAGGTTTGAGGACTGAGGATTGAGGATTGAGGACTGAGGACTGAGGATTGAGAATTGAGGATTGAACATTGAGGATTGTGTATTGCGGATTGAACATTGAGGATTGAGGATTGAGGATTGAGCATTGAGGACTGAGGATTGAAGATTCAGTATTGAGGATTGAAGATTGAGGATTGAGGATTCAGGATTGAGGATTGAGGATTGAAGATTGAGGATTGGGGACTGAGTGTTGAGGGTTGAGTGATGAGAATAGATGTTTGATGATAGAGATTTGAAGATTGCAGATTGAGTTTTGAGTATTGAAAACTGTGAATTGTGGATATTCTATTGAGGATTGAGGATTGACAACTGATTGTAGAGGACTGAGGGCTGAAGATTGAGAATTCAGGATTGAGGATTCAGGATTGATGTTTGAGGACTGAGGATTGAGGACTGAGGATTGAGGTTTGAGGATTGAAGATTGAATATTGATGATTGAAGATTGAGTATTGAGGATTCAGAATTGAGGTTTGAGGACAGAGGATTGAAGATTGAGGATTGAGGATTGAGGATTGAGGACTGAGGATTGTGGATGAGGGCTGAGGGTTGAGGATTGAGGATTGAGGATTGAGGATTGCGGGTTGAGCATGGAGGATTGAAGGTTGTGGATTGGGGATTGAGGATTGAAGATTCTGGATTAAGGATTGAGGATTGAGGATTGGGGATTGAGGATTGAAGATTGAATATTGATGATTGAAAGTTGAGGATTGAGGATTGAGGGTTGTGGATTGAGGATTGCAGATTGAGTATTGAGGGTCGAAAATTGAGGATTGACGATTCAGAATTGAGGATTGAGGATTGAGGATTGAGGATTGAGGATTGAACATTGAGTATTCATGGTTGAGTGTTGAGGGTTGGGGATTGAGGACGAGGACTGACGGTTGAGGATTGAAGATTGAGTATTGAGGATTGAAGATTGAGGATTGGGGATTGAGGACTGAGGATTGAGGATCGAGGAATGAGGATCGAGGATGGAGGATGAGTGGTGAGGGTTGAGGATTGAGGATTGAGTATTGAAACCTGCGAATTCAGGATATTCTATTGAGTATTGAGTATTGAGGATTGATGGTTGAGTATTGAGGATTGAGGATTAAGGATTGAGTATTGAAAAATTGAGGATTGATGATTGAGGATTGAGGAATGAGGATTGAGGATTGAGGATTGAGGATTGAAGATTGGGTATTGAGGATTGAAGATTGAGGATTGGGGATTGAGGATTGAGGATTGAGGATTGAGCATTGAAGATTGAGGATTTGGGACTGAGGATTGAAGATTCAGTATTGAGGATTGAAGATTGAGTATTGAGGATTGAGGATCGAAGATTGAGGACTGAGTGTTGAGGGTTGATTGATGAGAATTGATGTTTGTGTATTGAGATTTGAAGTTTGAAGATTGGGGATTGAGTATTGAAAACAGAGAATTGAGGATATTCTATTGAGGACTGAGGATTTACGATTGATTGTTGAGGACTGAGGTCTGCAGACAGAGGATTCAGGTTTGAGGATTCGGGTTTGAGGTTTGAGGACTGAGGATTGAGGGTTGAGGATTGAGGATTGAAGATTGACGGTTGAGGATTGAGGATTGAGGATGGAGGATTCAAGAGAGAGGACTGAGTGTTGAGGATTGAGTGTTGAGAATTGACGTTTCAGGATTGAGATTTGATTATTGTATATTGTGGATAGAGTATTGAACCATTAGATTTCAGGATGTTCTATTGAGTATTGAGAATTGAGGATTGATGGTTGAGTATTGAGGATCGATGGTTGAGGGTTGTGTGTTGAATATTGAGGATTGAGGACTGAGGACTGAGGATTGAGGATTGAGGTTGAAGATTGAGTATTGATGGTTGAGTATTGAGGGTTGAGGACTGAGGACGAGGGCTGACGGTTGAGGATTGAGGTTTGAGGATTGTGGATTCAGGATTGAGGACTGAGGATTGAGGATTTTGGATTGAGCATTGAGGATTGAAGATTGTGGACTGGGATTGAGGGTTGAATATTGAGGATTAAGGATTGAGGATTGGGGATTGAGGCTCTAGGATTGGAGATTGACTATTGAGGATTGAAGGTTGAGGATTGAGGATTGAGGATTGAGAATTGTGAACTGAGGATGAGGACTGAGGTTTGAGGAATGAGGTTTGAGGAACGAGGATTGAGGATTGAGGATTGAGGACTGCGGATTGACGATTGATTATTGAATATTGAGGATTGATGACTGAGGATTGAGGATTGAGGATTGAGGATTGAGGAATGAGGATTGAATGTTGAAGATTGAGTACTGAGGATTCAGGATTGATGACTGAGGATTGAGGATCGAGGATAGAGGATGAGGGCTGAGGGTAGAGGATTGAGGTTTGAGTATTGAATCCTGCGAATTCAGGATATTCTATTGAGTATTGAGAATTGAGGATTGATGGTTGAGAATTGAGGATTGAGAATTGAGGATTGAGGATTGAGGATTGAAGGTTGAGTATTGAGGATTGAAGATTGAGGATTGTGGTTTGAGGATTGAGTATTGAGGATTCAGGATTGAAGATTGAGGATTGGGGACTGAGGATTGAAGATTGAGGATTGAGGATTGAGGTTTGAGGATTGAGGTTTAAGGACTGAGGACTGAGGGTTGAGGATTGAGAATTGAGGATTGAGGATTGAGGATTGAAGATTGAGGATTGGGTATTGAGGATTGAAGAATGAGGATTGAGGATTGAGGTTTGAGGATTGAGGATTGAAGATTGAGTATTGGGGATTGAAGATTGACGATCGAGGATTGAGGATTGAGGATTGAGGATTGGGGATTCAGGATTGAGGATTGAGGATGGATGATTCAAGAGAGATGACAGAGTGTTGACAATTGAGTGTTGAGAATTAATGTTTGAGGATTGAGATTTGATTATTGTATATTGTGGATTGAGTGTTGAACCATGAGATTTCAGAATATTCTGTTGAGTATTGAGAATTGAGGATTGATGGTTGAGTATTGAGGATTGAGGATTGAGGGTTGTTGATTGCAGATTGAGGATTTGGGACTGAGGATTGAAGATTCAGGATTGAGGATTGAGAGTTGAGGATTGAGGATTGAGGATTGAATATTCAGTATTGAGGATTCAAGGCTGAGAATTGAGGATTGAGGATTGAACATTGAAGACTGAGTGTTGAGGGCTGAGTGATGAGAATTGATGTATGTGTATAGAGATTTGAAGATTGCAGATTGAGTATTGAGTATTGAAAACTGTGAACTGAGGATATTCTATTGAGGATTGAGGATTGACAATTGATTGTTGATGACTGAGGGCTGAAGATTGAGGATTCAGGATTGAGGATTCGGGATTGATGTATGAGGACTGAGGGTTGAGGACTGAGGATAGAGGATTCAGGATTGAAGATTGAATATTGATGATTGAAGATTGAGGATTGAGGATTGAGGATTGATGATTAAGGATTGAGGATTGAGGATTGAGGATTGAGGATTGAGGACTGAGGACTGAGGTTTGAGGATCGAGAATTGAGAATTGGGGATTGAGGATAGGAGATTGAGGGTTGGGTATTGAGGATTGAAGAATGAGTATTGAGGACTGAGGATTGAGGTTTGAGGATTGAGGATTGAAGGTTCAGTATTGAGGATTGAATATTGAGGATTGAGGATTAAGGATTGAGGATTGAGGATTGAAGATTGAGGATTGGGGACTGAGTGTTGAGGGTTGAGTGATGAGAATAGGTGTTTGAGGATAGTGATTTGAAGATTGCAGATGGAGTATAGAGTATTAAAAACTGTGAATAGATGATTTTCTATTGTGGATTGAGGATTGACAACTGATTGTTGAGAACTGAGGGCTGAAGATTGAGGGTACAGTATTGAGGATTCAGAATTGAGGTTTGACGACAGAGGATTGAGGATTGAAGATTGTGTATTGAGGATTGAAGGTTGAGGTTTGACGATTGAGGATTGAGGATTGAGGATGAGGGCTGAGGGTTGAGGATTGAGGACTCAGGACTGAGGACTGAGGATTGAGGGCTGAGAGTTGAGGATTGAGGATTGAGGATTGAAGATTGAGGATTGTGTATTGAGGATTGAAGAATGAGGGTTGAGGATTGAGGATTGAGGGTTGAGGATTGAAGATTGAGTATTCAGGTTTGAAGATTGACGTTTGAGGATTGAGGATTGAGGATTGATAATTGAGGATTGAGGATTGAAGGTTCAGTATTGAGGATTGAAGATTGAGGATTGAGGACTAAGGATTGAGGATTGAGGATTGAAGATTGAGGATTGGGGCCTGAGTGTTGAGGGTTGAGTGATGAGAATAGATGTTTGAGGATTGATATTTGAAGATTGCAGATTGAGTTTTGAGTATTGAAATCTGTGAATTGAGGATATTCTATTGAGGATTGAGGATTGACAACTGATTGTAGAGGACTGAGGGCTGAAGATTGAGAATTCAGGATTGAGGATTCAGGATTGAGGTTTGAGGACTGAGGATTGAGGACTGAGGATTGAGGTTTGAGAATTGAAGATTGAATATTGATGATTGAAGATTGAGTATTGAGGATTCAGAATTGAGGTTTGAGGACTGAGGATTGAAGATTGAGGATTGAGGATTGAGGGTTGAGGATTGAGGATTGAGGATGAGGGCGGAGGGTTGAGGATTGAGGATTGAGGTTTGAGGATTGAGGATTGAAGATTGAGTATTGAGGATTGAAGATTGAGAATTGAGGATTGAGGATTGGACATTGAGGACTGAGTGTTGAGGGTTGAGTGATGAGAATTGACGTTTGTGCATAGAGATTTGAAGATTGCAGATGGAGTATTGAGTGTTGAAGACTGTGAATTGAGGATTTTCTATTGAGGATTGAGGATTGACAACTGATTGTTGAGAACTGAGGGCTGAAGAATGAGGGTACAGGATTGAGGATTCAGAATTGAGGTTTGACGACTGAGGATTGAGGATCGAAGATTGTGTATTGAGGATTGAAGGTTGAGGATTGACGATTGAGGATTGAGGATTGAGGATGAGGGCTGAGGGTTGAGGATTGAGGATTCAGGGCTGAGGACTGAGGATTGAGGGTTGAGAATTGAGGATTGAGGATTGAGGATTGAGGATTCAGGATTGAGGGTGACGTCTGAGGGATGAGGATTGAGGTTTGAGGACTGAGTACTGAGGGTTGAGGATTGATGTTTGAGGATTGAGGATTGAGGATTGAAGATTGAGAATTGAGGATTGAGGATTGGACATTGAGGACTGAGTGTTGAGGGTTGAGTGATGAGAATTGACGTTTGTGCATAGAGATTTGAAGATTGCAGATGAAGTATTGAGTATTGAAGACAGTGAATTGAGGATTTTCTATTGAGGATTGAGGATTGACAACTGATTGTTGAGAACTGAGGGCTGAAGAATGAGGGTACAGGATTGAGGATTCAGAATTGAGGTTTGACGACTGAGGATTGAGGATCGAAGATTGTGTATTGAGGATTGAAGGTTGAGGTTTGACGATTGAGGATTGAGGATTGAGGATGAGGGCTGAGGGATGAGGATTGAGGATTCAGTGCAGAGGACTGAGGATTGAGGGTTGAGAATTGAGGATTGAGGATTGAGGATTGAAGATTGAGGATTGGGTATTGAGGATTGAAGAATGAGGGTTGAGGATTGAGGATTGAGGATGAGGGCTGAGGGTTGAGGATTGAGGATTGAGGATTGAGGATTTAGGATTGAGGATTGAAGATTGAGAATTGAGGATTGAGGATTGGACATTCAGAACTGAGTGTTGAGGGCTGAGTGATGAGAATTGATGTTTGTGGATAGAGATTTGAAGATAGCAGATTGAGTATTTAGTATTGAAAACTGTGAACTGAGAATATTCTATTGAGGATTGAGGATTGACAACTGATTGTTGAGGACTGAGGGCTGAAGATTGAGGATTCAGGATTGAGGATTCAGAATTGAGGTTTGAGGACTGAGGATTGAGGATTGAAGATTGAGTATCGAGTATTGAAGATTGAGGATTGAGGATTGAGGATTGAGTATTGAGGATGAGGGCTGAGGGTTGACGATTGAGGATTGAGGATTGAGGATTGAAGGTTGAGTATTCAGGTTTGAAGATTGACGTTTGAGGATCGGGGATTGAGGATCGAAAAATTGAGGATTGAGGATTGAAGGTTCAGTATTGAGGATTGAACATTGAGGATTGAGGATTAAGGATTGAGGATTGAGTATTGAAGATTGAGGATTGGGGACTGAGTGTTGAGGGTTGAGTGATGAGAATAGATGTTTGAGGATAGAGGTTTGAAGATTGCAGATTGTGTTTTGAGTATTGAATACTACGAATTGGGGATATTCTAATGAGGATTGAGGATTGACAACTGATTGTAGAGGACTGAGGGCTGAAGATTGAGATTTCAGTATTGAGGATTCAGGATTGAGGTTTGAGGACTGAGGATTGAGCACTGACGATTGAGGTTTGAGGATTGAAGATTGAATATTGATGATTGAATATTGAGTATTGAGGAATCAGCATTGAGGTTTGTGGTCTGAGGATTGAAGATTGAGGATTGAGGATTGAGGATTGACGATTGAGTATTGAAGATTGAGGATTGATGACTGAGGATTGAGGATTGAAGATTGAGGATTGAGGATTGAGGATTGAGGATTGAGGATTGAGGATTGAGTATTGAGGATTGAAGATTGAGGATTGGGGATTGAGCATTGAGGATTGAGGATTAAAGATTGAAGATTGAGGATTGGGGACTGAGGACTGAAGATTCAGGATTGAGGATTGGGAATTGAGGATTGAGAATTGAAGACTGAAGATTCAGTATCTTGGATTGAAGATTGAGAATTGAGGAATGAGTATTGAATATTGAGGACTGAGTGTTGAGGGCTCAGTGATGAGGACTGATGTTTGTGGATAGAGATTTGAAGATAGCAGATTCAGTATTTAGTATTGAAAACTGTGTATTGAGAATATTCTATTGAGGATTGAGGATTGACAACTGATTGTTGAGGACTGAGGGCTGAAGATTGAGGATTCAGGATTGAGGATTCAGAATTGAGGTTTGAGGACTGAGGATTGAGGATTGAAGATTGTGTATTGAGGATTGAAGATTGTGGATTGATGATTGAGGATTGAGGATTGAGGACGAGGGCTGAGGGCTGAGGACTGAGTTTTGAGGACTGAGGACTGAGGGTTGAGGATCGAGAATTGAGAATTGAGGATTGAGGATTGAAGATTGAGGATTGGGTATTGAGGAATGAAGAATGAGGATTGAAGACTGAGGATTGAGGATTGAGGATTGAAGATTGAGTATTGAGGATTGAAGACTGACGATTGAGGATTGAGGATTGAGGATTGAGGGTTGAGGATTGAGGATTGAAGATTGAGTATTGAGGATTGAAGATTGAGGATTGAGGATTGAGGATTGTGGATTGAGGAATGAGGATTGAAGATTGAGGATTGGGGACTGAGGGTTGAGGGCTGAGTGATGAGAATTGATGTTTGTGGATAGAGATTTGAAGATTGCAGATTGAGTATTAAGTATTGAAAACTGTGAACTGATGATACTCTATTGAGGATTGAGGAGTGACAGCTGATTGTTGAGGACTGAGGGCTGAAGATTGAGGATTCAGGATTGAGGATTCAGAATTGAGGTTTGAGGACTGAGGATTGAGGATTGAGGACTGAGGACTGAGGATTGAGAATTGAGGATTGAACATTGAGGATTGTGTATTGCGGATTGAACATTGAGGATTGAGGATTGAGGATTGAGCATTGAGGACTGAGGATTGAAGATTCAGTATTGAGGATTGAAGATTGAGGATTGAGGATTCAGGATTGAGGATTGAGGATTGAAGATTGAGGATTGGGGACTGAGTGTTGAGGGTTGAGTGATGAGAATAGATGTTTGATGATAGAGATTTGAAGATTGCAGATTGAGTTTTGAGTATTGAAAACTGTGAATTGTGGATATTCTATTGAGGATTGAGGATTGACAACTGATTGTAGAGGACTGAGGGCTGAAGATTGAGAATTCAGGATTGAGGATTCAGGATTGATGTTTGAGGACTGAGGATTGAGGACTGAGGATTGAGGTTTGAGGATTGAAGATTGAATATTGATGATTGAAGATTGAGTATTGAGGATGCAGAATTGAGGTTTGAGGACTGAGGGTTGAAGATTGAGGATTGAGGATTGTGGATGAGGGCTGAGGGTTGAGGATTGAGGATTGAGAATTGAAGATTGAGGATTGGGTATTGAGGAATGAAGAATGAGGATTGAAGACTGTGGATTGAGGATTGAGGATTGAAGATTGAGTATTGAGGATTGAAGACTGACGATTGAGGATTGAGGATTGAGGATTGAGGGTTGAGGATTGAGGATTGAAGATTGAGTATTGAGGATTGAAGATTGAGGATTGAGGATTGAGGATTGTGGATTGAGGAATGAGGATTGAAGATTGAGGATTTGGGACTGAGTGTTGAGGGCTGAGTGATGAGAATTGATGTTTGTGGATAGAGATTTGAAGATTGCAGATTGAGTATTAAGTATTGAAAACTGTGAACTGATGATACTCTATTGAGGATTGAGGAGTGACAGCTGATTGTTGAGGACTGAGGGCTGAAGATTGAGGATTCAGAATTGAGGATTCAGGATTGAGGTTTGAGGACTGAGGATTGAGGATTGAGGACTGAGGACTGAGGATTGAGAATTGAGGATTGAACATTGAGGATTGTGTATTGCGGATTGAACATTGAGGATTGAGGATTGAGGATTGAGCATTGAGGACTGAGGATTGAAGATTCAGTATTGAGGATTGAAGATTGAGGATTGAGGATTCAGGATTGAGGATTGAGGATTGAAGATTGAGGATTGGGGACTGAGTGTTGAGGGTTGAGTGATGAGAATAGATGTTTGATGATAGAGATTTGAAGATTGCAGATTGAGTTTTGAGTATTGAAAACTGTGAATTGTGGATATTCTATTGAGGATTGAGGATTGACAACTGATTGTAGAGGCCTGAGGGCTGAAGATTGAGAATTCAGGATTGAGGATTCAGGATTGATGTTTGAGGACTGAGGATTGAGGACTGAGGATTGAGGTTTGAGGATTGAAGATTGAATATTGATGATTGAAGATTGAGTATTGAGGATGCAGAATTGAGGTTTGAGGACTGAGGATTGAAGATTGAGGATTGAGGATTGTGGATGAGGGCTGAGGGTTGAGGATTGAGGATTGAGGATTGAGGATTGAGGGTTGAGCATGGAGGATTGAAGGTTGTGGATTGGGGATTGAGGATTGAAGATTCTGGATTAAGGATTGAGGATTGAGGATTGGGGATTGAGGATTGAAGATTGAATATTGATGATTGAAAGTTGAGGATTGAGGATTGAGGGTTGTGGATTGAGGATTGCAGATTGAGTATTGAGGGTCGAAAATTGAGGATTGACGATTCAGAATTGAGGATTGAGGATTGAGGATTGAGGATTGAGGATTGAACATTGAGTATTCATGGTTGAGTGTTGAGGGTTGGGGATTGAGGACGAGGACTGACGGTTGAGGATTGAAGATTGAGTATTGAGGATTGAAGATTGAGGATTGGGGATTGAGGACTGAGGATTGAGGATCGAGGAATGAGGATCGAGGATGGAGGATGAGTGGTGAGTGTTGAGGATTGAGGATTGAGTATTGAAACCTGCGAATTCAGGATATTCTATTGAGTATTGAGTATTGAGGATTGATGGTTGAGTATTGAGGATTGAGGATTAAGGATTGAGTATTGAAAAATTGAGGATTGATGATTGAGGATTGAGGAATGAGGATTGAGGATTGAGGATTGAGGATTGAAGATTGGGTATTGAGGATTGAAGATTGAGGATTGGGGATTGAGGATTGAGGATTGAGGATTGAGCATTGAAGATTGAGGATTTGGGACTGAGGATTGAAGATTCAGTATTGAGGATTGAAGATTGAGTATTGAGGATTGAGGATCGAAGATTGAGGACTGAGTGTTGAGGGTTGATTGATGAGAATTGATGTTTGTG
The DNA here is from genome assembly GCF_051401765.1 of Calliopsis andreniformis. Taxonomy (NCBI): domain Eukaryota; kingdom Metazoa; phylum Arthropoda; class Insecta; order Hymenoptera; family Andrenidae; genus Calliopsis; species Calliopsis andreniformis. The sequence goes on along the minus strand of NW_027480450.1, from coordinate 147,360 downwards.
TATTGAGATTTGAAGATTGAAGATTGGGGATTGAGTATTGAAAACAGAGAATTGAGGATATTCTATTGAGGAATGAGGATTTACGATTGATTGTTGAGGACTGAGGTCTGCAGACAGAGGATTCAGGTTTGAGGATTCGGGTTTGAGCTTTGAGGACTGAGGATTGAGGGTTGAGGATTGAGGATTGAACATTGACGGTTGAGGATTGAGGATTGAGGATGGAGGATTCAAGAGAGAGGACTGAGTGTTGAGGATTGAGTGTTGAGAATTGACGTTTCAGGATTGAGATTTGATTATTGTATATTGTGGATAGAGTATTGAACCATTAGATTTCAGGATGTTCTATTGAGTATTGAGAATTGAGGATTGATGGTTGAGTATTGAGGATCGATGGTTGAGGGTTGTGTGTTGAATATTGAGGATTGAGCACTGAGGACTGAGGATTGAGGATTGAGGTTGAAGATTGAGTATTGATGGTTGAGTATTGAGGGTTGAGGACTGAGGACGAGGGCTGACGGTTGAGGATTGAGGTTTGAGGATTGTGGATTGAGGATTGAGGACTGAGGATTGAGGATTTTGGATTGAGCATTGAGGATTGAAGATTGTGGACTGGGATTGAGGGTTGAATATTGAGGATTAAGGATTGAGGATTGGGGATTGAGGCTCTAGGATTGGAGATTGACTATTGAGGATTGAAGGTTGAGGATTGAGGATTGAGGATTGAGAATTGTGAACTGAGGATGAGGACTGAGGTTTGAGGAATGAGGTTTGAGGAACGAGGATTGAGGATTGAGGATTGAGGACTGCGGATTGACGATTGATTATTGAATATTGAGGATTGATGACTGAGGATTGAGGATTGAGGATTGAGGATTGAGGAATGAGGATTGAATGTTGAAGATTGAGTACTGAGGATTCAGGATTGATGACTGAGGATTGAGGATCGAGGATAGAGGATGAGGGCTGAGGGTAGAGGATTGAGGTTTGAGTATTGAATCCTGCGAATTCAGGATATTCTATTGAGTATTGAGAATTGAGGATTGATGGTTGAGAATTGAGGATTGAGAATTGAGGATTGAGGATTGAGGATTGAAGGTTGAGTATTGAGGATTGAAGATTGAGGATTGTGGTTTGAGGATTGAGTATTGAGGATTCAGGATTGAAGATTGAGGATTGGGGACTGAGGATTGAAGATTGAGGATTGAGGATTGAGGTTTGAGGATTGAGGTTTAAGGACTGAGGACTGAGGGTTGAGGATTGAGAATTGAGGATTGAGGATTGAGGATTCAAGATTGAGGATTGGGTATTGAGGATTGAAGAATGAGGATTGAGGATTGAGGTTTGAGGATTGAGGATTGAAGATTGAGTATTGGGGATTGAAGATTGACGATCGAGGATTGAGGATTGAGGATTGAGGATTGGGGATTGAGGATTGAAGATTGAGTATTGAGGGTTGAAGGTTGAGGATAGTGGATTGAGTACTGTGGATTGAGGATTGAATATTGAGGATTGGGGACTAAGTGTTGAGGGTTGAGTGATGAGAATTGATGTTTGTGGATAGAGATTTGAAAATTGCAAATTGTGTATTGAGTATTGAAAACTGTGAATTGATGATATTCTATAGAAGATTGAGGATTGACAACTGATTGTTGAGGACTGAGTGCTGAAGATTGAGGATTCAGTATTGTGGATTCAGGATTGAGGTTTGAGGACAGAGGATTGAGGATTGAGGATTGAAGATTGAATATTGATGATAGAAGATTGAGGATTGAGGATTGAGGGTTGTGGTTTGAGGAAGAGGACTGAGGGTTGAGTATTGATGTTTGAGGTCTGAGAATGGAGGATAGAGGATTGAGAATTTAGGAGTGAGGATTGAGGATTGAGGATTGGGGATTGAGTATTGAGGGTTGAAGGTTGAGGATAGAGGATTGAGGATTGAGGATTGAGGATTGAGGATTGAGGATTGAAGGTTGAGTATTGAGGATTGAAGATTGAGGATTGAGGTTTGAGGATTGAGGATTGAGGATTCAGGATTGAAGATTGAGTATTGGGTACTGAGGATTGAGATTTGATCATTGAATATTGTGGATTCAGTATTGAACCATGAGAATTCAGGATATTCCATTGAGTATTGAGTATTGAGGATTGATGGTTGAGGGTTGTGTGTTGAATATTGAGAATTGAGGATTTAGGATTGAGGATTGGGGTTTGAGGATTGAAAATTGAGTATTGATGATTGAGTATTGAGGGTTGAGGATTGGGGACGAGGACTGACGGTTGAGGGTTGAGGTTTGAGGATTGAGGATTGAGGATTGAGGATTGAAGATTGAGGATTGGGTACTGAGGATTGAAGATTCTGGATTGAGGATTGAGGATTGAGGATTGAGGATTGAGGATTGAAGATTCAGTATTGAGGATTGAAGATTGAGAATTGAGGATTGAGGAATGAACATTGAGGATTGAGGATTGAAGGTTTAGTATTGAGGATTGAAGATTGAGGATTGAGGATTCAGGATTGAGTATTGAGGATTGAAAGTTGAGGATTGGGGACTGAGTGTTGAGGGTTGAGTGATGAGGATTGATGTTTGTGGATAGAGATTTGAAGATTGCAGATTGAGTATTGAGTATTGAAAGCTGTGAATTGAGGATATTCTATTGTGGATTGAGGATTGAGGATTGACAACTGACTGTTGAGGACTGAGGACTGAGGTTTGTGGATTGAGAATTGAGGATTGAGGATTGAGGATTGAAGATTGAGGATTGGTTATTGAGGATTGAATGATGAGGGTTGAGGATTGAGGATTGAGAATTGAGGATTGAAGACTGAGTATTCAGGGTTGAAGATTGACGATTGAGGATTGAGGATTGAGGATTGAGGGTTGAGGATTGAGGATTGAGGATTGAAGATTGAGTATTGAGTATTGAATATTGAGGATTGAGGATTGAGGATTGAGGATCGAGGATTGAGGATTGAGGATTGGGGATTGAAGACTGAGTATTCAGGGTTGGAGATTGACGATTGAGGATTGAGGATTGACGATTGAGAGTTGAGGATTGAGGATTGAAGATTGAGTATTGAGGATTGAAGGTTGAGGATTGAGGATTGAGGATTGAGGATTGAGGATTGAAAGTTGAGGATTTGGGACTGAGTGTTGAGGGTTGAGTGATGAGGATTGATGTTTGTGGATAGAGATTTGAAGATTGCAGATTGAGTATTGAGTATTGAAAACTGTGAATTGAGGATATTCTATTGAGGATTGAGGATTGACAACTGATTGTTGAGGACTTAGGGCTGAAGATTGATGATTCAGGGTTGAGGATTCAGAATTGAGGTTTGAGGACTCAGGATTGAGGATTGAAGATTGAGTATTGAGGACTGAATGCTGAGGATTGAGGATTGAGGATTGAGGATTGAGGATTGAGGATTGAAGATTGAGTATTGAGAATTGAAGATTGAGGATTGAGGATTGAGGATTGAGGATTGAGGATTGAGGATTGAAGATTGAGGATTGAGGATTGAGGATGAGGGCTGAGTGTTGAGGATTGATGTTTGAGTACTGAATCCAGAGAATTCAGGATATTCTATTGAGTATTGAGAATTGAGGATTGATGGTTGAGGACTGCGGGCTGAAGATTGAGGATTAAGGGTTGACGATTCAGAATTGAGGTTTGAGGACTCAGGATTCAGGATTGAAGATTGGGTATTGAGGATTGAAGATTGAGGATTGAGGATTGAGGATTGAGGATTGAGGATTGAGGATTGAGGACTGAAAATCGGGTATTGAGTATTGAAGATTGAGGATAGAAGATTGAGGGTTGAGGATTGAGGATTGAAGATTGAGGATTGGGGACTGAGGATTGAAGATTGAGGACTGAGGACTGAGGATTGAGGATTGAAGATTGAGGATTGAGGACTGAGGATTGAGAATTGAAGATTGAGTATCGAGGATTGAAGATTGAGGATTGAGGATTGAGGATTGAGGATTGTGGATGAGGGCTGAGGGTTGAGGATTGAGGTTTAAGGACTGAGGGCTGAGGTTTGAGGATTGAGAATTGAGGATTGAGGATTGAGGATTGAAGATTGAGGATTGGGTATTGAGGATTGAAGAATGAGGATTGAGGATTGAGGATTGAGGATTGAAGGTTGCAGATTGAGTATTGAGTATTGAAAACTGTGAATTGAGGATATTCTATTGAGGATTGAGGATTGAGGATTGACAACTGACTGTCGAGGACTGAGGACTGAGGATTGAGGATTGAGAATGGAGGATTGAGGATTGAGGATAGAAGATTGAGGATTGGGTATTTAGGATTGAAGAATGAGGGTTCAGGATTGAGGATTGAGGATTGAGGATTGAAGACTGAGTATTCAGGATTGATGATTGACGATTGAGGATTGAGGATTGGGGATTGAGAGTTCAGGATTGAGGATTGAAGATTGAGTATTGAGGATTGAAGGTTGAGGATTGAGGATTGAGGATTGAGGATTGAGGATTGAGGGTTGAGGATTGGGGACTGAGTGTTGAGGAATGAGTGATGAGAATTGATGTTTGTGGATAGAGATTTGAAGATTGCAGATTGAGTATTGAGTATTGAAAACTGTGAATTGATGATATTCTATTGAGGATTGAGGATTGACAACTGATTGTTGAGGACTTAGGGCTGAAGATTGAGGATTCAGGATTGAGGATTCAGAGTTAAGGTTTGAGGACTCAGGATTGAGGATTGAAGATTGAGCATTGAGGATTGAATATTGAGGATTGAGGATTGAGGATTGAGGATTGAGGATAGAGGATTGAGGATTGAAGGTTGAGTATTGAGGATTCAAGATTGAGGATTGAGGATTGAGGATTGAGGATTGAGGATTCAGGATTGAAGATTGAGGATTGGGGACTGAGGATTGAAGATTGAGGATTGAGGACTGAGGATTGAGGATTGAAGGTTGAGTATTGAGGATTGAAGATTGAGGATTGAGGATTGAGTATTGAGGATAGAGGATGAGGGCTGAGGGTTGAGGATTGAGGTTTGAGTATTGAATCCTGCGAATTCAGGATATTCTATTGAGTATTGAGAATTGAGGATCGATGGTTGAGAATTGAGGATTGAGAATTGAGGATTGAGGATTTAGTATTGAAGACTGAGGATTGATGATTGAGAATTGAGGAATGAGGATTGAGGATTGAGGATTGAGGATCGAAGGTTGAGTATTGAGGATTGAAGATTGAGGATTGGGGATTGAGGATTGAGGAATGAGTAATGAGGATTGAAGATTGAGGATTTGGGATTGAGGATTGAAGATTCAGGGTTGAGGATTGAGAATTGAGGATTGAGGATTGAGGATTGTAGATTCAGTATCTTGGATTGAAAATTGAGAATTGAGGATTGAGGATTGAACATTGAGGACTGAGTGTTGAGGGCTGAGTGATGAGAATTGATGTTTGCGGATAGAGATTTGAAGATAGCAGATTGGCTATTGAGTATTGAAAACTGTGAATTGAGAATATACTATTGAGGATTGAGGATTGACAACTGATTGTTGAGGACTGAGGGCTGAAGGTTGAGGATTCAGGATTGAGGATTGACGATTGAGTATTGAAGATTGAGGATTGATGACTGAGGATTGAGGATTGAGGATTGAGTATTGAGGATTGAATATTGAGGATCGACGACTGAGGATTGAGGATTGAGAATGAGGGCTGAGGGTTGAGGATTAAGGTATGAGTATTGAAGCCGGAGAACTCAGGATATTCTATTGAGTATTGAGAATTGAGTATTGATGTTTGAGTATTGAGCACTGAGGATTGAGGGTTGAAGATTTAGTATTGAGGATTCAGAATTGAGGTTTGAGTACTGAGGATTCAGGATTGAAGATTGAGTATAGAGGATTGAATATTGAGGATTGAGGATTGAGGATTGAGGATTGAGGATGAGGTCTGAGGGCTGAGGATTGAGGTTTGAGGACTGAGTACTGAGGATTGAGGATTGAGGATTGAGGATTGAGGATTGAGGATTGAAGATTGAGAATTGAGGATTGAAGATTGAGGATTGGGGACTGAGTGTTGAGGGTTGAGTGATTAGAATTGATGTTTGCGCATAGAGATTTGAAGATTGCAGATTGAGTATTGAGTATTGAAAACTGTGAATTGAGGATTTTCTATTGAGCATTGAGGATTGACAACTGATTGTTGAGATCTGAGGGATGAAGATTGAGGATACAGGATTGTGGATTCAAAATTGAGGTTTGAGGACCGAGGATTGAGGATTGAACATTGAGTACTGAGGATTGAAGATTGAGGATTGACGATTGAGGATTGAGGATTGAGGATGAGGGCTGACGATTGAGGATTGAGGATTGAGGACTGAGGACTGAGGATTCAGGATTGAGAATTGAGGATTGAGGATTGAGGATTGAAGATTGAGGATTGGGTATTGAGGATTGAAGAATGAGGGTTGAGGATTGAGGATTGAGGATTGAGGATTGAAGATTGAGGATTGAGGATTGAAGATTGAGAATTGAGGATTGAGTGTTGTGGATTGAGTACGAGGACTGAGGGTTGAGTATTGATGTTTGAGGTCTGAGGATTGAAGATTGAGTATTGAGGATTGAGGATTGCGGATTGAGGATTGAGGATTGAAGATTGAGGGTTGGGGACTGAGTGTTGAGGGTTGAGTGACGAGAATTGATGTGTGTGGATAGAGATTTGAAGATTGCAGATTGAGTATTTAGTATTGAAAACTGTGAATTGAGGATATTCTATTGAGGATTGAGGATTGACAACTGATTGTTGAGGACTGAGGGCTGAAGATTGAGGATTCAGGATTGCGGATCCAGAATTGAGGTTTGAGGACTGAGGATTGAGGATTGAAGATTGAGTATCGAGAATTGAAGATTGAGGATTGACGATTGAGGATTGAGGATTGAGGATTGAGGATTGAGGATCAGGGCTGAGGGTTGAGGGTTGAGGATTGAGGATTGAGGGTTGAAGGCTGAGGATTGGGGACTGAGTGTTGAGGGTTGAGTGATGAGAATTGATGTTTGTGGATATAGATTTGAAGATTGCAGATTGAGTATTTAGTATTGAAAACTGTGAATTGAGGATATTCTACTGAGGATTGAGGATTGACTACAGATTGTTGATGACTGAGAGCTGAAGACTGAGGTCACAGGATTGAGGATTCGGGTTTGTGGTTTGAGGACTGACGATTGAGGGTTGAGGATTGAGGATTGAGGATTGGCGGTTGAGGATTGAGGATTGATGATGGAGGATTGAAGAGAGAGGACTGAGTGTTTAGGATTGAGTGTTGAGGATTGATGTTTGAGGATTGAGATTTGATTATTGAATATTGTGGATTCAGTATTGAACCATGAGAATTCAGGATATTCTGTTGAGTATTGAGAATTGAGGATTGATGGCTCAGTATTGAGGATTGATGGTTGAGGGTTGTGTGTTGAATATTGAGGATTGAGGATTGAGGATTGAGGATTGAGGATTGAGGATTGAAGACTGAGTATTGATGATTGAGTATTGAGGGTTGAGGATTGAGGATTGAGGATTGAGGATTGAGGATCGAAGGTTGAAGATTGAGTATTGAGGATTGAAGATTGAGGATTGAGGATTGAGGATCGAGGATGGAGGATGAGGGCTGAGTATTGAATCCTGCAAATTCAGGATATTCTATTGAATATTGAGGATTGATGTCTGAGGATTGATGATTGAGGATTGAGGATTGAGGATTGAGGATTGAGGATTGAGGATTGAGGATTGAGGATTGAGGATTGAAAATTGAGTATTGAGGATTGAAGATTGAAGATTGCTGATTGGAGATTGAGGATTGAGGATTGAGGGTTGTGGTTTGTGGACAAGGACTGAGGTTTGAGTATTGATGTTTGAGGTCTGAGGACTGAGGATTGAGGATTGAGAATTGAGGATTGAGGATTGAAGATTGAGGATTGGGTGTTGAGGATTGAGGATTGAGTATTGAGGATTGAAGATTGAGTATTGAGGATTGAAGATTGAAGATTGAGGATTGGGTGTTGAGGATTGAAGAATGAGGATTGAGGATTGAGTATTGAGGATTGAAGATTGAGTATTGAGGATTGAAGACTGGCGATTGAGGATTGAGGATTGAGGATTGAGGATTGGGAATTGAGGATTGAAGATTGAGTATTGAGGATTGAAGATTGAAGATTGACGATTGAGGATTGAGGATTGAGGATTGAAGATTGAGGATTGGGTATAGAGGATTGAAGAATGAGGGTTGAGGATTGAGGATTGAGGATTGAGGATTGAAGACTGAGTATTCAGGGTTGAAGATCGACGATTGAGGATTGAGGATTGAGGATTGAGAGTTGAGGATTGATGATTGAAGGTTGAGTATTGAGGATTGAAGATTGAGGATTGAGGATTGAGGATTGAGGATTGAGGATTGAACGTTGAGGATTGGGGACTGAGTCTTGAGTGTTGAGTGATGAGAATTGATGCTTGTGGATAGAGATTTGAGGATTGCAGATTGAGTATTGAGTATTGAAAACTGTGAATTGAGGATATTCTATTGAGGATTGAGGACTGACTTCTGATTGTTGAGGACTTAGGGCTGAAGATTGAGGATTCAGGATTGAGGATTCAGTATTGAGGTTTGAGGACTCAGGATTGAGGATTGAAGATTGAGTACTGAGGATTGAATATTGAGGATTGAGGATTGAGGATTGAGGATTGAGGATTGAGGATTGAGGATTGAAGATTGAGTATTGAGAATTGAAGATTGTGGATTGAGGATTGAGGATTGATGATTGAGGATTCAGGATTGAAGATTGGGGGTTGGGGACTGAGGATTGAAGATTGAGGATTGAGGACTGAAGATTGAAGATTGACGATTGAGGATTGAGGATTGAGGATTGAAGGTTGAGGATTGGGGACTGAGTGTTGAGGGTTGAGTGATGATAATTGATGTTTGTGGATAGAGATTTGAAGATTGCAGATTGAGCTTTGAGTATTGAAAACTGTGAATTGAGGATATTCTGTTGAGGACTGAGGGTTGACAACTGATTGTTGAGTACTCTGGGCTGAAGATTGAGGATTCAGGATTGAGGATTCAGGATTGAGGTTTGAGGACTGAGGATTGTGGATTGAAAATTGAGGATTGGATATTGAGGATTGAACATTGAGGATTGAGGATTGAGGATAGAGGATTGAAGATTGAGGATTGAGGATTGAGGATTGAAGATTGAGTATTGAGGATTGAGGATTGAGGATTGAGGATTGAGGATTGAGGATTGAGGATTCAGGATTGAAGATTGAGGATTGGGGACTGAGGATTGAGGATTGAGGATTGAGGATTGAAGGTTGAGTATTGAGGATTGAAGATTGAGGATTGTGGTTTGAGGATTGAGTATTGAGGATTCAGGATTGAAGATTGAGGATTGGGGACTGAGGATTGAAGATTGAGGATTGAGGACTGAGGATTGAGGATTGAAGATTGAGTATTGAGGATTGAAGATTGAGGATTGAGGATTGAGGTTTGAGGATTGAGGTTTAAGGACTGAGGACTGAGGGTTGAGGATTGAGAATTGAGGATTGAGGATTGAGGATTGAAGATTGAGGATTGGGTATTGAGGATTGAAGAATGAGGATTGAGGATTGAGGATTGAGGATTGAGGATTGAAGATTGAGTATTGGGGATTGAAGATTGACGATCGAGGATTGAGGATTGAGGATTGAGGATTGGGGATTGAGGATTGAAGATTGAGTATTGAGGGTTGAAGGTTGAGGATAGTGGATTGAGTACTGTGGATTGAGGATTGAATATTGAGGATTGGGGACTAAGTGTTGAGGGTTGAGTGATGAGAATTGATGTTTGTGGATAGAGATTTGAAAATTGCAAATTGTGTATTGAGTATTGAAAACTGTGAATTGATGATATTCTATAGAAGATTGAGGATTGACAACTGATTGTTGAGGACTGAGTGCTGAAGATTGAGGATTCAGTATTGTGGATTCAGGATTGAGGTTTGAGGACAGAGGATTGAGGATTGAGGATTGAAGATTGAATATTGATGATAGAAGATTGAGGATTGAGGATTGAGGGTTGTGGTTTGAGGAAGAGGACTGAGGGTTGAGTATTGATGTTTGAGGTCTGAGAATGGAGGATAGAGGATTGAGAATTTAGGAGTGAGGATTGAGGATTGAGGATTGAGGATTGAGTATTGAGGGTTGAAGATTGAGGATTGAGGATTGAGGATTGAGGATTGAGGATTGAACGTTGAGGATTGGGGACTGAGTCTTGAGTGTTGAGTGATGAGAATTGATGCTTGTGGATAGAGATTTGAGGATTGCAGATTGAGTATTGAGTATTGAAAACTGTGAATTGAGGATATTCTATTGAGGATTGAGGACTGACTTCTGATTGTTGAGGACTTAGGGCTGAAGATTGAGGATTCAGGATTGAGGATTCAGTATTGAGGTTTGAGGACTCAGGATTGAGGATTGAAGATTGAGTACTGAGGATTGAATATTGAGGATTGAGGATTGAGGATTGAGGATTGAGGATTGAGGATTGAGGATTGAAGATTGAGTATTGAGAATTGAAGATTGTGGATTGAGGATTGAGGATTGATGATTGAGGATTCAGGATTGAAGATTGGGGGTTGGGGACTGAGGATTGAAGATTGAGGATTGAGGACTGAAGATTGAAGATTGACGATTGAGGATTGAGGATTGAGGATTGAAGGTTGAGGATTGGGGACTGAGTGTTGAGGGTTGAGTGATGATAATTGATGTTTGTGGATAGAGATTTGAAGATTGCAGATTGAGCTTTGAGTATTGAAAACTGTGAATTGCGGATATTCTGTTGAGGACTGAGGGTTGACAACTGATTGTTGAGTACTCTGGGCTGAAGATTGAGGATTCAGGATTGAGGATTCAGGATTGAGGTTTGAGGACTGAGGATTGTGGATTGAAAATTGAGGATTGGATATTGAGGATTGAACATTGAGGATTGAGGATTGAGGATAGAGGATTGAAGATTGAGGATTGAGGATTGAGGATTGAAGATTGAGTATTGAGGATTGAGGATTGAGGATTGAGGATTGAGGATTGAGGATTGAGGATTGAAGATTGGGGGTTGGGGACTGAGGATTGAAGATTGAGGATTGAGGACTGAAGATTGAAGATTGACGATTGAGGATTGAGGATTGAGGATTGAAGGTTGAGGATTGGGGACTGAGTGTTGAGGGTTGAGTGATGATAATTGATGTTTGTGGATAGAGATTTGAAGATTGCAGATTGAGCTTTGAGTATTGAAAACTGTGAATTGAGGATATTCTGTTGAGGACTGAGGGTTGACAACTGATTGTTGAGTACTCTGGGCTGAAGATTGAGGATTCAGGATTGAGGATTCAGGATTGAGGTTTGAGGACTGAGGATTGTGGATTGAAAATTGAGGATTGGATATTGAGGATTGAACATTGAGGATTGAGGATTGAGGATAGAGGATTGAAGATTGAGGATTGAGGATTGAGGATTGAAGATTGAGTATTGAGGATTGAGGATTGAGGATTGAGGATTGAGGATTGAGGATTGAGGATTCAGGATTGAAGATTGAGGATTGGGGACTGAGGATTGAGGATTGAGGATTGAGGATTGAAGGTTGAGTATTGAGGATTGAAGATTGAGGATTGTGGTTTGAGGATTGAGTATTAAGGATTCAGGATTGAAGATTGAGGATTGGGGACTGAGGATTGAAGATTGAGGATTGAGGACTGAGGATTGAGGATTGAAGATTGAGTATTGAGGATTGAAGATTGAGGATTGAGGATTGAGGTTTGAGGATTGAGGTTTAAGGACTGAGGACTGAGGGTTGAGGATTGAGAATTGAGGATTGAGGATTGAGGATTGAAGATTGAGGATTGGGTATTGAGGATTGAAGAATGAGGATTGAGGATTGAGGATTGAGGATTGAGGATTGAAGATTGAGTATTGGGGATTGAAGATTGACGATCGAGGATTGAGGATTGAGGATTGAGGATTGGGGATTGAGGATTGAAGATTGAGTATTGAGGGTTGAAGGTTGAGGATAGTGGATTGAGTACTGTGGATTGAGGATTGAATATTGAGGATTGGGGACTAAGTGTTGAGGGTTGAGTGATGAGAATTGATGTTTGTGGATAGAGATTTGAAAATTGCAAATTGTGTATTGAGTATTGAAAACTGTGAATTGATGATATTCTATAGAAGATTGAGGATTGACAACTGATTGTTGAGGACTGAGTGCTGAAGATTGAGGATTCAGTATTGTGGATTCAGGATTGAGGTTTGAGGACAGAGGATTGAGGATTGAGGATTGAAGATTGAATATTGATGATAGAAGATTGAGGATTGAGGATTGAGGGTTGTGGTTTGAGGAAGAGGACTGAGGGTTGAGTATTGATGTTTGAGGTCTGAGAATGGAGGATAGAGGATTGAGAATTTAGGAGTGAGGATTGAGGATTGAGGATTGAGGATTGAGTATTGAGGGTTGAAGGTTGAGGATAGAGGATTGAGGATTGAGGATTGAGGATTGAGGATTGAGGATTGAAGGTTGAGTATTGAGGATTGAAGATTGAGGATTGAGGTTTGAGGATTGAGGATTGAGGATTCAGGATTGAAGATTGAGTATTGGGTACTGAGGATTGAGATTTGATCATTGAATATTGTGGATTCAGTATTGAACCATGAGAATTCAGGATATTCCATTGAGTATTGAGTATTGAGGATTGATGGTTGAGGGTTGTGTGTTGAATATTGAGAATTGAGGATTTAGGATTGAGGATTGGGGTTTGAGGATTGAAAATTGAGTATTGATGATTGAGTATTGAGGGTTGAGGATTGGGGACGAGGACTGACGGTTGAGGGTTGAGGTTTGAGGATTGAGGATTGAGGATTGAGGATTGAAGATTGAGGATTGGGTACTGAGGATTGAAGATTCTGGATTGAGGATTGAGGATTGAGGATTGAGGATTGAGGATTGAAGATTCAGTATTGAGGATTGAAGATTGAGAATTGAGGATTGAGGAATGAACATTGAGGATTGAGGATTGAAGGTTTAGTATTGAGGATTGAAGATTGAGGATTGAGGATTGAGGATTGAGTATTGAGGATTGAAAGTTGAGGATTGGGGACTGAGTGTTGAGGGTTGAGTGATGAGGATTGATGTTTGTGGATAGAGATTTGAAGATTGCAGATTGAGTATTGAGTATTGAAAGCTGTGAATTGAGGATATTCTATTGTGGATTGAGGATTGGGGATTGACAACTGACTGTTGAGGACTGAGGACTGAGGTTTGTGGATTGAGAATTGAGGATTGAGGATTGAGGATTGAGGATTGAAGACTGAGTATTGATGATTGAGTATTGAGGGTTGTGGATTGAGGATTGAGGATTGAGGATTGAGGATCGAAGGTTGAAGATTGAGTATTGAGGATTGAAGATTGAGGATTGAGGATTGAGGATCGAGGATGGAGGATGAGGGCTGAGTATTGAATCCTGCAAAATCAGGATATTCTATTGAATATTGAGGATTGATGTCTGAGGATTGATGATTGAGGATTGAGGATTGAGGATTGAAGATTGAGGATTGAGGATTGAGGATTGAGGATTGAGGATTGAGGATTGAGGATTGAAAATTGAGTATTGAGGATTGAAGATTGAAGATTGCTGATTGGAGATTGAGGATTGAGGATTGAGGGTTGTGGTTTGTGGACAAGGACTGAGGTTTGAGTATTGATGTTTGAGGTCTGAGGACTGAGGATTGAGGATTGAGAATTGAGGATTGAGGATTGAAGATTGAGGATTGGGTGTTGAGGATTGAGGATTGAGTATTGAGGATTGAAGATTGAGTATTGAGGATTGAAAATTGAAGATTGAGGATTGGGTGTTGAGGATTGAAGAATGAGGATTGAGGATTGAGTATTGAGGATTGAAGATTGAGTATTGAGGATTGAAGACTGGCGATTGAGGATTGAGGATTGAGGATTGAGGATTGGGAATTGAGGATTGAAGATTGAGTATTGAGGATTGAAGATTGAAGATTGACGATTGAGGATTGAGGATTGAGGATTGAAGATTGAGGATTGGGTATAGAGGATTGAAGAATGAGGGTTGAGGATTGAGGATTGAGGATTGAGGATTGAAGACAGAGTATTCAGGGTTGAAGATCGACGATTGAGGATTGAGGATTGAGGATTGAGAGTTGAGGATTGATGATTGAAGATTGAGTATTGAGGATTGAAGATTGAGGATTGAGGATTGAAGATTGAGTACTGAGGATTGAATATTGAGGATTGAGGATTGAGGATTGAGGATTGAGGATTGAGGATTGAGGATTGAAGATTGAGTATTGAGAATTGAAGATTGTGGATTGAGGATTGAGGATTGATGATTGAGGATTCAGGATTGAAGATTGAGGATTGGGGACTGAGGATTGAAGATTGAGGATTGAGGACTGAAGATTGAAGATTGACGATTGAGGATTGAGGATTGAGGATTGAAGGTTGAGGATTGGGGACTGAGTGTTGAGGGTTGAGTGATGATAATTGATGTTTGTGGATAGAGATTTGAAGATTGCAGATTGAGCTTTGAGTATTGAAAACTGTGAATTGAGGATATTCTGTTGAGGACTGAGGGTTGACAACTGATTGTTGAGTACTCTGGGCTGAAGATTGAGGATTCAGGATTGAGGATTCAGGATTGAGGTTTGAGGACTGAGGATTGTGGATTGAAGATTGAGGATTGGATATTGAGGATTGAACATTGAGGATTGAGGATTGAGGATAGAGGATTGAAGATTGAGGATTGAGGATTGAGGATTGAAGATTGAGTATTGAGGATTGAGGATTGAGGATTGAGGATTGAGGATTGGGGATTGAGGATTCAGGATTGAAGATTGAGGATTGGGGACTGAGGATTGAGGATTGAGGATTGAGGATTGAAGGTTGAGTATTGAGGATTGAAGATTGAGGATTGTGGTTTGAGGATTGAGTATTGAGGATTCAGGATTGAAGATTGAGGATTGGGGACTGAGGATTGAAGATTGAGGATTGAGGACTGAGGATTGAGGATTGAAGATTGAGTATTGAGGATTGAAGATTGAGGATTGAGGATTGAGGTTTGAGGATTGAGGTTTAAGGACTGAGGACTGAGGGTTGAGGATTGAGAATTGAGGATTGAGGATTGAGGATTGAAGATTGAGGATTGGGTATTGAGGATTGAAGAATGAGGATTGAGGATTGAGGATTGAGGATTGAGGATTGAAGATTGAGTATTGGGGATTGAAGATTGACGATCGAGGATTGAGGATTGAGGATTGAGGATTGGGGATTGAGGATTGAAGATTGAGTATTGAGGGTTGAAGGTTGAGGATAGTGGATTGAGTACTGTGGATTGAGGATTGAATATTGAGGATTGGGGACTAAGTGTTGAGGGTTGAGTGATGAGAATTGATGTTTGTGGATAGAGATTTGAAAATTGCAAATTGTGTATTGAGTATTGAAAACTGTGAATTGATGATATTCTATAGAAGATTGAGGATTGACAACTGATTGTTGAGGACTGAGTGCTGAAGATTGAGGATTCAGTATTGTGGATTCAGGATTGAGGTTTGAGGACAGAGGATTGAGGATTGAGGATTGAAGATTGAATATTGATGATAGAAGATTGAGGATTGAGGATTGAGGGTTGTGGTTTGAGGAAGAGGACTGAGGGTTGAGTATTGATGTTTGAGGTCTGAGAATGGAGGATAGAGGATTGAGAATTTAGGAGTGAGGATTGAGGATTGAGGATTGAGGATTGAGTATTGAGGGTTGAAGGTTGAGGATAGAGGATTGAGGATTGAGGATTGAGGATTGAGGATTGAGGATTGAAGGTTGAGTATTGAGGATTGAAGATTGAGGATTGAGGTTTGAGGATTGAGGATTGAGGATTCAGGATTGAACATTGAGTATTGGGTACTGAGGATTGAGATTTGATCATTGAATATTGTGGATTCAGTATTGAACCATGAGAATTCAGGATATTCCATTGAGTATTGAGTATTGAGGATTGATGGTTGAGGGTTGTGTGTTGAATATTGAGAATTGAGGATTTAGGATTGAGGATTGGGGTTTGAGGATTGAAAATTGAGTATTGATGATTGAGTATTGAGGGTTGAGGATTGGGGACGAGGACTGACGGTTGAGGGTTGAGGTTTGAGGATTGAGGATTGAGGATTGAGGATTGAAGATTGAGGATTGGGTACTGAGGATTGAAGATTCTGGATTGAGGATTGAGGATTGAGGATTGAGGATTGAGGATTGAAGATTCAGTATTGAGGATTGAAGATTGAGAATTGAGGATTGAGGAATGAACATTGAGGATTGAGGATAGAAGGTTTAGTATTGAGGATTGAAGATTGAGGATTGAGGATTGAGGA
Source organism: Calliopsis andreniformis (assembly GCF_051401765.1). Taxonomy (NCBI): domain Eukaryota; kingdom Metazoa; phylum Arthropoda; class Insecta; order Hymenoptera; family Andrenidae; genus Calliopsis; species Calliopsis andreniformis. The sequence continues at coordinate 130,918 of NW_027480450.1, read as the reverse complement.
TTGAGTATTGAGGATTGAAAGTTGAGGATTGGGGACTGAGTGTTGAGGGTTGAGTGATGAGGATTGATGTTTGTGGATAGAGATTTGAAGATTGCAGATTGAGTATTGAGTATTGAAAGCTGTGAATTGAGGATATTCTATTGTGGATTGAGGATTGAGGATTGACAACTGACTGTTGAGGACTGAGGACTGAGGTTTGTGGATTGAGAATTGAGGATTGAGGATTGAGGATTGAAGATTGAGGATTGGTTATTGAGGATTGAATGATGAGGGTTGAGGATTGAGGATTGATGATTGAGGATTGAGGATTGAGGACGAGGGCTGAGGGCTGAGGACTGAGGTTTGAGGACTGAGGACTGAGGGTTGAGGATAGAAGATTGAGGGTTGAGGATTGAGGATTGAAGATTGAGGATTGGGGACTGAGGATTGAAGATTGAGGACTGAGGACTGAGGATTGAGGATTGAAGATTGAGGATTGAGGACTGAGGATTGAGAATTGAAGATTGAGTATCGAGGATTGAAGATTGAGGATTGAGGATTGAGGATTGAGGATTGTGGATGAGGGCTGAGGGTTGAGGATTGAGGTTTAAGGACTGAGGGCTGAGGTTTGAGGATTGAGAATTGAGGATTGAGGATTGAGGATTGAAGATTGAGGATTGGGTATTGAGGATTGAAGAATGAGGATTGAGGATTGAGGATTGAGGATTGAAGGTTGCAGATTGAGTATTGAGTATTGAAAACTGTGAATTGAGGATATTCTATTGAGGATTGAGGATTGAGGATTGACAACTGACTGTCGAGGACTGAGGACTGAGGATTGAGGATTGAGAATGGAGGATTGAGGATTGAGGATAGAAGATTGAGGATTGGGTATTTAGGATTGAAGAATGAGGGTTCAGGATTGAGGATTGAGGATTGAGGATTGAAGACTGAGTATTCAGGATTGAAGATTGACGATTGAGGATTGAGGATTGGGGATTGAGAGTTCAGGATTGAGGATTGAAGATTGAGTATTGAGGATTGAAGGTTGAGGATTGAGGATTGAGGATTGAGGATTGAGGATTGAGGGTTGAGGATTGGGGACTGAGTGTTGAGGAATGAGTGATGAGAATTGATGTTTGTGGATAGAGATTTGAAGATTGCAGATTGAGTATTGAGTATTGAAAACTGTGAATTGATGATATTCTATTGAGGATTGAGGATTGACAACTGATTGTTGAGGACTTAGGGCTGAAGATTGAGGATTCAGGATTGAGGATTCAGAGTTAAGGTTTGAGGACTCAGGATTGAGGATTGAAGATTGAGCATTGAGGATTGAATATTGAGGATTGAGGATTGAGGATTGAGGATTGAGGATAGAGGATTGAGGATTGAAGGTTGAGTATTGAGGATTCAAGATTGAGGATTGAGGATTGAGGATTGAGGATTGAGGATTCAGGATTGAAGATTGAGGATTGGGGACTGAGGATTGAAGATTGAGGATTGAGGACTGAGGATTGAGGATTGAAGGTTGAGTATTGAGGATTGAAGATTGAGGATTGAGGATTGAGTATTGAGGATAGAGGATGAGGGCTGAGGGTTGAGGATTGAGGTTTGAGTATTGAATCCTGCGAATTCAGGATATTCTATTGAGTATTGAGAATTGAGGATCGATGGTTGAGAATTGAGGATTGAGAATTGAGGATTGAGGATTTAGTATTGAAGACTGAGGATTGATGATTGAGAATTGAGGAATGAGGATTGAGGATTGAGGATTGAGGATCGAAGGTTGAGTATTGAGGATTGAAGATTGAGGATTGGGGATTGAGGATTGAGGAATGAGTAATGAGGATTGAAGATTGAGGATTTGGGATTGAGGATTGAAGATTCAGGGTTGAGGATTGAGAATTGAGGATTGAGGATTGAGGATTGTAGATTCAGTATCTTGGATTGAAAATTGAGAATTGAGGATTGAGGATTGAACATTGAGGACTGAGTGTTGAGGGCTGAGTGATGAGAATTGATGTTTGCGGATAGAGATTTGAAGATAGCAGATTGGCTATTGAGTATTGAAAACTGTGAATTGAGAATATACTATTGAGGATTGAGGATTGACAACTGATTGTTGAGGACTGAGGGCTGAAGGTTGAGGATTCAGGATTGAGGATTGACGATTGAGTATTGAAGATTGAGGATTGATGACTGAGGATTGAGGATTGAGGATTGAGTATTGAGGATTGAATATTGAGGATCGACGACTGAGGATTGAGGATTGAGAATGAGGGCTGAGGGTTGAGGATTAAGGTATGAGTATTGAAGCCGGAGAACTCAGGATATTCTATTGAGTATTGAGAATTGAGTATTGATGTTTGAGTATTGAGCACTGAGGATTGAGGGTTGAAGATTTAGTATTGAGGATTCAGAATTGAGGTTTGAGTACTGAGGATTCAGGATTGAAGATTGAGTATAGAGGATTGAATATTGAGGATTGAGGATTGAGGATTGAGGATTGAGGATGAGGTCTGAGGGCTGAGGATTGAGGTTTGAGGACTGAGTACTGAGGATTGAGGATTGAGGATTGAGGATTGAGGATTGAGGATTGAAGATTGAGAATTGAGGATTGAAGATTGAGGATTGGGGACTGAGTGTTGAGGGTTGAGTGATTAGAATTGATGTTTGCGCATAGAGATTTGAAGATTGCAGATTGAGTATTGAGTATTGAAAACTGTGAATTGAGGATTTTCTATTGAGCATTGAGGATTGACAACTGATTGTTGAGATCTGAGGGATGAAGATTGAGGATACAGGATTGTGGATTCAAAATTGAGGTTTGAGGACCGAGGATTGAGGATTGAACATTGAGTACTGAGGATTGAAGATTGAGGATTGACGATTGAGGATTGAGGATTGAGGATGAGGGCTGACGATTGAGGATTGAGGATTGAGGACTGAGGACTGAGGATTCAGGATTGAGAATTGAGGATTGAGGATTGAGGATTGAAGATTGAGGATTGGGTATTGAGGATTGAAGAATGAGGGTTGAGGATTGAGGATTGAGGATTGAGGATTGAAGATTGAGGATTGAGGATTGAAGATTGAGAATTGAGGATTGAGTGTTGTGGATTGAGTACGAGGACTGAGGGTTGAGTATTGATGTTTGAGGTCTGAGGATTGAAGATTGAGTATTGAGGATTGAGGATTGCGGATTGAGGATTGAGGATTGAAGATTGAGGGTTGGGGACTGAGTGTTGAGGGTTGAGTGACGAGAATTGATGTGTGTGGATAGAGATTTGAAGATTGCAGATTGAGTATTTAGTATTGAAAACTGTGAATTGAGGATATTCTATTGAGGATTGAGGATTGACAACTGATTGTTGAGGACTGAGGGCTGAAGATTGAGGATTCAGGATTGCGGATTCAGAATTGAGGTTTGAGGACTGAGGATTGAGGATTGAAGATTGAGTATCGAGAATTGAAGATTGAGGATTGACGATTGAGGATTGAGGATTGAGGATTGAGGATTGAGGATCAGGGCTGAGGGTTGAGGGTTGAGGATTGAGGATTGAGGGTTGAAGGCTGAGGATTGGGGACTGAGTGTTGAGGGTTGAGTGATGAGAATTGATGTTTGTGGATATAGATTTGAAGATTGCAGATTGAGTATTTAGTATTGAAATCTGTGAATTGAGGATATTCTACTGAGGATTGAGGATTGACTACAGATTGTTGATGACTGAGAGCTGAAGACTGAGGTCACAGGATTGAGGATTCGGGTTTGTGGTTTGAGGACTGACGATTGAGGGTTGAGGATTGAGGATTGAGGATTGGCGGTTGAGGATTGAGGATTGATGATGGAGGATTGAAGAGAGAGGACTGAGTGTTTAGGATTGAGTGTTGAGGATTGATGTTTGAGGATTGAGATTTGATTATTGAATATTGTGGATTCAGTATTGAACCATGAGAATTCAGGATATTCTGTTGAGTATTGAGAATTGAGGATTGATGGCTCAGTATTGAGGATTGATGGTTGAGGGTTGTGTGTTGAATATTGAGGATTGAGGATTGAGGATTGAGGATTGAGGATTGAGGATTGAAGACTGAGTATTGATGATTGAGTATTGAGGGTTGAGGATTGAGGATTGAGGATTGAGGATTGAGGATCGAAGGTTGAAGATTGAGTATTGAGGATTGAAGATTGAGGATTGAGGATTGAGGATCGAGGATGGAGGATGAGGGCTGAGTATTGAATCCTGCAAATTCAGGATATTCTATTGAATATTGAGGATTGATGTCTGAGGATTGATGATTGAGGATTGAGGATTGAGGATTGAGGATTGAGGATTGAGGATTGAGGATTGAGGATTGAGGATTGAAAATTGAGTATTGAGGATTGAAGATTGAAGATTGCTGATTGGAGATTGAGGATTGAGGATTGAGGGTTGTGGTTTGTGGACAAGGACTGAGGTTTGAGTATTGATGTTTGAGGTCTGAGGACTGAGGATTGAGGATTGAGAATTGAGGATTGAGGATTGAAGATTGAGGATTGGGTGTTGAGGATTGAGGATTGAGTATTGAGGATTGAAGATTGAGTATTGAGGATTGAAGATTGAAGATTGAGGATTGGGTGTTGAGGATTGAAGAATGAGGATTGAGGATTGAGTATTGAGGATTGAAGATTGAGTATTGAGGATTGAAGACTGGCGATTGAGGATTGAGGATTGAGGATTGAGGATTGGGAATTGAGGATTGAAGATTGAGTATTGAGGATTGAAGATTGAAGATTGACGATTGAGGATTGAGGATTGAGGATTGAAGATTGAGGATTGGGTATAGAGGATTGAAGAATGAGGGTTGAGGATTGAGGATTGAGGATTGAGGATTGAAGACTGAGTATTCAGGGTTGAAGATCGACGATTGAGGATTGAGGATTGAGGATTGAGAGTTGAGGATTGATGATTGAAGGTTGAGTATTGAGGATTGAAGATTGAGGATTGAGGATTGAGGATTGAGGATTGAGGATTGAACGTTGAGGATTGGGGACTGAGTCTTGAGTGTTGAGTGATGAGAATTGATGCTTGTGGATAGAGATTTGAGGATTGCAGATTGAGTATTGAGTATTGAAAACTGTGAATTGAGGATATTCTATTGAGGATTGAGGATTGACTTCTGATTGTTGAGGACTTAGGGCTGAAGATTGAGGATTCAGGATTGAGGATTCAGTATTGAGGTTTGAGGACTCAGGATTGAGGATTGAAGATTGAGTACTGAGGATTGAATATTGAGGATTGAGGATTGAGGATTGAGGATTGAGGATTGAGGATTGAGGATTGAAGATTGAGTATTGAGAATTGAAGATTGTGGATTGAGGATTGAGGATTGATGATTGAGGATTCAGGATTGAAGATTGAGGGTTGGGGACTGAGGATTGAAGATTGAGGATTGAGGACTGAAGATTGAAGATTGACGATTGAGGATTGAGGATTGAGGATTGAAGGTTGAGGATTGGGGACTGAGTGTTGAGGGTTGAGTGATGATAATTGATGTTTGTGGATAGAGATTTGAAGATTGCAGATTGAGCTTTGAGTATTGAAAACTGTGAATTGAGGATATTCTGTTGAGGACTGAGGGTTGACAACTGATTGTTGAGTACTCTGGGCTGAAGATTGAGGATTCAGGATTGAGGATTCAGGATTGAGGTTTGAGGACTGAGGATTGTGGATTGAAAATTGAGGATTGGATATTGAGGATTGAACATTGAGGATTGAGGATTGAGGATAGAGGATTGAAGATTGAGGATTGAGGATTGAGGATTGAAGATTGAGTATTGAGGATTGAGGATTGAGGATTGAGGATTGAGGATTGAGGATTGAGGATTCAGGATTGAAGATTGAGGATTGGGGACTGAGGATTGAGGATTGAGGATTGAGGATTGAAGGTTGAGTATTGAGGATTGAAGATTGAGGATTGTGGTTTGAGGATTGAGTATTGAGGATTCAGGATTGAAGATTGAGGATTGGGGACTGAGGATTGAAGATTGAGGATTGAGGACTGAGGATTGAGGATTGAAGATTGAGTATTGAGGATTGAAGATTGAGGATTGAGGATTGAGGTTTGAGGATTGAGGTTTAAGGACTGAGGACTGAGGGTTGAGGATTGAGAATTGAGGATTGAGGATTGAGGATTGAAGATTGAGGATTGGGTATTGAGGATTGAAGAATGAGGATTGAGGATTGAGGATTGAGGATTGAGGATTGAAGATTGAGTATTGGGGATTGAAGATTGACGATCGAGGATTGAGGATTGAGGATTGAGGATTGGGGATTGAGGATTGAAGATTGAGTATTGAGGGTTGAAGGTTGAGGATAGTGGATTGAGTACTGTGGATTGAGGATTGAATATTGAGGATTGGGGACTAAGTGTTGAGGGTTGAGTGATGAGAATTGATGTTTGTGGATAGAGATTTGAAAATTGCAAATTGTGTATTGAGTATTGAAAACTGTGAATTGATGATATTCTATAGAAGATTGAGGATTGACAACTGATTGTTGAGGACTGAGTGCTGAAGATTGAGGATTCAGTATTGTGGATTCAGGATTGAGGTTTGAGGACAGAGGATTGAGGATTGAGGATTGAAGATTGAATATTGATGATAGAATATTGAGGATTGAGGATTGAGGGTTGTGGTTTGAGGAAGAGGACTGAGGGTTGAGTATTGATGTTTGAGGTCTGAGAATGGAGGATAGAGGATTGAGAATTTAGGAGTGAGGATTGAGGATTGAGGATTGAGGATTGAGTATTGAGGGTTGAAGGTTGAGGATAGAGGATTGAGGATTGAGGATTGAGGATTGAGGATTGAGGATTGAAGGTTGAGTATTGAGGATTGAAGATTGAGGATTGAGGTTTGAGGATTGAGGATTGAGGATTCAGGATTGAAGATTGAGTATTGGGTACTGAGGATTGAGATTTGATCATTGAATATTGTGGATTCAGTATTGAACCATGAGAATTCAGGATATTCCATTGAGTATTGAGTATTGAGGATTGATGGTTGAGGGTTGTGTGTTGAATATTGAGAATTGAGGATTTAGGATTGAGGATTGGGGTTTGAGGATTGAAAATTGAGTATTGATGATTGAGTATTGAGGGTTGAGGATTGGGGACGAGGACTGACGGTTGAGGGTTGAGGTTTGAGGATTGAGGATTGAGGATTGAGGATTGAAGATTGAGGATTGGGTACTGAGGATTGAAGATTCTGGATTGAGGATTGAGGATTGAGGATTGAGGATTGAGGATTGAAGATTCAGTATTGAGGATTGAAGATTGAGAATTGAGGATTGAGGAATGAACATTGAGGATTGAGGATTGAAGGTTTAGTATTGAGGATTGAAGATTGAGGATTGAGGATTGAGGATTGAGTATTGAGGATTGAAAGTTGAGGATTGGGGACTGAGTGTTGAGGGTTGAGTGATGAGGATTGATGTTTGTGGATAGAGATTTGAAGATTGCAGATTGAGTATTGAGTATTGAAAGCTGTGAATTGAGGATATTCTATTGTGGATTGAGGATTGAGGATTGACAACTGACTGTTGAGGACTGAGGACTGAGGTTTGTGGATTGAGAATTGAGGATTGAGGATTGAGGATTGAGGATTGAAGACTGAGTATTGATGATTGAGTATTGAGGGTTGTGGATTGAGGATTGAGGATTGAGGATTGAGGATCGAAGGTTGAAGATTGAGTATTGAGGATTGAAGATTGAGGATTGAGGATTGAGGATCGAGGATGGAGGATGAGGGCTGAGTATTGAATCCTGCAAATTCAGGATATTCTATTGAATATTGAGGATTGATGTCTGAGGATTGATGATTGAGGATTGAGGATTGAGGATTGAAGATTGAGGATTGAGGATTGAGGATTGAGGATTGAGGATTGAGGATTGAGGATTGAAAATTGAGTATTGAGGATTGAAGATTGAAGATTGCTGATTGGAGATTGAGGATTGAGGATTGAGGGTTGTGGTTTGTGGACAAGGACTGAGGTTTGAGTATTGATGTTTGAGGTCTGAGGACTGAGGATTGAGGATTGAGAATTGAGGATTGAGGATTGAAGATTGAGGATTGGGTGTTGAGGATTGAGGATTGAGTATTGAGGATTGAAGATTGAGTATTGAGGATTGAAAATTGAAGATTGAGGATTGGGTGTTGAGGATTGAAGAATGAGGATTGAGGATTGAGTATTGAGGATTGAAGATTGAGTATTGAGGATTGAAGACTGGCGATTGAGGATTGAGGATTGAGGATTGAGGATTGGGAATTGAGGATTGAAGATTGAGTATTGAGGATTGAAGATTGAAGATTGACGATTGAGGATTGAGGATTGAGGATTGAAGATTGAGGATTGGGTATAGAGGATTGAAGAATGAGGGTTGAGGATTGAGGATTGAGGATTGAGGATTGAAGACAGAGTATTCAGGGTTGAAGATCGACGATTGAGGATTGAGGATTGAGGATTGAGAGTTGAGGATTGATGATTGAAGATTGAGTATTGAGGATTGAAGATTGAGGATTGAGGATTGAAGATTGAGTACTGAGGATTGAATATTGAGGATTGAGGATTGAGGATTGAGGATTGAGGATTGAGGATTGAGGATTGAAGATTGAGTATTGAGAATTGAAGATTGTGGATTGAGGATTGAGGATTGATGATTGAGGATTCAGGATTGAAGATTGAGGATTGGGGACTGAGGATTGAAGATTGAGGATTGAGGACTGAAGATTGAAGATTGACGATTGAGGATTGAGGATTGAGGATTGAAGGTTGAGGATTGGGGACTGAGTGTTGAGGGTTGAGTGATGATAATTGATGTTTGTGGATAGAGATTTGAAGATTGCAGATTGAGCTTTGAGTATTGAAAACTGTGAATTGAGGATATTCTGTTGAGGACTGAGGGTTGACAACTGATTGTTGAGTACTCTGGGCTGAAGATTGAGGATTCAGGATTGAGGATTCAGGATTGAGGTTTGAGGACTGAGGATTGTGGATTGAAGATTGAGGATTGGATATTGAGGATTGAACATTGAGGATTGAGGATTGAGGATAGAGGATTGAAGATTGAGGATTGAGGATTGAGGATTGAAGATTGAGTATTGAGGATTGAGGATTGAGGATTGAGGATTGAGGATTGAGGATTGAGGATTCAGGATTGAAGATTGAGGATTGGGGACTGAGGATTGAGGATTGAGGATTGAGGATTGAAGGTTGAGTATTGAGGATTGAAGATTGAGGATTGTGGTTTGAGGATTGAGTATTGAGGATTCAGGATTGAAGATTGAGGATTGGGGACTGAGGATTGAAGATTGAGGATTGAGGACTGAGGATTGAGGATTGAAGATTGAGTATTGAGGATTGAAGATTGAGGATTGAGGATTGAGGTTTGAGGATTGAGGTTTAAGGACTGAGGACTGAGGGTTGAGGATTGAGAATTGAGGATTGAGGATTGAGGATTGAAGATTGAGGATTGGGTATTGAGGATTGAAGAATGAGGATTGAGGATTGAGGATTGAGGATTGAGGATTGAAGATTGAGTATTGGGGATTGAAGATTGACGATCGAGGATTGAGGATTGAGGATTGAGGATTGGGGATTGAGGATTGAAGATTGAGTATTGAGGGTTGAAGGTTGAGGATAGTGGATTGAGTACTGTGGATTGAGGATTGAATATTGAGGATTGGGGACTAAGTGTTGAGGGTTGAGTGATGAGAATTGATGTTTGTGGATAGAGATTTGAAAATTGCAAATTGTGTATTGAGTATTGAAAACTGTGAATTGATGATATTCTATAGAAGATTGAGGATTGACAACTGATTGTTGAGGACTGAGTGCTGAAGATTGAGGATTCAGTATTGTGGATTCAGGATTGAGGTTTGAGGACAGAGGATTGAGGATTGAGGATTGAAGATTGAATATTGATGATAGAAGATTGAGGATTGAGGATTGAGGGTTGTGGTTTGAGGAAGAGGACTGAGGGTTGAGTATTGATGTTTGAGGTCTGAGAATGGAGGATAGAGGATTGAGAATTTAGGAGTGAGGATTGAGGATTGAGGATTGAGGATTGAGTATTGAGGGTTGAAGGTTGAGGATAGAGGATTGAGGATTGAGGATTGAGGATTGAGGATTGAGGATTGAAGGTTGAGTATTGAGGATTGAAGATTGAGGATTGAGGTTTGAGGATTGAGGATTGAGGATTCAGGATTGAACATTGAGTATTGGGTACTGAGGATTGAGATTTGATCATTGAATATTGTGGATTCAGTATTGAACCATGAGAATTCAGGATATTCCATTGAGTATTGAGTATTGAGGATTGATGGTTGAGGGTTGTGTGTTGAATATTGAGAATTGAGGATTTAGGATTGAGGATTGGGGTTTGAGGATTGAAAATTGGGTATTGATGATTGAGTATTGAGGGTTGAGGATTGGGGACGAGGACTGACGGTTGAGGGTTGAGGTTTGAGGATTGAGGATTGAGGATTGAGGATTGAAGATTGAGGATTGGGTACTGAGGATTGAAGATTCTGGATTGAGGATTGAGGATTGAGGATTGAGGATTGAGGATTGAAGATTCAGTATTGAGGATTGAAGATTGAGAATTGAGGATTGAGGAATGAACATTGAGGATTGAGGATTGAAGGTTTAGTATTGAGGATTGAAGATTGAGGATTGAGGATTGAGGATTGAGTATTGAGGATTGAAAGTTGAGGATTGGGGACTGAGTGTTGAGGGTTGAGTGATGAGGATTGATGTTTGTGGATAGAGATTTGAAGATTGCAGATTGAGTATTGAGTATTGAAAGCTGTGAATTGAGGATATTCTATTGTGGATTGAGGATTGAGGATTGACAACTGACTGTTGAGGACTGAGGACTGAGGTTTGTGGATTGAGAATTGAGGATTGAGGATTGAGGATTGAAGATTGAGGATTGGTTATTGAGGATTGAATGATGAGGGTTGAGGATTGAGGATTGATGATTGAGGATTGAGGATTGAGGACGAGGGCTGAGGGCTGAGGACTGAGGTTTGAGGACTGAGGACTGAGGGTTGAGGATCGAGAATTGAGAATTGAGGATTGAGGATTGAAGATTGAGGATTGGGTATTGAGGACTGAAGAATGAGGATTGAGGACTGAGGGTTGAGGTTTGAGGAATGAGGATTGAGGATTGAGGACTGAGAATTGAGGATTGAAGATTGAGCATTGAGGATTGAAGATTGAGGACTGGGGATTGAGGATTGAAGATTGAGGATTAATGATTGAGGTTTGGGGATTGAGGATCTAGGATTGGAGATTGATTATTGAGGATTGAAGATTGAGTATTGAGGATTGTGGGTTGAGAATTGAGAATTGAGGATGAGGACTGAGGGTTGAGGATTGAGGTTTGAGGAATGAGGATTGAGGACTGAGGATTGAGGATTGAGTATGGAGGATGAGGGCTAAGGGTTGAGGATTGAGGTTTGAGTTTTGAGCCCTGAGAATTCAGGATATTATACTGAGTATTGAGAATTGAGGATTGATGTTTGAGTATTGAGGACTGAGGATTACGGGTTGAAGATTTAGCATTGAGGATTCAGAATTGATGTTTGAGGACTGAGGATTCAGGAATGAAAATTGAGTATAGAGGATTGAAGATTGAGGATTGAGGATTGAGGATTGAGGATTGAGGATGAGGCCTGACGGTTGAGGATTGAGGCTTGAGGACTGAGTACTGAGGATTGAGGATTGAGGATTGAGGATTGAGGATTGAGGATTGAAGATTGAGAATTGAGGATTGAGGATTGGACATTGAGGACTGAGTGTTGAGGGTTGAGTGATGAGAATTGCCGTTTGTGCATAGAGATTTGAAGATTGCAGATGGAGTATTGAGTATTGAAAACTGTGAATTGAGGGTATACTATTGAGGATTGAGGATTGACAACTGATTGTAGAGGACTGAGGGCTGAAGATTGAGAATTCAGGATTGAGGATTCAGGGTTGAGGTTTGAGGACTGAGGATTGAGGACTGTGGATGAGGTTTGAGGATTGAAGAATGAATATTGATGATTGAAGATTGAGTATTGAGGATTCAGAATTGAGGTTTGAGGACTGAGGATTGAAGATTGTGGATTGAGGATTGAGGATGGTGGATTGAGGATTGGGGATGAGGGCTGAGGGTTGAGGATTAAGGATTGAGGTTTGAGGGACGAGGATTGGGGATTGAGGATTGAGGACTGAGGATTGACGATTGAGTATTGAAGATTGAGGATTGATGACTGAGGATTGAGGATTGAGGATTGAGGATTGAGGATTGAGGATTGAAGAGTGAGTATTGAGGATTGAATATTGAGGATCGACGACTGAGGATTGAGGATTGAGAATGAGGGCTGAGGGTTGAGGATTAAGGTATGAGTATTGAAGCCGGAGAACTCAGGATATTCTATTGAGTATTGAGAATTGAGTATTGATGTTTGAGTATTGCGCACTGAGGATTGAGGGTTGAAGATTTAGTATTGAGGATTCAGAATTGAGGTTTGAGTACTGAGGATTCAGGATTGAAGATTGAGTATAGAGGATTGAATATTGAGGATTGAGGATTGAGGATTGAGGATTGAGGATGAGGTCTGAGGGCTGAGGATTGAGGTTTGAGGACTGAGTACTGAGGATTGAGGATTGAGGATTGAGGATTGAGGATTGAGGATTGAAGATTGAGATTTGAGGATTGAAGATTGAGAATTGAGGATTGAGGTTGAGGGCTGACGATTGAGGATTGAGGATTGAGGACTGTGGACTGAGGATTGAGGATTGAGAATTGAGGATTGAGGATTGAGAATTCAGGACTGAGGGTTGAGGATTGAAGATTTAAGATTGGGTATTGAGGATTGAAGAATGAGGATTGGGGATTGAGCATTGAGGATTGAGGATTGAGGATTGAGGATTGAAGACTGAGGATTTGGGACTGAGGATTGAAGATTCAGGATTGAGGATTGAGAATTGAGGATTGAGGATTGAGGATTGAAGATTCAGTATTTTGGATTGAAGATTGAGAATTGAGGATTGAGGATTGAACATTGAGGACTGAGTGTTGAGGGCTGAGTGATGAGAATTGATGATTGTGGATAGAGATTTGAAGATAGCAGATTGAGTATTGAGAATCGAAAACTCTGAATTGAGAATATTCTATTGAGGATTGAGGATTGACAACTGATTGTTGAGGACTGAGGGCTGAAGATTAAGGATTCAGGATTGAGGATTCAGAATTGCGGTTTGAGGACTGAGGATTGAGGATTGAAGATTGAGTATCGAGTATTGGAGATTGAGGATTGAGGATTGAGGATTGAGGATTGAGGATTGAGGATTGAGGATCAGGGCTGAGGGTTGAGGATTGAGGATTGAGGATTGAGGGTTGAAGGCTGAGGATAGGGGACTGAGTGTTGAGGGTTGAGTGATGAGAATTGATGTTTGTGGATATAGATTTGAAGATTGCAGATTGAGTATTGAGTATTGAAAACTGTGAATTGAGGATATTCTACTGAGGATTGAGGATTGACTACAGATTGTTGAGGACTGCGGTCTGAAGATTGAGGAATCAGGATTGAGGGTTCAGAATTGAGGTTTGAGGACTGAGGATTGAGGATTGAAGATTGAGTATTAAGGATTGAAGATTGAGGATTGATGATTGGGGATTGAGGATTGAGGACGAGGGCTGAGGGCTGAGGACTGAGGTTTGAGGACTGAGGACTGAGGGTTGAGGATCGAGAATTGAGAATTGAGGATTGAGCATTGAAGATTGAGGATTGGGTATTGAGGACTGAAGAATGAGGATTGAGGACTGAGGGTTGAGGTTTGAGGAATGAGGATTGAGGATTGAGGACTGAGAATTGAGGATTGAAGATTGAGCATTGAGGATTGAAGATTGAGGACTGGGGATTGAGGATTGAAGATTGAGGATTAATGATTGAGGTTTGGGGATTGAGGATCTAGGATTGGAGATTGATTATTGAGGATTCAAGATTGAGTATTGAGGATTGTGGGTTGAGAATTGAGAATTGAGGATGAGGACTGAGGGTTGAGAATTGAGGTTTGAGGAATGAGGATTGAGGATTGAGGATTGAGGATTGAGTATGGAGGATGAGGGCTAAGGGTTGAGGATTGAGGTTTGAGTTTTGAGCCCTGAGAATTCAGGATATTATACTGAGTATTGAGAATTGAGGATTGATGTTTGAGTACTGAGGACTGAGGATTACGGGTTGAAGATTTAGCATTGAGGATTCAGAATTGATGTTTGAGGACTGAGGATTCAGGAATGAAAATTGAGTATAGAGGATTGAAGATTGAGGATTGAGGATTGAGGATTGAGGATTGAGGATGAGGCCTGAGGGTTGAGGATTGAGGTTTGAGGACTGAGTACTGAGGATTGAGGATTGAGGATTGAGGATTGAGGATTGAGGATTGAAGATTGAGAATTGAGGATTGAGGATTGGACATTGAGGACTGAGTGTTGAGGGTTGAGTGATGAGTATTGACGTTTGTGCATAGAGATTTCAAGATTGCAGATGGAGTATTGAGTATTGAAAACTGTGAATTGAGGGTATACTATTGAGGATTGAGGATTGACAACTGATTGTAGAGGACTGAGGGCTGAAGATTGAGAATTCAGGATTGAGGATTCAGGATTGAGGTTTGAGGACTGAGGACTGAGGGCTGAGTATTGAGGATTCAGGATTGAGGATTCGGGTTTGAGGTTTGAGGACTGAGGATTGTGGGTTGAGGATTGAGGATTGAGGTTTGACGTTTGAGGACTGAGGATTGAGGATGGATGATTCAAGAGAGATGACAGAGTGTTGACAATTGAGTGTTGAGAATTAATGTTTGAGGATTGAGATTTGATTATTGTATATTGTGGATTGAGTGTTGAACCATGAGATTTCAGAATATTCTGTTGAGTATTGAGAATTGAGGATTGATGGTTGAGTATTGAGGATTGAGGATTGAGGGTTGTTGATTGCAGATTGAGGATTTGGGACTGAGGATTGAAGATTCAGGATTGAGGATTGAGAGTTGAGGATTGAGGATTGAGGATTGAATATTCAGTATTGAGGATTCAAGACTGAGAATTGAGGATTGAGGATTGAACATTGAAGACTGAGTGTTGAGGGCTGAGTGATGAGAATTGATGTATGTGTATAGAGATTTGAAGATTGCAGATTGAGTATTGAGTATTGAAAACTGTGAACTGAGGATATTCTATTGAGGATTGAGGATTGACAATTGATTGTTGATGACTGAGGGCTGAAGATTGAGGATTCAGGATTGAGGATTCGGGATTGATGTATGAGGACTGAGGGTTGAGGACTGAGGATAGAGGATTCAGGATTGAAGATTGAATATTGATGATTGAAGATTGAGGATTGAGGATTGAGGATTGATGATTAAGGATTGAGGATTGAGGATTGAGGATTGAGGATTGAGGACTGAGGACTGAGGTTTGAGGATCGAGAATTGAGAATTGGGGATTGAGGATAGGAGATTGAGGGTTGGGTATTGAGGATTGAGGAATGAGGATTGAGGACTGAGGATTGAGGTTTGAGGATTGAGGATTGAAGGTTCAGTATTGAGGATTGAATATTGAGGATTGAGGATTAAGGATTGAGGATTGAGGATTGAAGATTGAGGATTGGGGACTGAGTGTTGAGGGTTGAGTGATGAGAATAGGTGTTTGAGGATAGTGATTTGAAGATTGCAGATGGAGTATAGAGTATTAAAAACTGTGAATTGATGATTTTCTATTGAGGATTGAGGATTGACAACTGATTGTTGAGAACTGAGGGCTGAAGATTGAGGGTACAGTATTGAGGATTCAGAATTGAGGTTTGACGACAGAGGATTGAGGATTGAAGATTGTGTATTGAGGATTGAAGGTTGAGGTTTGACGATTGAGGATTGAGGATTGAGGATGAGGGCTGAGGGTTGAGGATTGAGGATTCAGGACTGAGGACTGAGGATTGAGGGCTGAGAGTTGAGGATTGAGGATTGAGGATTGAAGATTGAGGATTGTGTATTGAGGATTGAAGAATGAGGGTTGAGGATTGAGGATTGAGGGTTGAGGATTGAAGATTGAGTATTCAGGTTTGAAGATTGACGTTTGAGGATTGAGGATTGAGGATTGATAATTGAGGATTGAGGATTGAAGGTTCAGTATTGAGGATTGAAGATTGAGGATTGAGGATTAAGGATTGAGGATTGAGGATTGAAGATTGAGGATTGGGGCCTGAGTGTTGAGGGTTGAGTGATGAGAATAGATGTTTGAGGATTGATATTTCAAGATTGCAGATTGAGTTTTGAGTATTGAAATCTGTGAATTGAGGATATTCTATTGAGGATTGAGGATTGACAACTGATTGTAGAGGACTGAGGGCTGAAGATTGAGAATTCAGGATTGAGGATTCAGGATTGAGGTTTGAGGACTGAGGATTGAGGACTGAGGATTGAGGTTTGAGAATTGAAGATTGAATATTGATGATTGAGGATTGAGGATTGAGGATTGAGGATGAGCGCGGAGGGTTGAGGATTGAGGATTGAGGTTTGAGGATTGAGGATTGAAGATTGAGTATTGAGGATTGAAGATTGAGAATTGAGGATTGAGGATTGGACATTGAGGACTGAGTGTTGAGGGTTGAGTGATGAGAATTGACGTTTGTGCATAGAGATTTGAAGATTGCAGATGGAGTATTGAGTGTTGAAGACTTTGAATTGAGGATTTTCTATTGAGGATTGAGGATTGACAACTGATTGTTGAGAACTGAGGGCTGAAGAATGAGGGTACAGGATTGAGGATTCAGAATTGAGGTTTGACGACTGAGGATTGAGGATCGAAGATTGTGTATTGAGGATTGAAGGTTGAGGTTTGACGATTGAGGATTGAGGATTGAGGATGAGGGCTGAGGGTTGAGGATTGAGGATTCAGGGCTGAGGACTGAGGATTGAGGGTTGAGAATTGAGGATTGAGGATTGAGGATTGAGGATTCAGGATTGAGGATGAGGTCTGAGGGATGAGGATTGAGGTTTGAGGACTGAGTACTGAGGGTTGAGGATTGATGTTTGAGGATTGAGGATTGAGGATTGAAGATTGAGAATTGAGGATTGAGGATTGGACATTGAGGACTGAGTGTTGAGGGTTGAGTGATGAGAATTGACGTTTGTGCATAGAGATTTGAAGATTGCAGATGGAGTATTGAGTATTGAAGACAGTGAATTGAGGATTTTCTATTGAGGATTGAGGATTGACAACTGATTGTTGAGAACTGAGGGCTGAAGAATGAGGGTACAGGATTGAGGATTCAGAATTGAGGTTTGACGACTGAGGATTGAGGATCGAAGATTGTGTATTGAGGATTGAAGGTTGAGGTTTGACGATTGAGGATTGAGGATTGAGGATGAGGGCTGAGGGATGAGGATTGAGGATTCAGTGCAGAGGACTGAGGATTGAGGGTTGAGAATTGAGGATTGAGGATTGAGGATTGAAGATTGAGGATTGGGTATTGAGGATTGAAGAATGAGGGTTGAGGATTGAGGATTGAGGATGAGGGCTGAGGGTTGAGGATTGAGGATTGAGGATTGAGGATTTAGGATTGAGGATTGAAGATTGAGAATTGAGGATTGAGGATTGGACATTGAGAACTGAGTGTTGAGGGCTGAGTGATGAGAATTGATGTTTGTGGATAGAGATTTGAAGATAGCAGATTGAGTATTTAGTATTGAAAACTGTGAACTGAGAATATTCTATTGAGGATTGAGGATTGACAACTGATTGTTGAGGACTGAGGGCTGAAGATTGAGGATTCAGGATTGAGGATTCAGAATTGAGGTTTGAGGACTGAGGATTGAGGATTGAAGATTGAGTATCGAGTATTGAAGATTGAGGATTGAGGATTGAGGATTGAGTATTGAGGATGAGGGCTGAGGGTTGAGGATTGAGGATTGAGGATTGAGGATTGAAGGTTGAGTATTCAGGTTTGAACATTGACGTTTGAGGATCGGGGATTGAGGATCGAAAAATTGAGGATTGAGGATTGAAGGTTCAGTATTGAGGATTGAACATTGAGGATTGAGGATTAAGGATTGAGGATTGAGTATTGAAGATTGAGGATTGGGGACTGAGTGTTGAGGGTTGAGTGATGAGAATAGATGTTTGAGGATAGAGGTTTGAAGATTGCAGATTGTGTTTTGAGTATTGAATACTACGAATTGGGGATATTCTATTGAGGATTGAGGATTGACAACTGATTGTAGAGGACTGAGGGCTGAAGATTGAGAATTCAGTATTGAGGATTCAGGATTGAGGTTTGAGGACTGAGGATTGAGCACTGACGATTGAGGTTTGAGGATTGAAGATTGAATATTGATGATTGAATATTGAGTATTGAGGAATCAGCATTGAGGTTTGTGGTCTGAGGATTGAAGATTGAGGATTGAGGATTGAGGATTGACGATTGAGTATTGAAGATTGAGGATTGATGACTGAGGATTGAGGATTGAAGATTGAGGATTGAGGATTGAGGATTGAGGATTGAGGATTGAGGATTGAGTATTGAGGATTGAAGATTGAGGATTGGGGATTGAGCATTGAGGATTGAGGATTAAAGATTGAAGATTGAGGATTGGGGACTGAGGATTGAAGATTCAGGATTGAGGATTGTGAATTGAGGATTGAGAATTGAAGACTGAAGATTCAGTATCTTGGATTGAAGATTGAGAATTGAGGAATGAGTATTGAATATTGAGGACTGAGTGTTGAGGGCTCAGTGATGAGGACTGATGTTTGTGGATAGAGATTTGAAGATAGCAGATTCAGTATTTAGTATTGAAAACTGTGTATTGAGAATATTCTATTGAGGATTGAGGATTGACAACTGATTGTTGAGGACTGAGGGCTGAAGATTGAGGATTCAGGATTGAGGATTCAGAATTGAGGTTTGAGGACTGAGGATTGAGGATTGAAGATTGTGTATTGAGGATTGAAGATTGTGGATTGATGATTGAGGATTGAGGATTGAGGACGAGGGCTGAGGGCTGAGGACTGAGTTTTGAGGACTGAGGACTGAGGGTTGAGGATCGAGAATTGAGAGTTGAGGATTGAGGATTGAAGATTGAGGATTGGGTATTGAGGAATGAAGAATGAGGATTGAAGACTGAGGATTGAGGATTGAGGATTGAAGATTGAGTATTGAGGATTGAAGACTGACGATTGAGGATTGAGGATTGAGGATTGAGGGTTGAGGATTGAGGATTGAAGATTGAGTATTGAGGATTGAAGATTGAGGATTGAGGATTGAGGATTGTGGATTGAGGAATGAGGATTGAAGATTGAGGATTGGGGACTGAGGGTTGAGGGCTGAGTGATGAGAATTGATGTTTGTGGATAGAGATTTGAAGATTGCAGATTGAGTATTAAGTATTGAAAACTGTGAACTGATGATACTCTATTGAGGATTGAGGAGTGACAGCTGATTGTTGAGGACTGAGGGCTGAAGATTGAGGATTCAGGATTGAGGATTCAGAATTGAGTTTTGAGGACTGAGGATTGAGGATTGAAGATTGTGTATTGAGGATTGAAGGTTGTGGATTGATGATTGAGGATTGAGGATTGAGGACGAGGGCTGAGGGCTGAGGACTGAGTTTTGAGGACTGAGGACTGAGGGTTGAGGATCGAGAATTGAGAATTGAGGATTGAGGATTGAAGATTGAGGATTGGGTATTGAGGAATGAAGAATGAGGATTGAAGACTGAGGATTGAGGATTGAGGATTGAAGATTGAGTATTGAGGATTGAAGACTGACGATTGAGGATTCAGGATTGAGGATTGAGGGTTGAGGATTGAGG
Organism: Calliopsis andreniformis; assembly: GCF_051401765.1. Taxonomy (NCBI): domain Eukaryota; kingdom Metazoa; phylum Arthropoda; class Insecta; order Hymenoptera; family Andrenidae; genus Calliopsis; species Calliopsis andreniformis. Next base: position 111,035 of record NW_027480450.1, on the reverse strand, counting down.
ATTGAAGATTGAGTATTGAGGATTGAAGATTGAGGATTGAGGATTGAGGATTGTGGATTGAGGAATGAGGATTGAAGATTGAGGATTGGGGACTGAGTGTTGAGGGCTGAGTGATGAGAATTGATGTTTGTGGATAGAGATTTGAAGATTGCAGATTGAGTATTAAGTATTGAAAACTGTGAACTGATGATACTCTATTGAGGATTGAGGAGTGACAGCTGATTGTTGAGGACTGAGGGCTGAAGATTGAGGATTCAGGATTGAGGTTTGAGGACTGAGGATTGAGGATTGAGGACTGAGGACTGAGGATTGAGAATTGAGGATTGAACATTGAGGATTGTGTATTGCGGATTGAACATTGAGGATTGAGGATTGAGGATTGAGCATTGAGGACTGAGGATTGAAGATTCAGTATTGAGGATTGAAGATTGAGGATTGAGGATTCAGGATTGAGGATTGAGGATTGAAGATTGAGGATTGGGGACTGAGTGTTGAGGGTTGAGTGATGAGAATAGATGTTTGATGATAGAGATTTGAAGATTGCAGATTGAGTTTTGAGTATTGAAAACTGTGAATTGTGGATATTCTATTGAGGATTGAGGATTGACAACTGATTGTAGAGGACTGAGGGCTGAAGATTGAGAATTCAGGATTGAGGATTCAGGATTGATGTTTGAGGACTGAGGATTGAGGACTGAGGATTGAGGTTTGAGGATTGAAGATTGAATATTGATGATTGAAGATTGAGTATTGAGGATTCAGAATTGAGGTTTGAGGACTGAGGATTGAAGATTGAGGATTGAGGATTGAGGATTGAGGACTGAGGATTGTGGATGAGGGCTGAGGGTTGAGGATTGAGGATTGAGGATTGAGGATTGAGGGTTGAGCATGGAGGATTGAAGGTTGTGGATTGGGGATTGAGGATTGAAGATTCTGGATTAAGGATTGAGGATTGAGGATTGGGGATTGAGGATTGAAGATTGAATATTGATGATTGAAAGTTGAGGATTGAGGATTGAGGGTTGTGGATTGAGGATTGCAGATTGAGTATTGAGGGTCGAAAATTGAGGATTGACGATTCAGAATTGAGGATTGAGGATTGAGGATTGAGGATTGAGGATTGAACATTGAGTATTCATGGTTGAGTGTTGAGGGTTGGGGATTGAGGACGAGGACTGACGGTTGAGGATTGAAGATTGAGTATTGAGGATTGAAGATTGAGGATTGGGGATTGAGGACTGAGGATTGAGGATCGAGGAATGAGGATCGAGGATGGAGGATGAGTGGTGAGGGTTGAGGATTGAGGATTGAGTATTGAAACCTGCGAATTCAGGATATTCTATTGAGTATTGAGTATTGAGGATTGATGGTTGAGTATTGAGGATTGAGGATTAAGGATTGAGTATTGAAAAATTGAGGATTGATGATTGAGGATTGAGGAATGAGGATTGAGGATTGAGGATTGAGGATTGAAGATTGGGTATTGAGGATTGAAGATTGAGGATTGGGGATTGAGGATTGAGGATCGAAGATTGAGGACTGAGTGTTGAGGGTTGATTGATGAGAATTGATGTTTGTGTATTGAGATTTGATGTTTGAAGATTGGGGATTGAGTATTGAAAACAGAGAATTGAGGATATTCTATTGAGGACTGAGGATTTACGATTGATTGTTGAGGACTGAGGTCTGCAGACAGAGGATTCAGGTTTGAGGATTCGGGTTTGAGGTTTGAGGACTGAGGATTGAGGGTTGAGGATTGAGGATTGAAGATTGACGGTTGAGGATTGAGGATTGAGGATGGAGGATTCAAGAGAGAGGACTGAGTGTTGAGGATTGAGTGTTGAGAATTGACGTTTCAGGATTGAGATTTGATTATTGTATATTGTGGATAGAGTATTGAACCATTAGATTTCAGGATGTTCTATTGAGTATTGAGAATTGAGGATTGATGGTTGAGTATTGAGGATCGATGGTTGAGGGTTGTGTGTTGAATATTGAGGATTGAGGACTGAGGACTGAGGATTGAGGATTGAGGTTGAAGATTGAGTATTGATGGTTGAGTATTGAGGGTTGAGGACTGAGGACGAGGGCTGACGGTTGAGGATTGAGGTTTGAGGATTGTGGATTGAGGATTGAGGACTGAGGATTGAGGATTTTGGATTGAGCATTGAGGATTGAAGATTGTGGACTGGGATTGAGGGTTGAATATTGAGGATTAAGGATTGAGGATTGGGGATTGAGGCTCTAGGATTGGAGATTGACTATTGAGGATTGAAGGTTGAGGATTGAGGATTGAGGATTGAGAATTGTGAACTGAGGATGAGGACTGAGGTTTGAGGAATGAGGTTTGAGGAACGAGGATTGAGGATTGAGGATTGAGGACTGCGGATTGACGATTGATTATTGAATATTGAGGATTGATGACTGAGGATTGAGGATTGAGGATTGAGGATTGAGGAATGAGGATTGAATGTTGAAGATTGAGTACTGAGGATTCAGGATTGATGACTGAGGATTGAGGATCGAGGATAGAGGATGAGGGCTGAGGGTAGAGGATTGAGGTTTGAGTATTGAATCCTGCGAATTCAGGATATTCTATTGAGTATTGAGAATTGAGGATTGATGGTTGAGAATTGAGGATTGAGAATTGAGGATTGAGGATTGAGGATTGAAGGTTGAGTATTGAGGATTGAAGATTGAGGATTGTGGTTTGAGGATTGAGTATTGAGGATTCAGGATTGAAGATTGAGGATTGGGGACTGAGGATTGAAGATTGAGGATTGAGGATTGAGGTTTGAGGATTGAGGTTTAAGGACTGAGGACTGAGGGTTGAGGATTGAGAATTGAGGATTGAGGATTGAGGATTGAAGATTGAGGATTGGGTATTGAGGATTGAAGAATGAGGATTGAGGATTGAGGTTTGAGGATTGAGGATTGAAGATTGAGTATTGGGGATTGAAGATTGACGATCGAGGATTGAGGATTGAGGATTGAGGATTGGGGATTGAGGATTGAGGATTGAGGATGGATGATTCAAGAGAGATGACAGAGTGTTGACAATTGAGTGTTGAGAATTAATGTTTGAGGATTGAGATTTGATTATTGTATATTGTGGATTGAGTGTTGAACCATGAGATTTCAGAATATTCTGTTGAGTATTGAGAATTGAGGATTGATGGTTGAGTATTGAGGATTGAGGATTGAGGGTTGTTGATTGCAGATTGAGGATTTGGGACTGAGGATTGAAGATTCAGGATTGAGGATTGAGAGTTGAGGATTGAGGATTGAGGATTGAATATTCAGTATTGAGGATTCAAGACTGAGAATTGAGGATTGAGGATTGAACATTGAAGACTGAGTGTTGAGGGCTGAGTGATGAGAATTGATGTATGTGTATAGAGATTTGAAGATTGCAGATTGAGTATTGAGTATTGAAAACTGTGAACTGAGGATATTCTATTGAGGATTGAGGATTGACAATTGATTGTTGATGACTGAGGGCTGAAGATTGAGGATTCAGGATTGAGGATTCGGGATTGATGTATGAGGACTGAGGGTTGAGGACTGAGGATAGAGGATTCAGGATTGAAGATTGAATATTGATGATTGAAGATTGAGGATTGAGGATTGAGGATTGATGATTAAGGATTGAGGATTGAGGATTGAGGATTGAGGATTGAGGACTGAGGACAGAGGTTTGAGGATCGAGAATTGAGAATTGGGGATTGAGGATAGGAGATTGAGGGTTGGGTATTGAGGATTGAAGAATGAGGATTGAGGACTGAGGATTGAGGTTTGAGGATTGAGGATTGAAGGTTCAGTATTGAGGATTGAATATTGAGGATTGAGGATTAAGGATTGAGGATTGAGGATTGAAGATTGAGGATTGGGGACTGAGTGTTGAGGGTTGAGTGATGAGAATAGGTGTTTGAGGATAGTGATTTGAAGATTGCAGATGGAGTATAGAGTATTAAAAACTGTGAATAGATGATTTTCTATTGTGGATTGAGGATTGACAACTGATTGTTGAGAACTGAGGGCTGAAGATTGAGGGTACAGTATTGAGGATTCAGAATTGAGGTTTGACGACAGAGGATTGAGGATTGAAGATTGTGTATTGAGGATTGAAGGTTGAGGTTTGACGATTGAGGATTGAGGATTGAGGATGAGGGCTGAGGGTTGAGGATTGAGGACTCAGGACTGAGGACTGAGGATTGAGGGCTGAGAGTTGAGGATTGAGGATTGAGGATTGAAGATTGAGGATTGTGTATTGAGGATTGAAGAATGAGGGTTGAGGATTGAGGATTGAGGGTTGAGGATTGAAGATTGAGTATTCAGGTTTGAAGATTGACGTTTGAGGATTGAGGATTGAGGATTGATAATTGAGGATTGAGGATTGAAGGTTCAGTATTGAGGATTGAAGATTGAGGATTGAGGATTAAGGATTGAGGATTGAGGATTGAAGATTGAGGATTGGGGCCTGAGTGTTGAGGGTTGAGTGATGAGAATAGATGTTTGAGGATTGATATTTGAAGATTGCAGATTGAGTTTTGAGTATTGAAATCTGTGAATTGAGGATATTCTATTGAGGATTGAGGATTGACAACTGATTGTAGAGGACTGAGGGCTGAAGATTGAGAATTCAGGATTGAGGATTCAGGATTGAGGTTTGAGGACTGAGGATTGAGGACTGAGGATTGAGGTTTGAGAATTGAAGATTGAATATTGATGATTGAAGATTGAGTATTGAGGATTCAGAATTGAGGTTTGAGGACTGAGGATTGAAGATTGAGGATTGAGGATTGAGGGTTGAGGATTGAGGATTGAGGATGAGGGCGGAGGGTTGAGGATTGAGGATTGAGGTTTGAGGATTGAGGATTGAAGATTGAGTATTGAGGATTGAAGATTGAGAATTGAGGATTGAGGATTGGACATTGAGGACTGAGTGTTGAGGGTTGAGTGATGAGAATTGACGTTTGTGCATAGAGATTTGAAGATTGCAGATGGAGTATTGAGTGTTGAAGACTGTGAATTGAGGATTTTCTATTGAGGATTGAGGATTGACAACTGATTGTTGAGAACTGAGGGCTGAAGAATGAGGGTACAGGATTGAGGATTCAGAATTGAGGTTTGACGACTGAGGATTGAGGATCGAAGATTGTGTATTGAGGATTGAAGGTTGAGGATTGACGATTGAGGATTGAGGATTGAGGATGAGGGCTGAGGGTTGAGGATTGAGGATTCAGGGCTGAGGACTGAGGATTGAGGGTTGAGAATTGAGGATTGAGGATTGAGGATTGAGGATTCAGGATTGAGGGTGAGGTCTGAGGGATGAGGATTGAGGTTTGAGGACTGAGTACTGAGGGTTGAGGATTGATGTTTGAGGATTGAGGATTGAGGATTGAAGATTGAGAATTGAGGATTGAGGATTGGACATTGAGGACTGAGTGTTGAGGGTTGAGTGATGAGAATTGACGTTTGTGCATAGAGATTTGAAGATTGCAGATGGAGTATTGAGTATTGAAGACAGTGAATTGAGGATTTTCTATTGAGGATTGAGGATTGACAACTGATTGTTGAGAACTGAGGGCTGAAGAATGAGGGTACAGGATTGAGGATTCAGAATTGAGGTTTGACGACTGAGGATTGAGTATCGAAGATTGTGTATTGAGGATTGAAGGTTGAGGTTTGACGATTGAGGATTGAGGATTGAGGATGAGGGCTGAGGGATGAGGATTGAGGATTCAGTGCAGAGGACTGAGGATTGAGGGTTGAGAATTGAGGATTGAGGATTGAGGATTGAAGATTGAGGATTGGGTATTGAGGATTGAAGAATGAGGGTTGAGGATTGAGGATTGAGGATGAGGGCTGAGGGTTGAGGATTGAGGATTGAGGATTGAGGATTTAGGATTGAGGATTGAAGATTGAGAATTGAGGATTGAGGATTGGACATTGAGAACTGAGTGTTGAGGGCTGAGTGATGAGAATTGATGTTTGTGGATAGAGATTTGAAGATAGCAGATTGAGTATTTAGTATTGAAAACTGTGAACTGAGAATATTCTATTGAGGATTGAGGATTGACAACTGATTGTTGAGGACTGAGGGCTGAAGATTGAGGATTCAGGATTGAGGATTCAGAATTGAGGTTTGAGGACTGAGGATTGAGGATTGAAGATTGAGTATCGAGTATTGAAGATTGAGGATTGAGGATTGAGGATTGAGTATTGAGGATGAGGGCCGAGGGTTGACGATTGAGGATTGAGGATTGAGGATTGAAGGTTGAGTATTCAGGTTTGAAGATTGACGTTTGAGGATCGGGGATTGAGGATCGAAAAATTGAGGATTGAGGATTGAAGGTTCAGTATTGAGGATAGAACATTGAGGATTGAGGATTAAGGATTGAGGATTGAGTATTGAAGATTGAGGATTGGGGACTGAGTGTTGAGGGTTGAGTGATGAGAATAGATGTTTGAGGATAGAGGTTTGAAGATTGCAGATTGTGTTTTGAGTATTGAATACTACGAATTGGGGATATTCTATTGAGGATTGAGGATTGACAACTGATTGTAGAGGACTGAGGGCTGAAGATTGAGAATTCAGTATTGAGGATTCAGGATTGAGGTTTGAGGACTGAGGATTGAGCACTGACGATTGAGGTTTGAGGATTGAAGATTGAATATTGATGATTGAATATTGAGTATTGAGGAATCAGCATTGAGGTTTGTGGTCTGAGGATTGAAGATTGAGGATTGAGGATTGAGGATTGACGATTGAGTATTGAAGATTGAGGATTGATGACTGAGGATTGAGGATTGAAGATTGAGGATTGAGGATTGAGGATTGAGGATTGAGGATTGAGGATTGAGTATTGAGGATTGAAGATTGAGGATTGGGGATTGAGCATTGAGGATTGAGGATTAAAGATTGAAGATTGAGGATTGGGGACTGAGGATTGAAGATTCAGGATTGAGGATTGGGAATTGAGGATTGAGAATTGAAGACTGAAGATTCAGTATCTTGGATTGAAGATTGAGAATTGAGGAATGAGTATTGAATATTGAGGACTGAGTGTTGAGGGCTCAGTGATGAGGACTGATGTTTGTGGATAGAGATTTGAAGATAGCAGATTCAGTATTTAGTATTGAAAACTGTGTATTGAGAATATTCTATTGAGGATTGAGGATTGACAACTGATTGTTGAGGACTGAGGGCTGAAGATTGAGGATTCAGGATTGAGGATTCAGAATTGAGGTTTGAGGACTGAGGATTGAGGATTGAAGATTGTGTATTGAGGATTGAAGATTGTGGATTGATGATTGAGGATTGAGGATTGAGGACGAGGGCTGAGGGCTGAGGACTGAGTTTTGAGGACTGAGGACTGAGGGTTGAGGATCGAGAATTGAGAATTGAGGATTGAGGATTGAAGATTGAGGATTGGGTATTGAGGAATGAAGAATGAGGATTGAAGACTGAGGATTGAGGATTGAGGATTGAAGATTGAGTATTGAGGATTGAAGACTGACGATTGAGGATTGAGGATTGAGGATTGAGGGTTGAGGATTGAGGATTGAAGATTGAGTATTGAGGATTGAAGATTGAGGATTGAGGATTGAGGATTGTGGATTGAGGAATGAGGATTGAAGATTGAGGATTGGGGACTGAGGGTTGAGGGCTGAGTGATGAGAATTGATGTTTGTGGATAGAGATTTGAAGATTGCAGATTGAGTATTAAGTATTGAAAACTGTGAACTGATGATACTCTATTGAGGATTGAGGAGTGACAGCTGATTGTTGAGGACTGAGGGCTGAAGATTGAGGATTCAGGATTGAGGATTCAGAATTGAGGTTTGAGGACTGAGGATTGAGGATTGAAGATTGCGTATTGAGGATTGAAGGTTGTGGATTGATGATTGAGGATTGAGGATTGAGGACGAGGGCTGAGGGCTGAGGACTGAGTTTTGAGGACTGAGGACTGAGGGTTGAGGATCGAGAATTGAGAATTGAGGATTGAGGATTGAAGATTGAGGATTGGGTATTGAGGAATGAAGAATGAGGATTGAAGACTGAGGATTGAGGATTGAGGATTGAAGATTGAGTATTGAGGATTGAAGACTGACGATTGAGGATTGAGGATTGAGGATTGAGGGTTGAGGATTGAGGATTGAAGATTGAGTATTGAGGATTGAAGATTGAGGATTGAGGATTGAGGATTGTGGATTGAGGAATGAGGATTGAAGATTGAGGATTGGGGACTGAGTGTTGAGGGCTGAGTGATGAGAATTGATGTTTGTGGATAGAGATTTGAAGATTGCAGATTGAGTATTAAGTATTGAAAACTGTGAACTGATGATACTCTATTGAGGATTGAGGAGTGACAGCTGATTGTTGAGGACTGAGGGCTGAAGATTGAGGATTCAGAATTGAGGATTCAGGATTGAGGTTTGAGGACTGAGGATTGAGGATTGAGGACTGAGGACTGAGGATTGAGAATTGAGGATTGAACATTGAGGATTGTGTATTGCGGATTGAACATTGAGGATTGAGGATTGAGGATTGAGCATTGAGGACTGAGGATTGAAGATTCAGTATTGAGGATTGAAGATTGAGGATTGAGGATTCAGGATTGAGGATTGAGGATTGAAGATTGAGGATTGGGGACTGAGTGTTGAGGGTTGAGTGATGAGAATAGATGTTTGATGATAGAGATTTGAAGATAGCAGATTGAGTTTTGAGTATTGAAAACTGTGAATTGTGGATATTCTATTGAGGATTGAGGATTGACAACTGATTGTAGAGGACTGAGGGCTGAAGATTGAGAATTTCAGGATTGAGGATTCAGGATTGATGTTTGAGGACTGAGGATTGAGGACTGAGGATTGAGGTTTGAGGATTGAAGATTGAATATTGATGATTGAAGATTGAGTATTGAGGATTCAGAATTGAGGTTTGAGGACTGAGGATTGAAGATTGAGGATTGAGGATTGTGGATGAGGGCTGAGGGTTGAGGATTGAGGATTGAGGATTGAGGATTGAGGGTTGAGCATGGAGGATTGAAGGTTGTGGATTGGGGATTGAGGATTGAAGATTCTGGATTAAGGATTGAGGATTGAGGATTGGGGATTGAGGATTGAAGATTGAATATTGATGATTGAAAGTTGAGGATTGAGGATTGAGGGTTGTGGATTGAGGATTGCAGATTGAGTATTGAGGGTCGAAAATTGAGGATTGACGATTCAGAATTGAGGATTGAGGATTGAGGATTGAGGATTGAGGATTGAACATTGAGTATTCATGGTTGAGTGTTGAGGGTTGGGGATTGAGGACGAGGACTGACGGTTGAGGATTGAAGATTGAGTATTGAGGATTGAAGATTGAGGATTGGGGATTGAGGACTGAGGATTGAGGATCGAGGAATGAGGATCGAGGATGGAGGATGAGTGGTGAGGGTTGAGGATTGAGGATTGAGTATTGAAACCTGCGAATTCAGGATATTCTATTGAGTATTGAGTATTGAGGATTGATGGTTGAGTATTGAGGATTGAGGATTAAGGATTGAGTATTGAAAAATTGAGGATTGATGATTGAGGATTGAGGAATGAGGATTGAGGATTGAGGATTGAGGATTGAAGATTGGGTATTGAGGATTGAAGATTGAGGATTGGGGATTGAGGATTGAGGATTGAGGATTGAGCATTGAAGATTGAGGATTTGGGACTGAGGATTGAAGATTCAGTATTGAGGATTGAAGATTGAGTATTGAGGATTGAGGATCGAAGATTGAGGACTGAGTGTTGAGGGTTGATTGATGAGAATTGATGTTTGTGTATTGAGATTTGAAGATTGAAGATTGGGGATTGAGTATTGAAAACAGAGAATTGAGGATATTCTATTGAGGACTGAGGATTTACGATTGATTGTTGAGGACTGAGGTCTGCAGACAGAGGATTCAGGTTTGAGGATTCGGGTTTGAGGTTTGAGGACTGAGGATTGAGGGTTGAGGATTGAGGATTGAAGATTGACGGTTGAGGATTGAGGATTGAGGATGGAGGATTCAAGAGAGAGGACTGAGTGTTGAGGATTGAGTGTTGAGAATTGACTTTTCAGGATTGAGATTTGATTATTGTATATTGTGGATAGAGTATTGAACCATTAGATTTCAGGATGTTCTATTGAGTATTGAGAATTGAGGATTGATGGTTGAGTATTGAGGATCGATGGTTGAGGGTTGTGTGTTGAATATTGAGGATTGAGGACTGAGGACTGAGGATTGAGGATTGAGGTTGAAGATTGAGTATTGATGGTTGAGTATTGAGGGTTGAGGACTGAGGACGAGGGCTGACGGTTGAGGATTGAGGTTTGAGGATTGTGGATTGAGGATTGAGGACTGAGGATTGAGGATTTTGGATTGAGCATTGAGGATTGAAGATTGTGGACTGGGATTGAGGGTTGAATATTGAGGATTAAGGATTGAGGATTGGGGATTGAGGCTCTAGGATTGGAGATTGACTATTGAGGATTGAAGGTTGAGGATTGAGGATTGAGGATTGAGAATTGTGAACTGAGGATGAGGACTGAGGTTTGAGGAATGAGGTTTGAGGAACGAGGATTGAGGATTGAGGATTGAGGACTGCGGATTGACGATTGATTATTGAATATTGAGGATTGATGACTGAGGATTGAGGATTGAGGATTGAGGATTGAGGAATGAGGATTGAATGTTGAAGATTGAGTACTGAGGATTCAGGATTGATGACTGAGGATTGAGGATCGAGGATAGAGGATGAGGGCTGAGGGTAGAGGATTGAGGTTTGAGTATTGAATCCTGCGAATTCAGGATATTCTATTGAGTATTGAGAATTGAGGATTGATGGTTGAGAATTGAGGATTGAGAATTGAGGATTGAGGATTGAGGATTGAAGGTTGAGTATTGAGGATTGAAGATTGAGGATTGTGGTTTGAGGATTGAGTATTGAGGATTCAGGATTGAAGATTGAGGATTGGGGACTGAGGATTGAAGATTGAGGATTGAGGATTGAGGTTTGAGGATTGAGGTTTAAGGACTGAGGACTGAGGGTTGAGGATTGAGAATTGAGGATTGAGGATTGAGGATTGAAGATTGAGGATTGGGTATTGAGGATTGAAGAATGAGGATTGAGGATTGAGGTTTGAGGATTGAGGATTGAAGATTGAGTATTGGGGATTGAAGATTGACGATCGAGGATTGAGGATTGAGGATTGAGGATTGGGGATTGAGGATTGAAGATTGAGTATTGAGGGTTGAAGGTTGAGGATAGTGGATTGAGTACTGTGGATTGAGGATTGAATATTGAGGATTGGGGACTAAGTGTTGAGGGTTGAGTGATGAGAATTGATGTTTGTGGATAGAGATTTGAAAATTGCAAATTGTGTATTGAGTATTGAAAACTGTGAACTGAGAATATTCTATTGAGGATTGAGGATTGACAACTGATTGTTGAGGACTGAGGGCTGAAGATTGAGGATTCAGGATTGAGGATTCAGAATTGAGGTTTGAGGACTGAGGATTGAGGATTGAAGATTGAGTATCGAGTATTGAAGATTGAGGATTGAGGATTGAGGATTGAGTATTGAGGATGAGGGCCGAGGGTTGACGATTGAGGATTGAGGATTGAGGATTGAAGGTTGAGTATTCAGGTTTGAAGATTGACGTTTGAGGATCGGGGATTGAGGATCGAAAAATTGAGGATTGAGGATTGAAGGTTCAGTATTGAGGATAGAACATTGAGGATTGAGGATTAAGGATTGAGGATTGAGTATTGAAGATTGAGGATTGGGGACTGAGTGTTGAGGGTTGAGTGATGAGAATAGATGTTTGAGGATAGAGGTTTGAAGATTGCAGATTGTGTTTTGAGTATTGAATACTACGAATTGGGGATATTCTATTGAGGATTGAGGATTGACAACTGATTGTAGAGGACTGAGGGCTGAAGATTGAGAATTCAGTATTGAGGATTCAGGATTGAGGTTTGAGGACTGAGGATTGAGCACTGACGATTGAGGTTTGAGGATTGAAGATTGAATATTGATGATTGAATATTGAGTATTGAGGAATCAGCATTGAGGTTTGTGGTCTGAGGATTGAAGATTGAGGATTGAGGATTGAGGATTGACGATTGAGTATTGAAGATTGAGGATTGATGACTGAGGATTGAGGATTGAAGATTGAGGATTGAGGATTGAGGATTGAGGATTGAGGATTGAGGATTGAGTATTGAGGATTGAAGATTGAGGATTGGGGATTGAGCATTGAGGATTGAGGATTAAAGATTGAAGATTGAGGATTGGGGACTGAGGATTGAAGATTCAGGATTGAGGATTGGGAATTGAGGATTGAGAATTGAAGACTGAAGATTCAGTATCTTGGATTGAAGATTGAGAATTGAGGAATGAGTATTGAATATTGAGGACTGAGTGTTGAGGGCTCAGTGATGAGGACTGATGTTTGTGGATAGAGATTTGAAGATAGCAGATTCAGTATTTAGTATTGAAAACTGTGTATTGAGAATATTCTATTGAGGATTGAGGATTGACAACTGATTGTTGAGGACTGAGGGCTGAAGATTGAGGATTCAGGATTGAGGATTCAGAATTGAGGTTTGAGGACTGAGGATTGAGGATTGAAGATTGTGTATTGAGGATTGAAGATTGTGGATTGATGATTGAGGATTGAGGATTGAGGACGAGGGCTGAGGGCTGAGGACTGAGTTTTGAGGACTGAGGACTGAGGGTTGAGGATCGAGAATTGAGAATTGAGGATTGAGGATTGAAGATTGAGGATTGGGTATTGAGGAATGAAGAATGAGGATTGAAGACTGAGGATTGAGGATTGAGGATTGAAGATTGAGTATTGAGGATTGAAGACTGACGATTGAGGATTGAGGATTGAGGATTGAGGGTTGAGGATTGAGGATTGAAGATTGAGTATTGAGGATTGAAGATTGAGGATTGAGGATTGAGGATTGTGGATTGAGGAATGAGGATTGAAGATTGAGGATTGGGGACTGAGGGTTGAGGGCTGAGTGATGAGAATTGATGTTTGTGGATAGAGATTTGAAGATTGCAGATTGAGTATTAAGTATTGAAAACTGTGAACTGATGATACTCTATTGAGGATTGAGGAGTGACAGCTGATTGTTGAGGACTGAGGGCTGAAGATTGAGGATTCAGGATTGAGGATTCAGAATTGAGGTTTGAGGACTGAGGATTGAGGATTGAAGATTGCGTATTGAGGATTGAAGGTTGTGGATTGATGATTGAGGATTGAGGATTGAGGACGAGGGCTGAGGGCTGAGGACTGAGTTTTGAGGACTGAGGACTGAGGGTTGAGGATCGAGAATTGAGAATTGAGGATTGAGGATTGAAGATTGAGGATTGGGTATTGAGGAATGAAGAATGAGGATTGAAGACTGAGGATTGAGGATTGAGGATTGAAGATTGAGTATTGAGGATTGAAGACTGACGATTGAGGATTGAGGATTGAGGATTGAGGGTTGAGGATTGAGGATTGAAGATTGAGTATTGAGGATTGAAGATTGAGGATTGAGGATTGAGGATTGTGGATTGAGGAATGAGGATTGAAGATTGAGGATTGGGGACTGAGTGTTGAGGGCTGAGTGATGAGAATTGATGTTTGTGGATAGAGATTTGAAGATTGCAGATTGAGTATTAAGTATTGAAAACTGTGAACTGATGATACTCTATTGAGGATTGAGGAGTGACAGCTGATTGTTGAGGACTGAGGGCTGAAGATTGAGGATTCAGAATTGAGGATTCAGGATTGAGGTTTGAGGACTGAGGATTGAGGATTGAGGACTGAGGACTGAGGATTGAGAATTGAGGATTGAACATTGAGGATTGTGTATTGCGGATTGAACATTGAGGATTGAGGATTGAGGATTGAGCATTGAGGACTGAGGATTGAAGATTCAGTATTGAGGATTGAAGATTGAGGATTGAGGATTCAGGATTGAGGATTGAGGATTGAAGATTGAGGATTGGGGACTGAGTGTTGAGGGTTGAGTGATGAGAATAGATGTTTGATGATAGAGATTTGAAGATAGCAGATTGAGTTTTGAGTATTGAAAACTGTGAATTGTGGATATTCTATTGAGGATTGAGGATTGACAACTGATTGTAGAGGACTGAGGGCTGAAGATTGAGAATTCAGGATTGAGGATTCAGGATTGATGTTTGAGGACTGAGGATTGAGGACTGAGGATTGAGGTTTGAGGATTGAAGATTGAATATTGATGATTGAAGATTGAGTATTGAGGATTCAGAATTGAGGTTTGAGGACTGAGGATTGAAGATTGAGGATTGAGGATTGTGGATGAGGGCTGAGGGTTGAGGATTGAGGATTGAGGATTGAGGATTGAGGGTTGAGCATGGAGGATTGAAGGTTGTGGATTGGGGATTGAGGATTGAAGATTCTGGATTAAGGATTGAGGATTGAGGATTGGGGATTGAGGATTGAAGATTGAATATTGATGATTGAAAGTTGAGGATTGAGGATTGAGGGTTGTGGATTGAGGATTGCAGATTGAGTATTGAGGGTCGAAAATTGAGGATTGACGATTCAGAATTGAGGATTGAGGATTGAGGATTGAGGATTGAGGATTGAACATTGAGTATTCATGGTTGAGTGTTGAGGGTTGGGGATTGAGGACGAGGACTGACGGTTGAGGATTGAAGATTGAGTATTGAGGATTGAAGATTGAGGATTGGGGATTGAGGACTGAGGATTGAGGATCGAGGAATGAGGATCGAGGATGGAGGATGAGTGGTGAGGGTTGAGGATTGAGGATTGAGTATTGAAACCTGCGAATTCAGGATATTCTATTGAGTATTGAGTATTGAGGATTGATGGTTGAGTATTGAGGATTGAGGATTAAGGATTGAGTATTGAAAAATTGAGGATTGATGATTGAGGATTGAGGAATGAGGATTGAGGATTGAGGATTGAGGATTGAAGATTGGGTATTGAGGATTGAAGATTGAGGATTGGGGATTGAGGATTGAGGATTGAGGATTGAGCATTGAAGATTGAGGATTTGGGACTGAGGATTGAAGATTCAGTATTGAGGATTGAAGATTGAGTATTGAGGATTGAGGATCGAAGATTGAGGACTGAGTGTTGAGGGTTGATTGATGAGAATTGATGTTTGTGTATTGAGATTTGAAGATTGAAGATTGGGGATTGAGTATTGAAAACAGAGAATTGAGGATATTCTATTGAGGACTGAGGATTTACGATTGATTGTTGAGGACTGAGGTCTGCAGACAGAGGATTCAGGTTTGAGGATTCGGGTTTGAGGTTTGAGGACTGAGGATTGAGGGTTGAGGATTGAGGATTGAAAATTGACGGTTGAGGATTGAGGATTGAGGATGGAGGATTCAAGAGAGAGGACTGAGTGTTGAGGATTGAGTGTTGAGAATTGACGTTTCAGGATTGAGATTTGATTATTGTATATTGTGGATAGAGTATTGAACCATTAGATTTCAGGATGTTCTATTGAGTATTGAGAATTGAGTATTGATGGTTGAGTATTGAGGATCGATGGTTGAGGGTTGTGTGTTGAATATTGAGGATTGAGGACTGAGGACTGAGGATTGAGGATTGAGGTTGAAGATTGAGTATTGATGGTTCAGTATTGAGGGTTGAGGACTGAGGACGAGGGCTGACGGTTGAGGATTGAGGTTTGAGGATTGTGGATTGAGGATTGAGGACTGAGGATTGAGGATTTTGGATTGAGCATTGAGGATTGAAGATTGTGGACTGGGATTGAGGGTTGAATATTGAGGATTAAGGATTGAGGATTGGGGATTGAGGCTCTAGGATTGGAGATTGACTATTGAGGATTGAAGGTTGAGGATTGAGGATTGAGGATTGAGAATTGTGAACTGAGGATGAGGACTGAGGTTTGAGGAATGAGGTTTGAGGAACGAGGATTGAGGATTGAGGATTGAGGACTGCGGATTGACGATTGATTATTGAATATTGAGGATTGATGACTGAGGATTGAGGATTGAGGATTGAGGATTGAGGAATGAGGATTGAATGTTGAAGATTGAGTACTGAGGATTCAGGATTGATGACTGAGGATTGAGGATCGAGGATAGAGGATGAGGGCTGAGGGTAGAGGATTGAGGTTTGAGTATTGAATCCTGCGAATTCAGGATATTCTATTGAGTATTGAGAATTGAGGATTGATGGTTGAGAATTGAGGATTGAGAATTGAGGATTGAGGATTGAGGATTGAAGGTTGAGTATTGAGGATTGAAGATTGAGGATTGTGGTTTGAGGATTGAGTATTGAGGATTCAGGATTGAAGATTGAGGATTGGGGACTGAGGATTGAAGATTGAGGATTGAGGATTGAGGTTTGAGGATTGAGGTTTAAGGACTGAGGACTGAGGGTTGAGGATTGAGAATTGAGGATTGAGGATTGAGGATTGAAGATTGAGGATTGGGTATTGAGGATTGAAGAATGAGGATTGAGGATTGAGGTTTGAGGATTGAGGATTGAAGATTGAGTATTGGGGATTGAAGATTGACGATCGAGGATTGAGGATTGAGGATTGAGGATTGGGGATTGAGGATTGAAGATTGAGTATTGAGGGTTGAAGGTTGAGGATAGTGGATTGAGTACTGTGGATTGAGGATTGAATATTGAGGATTGGGGACTAAGTGTTGAGGGTTGAGTGATGAGAATTGATGTTTGTGGATAGAGATTTGAAAATTGCAAATTGTGTATTGAGTATTGAAAACTGTGAATTGATGATATTCTATAGAAGATTGAGGATTGACAACTGATTGTTGAGGACTGAGTGCTGAAGATTGAGGATTCAGTATTGTGGATTCAGGATTGAGGTTTGAGGACAGAGGATTGAGGATTGAGGATTGAAGATTGAATATTGATGATAGAAGATTGAGGATTGAGGATTGAGGGTTGTGGTTTGAGGAAGAGGACTGAGGGTTGAGTATGTATGTTTGAGGTCTGAGAATGGAGGATAGAGGATTGAGAATTTAGGAGTGAGGATTGAGGATTGAGGATTGGGGATTGAGTATTGAGGGTTGAAGGTTGAGGATAGAGGATTGAGGATTGAGGATTGAGGATTGAGGATTGAGGATTGAAGGTTGAGTATTGAGGATTGAAGATTGAGGATTGAGGTTTGAGGATTGAGGATTGAGGATTCAGGATTGAAGATTGAGTATTGGGTACTGAGGATTGAGATTTGATCATTGAATATTGTGGATTCAGTATTGAACCATGAGAATTCAGGATATTCCATTGAGTATTGAGTATTGAGGATTGATGGTTGAGGGTTGTGTGTTGAATATTGAGAATTGAGGATTTAGGATTGAGGATTGGGGTTTGAGGATTGAAAATTGAGTATTGATGATTGAGTATTGAGGGTTGAGGATTGGGGACGAGGACTGACGGTTGAGGGTTGAGGTTTGAGGATTGAGGATTGAGGATTGAGGATTGAAGATTGAGGATTGGGTACTGAGGATTGAAGATTCTGGATTGAGGATTGAGGATTGAGGATTGAGTATTGAGGATTGAAGATTCAGTATTGAGGATTGAAGATTGAGAATTGAGGATTGAGGAATGAACATTGAGGATTGAGGATTGAAGGTTTAGTATTGAGGATTGAAGATTGAGGATTGAGGATTCAGGATTGAGTATTGAGGATTGAAAGTTGAGGATTGGGGACTGAGTGTTGAGGGTTGAGTGATGAGGATTGATGTTTGTGGATAGAGATTTGAAGATTGCAGATTGAGTATTGAGTATTGAAAGCTGTGAATTGAGGATATTCTATTGTGGATTGAGGATTGAGGATTGACAACTGACTGTTGAGGACTGAGGACTGAGGTTTGTGGATTGAGAATTGAGGATTGAGGATTGAGGATTGAAGATTGAGGATTGGTTATTGAGGATTGAATGATGAGGGTTGAGGATTGAGGATTGAGAATTGAGGATTGAAGACTGAGTATTCAGGGTTGAAGATTGACGATTGAGGATTGAGGATTGAGGATTGAGGGTTGAGGATTGAGGATTGAGGATTGAAGATTGAGTATTGAGTATTGAATATTGAGGATTGAGGATTGAGGATTGAGGATCGAGGATTGAGGATTGAGGATTGGGGATTGAAGACTGAGTATTCAGGGTTGGAGATTGACGATTGAGGATTGAGGATTGACGATTGAGAGTTGAGGATTGAGGATTGAAGATTGAGTATTGAGGATTGAAGGTTGAGGATTGAGGATTGAGGATTGAGGATTGAGGATTGAAAGTTGAGGATTTGGGACTGAGTGTTGAGGGTTGAGTGATGAGGATTGATGTTTGTGGATAGAGATTTGAAGATTGCAGATTGAGTATTGAGTATTGAAAACTGTGAATTGAGGATATTCTATTGAGGATTGAGGATTGACAACTGATTGTTGAGGACTTAGGGCTGAAGATTGATGATTCAGTGTTGAGGATTCAGAATTGAGGTTTGAGGACTCAGGATTGAGGATTGAAGATTGAGTATTGAGGACTGAATGCTGAGGATTGAGGATTGAGGATTGAGGATTGAGGATTGAGGATTGAAGATTGAGTATTGAGAATTGAAGATTGAGGATTGAGGATTGAGGATTGAGGATTGAGGATTGAGGATTGAAGATTGAGGATTGAGGATTGAGGATGAGGGCTGAGTGTTGAGGATTTATGTTTGAGTACTGAATCCAGAGAATTCAGGATATTCTATTGAGTATTGAGAATTGAGGATTGATGGTTGAGGACTGCGGTCTGAAGATTGAGGATTAAGGATTGACGATTCAGAATTGAGGTTTGAGGACTCAGGATTCAGGATTGAAGATTGGGTATTGAGGATTGAAGATTGAGGATTGAGGATTGAGGATTGAGGATTGAGGATTGAGGATTGAGGATTGAAGATCGAGTATTGAGTATTGAAGATTGAGGATAGAAGATTGAGGGTTGAGGATTGAGGATTGAAGATTGAGGATTGGGGACTGAGGATTGAAGATTGAGGACTGAGGACTGAGGATTGAGGATTGAAGATTGAGGATTGAGGACTGAGGATTGAGAATTGAAGATTGAGTATCGAGGATTGAAGATTGAGGATTGAGGATTGAGGATTGAGGATTGTGGATGAGGGCTGAGGGTTGAGGATTGAGGTTTAAGGACTGAGGGCTGAGGTTTGAGGATTGAGAATTGAGGATTGAGGATTGAGGATTGAAGATTGAGGATTGGGTATTGAGGATTGAAGAATGAGGATTGAGGATTGAGGATTGAGGATTGAAGGTTGCAGATTGAGTATTGAGTATTGAAAACTGTGAATTGAGGATATTCTATTGAGGATTGAGGATTGAGGATTGACAACTGACTGTCGAGGACTGAGGACTGAGGATTGAGGATTGAGAATGGAGGATTGAGGATTGAGGATAGAAGATTGAGGATTGGGTATTTAGGATTGAAGAATGGGGGTTCAGGATTGAGGATCGAGGATTGAGGATTGAAGACTGAGTATTCAGGATTGAAGATTGACGATTGAGGATTGAGGATTGGGGATTGAGAGTTCAGGATTGAGGATTGAAGATTGAGTATTGAGGATTGAAGGTTGAGGATTGAGGATTGAGGATTGAGGATTGAGGATTGAAAGTTGAGGATTGGGGACTGAGGATTGAAGATTCAGGATTGAGGATTGGGAATTGAGGATTGAGAATTGAAGACTGAAGATTCAGTATCTTGGATTGAAGATTGAGAATTGAGGAATGAGTATTGAATATTGAGGACTGAGTGTTGAGGGCTCAGTGATGAGGACTGATGTTTGTGGATAGAGATTTGAAGATAGCAGATTCAGTATTTAGTATTGAAAACTGTGTATTGAGAATATTCTAT
Organism: Calliopsis andreniformis; assembly: GCF_051401765.1. Classification (NCBI taxonomy): domain Eukaryota; kingdom Metazoa; phylum Arthropoda; class Insecta; order Hymenoptera; family Andrenidae; genus Calliopsis; species Calliopsis andreniformis. The sequence goes on along the minus strand of NW_027480450.1, from coordinate 91,089 downwards.
TGAGGATTGAGGATTGACAACTGATTGTTGAGGACTGAGGGCTGAAGATTGAGGATTCAGGATTGAGGATTCAGAATTGAGGTTTGAGGACTGAGGATTGAGGATTGAAGATTGTGTATTGAGGATTGAAGATTGTGGATTGATGATTGAGGATTGAGGATTGAGGACGAGGGCTGAGGGCTGAGGACTGAGTTTTGAGGACTGAGGACTGAGGGTTGAGGATCGAGAATTGAGAATTGAGGATTGAGGATTGAAGATTGAGGATTGGGTATTGAGGAATGAAGAATGAGGATTGAAGACTGAGGATTGAGGATTGAGGATTGAAGATTGAGTATTGAGGATTGAAGACTGACGATTGAGGATTGAGGATTGAGGATTGAGGGTTGAGGATTGAGGATTGAAGATTGAGTATTGAGGATTGAAGATTGAGGATTGAGGATTGAGGATTGTGGATTGAGGAATGAGGATTGAAGATTGAGGATTGGGGACTGAGGGTTGAGGGCTGAGTGATGAGAATTGATGTTTGTGGATAGAGATTTGAAGATTGCAGATTGAGTATTAAGTATTGAAAACTGTGAACTGATGATACTCTATTGAGGATTGAGGAGTGACAGCTGATTGTTGAGGACTGAGGGCTGAAGATTGAGGATTCAGGATTGAGGATTCAGAATTGAGGTTTGAGGACTGAGGATTGAGGATTGAAGATTGCGTATTGAGGATTGAAGGTTGTGGATTGATGATTGAGGATTGAGGATTGAGGACGAGGGCTGAGGGCTGAGGACTGAGTTTTGAGGACTGAGGACTGAGGGTTGAGGATCGAGAATTGAGAATTGAGGATTGAGGATTGAAGATTGAGGATTGGGTATTGAGGAATGAAGAATGAGGATTGAAGACTGAGGATTGAGGATTGAGGATTGAAGATTGAGTATTGAGGATTGAAGACTGACGATTGAGGATTGAGGATTGAGGATTGAGGGTTGAGGATTGAGGATTGAAGATTGAGTATTGAGGATTGAAGATTGAGGATTGAGGATTGAGGATTGTGGATTGAGGAATGAGGATTGAAGATTGAGGATTGGGGACTGAGTGTTGAGGGCTGAGTGATGAGAATTGATGTTTGTGGATAGAGATTTGAAGATTGCAGATTGAGTATTAAGTATTGAAAACTGTGAACTGATGATACTCTATTGAGGATTGAGGAGTGACAGCTGATTGTTGAGGACTGAGGGCTGAAGATTGAGGATTCAGAATTGAGGATTCAGGATTGAGGTTTGAGGACTGAGGATTGAGGATTGAGGACTGAGGACTGAGGATTGAGAATTGAGGATTGAACATTGAGGATTGTGTATTGCGGATTGAACATTGAGGATTGAGGATTGAGGATTGAGCATTGAGGACTGAGGATTGAAGATTCAGTATTGAGGATTGAAGATTGAGGATTGAGGATTCAGGATTGAGGATTGAGGATTGAAGATTGAGGATTGGGGACTGAGTGTTGAGGGTTGAGTGATGAGAATAGATGTTTGATGATAGAGATTTGAAGATAGCAGATTGAGTTTTGAGTATTGAAAACTGTGAATTGTGGATATTCTATTGAGGATTGAGGATTGACAACTGATTGTAGAGGACTGAGGGCTGAAGATTGAGAATTTCAGGATTGAGGATTCAGGATTGATGTTTGAGGACTGAGGATTGAGGACTGAGGATTGAGGTTTGAGGATTGAAGATTGAATATTGATGATTGAAGATTGAGTATTGAGGATTCAGAATTGAGGTTTGAGGACTGAGGATTGAAGATTGAGGATTGAGGATTGTGGATGAGGGCTGAGGGTTGAGGATTGAGGATTGAGGATTGAGGATTGAGGGTTGAGCATGGAGGATTGAAGGTTGTGGATTGGGGATTGAGGATTGAAGATTCTGGATTAAGGATTGAGGATTGAGGATTGGGGATTGAGGATTGAAGATTGAATATTGATGATTGAAAGTTGAGGATTGAGGATTGAGGGTTGTGGATTGAGGATTGCAGATTGAGTATTGAGGGTCGAAAATTGAGGATTGACGATTCAGAATTGAGGATTGAGGATTGAGGATTGAGGATTGAGGATTGAACATTGAGTATTCATGGTTGAGTGTTGAGGGTTGGGGATTGAGGACGAGGACTGACGGTTGAGGATTGAAGATTGAGTATTGAGGATTGAAGATTGAGGATTGGGGATTGAGGACTGAGGATTGAGGATCGAGGAATGAGGATCGAGGATGGAGGATGAGTGGTGAGGGTTGAGGATTGAGGATTGAGTATTGAAACCTGCGAATTCAGGATATTCTATTGAGTATTGAGTATTGAGGATTGATGGTTGAGTATTGAGGATTGAGGATTAAGGATTGAGTATTGAAAAATTGAGGATTGATGATTGAGGATTGAGGAATGAGGATTGAGGATTGAGGATTGAGGATTGAAGATTGGGTATTGAGGATTGAAGATTGAGGATTGGGGATTGAGGATTGAGGATTGAGGATTGAGCATTGAAGATTGAGGATTTGGGACTGAGGATTGAAGATTCAGTATTGAGGATTGAAGATTGAGTATTGAGGATTGAGGATCGAAGATTGAGGACTGAGTGTTGAGGGTTGATTGATGAGAATTGATGTTTGTGTATTGAGATTTGAAGATTGAAGATTGGGGATTGAGTATTGAAAACAGAGAATTGAGGATATTCTATTGAGGACTGAGGATTTACGATTGATTGTTGAGGACTGAGGTCTGCAGACAGAGGATTCAGGTTTGAGGATTCGGGTTTGAGGTTTGAGGACTGAGGATTGAGGGTTGAGGATTGAGGATTGAAGATTGACGGTTGAGGATTGAGGATTGAGGATGGAGGATTCAAGAGAGAGGACTGAGTGTTGAGGATTGAGTGTTGAGAATTGACGTTTCAGGATTGAGATTTGATTATTGTATATTGTGGATAGAGTATTGAACCATTAGATTTCAGGATGTTCTATTGAGTATTGAGAATTGAGGATTGATGGTTGAGTATTGAGGATCGATGGTTGAGGGTTGTGTGTTGAATATTGAGGATTGAGGACTGAGGACTGAGGATTGAGGATTGAGGTTGAAGATTGAGTATTGATGGTTGAGTATTGAGGGTTGAGGACTGAGGACGAGGGCTGACGGTTGAGGATTGAGGTTTGAGGATTGTGGATTGAGGATTGAGGACTGAGGATTGAGGATTTTGGATTGAGCATTGAGGATTGAAGATTGTGGACTGGGATTGAGGGTTGAATATTGAGGATTAAGGATTGAGGATTGGGGATTGAGGCTCTAGGATTGGAGATTGACTATTGAGGATTGAAGGTTGAGGATTGAGGATTGAGGATTGAGAATTGTGAACTGAGGATGAGGACTGAGGTTTGAGGAATGAGGTTTGAGGAACGAGGATTGAGGATTGAGGATTGAGGACTGCGGATTGACGATTGATTATTGAATATTGAGGATTGATGACTGAGGATTGAGGATTGAGGATTGAGGATTGAGGAATGAGGATTGAATGTTGAAGATTGAGTACTGAGGATTCAGGATTGATGACTGAGGATTGAGGATCGAGGATAGAGGATGAGGGCTGAGGGTAGAGGATTGAGGTTTGAGTATTGAATCCTGCGAATTCAGGATATTCTATTGAGTATTGAGAATTGAGGATTGATGGTTGAGAATTGAGGATTGAGAATTGAGGATTGAGGATTGAGGATTGAAGGTTGAGTATTGAGGATTGAAGATTGAGGATTGTGGTTTGAGGATTGAGTATTGAGGATTCAGGATTGAAGATTGAGGATTGGGGACTGAGGATTGAAGATTGAGGATTGAGGATTGAGGTTTGAGGATTGAGGTTTAAGGACTGAGGACTGAGGGTTGAGGATTGAGAATTGAGGATTGAGGATTGAGGATTGAAGATTGAGGATTGGGTATTGAGGATTGAAGAATGAGGATTGAGGATTGAGGTTTGAGGATTGAGGATTGAAGATTGAGTATTGGGGATTGAAGATTGACGATCGAGGATTGAGGATTGAGGATTGAGGATTGGGGATTGAGGATTGAAGATTGAGTATTGAGGGTTGAAGGTTGAGGATAGTGGATTGAGTACTGTGGATTGAGGATTGAATATTGAGGATTGGGGACTAAGTGTTGAGGGTTGAGTGATGAGAATTGATGTTTGTGGATAGAGATTTGAAAATTGCAAATTGTGTATTGAGTATTGAAAACTGTGAACTGAGAATATTCTATTGAGGATTGAGGATTGACAACTGATTGTTGAGGACTGAGGGCTGAAGATTGAGGATTCAGGATTGAGGATTGAGGGTTGAGGATTGAAGATTGAGTATTCAGGTTTGAAGATTGACGTTTGAGGATTGAGGATTGAGGATTGATAATTGAGGATTGAGGATTGAAGGTTCAGTATTGAGGATTGAAGATTGAGGATTGAGGATTAAGGATTGAGGATTGAGGATTGAAGATTGAGGATTGGGGCCTGAGTGTTGAGGGTTGAGTGATGAGAATAGATGTTTGAGGATTGATATTTGAAGATTGCAGATTGAGTTTTGAGTATTGAAATCTGTGAATTGAGGATATTCTATTGAGGATTGAGGATTGACAACTGATTGTAGAGGACTGAGGGCTGAAGATTGAGAATTCAGGATTGAGGATTCAGGATTGAGGTTTGAGGACTGAGGATTGAGGACTGAGGATTGAGGTTTGAGAATTGAAGATTGAATATTGATGATTGAAGATTGAGTATTGAGGATTCAGAATTGAGGTTTGAGGACTGAGGATTGAAGATTGAGGATTGAGGATTGAGGGTTGAGGATTGAGGATTGAGGATGAGGGCGGAGGGTTGAGGATTGAGGATTGAGGTTTGAGGATTGAGGATTGAAGATTGAGTATTGAGGATTGAAGATTGAGAATTGAGGATTGAGGATTGGACATTGAGGACTGAGTGTTGAGGGTTGAGTGATGAGAATTGACGTTTGTGCATAGAGATTTGAAGATTGCAGATGGAGTATTGAGTGTTGAAGACTGTGAATTGAGGATTTTCTATTGAGGATTGAGGATTGACAACTGATTGTTGAGAACTGAGGGCTGAAGAATGAGGGTACAGGATTGAGGATTCAGAATTGAGGTTTGACGACTGAGGATTGAGGATCGAAGATTGTGTATTGAGGATTGAAGGTTGAGGATTGACGATTGAGGATTGAGGATTGAGGATGAGGGCTGAGGGTTGAGGATTGAGGATTCAGGGCTGAGGACTGAGGATTGAGGGTTGAGAATTGAGGATTGAGGATTGAGGATTGAGGATTCAGGATTGAGGGTGAGGTCTGAGGGATGAGGATTGAGGTTTGAGGACTGAGTACTGAGGGTTGAGGATTGATGTTTGAGGATTGAGGATTGAGGATTGAAGATTGAGAATTGAGGATTGAGGATTGGACATTGAGGACTGAGTGTTGAGGGTTGAGTGATGAGAATTGACGTTTGTGCATAGAGATTTGAAGATTGCAGATGGAGTATTGAGTATTGAAGACAGTGAATTGAGGATTTTCTATTGAGGATTGAGGATTGACAACTGATTGTTGAGAACTGAGGGCTGAAGAATGAGGGTACAGGATTGAGGATTCAGAATTGAGGTTTGACGACTGAGGATTGAGTATCGAAGATTGTGTATTGAGGATTGAAGGTTGAGGTTTGACGATTGAGGATTGAGGATTGAGGATGAGGGCTGAGGGATGAGGATTGAGGATTCAGTGCAGAGGACTGAGGATTGAGGGTTGAGAATTGAGGATTGAGGATTGAGGATTGAAGATTGAGGATTGGGTATTGAGGATTGAAGAATGAGGGTTGAGGATTGAGGATTGAGGATGAGGGCTGAGGGTTGAGGATTGAGGATTGAGGATTGAGGATTTAGGATTGAGGATTGAAGATTGAGAATTGAGGATTGAGGATTGGACATTGAGAACTGAGTGTTGAGGGCTGAGTGATGAGAATTGATGTTTGTGGATAGAGATTTGAAGATAGCAGATTGAGTATTTAGTATTGAAAACTGTGAACTGAGAATATTCTATTGAGGATTGAGGATTGACAACTGATTGTTGAGGACTGAGGGCTGAAGATTGAGGATTCAGGATTGAGGATTCAGAATTGAGGTTTGAGGACTGAGGATTGAGGATTGAAGATTGAGTATCGAGTATTGAAGATTGAGGATTGAGGATTGAGGATTGAGTATTGAGGATGAGGGCCGAGGGTTGACGATTGAGGATTGAGGATTGAGGATTGAAGGTTGAGTATTCAGGTTTGAAGATTGACGTTTGAGGATCGGGGATTGAGGATCGAAAAATTGAGGATTGAGGATTGAAGGTTCAGTATTGAGGATAGAACATTGAGGATTGAGGATTAAGGATTGAGGATTGAGTATTGAAGATTGAGGATTGGGGACTGAGTGTTGAGGGTTGAGTGATGAGAATAGATGTTTGAGGATAGAGGTTTGAAGATTGCAGATTGTGTTTTGAGTATTGAATACTACGAATTGGGGATATTCTATTGAGGATTGAGGATTGACAACTGATTGTAGAGGACTGAGGGCTGAAGATTGAGAATTCAGTATTGAGGATTCAGGATTGAGGTTTGAGGACTGAGGATTGAGCACTGACGATTGAGGTTTGAGGATTGAAGATTGAATATTGATGATTGAATATTGAGTATTGAGGAATCAGCATTGAGGTTTGTGGTCTGAGGATTGAAGATTGAGGATTGAGGATTGAGGATTGACGATTGAGTATTGAAGATTGAGGATTGATGACTGAGGATTGAGGATTGAAGATTGAGGATTGAGGATTGAGGATTGAGGATTGAGGATTGAGGATTGAGTATTGAGGATTGAAGATTGAGGATTGGGGATTGAGCATTGAGGATTGAGGATTAAAGATTGAAGATTGAGGATTGGGGACTGAGGATTGAAGATTCAGGATTGAGGATTGGGAATTGAGGATTGAGAATTGAAGACTGAAGATTCAGTATCTTGGATTGAAGATTGAGAATTGAGGAATGAGTATTGAATATTGAGGACTGAGTGTTGAGGGCTCAGTGATGAGGACTGATGTTTGTGGATAGAGATTTGAAGATAGCAGATTCAGTATTTAGTATTGAAAACTGTGTATTGAGAATATTCTATTGAGGATTGAGGATTGACAACTGATTGTTGAGGACTGAGGGCTGAAGATTGAGGATTCAGGATTGAGGATTCAGAATTGAGGTTTGAGGACTGAGGATTGAGGATTGAAGATTGTGTATTGAGGATTGAAGATTGTGGATTGATGATTGAGGATTGAGGATTGAGGACGAGGGCTGAGGGCTGAGGACTGAGTTTTGAGGACTGAGGACTGAGGGTTGAGGATCGAGAATTGAGAATTGAGGATTGAGGATTGAAGATTGAGGATTGGGTATTGAGGAATGAAGAATGAGGATTGAAGACTGAGGATTGAGGATTGAGGATTGAAGATTGAGTATTGAGGATTGAAGACTGACGATTGAGGATTGAGGATTGAGGATTGAGGGTTGAGGATTGAGGATTGAAGATTGAGTATTGAGGATTGAAGATTGAGGATTGAGGATTGAGGATTGTGGATTGAGGAATGAGGATTGAAGATTGAGGATTGGGGACTGAGGGTTGAGGGCTGAGTGATGAGAATTGATGTTTGTGGATAGAGATTTGAAGATTGCAGATTGAGTATTAAGTATTGAAAACTGTGAACTGATGATACTCTATTGAGGATTGAGGAGTGACAGCTGATTGTTGAGGACTGAGGGCTGAAGATTGAGGATTCAGGATTGAGGATTCAGAATTGAGGTTTGAGGACTGAGGATTGAGGATTGAAGATTGCGTATTGAGGATTGAAGGTTGTGGATTGATGATTGAGGATTGAGGATTGAGGACGAGGGCTGAGGGCTGAGGACTGAGTTTTGAGGACTGAGGACTGAGGGTTGAGGATCGAGAATTGAGAATTGAGGATTGAGGATTGAAGATTGAGGATTGGGTATTGAGGAATGAAGAATGAGGATTGAAGACTGAGGATTGAGGATTGAGGATTGAAGATTGAGTATTGAGGATTGAAGACTGACGATTGAGGATTGAGGATTGAGGATTGAGGGTTGAGGATTGAGGATTGAAGATTGAGTATTGAGGATTGAAGATTGAGGATTGAGGATTGAGGATTGTGGATTGAGGAATGAGGATTGAAGATTGAGGATTGGGGACTGAGTGTTGAGGGCTGAGTGATGAGAATTGATGTTTGTGGATAGAGATTTGAAGATTGCAGATTGAGTATTAAGTATTGAAAACTGTGAACTGATGATACTCTATTGAGGATTGAGGAGTGACAGCTGATTGTTGAGGACTGAGGGCTGAAGATTGAGGATTCAGAATTGAGGATTCAGGATTGAGGTTTGAGGACTGAGGATTGAGGATTGAGGACTGAGGACTGAGGATTGAGAATTGAGGATTGAACATTGAGGATTGTGTATTGCGGATTGAACATTGAGGATTGAGGATTGAGGATTGAGCATTGAGGACTGAGGATTGAAGATTCAGTATTGAGGATTGAAGATTGAGGATTGAGGATTCAGGATTGAGGATTGAGGATTGAAGATTGAGGATTGGGGACTGAGTGTTGAGGGTTGAGTGATGAGAATAGATGTTTGATGATAGAGATTTGAAGATAGCAGATTGAGTTTTGAGTATTGAAAACTGTGAATTGTGGATATTCTATTGAGGATTGAGGATTGACAACTGATTGTAGAGGACTGAGGGCTGAAGATTGAGAATTTCAGGATTGAGGATTCAGGATTGATGTTTGAGGACTGAGGATTGAGGACTGAGGATTGAGGTTTGAGGATTGAAGATTGAATATTGATGATTGAAGATTGAGTATTGAGGATTCAGAATTGAGGTTTGAGGACTGAGGATTGAAGATTGAGGATTGAGGATTGTGGATGAGGGCTGAGGGTTGAGGATTGAGGATTGAGGATTGAGGATTGAGGGTTGAGCATGGAGGATTGAAGGTTGTGGATTGGGGATTGAGGATTGAAGATTCTGGATTAAGGATTGAGGATTGAGGATTGGGGATTGAGGATTGAAGATTGAATATTGATGATTGAAAGTTGAGGATTGAGGATTGAGGGTTGTGGATTGAGGATTGCAGATTGAGTATTGAGGGTCGAAAATTGAGGATTGACGATTCAGAATTGAGGATTGAGGATTGAGGATTGAGGATTGAGGATTGAACATTGAGTATTCATGGTTGAGTGTTGAGGGTTGGGGATTGAGGACGAGGACTGACGGTTGAGGATTGAAGATTGAGTATTGAGGATTGAAGATTGAGGATTGGGGATTGAGGACTGAGGATTGAGGATCGAGGAATGAGGATCGAGGATGGAGGATGAGTGGTGAGGGTTGAGGATTGAGGATTGAGTATTGAAACCTGCGAATTCAGGATATTCTATTGAGTATTGAGTATTGAGGATTGATGGTTGAGTATTGAGGATTGAGGATTAAGGATTGAGTATTGAAAAATTGAGGATTGATGATTGAGGATTGAGGAATGAGGATTGAGGATTGAGGATTGAGGATTGAAGATTGGGTATTGAGGATTGAAGATTGAGGATTGGGGATTGAGGATTGAGGATTGAGGATTGAGCATTGAAGATTGAGGATTTGGGACTGAGGATTGAAGATTCAGTATTGAGGATTGAAGATTGAGTATTGAGGATTGAGGATCGAAGATTGAGGACTGAGTGTTGAGGGTTGATTGATGAGAATTGATGTTTGTGTATTGAGATTTGAAGATTGAAGATTGGGGATTGAGTATTGAAAACAGAGAATTGAGGATATTCTATTGAGGACTGAGGATTTACGATTGATTGTTGAGGACTGAGGTCTGCAGACAGAGGATTCAGGTTTGAGGATTCGGGTTTGAGGTTTGAGGACTGAGGATTGAGGGTTGAGGATTGAGGATTGAAGATTGACGGTTGAGGATTGAGGATTGAGGATGGAGGATTCAAGAGAGAGGACTGAGTGTTGAGGATTGAGTGTTGAGAATTGACTTTTCAGGATTGAGATTTGATTATTGTATATTGTGGATAGAGTATTGAACCATTAGATTTCAGGATGTTCTATTGAGTATTGAGAATTGAGGATTGATGGTTGAGTATTGAGGATCGATGGTTGAGGGTTGTGTGTTGAATATTGAGGATTGAGGACTGAGGACTGAGGATTGAGGATTGAGGTTGAAGATTGAGTATTGATGGTTGAGTATTGAGGGTTGAGGACTGAGGACGAGGGCTGACGGTTGAGGATTGAGGTTTGAGGATTGTGGATTGAGGATTGAGGACTGAGGATTGAGGATTTTGGATTGAGCATTGAGGATTGAAGATTGTGGACTGGGATTGAGGGTTGAATATTGAGGATTAAGGATTGAGGATTGGGGATTGAGGCTCTAGGATTGGAGATTGACTATTGAGGATTGAAGGTTGAGGATTGAGGATTGAGGATTGAGAATTGTGAACTGAGGATGAGGACTGAGGTTTGAGGAATGAGGTTTGAGGAACGAGGATTGAGGATTGAGGATTGAGGACTGCGGATTGACGATTGATTATTGAATATTGAGGATTGATGACTGAGGATTGAGGATTGAGGATTGAGGATTGAGGAATGAGGATTGAATGTTGAAGATTGAGTACTGAGGATTCAGGATTGATGACTGAGGATTGAGGATCGAGGATAGAGGATGAGGGCTGAGGGTAGAGGATTGAGGTTTGAGTATTGAATCCTGCGAATTCAGGATATTCTATTGAGTATTGAGAATTGAGGATTGATGGTTGAGAATTGAGGATTGAGAATTGAGGATTGAGGATTGAGGATTGAAGGTTGAGTATTGAGGATTGAAGATTGAGGATTGTGGTTTGAGGATTGAGTATTGAGGATTCAGGATTGAAGATTGAGGATTGGGGACTGAGGATTGAAGATTGAGGATTGAGGATTGAGGTTTGAGGATTGAGGTTTAAGGACTGAGGACTGAGGGTTGAGGATTGAGAATTGAGGATTGAGGATTGAGGATTGAAGATTGAGGATTGGGTATTGAGGATTGAAGAATGAGGATTGAGGATTGAGGTTTGAGGATTGAGGATTGAAGATTGAGTATTGGGGATTGAAGATTGACGATCGAGGATTGAGGATTGAGGATTGAGGATTGGGGATTGAGGATTGAAGATTGAGTATTGAGGGTTGAAGGTTGAGGATAGTGGATTGAGTACTGTGGATTGAGGATTGAATATTGAGGATTGGGGACTAAGTGTTGAGGGTTGAGTGATGAGAATTGATGTTTGTGGATAGAGATTTGAAAATTGCAAATTGTGTATTGAGTATTGAAAACTGTGAACTGAGAATATTCTATTGAGGATTGAGGATTGACAACTGATTGTTGAGGACTGAGGGCTGAAGATTGAGGATTCAGGATTGAGGATTCAGAATTGAGGTTTGAGGACTGAGGATTGAGGATTGAAGATTGAGTATCGAGTATTGAAGATTGAGGATTGAGGATTGAGGATTGAGTATTGAGGATGAGGGCCGAGGGTTGACGATTGAGGATTGAGGATTGAGGATTGAAGGTTGAGTATTCAGGTTTGAAGATTGACGTTTGAGGATCGGGGATTGAGGATCGAAAAATTGAGGATTGAGGATTGAAGGTTCAGTATTGAGGATAGAACATTGAGGATTGAGGATTAAGGATTGAGGATTGAGTATTGAAGATTGAGGATTGGGGACTGAGTGTTGAGGGTTGAGTGATGAGAATAGATGTTTGAGGATAGAGGTTTGAAGATTGCAGATTGTGTTTTGAGTATTGAATACTACGAATTGGGGATATTCTATTGAGGATTGAGGATTGACAACTGATTGTAGAGGACTGAGGGCTGAAGATTGAGAATTCAGTATTGAGGATTCAGGATTGAGGTTTGAGGACTGAGGATTGAGCACTGACGATTGAGGTTTGAGGATTGAAGATTGAATATTGATGATTGAATATTGAGTATTGAGGAATCAGCATTGAGGTTTGTGGTCTGAGGATTGAAGATTGAGGATTGAGGATTGAGGATTGACGATTGAGTATTGAAGATTGAGGATTGATGACTGAGGATTGAGGATTGAAGATTGAGGATTGAGGATTGAGGATTGAGGATTGAGGATTGAGGATTGAGTATTGAGGATTGAAGATTGAGGATTGGGGATTGAGCATTGAGGATTGAGGATTAAAGATTGAAGATTGAGGATTGGGGACTGAGGATTGAAGATTCAGGATTGAGGATTGGGAATTGAGGATTGAGAATTGAAGACTGAAGATTCAGTATCTTGGATTGAAGATTGAGAATTGAGGAATGAGTATTGAATATTGAGGACTGAGTGTTGAGGGCTCAGTGATGAGGACTGATGTTTGTGGATAGAGATTTGAAGATAGCAGATTCAGTATTTAGTATTGAAAACTGTGTATTGAGAATATTCTATTGAGGATTGAGGATTGACAACTGATTGTTGAGGACTGAGGGCTGAAGATTGAGGATTCAGGATTGAGGATTCAGAATTGAGGTTTGAGGACTGAGGATTGAGGATTGAAGATTGTGTATTGAGGATTGAAGATTGTGGATTGATGATTGAGGATTGAGGATTGAGGACGAGGGCTGAGGGCTGAGGACTGAGTTTTGAGGACTGAGGACTGAGGGTTGAGGATCGAGAATTGAGAATTGAGGATTGAGGATTGAAGATTGAGGATTGGGTATTGAGGAATGAAGAATGAGGATTGAAGACTGAGGATTGAGGATTGAGGATTGAAGATTGAGTATTGAGGATTGAAGACTGACGATTGAGGATTGAGGATTGAGGATTGAGGGTTGAGGATTGAGGATTGAAGATTGAGTATTGAGGATTGAAGATTGAGGATTGAGGATTGAGGATTGTGGATTGAGGAATGAGGATTGAAGATTGAGGATTGGGGACTGAGGGTTGAGGGCTGAGTGATGAGAATTGATGTTTGTGGATAGAGATTTGAAGATTGCAGATTGAGTATTAAGTATTGAAAACTGTGAACTGATGATACTCTATTGAGGATTGAGGAGTGACAGCTGATTGTTGAGGACTGAGGGCTGAAGATTGAGGATTCAGGATTGAGGATTCAGAATTGAGGTTTGAGGACTGAGGATTGAGGATTGAAGATTGCGTATTGAGGATTGAAGGTTGTGGATTGATGATTGAGGATTGAGGATTGAGGACGAGGGCTGAGGGCTGAGGACTGAGTTTTGAGGACTGAGGACTGAGGGTTGAGGATCGAGAATTGAGAATTGAGGATTGAGGATTGAAGATTGAGGATTGGGTATTGAGGAATGAAGAATGAGGATTGAAGACTGAGGATTGAGGATTGAGGATTGAAGATTGAGTATTGAGGATTGAAGACTGACGATTGAGGATTGAGGATTGAGGATTGAGGGTTGAGGATTGAGGATTGAAGATTGAGTATTGAGGATTGAAGATTGAGGATTGAGGATTGAGGATTGTGGATTGAGGAATGAGGATTGAAGATTGAGGATTGGGGACTGAGTGTTGAGGGCTGAGTGATGAGAATTGATGTTTGTGGATAGAGATTTGAAGATTGCAGATTGAGTATTAAGTATTGAAAACTGTGAACTGATGATACTCTATTGAGGATTGAGGAGTGACAGCTGATTGTTGAGGACTGAGGGCTGAAGATTGAGGATTCAGAATTGAGGATTCAGGATTGAGGTTTGAGGACTGAGGATTGAGGATTGAGGACTGAGGACTGAGGATTGAGAATTGAGGATTGAACATTGAGGATTGTGTATTGCGGATTGAACATTGAGGATTGAGGATTGAGGATTGAGCATTGAGGACTGAGGATTGAAGATTCAGTATTGAGGATTGAAGATTGAGGATTGAGGATTCAGGATTGAGGATTGAGGATTGAAGATTGAGGATTGGGGACTGAGTGTTGAGGGTTGAGTGATGAGAATAGATGTTTGATGATAGAGATTTGAAGATAGCAGATTGAGTTTTGAGTATTGAAAACTGTGAATTGTGGATATTCTATTGAGGATTGAGGATTGACAACTGATTGTAGAGGACTGAGGGCTGAAGATTGAGAATTCAGGATTGAGGATTCAGGATTGATGTTTGAGGACTGAGGATTGAGGACTGAGGATTGAGGTTTGAGGATTGAAGATTGAATATTGATGATTGAAGATTGAGTATTGAGGATTCAGAATTGAGGTTTGAGGACTGAGGATTGAAGATTGAGGATTGAGGATTGTGGATGAGGGCTGAGGGTTGAGGATTGAGGATTGAGGATTGAGGATTGAGGGTTGAGCATGGAGGATTGAAGGTTGTGGATTGGGGATTGAGGATTGAAGATTCTGGATTAAGGATTGAGGATTGAGGATTGGGGATTGAGGATTGAAGATTGAATATTGATGATTGAAAGTTGAGGATTGAGGATTGAGGGTTGTGGATTGAGGATTGCAGATTGAGTATTGAGGGTCGAAAATTGAGGATTGACGATTCAGAATTGAGGATTGAGGATTGAGGATTGAGGATTGAGGATTGAACATTGAGTATTCATGGTTGAGTGTTGAGGGTTGGGGATTGAGGACGAGGACTGACGGTTGAGGATTGAAGATTGAGTATTGAGGATTGAAGATTGAGGATTGGGGATTGAGGACTGAGGATTGAGGATCGAGGAATGAGGATCGAGGATGGAGGATGAGTGGTGAGGGTTGAGGATTGAGGATTGAGTATTGAAACCTGCGAATTCAGGATATTCTATTGAGTATTGAGTATTGAGGATTGATGGTTGAGTATTGAGGATTGAGGATTAAGGATTGAGTATTGAAAAATTGAGGATTGATGATTGAGGATTGAGGAATGAGGATTGAGGATTGAGGATTGAGGATTGAAGATTGGGTATTGAGGATTGAAGATTGAGGATTGGGGATTGAGGATTGAGGATTGAGGATTGAGCATTGAAGATTGAGGATTTGGGACTGAGGATTGAAGATTCAGTATTGAGGATTGAAGATTGAGTATTGAGGATTGAGGATCGAAGATTGAGGACTGAGTGTTGAGGGTTGATTGATGAGAATTGATGTTTGTGTATTGAGATTTGAAGATTGAAGATTGGGGATTGAGTATTGAAAACAGAGAATTGAGGATATTCTATTGAGGACTGAGGATTTACGATTGATTGTTGAGGACTGAGGTCTGCAGACAGAGGATTCAGGTTTGAGGATTCGGGTTTGAGGTTTGAGGACTGAGGATTGAGGGTTGAGGATTGAGGATTGAAAATTGACGGTTGAGGATTGAGGATTGAGGATGGAGGATTCAAGAGAGAGGACTGAGTGTTGAGGATTGAGTGTTGAGAATTGACGTTTCAGGATTGAGATTTGATTATTGTATATTGTGGATAGAGTATTGAACCATTAGATTTCAGGATGTTCTATTGAGTATTGAGAATTGAGTATTGATGGTTGAGTATTGAGGATCGATGGTTGAGGGTTGTGTGTTGAATATTGAGGATTGAGGACTGAGGACTGAGGATTGAGGATTGAGGTTGAAGATTGAGTATTGATGGTTCAGTATTGAGGGTTGAGGACTGAGGACGAGGGCTGACGGTTGAGGATTGAGGTTTGAGGATTGTGGATTGAGGATTGAGGACTGAGGATTGAGGATTTTGGATTGAGCATTGAGGATTGAAGATTGTGGACTGGGATTGAGGGTTGAATATTGAGGATTAAGGATTGAGGATTGGGGATTGAGGCTCTAGGATTGGAGATTGACTATTGAGGATTGAAGGTTGAGGATTGAGGATTGAGGATTGAGAATTGTGAACTGAGGATGAGGACTGAGGTTTGAGGAATGAGGTTTGAGGAACGAGGATTGAGGATTGAGGATTGAGGACTGCGGATTGACGATTGATTATTGAATATTGAGGATTGATGACTGAGGATTGAGGATTGAGGATTGAGGATTGAGGAATGAGGATTGAATGTTGAAGATTGAGTACTGAGGATTCAGGATTGATGACTGAGGATTGAGGATCGAGGATAGAGGATGAGGGCTGAGGGTAGAGGATTGAGGTTTGAGTATTGAATCCTGCGAATTCAGGATATTCTATTGAGTATTGAGAATTGAGGATTGATGGTTGAGAATTGAGGATTGAGAATTGAGGATTGAGGATTGAGGATTGAAGGTTGAGTATTGAGGATTGAAGATTGAGGATTGTGGTTTGAGGATTGAGTATTGAGGATTCAGGATTGAAGATTGAGGATTGGGGACTGAGGATTGAAGATTGAGGATTGAGGATTGAGGTTTGAGGATTGAGGTTTAAGGACTGAGGACTGAGGGTTGAGGATTGAGAATTGAGGATTGAGGATTGAGGATTGAAGATTGAGGATTGGGTATTGAGGATTGAAGAATGAGGATTGAGGATTGAGGTTTGAGGATTGAGGATTGAAGATTGAGTATTGGGGATTGAAGATTGACGATCGAGGATTGAGGATTGAGGATTGAGGATTGGGGATTGAGGATTGAAGATTGAGTATTGAGGGTTGAAGGTTGAGGATAGTGGATTGAGTACTGTGGATTGAGGATTGAATATTGAGGATTGGGGACTAAGTGTTGAGGGTTGAGTGATGAGAATTGATGTTTGTGGATAGAGATTTGAAAATTGCAAATTGTGTATTGAGTATTGAAAACTGTGAATTGATGATATTCTATAGAAGATTGAGGATTGACAACTGATTGTTGAGGACTGAGTGCTGAAGATTGAGGATTCAGTATTGTGGATTCAGGATTGAGGTTTGAGGACAGAGGATTGAGGATTGAGGATTGAAGATTGAATATTGATGATAGAAGATTGAGGATTGAGGATTGAGGGTTGTGGTTTGAGGAAGAGGACTGAGGGTTGAGTATGTATGTTTGAGGTCTGAGAATGGAGGATAGAGGATTGAGAATTTAGGAGTGAGGATTGAGGATTGAGGATTGGGGATTGAGTATTGAGGGTTGAAGGTTGAGGATAGAGGATTGAGGATTGAGGATTGAGGATTGAGGATTGAGGATTGAAGGTTGAGTATTGAGGATTGAAGATTGAGGATTGAGGTTTGAGGATTGAGGATTGAGGATTCAGGATTGAAGATTGAGTATTGGGTACTGAGGATTGAGATTTGATCATTGAATATTGTGGATTCAGTATTGAACCATGAGAATTCAGGATATTCCATTGAGTATTGAGTATTGAGGATTGATGGTTGAGGGTTGTGTGTTGAATATTGAGAATTGAGGATTTAGGATTGAGGATTGGGGTTTGAGGATTGAAAATTGAGTATTGATGATTGAGTATTGAGGGTTGAGGATTGGGGACGAGGACTGACGGTTGAGGGTTGAGGTTTGAGGATTGAGGATTGAGGATTGAGGATTGAAGATTGAGGATTGGGTACTGAGGATTGAAGATTCTGGATTGAGGATTGAGGATTGAGGATTGAGTATTGAGGATTGAAGATTCAGTATTGAGGATTGAAGATTGAGAATTGAGGATTGAGGAATGAACATTGAGGATTGAGGATTGAAGGTTTAGTATTGAGGATTGAAGATTGAGGATTGAGGATTCAGGATTGAGTATTGAGGATTGAAAGTTGAGGATTGGGGACTGAGTGTTGAGGGTTGAGTGATGAGGATTGATGTTTGTGGATAGAGATTTGAAGATTGCAGATTGAGTATTGAGTATTGAAAGCTGTGAATTGAGGATATTCTATTGTGGATTGAGGATTGAGGATTGACAACTGACTGTTGAGGACTGAGGACTGAGGTTTGTGGATTGAGAATTGAGGATTGAGGATTGAGGATTGAAGATTGAGGATTGGTTATTGAGGATTGAATGATGAGGGTTGAGGATTGAGGATTGAGAATTGAGGATTGAAGACTGAGTATTCAGGGTTGAAGATTGACGATTGAGGATTGAGGATTGAGGATTGAGGGTTGAGGATTGAGGATTGAGGATTGAAGATTGAGTATTGAGTATTGAATATTGAGGATTGAGGATTGAGGATTGAGGATCGAGGATTGAGGATTGAGGATTGGGGATTGAAGACTGAGTATTCAGGGTTGGAGATTGACGATTGAGGATTGAGGATTGACGATTGAGAGTTGAGGATTGAGGATTGAAGATTGAGTATTGAGGATTGAAGGTTGAGGATTGAGGATTGAGGATTGAGGATTGAGGATTGAAAGTTGAGGATTTGGGACTGAGTGTTGAGGGTTGAGTGATGAGGATTGATGTTTGTGGATAGAGATTTGAAGATTGCAGATTGAGTATTGAGTATTGAAAACTGTGAATTGAGGATATTCTATTGAGGATTGAGGATTGACAACTGATTGTTGAGGACTTAGGGCTGAAGATTGATGATTCAGTGTTGAGGATTCAGAATTGAGGTTTGAGGACTCAGGATTGAGGATTGAAGATTGAGTATTGAGGACTGAATGCTGAGGATTGAGGATTGAGGATTGAGGATTGAGGATTGAGGATTGAAGATTGAGTATTGAGAATTGAAGATTGAGGATTGAGGATTGAGGATTGAGGATTGAGGATTGAGGATTGAAGATTGAGGATTGAGGATTGAGGATGAGGGCTGAGTGTTGAGGATTTATGTTTGAGTACTGAATCCAGAGAATTCAGGATATTCTATTGAGTATTGAGAATTGAGGATTGATGGTTGAGGACTGCGGGCTGAAGATTGAGGATTAAGGATTGACGATTCAGAATTGAGGTTTGAGGACTCAGGATTCAGGATTGAAGATTGGGTATTGAGGATTGAAGATTGAGGATTGAGGATTGAGGATTGAGGATTGAGGATTGAGGATTGAGGATTGAAGATCGAGTATTGAGTATTGAAGATTGAGGATAGAAGATTGAGGGTTGAGGATTGAGGATTGAAGATTGAGGATTGGGGACTGAGGATTGAAGATTGAGGACTGAGGACTGAGGATTGAGGATTGAAGATTGAGGATTGAGGACTGAGGATTGAGAATTGAAGATTGAGTATCGAGGATTGAAGATTGAGGATTGAGGATTGAGGATTGAGGATTGTGGATGAGAGCTGAGGGTTGAGGATTGAGGTTTAAGGACTGAGGGCTGAGGTTTGAGGATTGAGAATTGAGGATTGAGGATTGAGGATTGAAGATTGAGGATTGGGTATTGAGGATTGAAGAATGAGGATTGAGGATTGAGGATTGAGGATTGAAGGTTGCAGATTGAGTATTGAGTATTGAAAACTGTGAATTGAGGATATTCTATTGAGGATTGAGGATTGAGGATTGACAACTGACTGTCGAGGACTGAGGACTGAGGATTGAGGATTGAGAATGGAGGATTGAGGATTGAGGATAGAAGATTGAGGATTGGGTATTTAGGATTGAAGAATGGGGGTTCAGGATTGAGGATCGAGGATTGAGGATTGAAGACTGAGTATTCAGGATTGAAGATTGACGATTGAGGATTGAGGATTGGGGATTGAGAGTTCAGGATTGAGGATTGAAGATTGAGTATTGAGGATTGAAGGTTGAGGATTGAGGATTGAGGATTGAGGATTGAGGATTGAGGGTTGAGGATTGGGGACTGAGTGTTGAGGAATGAGTGATGAGAATTGATGTTTGTGGATAGAGATTTGAAGATTGCAGATTGAGTATTGAGTATTGAAAACTGTGAATTGATGATATTCTATTGAGGATTGAGGATTGACAACTGATTGTTGAGGACTTAGGGCTGAAGATTGAGGATTCAGGATTGAGGATTCAGAGTTAAGGTTTGAGGACTCAGGATTGAGGATTGAAGATTGAGCATTGAGGATTGAATATTGAGGATTGAGGATTGAGGATTGAGGATTGAGGATAGAGGATTGAGGATTGAAGGTTGAGTATTGAGGATTCAAGATTGAGGATTGAGGATTGAGGATTGAGGATTGAGGATTCAGGATTGAAGATTGAGGATTGGGGACTGAGGATTGAAGATTGAGGATTGAGGACTGAGGATTGAGGATTGAAGGTTGAGTATTGAGGATTGAAGATTGAGGATTGAGGATTGAGTATTGAGGATAGAGGATGAGGGCTGAGGGTTGAGGATTGAGGTTTGAGTATTGAATCCTGCGAATTCAGGATATTCTATTGAGTATTGAGAATTGAGGATCGATGGTTGAGAATTGAGGATTGAGAATTGAGGATTGAGGATTTAGTATTGAAGACTGAGGATTGATGATTGAGAATTGAGGAATGAGGATTGAGGATTGAGGATTGAGGATCGAAGGTTGAGTATTGAGGATTGAAGATTGAGGATTGGGGATTGAGGATTGAGGAATGAGTAATGAGGATTGAAGATTGAGGATTTGGGATTGAGGATTGAAGATTCAGGGTTGAGGATTGAGAATTGAGGATTGAGGATTGAGGATTGTAGATTCAGTATCTTGGATTGAAAATTGAGAATTGAGGATTGAGGATTGAACATTGAGGACTGAGTGTTGAGGGCTGAGTGATGAGAATTGATGTTTGCGGATAGAGATTTGAAGATAGCAGATTGGCTATTGAGTATTGAAAACTGTGAATTGAGAATATACTATTGAGGATTGAGGATTGACAACTGATTGTTGAGGACTGAGGGCTGAAGGTTGAGGATTCAGGATTGAGGATTGACGATTGAGTATTGAAGATTGAGGATTGATGACTGAGGATTGAGGATTGAGGATTGAGTATTGAGGATTGAATATTGAGGATCGACGACTGAGGATTGAGGATTGAGAATGAGGGCTGAGGGTTGAGGATTAAGGTATGAGTATTGAAGCCGGAGAACTCAGGATATTCTATTGAGTATTGAGAATTGAGTATTGATGTTTGAGTATTGAGCACTGAGGATTGAGGGTTGAAGATTTAGTATTGAGGATTCAGAATTGAGGTTTGAGTACTGAGGATTCAGGATTGAAGATTGAGTATAGAGGATTGAATATTGAGGATTGAGGATTGAGGATTGAGGATTGAGGATGAGGTCTGAGGGCTGAGGATTGAGGTTTGAGGACTGAGTACTGAGGATTGAGGATTGAGGATTGAGGATTGAGGATTGAGGATTGAAGATTGAGAATTGAGGATTGAAGATTGAGGATTGGGGACTGAGTGTTGAGGGTTGAGTGATTAGAATTGATGTTTGCGCATAGAGATTTGAAGATTGCAGATTGAGTATTGAGTATTGAAAACTGTGAATTGAGGATTTTCTATTGAGCATTGAGGATTGACAACTGATTGTTGAGATCTGAGGGATGAAGATTGAGGATACAGGATTGTGGATTCAAAATTGAGGTTTGAGGACCGAGGATTGAGGATTGAACATTGAGTACTGAGGATTGAAGATTGAGGATTGACGATTGAGGATTGAGGATTGAGGATGAGGGCTGACGATTGAGGATTGAGGATTGAGGACTGAGGACTGAGGATTCAGGATTGAGAATTGAGGATTGAGGATTGAGGATTGAAGATTGAGGATTGGGTATTGAGGATTGAAGAATGAGGGTTGAGGATTGAGGATTGAGGATTGAGGATTGAAGATTGAGGATTGAGGATTGAAGATTGAGAATTGAGGATTGAGTGTTGTGGATTGAGTACGAGGACTGAGGGTTGAGTATTGATGTTTGAGGTCTGAGGATTGAAGATTGAGTATTGAGGATTGAGGATTGCGGATTGAGGATTGAGGATTGAAGATTGAGGGTTGGGGACTGAGTGTTGAGGGTTGAGTGACGAGAATTGATGTGTGTGGATAGAGATTTGAAGATTGCAGATTGAGTATTTAGTATTGAAAACTGTGAATTGAGGATATTCTATTGAGGATTGAGGATTGACAACTGATTGTTGAGGACTGAGGGCTGAAGATTGAGGATCAAGGATTGCGGATTCAGAATTGAGGTTTGAGGACTGAGGATTGAGGATTGAAGATTGAGTATCGAGAATTGAAGATTGAGGATTGACGATTGAGGATTGAGGATTGAGGATTGAGGATTGAGGATCAGGGCTGAGGGTTGAGGGTTGAGGATTGAGGATTGAGGGTTGAAGGCTGAGGATTGGGGACTGAGTGTTGAGGGTTGAGTGATGAGAATTGATGTTTGTGGATATAGATTTGAAGATTGCAGATTGAGTATTGAGTATTGAAAACTGTGAATTGAGGATATTCTATTGAGGATTGAGGATTGACTTCTGATTGTTGAGGACTTAGTGCTGAAGATTGAGGATTCAGGATTGAGGATTCAGTATTGAGGTTTGAGGACTCAGGATTGAGGATTGAAGATTGAGTACTGAGGATTGAATATTGAGGATTGAGGATTGAGGATTGAGGATTGAGGATTGAGGATTGAGGATTGAAGATTGAGTATTGAGAATTGAAGATTGTGGATTGAGGATTGAGGATTGATGATTGAGGATTCAGGATTGAAGATTGAGGGTTGGGGACTGAGGATTGAAGATTGAGGATTGAGGACTGAAGATTGAAGATTGACGATTGAGGATTGAGGATTGAGGATTGAAGGTTGAGGATTGGGGACTGAGTGTTGAGGGTTGAGTGATGATAATTGATGTTTGTGGATAGAGATTTGAAGATTGCAGATTGAGCTTTGAGTATTGAAAACTGTGAATTGAGGATATTCTGTTGAGGACTGAGGGTTGACAACTGATTGTTGAGTACTCTGGGCTGAAGATTGAGGATTCAGGATTGAGGATTCAGGATTGAGGTTTGAGGACTGAGGATTGTGGATTGAAAATTGAGGATTGGATATTGAGGATTGAACATTGAGGATTGAGGATTGAGGATAGAGGATTGAAGATTGAGGATTGAGGATTGAGGATTGAAGATTGAGTATTGAGGATTGAGGATTGAGGATTGAGGATTGAGGATTGAGGATTGAGGATTCAGGATTGAAGATTGAGGATTGGGGACTGAGGATTGAGGATTGAGGATTGAGGATTGAAGGTTGAGTATTGAGGATTGAAGATTGAGGATTGTGGTTTGAGGATTGAGTATTGAGGATTCAGGATTGAAGATTGAGGATTGGGGACTGAGGATTGAAGATTGAGGATTGAGGACTGAGGATTGAGGATTGAAGATTGAGTATTGAGGATTGAAGATTGAGGATTGAGGATTGAGGTTTGAGGATTGAGGTTTAAGGACTGAGGACTGAGGGTTGAGGATTGAGAATTGAGGATTGAGGATTGAGGATTGAAGATTGAGGATTGGGTATTGAGGATTGAAGAATGAGGATTGAGGATTGAGGATTGAGGATTGAGGATTGAAGATTGAGTATTGGGGATTGAAGATTGACGATCGAGGATTGAGGATTGAGGATTGAGGATTGGGGATTGAGGATTGAAGATTGAGTATTGAGGGTTGAAGGTTGAGGATAGTGGATTGAGTACTGTGGATTGAGGATTGAATATTGAGGATTGGGGACTAAGTGTTGAGGGTTGAGTGATGAGAATTGATGTTTGTGGATAGAGATTTGAAAATTGCAAATTGTGTATTGAGTATTGAAAACTGTGAATTGATGATATTCTATAGAAGATTGAGGATTGACAACTGATTGTTGAGGACTGAGTGCTGAAGATTGAGGATTCAGTATTGTGGATTCAGGATTGAGGTTTGAGGACAGAGGATTGAGGATTGAGGATTGAAGATTGAATATTGATGATAGAAGATTGAGGATTGAGGATTGAGGGTTGTGGTTTGAGGAAGAGGACTGAGGGTCGAGTATTGATGTTTGAGGTCTGAGAATGGAGGATAGAGGATTGAGAATTTAGGAGTGAGGATTGAGGATTGAGGATTGAGGATTGAGTATTGAGGGTTGAAGGTTGAGGATAGAGGATTGAGGATTGAGGATTGAGGATTGAGGATTGAGGATTGAAGGTTGAGTATTGAGGATTGAAGATTGAGGATTGAGGTTTGAGGATTGAGGATTGAGGATTGAGGATTCAGGATTGAAGATTGAGTATTGGGTACTGAGGATTGAGATTTGATCATTGAATATTGTGGATTCAGTATTGAACCATGAGAATTCAGGATATTCCATTGAGTATTGAGTATTGAGGATTGATGGTTGAGGGTTGTGTGTTGAATATTGAGAATTGAGGATTTAGGATTGAGGATTGGGGTTTGAGGATTGAAAATTGAGTATTGATGATTGAGTATTGAGGGTTGAGGATTGGGGACGAGGACTGACGGTTGAGGGTTGAGGTTTGAGGATTGAGGATTGAGGATTGAGGATTGAAGATTGAGGATTGGGTACTGAGGATTGAAGATTCTGGATTGAGGATTGAGGATTGAGGATTGAGGATTGAGGATTGAAGATTCAGTATTGAGGATTGAAGATTGAGAATTGAGGATTGAGGAATGAACATTGAGGATTGAGGATTGAAGGTTTAGTATTGAGGATTGAAGATTGAGGATTGAGGATTGAGGATTGAGTATTGAGGATTGAAAGTTGAGGATTGGGGACTGAGTGTTGAGGGTTGAGTGATGAGGATTGATGTTTGTGGATAGAGATTTGAAGATTGCAGATTGAGTATTGAGTATTGAAAGCTGTGAATTGAGAATATTCTATTGTGGATTGAGCATTGAGGATTGACAACTGACTGTTGAGGACTGAGGACTGAGGTTTGTGGATTGAGAATTGAGGATTGAGGATTGAGGATTGAGGATTGAAGACTGAGTATTGATGATTGAGTATTGAGGGTTGAGGATTGAGGATTGAGGATTGAGGATTGAGGATCGAAGGTTGAAGATTGAGTATTGAGGATTGAAGATTGAGGATTGAGGATTGAGGATCGAGGATGGAGGATGAGGGCTGAGTATTGAATCCTGCAAATTCAGGATATTCTATTGAATATTGAGGATTGATGTCTGAGGATTGATGATTGAGGATTGAGGATTGATGATTGAGGATTCAGGATTGAGGATTGAGGATTGAAGATTGAGTATTGAGAATTGAAGATTGTGGATTGAGGATTGAGGATTGATGATTGAGGATTCAGGATTGAAGATTGAGTACTGAGGATTGAATATTGAGGATTGAGGATTGAGGATTGAGGATTGAGGATTGAGGATTGAGGATTGAAGATTGAGTATTGAGAATTGAAGATTGTGGATTGAGGATTGAGGATTGATGATTGAGGATTCAGGATTGAAGATTGAGGATTGGGGACTGAGGATTGAAGATTGAGGATTGAGGACTGAAGATTGAAGATTGACGATTGAGGATTGAGGATTGAGGATTGAAGGTTGAGGATTGGGGACTGAGTGTTGAGGGTTGAGTGATGATAATTGATGTTTGTGGATAGAGATTTGAAGATTGCAGATTGAGCTTTGAGTATTGAAAACTGTGAATTGAGGATATTCTGTTGAGGACTGAGGGTTGACAACTGATTGTTGAGTACTCTGGGCTGAAGATTGAGGATTCAGGATTGAGGATTCAGGATTGAGGTTTGAGGACTGAGGATTGTGGATTGAAGATTGAGGATTGGATATTGAGGATTGAACATTGAGGATTGAGGATTGAGAATAGAGGATAGAAGATTGAGGATTGAGGATTGAGGATTGAAGATTGAGTATTGAGGATTGAGGATTGAGGATTGAGGATTGAGGATTGAGGATTGAGTATTGAGGATTGAAGATTGAGTATTGAGGATTGAAGATTGAAGATTGAGGATTGGGTGTTGAGGATTGAAGAATGAGGATTGAGGATTGAGTATTGAGGATTGAAGATTGAGTATTGAGGATTGAAGACTGGCGATTGAGGATTGAGGATTGAGGATTGAGGATTGGGAATTGAGGATTGAAGATTGAGTATTGAGGATTGAAGATTGAAGATTGACGATTGAGGATTGAGGATTGAGGATTGAAGATTGAGGATTGGGTATAGAGGATTGAAGAATGAGGGTTGAGGATTGAGGATTGAGGATTGAGGATTGAAGACTGAGTATTCAGGGTTGAAGATCGACGATTGAGGATTGAGGATTGAGGATTGAGAGTTGAGGATTGATGATTGAAGATTGAGTATTGAGGATTGAAGATTGAGGATTGAGGATTGAAGATTGAGTACTGAGGATTGAATATTGAGGATTGAGGATTGAGGATTGAGGATTGAGGATTGAGGATTGAGGATTGAAGATTGAGTATTGAGAATTGAAGATTGTGGATTGAGGATTGAGGATTGATGATTGAGGATTCAGGATTGAAGATTGAGGATTGGGGACTGAGGATTGAAGATTGAGGATTGAGGACTGAAGATTGAAGATTGACGATTGAGGATTGAGGATTGAGGATTGAAGGTTGAGGATTGGGGACTGAGTGTTGAGGGTTGAGTGATGATAATTGATGTTTGTGGATAGAGATTTGAAGATTGCAGATTGAGCTTTGAGTATTGAAAACTGTGAATTGAGGATATTCTGTTGAGGACTGAGGGTTGACAACTGATTGTTGAGTACTCTGGGCTGAAGATTGAGGATTCAGGATTGAGGATTCAGGATTGAGGTTTGAGGACTGAGGATTGTGGATTGAAGATTGAGGATTGGATATTGAGGATTGAACATTGAGGATTGAGGATTGAGGATAGAGGATAGAAGATTGAGGATTGAGGATTGAGGATTGAAGATTGAGTATTGAGGATTGAGGATTGAGGATTGAGGATTGAGGATTGAGGATTGAGGATTGAGGATTGAGGATTCAGGATTGAAGATTGAGGATTGGGGACTGAGGATTGAGGATTGAGGATTGAGGATTGAAGGTTGAGTATTGAGGATTGAAGATTGAGGATTGTGGTTTGAGGATTGAGTATTGAGGATTCAGGATTGAAGATTGAGGATTGGGGACTGAGGATTGAAGATTGAGGATTGAGGACTGAGGATTGAGGATTGAAGATTGAGTATTGAGGATTGAAGATTGAGGATTGAGGATTGAGGTTTGAGGATTGAGGTTTAAGGACTGAGGACTGAGGGTTGAGGATTGAGAATTGAGGATTGAGGATTGAGGATTGAAGATTGAGGATTGGGTATTGAGGATTGAAGAATGAGGATTGAGGATTGAGGATTGAGGATTGAGGATTGAAGATTGAGTATTGGGGATTGAAGATTGACGATCGAGGATTGAGGATTGAGGATTGAGGATAGAGGATTGAGGATTGAAGGTTGAGTATTGAGGATTGAAGATTGAGTATCGAGAATTGAAGATTGAGGATTGACGATTGAGGATTGAGGATTGAGGATTGAGGATTGAGGATCAGGGCTGAGGGTTGAGGGTTGAGGATTGAGGATTGAGGGTTGAAGGCTGAGGATTGGGGACTGAGTGTTGAGGGTTGAGTGATGAGAATTGATGTTTGTGGATATAGATTTGAAGATTGCAGATTGAGTATTGAGTATTGAAAACTGTGAATTGAGGATATTCTACTGAGGATTGAGGATTGACTACAGATTGTTGATGACTGAGGGCTGAAGACTGAGGTCTCAGGATTGAGGATTCGGGTTTGTGGTTTGAGGACTGACGATTGAGGGTTGAGGATTGAGGATTGAGGATTGGCGGTTGAGGATTGAGGATTGATGATGGAGGATTGAAGAGAGAGGACTGAGTGTTTAGGATTGAGTGTTGAGGATTGATGTTTGAGGATTGAGATTTGATTATTGAATATTGTGGATTCAGTATTGAACCATGAGAATTCAGGATATTCTGTTGAGTATTGAGAATTGAGGATTGATGGCTGAGTATTGAGGATTGATGGTTGAGGGTTGTGTGTTGAATATTGAGGATTGAGGATTGAGGACTGAGGATTGAGGATTGAGGATTGAAGACTGAGTATTGATGATTGAGTATTGAGGGTTGAGGATTGAGGATTGAGGATTGAGGATTGAGGATCGAAGGTTGAAGATTGAGTATTGAGGATTGAAGATTGAGGATTGAGGATTGAGGATCGAGGATGGAGGATGAGGGCTGAGTATTGAATCCTGCAAATTCAGGATATTCTATTGAATATTGAGGATTGATGTCTGAGGATTGATGATTGAGGATTGAGGATTGAGGATTGAGGATTGAGGATTGAGGATTGAGGATTGAGGATTGAGGATTGAAAATTGAGTATTGAGGATTGAAGATTGAAGATTGCTGATTGGAGATTGAGGATTGAGGATTGAGGATTGAGAGTTGAGGATTGAGGATTGAAGATTGAGTATTGAGGATTGAAGATTGAGGATTGAGGATTGAGGATTGAGGATTGAGGATTGAACGTTGAGGATTGGGGACTGAGTCTTGAGTGTTGAGTGATGAGAATTGATGTTTGTGGATAGAGATTTGAGGATTGCAGATTGAGTATTGAGTATTGAAAACTGTGAATTGAGGATATTCTATTGAGGATTGAGGATTGACTTCTGATTGTTGAGGACTTAGGGCTGAAGATTGAGGATTCAGGATTGAGGATTCAGTATTGAGGTTTGAGGACTCAGGATTGAGGATTGAAGATTGAGTACTGAGGATTGAATATTGAGGATTGAGGATTGAGGATTGAGGATTGAGGATTGAGGATTGAGGATTGAAGATTGAGTATTGAGAATTGAAGATTGTGGATTGAGGATTGAGGATTGATGATTGAGGATTCAGGATTGAAGATTGAGGATTGGGGACTGAGGATTGAAGAATGAGGATTGAGGATTGAGGATTGAGGATTGAAGGTTGCAGATTGAGTATTGAGTATTGAAAACTGTGAATTGAGGATATTCTATTGAGGATTGAGGATTGAGGATTGACAACTGACTGTTGAGGACTGAGGACAGAGGGTTGAGGATTGAGAATGGAGGATTGAGGATTGAGGATAGAAGATTGAGGATTGGGTATTTAGGATTGAAGAATGAGGGTTCAGGATTGAGGATTGAGGATTGAGGATTGAAGACTGAGTATTCAGGATTGAAGATTGACGATTGAGGATTGAGGATTGGGGATTGAGAGTTCAGGATTGAGGATTGAAGATTGAGTATTGAGGATTGAAGATTGAGGATTGAGGATTGAGGATAGAGGATTGAGGATTGAAGGTTGAGTATTGAGGATTGAAGATTGAGGATTGAGGATTGAGGATTGAGGATTGAGGATTCAGGATTGAAGATTGAGGATTGGGGACTGAGGATTGAAGATTGAGGATTGAGGACTGAGGGTTGAGGATTGAGGATTGAGGATTGAGGATGGAAGGTTGAGTATTGAGGATTGAAGATTGAGGATTGAGGATTGAGGATTGAGGATTGAGGATTCAGGATTGAAGATTGAGGATTGGGGACTGAGGATTGAAGATTGAGGATTGAGGACTGAGGATTGAGGATTGATGTTTGAGGCCTGAGGATTGAGGATTGAGGATTGAGAATTGACGACTGAGGATCGAGGATTGAAGATTGACGATCGAGGATTGAGGATTGAGGATTGAGGATTGGGGATTGAGGATTGAGGATTGAGGATAGAGGATTGAGGATTGAAGGTTGAGTATTGAGGATTGAAGATTGAGGATTGAGGATTCAAGATTGAGTATTGAGGATTGAAGATTGAGGATTGGGGACTGAGGATTGAAGATTGAGGATTGAGGATTGAGGATTGAGGATTGAGGTTTAAGGACTGAGGACTGAGGGTTGAGGATTGAGAATTGATGATTGAAGATTGAGGATTGAGGATTGAGGGTTGTGGATTGAGGAAGAGGACTGAGGGTTGAGTATTGATGTTTGAGGTCTGAGGATGGAGGATTGAGGATTGAGAATTGAGGATTGAGGATTGAGGATAGAGGATTGAGGATTGAGTATTGAGGATTGAAGGCTGAGGATTGAGGATTGAGGATTAAGGATTGAGGGTTGAGGATTGAGGATTGCAGATTGAGTATTGAGGATATTCTATTGAGGATTGAGGATTGACAATTGATTGTTGAGGACTGAGGGCTGAAGACTGAGAATTCAGGATTGAGGATTCGGGTTTCAGGTTTGAGGACTGACGATTGAGGGTTGAGGATTGAGGTTTGAGGATTGACGGTTGAGGATTGAGGATTGAGGATGGAGGATTGAAGAGAGAGGACTGAGTGTTGAGGATTGAGTGTTGAGAATTGATGTTTGAGGATTGAGATTTAATTATTGAAAATTGTGGATTCAGTATTGAACCATGAGAATTCAGGATATTCTATTGAGTATTGAGAATTGAGGATTGACGGTTGAGTATTGAGGATTGATGGTTGAGGGTTGTGTGTTGAATATTGAGGATTGAGGATTGAGGATTGAGGATTGAGGATTGAGGATTGAAAACTGAGTATTGATGATTGCGTATTGAGGGTTGAGGATTGAGGATTGAGGATTGAGGATTGAGGATCGAAGGTTGAAGGTTGAGTATT
Source organism: Calliopsis andreniformis (assembly GCF_051401765.1). NCBI lineage: Eukaryota > Metazoa > Arthropoda > Insecta > Hymenoptera > Andrenidae > Calliopsis > Calliopsis andreniformis. The sequence goes on along the minus strand of NW_027480450.1, from coordinate 60,530 downwards.
GAGGATTGAAGATTGAGGATTGAGGATTGAGGATCGAGGATGGAGGATGAGGGCTGTGTGTTGAATCCTGCAAATTCAGGATATTCTATTGAATATTGAGGATTGATGACTGAGGATTGATGATTGAGGATTGAGGATTGAGGATTGAGGATTGAGGATTGAGGATTGAAGATTGAGTATTGAGGATTGAAGATTGAAGATTGCTGATTGGAGATTGAGGATTGAAGATTGAGGGTCGTGGTTTGTGGACAATGACTGAGGGTTGAGTATTGATGTTTGAGGCCTGAGGACTGAGGATTAAGGATTGAGAATTGAGGATTGAGGATTGAAGATTGAGGATTGGGTGTTGAGGATTGAAGATTGACGATTGAGAATTGAGGATTGAGGATTGAAGATTGAGTATTGGGGACTGAGTGTTGAGGGTTGACTGATGAGAATTGATGTTTGTGGATAGAGATTTGAAGATTGCAGATAGCGTTTTGAGTATTGAAAACTGTGAATTGAGGATATTCTGTTGAGGACTGAGGATTGACAACTGATTGTTGAGGACTCAGGGCTGACGATTGAGGATACAGGATTGAGGATTCAGGATTGAGGTTTGAGGACTGAGGATTGAGGATTGAGGATTGAGGATTGAAGATTGAGTATTGAGGATTGAAGATTGAGGATTGAGGCTTGAGGATTGAGGATTGAGGGTTCAGGATTGAAGATTGAGGATTGGGGACTGAGGATTGAAGATTGAGGATTGAGGATTGAGGATTGAAGATTGAATATTGATGATGGAAGATTGAGGATTGAGGATTTAGTGTTGTGGATTGAGGATTGAGGATTGAGGATTGAGGATTGAAGACTGAGGAGTGACGATTGAGTATTGAAGATTGAGGATTGATGACTGAGGATTGAGGATTGAGGATTGAGGATTGAGGATTGAGGACTGAAGATTGAGGATGAGGGCTGAGTGTTGAGGATTGAGGTTTGAGTACTGAATCCAGAGAATTCAGGATATTCTATTGAGTATTGAGAATTGACGATTGATGGTTGAGGACTGCGGGCTGAAGATTGAGGATTAAGGATTGACGATTCAGAATTGAGGTTTGAGGACTCAGGATTCAGGATTGAAGATTGGGTATTGAGGATTGAAGATTGAGGATTGAGGATTGAGGATTGAGGACTGAGGATTGAGGATTGAGGATTGAGGATTGAAGATCGAGTATTGAGTATTGAAGATTGAGGATAGAAGATTGAGGGTTGAGGATTGAGGATTGAAGATTGAGGATTGGGGACTGAGGATTGAAGATTGAGGACTGAGGACTGAGGATTGAGGATTGAAGATTGAGGATTGAGGACTGAGGATTGAGGATTGAAGATTGAGTATTGAGGATTGAAGATTGAGGATTGAGGATTGAGGATTGAGGATTGAGGATGAGGGCTGAGGGTTGAGGATTGAGGTTTAAGGACTGAGGGCTGAGGGTTGAGGATTGAGAATTGAGGATTGAGGATTGAGGATTGAAGATTGAGGATTGGGTATTGAGGATTGAAGAATGAGGATTGAGGATTGAGGATTGAGGATTGACGATTGCAGATTGAGTATTGAGTATTGAAAACTGTGAATTGAGGATATTCTATTGAGGATTGAGGATTGAGGATTGACAACTGACTGTTGAGGACTGAGGACTGAGGATTGAGGATTGAGAATGGAGGATTGAGGATTGAGGATAGAAGATTGAGGATTGGGTATTTAGGATTGAAGAATGAGTGTTCAGGATTGAGGATTGGCGGTTGAGGATTGAGGATTGATGATGGAGGATTGAAGAGAGAGGACTGAGTGTTTAGGATTGAGTGTTGAGGATTGATGTTTGAGGATTGAGATTTGATTATTGAATATTGTGGATACAGTATTGAACCATGAGAATTCAGGATATTCTGTTGAGTATTGAGAATTGAGGATTGATGGCTGAGTATTGAGGATTGATGGTTGAGGGTTGTGTGTTGAATATTGAGGATTGAGGATTGAGGATTGAGGATTGAGGATTGAGGATTGAAGACTGAGTATTGATGATTGAGTATTGAGGGTTGAGGATTGAGGATTGAGGATTGAGGATTGAGGATCGAAGGTTGAAGATTGAGTATTGAGGATTGAAGATTGAGGATTGAGGATTGAGGATCGAGGATGGAGGATGAGGGCTGAGTATTGAATCCTGCAAATTCAGGATATTCTATTGAATATTGAGGATTGATGTCTGAGGATTGATGATTGAGGATTGAGGATTGAGGATTGAGGATTGAGGATTGAGGATTGAGGATTGAGGATTGAGGATTGAAAATTGAGTATTGAGGATTGAAGATTGAAGATTGCTGATTGGAGATTGAGGATTGAGGATTGAGGGTTGTGGTTTGTGGACAAGGACTGAGGTTTGAGTATTGATGTTTGAGGTCTGAGGACTGAGGATTGAGGATTGAGAATTGAGGATTGAGGATTGAAGATTGAGGATTGGGTGTTGAGGATTGAAGAATGAGGATTGAGGATTGAGTATTGAGGATTGAAGATTGAGTATTGAGGATTGAAGATTGAAGATTGAGGATTGGGTGTTGAGGATTGAAGAATGAGGTTTGAGGATTGAGTATTGAGGATTGAAGATTGAGTATTGAGGATTGAAGACTGGCGATTGAGGATTGAGGATTGAGGATTGAGGATTGGGAATTGAGGATTGAAGATTGAGTATTGAGGATTGAAGATTGAAGATTGACGATTGAGGATTGAGGATTGAGGATTGAAGATTGAGTATTGGGTATAGAGGATTGAAGAATGAGGGTTGAGGATTGAGGATTGAGGATTGAGGATTGAAGACTGAGTATTCAGGGTTGAAGGTCGACGATTGAGGATTGAGGATTGAGGATTGAGAGTTGAGGATTGAGGATTGAAGATTGAGTATTGAGGATTGAAGATTGAGGATTGAGGATTGAGGATTGAGGATTGAGGATTGAACGTTGAGGATTGGGGACTGAGTCTCGAGTGTTGAGTGATGAGAATTGATGTTTGTGGATAGAGATTTGAGGATTGCAGATTGAGTATTGAGTATTGAAAACTGTGAATTGAGGATATTCTATTGAGGATTGAGGATTGACTTCTGATTGTTGAGGACTTAGGGCTGAAGATTGAGGATTCAGGATTGAGGATTCAGTATTGAGGTTTGAGGACTCAGGATTGAGGATTGAAGATTGAGTACTGAGGATTGAATATTGAGGATTGAGGATTGAGGATTGAGGATTGAGGATTGAAGATTGAGTATTGAGAATTGAAGATTGTGGATTGAGGATTGAGGATTGATGATTGAGGATTCAGGATTGAAGATTGAGGATTGGGGACTGAGGATTGAAGAATGAGGATTGAGGATTGAGGATTGAGGATTGAAGGTTGCAGATTGAGTATTGAGTATTGAAAACTGTGAATTGAGGATATTCTATTGAGGATTGAGGATTGAGGATTGACAACTGACTGTTGAGGACTGAGCACAGAGGGTTGAGGATTGAGAATGGAGGATTGAGGATTGAGGATAGAAGATTGAGGATTGGGTATTTAGGATTGAAGAATGAGGGTTCAGGATTGAGGATTGAGGATTGAGGATTGAAGACTGAGTATTCAGGATTGAAGATTGACGATTGAGGATTGAGGATTGGGGATTGAGAGTTCAGGATTGAGGATTGAAGATTGAGTATTGAGGATAGAGGATTGAGGATGGAAGGTTGAGTATTGAGGATTGAAGATTGAGGATTGAGGATTGAGGATTGAGGATTGAGGATTCAGGATTGAAGATTGAGGATTGGGGACTGAGGATTGAAGATTGAGGATTGAGGACTGAGGATTGAGGATTGATGTTTGAGGCCTGAGGATTGAGGATTGAGGATTGAGAATTGACGACTGAGGATCGAGGATTGAAGATTGACGATCGAGGATTGAGGATTGAGGATTGAGGATTGGGGATTGAGGATTGAGGATTGAGGATAGAGGATTGAGGATTGAAGGTTGAGTATTGAGGATTGAAGATTGAGGATTGAGGATTCAAGATTGAGTATTGAGGATTGAAGATTGAGGATTGGGGACTGAGGATTGAAGATTGAGGATTGAGGATTGAGGATTGAGGATTGAGGTTTAAGGACTGAGGACTGAGGGTTGAGGATTGAGAATTGATGATTGAAGATTGAGGATTGAGGATTGAGGGTTGTGGATTGAGGAAGAGGACTGAGGGTTGAGTATTGATGTTTGAGGTCTGAGGATGGAGGATTGAGGATTGAGAATTGAGGATTGAGGATTGAGGATGGAGGATTGAAGAGAGAGGACTGAGTGTTGAGGATTGAGTGTTGAGAATTGATGTTTGAGGATTGAGATTTAATTATTGAAAATTGTGGATTCAGTATTGAACCATGAGAATTCAGGATATTCTATTGAGTATTGAGAATTGAGGATTGACGGTTGAGTATTGAGGATTGATGGTTGAGGGTTGTGTGTTGAATATTGAGGATTGAGGATTGAGGATTGAGGATTGAGGATTGAGGATTGAAAACTGAGTATTGATGATTGCGTATTGAGGGTTGAGGATTGAGGATTGAGGATTGAGGATTGAGGATCGAAGGTTGAAGGTTGAGTATTGAGGATTGAAGATTGAGGATTGAGGATTGAGGATCGAGGATGGAGGATGAGGGCTGTGTGTTGAATCCTGCAAATTCAGGATATTCTATTGAATATTGAGGATTGATGACTGAGGATTGATGATTGAGGATTGAGGATTGAGGACTGAGGATTGAGGATTAAGGATTGAGGATTGAGGTTGGAAGATAGAGGATTGGGTAATGAGGATTGAACATTGAGGATAGAGGATTGAGGATTGAGGATTGAGGATTGAGGATTGAAGATTGAATATTGATGATTGAATATTGGGGATTGTGGATTGAGGACAGGGTCTGAGGGTTGAGTATTGATGTTTGAGGTCTGTGGATTGAGGATTGAGGATTGAGGATTCAGAATTGGCGATTGAGGATTGAGGATTAGGGATTGAAGGTTGAGTATTGAGGATTGATGATTGAGGATTGAGGATTGAGGATTAAGGATTGAGGATTGAGGATTGAGGACTGAGGATTGAGGACTGTAGATTGAGGATTGGGTATTGACGATTGAACATTGAGGATTGAGAATTGAGTATTGAGGATTGAGGATTGAGGATTGAAGATTGAATATTGATGATTGAATATTGTGGATTGAGGATTGAGGGTTGTGGATTGAGGACGAGGACTGAGGTTTGAGTATTGATGTTTGCGGTCTGAGGATTGAGGATTGACGATAGAGAATTGAGGATTGAGGATTGAGGATTGAAGATTGTGGATTGGGTATTGACGATTGAGGAATGAGGATTGAAGATTGAGGATTGGGGATTGAGGATTGACGATTGAGGTTTGAGTATTGAGGATTGAGAATTGAGGACTGAGGATTGAAGATTGAGTATTCACGATTTAGGATTAAGGATTGAGTATTGAGGATTGAGGATTGAAGATTGAGTATTGAGGATTGAAGACTGGGGATTGAGGATTGAGGATTGAGGATTGAGGATTGAGGATTGAGGATGGAGGATTGAAGAGAGTGGACTGAGTGTTGAGGATTGATTGTTGAGAATTGATGTTTGAGGATTGAGATTTGATTATTGAATATTGTGGATTGAGTATTGAACCATGGGAATTCAGGATATTCTATTGAGTATTGAGAATTGAGGATTGATGGTTGAGTATTGAGGACTGATGGTTGAGGGTTGTGTGTTGAATATTGAGAATTGAGGATTGAGGATTGAGGATTGAGGATTGAGGATTGAAGATTGAGTATTGATGATTGAGTATTGAGGGTTGAGTGATGAGGACGAGGACTGACGGTTGAGGATTGAGGTTTGAGGATTGAGGATTGAGGATTGAGGACTGAGGATTGAGGATTTTGGATTGAGCATTGAGGATTGAAGATTGAGGACTGGGGATTGAGTGTTAAGATTGGGGATTAAGGACTGAGGATTGGGGATTGGGGATCTAGGATTGGAGATTGATTATTGAGGGTTGAAGGTTGAGGATTGAGGATTGAGGATTGAGAACTGAGAATTGACGATGAGGACTGAGGGTTGAGGATTGAGGTTTGAGGAACGAGGATTGAGGATTGAGGGTTGAGGACTGCGGATTGACGATTGAGTATTGAATATTGAGGATCGATGACTGAGGATTGAGGATTGAGGATTGAGGATTGAGGATTGAGGATTGAGGATTGAAGATTGAAGATTGAGTATTGAGGTTTGAAGATTGAGGTATGAGGATTGAGGGTCGCTGATGGAGGATGTGGGCTGAGGGTTGAGGATTGAGGATTGAGTACTGAATCCTGCGAATTCAGGATATTCTATTGAGTATTGAGAATTGAGCATTGATGGTTGAGGACTGAGGGCTGAAGATTGAGGATTCAGGATTGAGGATTCAGAATTAAGGTTTGAGGACTCAGGATTGAGGTTTGAAGATTGAGTATTGAGGATTGAAGATTGAGGATTGAGGATTGAGGATTGAGGATTGAGGATTGAGGATTGAGGATTGAGTATTGAAGATTGAGTATTGAGTATTGAAGATTGAGGATAGAGGATTCAGGATTGAGGATTGAGAATTGAAGATTGAGGATTGGGGACTGAGGATTGAAGAATGAGGATTGAGGACTGAGGATTGAGAATTGAAGATTGAGTATTGAGGATTGAAGATTGAGGATTGAGGATTGAGGATTGAGGATTGAGGATAGAGGATGAGGGCTGAGGGCTGAGGATTGAGGTTTAAGGACTGAGGACTGAGTGTAGAGGATTGAGAATCGAGGATTGAGTATTGAGGATTGAAGATTGAGTTTTGGGTATTGAGGATTGAGGAGTGATGGTTGAGGATTGAGGAATGAGGATTGAGGATTGAGGATTGAAGATTCAGTATTGAGGATTGAAGATTGAAGATTGAGGATTGAGGATTGAGGATTGAGGATAGAAGATTGAGGATTGGGGACTGAGTGTTGAAGGTTTCGTGATGAGAATTTATGTTTGTGGATAGAGACTTGAAGATTGCAGATTGAGTGTTGAGTATTGAAAACTGTGAATTGAGGATATTCTATTGAGGACTGAGGATTGACAACTGGTTGTTGAGGACTCAGGGCTGAAGATTGAGGATTCAGGATTGAGGATTCAGGATTGATGTTTGAGGACTGAGGATTGATGGTTGAGCACTGAGTATTGAGTATTGAGAATTGAAGATTGAAGATTGATGATTGAAAATTGAGGGTTGAGGATTGAGGATTGAGGATCGAGGATTGAGGATTGAAGATTGAGGATGAGGGCTGATGATTGAGGATTGAGGTTTGAGTACTGAATCCTGAGAATTCAGGATATTCTATTCAGTATTGAGAATTGAGGATTGATGGTTGAGGACTGAGGGCTGAAGATTGAGGATTCAGGATTGAGGATTCAGAATTAAGGTTTGAGGACTCAGGATTGAGGTTTGAAGATTGAGTATTGAGGATTGAAGATTGAGGATTGAGGATTGAGGATTGAGGATTGAGGATTGAGGATTGAGGATTGAGGATTGAGGATTGAGTATTGAAGATTGAGTATTGAGTATTGAAGATTGAGGATAGAGGATTCAGGATTGAGGATTGAGAATTGAAGATTGAGGATTGGGGACTGAGGATTGAAGAATGAGGATTGAGGACTGAGGATTGAGAATTGAAGATTGAGTATTGAGGATTGAAGATTGAGGATTGAGGATTGAGGATTGAGGATTGAGGATAGAGGATGAGGGCTGAGGGCTGAGGATTGAGGTTTAAGGACTGAGGACTGAGTGTAGAGGATTGAGAATCGAGGATTGAGTATTGAGGATTGAAGATTGAGTTTTGGGTATTGAGGATTGAGGAGTGATGGTTGAGGATTGAGGATTGAGGATTGAGGATTGAAGATTGAGTATTGAGGATTGAAGACTCACGATTGAGGATTGAGGATTGAGGATTGAGGATTGAGGACTGAGGATTGAAGATTGAGTATTGAGAATTGAAGATTGAATATTGACGATTGAGGATTGAGTATTGAAGGTTGAGGATTGGGGACTGAGTTTTGAGGGTTGAGTGATGAGAATTGATGTGTGTGGATAGAGATTTGAGGATTGCAGATTGAGTATTGAGTATTGAAAACTGTGAATTGAGGATATTCTGTTGAGGACTGAGGTTTGACAACTGATTGTTGAGGACTCAGGGCTGAAGATTGATGATTCAGGATTGAGGATTCAGGATTGAGGTATGAAGACTGAGGATTGAGGATAGAGGATTGAGGATTGAGGATTAAGGATTGAGTATTGAGGATTGAGGATTGACACTTGATTGTTGAGGACTGAGGGCTGAAGATTGAGGATTCAGGATTGAGGATTCGGGATTGAGGTTTGAGGACTGAGGATTGAGGTTTGAGGACTGAGGATTGAGGATTGGCGATTGAGGATTGCGGATTGAGAATGGAGGATTGAAGACAGAGGACTGAGTGTTGAGGATTGAGTGTTGAGAATTGATGTTTGAGGATTGAGATTTGATAATTGAATATTTTGGATTGAGTATTCAACCATGGGAATTCCGGATATTCAATTGAGTATTGCGAATTGAGGATTCATGGTTGAGTATTGAGGATTGATGGCTGAGGGTTGTGTGTTGAATATTGAGGATTGAGGATTGAGGGTTGAGGATTGAGGATTGAAGGTTGTGTCTTGATGATTGAATATTGAGGATTGATGATTGAGGTTTGAGGATTGAGGACGAGGACTGACGGTTGAGGATTGAGGTTTGAGGATTGAGTATTGATGTTTGAGAATTGAGGATTGAGGATTGAAGATTGAGTATTGAGGATTGAAGTTTGAGGATTGAGGATTGAGGATTGAAGTTTGAGGACTGAGGATTGAGGATTGAGGACTGAGGATTGAGGATTGAGCGTTGAGGATTGAGGATGGAAATTGAGGATTGGGTATTGAGGATTGAACATTGAGGATTGAGGATTGAGGATTGAGGATTGAGGATTGAGGATTGAAGATTGAATATTGATGTTTGAATATTGAGGATTGTGGATTGAGGACGAGGTCTGCGGGTTGAGTATTGATGTTTGAGGTCTGAGGATTGAGGATTGAGGATTGAGAATTGAGGATTGAGGATTGAGGATTAAGGATTGAAGATTGAGTATTGAGGATTGAGGTTTGAGGACTGAGGATTGAGGATTGAGGACTGAGGATTGAGGATTGAGGATTGAGGATTGAGGTTGGAAGATTGAGGATTGGGTAATGAGGATTGAACATTGAGGATAGAGGATTGAGGATTGAGGATTGAGGAATGAGGATTGAAGATTGAATATTGATGATTGAATATTGGGGATTGTGGATTGAGGACGAGGTCTGAGGGTTGAGTATTGATGTTTGAGGTCTGTGGATTGAGGATTGAGGATTGAGGATTGATGATTGAGGTTTGAGGATTGAGGACGAGGACTGACGGTTGAGGATTGAGGTTTGAGGATTGATTATTGAAGATTGAGTATTGAGGATTGAAGATTGAGGATTGAGGATTGAGGATTCAGGATCGAAGGCTGAAGATTGAGTATTGAGGATTGAAGATTGGGGATTGAGGATTGAGGATCGAGGATGGAGGATGAGGGCTGAGTATTGAATCCTGCGAATTCAGGATATTCTATTGAATATTGAGGATTGATGACTGAGGATTGACGATTGAGGATTGAGGACTGAGGATTGAGGATTGAGCATTGAGGATTGAAGATTGAGTATTGAGGATTGAAGATTGTGGATTGGTGATTGAGGATTGACGATTGAGGATTGAGTATTGAGGATTGAGAATTGAGGGTTGAGGATTGAAGATTGAGTATTGAGGATTGAAGATTGAGGATTGGGGATTGAGGATTGACGATTGAGGATTGAGTATTGAGGATTGAGAATTGAGGATTGAGAGATTGAAGATTGAGTATTGAGGATTGAAGATTGAGGATTGAGGATTGAGGCTTGAGGGTTGAGGATTGAGGGTTGAAGATTGAGGATTGGGGATTGAGGATTGACGATTGAGGATTGAGTATCGAGGATTGAGAATTGAGGATTGAGGATTGGTGATTGAGTATTGAGGATTGAATATTGAGGATTGAGGATTGAGGATTGAGGATTGAAGATTGAGGACTGAGTGTTGAGGGTAGAGTGATGAGAATTGATGTTTGTGGAATGAGATTTGAAGATTGAAGAATGGGGATTGAGAACTGAAAACTGTGAATTGAGGATATTCTATGGAGGATTGAGGATTGACAATTGATTGTTGAGGACTGAGGGCTGAAGATTGAGGATTCAGGATTGAGGATTCGGGATTGAGGTTTGAGTACTGAGGATTGAGGGTTGAGGACTGAGGATTCAGGATTGACGCTTGAGGATTGCGGATTGAGAATGGAGGATTGAAGAGAGAGGACTGAGTGTTGAGGATTGAGTGTTGAGAATAGATGTTTGAGGATTGAGATTTGATTATTGAATATTTTGGATTGAGTATTCAACCATGAGAATTCCGGATATTCCATTGAGTATTGAGAATTGAGGATTCATGGTTGGGTATTGAGGATTGATGGCTGAGGGTTGTGTGTTGAATATTAATTATTGAGAATTGAGGTTTGAGGATTGAGGTTTGAAGGATGATTATTGATGATTGAATATTGAGGATTGAGGATTGAGTTTTGAGGATTGAGAACGAGGACTGACAGCTGAGGATTGAGGTTTGAGGATTGAGTATTGAGGATTGAGAATTGAGGATTGAGGATTGAAGATTGAGTATTAACGAATGAAGATTGAGTATTAAGGATTGAAGATTGAGGATTGAGGATTGAAGATTGAGTATTGAGGATTGAAGATTGAGGATTGATGATTGAGGATTGAGGTTTGAGGACTGAGGATTGAGGATTGAGGACTGAGGATTGAGGATTAAGGATTGAGGATTGAGGTTGGAAGATAGAGGATTGGGTAATGAGGATTGAGCATTGAGGATAGAGGATTGAGGATTGAGGATTGAGGATTGAGGATTGAAGATTGAATATTGATGATTGAATATTGGGGATTGTGGATTGAGGACAGGGTCTGAGGGTTGAGTATTGATGTTTGAGGTCTGTGGATTGAGGATTGAGGATTGAGGATTCAGAATTGGCGATTGAGGATTGAGGATTAGGGATTGAAGGTTGAGTATTGAGGATTGATGATTGAGGATTGAGGATTGAGGATTAAGGATTGAGGATTGAGGATTGAGGACTGAGGATTGAGGACTGTAGATTGAGGATTGGGTATTGACGATTGAACATTGAGGATTGAGAATTGAGTATTGAGGATTAAGGATTGAGGATTGAAGATTGAATATTGATGATTGAAGATTGTGGATTGAGGATTGAGGGTTGTGGATTGAGGACGAGGACTGAGGTTTGAGTATTGATGTTTGCGGTCTGAGGATTGAGGATTGACGATAGAGAATTGAGGATTGAGGATTGAGGATTGAAGATTGTGGATTGGGTATTGACGATTGAGGAATGAGGATTGAAGATTGAGGATTGGGGATTGAGGATTGACGATTGAGGTTTGAGTATTGAGGATTGAGAATTGAGGACTGAGGATTGAAGATTGAGTATTCAGGATTTAGGATTAAGGATTGAGTATTGAGGATTGAGGATTGAAGATTGAGTATTGAGGATTGAAGACTGGGGATTGAGGATTGAGGATTGAGGATTGAGGATTGAGGATTGAGGATGGAGGATTGAAGAGAGTGGACTGAGTGTTGAGGATTGATTGTTGAGAATTGATGTTTGAGGATTGAGATTTGATTATTGAATATTGTGGATTGAGTATTGAACCATGGGAATTCAGGATATTCTATTGAGTATTGAGAATTGAGGATTGATGGTTGAGTATTGAGGACTGATGGTTGAGGGTTGTGTGTTGAATATTGAGAATTGAGGATTGAGGATTGAGGATTGAGGATTGAGGATTGAAGATTGAGTATTGATGATTGAGTATTGAGGGTTGAGTGATGAGGACGAGGACTGACGGTTGAGGATTGAGGTTTGAGGATTGAGGATTGAGGATTGAGGACTGAGGATTGAGGATTTTGGATTGAGCATTGAGGATTGAAGATTGAGGACTGGGGATTGAGTGTTAAGATTGGGGATTAAGGATTGAGGATTGGGGATTGGGGATCTAGGATTGGAGATTGATTATTGAGGGTTGAAGGTTGAGGATTGAGGATTGAGGATTGAGAACTGAGAATTGACGATGAGGACTGAGGGTTGAGGATTGAGGTTTGAGGAACGAGGATTGAGGATTGAGGGTTGAGGACTGCGGATTGACGATTGAGTATTGAATATTGAGGATCGATGACTGAGGATTGAGGATTGAGGATTGAGGATTGAGGATTGAGGATTGAGGATTGAAGATTGAAGATTGAGTATTGAGGTTTGAAGATTGAGGTATGAGGATTGAGGGTCGCTGATGGAGGATGTGGGCTGAGGGTTGAGGATTGAGGATTGAGTACTGAATCCTGCGAATTCAGGATATTCTATTGAGTATTGAGAATTGAGCATTGATGGTTGAGGACTGAGGGCTGAAGATTGAGGATTCAGGATTGAGGATTCAGAATTAAGGTTTGAGGACTCAGGATTGAGGTTTGAAGATTGAGTATTGAGGATTGAAGATTGAAGATTGAGGATTGAGGATTGAGGATTGAGGATTGAGGATTGAGGATTGAGGATTGAGGATTGAGGATTGAGTATTGAAGATTGAGTATTGAGTATTGAAGATTGAGGATAGAGGATTCAGGATTGAGGATTGAGAATTGAAGATTGAGGATTGGGGACTGAGGATTGAAGAATGAGGATTGAGGACTGAGGATTGAGAATTGAAGATTGAGTATTGAGGATTGAAGATTGAGGATTGAGGATTGAGGATTGAGGATTGAGGATAGAGGATGAGGGCTGAGGGCTGAGGATTGAGGTTTAAGGACTGAGGACTGAGTGTAGAGGATTGAGAATCGAGGATTGAGTATTGAGGATTGAAGATTGAGTTTTGGGTATTGAGGATTGAGGAGTGATGGTTGAGGATTGAGGATTGAGGATTGAGGATTGAAGATTGAGTATTGAGGATTGAAGACTCACGATTGAGGATTGAGGATTGAGGATTGAGGATTGAGGACTGAGGATTGAAGATTGAGTATTGAGAATTGAAGATTGAATATTGACGATTGAGGATTGAGTATTGAAGGTTGAGGATTGGGGACTGAGTTTTGAGGGTTGAGTGATGAGAATTGATGTGTGTGGATAGAGATTTGAGGATTGCAGATTGAGTATTGAGTATTGAAAACTGTGAATTGAGGATATTCTGTTGAGGACTGAGGTTTGACAACTGATTGTTGAGGACTCAGGGCTGAAGATTGATGATTCAGGATTGAGGATTCAGGATTGAGGTATGAAGACTGAGGATTGAGGATAGAGGATTGAGGATTGAGGATTAAGGATTGAGTATTGAGGATTGAGGATTGACACTTGATTGTTGAGGACTGAGGGCTGAAGATTGAGGATTCAGGATTGAGGATTCGGGATTGAGGTTTGAGGACTGAGGATTGAGGTTTGAGGACTGAGGATTGAGGATTGGCGATTGAGGATTGCGGATTGAGAATGGAGGATTGAAGACAGAGGACTGAGTGTTGAGGATTGAGTGTTGAGAATTGATGTTTGAGGATTGAGATTTGATAATTGAATATTTTGGATTGAGTATTCAACCATGGGAATTCCGGATATTCAATTGAGTATTGCGAATTGAGGATTCATGGTTGAGTATTGAGGATTGATGGCTGAGGGTTGTGTGTTGAATATTGAGGATTGAGGATTGAGGGTTGAGGATTGAGGATTGAAGGTTGTGTCTTGATGATTGAATATTGAGGATTGATGATTGAGGTTTGAGGATTGAGGACGAGGACTGACGGTTGAGGATTGAGGTTTGAGGATTGAGTATTGATGTTTGAGAATTGAGGATTGAGGATTGAAGATTGAGTATTGAGGATTGAAGTTTGAGGATTGAGGATTGAGGATTGAAGTTTGAGGACTGAGGATTGAGGATTGAGGACTGAGGATTGAGGATTGAGCGTTGAGGATTGAGGATGGAAATTGAGGATTGGGTATTGAGGATTGAACATTGAGGATTGAGGATTGAGGATTGAGGATTGAGGATTGAGGATTGAAGATTGAATATTGATGTTTGAATATTGAGGATTGTGGATTGAGGACGAGGTCTGCGGGTTGAGTATTGATGTTTGAGGTCTGAGGATTGAGGATTGAGGATTGAGAATTGAGGATTGAGGATTGAGGATTAAGGATTGAAGATTGAGTATTGAGGATTGAGGTTTGAGGACTGAGGATTGAGGATTGAGGACTGAGGATTGAGGATTGAGGATTGAGGATTGAGGTTGGAAGATTGAGGATTGGGTAATGAGGATTGAACATTGAGGATAGAGGATTGAGGATTGAGGATTGAGGATTGAGGATTGAAGATTGAATATTGATGATTGAATATTGGGGATTGTGGATTGAGGACGAGGTCTGAGGGTTGAGTATTGATGTTTGAGGTCTGTGGATTGAGGATTGAGGATTGAGGATTGATGATTGAGGTTTGAGGATTGAGGACGAGGACTGACGGTTGAGGATTGAGGTTTGAGGATTGATTATTGAAGATTGAGTATTGAGGATTGAAGATTGAGGATTGAGGATTGAGGATTCAGGATCGAAGGCTGAAGATTGAGTATTGAGGATTGAAGATTGGGGATTGAGGATTGAGGATCGAGGATGGAGGATGAGGGCTGAGTATTGAATCCTGCGAATTCAGGATATTCTATTGAATATTGAGGATTGATGACTGAGGATTGACGATTGAGGATTGAGGACTGAGGATTGAGGATTGAGCATTGAGGATTGAAGATTGAGTATTGAGGATTGAAGATTGTGGATTGGTGATTGAGGATTGACGATTGAGGATTGAGTATTGAGGATTGAGAATTGAGGGTTGAGGATTGAAGATTGAGTATTGAGGATTGAAGATTGAGGATTGGGGATTGAGGATTGACGATTGAGGATTGAGTATTGAGGATTGAGAATTGAGGATTGAGAGATTGAAGATTGAGTATTGAGGATTGAAGATTGAGGATTGAGGATTGAGGCTTGAGGGTTGAGGATTGAGGGTTGAAGATTGAGGATTGGGGATTGAGGATTGACGATTGAGGATTGAGTATCGAGGATTGAGAATTGAGGATTGAGGATTGGTGATTGAGTATTGAGGATTGAATATTGAGGATTGAGGATTGAGGATTGAGGATTGAAGATTGAGGACTGAGTGTTGAGGGTAGAGTGATGAGAATTGATGTTTGTGGAATGAGATTTGAAGATTGAAGAATGGGGATTGAGAACTGAAAACTGTGAATTGAGGATATTCTATGGAGGATTGAGGATTGACAATTGATTGTTGAGGACTGAGGGCTGAAGATTGAGGATTCAGGATTGAGGATTCGGGATTGAGGTTTGAGTACTGAGGATTGAGGGTTGAGGACTGAGGATTCAGGATTGACGCTTGAGGATTGCGGATTGAGAATGGAGGATTCAAGAGAGAGGACTGAGTGTTGAGGATTGAGTGTTGAGAATAGATGTTTGAGGATTGAGATTTGATTATTGAATATTTTGGATTGAGTATTCAACCATGAGAATTCCGGATATTCCATTGAGTATTGAGAATTGAGGATTCATGGTTGGGTATTGAGGATTGATGGCTGAGGGTTGTGTGTTGAATATTAATTATTGAGAATTGAGGTTTGAGGATTGAGGTTTGAAGGATGATTATTGATGATTGAATATTGAGGATTGAGGATTGAGTTTTGAGGATTGAGAACGAGGACTGACAGCTGAGGATTGAGGTTTGAGGATTGAGTATTGAGGATTGAGAATTGAGGATTGAGGATTGAAGATTGAGTATTAACGAATGAAGATTGAGTATTAAGGATTGAAGATTGAGGATTGAGGATTGAAGATTGAGTATTGAGGATTGAAGATTGAGGATTGATGATTGAGGATTGAGGTTTGAGGACTGAGGATTGAGGATTGAGGACTGAGGATTGAGGATTAAGGATTGAGGATTGAGGTTGGAAGATAGAGGATTGGGTAATGAGGATTGAACATTGAGGATAGAGGATTGAGGATTGAGGATTGAGGATTGAGGATTGAAGATTGAATATTGATGATTGAATATTGGGGATTGTGGATTGAGGACAGGGTCTGAGGGTTGAGTATTGATGTTTGAGGTCTGTGGATTGAGGATTGAGGATTGAGGATTCAGAATTGGCGATTGAGGATTGAGGATTAGGGATTGAAGGTTGAGTATTGAGGATTGATGATTGAGGATTGAGGATTGAGGATTAAGGATTGAGGATTGAGGATTGAGGACTGAGGATTGAGGACTGTAGATTGAGGATTGGGTATTGACGATTGAACATTGAGGATTGAGAATTGAGTATTGAGGATTGAGGATTGAGGATTGAAGATTGAATATTGATGATTGAAGATTGTGGATTGAGGATTGAGGGTTGTGGATTGAGGACGAGGACTGAGGTTTGAGTATTGATGTTTGCGGTCTGAGGATTGAGGATTGACGATAGAGAATTGAGGATTGAGGATTGAGGATTGAAGATTGTGGATTGGGTATTGACGATTGAGGAATGAGGATTGAAGATTGAGGATTGGGGATTGAGGATTGACGATTGAGGTTTGAGTATTGAGGATTGAGAATTGAGGACTGAGGATTGAAGATTGAGTATTCAGGATTTAGGATTAAGGATTGAGTATTGAGGATTGAGGATTGAAGATTGAGTATTGAGGATTGAAGACTGGGGATTGAGGATTGAGGATTGAGGATTGAGGATTGAGGATTGAGGATGGAGGATTGAAGAGAGTGGACTGAGTGTTGAGGATTGATTGTTGAGAATTGATGTTTGAGGATTGAGATTTGATTATTGAATATTGTGGATTGAGTATTGAACCATGGGAATTCAGGATATTCTATTGAGTATTGAGAATTGAGGATTGATGGTTGAGTATTGAGGACTGATGGTTGAGGGTTGTGTGTTGAATATTGAGAATTGAGGATTGAGGATTGAGGATTGAGGATTGAGGATTGAAGATTGAGTATTGATGATTGAGTATTGAGGGTTGAGTGATGAGGACGAGGACTGACGGTTGAGGATTGAGGTTTGAGGATTGAGGATTGAGGATTGAGGACTGAGGATTGAGGATTTTGGATTGAGCATTGAGGATTGAAGATTGAGGACTGGGGATTGAGTGTTAAGATTGGGGATTAAGGATTGAGGATTGGGGATTGGGGATCTAGGATTGGAGATTGATTATTGAGGGTTGAAGGTTGAGGATTGAGGATTGAGGATTGAGAACTGAGAATTGACGATGAGGACTGAGGGTTGAGGATTGAGGTTTGAGGAACGAGGATTGAGGATTGAGGGTTGAGGACTGCGGATTGACGATTGAGTATTGAATATTGAGGATCGATGACTGAGGATTGAGGATTGAGGATTGAGGATTGAGGATTGAGGATTGAGGATTGAAGATTGAAGATTGAGTATTGAGGTTTGAAGATTGAGGTATGAGGATTGAGGGTCGCTGATGGAGGATGTGGGCTGAGGGTTGAGGATTGAGGATTGAGTACTGAATCCTGCGAATTCAGGATATTCTATTGAGTATTGAGAATTGAGCACTGATGGTTGAGGACTGAGGGCTGAAGATTGAGGATTCAGGATTGAGGATTCAGAATTAAGGTTTGAGGACTCAGGATTGAGGTTTGAAGATTGAGTATTGAGGATTGAAGATTGAGGATTGAGGATTGAGGATTGAGGATTGAGGATTGAGGATTGAGGATTGAGTATTGAAGATTGAGTATTGAGTATTGAAGATTGAGGATAGAGGATTCAGGATTGAGGATTGAGAATTGAAGATTGAGGATTGGGGACTGAGGATTGAAGAATGAGGATTGAGGACTGAGGATTGAGAATTGAAGATTGAGTATTGAGGATTGAAGATTGAGGATTGAGGATTGAGGATTGAGGATTGAGGATAGAGGATGAGGGCTGAGGGCTGAGGATTGAGGTTTAAGGACTGAGGACTGAGTGTAGAGGATTGAGAATCGAGGATTGAGTATTGAGGATTGAAGATTGAGTTTTGGGTATTGAGGATTGAGGAGTGATGGTTGAGGATTGAGGAATGAGGATTGAGGATTGAGGATTGAAGATTCAGTATTGAGGATTGAAGATTGAAGATTGAGGATTGAGGATTGAGGATTGAGGATTGAAGATTGAGGATTGGGGACTGAGTGTTGAAGGTTTCGTGATGAGAATTTATGTTTGTGGATAGAGACTTGAAGATTGCAGATTGAGTGTTGAGTATTGAAAACTGTGAATTGAGGATATTCTATTGAGGACTGAGGATTGACAACTGGTTGTTGAGGACTCAGGGCTGAAGATTGAGGATTCAGGATTGAGGATTCAGGATTGATGTTTGAGGACTGAGGATTGATGGTTGAGCACTGAGTATTGAGTATTGAGAATTGAAGATTGAAGATTGATGATTGAAAATTGAGGGTTGAGGATTGAGGATTGAGGATCGAGGATTGAGGATTGAAGATTGAGGATGAGGGCTGATGATTGAGGATTGAGGTTTGAGTACTGAATCCTGAGAATTCAGGATATTCTATTCAGTATTGAGAATTGAGGATTGATGGTTGAGGACTGAGGGCTGAAGATTGAGGATTCAGGATTGAGGATTCAGAATTAAGGTTTGAGGACTCAGGATTGAGGTTTGAAGATTGAGTATTGAGGATTGAAGATTGAGGATTGAGGATTGGGGATTGAGGATTGAGGATTGAGGATTGAGGATTGAGGATTGAGGATTGAGTATTGAAGATTGAGTATTGAGTATTGAAGATTGAGGATAGAGGATTCAGGATTGAGGATTGAGAATTGAAGATTGAGGATTGGGGACTGAGGATTGAAGAATGAGGATTGAGGACTGAGGATTGAGAATTGAAGATTGAGTATTGAGGATTGAAGATTGAGGATTGAGGATTGAGGATTGAGGATTGAGGATAGAGGATGAGGGCTGAGGGCTGAGGATTGAGGTTTAAGGACTGAGGACTGAGTGTAGAGGATTGAGAATCGAGGATTGAGTATTGAGGATTGAAGATTGAGTTTTGGGTATTGAGGATTGAGGAGTGATGGTTGAGGATTGAGGATTGAGGATTGAGGATTGAAGATTGAGTATTGAGGATTGAAGACTCACGATTGAGGATTGAGGATTGAGGATTGAGGATTGAGGACTGAGGATTGAAGATTGAGTATTGAGAATTGAAGATTGAATATTGACGATTGAGGATTGAGTATTGAAGGTTGAGGATTGGGGACTGAGTTTTGAGGGTTGAGTGATGAGAATTGATGTGTGTGGATAGAGATTTGAGGATTGCAGATTGAGTATTGAGTATTGAAAACTGTGAATTGAGGATATTCTGTTGAGGACTGAGGTTTGACAACTGATTGTTGAGGACTCAGGGCTGAAGATTGATGATTCAGGATTGAGGATTCAGGATTGAGGTATGAAGACTGAGGATTGAGGATAGAGGATTGAGGATTGAGGATTAAGGATTGAGTATTGAGGATTGAGGATTGAAGATTGAGTATTGAGGATTGAAGACTGGGGATTGAGGATTGAGGATTGAGGATTGAGGATTGAGGATTGAGGATTGAGGATGGAGGATTGAAGAGAGTGGACTGAGTGTTGAGGATTGATTGTTGAGAATTGATGTTTGAGGATTGAGACTTGATTATTGAATATTGTGGATTGAGTATTGAACCATGGGAATTCAGGATATTCTATTGAGTATTGAGAATTGAGGATTGATGGTTGAGTATTGAGGACTGATGGTTGAGTGTTGTGTGTTGAATATTGAGAATTGAGGATTGAGGATTGAGGATTGAGGATTGAGGATTGAAGATTGAGTATTGATGATTGAGTATTGAGGGTTGAGTGTTGAGGACGAGGACTGACGGTTGAGGATTGAGGTTTGAGGATTGAGGATTGAGGATTGAGGACTGAGGATTGAGGATTTTGGATTGAGCATTGAGGATTGAAGATTGAGGACTGGGGATTGAGTGTTAAGATTGGGGATTAAGGATTGAGGATTGGGGATTGGGGATCTAGGATTGGAGATTGATTATTGAGGATTGAAGGTTGAGGATTGAGGATTGAGGATTGAGAACTGAGAATTGACGATGAGGACTGAGGGTTGAGGATTGAAGTTTGAGGAACGAGGATCGAGGATTGAGGGTTGAGGACTGCGGATTGACGATTGAGTATTGAATATTGAGGATCAATGACTGAGGATTGAGGATTGAGGATTGAGGATTGAGGATTGAGGATTGAGGATTGAGGATTGAAGATTGAAGATTGAGTATTGAGGTTTGAAGATTGAGGTATGAGGATTGAGGGTCGCTGATGGAGGATGTGGGCAGAGGGTTGAGGATTGAGGATTGAGTACTGAATCCTGCGAATTCAGGATATTCTATTGAGTATTGAGGATTGAGCATTGATGGTTGAGTATTGAGGATTGAGAATTGAGGATTGAGGATTGAGTATTGAGTGTTGACGATTGGGTATTGTGGATTGAGGACTGAGGATTGAGGATTGAGGATTGAAGATTGAAGATTGATGATTGAAGATTGAGGATTGAGGATTGAAGATTGAGGATTGAAGATTGAGGATTGAGGATTGAAGATTGAATATTGATGATTGAATATTGAGGATTGAGGATTGAGGTTTGTGGATTGAGGACGAGGACTGAGGGTTGAGTATTGATGTTTAAGGTCAGAGGAATGAGGATTGAGGATTGAGAATTGAGGATTGAGGATTTAGGATTGAGGAATGAAGACTGAGTATTGAGGTTTGAGGACTGAGGATTGAGGATTGAGGATTGAGTATTGAGGATTGAGGATTGAAGATTGAGGATAGGGTATTGAGGATTGAAGAATGAGGGTTGAGGATTGAGGATTGAGGATTGAGGATTGAAGACTGAGTATTCAGGATTGAAGATTGGCGATTGAGGATTGAGGATTGAGGATTGAGGATTGAGGATTGAGGATTGAGGATTGAGGATTGAAGATTGAGTATTGATGATTGAATATTGAGAATTGTGGATTGAGGATTGAGGATGAGGGCTGAGGGTTGAGGATTGACGTTTGAGTATTGAATCCTGAGAATTCAGGATATTCTGTTGAGTATTGAGAATTGAGGATTGATGGTTGAGTATTGAGGATTGAGGATTGAGGACTGAGGATTGAGTATTGAAGATTGAGGATTGATGATTGAGGGTTGAGGATTGAGGATTGAGGATTGAGGATTGAGGATTGAGTGTTGTGGATTGAGGACGAGAACTGAGGGTTGAGTATTGATGTTTGAGGTCAGAGGATTGAGGATTGAGGATTGAGAATTGAGGATTGAGGATTGAGGATAGAGGATTGAAGATTGAGTATTGAGGATTGATGATTGATGATTGAGGATTGATGATTAAGGATTGAGGATTGAGGATTGAGGATTGAAGATTGAGTATTGAGGATTGAAGACTGGGGATTGAGGATTGTGTGTTGATGGTTGAGGATTGAAGATTGAGGATTGGGGCTTGAGGATTGAGGATTGAGGATTGAGGATTGAGGATTGAACATTGAGTATTGAGGATTGAATATTGAGAATTGTGGATTGAGGATTGAGGATGAGGGCTGAGGGTTGAGGATTGACGTTTGAGTATTGAATCCTGAGAATTCAGGATATTCTGTTGAGTATTGAGAATTGAGGATTGATGGTTGAGTATTGAGGATTGAGGATTGAGGGCTGAGGGTTGAGTATTGAAGATTGAGGATTGATGATTGAGGGTTGAGGATTGAGGATTGAGGATTGAGGATTGAGGATTGAGGATTGGGTACTGAGGATTGAAGATTGTGGATTGAGGATTGAGGATTGAGGATTGAGGATTGAGGATTGAGGATTGAGGATTGAGGATTGAAGATTGAGTATTGAGGATTGAAGACTGGGGATTGAGGATTGAGGATTGAGGATTGAGGACTGAAGATTGAGGATTGGGGCTTGAGGATTGACGATTGAGGATTGA
Source organism: Calliopsis andreniformis (assembly GCF_051401765.1). NCBI lineage: Eukaryota > Metazoa > Arthropoda > Insecta > Hymenoptera > Andrenidae > Calliopsis > Calliopsis andreniformis. Next base: position 38,195 of record NW_027480450.1, on the reverse strand, counting down.
GTATTGAGGATTGAAGATTGAGTATTGAGGATTGAGGATTGGGGATTGAGGATTGAGGATTGAAGATTGAGGATTGGGTACTGTGGATTGAAGATTGTGGATTGAGGATTGAGGATTGAGGATTGAGTATTTAGGATTGAAGATTCAGTATTGAGGATTGAAGATTGGGAATTGAGGATTGAGGATTGTACATTGAGGACTGAGTGTTGAGGGTTGAGTGATGAGAATTGATGTTTGTGGATAGAGGTTTGAAGATTGCAGATTGATCATTGAGTATTGAAAACTGTGAATTGAGGATATTCTATTGAGGATTTAGTATTGACAACTGATTGTTGAGCACAGAGGGCTGAAGATTCAGGATTCAGGATTGAGGATTCAGAATTGAGGTTTGAGGACTGAGGATTGAGGATTGAAGATTGAGGATTGAGGATTGAGGATTGAGGATTGAGGATTGAAGATTGAGTATTGAGCATTGAAGATTGAGGATTGAGGATTGAGAATTGAGGTTTGAGGACTGAGGATTGAGGATTGAGGACTGAGGATTGAGGATTGAGGATTGAGGATTGAGGATGGAAGATTGAGGATTGGGTATTGACGATTGAACATTGAGGATTGAAGATTGAGGATTGAGGATTGAGGATTGAGGATTGAAGATTGAATATTGATGATTGAATATTGAGGGTTGTGGATTGAGGACGAGGTCTGAGGGTTGAGTATTGATGTTTGAGGTCTGAGGATTGAGGATTGAGGATTGAGAATTGAGGATTGAGGATTGAGGATTGAGGATTGAAGATTGAGTATTGAGGATTGATGATTGACGATTGAGGATTGAGGATTAAGGAATGAGGATTGAGGACAGAGGATTGAGGATTGTGGTATGAGGATTGATGATTGAAGATTGAGGATTGGGTATTGAGGATTGAACATTGAGGATTGAGGATTGAGGATTGAGGATTGAGGATTGAGGATTGAGGAATGAAGATTGAGGACTGAGTGTTGAGGGTAGAGTGATGAGAATTGATGTTTGTGGATTGAGTTTTGAAGATTGAAGAATGGGGATTGAGAACTGAAAACTGTGAATTGTGGATATTGTATTGAGGATTGAGGATTGACACTTGATTGTTGAGGACTGAGGTCTGAAGATTGAGGATTCAGGATTGAGGATTCGGGATTGAGGTTTGAGGATTGAGGATTGAGGTTTGAGGACTGAGGATTGAGGATTGACGATTGAGGATTGCGGATTCAGAATGGAGGATTGAAGACAGAGGACTGAGTGTTGAGGATTGAGTGTTGAGAATTGATGTTTGAGGATTGAGATTTGATAATTGAATATTTTGGATTGAGTATTCAACCATGGGAATTCCGGATATTCAATTGAGTATTGCGAATTGAGGATTCATGGTTGAGTATTGAGGATTGATGGCTGAGGGTTGTGTGTTGAATATTGAGGATTGAGGATTGAGGGTTGAGGATTGAGGATTGAAGGTTGTGTATTGATGATTGAATATTGAGGATTGATGATTGAGGTTTGAGGATTGAGGACGAGGACTGACGGTTGAGGATTGAGGTTTGAGGATTGAGTATTGATGATTGAGAATTGAGGATTGAGGATTGAAGATTGAGTATTGAGGATTGAAGTTTGAGGATTGAGGATTGAGGATTGAGGTTTGAGGACTGAGGATTGAGGATTGAGGACTGAGGATTGAGGATTGAGCGTTGAGGATTGAGGATGGAAATTGAGGATTGGGTATTGAGGATTGAACATTGAGGATTGAGGATTGAGGATTGAGGATTGAGGATTGAGGATTGAAGATTGAATATTGATGTTTGAATATTGAGGATTGTGGATTGAGGACGAGGTCTGCGGGTTGAGTATTGATGTTTGAGGTCTGAGGATTGAGGATTGAGGATTGAGAATTGAGGATTGAGGATTGAGGATTAAGGACTGAAGATTGAGTATTGAGGATTGAGGTTTGAGGACTGAGGATTGAGGATTGAGGACTGAGGATTGAGGATTGAGGATTGAGGATTGAGGTTGGAAGATTGAGGATTGGGTAATGAGGATTGAACATTGAGGATAGAGGATTGAGGATTGAGGATTGAGGATTGAGGATTGAAGATTGAATATTGATGATTGAATATTGGGGATTGTGGATTGAAGACGAGGTCTGAGGGTTGAGTATTGATGTTTGAGGTCTGTGGATTGAGGATTGAGGATTGAGGATTGAGAATTGAGGATTGAGGATTGAGGATTGAGGATTGAAGATTGAGTATTGAGGAGTGATGATTGAGGATTGAGGATCGAGGATTGAGGATTAAGGATTGAGGATTGAGGATTGAGGATTGAGGATTGAGGATTGAGGATTGAGGATTGAGAATTGAAGATTGAGGATTGGGTATTGAGGATTGAACATTGAGGATTGAGAATTGAGGATTGAGGATTGAGGATTGAGGATTGAAGATTGAATATTGATGATTGAAGATTGCGGATTGAGGATTGAGGGTTGTGGATTGAGGACGAGGACTGAGGTTTGAGTATTGATGTTTGCGGTCTGAGGATTGAGGATTGACGATAGAGAATTGAGGATTGAGGATTGAGGATTGAAGATTGTGGATTGGGTATTGACGATTAAGGAATGAGGATTTAAGATTGAGGATTGGGGATTGAGAATTGACGATTGAGGATTGAGTATGGAGGATTGAGAATTGAGGACTGAGGATTGAAGATTGAGTATTCAGGATTTAGGATTGAGGATTGAAGATTGAGGATTGAGGATTGAAGATTGAATATTGATGATTGAATATTGAGGATTGAGGATTGAGGGTTGTGGATTGAGGACGAGGACTGAGGGTTGAGTATTGATGTTTGAGGTCAGAGGATTGAGGACTGAGGATTGAGAATTGAGGATTGAGGATTGAGGATAGAGGATTGAAGATTGAGTATTGAGGATTGATGATTGATGATTGAGGATTGATGATTAGGGATTGAGGATTGAGGATTGAGGATTGAAGATTGAGTATTGAGGATTGAAGACTGGCGATTGAGGATTGTGGGTTGAGAATTGAGGATTGAAGATTGAGGATTGGGGCTTGAGGATTGGGGCTTGAGGATTGATGATTGAGGATTGAGGATTGAAGATTGAGGATTGAGGATTGAGGATTGATGACTGAGGATTGAGGATTGAGGATTGATGGTTGAGGATTGAGGATTGAAGATTGAGGATGAGGGCTGAGATTTGAGGATTGAGGTTTGAGTACTGAATCCTGAGAATTCAGGATATTCTATTGAGGATTGAGAATTGAGAACTGATGGTTGAGGACTGAGGGCTGAAGATTGAGGATTCATGGTAGAGGATTCAGAATTGAGGTTTCAGGACTCAGGATTGATTATTGAAGATTGAGTATTGAGGATTGAAGATTGAGGATTGAGGATTGAGGATTGAGGATCGAAGGCTGAAGATTGAGTATTGAGGATTGAAGATTGGGGATTGAGGATTGAGGATCGAGGATGGAGGATGAGGGCTGAGTATTGAATCCTGCGAATTCAGGATATTCTATTGAATATTGAGGATTGATGACTGAGGATTGACGATTGAGGATTGAGGACTGAGGATTGAGGATTGAGCATTGAGGATTGAAGATTGAGTATTGTGGATTGAAGATTGAGGATTGGGGATTGAGGGTTGAGGATTGAGGATTGAGGAATGAAGATTGAGGATTTGGGACTGTGGATTGAAGATTCAGTATTGAGAATTGAAGATTGAGAATTGAGGATTGAGGACTGAACATTGAGGACCGAGTTTTGAGGGCTGAGTGATGAGAATTGATGTCTGTGGATTGAGATTTGAAGATTGCAGATGGAGTATTGAGTATTGAAAACTGTGAATTGAGGATATTCTATTGAGGATTGAGGATTGACATCTGATTGTTGAGGACTGAGGGCTGAAGGTTGAGGATTCAGGATTGAGGATTCAGAATTGAGGTTTGAGTACTCAGGATTGACGATTGAAGATTGAGTATTGAGGATTGAAGATTGCGGATAGAGGATTGAGGATTGACGATTGAGGAATGAGGATTGAATATTGAGGATTGGGGATTGAGGATTGACGATTGAGGATTGAGTATTGAGGATTGAGAATTGAGGATTGAGAATTGAGGATTGAGGATTGAGGACTGAGGATTGAAGATTGAATATTGATGATTGAAGATTGAGGATTGAGGATTGAGGATTGAGGGTTGAAGTTTGAGAACGAGGACTGAGGTTTGAGTATTGATGTTTGCGGACTGAGGTTTGAGTAGTGACGTTTGCGGTCTGAGGATTGAGGATTGGCGATTGAGAATTGAGGATTGAGGATTGAGGATTGAAGATTGTGGACTGGGTATTGAGGATTGAAGAATGAGGATTGAAGATTGAGGATTGGGGATTGAGGATTGAGGATTGAGGAATGGGTATTGAGGATCGACGATTGAAGTTTGAGGATTGAGGATTGAGGATTGAGGATTGAAGATCGAGGATTGGGGACTGAGGATTGGGGACTAAGGATTGAAGATTGAGGATTGAGGATTGAGTATTGAGGGTTGAGGATTGAGGATTGAAGATTCAGTATTGAGGATTGAAGATTGAGAATTGAGGATTGAGGATTGAACATTGATGTCTGAGTGTTGAGAGTTGAGTGCTGAGAATTGATGTTTGTGGATAGAGGTTTGAAGATTGCAGATTTCGTATTGAGTACTGAAAACTGTGAATTGAGGATATTCTATTGAGGATTGAGGATTGACAACTGATTGTTGAAGACTGAGGGCTGAAGATTGAGGATTCAGTATTGCGGATTCAGAATTGAGGTTTGAGGACTGAGGATTGAGGATTGAAGATTGAGTATTGAGGATTGAAGATTGAGGATTGAGGATTGAGGATTGAGGATTGAGGATTGAGGATTGAGGATTGAAGATTGAGTATTGAGGATTGAAGATTGAGGATTGAGTATTGAGGATTGAGGATTGAGGTTTGAGGATTGAGGACGAGGACTGACGGTTGAGGATTGAGGTTTGAGGATTGAGTGTTGAGGATTGAGAATTGAGGATTGAGGATTGAAGATAGAGTATTGAGGATTGAAGATTGAGGATTCAGGATTGAGGATTCGGGATTCAGGTTTGAGGACTGAGGATTGAGGATTGAGGATTGAGGATTGAGCATTGAGGATTGAGGATTGAGGGTTGAGGATTGAGGATTGAAGATTGAGTATTGAGGATTGAAGATTCAGGATAGAGGATTGAGGATTGAGGATTGAGGATGAGGGCTGAGGGTTGAGGATTGAGGTTTAAGGACTGAGGGCAGAGGATTGAGGATTGAGAATTGAGGATTGAGGATTGAGGATTGAAGATTGAGGATTGGGTATTGAGGGTTGAAGAATGAGGTTTGAGGATTGAGGATTGAGGATTGAGGATTGAGGATGAGGGCTGAGGGTTGAGGATTGAGGTTTAAGGACTGAGGACTGAGGATTGAGTATTGAGAATTGAGGATTGAGGATTGAGGATTGAAGATTAAGGATTGGGTATTGAGGATTGAAGAATGAGGATTGAGGATTGAGGATTGAGGATTGAGGATTGAAGATTGAGTATTGTGGATTGAAGACTGACGATTGAGGATTGAGGATTGAGGATTGAGGATGGAGGATTGAGGATTGAAGATTGACTATTGAGGATTGAACATTGAAGATTGAGGATTGACGGTTGAGGATTGAGGATTGAGGATGGAGGATTGCAGAGAGAGGACTGAGTGTTGAGGATTGAGTGTTGAGAATTGATGTTTGAGGAATGAGATTTGATTATTGAATATTGCGGATTGAGTATTGAACCATGAGAATTCAGGATATTCTATTGAGTATTGAGAATTGAGGATTGATGGTTGAGTATTGAGGATTGATGGTTGAGGTTTGTGTGTTGAATATTGGGAATTGAGAATTGAGGATTGAGGATTGAGGATTGAGGATTGGGGATTGAATATTGAGTACTGGTGATTGAGTATTGAGGGTTGAGGATTCAGGACGAGGACTGAAGGTTGAGGATTGAGGTTTGAGGATTGAGGATTGAGGATTGAGGTCTGAAGGTTGAGGATTTTGGATTGAGCATTGAGGATTGAAGATTGAGGACTGGGGATTGAGGGTTGAAGATTGAGGATTAAGGATTGAGGATTGAGGATTGTGGATTGAGGATCTAGGATTGGAGATTGATCATTGAGGATTGAAGATGGAGCATTGAGGATTGAGGATTGAGTATTGAGAATTGAGGATGAGGACTGTGGGTTGATGATTGAGGTTTGAGGAACGAGGGTTGAGGATTGAGTATTGAGGACTGCGCATTGACGATTGAGTAATGAATATTGAGGATTGATGACTGAGGATTGAGGATTGAGGATTGAGGATTGAGGTTTGAGGATTGAGGATTGAGGATTGGGGACAGAGGGTTGGGGTCTAAGAATTGAAGATTTATGATTGAGGATTGAGTATTGAGGGTTGACGATTGAGGATTGAAGATTCAGTATTGAGGACTCAAGATTGAGAATTGAGGATTGAGGATTGAACATTGATGTCTGAGTGTTGAGTGTTGAGTGCTGAGAATTGATGTTTGTGGATAGAGGTTTGAAGGTTGCAGATTGCGTATTGAGTACTGAAAACTGTGAATTGAGGATATTCTATTGAGGATTGAGGATTGACAACTGATTGTTGAAGACTGAGGGCTGAAGATTGAGGATTCAGTACTGCGGATTCAGAATTGAGGTTTGAGGACTGAGGATTGAGGATTGAAGATTGTGTATTGAGGATTGAAGATTGAGGATTGAGGATTGAGGATTGAGGATTGAGGATTGAGGATTGAGGTTTGAAGATTGAAGATTGAGGATTGAAGATTGAGGATTGAGGATTGAGGATTGAGGATTGAGGTTTGAGGATTGAGGATTGCGGACTGAGGATTGAAAATTGGGGATTGAGGACTGAGGATTGAGGATTGAAGATTGAGTATTGAGGATTGAAGATTGAGGATTGAGGATTGAGGATTGAGGATTGAGGATGAGGGCTGGGGGTTGAGGATTGAGGTTTAAGGACTGAGGACTGAGGATTGAGTATTGAGAATTGAGGATTGAGGATTGAGGATTGAAGATTGAGGATTGGGTATTGAGGATTGATGATTGAGTATTGAGGGTTGAGGATTGATGATTGAGGATTGAGGATTGAGTATCGAGGGTTGAAGATTGAGTATTGAGGATTGAAGATTGAGGATTGAGGATTGAGGATCGAGGATGGAGGATGAGGGCTGAGTATTGAATCCTGCGAATTCAGGATATTCTGTTGAATATTGAGGATTGATGACTGAGGATTGATGATTGAGGATTGAGGATTGAGGATTGAGGATTGAGGTTTGAGGATTGAAGATTGAGTATTGAGGATTGAAGATTGAAGATTGCTGATTGAAGGTTGAGGATTGAGGGTTGTGGTTTGTGGACAAGGACTGAGGGTTGAGTATTGATGTTTGAGGTCTGAGGACTGAGGATTTAGGATTGAGAATTGAGAATTGAGGATTGAAGATTGAGGATTGGGTGTTGAGGATTGAAGAATGAGGATTCAGGATTGATGATTGAGGATTGAAGATTGAGTATTGAGGATTGTAGACTGACGATTGAGGATTGAGGATTGAGGATTGAGGATTGGGGATTGAGGGTTGAAGATTGAGTATTGAGGATTGAAGATTGAAGATTGGCGATTGAGGATTGAGGATTGAGGATTGAAGATTGAGGATTGGGGACTGAGTGTTGAGGGTTGAGTGATGGGAATTGATGTTTGTGGATAGAGATTTGATGATTGCAGGTTGAGTATTGAGTATTGAAAACTGTGAATTGAGGATATTCTGTTGAGGACTGAGGATTGACAACTGATTGTTGAGGACTCAGTGCCGAAGATTGAGGATTCAGGATTGAGGATTCAGGATTGAGGTTTGAGGACTGAGGATTGAGGATTGAGGTTTGAGGATTGAGTATTGAGGATTGAAGATTGAAGAATGGTTATTGAGGATTGAAAATTGAGGATTGAGGATTGAGGATTGAAGATTGAGGATTGAGGATAGAGGATTGAAGATTGAATATTGATGATGGAAGATTGAGGATTGAGGATTGAGGGTTGTGGAGTGAGGACTGAGGATTGAGGATTGAGGATTGAGGACTGAGGAGTGACGATTGAGTATTGAAAATTGAGGATTGATGACTGAGGATTGAGGATTGAGGATTGAGGAATGAGGATTGAGGATTGAAGATTGAGTATTGAGGATTGAAGATAGAAGATTGACGATTGAGGACTGAGGATTGAGGATTGAAGGATGAGGATTGGGGACTGAGTTTTGAGCGTTGAGTGATGAGAATTGATGTCTGTGGATAGAGATTTGAGGATTGCAGGTTGAATATTGAGTATTGAAAACTGTGAATTGAGGATATTCTGTTGAGGACTAAGGATTGACAACTGATTGTTGAGGACTCAGAGCTGAAGATTGAGGATTCAGGATTGCGGATTCAGGATTGAGTTTTGAGGACTGAGGGTTGAAGATGGAGGATTGAGGATTGAGGATTGAGGATGGAAGATTGAGGATTTGGTATTGAGGATTGAACATTGAGGATTGAGGATTGAGGATTGAGGATTGAGGATTGAGGATTGAGGATTGAAGATTGAATATTGATGATTGAAGATTGAGGGTTGTGGATTGAGGACGAGGACTGAGGGTTGAGTATTGATGTTTGAGGTCTGAGGATGGAGGATTGAGGATCGAGAATTGAGGATTGAGGATTGAGAATTGAGGATTGACGATTGAGTATTGAGGATTGAAGATTGAGGATTGAGGATTGAGGATTAAGGATTGAGGATTGAGGATTGAGGACTGATGATTGAGTATTGAGGATATTCTATTGAGGATTGAGGATTGACAATTGATTGTTGAGGACTGAGGGCAGAAGACTGAGGATTCAGGATTGAGTATTCGGGTTTGAGGTTTGAGGACTGACGATTGAGGGTTGAGGATTGAGGATTGAGGATTGACGGTTGAGGATTGATGATTGAGGATGGAGGATTGAAGAGAGAGGGCTGAGTGTTGAGGACTGAGTGTTGAGAATTGATATTTGAGGATTGAGATTTGATTATTGAATATTGTGGATTGAGTATTGAACCATGAGAATTCAGGACATTCTATTGAGTATTGAGAATTGAGGATTGATTGTTGAGTATTGAGGATTGATGCTTGAGGGTTGTGTGTTGAATATTGAGGATTGAGGATTGAGGGTTGAGGATTGAGGATTGAGGATTGAAGACTGAGTATTGATGATTGAGTATTGAGGGTTGAGGATTGAGTATTGAGGATTGAGTATTGAACCATGAGAATTCAGGATATTCTATTGAGTATTGAGAATTGAGGATTGATGGTTGAGTATTGAGGATTGATGGTTGAGGGTTTTGTGTTGAATATTGAGAATTGAGAATTGAGGATTGAGGATTGTGGATTGAGGATTGGGGATTGAATATTGAGTATTGATGATTGAGTATTGAGGGTTGAGGATTGAGGACGAGGGCTGACGGTTGAGGATTGAGGTTTGAGGATTGAGGATTGAGGATTGAGGTCTGAAGGTTGGGGATTTTGGATTGAGCATTGAGGATTGAAGATTGAGGACTGGGGATTGAGGGTTGAAGATTGAGGATTAAGGATTGAGGATTGAGAATTGAGAACTGAGGATGAGGACTATGGGTTGAGGATTGAGGTTTGAGGAACGAGGGTTGAGGATTGAGGATTGAGGACTGCGGATTGACGATTGAGTAATGAATATTGAGGATTGATGACTGAGGATTGAAGATTGAGGATTGAGGATTGAGGTTTGAGGATTGAGGATTGAGGATTGGGGACTGAGGATTGGGGACTAAGAATTGAAGATTGAGGATTGAGGATTGAGTATTGAGGGTTGAGGATTGAGGATTGAAGATTGAGGATTGAGGATTGAAGATTGAATATTGATGATTGAAGGTTGAGGATTGAGGACTGTGGGTTGTGGATTGAGGACGAGGACTGAGGGTTGAGTATTGATGTTTGAGGTCAGAGGATTGAGGATTGAGGATTGAGAATTGAGGATTGAGGATTGAGGATAGAGGATTGATGATTGAGTATTGAGGATTGATGATTGATGATTGAGGGTTGATGATTAAGGATTGAGGATTGAGGATTGAGGATTGAAGATTCAATATTGAGGATTGAAGACTGGGGATTGAGGATTGTGGATTGAGGATTGAGGATTGAAGATTGAGGATTGGGGCTTGAGGATTGGGGCTTGAGGATTGATGATTGAGGATTGAGGATTGAAGATTGAGGATAGAGGATTGAGGATTGATGACTGAGGATTGAGGATTGAGGATTGAGGGTTGAGGATTGAGGATTGAAGATTGAGGATGAGGGCTGAGATTTGAGGATATAGGTTTTTGAGCACTGAATCCTGAGAATTCAGGATATTCTATTGAGTATTGAGGATTGAGAGTTGATGGTTGAGGACTGAGGGCTGAAGATTGAGGATTAAGGATTGAGGATTCAGAATTGAGGTTTGGGGACTCAGGATTGAGGATTGAGGATTGAGGATTGGGGATTGAGTATTGAAGATTGAGGATAGGGTATTGAGGATTGAAGAATGAGGGTTGAGGATTGAGGATTGTGGATTGAAGACTGAGTATTCAGGATTGAAGATTGACGATTGAGGATTGAGGATTGAGGATTGAGAGTTGAGGATTGAGGATTGAAGATTGAGTATTGAGGATTGAAGATTGAGGATTGAGGGTTGAGGATTGAGGATTGAGGATTGAAGGTTGAGGATTGGGGACTGAGTGTTGAGGATTGAGTGATGAGAACTAATGTTTGTGGATAGAGATTTGAAGATTGCAGATTGAGTATTGAGTATTGAAAGCTGTGAATTGATGATATCCTACTGAGGATTGAGGATTGACAACTGATTGTTGAGGACTGATGGCAGAAGATTGAGGATTCAGGAATGAGGATTCAGAATTGAGGTTTGGGGACTCAGGATTGAAGATTGAGGATTGAGGATTGAAGATTGAATATTGATGATTGAAGGTTGAGGATTGAGGATTGTGGGTTGTGGATTGAGGACGAGGACTGAGGGTTGAGTATTGATGTTTGAGGTCAGAGGATTGAGGATTGAAGATTGAGAATTGAGGATTGAGGATTGAGGATTGAAGATTGAGGATTGAAGATTGAGGATGAGGATTGAGGATTGAGGATTGAGGATTGAGGATTGGGGATTGAGGATTGAAGGTTGAGTAATGAGGGTTGAAGATTGAGGATTGAGGATTGAGGATTCAGGATTGAAGATTGAGGATTGGGAACTGAGGATTGAAGATAGAGGATTGAGGACTGTGGATTGAGGATTGAAGATTGAGTATTGAGGATTGAAGATTGAGGATTGGGTATTGAGGATTGAAGAATGAGGATCGAGGATCGAGGGTTGAGGATTGAGGATTGAAGATTGAGGATTGGGGACTGAGGATTGAAGATTGAGGATTGAGGATTGAGGGTTGAGGATAGAGGATTGAGGATTGAAGATTGAGTATTGAGGATTGAATATTGAGAAATGTGGATTGAGGATTGAGGATGAGGTCTGAGGGTTGAGGATTGACGTTTGAGTATTGAATCCTGAGCATTCAGGATATTCTTCTGAGTATTGAGAATTGAGGATTGATGGTTGAGTATTGAGGATTGAGGATTGAGGACTGAGGATTGAGTATTGAAGATTGAGGATTGATGATTGAGGGTTGAGGATTGAGGATTGAGGATTGAGGATTGAGGATTGAAGATTGAGTATTGAGGATTGAAGGTTGAGGATTGAGGATTGAGGATTGAGGATTGCGGATTGAAGAATGAGGATTGATGATTGAGGATTGAGGATTGAGGATCGAAGATTGAGTATTGAGGATTGAAGACTGACAATTGAGGATTGAGTATTGAGGATTGAGGAACGAGGATCGAGGATTGAAGATTCAGTATTGAGGATTGAAGATTGAAGATTGAGGGTTGAGGATTGAGGGTTGAGGATTGAAGGTTGAGGATTGGGGACCGAGTGTTGAGGGTTGAGTGATGAGAATTGATGTTTGTGGATAGAGATTTGAAGATAGCAGATTGAGTATTGAGTATTGAAAACTGTGAATTGAGGATATTCTGTTGAGGACTGAGGGTTGACAACTGATTGTTGAGGACTCAGGGCTGAAGATTCAGGATTCAGGATTGAGGATTCAGGATTGAGGTTTGAGGACTGAGGATTGAGGATTGAGTATTGAGGATTGAGTATTGAGGATTGAAGATTGAGGATTGGGTATTGAGGATTGAACATTGAGGGTTGAGGATTGAGGATTGAAGATTGAGTATTGAGGATTGAAGATTGAATATTGAATATTGAAGATTGAGGATTGAGGATTGTGGGTTGTGGATTGAGGACGAGGACTGAGGGTTGAGTATTGATGTTTGAGGTCAGAGGATTGAGGATTGAGGATTGAGAGTTGAGGATTGAGGATTGATGATTGAGGATTGAAGATTGAGTATTGAGGATTGAGGATTGAGGATTAAGGATTGAGTATTGAGGATTGAGGATTGAAGATTGAGTATTGAGGATTGAAGACTGGGTATTGAGAATTGAGGATTGATGGTTGAGGGTTGTGTGTTGAATATTGAGAATTGAGAATTGAGGATTGAGGATTTAGGATTGAGGATTGGGGATTGAATATTGAGTATTGATGATTGAGTATTGAGGGTTGAGGATTGAGGACGAGGACTGACGGTTGAGGAATGAGGTTTGAGGATTGAGGATTGAGGATTGAGGATTGAGGTCTGAAGGTTGAGGATTTTGGATTGAGCATTGAGGATTGAAGATTGAGGACTTGGGATTGAGGGTTGAAGATTGAGGATTAAGGATTGAGGATTGAGGATTGTGGATTGAGGATCTAGGATTGGAGATTGATCATTGAGGATTGAAGGTTGAGTATTGAGGATTGAGGATTGAGAATTGAGAATTGAGGACGAGGACTGTGGGTTGAGGATTGAGGTTTGAGGAACGAGGGTTGAGGATTGAGGATTGAGGACTGCGGATTGACGATTGAGTAATGAATATTGAGGATTGATGACTGAGGATTGAAGATTGAGGATTGAGGATTGAGGTTTGAGGATTGAGGATTGAGGATTGGGGACTGAGGATTGGGGACTAAGAATTGAAGATTGAGGATTGAGGATTGAGTATTGAGGGTTGAGGATTGAGGATTGAAGATTCAGTATTGAGGATTGAAGATTGAGAATTGAGGATTGAGGATTGAACATTGATGTCTGAGTGTTGAGGGTTGAGTGCTGAGAATTGATGTTTGTGGATAGAGGTTTGAAGATTGCAGATTGCGTATTGAGTACTGAAAACTGTGAATTGAGGATATTCTATTGAGGATTGAGGATTGACACCTGATTGTTGAAGACTGAGGGCTGAAGATTGAGGATTCAGGATTGCGGATGCAGAATTGAGGTTTGAGGACTGAGGATTGAGGATTGAAGATTGAGTATTGAGGATTGAAGATTGAGGATTGAGAATTGAGGATTGAGGATTGAGGATTGAAGATTGAGTATTGAGGGTTGAAGATTGAGGATTGAGAGTTGAGTATTGAATATTGAGGACTGAGTGTTGAGGGTTGAGTGATGAGAATTGATGTTTGTGGATTGAGGCTTGAAGATAGAAGAATGGGTATTGAGTATTAAAAACTGTGAATTGAGAATATTCTATTGAGGATTGAGGATTGACAATTGATCGTTGAGGACTGAGGGCTGAAGGTTGAGGATTCAGGATTGAGGATTCGGGATTGAGGTTTGAGTACTGAGGATTGAGCGTTGAGGATTGAGGATTGAGGATTGACGCTTGAGGGTTGAGGGTTGAGGATGGAGGATTGAAGGTAGAGGACTGAGTGTTGAGGATTGAGTGTTGAGAATTGATGTTTGATGATTGAGATTTGATTATTGAATATTGTGGATTGAGTATTGAACCATGAGAATTCAGGATATTCTATTGAGTATTGAGAATTGATGATTGATGGTTGAGTATTGAGGATTGATGGTTGAGGGTTTTGTGTTGAATATTGAGGATTGAGGATTGAGGATTGAGGATTGAGGATTGAGGATTGAAGATTGAGTATTGATAATTGAAGATTGAGGATTGAGGATTGAGTATTGAGGATTGAGGATTGGACATTGAGTATTGAGGATTGAAGATTGAGGATTGAGGATTGAGAATTGAGGATTGAGGATTTTAGGATTGAAGATTGAGGATTGGGGACTGAGGATTGAAGATTGAGTATTGAGTATTGAGGATTGAGGATTGAGGATTGACGGTTGAAGATTCAGTGTTGAGGATCGAAGATTGAGAATTGAGGATTGAGGGTTGAACATTGAGGACTGAGTGTTGAGGGTTGAGTGATGAGAATTGATGTTTGTGGATAGAGGATCGAAGATTGCAGATTGAGTATTGAGTATTGAAAACTGTAAATTGAGGATATTCTATTGAGGATTGAGGATTGACAACTGATTGTTGAGGACTGAAGGCTGAAGATTGAGGATTCAGGATTGAGGATTCATAATTGAGGTTTGAGGACTGAGGATTGAGGATTGACGGTTGAGTATAGAGGATTGAAGATTGAGGATTGAGGATTGAGGATTGAGGATTGAGTATGAAGGCTGAGGGTTGAGGATTGAGGTTTGAGGTCTGAGGACTGAGGGTTGTGGATTGAGAATTGAGGATTGAGGATTGAGGATTGAAGACTGAGTATTGATGATTGAGTATTGAGGGTTGAGGATTGAGGATTGAGGATTGAGGATTGAGGATCGAAGGTTGAATATTGTGTATTGAGGATTGAAGATTGAGCATTGAGGATTGAGGATCGAGGATGGAGGATGAGGGCTGAGTATTGAATCCTGCGAATTCAGGATATTCTATTGAATATTGAGGATTGATGACTGAGGATTGATGATTGAGGATTGAGGATTGAGGATTGAGGATTGAGGTTTGAGGATTGAAGGTTGAGTATTGAGGATTGAAGATTGAAGATTGCTGATTGAAGGTTGAGGATTGAGGATTGAGGGTTGTGGTTTGTGGACAAGGACTGAGGGTTGAGTATTGATGTTTGAGGTCTGAGGACTGAGGATTGAGGATTGAGAATTGAGAATTGAGGATTGAAGATTGAGGATTGGGTGTTGAGGATTGAAGAATGAGGATTGAGGATTGATGATTGAGGATTGAATATTGAGTATTGAGGATTGAAGACAGACGATTGAGGATTGAGGATTGAGGATTGAGGATTGGGGATTGAGGATTGAAGATTGAGTATTGAGGATTGAAGATTGAAGATTGACGATTGAGGAGTGAGGATTGAGTATTGAAGATTGAGGATTGGGGACTGAGTGTTGAGGGTTGAGTGATGGGAATTGATGTTTGTGGATAGAGATTTGATGATTGCAGATTGAGTATTGAGAATTGAAAACTGTGAATTGAGGATATTCTGTTGAGGACTGAGGATTGACAACTGATTGTTGAGGACTCAGTGCCGAAGATTGAGGATTCAGGATTGCGGATTCAGGGTTGAGTTTTGAGGACTGAGGATTGAGGATTGAGGATTGAGGATTGAGTATTGAGGATTGAAGATTGAGGAATGGGTATTGAGGATTGAACATTGAGGATTGAGGATTGAGGATTGAAGATTGAGGATTGAGGATAGAGGATTGAAGATTGAATATTGATGATGGAAGATTGAGAATTGAGGATTGAGGGTTGTGGATTGAGGATTGAGGATTGATGACTGAGGATTGATGATTGAGGATTGAGGATTGAGGATTGAGGATTGAGGTTTGAGGATTGGAGATTGAGTATTGAGGATTGAAGATTGAAGATTGCTGATTGAAGGTTGAGGATTGAGGTTTGAGGGTTGTGGTTTGTGGACAAGGACTGAGGGTTGATCATTGATGTTTGAGGTCTGAGGATTGAGGACTGAGGATTGAGAATTGAGGATTGAAGATTGAAGATTGAGGATTGAAGATTGAAGATTGAGGATTGAGGATTGGGGATTGAGGATTGAGGATTAAGGATTGAGTATTGAGGATTGAGGATTGAGGATTGAGGATTGAGGATTGAGGATTGAGGATTGAAGATTGAATATTGATGATTGAAGATTGAGGATTGAGGATTGAGGATTGAGGGTTGAAGTTTGAGGACGAGGACTGAGGTTTGAGTATTGATGTTTGCGGACTGAGGTTTGAGTAGTGACGTTTGCGGCCTGAGGATTGAGGATTGACGATTGAGAATTGAGGATAGAGGATTGAGGATTGAAGATTGTGGACTGGGTATTGAGGATTGAAGAATGAGGATTGAAGATTGAGGATTGGGGATTGAGGATTGAGGATTGAGGAATGGGTATTGAGAATCGACGATTGATAATTGAGGATTGAGCATTGAGGATTGAGGATTGAAGATTGAGGATTGGGGACTGAAGATTGGGGACTAAGAATTGAAGATTGAGGATTGAGGATTGAGTATTGAGGGATGAGGATTGAGGATTGAAGATTCAGTATTGAGGATTGAAGATTGAGGATTGAGGATTGAGGATTGAACATTGATGTCTGAGTGTTGAGTGTTGAGTGCTGAGAATTGATGTTTGTGGATAGAGGTTCGAAGATTGCAGATTTCGTATTGAGTACTGAAAACTGTGAATTGAGGATATTCTATTGAGGATTGAGGATTGACAACTGATTGTTGAAGACTGAGGGCTGAAGATTGAGGATTCAGTATTGCGGATTCAGAACTGAGGTTTGAGGACTGAGGATGGAGGTTTGAAGATTGAGTATTGAGGATTGAAGATTGAGGATTGAGGATTGAGGATTGAGGATTGAGGATTGAGGATTGAGGATTGAAGATTGAGTATTGAGGATTGAAGATTGAGGATTGAGGATTGAGGATTGAGGATTGAGGTTTGAGGATTGAGGACGAGGACTGACGGTTGAGGATTGAGGTTTGAGGATTGAGTATTGAGGATTGAGAATTGAGGATTGAGGATTGAAGATTGAGTATTGAGGATTGAAGATTGATGATTCAGGATTGAGGATTCGTGATTGAGGTTTGAGGACTGAGGATTGAGGATTGAGGATTGAGGATTGAGGATTGAGGATTGAGAGTTGAGGATTGAGGATTGAAGATTGAGTATTGAGGATTGAAGATTGAGGATTGAGGGTTGAGGATTGAGGCTTGAGGATTGAAGGTTGAGGATTGGGGACTGAGTGTTGAGGATTGAGTGATGAGGATTAATGTTTGTGTATAGAGATTTGAAGATTGCAGATTCAGTATTGAGTATTGAAAGCTGAGAATTGAGGATATCCTACTGAGGATTGAGGATTGACAACTGATTGTTGAGGACTGAGGGCAGAAGATTGAGGATTCAGGAATGAGGATTCAGGATTGAGGTTTGAGGACTGAGGATTGAAGACTGAGGATTGAGGACTGAGGATTGAAGATTGAAGATTGATGATTGAAGATTGAGGATTGAGGATTGAGGGTTGTGGTTTGCGGACGAGGACTGAGAGTTGAGTATTGATGTTTGAGGTCTGAGGACTGAGGATTGACGATTGAGAATTGAGGATCGAGGATTGAGGAATGAAGATTGAGGATTGGGTGTTGAGGATTGAAGAATAAGGATTGAGGATTGAGGATTGAGGATTGAGGTTTAATGATTGAGTATTGAGGATTGAAGCCTGACGATTGAGGATTGAGGATTGCGGATTGAGGATTGGGGATTGAGGATTGAAGATTGAGTATTGAGGATTGAAGGTGGAAGATTGACGATTGAGGATTGAGGATTGAAGATTGAGGATTGGGGACTGAGTGTTGAGGGTTGAGTGATGGGCATTGATGTTTGTGGATAGAGATTTGAAGATTGCAGATTGAGTATTGAGTATTGAAAACTGTGAATTGAGGATATTCTGTTGAGGACTGAGGGTTGACAACTGATTGTTGAGGACTCAGGGCTGAAGATTCAGGATTCAGGATTGAGGATTCAGGATTGAGGTTTGAGGACTGAGGATTGAGGATTGAGTATTGAGGATTGAGTATTGAGGATTGAAGATTGAGGATTGGGTATTGAGGATTGAACATTGAGGGTTGAGGATTGAGTATTGAAGATTGAGTATTGAGGATTGAAGATTGAATATTGAATATTGAAGATTGAGGATTGAGGATTGTGGGTTGTGGATTGAGGACGAGGACTGAGGGTTGAGTATTGATGTTTGAGGTCAGAGGATTGAGGATTGAGGATTGAGAGTTGAGGATTGAGGATTGATGATTGAGGATTGAAGATTGAGTATTGAGGATTGAGGATTAAGGATTGAGTATTGAGGATTGAGGATTGAAGATTGAGTATTGAGGATTGAAGACTGGGGATTGAGGATTGAGGATTGAGGATTGAGGATTGAAGATTGAGGATTGTGGCTTGAGGATTGACGATTGATGATTGAGGATTCAGGATTGAGGATCGAAGGTTGAGGATTGAGGATTGAGGATCGAAGATTGAGGACTGAGTTTTGAGGGTTGATTGATGAGTATTGATGTTTGTGGATTGAGATTTGAAGATTGAAGGTTGGGGATTGAGTATTGAAAACTGTGAATTGTGGATATCCTACTGAGGATTGACAACTGATTGTTGAGGACTGAGGGCAGAAGCTTGTGGATTCAGGAATGAGGACTCAGGATTGAGGTTTGAGGACTGAGGATTGAAGACTGAGGATTCAGGACTGAGGATTGAAGATTGAAGATTGATGATTGAAGATTGAGGATTGAGGATTGAGGGTTGTTGTTT
Organism: Calliopsis andreniformis; assembly: GCF_051401765.1. Lineage (NCBI taxonomy): Eukaryota > Metazoa > Arthropoda > Insecta > Hymenoptera > Andrenidae > Calliopsis > Calliopsis andreniformis. The sequence continues at coordinate 19,254 of NW_027480450.1, read as the reverse complement.
GTGGACGAGGACTGAGGGTTGAGTATTGATTTTTGAGGTCTGAGGACTGAGGATTGACGATTGAGAATTGAGGATCGAGGATTGAGGATTGAAGATTGAGGATTGGGTGTTGAGGATTGAAGAATGAGGATTGAGGATTGAGGATTGAGGATTGAGAATTGAGGATTGAGGATTGAGGACTGAGGAATGAAGATTGAGTATTGAGGATTGAAGATTGAGGATTGAGGATTGAGGATTGAGGATTGAGGTTTGAGGATTGAGGACGAGGACTGACGGTTGAGGATTGAGGTTTGAGGACTGAGTATTGAGGATTGAGAATTGTGGATTGAGGATCGAAAATTGAGTATTGAGGATTGTTGTTTAAGGACTGAGGCCTGAGGATTGAGTATTGAGAATTGAGGATTGAGGATTGAGGATTGAAGTTTGAGGATTGGGTATTGAGGATTGAAGAATGAGGATTGAGGATTGAGGATTGAGTATTGAGGATTGAAGATTGAGTATTGTGGATTGAAGACTGACGATTGAGGATTGAGGATTGAGGATTGAGGATGGAGGATTGAGGATTGAAGATTGAGTATTGAGGATTGAACGTTGAAGATTGAGGATTGACGGTTGAGGATTGAGGATTGAGGATGGAGGATTGCCGAGAGAGGACTGAGTGTTGAGGATTGATGTTTGAGGAATGAGATTTGATTACTGAATATTGCGGATTGAGTATTGAACCATGAGAATTCAGGATATTCTATTGGGTATTGAGAATTGAGGATTGATGGTTGAGGGTTGTGTGTTGAATATTGAGAATTGAGAATTGAGGATTGAGGATTGAGGATTGAGGATTGGGGATTGAATATTGAGTATTGATGATTGAGTATTGAGGGTTGAGGATTGAGGACGAGGACTGACGGTTGAGGAATGAGGTTTGAGGATTGAGGATTGAGGATTGAGGTCTGAAGGTTGAGGATTTTGGATTGAGCATTGAGGATTGAAGATTGAGGACTTGGGATTGAGGGTTGAAGGTTGAGGATTAAGGATTGAGGATTGAGGATTGTGGATTGAGGATCTAGGATTGGAGATTGATCATTGAGGATTGAAGGTTGAGTATTGAGGATTGAGGATTGAGAATTGAGAATTGAGGACGAGGACTGTGGGTTGAGGATTGAGGTTTGAGGAACGAGGGTTGAGGATTGAGGATTGAGGACTGCGGATTGACGATTGAGTAATGAATATTGAGGATTGATGACTGAGGATTGAAGATTGAGGATTGAGGATTGAGGTTTGAGGATTGAGGATTGAGGATTGGGGACTGAGGATTGGGGACTAAGAATTGAAGATTGAGGATTGAGGATTGAGTATTGAGGGTTGAGGATTGAGGATTGAAGATTGAGTATTGAGGGTTGAAGATTGAGGATTGAGAGTTGAGTATTGAATATTGAGGACTGAGTGTTGTGGGTTGAGTGATGAGAATTGATGTTTGTGGATTGAGGCTTGAAGATAGAAGAATGGGTATTGAGTATTAAAAACTGTGAATTGAGAATATTCTATTGAGGATTGAGGATTGACAATTGATCGTTGAGGACTGAGGGCTGAAGGTTGAGGATTCAGGATTGAGGATTCGGGATTGAGGTTTGAGTACTGAGGATTGAGCGTTGAGGATTGAGGATTGAGGATTGACGCTTGAGGGTTGAGGGTTGAGGATGGAGGATTGAAGATAGAGGACTGAGTGTTGAGGATTGAGTGTTGAGAATTGATGTTTGATGATTGAGATTTGATTATTGAATATTGTGGATTGAGTATTGAACCATGAGAATTCAGGATATTCTATTGAGTATTGAGAATTGATGATTGATGGTTGAGTATTGAGGATTGATGGTTGAGGGTTTTGTGTTGAATATTGAGGATTGAGGATTGAGGATTGAGGACTGAGGATTGAGGATTGAAGATTGAGTATTGATAATTGAAGATTGAGGATTGAGGATTGAGTATTGAGGATTGAGGATTGGACATTGAGTATTGAGGATTGAAGATTGAGGATTGAGGATTGAGAATTGAGGATTGAGGATTTTAGGATTGAAGATTGAGGATTGGGGACTGAGGATTGAAGATTGAGTATTGAGTATTGAGGATTGAGGATTGAGGATTGAGGGTTGAAGATTCAGTGTTGAGGATCGAAGATTGAGAATTGAGGATTGAGGGTTGAACATTGAGGACTGAGTGTTGAGGGTTGAGTGATGAGAATTGAAGTTTGTGGATAGAGCATCGAAGATTGCAGATTGAGTATTGAGTATTGAAAACTGTAAATTGAGGATATTCTATTGAGGATTGAGGATTGACAACTGATTGTTGAGGACTGAAGGCTGAAGATTGAGGATTCAGGATTGAGGATTCATAATTGAGGTTTGAGGACTGAGGATTGAGGATTGACGGTTGAGTATAGAGGATTGAAGATTGAGGATTGAGGATTGAGGATTGAGGATTGAGTATGAAGGCTGAGGGTTGAGGATTGAGGTTTGAGGTCTGAGGACTGTGGGTTGTGGATTGAGAATTGAGGATTGAGGATTGAGGATTGAAGACTGAGAATTGATGATTGAGTATTGAGGGTTGAGGATTGAGGATTGAGGATTGAGGATTGAGGATCGAAGGTTGAATATTGAGTATTGAGGATTGAAGATTGAGCATTGAGGATTGAGGATCGAGGATGGAGAATGAGGGCTGAGTATTGAATCCTGCGAATTCAGGATATTCAATTGAATATTGAGGATTGATGACTGAGGATTGATGATTGAGGATTGAGGATTGAGGATTGAGGATTGAGGTTTGAGGATTGAAGGTTGAGTATTGAGGATTGAAGATTGAAGATTGCTGATTGAAAGTTGAGGATTGAGGATTGAGGGTTGTGGTTTGTGGACAAGGACTGAGGGTTGAGTATTGATGTTTGAGGTCTGAGGACTGAGGATTGAGGATTGAGAATTGAAAATTGAGGATTGAAGATTGAGGATTGGGTGTTGAGGATTGAAGAATGAGGATTGAGGATTGATGATTGAGAATTGAATATTGAGTATTGAGGATTGAAGACTGACGATTGAGGATTGAGGATTGAGGATTGAGGATTGGGGATTGAGGATTGAAGATTGAGTATTGAGGATTGAAGATTGAAGATTGACGATTGAGGAGTGAGGATTGAGTATTGAAGATTGAGGATTGGGGACTGAGTGTTGAGGGTTGAGTGATGGGAATTGATGTTTGTGGATAGAGAATTGATGATTGCAGACTGAGTATTGAGAATTGAAAACTGTGAATTGAGGATATTCTGTTGAGGACTGAGGATTGACAACTGATTGTTGAGGACTCAGTGCCGAAGATTGAGGATTCAGGATTGCGGATTCAGGATTGAGTTTTGAGGACTGAGGATTGAGGATTGAGGATTGAGGATTGAGTATTGAGGATTGAAGATTGAGGAATGGGTATTGAGGATTGAACATTGAGGATTGAGGATTGAGGATTGAAGATTGAGGATTGAGGATAGAGGATTGAAGATTGAATATTGATGATGGAAGATTGAGAATTGAGGATTGAGGGTTGTGGATTGAGGATTGAGGATTGATGACTGAGGATTGATGATTGAGGATTGAGGATTGAGGATTGAGGATTGAGGTTTGAGGATTGGAGATTGAGTATTGAGGATTGAAGATTGAAGATTGCTGATTGAAAGTTGAGGATTGAGGTTTGAGGGTTGTGGTTTGTGGACAAGGACTGAGGGTTGAGTATTGATGTTTGAGGTCTGAGGATTGAGGACTGAGGATTGAGAATTGAGGATTGAAGATTGAAGATTGAGGATTGAAGATTGAAGATTGAGGATTGAGGATTGAGGATTGAGGATTGAGGATTAAGGATTGAGTATTGAGGATTGAGGATTGAGGATTGAGGATTGAGGATTGAGGATTGAAGATTAAGGATTGGGTATTGAGGATTGAACATTGAGGATTGAGAATTGAGGATTGAGGATTGAGGATTGAGGATTGAAGATTGAATATTGATGATTGAAGATTGAGGATTGAGGATTGAGGATTGAGGGTTGAAGTTTGAGGACGAGGACTGAGGTTTGAGTATTGATGTTTGCGGACTGAGGTTTGAGTAGTGACGTTTGCGGCCTGAGGATTGAGGATTGACGATTGAGAATTGAGGATTGAGGATTGAGGATTGAAGATTGTGGACTGGGTATTGAGGATTGAAGAATGAGGATTGAAGATTGAGGATTGGGGATTGAGGATTGAGGATTGAGGAATGGGTATTGAGAATCGACGATTGATAATTGAGGATTGAGCATTGAGGATTGAGGATTGAAGATTGAGGATTGGGGACTGAGGATTGGGGACTAAGAATTGAAGATTGAGGATTGAGGATTGAGTATTGAGGGATGAGGATTGAGGATTGAAGATTCAGTATTGAGGATTGAAGATTGAGGATTGAGGATTGAGGATTGAACATTGATGTCTGAGTGTTGAGTGTTGAGTGCTGAGAATTGATGTTTGTGGATAGAGGTTTGAAGATTGCAGATTTCGTATTGAGTACTGAAAACTGTGAATTGAGGATATTCTATTGAGGATTGAGGATTGACAACTGATTGTTGAAGACTGAGGGCTGAAGATTGAGGATTCAGTATTGCGGATTCAGAACTGAGGTTTGAGGACTGAGGATTGAGGTTTGAAGATTGAGTATTGAGGATTGAAGATTGAGGATTGAGGATTGAGGATTGAGGATTGAGGATTGAGGATTGAGGATTGAAGATTGAGTATTGAGGATTGAAGATTGAGGATTGAGGATTGAGGATTGAGGATTGAGGTTTGAGGATTGAGGACGAGGACTGACGGTTGAGGATTGAGGTTTGAGGATTGAGTATTGAGGATTGAGAATTGAGGATTGAGGATTGAAGATTGAGTATTGAGGATTGAAGATTGATGATTCAGGATTGAGGATTCGTGATTGAGGTTTGAGGACTGAGGATTGAGGATTGAGGATTGAGGATTGAGCATTGAGGATTGAGGATTGAGGATTGAGGATTGAGGACTGAAGATTGAGAATTGAGGATTGAAGATTGAGGATTGAGGATTGAGGATTGAGGATTGAGGATTCAGGATTGAAGATTGGGGATTAGGGGACTGAGGATTGAAGATTGAGGATTGAGGACTGAGGATTGAGGATTGAAGATTGAGTATTGAGGATTGAAGATTGAGGATTGAGGATTGAGGACTGAGGATTGAGTATGAGGGCTGAGGGTTGAGGATTGAGGTTTAAGGACTGAGGGCTGAGGATTGAGGATTGAGAATTGAGGATTGAGGATTGAGGATTGAAGATTGAGGATTGGGTATTGAGGGTTGAAGAATGAGGATTGAGGATTGAGGATTGAGGGTTGAGGATTGAAGATTGAGGATTGAGGATTGAAGATTGACGATCGAGTATTGAGGATTGAGGATTGAGGATTGGGGATTGAGGATTGTAGATTGAGAATTAGGGATTGAAGGTTGAGGATAGTGGATTGAGTATTGAGGATTGAGGATTGAATATTGAGGATTGGGGACTGAGTGTTGAGGGTTGAGTGATGAGAATTGATGTTTGTGGATAGAGATTTGAAGATTGCAAATTGAATATTGAGTATTGAAAACAGTGAATTGAGGGTATCCTGTTGAGGACTAAGGATTGACAACTGATTGTTGAGGACTGAGGGCAGAAGATTGAGGATTCAGGAATGAGGATTCAGGATTGAGGTTTGAGGACTGAGGATTGAAGACTGAGGATTGAGGACTGAGGATTGAAGATTGAAGATTGATGATTGAAGATTGAGGATTGAGGATTGAGGGTTGTGGTTTGCGGACGAGGACTGAGAGTTGAGTATTGATGTTTGAGGTCTGAGGACTGAGGATTGACGATTGAGAATTGAGGATCGAGGATTGAGGAATGAAGATTGAGGATTGGGTGTTGAGGATTGAAGAATAAGGATTGAGGATTGAGGATTGAGGATTGAGGTTTAATGATTGAGTATTGAGGATTGAAGCCTGACGATTGAGGATTGAGGATTGAGGATTGAGGATTGGGGATTGAGGATTGAAGATTGAGTATTGAGGATTGAAGGTGGAAGATTGACGATTGAGGATTGAGGATTGAAGATTGAGGATTGGGGACTGAGTGTTGAGGGTTGAGTGATGGGCATTGATGTTTGTGGATAGAGATTTGAAGATTGCAGATTGAGTATTGAGTATTGAAAACTGTGAATTGAGGATATTCTGTTGAGGACTGAGGGTTGACAACTGATTGTTGAGGACTCAGGGCTGAAGATTCAGGATTCAGGATTGAGGATTCAGGATTGAGGTTTGAGGACTGAGGATTGAGGATTGAGTATTGAGGATTGAGTATTGAGGATTGAAGATTGAGGATTGGGTATTGAGGATTGAACATTGAGGGTTGAGGATTGAGTATTGAAGATTGAGTATTGAGGATTGAAGATTGAATATTGAATATTGAAGATTGAGGATTGAGGATTGTGGGTTGTGGATTGAGGACGAGGACTGAGGGTTGAGTATTGATGTTTGAGGTCAGAGGATTGAGGATTGAGGATTGAGAGTTGAGGATTGAGGATTGATGATTGAGGATTGAAGATTGAGTATTGAGGATTGAGGATTGAGGATTAAGGATTGAGTATTGAGGATTGAGGATTGAAGATTGAGTATTGAGGATTGAAGACTGGGGATTGAGGATTGAGGATTGAGGATTGAGGATTGAAGATTGAGGATTGTGGCTTGAGGATTGACGATTGAGGATTGAGGATTCAGGATTGAGGATCGAAGGTTGAGGATTGAGGATTGAGGATCGAAGATTGACGACTGAGTTTTGAGGGTTGATTGATGAGTATTGATGTTTGTGGATTGAGATTTGAAGATTGAAGGTTGGGGATTGAGTATTGAAAACTGTGAATTGTGGATATCCTACTGAGGATTGACAACTGATTGTTGAGGACTGAGGGCAGAAGCTTGTGGATTCAGGAATGAGGACTCAGGATTGAGGTTTGAGGACTGAGGATTGAAGACTGAGGATTCAGGACTGAGGATTGAAGATTGAAGATTGATGATTGAAGATTGAGGATTGAGGATTGAGGGTTGTTGTTTGTGGACGAGGACTGAGGGTTGAGTATTGATTTTTGAGGTCTGAGGACTGAGGATTGACGATTGAGAATTGAGGATCGAGGATTGAGGATTGAAGATTGAGGATTGGGTGTTGAGGATTGAAGAATGAGGATTGAGGATTGAGGATTGAGGATTGAGAATTGAGGATTGAGGATTGAGGACTGAGGAATGAAGATTGAGTATTGAGGATTGAAGATTGAGGATTGAGGATTGAGGATTGAGGATTGAGGTTTGAGGATTGAGGACGAGGACTGACGGTTGAGGATTGAGGTTTGAGGACTGAGTATTGAGGATTGAGAATTGAGGATTGAGGATCGAAAATTGAGTATTGAGGATTGATGTTTAAGGACTGAGGCCTGAGGATTGAGTATTGAGAATTGAGGATTGAGGATTGAGGATTGAAGTTTGAGGATTGGGTATTGAGGATTGAAGAATGAGGATTGAGGATTGAGGATTGAGTATTGAGGATTGAAGATTGAGTATTGTGGATTGAAGACTGACGATTGAGGATTGAGGATTGAGGATTGAGGATGGAGGATTGAGGATTGAAGATTGAGTATTGAGGATTGAACGTTGAAGATTGAGGATTGACGGTTGAGGATTGAGGATTGAGGATGGAGGATTGCCGAGAGAGGACTGAGTGTTGAGGATTGATGTTTGAGGAATGAGATTTGATTACTGAATATTGCGGATTGAGTACTGAACCTTGAGAATTCAGGATATTCTATTGGGTATTGAGAATTGAGGATTGATGGTTGAGGGTTGTGTGTTGAATATTGAGAATTGAGAATTGAGGATTGAGGATTGAGGATTGAGGATTGGGGATTGAATATTGAGTATTGATGATTGAGTATTGAGGGTTGAGGATTGAGGACGAGGACTGACGGTTGAGGAATGAGGTTTGAGGATTGAGGATTGAGGATTGAGGTCTGAAGGTTGAGGATTTTGGATTGAGCATTGAGGATTGAAGATTGAGGACTTGGGATTGAGGGTTGAAGATTGAGGATTAAGGATTGAGGATTGAGGATTGTGGATTGAGGATCTAGGATTGGAGATTGATCATTGAGGATTGAAGGTTGAGTATTGAGGATTGAGGATTGAGAATTGAGAATTGAGGACGAGGACTGTGGGTTGAGGATTGTGGTTTGAGGAACGAGGGTTGAGGATTGAGGATTGAGGACTGCGGATTGACGATTGAGTAATGAATATTGAGGATTGATGACTGAGGATTGAAGATTGAGGATTGAGGATTGAGGTTTGAGGATTGAGGATTGAGGATTGGGGACTGAGGATTGGGGACTAAGAATTGAAGATTGAGGATTGAGGATTGAGTATTGAGGGTTGAGGATTGAGGATTGAAGATTGAGTATTGAGGGTTGAAGATTGAGGATTGAGAGTTGAGTATTGAATATTGAGGACTGAGTGTTGAGGGTTGAGTGATGAGAATTGATGTTTGTGGATTGAGGCTTGAAGATAGAAGAATGGGTATTGAGTATTAAAAACTGTGAATTGAGAATATTCTATTGAGGATTGAGGATTGACAATTGATCGTTGAGGACTGAGGGCTGAAGGTTGAGGATTCAGGATTGAGGATTCGGGATTGAGGTTTGAGTACTGAGGATTGAGCGTTGAGGATTGAGGATTGAGGATTGACGCTTGAGGGTTGAGGGTTGAGGATGGAGGATTGAAGATAGAGGACTGAGTGTTGAGGATTGAGTGTTGAGAATTGATGTTTGATGATTGAGATTTGATTATTGAATATTGTGGATTGAGTATTGAACCATGAGAATTCAGGATATTCTATTGAGTATTGAGAATTGATGATTGATGGTTGAGTATTGAGGATTGATGGTTGAGGGTTTTGTGTTGAATATTGAGGATTGAGGATTGAGGATTGAGGATTGAGGATTGAGGATTGAAGATTGAGTATTGATAATTGAAGATTGAGGATTGAGGATTGAGTATTGAGGATTGAGGATTGGACATTGAGTATTGAGGATTGAAGATTGAGGATTGAGGATTGAGAATTGAGGATTGAGGATTTTAGGATTGAAGATTGAGGATTGGGGACTGAGGATTGAAGATTGAGTATTGAGTATTGAGGATTGAGGATTGAGGATTGAGGGTTGAAGATTCAGTGTTGAGGATCGAAGATTGAGAATTGAGGATTGAGGGTTGAACATTGAGGACTGAGTGTTGAGGGTTGAGTGATGAGAATTGATGTTTGTGGATAGAGCATCGAAGATTGCAGATTGAGTATTGAGTATTGAAAACTGTAAATTGAGGATATTCTATTGAGGATTGAGGATTGACAACTGATTGTTGAGGACTGAAGGCTGAAGATTGAGGATTCAGGATTGAGGATTCATAATTGAGGTTTGAGGACTGAGGATTGAGGATTGACGGTTGAGTATAGAGGATTGAAGATTGAGGATTGAGGATTGAGGATTGAGGATTGAGTATGAAGGCTGAGGGTTGAGGATTGAGGTTTGAGGTCTGAGGACTGAGGGTTGTGGATTGAGAATTGAGGATTGAGGATTGAGGATTGAAGACTGAGTATTGATGATTGAGTATTGAGGGTTGAGGATTGAGGATTGAGGATTGAGGATTGAGGATCGAAGGTTGAATATTGAGTATTGAGGATTGAAGATTGAGGATTGAACATTGAGGATTGAGGATTGAGGATTGAAGATTGAGGATTGAGGATAGAGGATTGAAGATTGAATATTGATGATGGAATATTGAGAATTGAGGATTGAGGGTTGTGGATTGAGGATTGAGGATTGATGACTGAGGATTGATGATTGAGGATTGAGGATTGAGGATTGAGGATTGAGGTTTGAGGATTGGAGATTGAGTATTGAGGATTGAAGATTGAAGATTGCTGATTGAAAGTTGAGGATTGAGGTTTGAGGGTTGTGGTTTGTGGACAAGGACTGAGGGTTGAGTATTGATGTTTGAGGTCTGTGGATTGAGGACTGAGGATTGAGAATTGAGGATTGAAGATTGAAGATTGAGGATTGAAGATTGAAGATTGAGGATTGAGGATTGAGGATTGAGGATTGAGGATTAAGGATTGAGTATTGAGGATTGAGGATTGAGGATTGAGGATTGAGGATTGAGGATTGAAGGTTAAGGATTGGGTATTGAGGATTGAACATTGAGGATTGAGAATTGAGGATTGAGGATTGAGGATTGAGGATTGAAGATTGAATATTGATGATTGAAGATTGAGGATTGAGGATTGAGGATTGAGGGTTGAAGTCTGAGGACGAGGACTGAGGTTTGAGTATTGATGTTTGCGGACTGAGGTTTGAGTAGTGACGTTTGCGGCCTGAGGATTGAGGATTGACGATTGAGAATTGAGGATTGAGGATTGAGGATTGAAGATTGTGGACTGGGTATTGAGGATTGAAGAATGAGGATTGAAGATTGAGGATTGGGGATTGAGGATTGAGGATTGAGGAATGGGTATTGAGAATCGACGATTGATAATTGAGGATTGAGCATTGAGGATTGAGGATTGAAGATTGAGGATTGGGGACTGAGGATTGGGGACTAAGAATTGAAGATTGAGGATTGAGGATTGAGTATTGAGGGATGAGGATTGAGGATTGAAGATTCAGTATTGAGGATTGAAGATTGAGGATTGAGGATTGAGGATTGAACATTGATGTCTGAGTGTTGAGTGTTGAGTGCTGAGAATTGATGTTTGTGGATAGAGGTTTGAAGATTGCAGATTTCGTATTGAGTACTGAAAACTGTGAATTGAGGATATTCTATTGAGGATTGAGGATTGACAACTGATTGTTGAAGACTGAGGGCTGAAGATTGAGGATTCAGTATTGCGGATTCAGAACTGAGGTTTGAGGACTGAGGATTGAGGTTTGAAGATTGAGTATTGAGGATTGAAGATTGAGGATTGAGGATTGAGGATTGAGGATTGAGGATTGAGGATTGAGGATTGAAGATTGAGTATTGAGGATTGAAGATTGAGGATTGAGGATTGAGGATTGAGGATTGAGGTTTGAGGATTGAGGACGAGGACTGACGGTTGAGGATTGAGGTTTGAGGATTGAGTATTGAGGATTGAGAATTGAGGATTGAGGATTGAAGATTGAGTATTGAGGATTGAAGATTGATGATTCAGGATTGAGGATTCGTGATTGAGGTTTGAGGACTGAGGATTGAGGATTGAGGATTGAGGATTGAGCATTGAGGATTGAGGATTGAGGATTGAGGATTGAGGACTGAAGATTGAGAATTGAGGATTGAAGATTGAGGATTGAGGATTGAGGATTGAGGATTGAGGATTCAGGATTGAAGATTGGGGATTAGGGGACTGAGGATTGAAGATTGAGGATTGAGGACTGAGGATTGAGGATTGAAGATTGAGTATTGAGGATTGAAGATTGAGGATTGAGGATTGAGGATTGAGGATTGAGGATGAGGGCTGAGGGTTGAGGATTGAGGTTTAAGGACTGAGGGCTGAGGATTGAGGATTGAGAATTGAGGATTGAGGATTGAGGATTGAAGATTGAGGATTGGGTATTGAGGGTTGAAGAATGAGGATTGAGGATTGAGGATTGAGGGTTGAGGATTGAAGATTGAGGATTGAGGATTGAAGATTGACGATCGAGTATTGAGGATTGAGGATTGAGGATTGGGGATTGAGGATTGAAGATTGAGAATTAGGGATTGAAGGTTGAGGATAGTGGATTGAGTATTGAGGATTGAGGATTGAATATTGAGGATTGGGGACTGAGTGTTGAGGGTTGAGTGATGAGAATTGATGTTTGTGGATAGAGATTTGAAGATTGCAAATTGAATATTGAGTATTGAAAACAGTGAATTGAGGGTATCCTGTTGAGGACTAAGGATTGACAACTGATTGTTGAGGACTCAGAGCTGAAGATTGAGGATTCAGGATTGAGGATTCGGGATTGAGGTTTGAGTACTGAGGATTGAGCGTTGAGGATTGAGGATTGAGGATTGACGCTTGAGGGTTGAGGGTTGAGGATGGAGGATTGAAGATAGAGGACTGAGTGTTGAGGATTGAGTGTTGAGAATTGATGTTTGATGATTGAGATTTGATTATTGAATATTGTGGATTGAGTATTGAACCATGAGAATTCAGGATATTCTATTGAGTATTGAGAATTGATGATTGATGGTTGAGTATTGAGGATTGATGGTTGAGGGTTTTGTGTTGAATACTGAGGATTGAGGATTGAGGATTGAGGATTGAGGATTGAGGATTGAAGATTGAGTATTGATAATTGAAGATTGAGGATTGAGGATTGAGTATTGAGGATTGAGGATTGGACATTGAGTATTGAGGATTGAAGATTGAGGATTGAGGATTGAGAATTGAGGATTGAGGATTTTAGGATTGAAGATTGAGGATTGGGGACTGAGGATTGAAGATTGAGTATTGAGTATTGAGGATTGAGGATTGAGGATTGAGGGTTGAAGATTCAGTGTTGAGGATCGAAGATTGAGAATTGAGGATTGAGGGTTGAACATTGAGGACTGAGTGTTGAGGGTTGAGTGATGAGAATTGATGTTTGTGGATAGAGCATCGAAGATTGCAGATTGAGTATTGAGCATTGAAAACTGTAAATTGAGGATATTCTATTGAGGATTGAGGATTGACAACTGATTGTTGAGGACTGAAGGCTGAAGATTGAGGATTCAGGATTGAGGATTCATAATTGAGGTTTGAGGACTGAGGATTGAGGATTGACGGTTGAGTATAGAGGATTGAAGATTGAGGATTGAGGATTGAGGATTGAGGATTGAGTATGAAGGCTGAGGGTTGAGGATTGAGGTTTGAGGTCTGAGGACTGAGGGTTGTGGATTGAGAATTGAGGATTGAGGATTGAGGATTGAGTATTGAGGATTGAAGATTGAGGATTGGGTATTGAGGATTGAACATTGAGGGTTGAGGATTGAGTATTGAAGATTGAGTATTGAGGATTGAAGATTGAATATTGAATATTGAAGATTGAGGATTGAGGATTGTGGGTTGTGGATTGAGGACGAGGACTGAGGGTTGAGTATTGATGTTTGAGGTCAGAGGATTGAGGATTGAGGATTGAGAGTTGAGGATTGAGGATTGATGATTGAGGATTGAAGATTGAGTATTGAGGATTGAGGATTGAGGATTAAGGATTGAGTATTGAGGATTGAGGATTGAAGATTGAGTATTGAGGATTGAAGACTGGGGATTGAGGATTGAGGATTGAGGATTGAGGATTGAAGATTGAGGATTGTGGCTTGAGGATTGACGATTGAGGATTGAGGATTCAGGATTGAGGATCGAAGGTTGAGGATTGAGGATTGAGGATCGAAGATTGACGACTGAGTTTTGAGGGTTGATTGATGAGTATTGATGTTTGTGGATTGAGATTTGAAGATTGAAGGTTGGGGATTGAGTATTGAAAACTGTGAATTGTGGATATCCTACTGAGGATTGACAACTGATTGTTGAGGACTGAGGGCAGAAGCTTGTGGATTCAGGAATGAGGACTCAGGATTGAGGTTTGAGGACTGAGGATTGAAGACTGAGGATTCAGGACTGAGGATTGAAGATTGAAGATTGATGATTGAAGATTGAGGATTGAGGATTGAGGGTTGTTGTTTGTGGACGAGGACTGAGGGTTGAGTATTGATTTTTGAGGTCTGAGGACTGAGGATTGACGATTGAGAATTGAGGATCGAGGATTGAGGATTGAAGATTGAGGATTGGGTGTTGAGGATTGAAGAATGAGGATTGAGGATTGAGGATTGAGGATTGAGAATTGAGGATTGAGGATTGAGGACTGAGGAATGAAGATTGAGTATTGAGGATTGAAGATTGAGGATTGAGGATTGAGGATTGAGGATTGAGGTTTGAGGATTGAGGACGAGGACTGACGGTTGAGGATTGAGGTTTGAGGACTGAGTATTGAGGATTGAGAATTGAGGATTGAGGATCGAAAATTGAGTATTGAGGATTGATGTTTAAGGACTGAGGCCTGAGGATTGAGTATTGAGAATTGAGGATTGAGGATTGAGGATTGAAGTTTGAGGATTGGGTATTGAGGATTGAAGAATGAGGATTGAGGATTGAGGATTGAGTATTGAGGATTGAAGATTGAGTATTGTGGATTGAAGACTGACGATTGAGGATTGAGGATTGAGGATTGAGGATGGAGGATTGAGGATTGAAGATTGAGTATTGAGGATTGAACGTTGAAGATTGAGGATTGACGGTTGAGGATTGAGGATTGAGGATGGAGGATTGCCGAGAGAGGACTGAGTGTTGAGGATTGATGTTTGAGGAATGAGATTTGATTACTGAATATTGCGGATTGAGTACTGAACCATGAGAATTCAGGATATTCTATTGGGTATTGAGAATTGAGGATTGATGGTTGAGGGTTGTGTGTTGAATATTGAGAATTGAGAATTGAGGATTGAGGATTGAGGATTGAGGATTGGGGATTGAATATTGAGTATTGATGATTGAGTATTGAGGGTTGAGGATTGAGGACGAGGACTGACGGTTGAGGAATGAGGTTTGAGGATTGAGGATTGAGGATTGAGGTCTGAAGGTTGAGGATTTTGGATTGAGCATTGAGGATTGAAGATTGAGGACTTGGGATTGAGGGTTGAAGATTGAGGATTAAGGATTGAGGATTGAGGATTGTGGATTGAGGATCTAGGATTGGAGATTGATCATTGAGGATTGAAGGTTGAGTATTGAGGATTGAGGATTGAGAATTGAGAATTGAGGACGAGGACTGTGGGTTGAGGATTGTGGTTTGAGGAACGAGGGTTGAGGATTGAGGATTGAGGACTGCGGATTGACGATTGAGTAATGAATATTGAGGATTGATGACTGAGGATTGAAGATTGAGGATTGAGGATTGAGGTTTGAGGATTGAGGATTGAGGATTGGGGACTGAGGATTGGGGACTAAGAATTGAAGATTGAGGATTGAGGATTGAGTATTGAGGGTTGAGGATTGAGGATTGAAGATTGAGTATTGAGGGTTGAAGATTGAGGATTGAGAGTTGAGTATTGAATATTGAGGACTGAGTGTTGAGGGTTGAGTGATGAGAATTGATGTTTGTGGATTGAGGCTTGAAGATAGAAGAATGGGTATTGAGTATTAAAAACTGTGAATTGAGAATATTCTATTGAGGATTGAGGATTGACAATTGATCGTTGAGGACTGAGGGCTGAAGGTTGAGGATTCAGGATTGAGGATTCGGGATTGAGGTTTGAGTACTGAGGATTGAGCGTTGAGGATTGAGGATTGAGGATTGACGCTTGAGGGTTGAGGGTTGAGGATGGAGGATTGAAGATAGAGGACTGAGTGTTGAGGATTGAGTGTTGAGAATTGATGTTTGATGATTGAGATTTGATTATTGAATATTGTGGATTGAGTATTGAACCATGAGAATTCAGGATATTCTATTGAGTATTGAGAATTGATGATTGATGGTTGAGTATTGAGGATTGATGGTTGAGGGTTTTGTGTTGAATATTGAGGATTGAGGATTGAGGATTGAGGATTGAGGATTGAGGATTGAAGATTGAGTATTGATAATTGAAGATTGAGGATTGAGGATTGAGTATTGAGGATTGAGGATTGGACATTGAGTATTGAGGATTGAAGATTGAGGATTGAGGATTGAGAATTGAGGATTGAGGATTTTAGGATTGAAGATTGAGGATTGGGGACTGAGGATTGAAGATTGAGTATTGAGTATTGAGGATTGAGGATTGAGGATTGAGGGTTGAAGATTCAGTGTTGAGGATCGAAGATTGAGAATTGAGGATTGAGGGTTGAACATTGAGGACTGAGTGTTGAGGGTTGAGTGATGAGAATTGATGTTTGTGGATAGAGCATCGAAGATTGCAGATTGAGTATTGAGTATTGAAAACTGTAAATTGAGGATATTCTATTGAGGATTGAGGATTGACAACTGATTGTTGAGGACTGAAGGCTGAAGATTGAGGATTCAGGATTGAGGATTCATAATTGAGGTTTGAGGACTGAGGATTGAGGATTGACGGTTGAGTATAGAGGATTGAAGATTGAGGATTGAGGATTGAGGATTGAGGATTGAGTATGAAGGCTGAGGGTTGAGGATTGAGGTTTGAGGTCTGAGGACTGAGGGTTGTGGATTGAGAATTGAGGATTGAGGATTGAGGATTGAAGACTGAGTATTGATGATTGAGTATTGAGGGTTGAGGATTGAGGATTGAGGATTGAGGATTGAGGATCGAAGGTTGAATATTGAGTATTGAGGATTGAAGATTGAGGATTGAACATTGAGGATTGAGGATTGAGGATTGAAGATTGAGGATTGAGGATAGAGGATTGAAGATTGAATATTGATGATGGAATATTGAGAATTGAGGATTGAGGGTTGTGGATTGAGGATTGAGGATTGATGACTGAGGATTGATGATTGAGGATTGAGGATTGAGGATTGAGGATTGAGGTTTGAGGATTGGAGATTGAGTATTGAGGATTGAAGATTGAAGATTGCTGATTGAAAGTTGAGGATTGAGGTTTGAGGGTTGTGGTTTGTGGACAAGGACTGAGGGTTGAGTATTGATGTTTGAGGTCTGTGGATTGAGGACTGAGGATTGAGAATTGAGGATTGAAGATTGAAGATTGAGGATTGAAGATTGAAGATTGAGGATTGAGGATTGAGGATTGAGGATTGAGGATTAAGGATTGAGTATTGAGGATTGAGGATTGAGGATTGAGGATTGAGGATTGAGGATTGAAGGTTAAGGATTGGGTATTGAGGATTGAACATTGAGGATTGAGAATTGAGGATTGAGGATTGAGGATTGAGGATTGAAGATTGAATATTGATGATTGAAGATTGAGGATTGAGGATTGAGGATTGAGGGTTGAAGTCTGAGGACGAGGACTGAGGTTTGAGTATTGATGTTTGCGGACTGAGGTTTGAGTAGTGACGTTTGCGGCCTGAGGATTGAGGATTGACGATTGAGAATTGAGGATTGAGGATTGAGGATTGAAGATTGTGGACTGGGTATTGAGGATTGAAGAATGAGGATTGAAGATTGAGGATTGGGGATTGAGGATTGAGGATTGAGGAATGGGTATTGAGAATCGACGATTGATAATTGAGGATTGAGCATTGAGGATTGAGGATTGAAGATTGAGGATTGGGGACTGAGGATTGGGACTAAGAATTGAAGATTGAGGATTGAGGATTGAGTATTGAGGGATGAGGATTGAGGATTGAAGATTCAGTATTGAGGATTGAAGATTGAGGATTGAGGATTGAGGATTGAACATTGATGTCTGAGTGTTGAGTGTTGAGTGCTGAGAATTGATGTTTGTGGATAGAGGTTTGAAGATTGCAGATTTCGTATTGAGTACTGAAAACTGTGAATTGAGGATATTCTATTGAGGATTGAGGATTGACAACTGATTGTTGAAGACTGAGGGCTGAAGATTGAGGATTCAGTATTGCGGATTCAGAACTGAGGTTTGAGGACTGAGGATTGAGGTTTGAAGATTGAGTATTGAGGATTGAAGATTGAGGATTGAGGATTGAGGATTGAGGATTGAGGATTGAGGATTGAGGATTGAAGATTGAGTATTGAGGATTGAAGATTGAGGATTGAGGATTGAGGATTGAGGATTGAGGTTGAGGATTGAGGACGAGGACTGACGGTTGAGGATTGAGGTTTGAGGATTGAGTATTGAGGATTGAGAATTGAGGATTGAGGATTGAAGATTGAGTATTGAGGATTGAAGATTGATGATTCAGGATTGAGGATTCGTGATTGAGGTTTGAGGACTGAGGATTGAGGATTGAGGATTGAGGATTGAGCATTGAGGATTGAGGATTGAGGATTGAGGATTGAGGACTGAAGATTGAGAATTGAGGATTGAAGATTGAGGATTGAGGATTGAGGATTGAGGATTGAGGATTCAGGATTGAAGATTGGGGATTAGGGGACTGAGGATTGAAGATTGAGGATTGAGGACTGAGGATTGAGGATTGAAGATTGAGTATTGAGGATTGAAGATTGAGGATTGAGGATTGAGGATTGAGGATTGAGGATGAGGGCTGAGGGTTGAGGATTGAGGTTTAAAGACTGAGGGCTGAGGATTGAGGATTGAGAATTGAGGATTGAGGATTGAGGATTGAAGATTGAGGATTGGGTATTGAGGGTTGAAGAATGAGGATTGAGGATTGAGGATTGAGGGTTGAGGATTGAAGATTGAGGATTGAGGATTGAAGATTGACGATCGAGTATTGAGGATTGAGGATTGAGGATTGGGGATTGAGGATTGAAGATTGAGAATTAGGGATTGAAGGTTGAGGATAGTGGATTGAGTATTGAGGATTGAGGATTGAATATTGAGGATTGGGGACTGAGTGTTGAGGGTTGAGTGATGAGAATTGATGTTTGTGGATAGAGATTTGAAGATTGCAAATTGAATATTGAGTATTGAAAACAGTGAATTGAGGGTATCCTGTTGAGGACTAAGGATTGACAACTGATTGTTGAGGACTCAGAGCTGAAGATTGAGGATTCAGGATTGAGGATTCGGGATTGAGGTTTGAGTACTGAGGATTGAGCGTTGAGGATTGAGGATTGAGGATTGACGCTTGAGGGTTGAGGGTTGAGGATGGAGGATTGAAGATAGAGGACTGAGTGTTGAGGATTGAGTGTTGAGAATTGATGTTTGATGATTGAGATTTGATTATTGAATATTGTGGATTGAGTATTGAACCATGAGAATTCAGGATATTCTATTGAGTATTGAGAATTGATGATTGATGGTTGAGTATTGAGGATTGATGGTTGAGGGTTTTGTGTTGAATACTGAGGATTGAGGATTGAGGATTGAGGATTGAGGATTGAGGATTGAAGATTGAGTATTGATAATTGAAGATTGAGGATTGAGGATTGAGTATGAGGATTGAGGATTGGACATTGAGTATTGAGGATTGAAGATTGAGGATTGAGGATTGAGATTGAGGATTGAGGATTTTAGGATTGAAGATTGAGGATTGGGGACTGAGGA